>NC_133543.1:94033603-95283603 GCF_048773025.1 Camelus bactrianus | reverse complement strand
TAAATGATAAAAGGCATGTGACCATCCTAAAATTCTTAACAGTAGATATGACTATCCTAAAATCTAAAATTCTTAATAGTAGATACCATTTACTGTGTATCAGCATTTTCCTGGCACATTAAGGTTTCTGAGTGGCAGCTCGCATACCTTATTTCATATTTGTGTATACACTGCTTAGCCCCATCCTCAAAATAATACATGTTCAATATTCAATGAATTGTACCACTTAATCCTCAGAACAACCTTAAGCTATTTATTGTCATCTTATCACAAATAAAGTGAGGTTGAGAGAATGGATCCAAGTCAACCTACAGACAGCAGCCCTGTTTAATACTTTGCCCAAAGTCACAAAGCTAGTGGTGTCAAAATCTGACTTCAAAATTCATATTCTTTCAATTATACCATGTCATCTAAATAACAAAAGCATAATTATTCTTAAATTCAATAGTTGTATTATTCTTCAATTATTTTCCTGCATTATTGCTTTTCAAAGAAAAAATCTTCAGGATGTATCATCCCTTCAGTATTTCTACAGTAGACATTTGATCTGGCATCCAATCTTTCCTTCACTAGGATCCCAGATTTCTGATTTGGGAACTCTGATAGGGGATCCCTATTGTTCCAATGATATCATCACAGAACATGAGTTCACTGAGGGCACTGGTTCAAGGCAGCCATATGAGGGAAATCTAGGCAACATCACAAAGCCACTGGATAAACTCTTTAAAAACAAACAATAGAGGGGATGGGAGAGCTCAGTGGTAGAGCATGTGCTTAGCATGCACCAGGTCATGGGTTCAATCCCCAGTACTTCCATTAAAATAAACAAACCAACCTAACTAATCTACATCCAAAATGTGTAAGGTA
The DNA here is from genome assembly GCF_048773025.1 of Camelus bactrianus. Lineage (NCBI taxonomy): Eukaryota > Metazoa > Chordata > Mammalia > Artiodactyla > Camelidae > Camelus > Camelus bactrianus. The sequence goes on along the minus strand of NC_133543.1, from coordinate 95,282,736 downwards.
AACCTTATCCTCATCTTTTCATGAGAAAATTCAAACTGAAAGAGACTGAGCAACATTCTCAATACTACTCAGCTAGTAAGTGGGGTCGGGATTCAAAACCAGGTTTATCTTGCTCCTAAAAACTTGTTCTTTCAACTACATGAAACTGCCTGCCATGTGGATCTTGTCTTTAAAGGTCTTTGCTCAGGCATCAAATCTCTGAAGCTTTCCCTAACTATTTATGTATTTCAGGGATAGCTCATTCAAAGAAATGAAATTCTACAATGTATCATGACTATGTTTACATACTTAGAATCAAGCTCCTTAAGGATAGCCGGATCCAAATAGAACTAACGCCTCCCACAGTATGGTGACACAGGCCAAGTGAGCAAAGATACTTGTTGACCCACCAGTCAACAGAGATATGGAGTCCCATCTATTAGAGATGAAATTCCATTAAAATGAACAATTGTCATTATACTGAGATATCCTTTTGCATATGTTTCTGAAATGTAGAATCTAGGAAGCAATTTGTAAATATTTCTTGATATTACATATTTGCTGTAAAAAACTAAATTTATCATTATAAAGGGCTACAAAGAAATGTCAGAAATCCCAGATCAATGGATATATATATTTTTTCAAAGCAAATACTTTAAATGTATCAAAGGACCTTGTGTTTAGTAAAAACAGGACATACTTATTACTCTCATAATAAAAGTCAAGTGTACTTTAAACAAATTGGACTACTGGCTTCATTTTAGAAATAAAGTTGCCCAACACCACCTTTATTTGTAAATGAAGAGCATGAACCGGACTATCTCCTAGATACCACCTCGCTCTGTAATTCTGCTGTAATTCAGTAACATCAGTGATTATCAGCTTCTCTGAGTGCTTTCATGACTCTACAATCTATAAGTAACCTCTTAGACAAGGTCTCTCCTATCATACTATTTTAGTGCATACTTACCCGTGACATTTTTCTCATTTATTCATTGTGTCACCATCTCCCCCACTAGAATGTAAGCACCAAGAGAATGATTTTGCTGTATTCATCCCAAGGCTTCACAAAGAACCTAGTAGGTACCCAATAAATGTTCACTGAGAAAAAATAACAGGGTTTAAAACTAATAACTTGCCCAACTTAAGAAAAAAGCAAATCGTACTACTGGGCATGCCTCGCATTTTCCAAGTATGAGTTTTATATATTATATACTTTGTCTCAGTATTAACCTTATAAAGTTTTTTTTGGGGGGAGGGTACCATTATTTGAAGAAATGGTACAAATGAAAGAAGTTAAGTAGATGTTTGGCACAACAAAGATTTTAATTTAGAAGCCTGAATTTTATTAATTTAGCAACTACCACTTCGTCAATAACTTACTTTGATTACAAGATAATTAGTACATAAAAACAACATATAAGGTTCGAAAATCATCTGTAAACTCTCCAAAAAAAAAAAAAACTTCAATCACAGCAAAAAAAAAAAAAAAAGTCTTATCAAAATAAAGCTTAATGAAGCAAAGAAGAACAAATACAAACCGTTCCAGTACTTCAAGACGGTAGTCTTAAAATAATGTTGTCTTTTCATCTCTCCCCATTCCTGTACACGGCCAGGACACTTGGGCATTGATGGAGAAATCTCACAGATATTCCCACCATATTAACAATGACACAGCTCCCACTTATTTCCATTAAAACTTTCCCCAAACTCCTCAAGACTCTCTTTAGACCACAAAGCTAAAGCCCCCACAACCTAACCTCTGCTTTCTCTGCCTCCCTCTCCTGCAATTAAGCCTAACTTTTCCCTTGGGATTCACATCTCTGCCATCAAAACATTTTAACCCTCTACTATTTCTAAGCGCCGGCGTTCTCACTCGCGACCCGAAGGAAAAAACCCAGGCTAAGCGTCCCTGCTCTCTCACCCCAACTTCTCCCCCGACCCCCACTACCGGCGCCCGGCAGGTGCCTCGCTCGGGACCGCCGCGCCCCTGCGCCGAGAGGCGGGGCACACAAAGGACCCGCACAGCCCTCCCCAGCCTCCTCCCGTCTCTCCCCTGCAGCCCCGCCGAGTCAGCGCCAGGGAGAGCCGAGGCCCGAGGCCCGAGGGAGGCGGCGAGGGCTCCGCGGGGACCTTAGAGACTGACCCGGGGCGCCCCCGCCTGACCCCACTCCACCCCCACGCCCCACCCACAAAGGCTGCCGGGCCTGGACCCTCGCCCGGAGAAATCGAAAGCGCATCCCCGGCCCGGCGGCCCGGGCCCAACGCATCCCGCCCCCCGGCCCCGGCCCCGGCCCCGGCCCCGGCCGCCCCCGCCTCCGCGAGCCCGCGCCCCAACCGCCGCCCCGGCCCGACCCCCGCAGGGCCTCCGCCCCGCCGCCCGCCGCCCGCGCCCCACGCCCGGGGAAGGGCCCCCCGCCTTTCCCGGCGGCCCCGCACTCACAGGCTGCCGGAGCAGGAGGTACACACGAAGGAGCCGACCGTCATGTTCACGTAGGTGGGGCCGCGCTGGTCGCAGTCAAAGCACTTTCGGTTGTGCGGGAGGCCGGTCATGTCCCGCAGCATCTTCAGGTGCTTCTCCTCCTGCTTCCGCTTCGCGCTGGCCGCCATGGCCGCGGCGCCGAGGGAGGAGGCCGGCAGGGCCGGGAGCCGGGCGGCGCTGCGCCGGGGACCCGCGGTCCCACCGGCCGCCCTGGCCGCGGCCGCCGCCCTCCGTCAGCGCGCGCCGCCCGCGCGGTACCGGCCGCCGCGGCTCGACTCGACTGCGCTGGGCGCGGCGCGGGGCGAAGCGGCGCGAGCGCTGCGGAGCGCGGGCTGACGGGCCACACCAACCGGCCCGGCCGGGACAACCGCCGCCACCGCCGCCACCTTCCCGACTTCTCCTGAGGGGAAAAGACGAGGAAGGGGGACGGCAAGAGGAGGCCCGCCCCGGGCGGCCGGAGGCCAAGCATCGGATGGCGCCCCCTGCTGGCCAGGAGGAGTTACTGCTGCGACGCTGACAGTGCCAAGCACATTACTTGGGACTCAGTACCCTTGCCCTTCCTGTTCCCTCTACAGCAGGGTTTCTCAACCGTACCCCTACCGACATTTTGGAGTAGATAATTTTGGGGAGTGGGGGCTATCCTATGCATTGTCGGATACTGAACAGCATCCCGGGCCTTTAACCACAAGATGCCAGAACGACCTCCCCACCCTACCCCCAACCAAAAATCCTCAGACGATGCTAAATATGGAGAGATGGTAGAGGGAGGTCAAATCAACTAGGCTGAGAACTACTGCTCCGAGTGGAAGGCCCGTCAGCCATGCATCCGTGCATGGCAGGCACCTAACCCTCAACCCAATCAGCCCATGTCCCTGGACGGTCACTCTCCATGAAATGGCTGTGTCCTGCGTTCTTCATAGTTCTGGATTTTTGAAATCCTGCTCCGTATTTAGTGTTTACTGTGTTTTTTCTGGGATCTCCCTTTAGTCTCCAAACAGCCTAGGTCCCAGTGTTTACTTCAGTACTCTACCCTCTGCCCCTCCCAGAGCTGGAGGCTAGGTGCTCAGTATTTATGGAATGGATGTATCTCATTTAATCTTCACGAAATCCCTTTGAGGTAAGCATTGTTATTCTTTCCATTTCACAAATCTGGAAGCTGAAACTCTGGGGGATTAAGTAAATTTACTCTAGGATACACAAGGGTTGGCTCAGACAGTCAGACTGCAGGACTCAAATCCCTTAATCACTCCAAGAATCCACAGCCAGCAGGACGTTAAAAGAAAAAACCCTCCCTGCCCCTCATTTCCCAGAGCAGTACAGGGAGACCCAGAGAGCTAAAGTTCCACAGTCACTCAGCCGGTGAAGGGGGAAAGTGAGATGAGAATCCAGGTTTCCTCACTGCCAGAGCCGGCCTCCGGGTCTCCCTTGAAAGTGACTGGATGAACTGACCAAATAAGACTTCATAGTAATATCATACTATTAATAATAATTCATGTTTTTAATATTAAAAGAAAGATAGACAGATTTGGGATTGTCCAATGGATTTTTTTTAACTTAACCACAATACCATTAGGACACCTAAAAAATTAATAATAATTTCTTAAAATCATCAAGTATCCCATCAGTGGTCAAGTTTCCAATGATCTCCCCAATGGCCAAAAAAGATTTTTTACAGTTTGTTTGAATCCACATCTTGCAGTTGGGTAATATGCCTCATAAAATCCCTTTTGGTTTACAGTTGCCCCTCCATCTCATTTTTTCCTTGCAATTCATTTCTTTTAGGAACTGGACCCTTGGTCATTTAACATCATTTAACGTTCTCTAGCCACTCTGTTTCCTAAGAATGTGTTGTTGGATCTAGTTCACTTGTATCCAGTTCAGTTTTTCTGGGGGGGGGGCATATTTTGTTTACTTTGTATTCTATCAGAAGGCACATAATAGGGTGGGGCCGCGGGGAGGGGTTCTGTCTTTTTATGACATTGACAGCCATTGATGATTAATGTCCAGATTCATTCATTCATTATGGATTACAAAACGGTATCTTCACACCTTTGTTTTTCCGTCTTCGCTTATCAGCTGAAAGAAAAGTTTTCGTATAAAGAAGAAACTTCCCCTCAGCTGCCGTTTGGCACAGTTCATGTCAGAAAGGTAGGGTAAATATTTGATTCTTTTTTTTTTAATTCACCAATTTTCAAAATAATATATTGGACTCCTATCATCTGGCGATGATGATCAACATTTTTTCAGTGTCATTACAAAACTCAAGAATTTTGAAATATATTTGATATATTTCATTCCCATAGCATGCACATTGTCTCATCATTGGCTAGTGGGAGCCTCTTAAATTTGACTCCTGAGTCTTTCTGACAAGACCCTTGACTTACAGTCACCTGGAGTGCCATTGCAGAGGGGTCCCTGGCTGTTTAGGAGGGGAGAGTATTGAAATGTCCAGTCCTGGACTAAGCAAAAGAGAAAGCTTACTTACTAGCCCCGCTCTGACAAAATATAAGGCACCCAACATCACCAACAAATGCACTTAACCCAATGGCTTACTTATTTGTTTTTATATTTGTAAAGCTCACTTGTCATAGGTATGTTTTCTGGTTGTTTATCTCCGCGGTCCATCATCTGATGGATGCCAAATCAGGAGGCATGACTGCAGCACCTGGTACAAACAATTTAATAAGTGGTTGTCGTATTATTGTGTTGTTGTTTAAAGAGTCAGGAGAAGGTATTTCCAGATGATCGTTCTGGAGAAGGGGAGTTCAGGTAAAGTCCAAAATGTTTTCTTCAAGTGAAGCTGAAAGTCCCTATGGACCTGCTAAATTCTGCCTTTTTTAATTCTCCATAGAATATCAAAGTGGGTTTCTACTTTTTAAAATCCCAGGGAGAGCGTGGTGTGTCAAACAAGACCATGTGCTTAATTTCCTTAACGCTCACAACAATGCAGAAGGAGGTATTATTATCCCCGTTTTATACGTGAGGAAGCTGAGGCCCCAAAATGCTGGTTTGCCCAAGGCCACGCCAGAAACGAAGCAGCAAGCTGGAATTCAAACCCAGATCCCACTGCAAGGCACCAGCTTTGCTTCCAATAACCAAATACTGATTCTACTTATTGGATTTCCCAAGCAGAATTTACCTTCAGAAGTGTTAGCTCTGCTGTCAGAGTGGTCTTTCCAAATGAAAATATGCTTCAGACATCCTCAGTCTCCTCTCCCCACCTTTCAGTGACTCCACGTTGCTGCCAGGATGAAAGAGAACCGAGGGGACCCAGAAGCCCTGTGGCCAAACCCCACTTCATGTGCCCAACGCATGGCGAGGCCAAATGAACTGAAACGTCGGAGTTTGGAGCAGAGGAAGTTTATTCCAAGGGCCAAGCAAGGAGGGAGAACAGTTGGCTTGTGCTCAAAAGATGGAACTTGACAGTTTCGGGGGAAAAGCTTTATAAGCAAAATTTGGGGGGAGGTCTACAGGGTGTGTGACTTTCCTCTGATTGGTTAGTGGGGAGGTGACAGGGTGATGTTCCAGGAATCTCAATCATCAGCCTTCTGATTCAGCCAGTCTGGGGTCCATGTGCTTGTGCTCAGCCTGAAGCTACCATCCTCCACCTGGGTGGGGGCCTTAGTTTCTGAAGAAAATCTCAGAGATCTGTATCAGGTTGTTATGTACATCCCTTGAAGAGGAACCAGGCCCCTGCCCCATCATTGCCATATGGTTTCTTGACTGCCTGTCTTTTGTTTCTGCATTCCTTCACTCCTCTAAGTAGTAACTGTTTGAATCTGCCCTTTGGAACTCAGAAGGTCTAGGAGGCTGACACCTTTTTCCCCACACACAAGAAATGGGGGACGTGGAAAGGCTTTTGTGCCTGGGAGGGCCCCACGGGGTCCTGCTTGGTTTCAGCCCTGCATAAGCAGCCCCCATCCTGCTGCCCATGCTAGGTCTCCAGCCCTGCCCCAGCTCCACTATGCCCCACACGCCTCCGACACCACCCTAAGTCTCCATCTCTCTGCTGCAGCCCCACTTCCTTCTCAGTTCTCTGTATTCTCTTCTCTCCCACCTCAGGGCCTTTGCACATGCTATTGTTGCTTCCAAAAACAGTCTTCGCTGTCCTCTTTCCCTTTGCATCCCTCAGATCCAGCTCAGTATCTGTTTTTCAGGGATCCTTCCCTGTCCTGCTTAACCAGCTCAGCGCCCATGATATGCACCATATGCCTCTCCTTTAGAGCCCTTGCTGCTGTGGCTGCTTTGTGATTTTCAGGCAGAGTTCCTAGCCCCACACTGGGCTTCAGGTATCATCAGGGTGGGGAGCAGGTCTGTGCTTGCTCACCATTATTTCTCCAACTCCTTGCATGGGGTCTGGCATTTAGAAGGGGCTCAATAAATATTGGTTGAATGAATAAATAAATACAGCAACGGACAACCAGAGAATAAAGCTTCCCCCAGTCTTAGGTGGTGGGTTCAGCATTCTGTTTGTTGTTGTCTCTGCTGCTTTGGCTCCCAGAATGACTACAGTGCTGTCAAAGCTACAGTAGTTTTGTTAAGGAACTTGCAAATTCTGAAATCAAACCTCTGGGGTACGAATCAAAACCCGACCTTCTTAGAGGCTCGTGCCTGCCTTATCACCAAGGGTGACTCAAGAGGAAATGTCCTGAACAAACCCTGGTGTTTGGAGAGGCCCCGTGGAGCCAGCAATGGAGCTGCCAAATCACCCTAGGTGGCCCCAGCCTCAGTGCCTATGGGCGAGGCCCAGAGAGGAGGCCCCTCTGTGTCTTCCCAGGAGCAAAGCAGGACAGACAGTAACTCATATCACAGGATGGCCAGCAGTGGCTTCGTCACTTGGAGGATTTGAGTGAGGAAGAGGAGGGCTCCCCGTTTTTATGTGAAGTACTCAAATTTAGACTTTTGACAATATCTCTGACTTATCCACAGTGTCTAGTATATCGACCGACAGAATAGTAAGAAGATGTTGCCAGGGACACATGCACATGCTCTGTTCATCCTTGCCACCTGCAGCACACTCCTTTTAATAAGTCCTGGATTAATCCTGAGAATAACACGATTGCCTTATTTGCTTGTGTATTTCAGGGGCTCATCTGCCAAGTAAAACGATTTAAAAATAGCCACAGTTTGTGTGGCCCTGTTTTGACATCTTTTCATGTTTTTAATGTACTGGGAACCTTGAAGAACTTGAAGAGGCCATGAACCCTCTCTGAGGTGAGCCTCTCTTCTCCAAGCCCCCAGTCCCTCCATCAACTCTGCCCAGCCCAAACCTTGGAGCGCAGAGTTGCTCGCCAACTCCCCAGGCCTCCCTTACGGCACCCAGTTTTAGGCTGGGGGGCCTGGGTTATGGGGGAGCCCATTTCTCCATGCTCAGGGGCCTCAGGCCTCCCTTTCCCTCAGGACCCCTGATGCCTAGATCTGATTTTGATTACGGAGAGGAATTACCTGATAGCAGTGAGCATGTGCAATGTAGGAAAACTGGAGCTGTGGGTTTTCCCTTTTTATTAACATTCTTCGCTCCCTCAGAGCGTGACTTTTTCCAGCTTCTGACCAAGGAGCCAATGCTAATTTTTATGGCCCGTTTAAGTAATGCAAAGGAAAGTCACGTATGCCTATGACCTCCCCCAGGCCCCTGCAGGTTTCAGTGAATAATCACAGGGCCGGGATAGAACACCCCGCGGAATAATGCTCAATTTTTCCCTCTTCTTTTGACAGCTCTTTTCCTTAGCTGCGGTTTGATTATTTTTAACATTGCTTCCTGACTTGCTTTTTAATTTGCAAGAAACAGTGAGACAGAAAGGGAAGAGGGGAAGAACCGACAGAGAAAAGTAGTCGGTGCGTACTTCCTGGAAACACTAGTGTGGTTTCTGGGTGCCTTCCGCAGACAGCGCCGGGGAACCGCGCACCTGATGGACCGATGCTGTGGGGCTGACGGTCTGTCTGTCACCTGGCCTCCTCCTCACAGACCTGCCCCCAGCTGTCCCCGCCCGTCAAAGCCCTGCTCCTCGGCCTGGGCTCTGCTTACTCTGTCCTTTGTGAGCTTTGTCTCACCAGCTGAATGCCATCTGCTTGGAGAACAGGGACCAGGTCCGAAGCTGTGGGTCCCTAGTTTGCCAGGCCACAGAAAGACGGTGCCGGTTGGATGACTGATCCAACCTCCGGCCATTCTGGAAGCCCAGAACAATTGCAATTACATGTCAGTTATCCGTTTATCAGAAAGGCACTTTCTGGATGTCCGAGGGAAAGCAGAAGTGGCTTTCTGCCTTCATTCATTCATTCATTCATTCATTTAATGAATATTTACTGAGCACCTACTGTGTGCCAGGCACTATGACTGACACAGGATTCAGCAGAGAACGAGACAGAATTCCTAGTCTTCTGGTGTTTGTGTTCCCACCAAGGGGAGATCAGATAGTATATTTGTTTGTAGAAATGGACCAGGTGATGCTAAGTACTCTAACCCAAAATGAAGTGGGGTAAAGGAACACAGTATTAAAGGAGAGGCTGCTGCTGGGTGGCCAGGGCAGGCCCGGAGGGCGGTGAAGCGGGGAAATTCTGGGACGTGCACATGTCAGAAACCCCAGATCAGATGGTCCGGCGTGGAGACCCTGCAGCCGAGCAGCCCCCCTCCCTTTGCCGGTTTGTGGATCAGGAATCCTGAGCCGCCCGGGTCGCCTGGAGAGAACATGAATCACCATCTTCGGAAGCGGAGGGAGAGAGAAAAGGTCCAAGCGCCTGCAGCAGGAAGAGAGACTGGGGTAAGAAACGTCCCATTCACGTCGTCAATGGAACGTTGTTCTTGCCCGTTACTGAAAGGAGAAAGGGGACCTTCCCTTCTGGTTCAGGGGAAAGAATGGGGCCCCTGTGGGGAGAGAAACCTGCTCTGGTTTCAGAAAAGAAACACCAGCAGGGCTCACGAGGCTACCCAAAAGGAAAATGGACCCTATCAGCAGCCCTGCGTTTCTGAGGGGGTCAGATGGAGACATTTTAAAGGGGGGGGGGGGTCTCTAAACAACACTTATCTCCTTCCTTTTCTTTTTCTCACCGAACGCCAGGAGATAGATGATGGCTCCTTTTACGACACGGGGTGAACTGAGCGAAGGGTAACTCTCCTGAGCCCAGTTGACCGATGTTGCCATCACACCCCAGCCCCTGAGAAGGGGAGCCGTTGCACACAGTTCCACTTTTGATAGCCCGGTGCCGATGACTAACACTTCCTGAGACTAAGCGCCAGGCACTATGCAAAGCATGGTCTACAGAGTGACTCAAATCAGACTTCAGCAGTAGATTTTATTAGTTGCACCCATTTTACGGATTAAGAAACTAAGGCTCAAGTTGAGGACCTTGCCAAGGTCATACGACTGGGAAGCAACGGAGCTGGGATTTGAACATCAGTGATGTGACTTCGAAGCCCACAAGTTAATGTCTGTAATCAGCACAGCACTGTCTGTGAGATGCTCTTGTTGATCAAACCCTAGCCCTACAGGAGAGCAGGAAAAGACGGGCAGAATGTGTGCTTTCCCAGTCTTGATCTGGCCCCTGGGGGTACAAACACTCTGGGAAACCACCCTGGGCTGGTTTAGCCCGAGGTTTCTGCTCTGTGAGGGTGCCACCCGGCTCTCAGAGCTTCAGGCTATGTGCCTGAAAGACCTTTTTTCACTCAAGAAGTTACTCAGATGAGGGAAATTACCTAAAACATGACACATACCAAGCTTCTCACAGTGCAAATGTCCCAAATATTCATTTAGGTAATTATTGCAGTACAGATTCATCCTCACGGAATGTGCTGAGAACCATGTAGCAAAGTCCACTTCAGAGGTGGGGGAGCTCCTGGAGCAGGTTTACAGGAACAAGTCCACAGCCGTTTGTACCATAAAGATAACTTACTGCTTTTTTATTAGTCACCCTCCCAGCCCTGGGGCTACTAATGATTCAGAAGTTTATGGTAAGGAATGAATGAGAAAAATACTCAGCACAGCACCTGACGTTTTTATACATAAGTATTACAATCATTCTTCTTACTAAATATGCCTACTAATTCCCTTTTCTTCACTTGGTGTGTATTGTGTGTAAGGTACCAAGTCAGTCACATCTGCAATTGAGCTTCAATTTGCTAGAAGCTACTGTACGTGAACCCCTTTGGGTAGGTTACTCTGCCCTGAGCAACACTGCACGCTGATTGGTGGAAATCGCTTGTGCTCTGAGTGGTCTGCAAGGCAGTCAGTGACAAGCAGGAACAGCTATATTTTACTCAGTCCATACTCATCTTTATTTGTTCTAAGTAAATCTCTGACAATGTCCAGTTCAGTGGATTCTGCAGATGAACTTCTCCAAACACATCTAACTGTAGAAGCAGTATGTTCCTGTATTATTATCTTATTTGGAGGTGAGAGGGGAGGATGTGGGTCTGCATGTGTTTAGGAAGTGGTGACACATTTCTTTAACCAGACCTCTGTCTGCCACGTCTGCCTGCACATGAGGAGACAGTACAGTAGGGCAGTTCTGAGCACAGTTTCTGAGTCAGACTGTCTGGTTTCCAATCCTGGATCTCCCTGGGGGCTGAGGCGAGTAACTTAAGTTTCCTGTGCCTCAGTTTTCTCATCTGTAAAATGGAAATGATAATATCACCTACTTCATAAGGTTGCTATAAGGATTAAGAGATTTACTATGTAAAAATCACTTAAAATAGCATCTGGCAGATAGTGAGCACCCTACAAATGTTAGCTATTAGTATTATTATATCCCTCTCTCCCCATCAGCCACCTCCCTTACAATCCAGCCAGAGGAGGGAAGCAAATGTGTGTGGGGGGGCTTCCTAAAACACCCTTTGTTGTTGTTTCCTTTTGTTTCTTAATGTCCTAAGTAATACATGGATACAATATCATTAAAAAAAGGAACCTCAAGATGTGACCTTATTTAAAGGTAAGATCTTTGAGGATGTAATTAGTTAAGGATCTCAAAGTATAATCAACCAAATTTAGAGTGGACCCTAAATCCAACGCCTAATGTCCTTAATAAGACGACGAGGAGACAGACACACAGGGAAAAGGCCACACAGCAGAAGCAGAGATTGGAGGGGTGCTGTCACAAGCCGAGGAAGACCTGGGACCACCAGGAACTGGAAAAAAACAAGGAAGGATTCTTCCCCAGAGCCTTCGGAGGGAGCACGGCCATGCTGACACCACAGTTTTGGCCTTCCGGCCTCCAGAACTGTGAGAGAGTCAGTTCCTGCTGTTTTCAGCCATCCAGCTTGTGAACATTTGTCACAGCAGCGCTAGGAAAGGAACACAGCCAGGCAAGCCAAAGTGCCCCTGTCCACGGCCCGCAGGCCTCCACCCAGGTCCCCTCCCTCAGCAGGGTTTCCCTTTGTCACCTCTCCTCTTCCCATGCCCTCACACACACATCCAGCATATTTCAGCTAGCTGGCGACAACATTTGGCGAATGTGGCTAAGCCGTCTTCTTTGCAGCAGCCCAGCATCCTGAAGCCTTGATTGCAGCCAGGCGGCTGGACCACATCCAGGACCAGGTGCTCCTTCTCCCAGGGGACCGCAGGGACCATCTCCTGGGTGCCCCAGGTGCACTGCCTTTGATTTACAGTCACTGAAAGACAAGGGAATCCTCTAGAACAATGTCTCCTTCTTCATGACTCACGAGCTTTAAGGGTAATTTTCATAGCCCTACTTCCTCTTTCCTATGTGGGTTACATCTTCGTCTACCTTAGTCAGTGTCTACAGATCTGATTAATACAGGTCCAAGAGTCTTAATATGGGTCCACTCTTGGTGAGAACCGGAAGTTGCCATCTGAAGAGTACTTTGCCACATCTTCTAGCTGTGAGCATGATGCATGGTTATCAATCACGTGGAAACGGATCTTCACATTCAAAGTTTCAAGTTAAAAGAATATTAGAGAAGGAGGGTATATGGCTCAGTGGTAAAGTGTGTGTTTGGCATGCATGAGGTCCTAGGTTCAATCCCCAGTACCTCCATTAAATAAATAAATGTGCTTAATTACCTCCCCCCTCTGAAAATTTAAATAAAATAGATGAAAAGAAATTGCCACTTTAAAAAAAAATTTTTAATGGGATATTTAAAAAAAAGAATATTAGAAATTGCCTAAGCCAGGAACTCTCAACAGTTTTGGGGTTATAGCCCCTTTTGAGAATCTGATAAAAGATGCCAACCCCCTTCCCTGAATCAGGCACCAAACATATAAACTAGAATCTCAGGCCAGTCCTTGTCCCCAGGTTACAGCCCCTCTCATTTTACAATTGAGGAAAATTAGGCTCCAAAAAATACAGCAAAAAAGTTCTCAGTGGCAGAATCAGGACAAGAACCCAGATTCTCCCTGACCCACCATCTCCCTGAGGCTCTCTCTGTCTCAGTCAGAAGACGCGTTTGCCAGCGGGGGGCAAGAAAGGTGGGAAGAGGGAATCGGGGGAAGGGAGGCCCCAGACTGAAGGAGCCGGTGGTCAGAGCAAGAGGAGAGAGTCCAAGGGCTCCGGCCGTGGACACAGTGGGCTCCCGGGACATGGTAGCCCCCCAGTTCCCTCCAACTCCAAGACAAAAGGAAATAACTTTACATCAAAGCAGCGAGGCCTTAGATAACAACACAAGGAAATTTTATTTTAAGGAGCTATCTTTGCATTTCTAAAAGAAGTTTATATAATGTCCTCCACAGGCCTCTTAAAAATAGAATAGCATCTCATCCATCTAAGATGGTCTGAATGTAGACAGACATGGAGGCCAGAGGCCGGTCAGGAACGTTCAGGACGTGGTCTGTACTCACCATTCCTGCTTCCTTGGCCCCGAGCAGACGTCACTCACCCTCACCCTACCATTTCTAAACCAACACTAGGTGTGGCCTCGGAATCCTTCACAACTCAGCACTCCAGAAGTTACTCCCAGTTGGCAATGAGGTCTGCAACCTATTTGCCATCCTGCAGCTAAATGACTTTCTGATGTTGTTTCTAGTCTCCTGTGAGAGGTACTTCCCTGTAGTCCCATTTAAACGTTCTGATGATTGTACTTGGTTCAGCAAAGGCCTAGAGACCTCCCTTTCTAGGGCAGTAATCTCTCCTAGGATTTCTTCTAACAGCCGCACTCTGACATTCTCGGTCATGTGAAATAATTAAGAGTGCGCCCTAAGAGTCCTTGTTTATAACTTACTTATGTTTACATAGACCATGGACACAGTTCTTTAAAAGTTTCGAGTTCAATATTATTATTGCCCATAGGTCTTGGGTCTTGATTTTGATACCCTCTTTGGTATCAGGGATCTCTCTCTCTCTCTTCTCTCGACTATATCCCTGATGTTAGATTTTGAAGAAGAAGCAAGGAGACGGACACAAATCTAAGCTGCATCATGAAGGTCAAAGACAGTGACAGGGGAAGGTAGGGGTGGTATTGTACACCTCTTCACTCTAAACGTAAAAGAATAGGAGCTCTCTGCACCCACAACTAGATGAGATACATGGGGCTTAGAGCCCAGTGCCAGCCCCTTTCTTGCCTGTGTTCTTTGCTTGCATCACCGAGCATTCCAGAACTTCCCCTGGAACTTTCCAACCTTGTGTTTGCCTCAGTGCCCCCTGACTTGGTGATTTGTGTTCTGTAGTATAGCTGTACTGCCTCCGAAGGATACGACCAAGTTATCCCATGTTCCATGGTCCTCCAAAGTGGGAGAAGCCACGTGCTGGGGATATGGCAGCCTGCGCTGGGAGGGCAGTCAGGTCCGCTGTGCAAGAGAGGGACTGAACAGGAGGTTGTGTTGTGTTGCATTTTGTGTTCTAGTTCTAAGTCTAATGTAAACCAAGAAGGGCTTAATATTTTCTAATGTGGCTCTCATTTGGTCTCCCTTCTTCCACACTCACCTTCCTCTACTGTCCGTCCTCCAGCCAGGACTGCAGGGTCTTGTGAAACTGGAAGTCAGACCATGTCATGTTGCTACTCAGTATACAATGGAATGCTACTCAGCCGTTAAAAAAAAAAAAAGAATGAAATAATGCCATTTGCAGGAACATGGGTGGACCTAAAGATGATCACACTAAGTGAAGTAAGTCAGACAAAGACAAATACTATATGGTATCATTTATATGTGGAATCCAAAACAAGGACACAAATGAACTTATTTACAAAACAGAAACAGACTCACAGACATAGAAAACAAACGTATGGTTACCTAAGGGGAAAAGGGGAAGGGGAGGGATAAATTAAGAGTTTGGAATTTGCAGATACAAACTATCACATATGATACAGATAAACAACAAGGTCCTTGTATATAGCACAGGGAACTACATTCAATATCTTGTAATAACCTATAATGAAAAAGAATACATATATAAAAATGTATAAATGAATCACCATGCTGTACACCAGAAACTAACACAATGTTGTAATCAATGATACTTAAATTTAAAAAACTCCTGTAACACCCACCGCCTACCCCTGTCCTCTCCTTCTACAAGGCTCTTCCTCTTCCTCTCCCTTCCCAGCCTTTCTGACCTTCTTGCCCAAACGGGAAGACACCAGGCTCCTGCCTGGGGCCTTTACTCCAGCTGTTGTCTCTACGCCAGATGTTTGCTTGGCTAACTCCCCCACCCCTCTCCATCTCACTTACTCTACAGGGCCTATCTCGATGACTATTTAATGTGGCAACCTGCCTCCCACACATACACATCTCAGCTCTCCATCCCCTTAACCTTACTCTCTTTTTTTTTATTTTTATTTTTTCCAGAGCACTTATGACCATCCTAGAAATTACATCATTCTTACATATTATGTTTATTGTTTATTATCTAACACCCCCCCCATGAGAATCTAAGCTCCAGGAATCTTTTTCACTAATTTTCTTTTTTACTAACATATTCTAAGTGCCTTGAATTGTGCTAGGTACTTAATAGGTTCTCAATTAATAGTTGATAAACAAATGGTTGAATGAACAAATAAAGAAATGAATGAATAAAGCCATTGTTCTGGGATGACAACGGATTAGTAGCAAAAACATCACTTCCAGCGAGTTTCTAAAGTAAGGAAATGGGTGGGGGGTGGGGAATCAAATCACAGAAAAGGCTGAACACAGATGATCAATAACATTTACTCCTCAGCTTCATACAGACTCAATGGTGGTGTTTACGTATTTTTATAGGAGAAAAACTGACACAACTTCCAGCAGGTGGTTTTAACAGTAATTTTTTTTGTATATCTATAAAGCGGTAACTTAAAAAATTTATTTTATTTTACAAAGAAGGTTGCCTCAGTTCTCCAGGTCTTTCTGGTGAAAGACAAACGATTGCCTGGACTACTCTAATCGAAGTTCCGGTTTTCCTCCATTCCAGAAAGCAGAAATGCATGTACAAAGAAGTTACAAAAAAGGCATAAATATTTTGCCCAAAGAAAGATGCTTTTGTGGGGGGATGATGGAATAATTTATGCTAACTACCTTTCAGCAACTCTAACTTTGCATGCAGAGGTGAGCTCATGTGATTAGGAGCCAAAAAGCCTTAGTAAGATATGCTCTCTGGACTGTTAATGAGATGACAGACCCAAAGGTAACACCAAGGCAGGGTTACCGTTGAATAACCATCATTCCATCCAATTAACTTCTGCAGGGGAAGCAACCGTGAATTTCAATGTTCACAATACTGGGCTGTATAAAGATGTCATGATTCTATTCAAAAGAAAGTTGACACTTGAGTCCCAATGAAATCATGTCCAGAAAAGCCTTGAATTTGAAAGAGGAGAGGCAATAGTGTGCAAAATATGATTACAAAGTAAATGTACCCTGAGTCTGTACACTTCAGAGGGAAAATGTGCATTTTTATGGCAGTTTGCACTTTAAAGACTGAAGGGTGTTTATTGTTTCCTTCAATGTACTTCACAGAAGTGCTTTTCACCATCTAGATGCCGGCGTGGTTAATTACATATGCACACCATGACATTCTACTGTGTGAGCTTAGCAAAACTGCAAGGCTAACCTTTTTAGAAAGTACGCCTAATTGCTAAGACCTGATGAGAGGCGACACCAAATGAAAGCTTTTCAGATGCATCTCTGGTTAAAGTCAAAGGTCACCAGCATTTCATGAACAGAGGAGGAGTTAACCTTGGTTTGTTAGACAAGATACCCTTCTAAGAAAACCCAGGCTGCGGGTTTCAAGATGTCCTGGATTTGCAAAACCTGGAACCCTCCTTCTTGCTGCCTTTGCAATCAATGGGCATTAACTGAGCTCAATGCCAGGCTGTTCTCTGGGAGCTCTCTGTGTCCCCTGGGCCAACCCTGTCCCTCTTGGTCTTTCATCCCTACACTTTTTCATCACACAGACTTCTCTCTGACTATGCCTCTTCCTCCTCTCTACACCGCTTCATCTCGAGAGAGAAAGATCCTGAGTTTTCCTTCATCTTCTCTGTTCCTGTGGTGCTTCCTGTCCGCCATTTCCCCCATCCCTCCTAACCCCCACCCTACCCCCTGCCCTGTCCTGTGCCCAGGTTATGAGCTGAAGCTCAGGAACCATACTGCTTGGATCTAATCCCTGCCTCCAACCTTCTGTGGGACTTCGGGTTAGTCACCTCAACTCTCTGTACCTCCATCTTCTCATTTGCACCATAGGGATGACAACGCTAACCACATCTGGGTAGGAATTAAATGAGATGATACATGGAAAGTGCTTTGAACAGTGACCGATACATAGTAGCCATTGCTACCACTTTCTTCAAAGGCAGAAATCGATTTATCCTTCTAGCCTCAGGCCAGATTTTAATCTTCCGTGAAGCCTTTCACAGATTTTTTTCAACCAGTTGTAATGGTTCTTGTTTAGTAATTTGAACCCTTACAATCCTAGGCTGGTGCTTTTCTTATCCCCTTGGAAAGGCACCACTTACTAGACAACGAGATATGTCAGATACTGGGCTCAGTACTTGATGTGTTTTGTTTTCTTGTTTTTGAAAAGTAGGTATTACTACTTGCATTGTACAGATGAGGAAACCCACGCTCACAGAAGATAAGCTACTTCTCCAGATTCACAAAACAAATGTAACTAAATTTGTCTCCTTAACTTCACTTCTAGTTTAAAGGCTCTCTGAAGGCAAAGCCAGCACCTCCTACTCAACTTCTACACCCTGCACCTCCCATGGAGAAGGGGTTTCTAAACACCAAGTATTGTTGACTTGAAATTAATGTACGGTTTGGGTACCAGCGTCAGCCAATGTAGTGAAAAGAAATGACACTTAGAGAGCATTGTATACTTTCCAGGGCATTTTGACATGCACTGTCTCATTAAGACCTCACAACAGTTCTGAAAGCTTTGTATTATTATTGTCTCCATTTCTCAAGTAGAAGATGAGCAGGCAGAGAGGCTAACTGGCTTTTCTCAAACCAAACTCCCAATTGCAGTGTCCAGTCCAGGCGTCGTTCCACGTGCCGTCCACTAGAACATCCTTAACTTTCCCCCAGCCCCATCTGAGATCCAACCATGGGCACAACATCTTGGACACAAAATAAACTTTGTATGAACCTCAAATACTGCCAACGAGGCAATGACCCCAAATAAGCAGAAAACCTAAAACTGTTTTGCCAGACTTCTGTTCTTCGGAAGGAAGGAAACAGACAGACCCAGAGCCCGGCCAAATTAAAGAGGTTGAATTCTCATTCTGTGGGGAGAAATATGCAGCTCAAGTAGTCCCTTTAATCCAAATATGGGTTTATACAAAGTGACAAGCCAGCAGGTTTTTAGGAACTCTGAATGTTGAACATTCTCATTTGTAAGAAGTCACTTCTGGAGCGTTCTTTCTTTTCTTTCAGAAAGGTCAGGAGTGTCATTTCAACATGTCTCTGGCAGTGGTAGCCCCACCGAGGGACTGAGCTAGGTGATGGAACCGTTTTTAGATTTCTAAATATGAAAGCACACGCTGGTGTGTTACACAATCGAGAAAGAAAAAGAATGGCTGTGTCTTTAGTAACGTGCCCCATTTCAAGAAGCAGCCAGTGTTTATTAGGGAGCTTGTTGACCACAGATAGATAGAAAGAACGGCAGCAAAAATGCTGATGCAGGTTTGCCAAGGGAATGATTGCATCATTAGTCCAGGGAGTTGAACTATAACTGGATTTCATCTTTCTTCAACCTGATGGGGTTGGGGAGGAGATTGACTGCACTATCTCGCCACCCAGAAGGACTTACTCGGGGTAGAACAAATATCAGACACGGACCTGGGACATAAAAGGTCATTTATTTCACATGTGATCTGAATGCAGTGTACAAAGTCCTAAGCCACGTGGGACGGGAAATAGAACAAGGAGCCAGAGGCAGATCCTCCCATCAAAGGGATTTCTGGATAATAGGAAAGGAAGCATAAATAACCTCAGACAAGACAGAAAGTGAAGTGTCACAAAAGTGGTGAGATAATGTGCTAACAGAGTCCAGAGGAAGGCGTGATTCCTTGGGTCTGGGGGGATAAGGGAAGGGAGACTTCATGGAGGAGGTGGCAGTTGAGACGAGCAGGATTTGGAAGGCACGGGACCCTGGGAGGGAAGAACATCCCGGGATGAGGAAACAACAGGGGCTAAGGCTGGGAAATATAGGAGGCAGACCCAGAATAGAGAATTTCGTTTGTTCGGGACGTAGGATGCTTGAAGGTCAAACTGCTTTTAACAGTATTTTCTAGCTTGGAAAGCATCCTGAGGCTGTCTTTCAATAAAGTGAAAGTCTTATCAGTTAGCCAGTCACTTGTCTGACCCTCTGTTAGCAACCCTAGTAGAAGAAAATGCTTTCAGACATATAAAGCTACGGGACAGGGAAGGGATAGCTGAAGTGGTACTGTGCATGCTTAGCCTACACAGGGTCCTAGATTCAATCCCCAGGACCTCCTCTAAAAATAATATAAATAAGTAAACCTAATTACCTCCCCACTAAGAAAGAGGAAAAAAAAAAGCTATGTGGATGGGGGCAGCCAGGGGGCCAGGCACACTTTAGGAAGCATTTCATGAAATAATGTTTAGCTTTTACGACCAAATCTGTGTCCTTGGTTTGTACAGTGTGGAAAGTTCGTCAAGCTACAGAGAAGCTAGAAAAATCCACACTCCTTTCTTTACAGAACTTGCTAAGGGAGCTGTCTGATTTTGAGTGTAGAGTTGAGCATTAACAGTAGGCAGTGCGTGTACTGGCACATCTATGCCTCATGCTTGATTTCACAATCTCAGATGCATTGAGTCAACTTTTCTTATGCATGTGGACACTATAATTAAAAAAAAAAAAAGGAAGGAAGGAAGGAAAGAAAGAGGGAGAGAGGGGAAAAAAATGGCTTATTTTTTGTCTCCAAGTCTCAATTTCTGCACTTCATAACTCAGCTGAATCTAGGAAGCATAGTGTGATGTCTTTCCCAAAAAAGAAAGGTGTTTGTTTCTCTGCCAAATTGAATATATAGATTTGGCTGTGATTTTTTTTTAAGCCACCTGGTAACATATTTCAAGAGTCCTCCTTTTGTGACTATATCTTAACTCCATCCCTATACAAATGTGTACAGGACTTGAATACAATGAAAAGGATGACGTTTTATTTTGTCTTGAATCACCTTTTCTACCTTATGAAAAATGAACACTGCAGTGTTATGTTTAGCCCAGGCTACTAAAAAAAAATCTTTCTTTGGGAGAATTTGACCCTGTTCCCATTGTTTTCTCAGCATGTTTTCTGCATCAGCACATTGATTATGCTGTCATTAGCCAGAACACTGAGACAGAAGAAAGATCTCTTAGATCATCACAGTGCATGCCTGGAGTGGGCCGAGGTCTCCTGGGAGAGACTGGGACACACCGTCTTCGGCAAATGACCAAGGGAAATGTAGAGGGATGTAAAAATTTACCCTGCTACAGTTCTTAACTTTTGAAAGTTTCTGAAATAACTCCCAGAGACTGTTGGTAAAACAATTACACTGCTGCATTTAGGTCAGTGGTTCTCCAGGGGGGGCAACTTTGGCCCCCAGGAGACATTTGGCAGTAATTGGAGACATTTTGGGTTGTCACAACTTGGGAGAGGGGAGGGGGCTACTGGCATCCAGTGGACTGAGGCCAGAGTTGCTGCTAAACATCCTACATTGCCCCTGAGAGCCCTCCAACGTCAATAGTGCCCAGGGAGAGAAACCCTGGGTTAGGTCTATTTTTGCTCTTTTTCCTGAAGTTTAACTGCTCACTCAGCTCCAAGCAAAGCAGATTCCGTGACTACATGGCACCAAAGAGCACACACTGTTCTGAAATAAACTACATCAAATAAAATTCCTACTAATTCTGGTTCTTATTCAGAACATAAGCAAGTATTAACAATCATACAGAGAAGACAAAAGCCCCTTTCCTGGGTATTTCAAGAGTTAGACTGTGTTGCATTTCAGAAGACTTCACATCAAGTAAAGGACATCCTAGAGACTTGAGGAAAAGGAACCACTATACACTTAGGGAAAAGGAAACCATCATACTTTCCTTCTCATTAGGGCCCTACCGTTAATCAGAAGCCTATATTTTTGTTTCTACATATTCTTCAAGTTTTTATAGGCAGAGTCGATCCTTAAAGTCAAAACCTTAAGTGAAAAACGTTTGGTGGTAAACAAGCATCTCAGAGTACTCAACAGATACCCTATCCTCCCGTCGTCATCCCAAATCCTATCCATCATTCATTCTTTCTTAGGAAGTAAAGACAGGAAAAAGCAAATTAGGACAGAATGGAGGGATAGAATAAGGGCAAGGTAAGAAAAGAAAAAGAGAGAGAGAAATCAAAGGTTTGTTTTCACGGATTCGAAAGGACTTTGGTTGACAGAATCTTCCTGATAGGTTGTTCAACCCCCAACTTTCCCTGCAATTTTACACTTGCCTTGGTCTCTTCTGTAATGTAGATTTCAATACTGCAGGTCAGGAAGGGTCATAAAGGGGAAAAAAACAGATAAAACAATTTATGTTATGAACTGTTACCAAAATACTAGCACTGAAAAAGTAAGCAGTCTTTTATTACAAATATATTGGCTTACAGTTATCACATGTCCAATATTTTTGCTTGCTTTGAGTTTCCAGTTTTAGGAATCTAGTTTGAGTTCATATTTTCAAAGACCAAAGGAGTTGTTACAAATTCCAGATTAGCTCAGAGGCTTTGGAATTGGGAGAAGCAAGCCAGATCCACTGCAAATCCTTGTTAAATATATGGGGTTTGTTTAGCTCATTGATCTCAATAGCAGCAGAACCTCTGTGCATTTGAAACATCAAAGTGGTTTACTCTTTGTCTGTCATAGAATCATCCTTTCTTTAAAACTGTGTCTTGACTATGACGTTCTTCCTCCTTCCCTGCCCCAAATAGAATCAGGTTTGAGCCTTTCTGCGCCATTGGGCTAACTTGAATTAAGGTCTGTCATTTGTGTTCAGTTACAACTCTGTTACATTTCCTAATAAACTGTGTCTGATCTTCCGGCATTTCCTGGACTATTTATGAGAATGGTGCAGCCAAGATTTAGTGGAGACGTCATGGTGCTATTTAGTATGTGAAACATACTTGCAAAGCATACAGCCTAGACTCTTCATTCTTTTTGTTGTTAAAACCAGTCACCCACACTCGTCCCCTACTGAATGAGGCCACCCAGGATAACTCAAACATGAATTCTTCCAAGGAAAAGCAGTGATCGTAGCAGAACTAGGAATTGATAAATCCAGTCCTAACTTGCTCTATAAACCAGGAATGCATTTAATAAACTCCTTTGCTTTGTTTTTATTTATTTAACTCGTATAAATGACCATAGTCAGATAAGCTCATGATAAGTGCAAAGATGTCTATCACACAAAATGATAGTGAAAGCAAAATTGCCTTTCCCTACCTGCCCCACCTCCAGCCCCACTGCTCAGAAGTAAGCACTATTAATAGTTCCTCATGTGTTCTTCTAAAACATTTTCAGAGAGGAGAATAGAGAAAAATTTATTTTTTTTGTGCCCCAATTCCTTTTTTTTTTTTTTAATTTCCAGAGCTCACAGTACTTTTTATCACCGCTAAATCTTTACCAGGCCAGTCCCATAAATATCTCAAGCTATTCCAAATAAACTAGACAGACAATTAAAAAAAATAATTTCTTAATATTAGTGGTAGACATTAAATAACATTTTCCTCAGCCTTCAATGGTTTCTCTCAGTGTTTATCAGCTTTCAATTCAAATCCCCAAGTTCATTTTGAAATTTGTGGCTCCTTTTCTTTCATTACACAAAGGGCTTCATTTAAAGTGAAATTAAGTGGAACTTTAAACTAACATTGAACCTGCAAATCCATGGACACTGTGTGGAACTAGAATATTCATTAGTGGACCCCAGACCCGAATGTGGTGGTCTGATAGGCTTGAATATCTTGTTGTTTCAAGATGCTGTACTCTCACTACTTCCTTTAAACCCTAGAACAGGAAGGCATCACTCCCCTGGTCTGTCTTCCTGGCTGATTTCCTGTTCTTCCTGGACATATCTGGAATCTTTTGTGTTTTAAAAACACATACCGCTGCTGTATCTCGTTTTGCCACCCAGCCTCCAGATTGCTTTTAGGGAAACTCACCGACTTCCCCCAGGCCACTGAGGATCTGCCGCAGGATCACAGACCCCTGCTTCCTGTTACCTACAGGGCACTCTCTGGCTTTCTCCCCACTTGGAATTGAAGCTTTTCCTGGGTCATCTCTGCACAGCCTGTGCATCCCTCCTGGTGGCATTTTAGTCTGTGACATGCCCCGTCCTGCTCCAACCTGGGGCCTTTTAGCATCTATCATCATGGTCAGAAGATACGCAGAAGAAAGTTTTTCTCTTTTCTTAAATTCAAGTCCAGCCCAGAATTTTAAACCCTGATACCACCTAGTAAACAGAAACAAAAACAATAAATTTGCAGAAGGAGAGAGACATAACTGAAAGCTACAGCATGAGGGAAGGCTGGCAGGGAGATCAGGACGGACTTTCGGATTAGCCTCCATCACCCTACCTGAACAATCCCAGTTTTGCTCAGGACAACCCTCAGGTCCTCGGGAGCAGCTGAGTCCCCAGGATGGGAGAGGGGCCTCGTTGGTCTGTCCAGAGTCCCACCTCCTCTCCCAGCAGTTGGTTCCGCAATGCGCATGGGAGCCAATGAGATGAGAGGAGGGGTTTCCTGGAGCATCCTGCAAAGTCTCTTCACTCTAAGGGCAAAGCAAGGAAGGCAGGGTCTTTTTCTTCCTCCAGAGCTTCTCAATATTAACCTATGGATGAAATCAGTCCTCCAGGAAATATAGAGCCCAGGGAAATGGAACCAGAGCCAGCGGATTCTGCCACCTCTCCAGTTGTGGGAGCCAAGACAGTTTCTCACTGTATGAGCCACCGAAGTTCAATATGTGTTACTTGACACTGAAAACATTCTAAATGATACCAAGATGGAGAAAGAAGCCAGCCTCGAACAAACAAAAAGAGAATTTCTAGCCCACAAACCATATTCTATCCTCTTGGGCAAAGTAACTGCTTTGGAAAAAGCATGCTGTGGGTACTTTTTAATACCCTTATGGTTTCCTTGAATTTCTAGAACTTGTGTTTGTTTTGGCAGGCTTCGTTTTGTTTTGTTTTTCTTTATGAAATGAAGACTCAAGTTGTGTGATTTTTTCTTCCCTCCTTTTTATCTTTCAAATTTGGAACCCTAGGACACAGTATTTAAAAAAAAAAAAAAAACAGTATTAATAAGAGTAACAATTGCCTTCAAGGCACTGGGCTAAATATAGGGGTTATGGGAAGAGGTGTAAAAAGAAGATGAACAACATGGTGCTAAACTTCAGATGCTCTCATTCTGAATCTATTTCCATAGAATCATGGAGAAAGAGCAGTTAATGTAATTCTAACTGACAATAGCCTTGAGTAGAGGTGACATTTGACCTGAGTCTTGAAGCTTTTATTTTTTTTAACAGAGGTACTGGGGACTGAATCCAGAACCTCATGCATGCTGAGCATGTGCTCTGCCACTGAGCTACACCCATCCTTCTTGAAGCTTTTTTTTTTTTAATTAAGGAAATTAAAACAAAGAATACAGAAGATTACATACTAAGCACTGGTATACTTGGCAGCCTTTTTTAAAATAAATACTAACATGTTGCCGTTTTTGCTTTAGATTCATTTTTAAAATTAATTCTTAAATTTTGAGATAATTGTAAATTCATATGCAGTTGTAAGAAATAATACAGAAATTGATGGTGTAAGTTACATATTAGGCTTTAATAATGATCAGGGTAACCTATAATGAAAAAGAATATGATAAAGAATATATATATGTATAACTGAATGACTATGCTGTACATCAGAAACTAACACAGTATTGTAAGTCAATAATACTTCAATAAATTAAAAAAAAAAATGAGCAGGAAAGATTGGTGAGGATTACCAATCCCCAGTAGGATGTCTCTAAGTAAGGGAAACTATGGAAATTATAAGATGCCTTGTTTTAGAAGTTATGTGATATCTTTAATAAGAAATAAAACAAATTCAAAATTAAAAATAAAAGAATATTGAGCAGTGCCCTATAGTCTTCCCCGTTTCCCTCAATGGTAACATCGTGCAGAACTATAATGCGATATCACAACAAAGACATTGACATTGATACAGTCAAGGCACAACACTTCCATGCCCCCAAGGATCCCTCGTGGTGCCCTAGTCTAGTCACACTAACATCCCTCCCACTGTGACCCTCTTCTATAAACCTGGAGACCACTAATCTGTTCTCCATTTCTATATTTTTATCACTTTACCAATATTAAATAAATCAAATCATGCAATATGCAACCTCTGGGATTTGCTTTTTTAACTCAGCATAAATCCCTGGGGATTCATCCAAGCTGTTGTGTGTGTGAGTAGTTCATTTCTTTTCCTTAGTGAGTAGTATTCCACAGAATGAACGTACCACAGTTTGCTTAACCATTTATCCATTGAAAGGCATCTGAGTTGTTCCCAGTTTTTGGTTATGACTAATAAACATTATTATTATTATTGCTAATAATATTCATGTACAGGTTTTTGTGTGAACATAAGTCTTTACTTTTTTGTTATAAATGTCCAGGAATGCAACAGCTAGGTCATAGTACTAGCATGTTTAATTTTTTAAGAAACTGCCAAACTGTTTTCGAGAGAGGCTGTACCATATTAGATGTCCACCAGTGGTGGAAGAGTGATCAAGTTTCTCTACATTAATACCAGCATGTTGGGTTGTCACTATTTTTCAGCTTAGCCATTCTACTAGGTGCTTAGTGACATCTCACTGTGGTTTTGATTTGCATTTCACCAATGACTAATGATGTTGAACATCTTTTCATATGCTTATTTGCCATCTGTATATCCTCTTCTGTGAAATGTCTCTTCATTTCTTTTGCCTGTTCTTTAATTAGATTGCTTTGTTTGTATGTTTTAGCTGAGCTTTGAGAACTCTTTTTATAGTCTACCTACCAGTGCTTTGCGAGGTATATGGTTTGTGAATATTTTCTCTTACTCTGTAGCTTGTCTTTTCATCCTCTTAATGGGGTCTTTTGTGGAGAAAAAGTTCAATTTTATGAAGTTCAATTTATCCATTTTTCTTTTCAGGGATTGTGCTTTTGTTGACAAATTTAAGAATGCTTTGCCTAGCCCTAGATCCTGAAGACTTTCTCCTATGTTTTCTTTAAAAATTTTTATAGCTTCATTTTTTACATTGTGTCCATGATCCATCTTGGGTTAATTTTTTATAAGGTTTGAGACTTAGGTTGGGTTTCATGTTTTTAGCTGTAGACAGTCATGTCTGTGCTCCAGCATCATTTGTTGAAAGGGCTGTATTTCCTCCAGTATACTTTCATCAAACACCAGTTGGGCATATTTGTGTGGGTCCATTTCTGGTTGTTTTAGTCTAAGTGTGATAATAATTGCTTATTATTGCTTGATGTGTTGAGCAGCTTCTCATCAGACATTTCGTATTACGTTACAAGGCTCTGGATCTCCTTTAAACTCTCTATTTTAGCAGGCTTTCTGTGACACTGCTGTGGCAAGGGAAGGGGAGATGCCACCTCATTAATGCCAGATGGAGACAGCATTCCAAGTACCCACTTGGTTTCCGTTGCCACCTGAGTTGAGGGTTCCTTGTTACTGCTGGTCCGAGGTGGGAGTTCTGGCTCCCCAAGTTGTCCCCACCGACACATCATGAGATTGGGGGTTACTCATGACTGCCTGGCCAGTAGGCAAGTCCTAACTCCCTACGGGGCCTTCTCTGACGCCATCCCAGTGGGGTGCTGGCCAGGTGGTTACAGCCTCACGAGGGTGGAAGTCTATGCTCCATACTCAACCTTTGCTGCCCGGGGGGGAGATGAACCACGGTTTTCTCTGTGGGGCTTGGCTGGGGGAGAGCAGTTATTGTCTAAAAGTTTTCTGTCTTGCTAGGCTGTGCCTTTTCAGGTCCTCTGGCTAGAGGGAGAAGACTTTTGTTGGGAATTTGTTTGCACAGCCTGTTGGCATTTTCAGGTTACCAACTACTTCAGTTACAAGTCTGCCATATGTACGAGACAGAAAGAAAACCCAGAGAACTTACCGTGTTATTCCTTGGATCCTGAGATTCCTACCAACTCTGCATTCCCTCTATCTTTCAGAGTCTTCTTATGCTTGTTTTGTACGTAATGTCTAGGATTTCTAGTTGTATTGAGCAGGGGGAGCAGGGAGAATTACATGTACCCCAAACTTCAAGATCATGATCTTTAAGGAAATAAAATGTTATAGTTCCTGTTGAACACTCCTTTGTAAATTTTACTTAATGTTATGGTCCTCTCTCCTACTTTATGTATCTATCATAATTTATTTTTATTTTCAGAGAGCAGCATTTTTATGGTTCAAAAATTTACATGTCATATATTACACAAAATGAATCCAAAATGGATCATAGACCTAAATGTAAAACACACAATTATAAAACTTTTTGAAGATAACACTTTAGTCAAAGTTTTCTTGGCTATGATACAAATAGCAATGATCCATACATGAAAAAATTAATAAATTGGACTTCATCAACATGAAAAGGTTTTATCCTATGAAAAGCAAATTTAAGGGAATGAAAAGGAAAAAGAAACAGAAAAAGGACAAAGCATTTGCAAATCATAAATCTGACAAAAAAATTTCTATATAGACTATATAAAGAACTCCCAAAATCCAACAATAAGAAAACAAATAATCCAGTTTTTTCAAATGGGCAAAAGATTTGAACAAATTCTTCACCAAAGAAGATACTAATAGTAATCAATTACATGGAAAGATGTTCAATTTGTTAGTGATTATAAAAATTCTAATTAAACTACAGTGGAATACTATTATGCCTACTAAATGACTAATAATAAAACAAAAACTTGACAATGCCTTGTACCGGCAAGGATGTGAAGCAACTGGAACTCTCATATAATCACTGTGGAAAACTTAGCAGTTTCTTATAAAGTGAAACATGTTTTCCATAAGACCCAGCAATCCCACTTTTATGTTTTTTATCTAAGAGAAATGAAAACCTACATTCACACAAAAATTTGTACACAAATGTTTATAGCAGCTTTATTTATCATTGTCAAAAACTGAAAATAACTTTGTTAAAGTCTCTCAACTTGGGATTGGATAAACAAACCAAGGTCTGTCCACATGATGGAATACTATGTAACAGTGAAAAAAGAACTATAGAAAACAACAAGGTCCTACTCTATAGCACAGGGAACTATATTTGATAGATTGTAATCATCTATAATGGAAAAGAATATATATAATGTATAACTGAATCCCTTTGCTGTACACCAGAAACTAACACAATATTGTAAATCAACTATACTTCAATTTTTAAAAACTAAAAAAAAAGAACTGTTGATACACTCAGCAACTTGAATGGATTGCAAGGACACTATGTTGAGTGGAAAAAAAAGCCAGTCTCAAAAGGTTACGTTCCATATAATTCCATTTATATGACATTCTGGAGAAGACTACAGTGACGTTACAAATCAGTGGCTGCCAGACCAGTTAGAGGGGTCTGGAGAAATAGATGAGCTCTGACTATCAAGACATAGTACAAAGAAATATGTGTGTGTGTGTGTGTGTGTGTGTGTGTGTGTGTGATGAAACTGTTCTGTATCTTGATTGTGGTGGTAGTAATATAACTATGCATTTGTCAAAATTCATAGAACTGTATACTAAAAAAGTGAATTTTACTAAAAAGTAAAGAAAAAATTTACATGAATGTTGTCATCCTTCTGCAGTTTTCCTATTCATTCAACATTGTTTTATACCCAGATCTACCTATGTCTTGAAAAAGATTCCCCTAAGTACAAGAATGCATTCCAAGTAGTAGGACTATTAGGAATAAAGATTCAGAATTGATATGACCTTGGAGTCATCTGTGCACTTGATTCTAAAATGGAAAATGTCATTAGATGGAGCAGGGTCCTGATGATCCCCTGGAGAACATCACTTTGACATGAAGGTTGACAGAGGTTATCCATCACAAGCCATTGACTCTGACCTTAAAGGCCGTTATTCTCAAAAGGTGAATTCTTCCAGGGACCTCAGCTATTTCAACATTAAGTGAAAAACATGGGGGGACCAGTCTCTACATACTCTCTAATTTGTTTTTGTCCAGTCCTGTAAAAATCAAATTTATTTATCCATACGGCATTGGAAAAAGTACTAGATAAGTGCTAGTCCTATTTTATCAACTAAATAGTTGGTGACATTGGCAAGTCATCCAACTACTCAGAGTCACTTCCCCTTCCATAAAAAGTTGCATTACACTAGATTATTTTAAGTCTCTTCCACCTGTAAAATACTGTATGTTATTAATCAAACTTCTGAAGCATTCAATTGCCCATTCAACTGCCTGATGTGACTTAGGAACTTATCTAGGTGCCCTAGATACAAATAAGAGTAAGAAAGAGTCTCCAGTTTAGTGGGGACAATAGCACAGCCATAGAACAATGGGTTGGTTGGCCAAGGCCTTGGGGGACAACCAACAAGAGAGAATTTCATGGCCATTGTCTGAGTGGGGAGAGGATGTGAAGGCTGAGAATGCCACATAAACATCCAGACACCCCCAATTCACTGTTGCTTCTCATTCTCCACATCTGATTTCATTTGAGAAAGAAAGGAGAAGGCCTTTCCTCTGCTTCCACGGGTCTGGCCATGGATGTAAAAACAGGAAGCCACAGACTCTCAGTTGTGCTTAATGCTCACATGCTTAGCCTCTCAAATCTTCATTTCTTATTTAACTAAACATGAAATGAAGGCATCCGAAACTGGAGGGCCCAGTGCTTCGGTAAATGTAAAGCTATAAAAGCTTTCCTGGTGATGAGTAATCATTTAGACTCTGGTAGTTTTGCTGGGTTTTTTTTTTTTTTAAGTGGTAACAGCCTAGCTTTGAGAAATGTGTGTAGCACATTTTCCCACACTTCTTCTAAAGAAACAACAAAATAAATAAATATTCTGGAAGATGATTTTAGAGAATGAACATAATTCCTGCCCATTAATTACCACATGATTTGATGCCAGGAATGTTCGTTTAAAAACAGTTAACCCAGAAGGTTAAACGACAAGGAAAATTATTGCGGTAAAAGCCTAATGGTCCATTAATACAATCTCACGTGGATGTGGAAAAGCATAAAAAATTAAACGTGGGATAAATGTTACACTAATACTACGAATATATTTGTCAAAGATGAAGCTGGGTTTCTGTATACGCCAAAGAACCTCAATTAATCAGAAAGCTTCCATTCAAGTTAAAATAGGAAATGGGAAATTTTTTTAGCACTTTAGCATCTGTTGATGAAACTCTTACTGAAATATATAAGCTTTCCTCATTTTCTAAGCACGAAGAATTATCACAGTTGAGTTAACCCTAGAAGACTGAGATATTGAAACATCTGTAACAACAGTTGAGTAGAGTAGATACCTGGTTTGGAGACAAGTCTTCAGAATCTTGGGTGAACCCTAGAGAATCCCTTTGGAGAGATGACTTTCTGATCCCAGCTTTAAAACATTAAGTTATCTCTTTTCACCAGGTTGTAGGAAGCCAAAACCAAAAGTTTAGCAGAGGATAATGTTCACTTCATTGACACTGGCCCAGTTCAGATTTTACTGTCATCAAAGAAGAATGCTCATGAGTTGAGTTGCTGAATAATACAGTGGACCTCAAAGAATATTCCTTTCAAATACTCTTTAATTATAAAGGGTAAAATTGTAACTTTACAGTTGGGAAACCTGGAAGACACCACCTTAATCAAATGACCAAAGATAATCTTGCAGCAGTGGAACTAATCTACAGCAGGTGTCGCCTGACAGGATGCCCTAAGAAGAACTCAGCATCACTTCTGTGGTCTTCCTGCCCAAAGTCCATCACCTGATTCTAGGCATGAGGAAATGGCCCACAAACCTGAGTGGAGGGACGATCTAAAAATAACTGGCCTCTACTCTTCAAAAATGCCAATGTTGTGAGAAAGAAAGACTCAGAAATCCGTCCCCAATCACAGGAGACAGAAGAGACAAGATGACTGAATTCAAATATCAAATTGTTTTTACCATTAAAAAAAAAAACATTGTTGGGACAGTTGGCAAACTCTTAAGGTCTGTAGATTAGATAATAGCATTGTTTCATTGTTAATTTCCTGATTCTGATCATCCTGTAGTCATGCAAGAGAATCTATGTTTTTAGAAAATACAAATATTTTGTTTAATATAGGGAGTAAAAGTTCATCATATCTAAACTTAACTCTTTTTTTTAATTGAAGTACAGTTGATTTACAATGTTTCAGGTAAACAGCAAAGTGATTCAGTTATACATACATATGTATGTATATATGTGTTCTTTTTCAGATTCTTTTCCACTGAAGATTATTACAAGATACTGAATATAGACCCCTGTGCTATACAGTAGATCTTTCTCATTTATCTATTTTAAATATAGTAGTGTGTATCTGTTAATCCCAAATTCCCAATTTAAACCTCCCCATCCCATCCCCAAATTTAGATGGGAATTGGAGAACTTTCTGGTCGACAGAAAAGTTCCATATATTGACTGTGGTGGTGGTTACAATGGTTACATAAATATATTGATTTGTTAAAGGTCTTTGAACTTAAATGCATGAATTTTATTGCATGTAACCATATCTCAATAAATAAAGGGGTTTTTAAACTGCTGTTCATTTTGATGTTGTATAATGACGGGTTTTGTGAAGTAGCTACTCAGGTAATAAGTCATATGAACTAATTTTCTGGTTTTAGGTGTATGGTTTTATATTGACTTATTGATTGATTGATCGATTACCTAATCTGATGCATGAAATTCAATAGATTATCACGGAACTGTTACAAATTCTCTCTCTCTCTCTGTTCCATCATTTTATCTGATCTATTTTAAGTAGTTTGCAACTAACGCATCTAAATTCTTATTCAAATCTTGCTTGCTTTTTAAAGAGCTGCAAATATTTTCTATCTAAAAACACGTCTACTTACCAGTGAAAGATACCTCCAACATAAAACAATTCCTATATTTTGTAGTATATAAAAGTGAAAAAAAAAGAAAAAAGGAGAAAAGCATATTGCCTGCTTCAAAGAAAATGAAAACTAGGACTGGGGCCATTTCTGATCACTAAATAATAGGATTTCAGTTGTTCTGTGTCCCACAGGAGCTCAGCTATTAACTCAGCTTAGGAAAAGGATTGCAAAATGGACTGCTTCCTGTTGTGAAGAGATTCGGGTGCCTTTACGTTGCATTACCAAAGGCTCGAAGAAAGGTCAACAGGCAGGGTCGGCAAACATCATAGAAATTGACTCTCAAACCTCAGGAGTGAAAGACTGTTGGTACAAGGAGAAGCGATTCTGACTGACATGTGGATTTGGACCTGACCCACATTAGCAAGGAGGGAGGAAGCTGCAGGCTGCCTCCAGGGGCCAGAGCCTAACAGAGAAGTGAGCTGGGAAGGTGGGGGCTTTCCTTCATTCTGGCTCTATCAAATTAACCATGTGCTTGCCCTCGTTCCTTCTCTGTGGCTCAGCTTCCTCATCTACAAGACAAAAGGCTGCAGCAAACGTTCTCTACAGCTGTTTGACATCCTATGATTCTGAATCCCAGCATTTTTGAGATGGAGCACAGAGGTCTTTTCTGCTCCCTAGTTTCTGCCATTCCTCTCCCACTTGCTTTCCAGATCTGAGATGGTCGTAGTCATTACCTACAGTGCTCATCGGACATTCTTCAGATAAGAGGAAACATTTAAATTGTTTTCTATTGTCGTCTTTTTTTTTTTTTTTTTTTTTTGGCTTACTGGGAGATAGAAAATGTTTCTGTCTTTTTTTCCCTCCCACTAATTCCTGGGAATATCCATAAAACCCTCCACAGCATGTACAGTAACAGGGTCCAGACACAAACTAATAGATAGAAATACTTTATGTGTGCTTAAATTACATCTCTAAGAATTTTTAATTGAATAACCTTAACCACAGGTAAGTAGTAATATCTTTGTGAAGGATCCTGTAGATTCTCATATCATCATTTACAAATGAATAGACTGTGGATTTGAAAATGAGTTGCTTGTTGTAGGAATATTCTTTTCTGGGACTATAATCAAGAAATGCATAGGAAAAAAAAAAGGACAAAACCCCATCCCAGCCAACAGAAGAGGCCAATTCAAACTCCAACTTAGACCCCACACAGCTTTACCTTATGGTGAAAATGGCTGGTTTAAAGATGGCCCAGGCTTTAAAGCACTTTTCAAGTGTTGAAGGTACGGTACCGGAATCTGCTGCCACCCCCAAATATGCCTCTTTGGCAGGTGGATTATTTTGAGAACCAACAGATGCGGAGGGAAAAACAGGGCATAGGGCTTCCTTTTGTAAAGGAAATTTACATTTATAAAGGAATTTTCCATTTTTAGAGACATTTCCTTCTCCTGCACCAGGAAGAGGAGGACTCTTAAATTTTATCAGTGAAGCAGGCACCATAACAAATGTTACTCACCAGCCCCTGTTTACCATACTTTTCCTGGCTGCCTCCCCACAACTCGTCTCTCCCGCCCAGAAACTCAAGACCCCTCTTTCTTTGTTTGGCCTACAATGGTTTACAAGCCCAAGTTCTAACCACCCCTTTGGGTTCCTAGTCACTGAGTACTCCCACGTTCACGCATTATGCACATGTTTATAAACTTGTTTTCTCTTGTTAATCTGTCTTCTGCCAGTCTAATTTCCAGGGCCCCCATGGAAGAACCTAAATGGGTACAGTAAAATTTTTCCCCTCCCCTACAGTGCTAGAATATTAGACTAAAATATTAGAATAAACATTTTTACCTTAAAGAAGAGACATGTGCTCAGATAGAGGAAAGAAGCCACTTTTCATCCCCTTTTTCCCACATGAACTTTTCTCATTCTGCAGAATTTGCTTTGGAAAACCCAGCACTGAGGTTCATTTTACTGCTGAAGAGTCCACTCAAGATGTGATAAGAAAACAGGGTTGGAAGGGAGGGTATAGCTCAAGTAGTAGAGCACATGCTTAGCACGCAGAGGTCCTGGGTTCAGTCCCCCGAACCTCCTCTAAAAATAAATAAATAAACCTAATTACTTACCCTGCCTCCAAAAACAAGAAGAAAAAAAAGAAAATAGTGTTGCTTGTGGAATGTGGTATTGGGCCCTGAGTAAGCTCTGCTTTTTTTTAACCCTTTTGAAAGTCACATACTACAGTGGGGACTGTGTCAAAACTCAACTCAATTTTCTTTGCAATGTTGTTCCTTCTGTTTCCCCCACCCTCTTGCCCCCACCTTCTCCCCTAACCCAGAAATCTGAGCACTGGTGTGCAGCATTCCAGAAAACAAAAAGGGTCCCTATATGCATCGACATTTATTAGAAGTTTTACTGACAGAAAGAACGCGTGGCAAACAATTTACAAATATAATAAAATACGCAGTAATCTTTATTGTGAATTCCATGAGGCCCATTGATTCTTACAAAATGCTTTCGTTGACTTTTACTGGCTTCTTGTAACCACAGCCTTCCGATGTTGCAACTGCTGCGGGAGTGTGGCCCTGTCACCCATGCTATGCAGCCCCGGCACCAGGCGCAGAAAACTGTTTATTTTTTCAACCCTACAGGCTGGTTCTGTTTTATCAACAGGATGCCGCAGAAGCCCCCACAAAACCAGGCTGAACCTGCTAGATCCAAAATGGCGGGCAAAGCCAGCTAAAGGTCACTGCTTTCTTTGCCTTCATTTATCTGTGTTTCCCTATCAACACCCCCAAGAGCTGAAGGACACGTGCCCTGATTTAGCTGTGTCTGTATCAAAAGTGCCTGGTGTTGGGCAGAGATGCTTTGAAGCTGTGTTTTGAGAGACTTAGGGCGGTCAACTGCCCCCCGCTGGCTCTGATTGGCCCACAGGACCGCGCCTGCGCAGATGAAACCTGGCGGTGTCCGAGAGTTACCTCTGCGTGGTGACCTTGCTAAGACCTCCGCGCGAAGCTTGGGGTTTGCTCCTGTGCAGTGTCCAAAGGCGCGTGGAAGTCTGCGCGTGTGCCGGCGGCCCCGGAAGTCTCTGCCCCTTCCCTAGGACCCTGATGAGCTGCCCCTCTCCTAACCCTGAAAATCCCCTTACTCCCCTCCCTGCGGGGAGAGGGTGTTTCTAGCGCATGAGCTCCCCCTCTCCATTCTCTGGCCATTGAATAAAAAGCCTGTCTGGCTTCTGGCTTGCACCAAACTCAGTTTTGTTATCGGCAGCGCGAACCTGAGTGGGAAAGAACTCCCTGATGGAGCTGGGGGGCGGGGGGGGGGGGTGCCTCAGGTCTAATTCGGTGGGTACAGCCCCAACACGAATGTTTCAGCAGATATTTTTGTTTATATTAGTGAATGTGAAGCAGAAGACATATATTAGAACTTCACTCGTTCATCAATGATGCAAGCGACCTCTTAGCTGCATCAGATAATAGATTTAAAAATTGGAAGACTATTTCCTCGAGTTCTTATACTACTCTGTTGTGGCCACAGACATAAAACCCTTTAAAATTTAAGTTACACTATTAACACTTTCTCCATCGCTTTCTAGTCTACAGCAGGAGTTGGCAAACTGTGGCTGGTGGGCAAAAAACCAAAACAAATAAAACAGGATGCTGCTGCCTATTTTTATCAATAAAATGTGACTGGAGCACAACTGCACGCACCGTTTATGTATTGTCTATGGCTGCTTACACATGACAACAGCACAGTTGTGTGACAGGGACTGGGTGGTCCAGAAAGGCTTGAACATTTTCTTTCTGGCCCTTCACAGGAAAAGTTTGCTGACCCCTGAGCTAGAAAATCAACAAGACAAAAAATCGAGCCCTAAATTGTAGCTTTGGCTGATTTCTGTGTTGTGTATATTCCCCCCACGGCCAGTTTCAAGCTACTAGGGTGACATCCGTGATTGTGGAGCTAGGAAGAGGGGGCACAGAAGTGCACCATTAAATAGTATTTCCATCAGATACAGTAAATGCACATAACCTCCAGAGCTTGGACAATACTGAAATGTAGTGAAATAATTAGGAAGTGATGACTTTTGAGAATTTAAACCTTTACTTTTCATAAAATTTGTTTTATTGTAAATGTATATAATTGAATTTTTAGCGATGGCAGTGTAAACTTACAGTCCGATCCCCTGCTATTTCTAGCTTGCCACTGCTGAGAGATCACGTGAGCTCCCCGCCTCCCTCATACCATCCCATCAAATTAGTCCCCAAGTCCCATCATTCCACCACTAAACCTCAGTAACAGCTGTTCTCCTTCCTCAGTGCTAGTGCTTTAGCCCAGGAGGTCTTGTCTCTTGCCCAGACTATTATAACACTTTCTTAAATCCTCTTGTAATTTCAGAACACACGCCTCCAATCCATCTTCTAGACAATGCTTCTTAAACTAGCATGTGCGTATAAATCATCAGGATCCTTATTGAAATGCAGATTTTGAGTCAGCAGGTCTGGGCGGGGCCTGAGAGCCTGCATTTCTAACAGGCTCCCAGGCAATGCTGATATTTGACAATTCTCAGATCACACTTTAAGGAGCAAAGCTGCTAAACTGTCTTGCAAAAATGTGAATCTGACCGTGTTACTCCCCTGTATGAAACTATGTATGGTTCCCCAAACAGAACAGACTGTATCACACCTCTGCGTTATTAATACTCTCCCCACTGCCTGAAATTGTTCTGCTGCCTCCAGCATGTGTCTGGGAAATGCCGCCTTCTCTCCCAAAGCACAGCTGTGTGGCAGCCTCTTCTATGACGCCTCTTCTGACATCCCCCGTTAGACATGAGTACCCTAACTGACACAGCATTGCAAACTGACTATATACTTCAACTAAAAAAAGAAAGAAAAAAAAAAGCAAGCAAGGAAGGAAAAAAAAACTTGATTACTTATACTTCACAACTATATAAAAACTAACTCAAAATGGTTCACAGACCTAAAAGCAAAACCTAAAAGAAGAAAAAAAAAAAAAAAAAAAAAAAAAAAAAACCCCAGAAGGAAACATAGGAGAAAAACTTTGTGATTTCAGGTTAGGCAAAATTTTCTTAGTTATGGCTTCTGTATTTGTGAGCTGGAAAAAAAAATATGCTAAATTAGGTTTCCTCAAAATTAAAAACATCTAATTTTCAAAAGGCAATCTTATGAAAATGGAAAGACAAGCTACAGGCTGGGAGAAAATATTTACCAAACAAATGTGGTAAGGAACTTGTATCCAGACTACAAAGAATCCTGAAAACTCAATAATAAGAAAACAAATAACCCAATTAAAAGTAGTCAAAAAAATCATGAACAAATCCTGTAGACAAGAAGCTACACGGCAAATAAGCACATAAAAGGATGTGTGCGACATCATTAGCTATTAGAGAAGTGCAAACTAAAACCAAAGTGAGATATCACTAGACACCTATTACCTTACTGGAAACAACCCAGATGCACTATAACTGGGGAATGGATGAATCAGTTGGCGCATCCATATAATGGAATACTATTCAGCAATAAAATAAAAACCCTGTTGATACACTCAGTAACATGTGTGGCTCACACCCTTTACACTAAGTAGATGAAGGCAGACTCAAAACACTACATACTGTATGATTACAAGGGCTGAGAGTTGGGGGGAGGAGGGATTTAGTGCCTACAAAGGGGCACGAGGAATTCTGGGAGGTGACAGAAGTGTTCAATATGTTGATTGTGACGGTGACTATGCAACTGTATGCATTTACCATGACTCACAGAACTGTGCATGGAGAGAGTAAAATTTACTATATGTAAAATTATATCTCTATAAACTAGACTAAAAGTATTGAACCCCAAAGCGTTTTATGTAAGTGGGATCATACTACCTGTATCCTTCTGCTACTTGCTTTTTCTGCTCACCGTTAATGATTTATACAAATTGACACTATGTGTGGAAGGTAACTCTTGTCCATTCATTTCTGCTGCTACGTCATATTCTGTCATACATTGTACCTTAATTTGTTTACCCATTCTCCTTCTGGTGTATACTTCTTTGTGTCTGTTTTTTTTCCCCCTTCTGTTTTAAGCAATGATGCAATAAACATTCCTGTAAATGGAAAAAAAAAAAAAAAAAAAAGGAAGAAAAGAGAGAAAGAAATGAGTCCCCTCCCCTTGGTCCCCGTGCTCCGCATCAGCACATACATCTCTTGACACGGCTGCATTTACTTGTTTGCATGACTTTCTCGCTCATTAAACTCTGTCCCCTCAAATTCCCTAAGCCATATTCTGACCTCAGTTCAAATGTCATTTCTTGAGAGTTCCTCTGGCTTCCCCAAGAAGCCCTCCCAACCCTACCTCATCATTCTGGTACACCCTGCTTCTTCTTTCAGA
Source organism: Camelus bactrianus (assembly GCF_048773025.1). Classification (NCBI taxonomy): domain Eukaryota; kingdom Metazoa; phylum Chordata; class Mammalia; order Artiodactyla; family Camelidae; genus Camelus; species Camelus bactrianus. Next base: position 95,244,439 of record NC_133543.1, on the reverse strand, counting down.
ACGCCCTTCGCATCCTGTGATTGTCTCCTTTGAGTTTTTAGTAGAAGCAGCCTTATTTAATGCAATGGAGACCAGGAGTTGGTAAGTTGATTAAAAATTAGACACTAAAATTGGAGAATCATAAAAAGTGATATGGGTCTATGTTAAATACTTTTGTGAAAATAGAAATAAAGACGCATTCATTTGCCTTGGCAAATACTAACCCAGAGGCAAGACCATCATTCTTTTTTTTTTTTAAATGGGGGTAGGTAATTAGATTTACTTGTTTATTTATTTTTTAAACAGAGGCACTGGGAATTGAACCCAGGACCTCATGCATGCTAGGCATGCGCTCTACCACTGAGCTGTACCCTCCCCCCAAGACCATCATTCTTAATGTGAGTTTCTTGATTCAAGGTCAGCATCACCCGTCTTGCATGAACTGCAGCCATAAAGCGTTACTTGCAATGTCTGGTTTCAGTTTCAAAGTGGAGCATGAACATAAGGAAACTTGTAAAGCAAGATCGAAAAAATTTTTTTTCCATGTCTTTTACAATTAGGTCTTGCCCACGCCTAATTCAACAACATTGTTTAAAAGCAACCCATCATTATCTAATCTTCCAGAGCATGTAATTTAGTGTTTCTTTTTTAAATAAACATTTTATTTAGGAGTAATTTTAGATTTTCAGATAAGTTGCAAAGATAATACCAAGAGTTCCTGAAAGCCCCTCACCCAGCCCTCCCAGTCTTTTAAGAGCTCCATTTATCAAAACTAAGAAACCAACGTTGCTGCATTCTTATTAACTAAACTCCAGGGTGTCTTTGGATTTTACCACTTTTTCTATTGTCTCTTTCTGTTCCAGGGATCCAATCCAGGCGCCACATTGCATTCAGTTATCATGCCTCCCAGGCACCTGCGGTTTATGACAGATTCCTAGTCTTTCCTTATTTTTCATGACCCTGACAGTCTTGAGAAGCACTGGCCTGGTATTGGTAGAATGTCTCCCAATAGCTGATGTTTTTCTCTGATTAGACTGGAGTGATGGATTTTTAAAAAGGACACACAGAGATAAAATGCCCTCTCGGATGCATATCATCTTCTTGCGTCACTGTTGCTAGTAACCGTGATGTAATTTAGTTTTTATAAAAATAATGCTCATCCTTTGTGTACTTCCATTTTATTGGTTTACATATGATTTCATTGAATAGTATAATCAGAAATAGAAATATAAATGGCAGACACAGGATTGGGAGCAAACAGAGGTGACTCTGGACCCCTGTGGGTCTTGACCAGTGGGAGGAAAGCGTTTGTCTGACAGCATGGCTCTCAGCCTGAGAAAGGCATCCATCAGTGAACTTCATGATGTGGGAGGCAATGGCTACTTCACTTTGATAAAGTCATTGAGAAGCTAAATGAGCACTTCCCTTTTACATTAGAATTTGAGTGTTTTAATCTCTCCCTGCAGTAAGTGGAGGTGGGTTAAGAGACTACACATGTGCTGTTTGTTGTGTTTATCTCTCCCCCATGAATGAAGGAGCCTGTCTGGCTTACTCACCATGGCATCCCCAGGACTGAGCACAGTGCCTGGCACCCAGTGGGAACTCATTACATGCTTGTTGAATGAATATATGAGTAGAGCAAACTTTAAGAGTATTTCAGTCAGGGTCCAGTGAGAAAATATTTGAACTGAGAGGGCTTAATCGTTAACAAAGTACAAATTTGTGGACCAGAAACCAGAAATGGCAAAAAGATAGCACTAAATTTTCAGGGAAGTAACAACTGTAGGAAGCAGCCATGACCCCTCAAAGAGGAGAGGCCAACAGGATGGAAATTTAGATGCTTGGGAAAAAAGCCCCATACAGCTGCTAACCAGACCCTCAAAGAAGGGTGGCTGGGGCTGACGTCTCTGAGGGAGTAGTATATGAGACTGGCTCTGTAAGTCGTGAAAATACTGCAGACAGGATCGGGTAGTTGCCATGGGCAGGATTTGCTGCTGTCAGGGTGAAGGAGCCTTGCCAGGGTGCTGCTCCCTGGAGCAGGAAGTGGTCAAGAAGTATCATAACCTTCTCCATCCTCCATGCAGTCTCTCCCAAGCACCCCCCCCAGGCACAGCCTTTCAGGGAGCCAGCTCCAAAGCAAAAATGTGGTTTGCAGAGCCCCAGCCCCAGAATCGCAAACCAGAGTGGAGAAGTTTGGGTTTGGAGCTAATTATCAACTGGGTACGGATTAGGTTGCAGTTACTAATACAGCCTTTCACTCCTTCAGTTTCCCCTTCCTACCTATACCACTGAGGGCCTCAGCCCCAGTTTCTTGGCTCCTTTCCCTCTGGTATCTTGGAGGGGGAGATCTCTAGACCTGTCTCAGCTATCGTAGGAAGGTCTTTAATGTGCAGATTTCAGCCCTGCTCTTGTTAATGACGTGGGTTATGATGATCCCAGCCAGTCTGATCGCACTCTCCCACTAGGAAATAGTTCCTCCTCTTCTGGGTTCTGTTGTCTTAAATATGCCCATACCCAGAGTCATTTGGACCCAAGCTGTAACATGGTTAACTACATTATTCTTTTAGTTTTCTATGCGGTCCTTTCCTCCCCAGGCCATTGACTCATCTCCATTTTTCTGGCTGAGTCAGATATAGGCTCAAGGACAGGTGAGCCCAGGTGTAAGACTTACCTGGCTTCTGGATGACAATCACAGATGGAGCAGGCTGACGTTGAACCTTTACTACCTACCCACTTCTGGAAGCCATTCCAACCATGACTCTATAGACATTTATTTAACAATAAAATAAAACACAAACTGACACATTTGTAAACAGTTAAGAATCGGAACCCACACATTTAATATAAAAGCTGTTCCAGCAAGTGTTTTTTTTCAGAGGAGAGTTTTCTTAATTGAGATCTCCTAAAATACAAATCCAGTAGAATTTGGAGAGAAGATCCCTTTCTTTCCTGGTAAATCTGCTCAGCAAATATAGCTGTTCCTTATTGTAACAAGGACTTTCAAACTGAGTTAAAAATTAGGATTATCTTTCTTAAAAAAAAAAATGGCATTGTCAACGTGTTGAGCACTAAGGCTTCCAAATGCTTTGAATAGTAAATGCTGGGAGAAGGGAGGGAGGCAGTGGTACCAGCTCCAAGCCGTTCCATCAGGTTAACTACCTGATGCCCTTGAATAATTGCAGCTAACTTCTGGAGGAAACCTTCAGCGTCCCTGTGTTGGAATCTGCAGCTCCCCCTGAACTCTGATGTGGTGCCAATTGCTCATTTCCTAAAATGATCAAATCATTCCTCATTTAGGCTACAAACATTTTACTGAAACTCTTCTTAATTATTTCAACGTCAAAAAAATCATGCCAACAGAGCCCAGAGGATTTTCAGGGGTGACATTATTTTGAATGATACCATCATGGTATCATGTATATGAATGTGTATGATGTGTATGAATGATACACATCATTATACATTTACCAAAAACCATAGAATGTACAACACCAAGAGTGAATCCTAACGTAAACTACGGACTTTGGGCGATAATGAGGTGTCAGTGCGAGTTCATTGATTGTAATTTTGATGGTCTGGAGGCTGTGTGTACGCGGGGGCAGAAGTACATGGGAAATCTCTGTATCTTCTGCTCAATTTTGCTGTGGATAGAAAATTGCTTTTAAAAATAAAGTCTATTAGGAAAACTAAAAAATAAAATAAAGTAAAATAATGCCTTTGCTGAAATCTTGTCTTGGTTTAAAGGTAGCCACCATGATGAATCTTTGTCCTAAGGAACCCGATGGTTTCCCTTTCAATTTAGTGTGTTTTGTTCCCCTCCACCCTTCTAAGTTACACTCACCAGACCTGGGAGGGAGTGAGTGGCAAGGGAGAAGCATTAAGTATATAGTATTGTCGTCACCAGACATACCTGAGCTTTAGTTTTGGTTCACCCAGGATCCCCTGCCACCATAGACCTTTCAATAACAGGGGCCAGCTCTGATTTATCCTGGCTTTCCCAGCACCTAACATAGTGTCTGGCACATATCACTTGCTTTATAAATGTTTATTGAATAAATGAACAAATGAGAAAAACAAATGGAGATTCAAGAGTTGAGTAGAGGCATTTAGTGGAGAACAGCTTTGTAGAAAAAAGAACAGAGAGATGACAAAGCTTATATTTTTAGTATCCTTTCTTCTGTTCCTTGGCAACTCGGATGTGAAGAGCAGCAGAGACTGAGTCAGGAAGCCTCACTCCAGGTTTAGAAAACATTGTCAGGATGACAGAAAAATCTAGTCCCATCCTTCCTGCTGGCCCAGCTCAGCCTGATTCCTTGCTTGGGAACATGCAGTTCGGAAGCTGACTTTCCAGCAGCGGCGGCTTAGAGAACCCCAAGAGTTTCAGTCTCCAGAAATAAAGGAGAGAGAGAAATTTGGGTCTGAGATTAGGTAGGTCAGATACAGCCACAAAAACACACATGTGCAGATCCGACCCCGAAGCGAGGCTTTGATCTGCGTGATGATGAGCACACACGAGTTCAGAGCGGTTTCAACCTTAAACATTTCTTTTTTTAATGGAGATACTGGGGGTTGAACCCAGGACCTTGTACAAGCTAAGCATGCGCTCTACCACCCAGCTATTTCCCTCCCCCCAGCTGTCTCCCTCCCCCTCGATGTTCAACTTTGCATTACGGTCTGGCCAGGGGCGGGGGTCAGGAGTCATAAATTGGGAGGCCATGGCTGGATCCAGCCCATGGACAAAAAAAGGTCTGGCCTAGGTGGTTTTTTTTTTTAAAGAAAAATTTTAATTCATTGCCAAGATTTAGACATTGGGAAACTTCAGATCAAATCTGGATTTCCAGCTTCTCATGAAAAAACAGCTGGCCCGAGTTTCCTCATGGCCACAGTGTGCTGGCCCAAGAGGCAGCCTTCTCCACCCGACTGGCCTCACTCTTGAACCCAGCAGCCTGGCCCTGTGGACACTGGCGTTTGCAACCCCCACCTCTCCAGGCGGTACCCAGAAGGGGCCTTCCTGGGAATGAAATGGATAGCGAGGGCAGACTGAAAGGATAATATTACACCAATGAGCCATTCTGTTTAGCAGAATCGAAGCTTCCTGGAGCCTTTCAATTATAAGCCCAAATAGAGAATGTCACAGGGCTGTAATCGTATGGGGTGATTTAAAGACACAAAGGTCACATTTTGTAGGGAAGACCAACACCCGTTCTCTTTGCTCTGGCCCCTTCTGAAGAGCAGGGTCATGACTTCATTTTTCCTTTTTGGTGGGGAGCGGGGTGAGGGAGGAGGTAATTGGGTTTATTTACTTATTTATTTTATTTTATTTATTTTACTTGTTTATTTTTAATGGGGGGTGCTGGGGATTGAACCCAGGACCTCGTGCATGTTAAGCACACGCTCTACCACTATAACCTTCTCCCCCACCTTCATTTTTATATCATGTCTACATCTGGGCCAAAGGCCCCAGTGAAGGTAAACTTCTTCCACATTTAACATTCCACTCTCACTCAAATTAAGGAAATACTGCTATGAGAAATATTCTCAAAAATTGGCTGAATTATGAAATTTGCGCTTATTTGCAATATCATTTCCTACTGACATTTCCCTTCCAGCTGCCTTGGCATTCATGTAAGAATTATTTATGACTCAGCATTTCCCCACAGCAGCTGCCCACGGGACAGAGCGTGAACTGAAGAAAAGGGAAGAACCAGCTGACTTCACTCTTGCAGCTGAAAAGAGACCACTTGCTCCAGGGGGTGGGGCACAGGCCTCACGAGGAGGCCGGAGCTGGGTTCAAACCCCGGCCTGGGAAGGCACCGGCTCGGTGACCTGGAAACGGTCATCTACCACAGAGATCAGCCAATGTTTTCTGTAAAGAGCCAGCTAGTAAATATTTTTCACTTTGCCCGCCGTTGCAATTTCTCAACTTTTAGCAACTCTTGTGGTACAAAAACAGCCAGACATCGTATGTTAATCTGCTGAAGCTGCTGGAATGAAGGACCAGAGACTGGGGGGCTTAAACCACAGAAATTTGTTTTCTCACAGTTCTGGAGACAGGAAGTCCGAGATCAAGGTGTCAGCAGGGTTGGGTTTTTTGGAGCCCCCCTCCTTGGCCTATAGATGGCTGTCTTTTCTCTGTGTCTTCCCGTGGTGTCTGTCCCTCTGTGTTGTCTGGGTCCCAATCTCCTCTTTTTTTGTTTGTTTTCACTATTTTTTTTTAATTTAAGTATAGTCAGTCTCTAATGTTGTCAATTTCTGGTGTACAGCATAATGTTTCAGTCATACATACACATACATATATTCCTTTTCAGATTCTTGTTCATCATAGATTACTACAAGATATGGAATAAAGTTCCCTGTGCTCTACAGTAGAAACTTGTTCTAATCTCCTCTTTTTTTTTTCTTTCTTACCTCTTTTTATAAGGACATCAGTCATATTGGATCCGGGCCCACACTCATCAGCTCTTTTGAACTTAAATTAACTACCTCTTTTTTCTCCAAATACATCTCATGTTCTGAGATGCTGGGAGTTCGGACTTCAACATATGAACTTGGAGGGTGGGGGGACACGATTCAGCCCATAGCACATAGTAGTATGTGAAGGGGTCAGTGGCTGTGTTCCAGGGAAACTTTGCAGGGCCAGGCCTGCGGCTGGATTTCCACAGTAGGAAGGCGTTGATGTGCACTCCCCGAGGCTTCTAGCAGATCCACAAGTGGACAGAGTCCCAGGTGCTCCGGGTGATGATCTCTTCCCTGGTGTTTCGCTTCCCTGATCCACTTCCCTCCTTCTTCATTTGTGCTTCCTAGGGTCACCCAAGTCTTCACATTAGGGTCTGCTCTGGGAGAACCCAAGCTAAAATGACATTTTTGTCTTCATGTTGTGTAAAACCTGGCCTGCTGACCCAGGTCTCAGGTGGCTGGTCTTTACTGACGCCATCCCTCCCTGCCCAGCCCCTCCTCAACAGCTATCACCGGACTCTCCCTCACATCATTCCACCAAAAGGCCTCTCCCCAAGTGGCCTCATCTCTCTTGCCTACTCCCCAAACCCCGCCCCCCAGCTGTGTCAGTTCACACAGGTGACAACCTAGAAAAATCCTTGCTTCCTCCCACTCTAGTGAGGCCACACTTCTTGGATCCCCTCTGACTTCTCTGGCTCACCCCTTCACTGCCTTGCTGGCACCTCCTTGTCTTCCCAGCCATGAAATATTAGACTGTCTTAAAGCTCAGCGCTGGGCTCCGTTCCCTTCTTGTTGTGTCAGTTCTTCCAAGGTGATCTCAACAACACCTCTGATTCCAATTACCCTCCATAAGCTGAAGCCTTCCAAACAGCTCCGGGCCACATCCTTCCCTGAGCTCCTGCCCAGAAATCTTCACAGTAGTCAGTGCTTTTGTAATTTTTGTGTTGTGTGTCCTTGCTATTTACTATTTGCTTTTCTTTAACTGCTATCATCTGCAGGGTAGATTTAATTCTGTTCTAAAACCATTTCCACGGGCTAATCTTCCCTGACTTGCCTCCCTGCCCCGCTGTCTAGATCAGAACCCTCTCTTACCTGTTTCCCGAGCACGCTTCTTCCATCTTCCTTATCCTTCATTTTGTCGTCGTTCGAAATGTATGTGAGTTTGTCTTCTCTGGATGGACAATAAACCCAAGAGAGGCAGGGATCCCTTCTTTTATGCCCTTTGTATCTGAGCACTCAGCACAGAGCCTGTTGCCAATACTGGGGTCTCAATCAATATAAGGGGGAGGACTGAAGAATTTTAAGTAAATTAATTAAACCCTCTGAGATATTGAGAATTGTATAATTTCAGTTCAGAATATTTTGTGTTAGACTGTACTAGTTTAGTTTAAATTATGACCCTCAGGAAGCTTCTCTTAGCTTCCTAACTTAGTTCCAATATATATTCTGTCATTCCGTCTTTTCCTAAATTCTACCTGTGTAGAAAATCGAGGTCATGTGAAGAGTGAACACACTTGCAGTCCATGTATTTCTTCAGTTTTCTGTGTATAAGAGAAGGGATAGAGCCCTAGAGGCAGACGCAATCCGTGGTTCAAATTCCAAGTCAACTATTTACTAACTGCGTGACCTTAGTGGCTTAACTTCATTACTCCTCAGTTCCTTCACCTGGAGACAGGTGATGCTGACCCCTACCTGTGATAAATGTACCGTGTATGGACAGGACCTGACACTGTGCCTGGCATTAGCAGGGGTTCCTGATTTGTTTAACAAATATTTCATGCACCCACAAATGAGACAGGTGCTGCTTCAGGCACCGGGGGTACAGCAGTAATTGGATCCGACGAAGCCTGTGCCTGGGGGGCTCACATGCTGGCTGGGGAGACAGGCAGCAAAGACCAAGCCAGGTGAGGGTACAGAAGCTGACAGTGAGGGCAGAAGTGGGGGCACTTCTGCAGAGGGGGTCAGGGAAAGCCTCCCCCGTCCTCCACAGCCAGATGAATTAAAGCAGACCCCAGAATGAACAAAGGTCGACAAACAGGCGTTCTTCTCCCTTTCTGCTCCCTTGCATGGAGGACTCCTGCTTCCCCTGGTTTCTGGGAAGGATGCCTCACTTCAACACGTTCCGTCTGGGTGGGAGCAGCGCTAACAGAAAAAAGAGGTGGGGTTCAGGGGGCCTTGGGCTGTTACAGGCATTGATGGCTCCACCCAGCTGGGGGTTCAATGTCAAGGTCTGGCCTTGGTTTCTGTATTCCATAATAGTTGATATGGATTGAGGTTAGGCACCAAGACATCCTCCTGTGCCGTGGAACTTCTGCTTGGAGAACAATAGGTAAAAAATAAACCCCCTGAAATCCCACTTCCAGTGGGTTTGAGGTAGGAGTTGGCAGGTTTGCTTTGCCTTGGCTTGCCTGGGAACCAAATGAGTCAAAATGCAGTCAGAACAGAACAGAATAACCAGAACTTTAAGGCTACACCAGGACCTCTCAAGGATTACTCAGAACCCAGGGATCTCAGAAGGCTAGTTTGGCTGCAACCCGGGCATTCCTGCTTGTCATTCCACATTTGCGCCTTCTCAAGTAGGAACGGCTTGGTTGAGTTATTGCCCTGGAATGCTCGACTTGAATAAAACTGGAAAGACTTAACATCTTTGCACTCAATAATTTGTCCCCAGTAGGCTCCGCACACTTTATCCAGGATGGTCAACGGAAGGGAATGAGGAGAGAAGAACCACATTCGCCTTGAAGGACCCAGATATATTTTGTAGCCTTAATGAGCCCAAAGACGAGGCCTTCCTTCCCTTCTCCAGAATCCCCTCCAGCAGCACAGCCTGCAGCAACCAGAAGGTGGGGCCCTGCTCTGTGAGAGACACATTTGGCTGCCTGAGGGCACCTAACACTGTCAACCTGTAAATAAAGCATTTCAGTCAGATAAATGGCTGAACCAGGAGGAGCCCTGGAGAAATGAGTGAGGGTGTTGATACGTGAGGATTTGGGAAGCTGCAATTTTTTTATTTTAGAAGCATTGGCCTGGTCTCAAGGTCACAAGCACTCTTGGCCTTCCAGCCCCAGCACAGCCCTGGGGCACGCTCACGAGAATCACCTCCACTCCACAGGCTGAGGAGGGGGCTTTGAAAGCCAGGATGCCTCTGAGGCAGATACCTTGGCAAGGAAATCCGACTTTTCTCTTAGACTTCTGAAAGTATCAAACAGAAACAATTAAGGGTCCAGGTACCTTTGAATCTAGATCGAAGCGAAGGACTTTAATTTTAAAAATGGTGATCAATAAAATAAGGGCATAGACTACAGAAAACATTCGTTGTTCTTGTTTATTTCAGTCAACATTTAAGGAGGGTGGGCCTGCTTTGTGCTGGTTACTCTTCTAGGTGCTGTAGAATGATTAAAAATGGGAATTTGACCCACTCTTAGGCCTGGGGAGCTTTCCCTGGGGGTGGTTTGAGGTGGAGTAGGGTGTAGAAAAAGAGACAAGTGACCCATTGCTTGGACCTAAGTGCTGACCTTTGGCTAAGAGCTGACCAGACCCGCGGCCAGTAGGTCGGGCTGGGTCAGGCTGTTAATTTGAGATCAGGTCAGTTGACCTGCTGCTGTGGTTCCATTCAACTTCAAGCTTCGGGAGCATAACAAGTGTGTCCTCCCAGACCCAGCGGATTCCCCGGACCACTTAATATGCTCCCAAAGACCAAGTGTGCCCTCTTGGCGTACAGTTAGTTGGGTATCCAGCTAGCTTTCCCCCGGATTTCGATAACAAAAGAACTCATCTTAAAAAAAGGAAAAAACTCTGTTCCCTTACTTTTAAGGATTGAGGCCCTTCTCTCCGTCGCAAAGGGATATGATAAAAGCCTTAACTAAGAAATGATGAACTGGACATTAAGGGGTAAGAAATACGCCATATCGGACTCCAGAGTACCGAAAAGGTTTCCAGACTGACCACAAGTTCAGTCACGTTTCTGTTGAAGCAATTGAAAGAAAAACCAAACGAATTTTGTGATCTAGCCTCAGGACTTTCATTGGACAAACCATTTTGGTCCATTTAGTGTATTTTCATGTACGTTTCATAGCTTGCTTTCAGAATTCATCTGAATTTAGACATTAGAAAAAGATACTTTCAAAAGCCGTGGAAAGACTGTCTCTCCTAATTTACACAGAGACCATCTCTAGGCAGATGAATGGCTCTGCTTCTGTTGAGAGGAACCAGGTGCCTGGGCACCAGGGGTTAGGAATGTGGAGTTGGCCCCGGCTGCAGTCACACTTGGACTTTTTGAATTTTGGATCATGTGTATCTTCCCTACTCAAAAATAAGTAATTTTTTTTTATTGCACATGAATGAAGAGCTGTAACATTTACTTTTGTCATGAAGTCACTCCCCCACCACTCCTACTCCAAAGAAATTCTCTCAAGGCCTGAAGAAAATGATGAATTAAACGTCTCCTGACAGGAAAGGCAAACTCTGAAAGTGGTGCCTAGTGGAGAGAACGGAGAATCCTGGCGAAAGGCTCGCTGCTGACGGATGAAGAGAAGTGAGTCTGCCAGAATTTGGACCGTTCACCAAAGCTGAGCTCGAACAGAAAGCTCAGCGTGTTTGGAATGAGATCTTCCTTCTTGTCAACTTCTTCAGCTTTATCGACTTTCAAGTCATGGTGCCCAGTCTCCATCCTCATCCAACTAACTGCGGGATTTTTTTTTTTTTCTTATTTTGTTTTTTTTTTTTTTCTTTTTTCATTTCTTTTGAACTGACGGACACAAGAGTCAGAGTCCCTCTTGGGGTTGGAAGCACAGTGCTGTCAGGATGCATTTTGCAATTGCAAGCCAGTTCCTGGCGCCCCAAGGTGAACTGTGAATGACCCTGTGCCAGGAGATTGTAAGATCAAGCGATGCAACAGGAAGTGGAGGATCAGCAGCAGAACTGCCCATTGCGACGCGTGGACAGAGAGGTGCTCTCTGTTGGACTGTTGGGCAGAAGACGTCTGTATGAGGTCACAGCTAAAGTGCTGTTTTTACTGTGCCCTTTGACCTTTTTTGGAAGGTGAGCCACGTGCTCCCAAGGACACACCCTGAACTTGAACGCACTGCCCTGGCTCAGAAGAGACAGCAAGGTGCGGGGACACCGCAGGGCCCTACGAAATTTGTGGTCGCACCGTTCATGGTTCGATGAAAGGGTTTTCACCGGCCGGCTCACTTGGTGCTCCCTCTAATGGGTGATGTCTGTGTGAGGGGAGGACGGATAGTTTACAAACAGTTATAACCTGTTTCTCATTTCCTCAGATCCCAGTTTTTCAAATGGAGAATGGCTAAGCAGACTCAAGGACACAAAGAAGCTGATGATGAAATAAAGCGGGGTGCTATGGGCAGGGATCTGAAGTGGCCAGGCTCTCCCACAAAAGTGCCACATTGTATGGGATCTAGAGGGGTCAGAGCTCACTTCTGGTTCTGTAGGTGAGGGATGGGTCTGTGGGAGAGGGAGCACACAGCGTTCACTCTGCTGAGTAGAGCCAGAATCACTTGAATGCAGACAGGCCGAGCCAGAGACCATCTCTATGGCAAAGACTCCACTATCGTCATCCCCTTTCATTGGTAGAAGGTTGTTGCCATCCCCTCTCTCCACTAAACAGATCAAACGGAGCCAGATGGTGTCTCTAAAAATGTGGCCTGCAGCCATGACTGGGAGTTGAATGTGTGACTTGCATTCTCTCAGAATAAGAATACATAATGTAACCTAATTAAAAGCTTTTGCTCAGCAAAGGAAACCAGTGACAAAATGAAAACACAACTTCCTGAATGGGAGAAAATGTTCGCAAATGATCTGACCAATAGGATCAATATCCAAAATATACAAACAGCTTATTCAACTCAATAGCAAAAAACAACTTGATTTAAAAAAAATGGGCAGAAGTCCTGATAGACATTTTCCCTAAGAAGACATCCAGATGGCCAACGCGCACATGAAAAGATGCTCAACATCATGAAGTATCAGAGAAATGCAAATCAAAACCATGATGCTATATCATCTTGCACCTGTCAGAATGGCTATTAACAAAAAGACCATAAATAACAAATGTTGGCGAGGCTGTGGAGAAAAGGGAACCCTTGTGCCCTGTTGGTGGGAATGTAAATTGGTGCAGCCACCGTATGGAGTTTCCTCAAAAAACTAAAAATAGAACTACCATATGACCCAGGAATTCCACTCTTGGGTATGTATTTGAAGAAAACGAAAACTTTAATAGGAAAAAATAATGCACCTCAGTGTTCATAGGAGCATTATTTACAATTGCCAAGATATGAAAGCAACCAAGGTGTCCATCAACAGACGAATGGATAATGAAGATGCACGCACACAATGGAACATTAAGCTCAAAAAGAATGAAATCTTGCTATTTGCAACCACATGGATGGACTCGGAGGGTATTATGCTTAGCAAAATTAGTCAGACAGAGAAAGACAAGTACCGTATGCTTTCACTTACATGTGGAATCTAAAAAAAACCAGAACAAACTGGTGAATAAAACAAAAAAGAAACAGGCTCACGCATATTGAGAACAAACTAGTGGTTACCAGTGGGGAGAGGCAAGATAGGGATGGGGAGTGAGAGGTACAAACTGCTATGTACAAAGTAAATAAGCCACAAGGACAGATCATACAGAACAGGGGAAATAGCCACTATTTTATGAATGGTGTAGACTCTATAAAAATATTGAGTCACTATGTTGTATGCCTGAAACTTGTGCGATACTGTAACTCAACTAGACCTCAATAAAAAAGAGTAGATGATGTAGACAGTGCTGGTTGGGACGAGCTCAGAGAGAAACAAAACTACAAGCTGGGAACAGTGAATGTGCCCGAGGTTATTGATTTGTGTCCTGGTTTGCTCAGCCTCCCTCCCAATAGAGAGTAAGCTTCAGGAGGGCGGGGCCGGGGCCAGCTGACTCGAGGCTGCGTTTGAGCCCCTCGACCCATGCCTGGCACGTGGCATGTGTGTAGTAAGTTTCCCACAAATGAATGAGAGGCTTTCTTGGAATAAGATTTCTGTGACCAGGGATCAAGACAGCGGCAGATTCCTGCAGTCTGGATGGCTGTCTTTCCTGATGTCCCCACAGAGGCCAAGTCTTGATTGCAGCCATCGTTAGTCTGCATTGCCACACAGACGGAGCCATGGTGTGGAACCGGGGACGAGAATTCCTCCCAGCTCCTGCCAGACTGTCTCCTCACGCTGACTTCATGTTTGGGCCTGTTCGATTAGGTTTGGGTTCAACCTTGCCCCTCCCAAACCTGTTTTAATCAATCAATCCCTTTTAGGTCCGGGAGTTCAGTCAGACATCCCCGCAGAGGGTGGATTTCTAGCCCGCCCCACGGCTGACTCCTGAGCACACACCGCCCTCTTGTGTCTACGGCGCGTTTGACAACAGAGCTGCCAGCAGCCACTAAAGTGCAGCCAAAATGAAGCCTTTCACGGCTCTTCCACAGAAGGACCTCAGTGTTATGGGGAAGAGAGAGTAAAACATGCTCAATTGCCCTCAGTGTCCAGAATGGCCCAGAATGGTTTTGAAGATGGTACTAACTGCCCACCTCAGAGCTTCGAAAATTAAAAAAAAAATCAGGCATGATAAAAATCCAAATTCAAGAGGTCAGAGACAGAAAATTCTACCTCCTAGCAGAGCTGGTCACTTGCCTAAACTGAAACTCAGACCATGAAGTAGAAGCATGAAGATGTGCTCCTAGCATCTTTGTATTCACTGTACTGCCTTTTGAACCACCTTCCATATCCTTCTGTGTATGTGTGTTGTCCATTCACACCACACACACACACACACACCCACAAACTCACATATGCAAACTGTGGAGGGTATGAATACACCCATCCGCTGGTTTGAACTCTCAATCACAATGTAAGACTGTCCGTCTTGCTCAGATATCTTTTCTCAGAGAGAGAGGACCTTGGATCTCTATTCCTGGCCAGCTGTCTCCTCTCCATCCCTTTAAGCAGGGGCAAGGTGGGCTTCTGGCACAGCCTGACGCATACCTGGATCTGAAATACCCATATTCACTGGCCCAAGTGTGGCCTGGATGAGACTGGTGACCTGAACCTCTGTTCTATTGGTTTTTAAAGAAGAGACTAGAATGAAAGACACTTCCACCACTGCCATTATAAAAATAATCTTCTGAACACTCAGTGTGTATTGTCCTGGTTTATATGCTGCAAAGATAGTTTGCATTGTAAGAAGGTACAGTCTATGGCTCCACCCTTCACATGGGCACCTCGCCTTCAGAAAATTGCACTTAGGGCCTCCTGTAGAGGTCCTGGCTGCAAAATCAACAGTGCCCCTGAAAGTGTGTAGTGCACAACCTGAACATCCTTACGAAGCAGCCTGGATAAAATGCCTCCTCGACAAAAGAGCACGAATGTTCAGACTATGCCTTTAAAACCCCATTTTGCTCACTACTCAGCAAACTCAAGCAGTCAGTCAGCCTTGTGCTTTTCTATCTCCCCTTTTAGAACCTTGTTCCACCTCTACTGTGCCTTTCCCTGTCGACCATTATGCCTCCTCCATCATTTGTCTTTCCAGGTGCACCCTGTTTTTAACGGGGCATAATCCTTCACTTCAGAGGAACAAAGCTCTGCCGGCAAATTTACAGACCATGTCAGTGACCAGCAGTGACCAGCAGTGACCGGCAGGTACGGGAGGTGTTTGGGGTGGCATGACATTTCTGATAGCCCTTTACGCACAATTTCTCTGTCTGTCTTTGTCATCTCTGCGAAAAGAGGCCTCTCTCTCTTTTTATTCCCTTATCTCAGTCTCATTGATCAAAGGACAATTGGCCCGGTTGCCGGAAGAAACCTGACCTTTGCCCCCAGGGGCTCCAACGAGCAGCAGTGATCACATCTGTGTTCTTCCCGTAGGAGGAACGTTATTTGCTCTGGGCTAAATTATTCTGGGAAGTTTTTTCCTGACCTCTCTTTAGCATAAATCGAGGCTAAAGGTAAAGGGCAGGGCTCCTGGGTTCACAGTTTTCTTTAAGAGACGTTAGATACGAGTCAGCAACAGCTCAGGTGTCTCCGGGACAGCCCCTAAGGAGCAGGGTGTCTAACCGGACAGGATGATCAGCAGTTCAGAGTGGTTCCTGAAGACATTTTCCTTTTCCTGGGGCCAGAGAAGGGGCCTTTCTTGGGTGGAGAGTCTAAGAGGAGTCTCAGTGTAACAGGCTGTCCCCGGCCCCCAGTCTGTAGCCTGGTCTCCCTGAGCCCATCACACCATCCAAACGTCCTTCCCCATCTCCCTGTTGCTGGATGCAGTGCACCATGTCTGCCTCTCCCCATTGCCATGCTCTTAGCTCGCTGTGCCTTCCCAGTGGTGCCCACTCTCCCCTGAAACCTTCTCTCTCCTTGGCACCTGCACCAAAACTCCCTGGTTTTCCTCTCCTTCTGTGGCTCCTGTGGGGGCTCCCCCTCCTGGGCCCTTTTCTGGCCCTAGACCTGCCCTTCCCACAGCCTACTCAGTATCTCCACAAAGACAACACACAGGCATTTCCAGTGCTACACAACTGACCCTAATGTCACAATCTTGCCTTCACCCAAAACAACCCAGCCACGAAAATGTTCTCCCATACCTGCTCCAGAACCCGGAGCAATTCTTGGCCGTGTCCCTCCCTCACCAACCTCTTAGAGTCCTCCTAACAGATGCTAAATCCGTTCACTTCCTCACACTGGCCATTGCCTCCCCTAAATCCAATCCATCCCTCCTGCACCTGGCTTCCTCACTGTCTCCCTCTCCCATTCCTCTTCCAGCCCTTTCTCCACACAGCAGCACGTGCATCGCTCGCTAAGAGCGTCCCCACTGCCCCCAGGAGGAAGTCCAGGGTTCTAACCGGTCCTGCAATGCTGGGCAAGAACTGCTCCCCGCAACCCGCCACCGTCTCATGACGACCACTGCCCCTTCCTTCTCCATAATCCACAACCTCCAGCTTTCTTTCAAGTCCTCTAATTCCAGAACGTTCCTACCTCTGTCTCTGAACCTGTCCTTGCCTTTTGCCTGGCATGCCCTCTTTCCCACACTTCGGCGGCCAGCTCCTGTTCCAACTTCAGCCCACAGCTCTCTCCTCCATGGACACCTTCCAGGACCCACAATCTTGGTTAAGATACCTCTACTATGAGCGTCTCCTTCCTACCCCCTGTCACCGTTGTAACCAAAATATGTCTTTTGTTCTTTGTAACCACAACTGCCTTCCAAGGAGGGGGCAGCCTGTGACACCTTTTGGCTGCTGGGCATCTTCAGGAGTCTGACTGTGAGAGTTTACAGGAAAACTAAAATATTCTACCTAATACAGCAGTAGAAAGTAACAATGACAACGCTGGGTTTCTTCGAGTAGTCCCAGAGACAGGAGCGAAGATGGATGGAGGGGGAGGTGCTATGAGACAAAGGGGACAGAGAGGAGCCAAGTGGAGTGACTGGAAAAGCCTTTTGAAGACCAGAGTTTGCATATTATCATCAACAGATCCACCTGTCTACCTCAGAGACCTCTCCCTGGGTAACTCAACTCCTGTTAAACTTGAGTCCAGAAAGAATTTTTTTCCAAGTAACAAGGACAGATATGGGAGGAGAAACTTTTGTAGCAGCTGATAAGATCAAAACAGAATCTGGAGCGATGAATGTCCTGTCTATCTGACTGTCCTCCTGCAAATGTCCCCCCTGCAGACTTGGGGAGGGAGTCGAGGGAGAAACAGGAAGTGAGGGAACCCTGGGGGAGATGCAGAAGCAGCCAGGGTGGAGCGGGGCAGGCAGGGTGGACTCCACCCTGTTCTCCTCTTTCCTCGGAATGAGCTGGACCTGGGGCTGACAGCAAAGCTATAAGAATGACCTTGGAAATTCCCTAGGATCAATCATTAAGGTGTGATGCAATGTTTCCAAAGAGGCACATTTACAAGGCACATTTATAGCTATTTTAGGCATTCCCAGACACACCCAGACGAATAAATCCCAGGCCAATGACGGAAGTGAATAGAGTATCGACCTGACATGGGTTCCTCAAGGCCTATAGCTGCCCAGGCGGCTTACACATCCCTGTTTTATCAGTGTTTGGAAATTCTCCCAGAAAAATAATCATGTTTCCTTAATTAGGAAAAAATTAATTAGGAAAAAATTGATTCTAATCAATTAAGTTAAAGATAAAACAGCCTAAGGGAAGTTAAGCCTTTAGAGCAGAGTCACAAAATTTTCCTATCAAGGGACAGGTAGCAAATTGGTTGGGCTTTGTGGCCACTGACTGTCTCTGCTGCGTATTTCCATTCTTTCTTATTTTTACAACCCTTCAACAGCGTAAGAACTTGTGAGCTCGGGGAGACTACAAAACCAGGCAGAGGACAGGTTTGGCCTGGGGCCATAGTTTGCTGTCCCTTTCTTTAGAGTAAGAAGAAATGGTGACAACAGTACCAGCTCACACTTTTTGTTGCCCTGGGAGGAGGCATCAGATGGAGAGGCTGAGGTTCCAAGATGTCAGTTAACTGTCCCAGGTTCCATAGCCAGGAAGGGCAGAACCCAGATTCCAACTTCATCTCTGTGCCGGCCGATACCTTACAAGGCTCCTCTCTCCATGCTGAGGAGAGAGGCAGACCTTCAAAGATGACCCTGTGGAACTCTCGACCACCACAAGTACAGGCAAAAGTTTCACATGTGAGCAACCATCCAAACAAAGGTCTCCTGAGAACTCAGAGGGAGGCACTCAGAATCCCCCTCTTCTCGTGTGGGTCTGTCATGCTTTGCTCCATCTTTGCAAAGTCAGTCAAAACTATTTGCACTGCCTATAGAATCCTCCTAGAGATGGCTGTAAGTAAGGAGTGGGGGTGGGGAGGGGCACAATGTTTATCCTGTTTCTGCTCTATGCCAGACACTGTTGTGTGTGTGGGTCTACACAGTGAATGCAGGGTCTACACTGAGTGCAGGATCTAATGTGAGTGCAGAGTCTACAGCTGTGAAGGGTTTTCTATTGTTATTGAGTCCAAGTTTGTACTGCTTGCCGCATGACAGGCTAACAAATCAAGGGACGAGTTGTTGGGATAATGAAGAGCAACTTTACTAAGAAAGCCAGCAGACTGAGAAGACGGTGGACTAGAGTCCCAAAGAATCGTCTTGCCCAAGTTAGAATTCAGGCTTCTTTTATACTAAAAGGGGAGGGAGTAAAGTCAAACATCTGGTTCCAGTCAGCCTCCGGAGGAGCTGTGTTAATTTCTTCCTTCCTACAGTCATTCACAGGTGGGCTGGTCAGGATGTTTCCTGTGAGCTAAACAAGGGTATTTTAGCTTAATGCTCATTACCTGGGAGGCACGGCTCCCAGAGATGGGCCTTTATGTATAGTTCAAGCTTATAGACAGCATCCCTTTAGTGATTAACTTGTAGCAAAAGCAACAGATACAAAGGTTAAAGCAAAAGAAGCAGACCCCACATGGAGTCAGGTTTGGTCTCTCCTGTTACACTACCCCAGCAGTTACAGTGGCGGGAGACAGAGGCTACACAGGAAAACAAACACAGTCGTTTCAGCTACTAATAAGTGCTGAGAGAAGGGGGTCCTGTGGGCAAGACGTGCCGGGTTGGGAGTGGACAGAGACTTCTAGAAAGAGCTGATCTGAATGAGGAGACAGAGCAGTTTTGGAGTTAACAGAAGGAACGGCTCTGCGGTTGGTCGCCTTCACCCCCACCCCCGCGTCCTCCCCCTGCACACGGGGGCTAGAAGCCTGGGAAGTGTATTTCCACCCCTGCGTTCTCCACGCAGTGCACCGTCTGCCCAGGGACTGGGCAGTGGTGTGAGAGGAGGCAGACAGGCCAGCATTCTTCCTCTAATGAGGCAGGAGTCTATAAGGGCTTTTGCAAATGCGGTTGTGGTGTCACACATGCTGGAGCTCCGTTTCCCTGTGGTAAACCCCCCCCCCCCTTCGCAGCTGTGCCCATCAGCAGTGGTCCTCTGATCTCCCTGGTTCTCTGATGCTCCGCTGTGGCTGCGAAGCTAAGAGCCACCATCCCCTTCCCGCCCTTGGATCAGATGCGTCAGATCCTCTGAGTGACATCCTTCCCTCCTTCAAACACAAATGCTGAACTCCGTCTGTCTCTCCCTCAAACAGTGTTCCCAATTCAGTTCCAGCTGACACACACAGTGAGTACGAAGTCCTGCTGGGGGAGCACATGTATTGGAGAGAGAAAGAGGCTGGCGGGGCTGGAGCAGAGAGAAATGGTGCAGGAGCGGGGAAATTGAAGCCAGAGGTAACCCACTCACCCCTGGAAGGGCCTCATGAGGCACCCTAAGAAGGCTGGATTTTATTCCAGAAGCTCTGGAAAGGCACTGGGTGGTTGAAGTGAGGGAGGGAGTAATACAGGAAAAGGGAGAAATGGGTAAGACAGGATTGAAGAAACAGAACTAAGGAAGTGTAAATAAATAAAATAATGGAACAGAATATGTTCTGAAGAAGAAACAAAATGGCTAAAAGGTAATTTAGTAACTTTGTCAACACCTGAAGTGCTCTTTGATTTCTTACATTTGCAAGATGTTTTCCATCTATTTTGAGGACAGAGGAGAACCAGCCTCAGGCTACAGAAGCATTCAGGTTAGTTACATGGGGAAAAAAATCCCCCACTGCAGGGCGAGGTTGAATGACCTCTTTTCTTGAGAATCTATAAAAATAGGATAGACAACCGGTGATTTTTAGCTGGACAAATCTAATTTGAAGACAGTGTCACGTGTCCCTAGTATTTGGATCCACACAATTGTGGATAATTTGGTGTCATGTTTATACTCACTCCAGGGAAATCTGGCCCTGATTCTAACACTGCATGTTGATTACACAATGTGTGTTCAGAGAGGCTGGTCCCCAGCCTTCCATAAGATACAGTCTTCCTGTTACGGAAACACAGTCTGCAAATTGCCTTCTAACATCATCATGAGTGTGTTATAAACTTCGTCACCAATGATAAGAAATCACCAGTCATCGCGTACTGAACATGTGATAGGTCTGTGGCAGGAAACTGGGGAAAGGGGTAAGGGTCCCACTGGCAGGCAAAGATAAAGGGAACGGGCAGTCACAGTCGGAAACAGCCGCTCAGCTGTCCCTCTGACGCAGGCACTCAGCCGAGGTCAAGATTTCAGCCGCAAGTGATCACCATGATGTCACAGGTTAAGGGATCTTTCCATGTGTACTATGTGCATTTATCTCATTTTCTAAAAGCCACATCATAGCACATATTATGGATATGATTTAATTTGAAATTACAAAACCAACCCACATTTCTACTTTGCCTTCACTTTTCCTTCTTTCTTTTTTTTGTTGTGGGGGGAGGTAACTAGGTCTATTTGTTTATTATTAGTTGTTTTTTTTTTAATGGAGCTACTGGGGATTGAACCCGGGACCTCGTACATGCTAAGCACACATGCTACCACTGAGCAACACCCTCCCCTCTCCCAATTTGCCTTTATTTTTCCATTGAACTTGGAACTTTCTAATGTACTTAGTATTTATCCATGGTTTTTATTTTCTGTTTCCTCCCATGAGCGTGGAAACGTCAGGGGTGCAAGGATTTGCACTGGGTTTATTCACTGATACATCTCATGTGCTTAGAACAGAGCTATCACATGGTAGATTCTCAAGTAAGTACTTGCTGAATGAATTGAGTTAAACAATGGACTTTATGTCAACTAGTTCCCACCAATGACTTACACATTTTCATGACTCAAAAGAATACTACAAACATCATCATATGTGCTTCTACATACACAAAATGCAAACAGTCAAATCCTCTGCATCCAACCTGCAGTAGATCAGAAACCGTATGGAAAAATCACCTCCAGGAGCAAGACAATTTGCTGTTATTTTGCTCGTGATTATTTATTGCAGATACACAATAAATGACTCTATTATCTATTGCTACTCAGATCTTTTCCTGGAGGTTGAAAAAAATTTGTATTATTTATTTATTTTTATTGAAGTATAGTCAGTTTACAATTTTGTGTCAATTTCTGGTGCCCAGCATAATGTTTCACTCATACATATGTTCATTTTTATGTTCTTTTCCGTTATAGTTACTACAAGATATTGAATATAGTTCCCTGTGCTATATAGTAGGACCTTTTGTTCATCTATTTTATATGTAGTAGTTAGTATCTGCTAAACTTGAACTCCCAATTTATCTCTTCCCACTCCCCTCCCCCCCAGTAACCATAAGTTTGTTTCCTATGTCTGAGAGTGTGTTTTTGTTTTGTAAATAAGTTCATTTGTTTTTTGCTTTTTGTTTTTTCCAGATTCCACATGTCAGTGATATCCTATGGTATATGTTCTGCCAGAGCGAAGGCGCAAGACTCCCAAAGAGCCACGGGTTTCTTCCTGCTTTCCCTTTCATTCCAGTCCAGGTGTGTATTCCTCTTTCCTCCTGAATAAGAAGGTGGAGAAAGCAACCTCTTGTCTGCTTCCTTTTCGTGGCTCCACACCTATGGGCAGAGCTGAGCATTTTGGGAAGCTGAATGCTAAGGTTCATGAACACGGACTAAAATCAGGATCCCGCTAAATTAACAGTGTTTTCTTCTCAGTGAGTGATGTCTCACACAATGAAACGTGGAATGTGAGAGAGGATCAGGGGAATGACCACCGCATCATAGCAACAGAAGACGTGAAGAACTGATTGGTGAGAAAGACACACGGAGCCGAGGGACCTGCGTGTGAGGGAGCCACTTCACGCCACCAGCGCACTTTCCGACTACATCATGACTTCCTCCCAGTGTCACCATCCAGCACGCTTCCTGAAGGGCATTTTGTCCAATAGCAACCCACAAACAAGCAGAAGGAATGACTGGATATTCCATTTTAAAGAATGCACTCTCTTTTTTCTTAATATTTTTCTGTCTCAGGTAATTTAGGGAAACCCAGTAACCAGCCCCCACTTCACTAAAAGGGGGGCAACTCCGTATGAAAGCAAACTGTGAAATGGACCTCTCCAAACCCTACCTCCCACCCTTCAACTGAGGGGGAATAGCAGAAGATGTTTGGGTTTCCCTCCCAGAAGATGTGGTTATGAGCATCCTCTCAGGCAGCCCTGCAGGAAGAACAGCTCACCTGTTCCCTGGACTCGTGGAGTTCCTCCTCCTCCCACGCCTGACCTTTCAGAGCTACCAGTCACCCATAGGATGAATGCAAATCAAGAGTAGCTTTCAGGCCTCTTTGGACTATGGCCCCTGCCTTCCTGGCTGGTCTCCCAGGTCCTCCCTGCTCCCGACAGTCCAGTCACACACACCCTGGCTGTCCCGAGCACGCCCTGCTCTGAGCTGGTGTGCCTGTTTTGTACCTCAGCTCGGATGCCCTCCACTTTTGTTTACATGCTGCACAGTCGTGACCTTTGCAGGGCTGCGATTTGAAGCCTGCGAACTATAGGTCTCAGTATTAAAAAGCGATAAATCACGTTCACAGACTGTTACTATGTGCTCCATTCTTTTGCCTGGTCAAATATACTTTCATAACAACCATATGAAAAAATATGTATACCTTTGTGACTTTCGGCAAAATGTCAAAGACGACAGAATTTAATCACCGTTGCGTTATGTCTGGGTATCCTGTTGATGGGTCACGAAGTTTGGATGAGTAGTAAAACAGAGATACACACACTACACAAATTACTGTATGTTTTTTCCAGAATGCTTTTCCTTACCCTCATTTCATCAAATTATTAAATATTTGTAACAATAAAGATTTAAAAAATACTTGGTAGTCTATCGACAATATTGATCAACTTTTTCTTTAATAGAAGTACTTGGGATTGAACCCAGGACCTCATGCATGTTAAGCACATGCTCTGCCACTGAGCTATTACCCTCCCACCTCGACTGTAATGATCTAAAGGATTAAAAATGAAACGTAATAATATTCAAACTGTGAAGAATTTGAATATATTCTCATTAGAAGAACAAAATAAAGAAAATGTAAAAGTTTAAAAGTTTAAAGTATTTTTCACATGCTTTAAACTTTCTTGGAAAAAAAATCTTCAAAATTACCTACAGAATTAAAAGTCAAAATCAAATTATAAGAAATGAGCATTTTAAATTAGAATTATTTAAACAAAGCTAAAATACTTATCGACTTTTAAAAATACATAATTAAGTTTTAGCAAATACATTTTGAGAGTAGAAGTATTCACAAGTCTAACGTTTAATGTTTATTTAGTGCCCGTGTAATGAATCAACAGCCCATTTCATGAATGGTATGTCTAGAGCAACATGTATACAAATGTTAGAAGAATATATATTGTTTAATGTTGCAAACACTGTTCAGCCACCTAGTGCAAATAAACATTGTGGGCACCACTGGAACATGGGAGTGCCTCCAGAACAAGGAGTCAGAACTCAAGGAGAAGCAAGGAAATGGATGCTTGCCATTCCTCATGGAAATGATACATTATTATACAGGAACATTTTGAGGAAGGATTTGACAAGTCATTCTGTCTTTTCTCTTGCCTAAGTGTCTCCATCAAACAAATCCTCCTCCACACTCTCTGAAGTAATCAGCCCACAAACCTCCACGGCAGTCAGAAGCTGGGAGCCCCTGTTCCCAGGACCCAGGGCAAGAGCTGTGGCCACCATTTCCCCAACCTGAGCCGCCTGAGTCACCTCACAGCAGCGGCTGCTTAGGGTTACAGCTGAGCTCTGGATCCTGGCAGAGGGGCCCTTGAGTTCTTTAACAGATTTGTTTCCATTTGTTGTGGTATCCGGGACCCTAACGTGCAGGGCCCTGGGCCTCTGCTCCGATCTAAGGATGCTGCTGGGCACCTGGAAACCTCTGATTGTGACTTGTTTGTATGTAAGCACTCACTTCAGTGCAGCCTCCCTGAGGGCCTGTAGTTTAAAAACAAGATTTACTTGTACTTCACTCCCTATTATATTTCCAAGGTAACACAGATTTAATTTGCCAACTACAAAGTTATACTGAATCTGTTCTTCCGACATACTGTTCACGTGCCCGGGTAGAAAGCCACCATGCTCTCAGAAAGATGGTGCTCCACGATTCTGGGCTGACAGTCCCAGCGCTGGGTCTGCCTATGGGACTTCATTCATGCTGTGGGATCACACATGGTTTCCGTGCACCAGCTGTGCCAAATCTTGACTCTGTGGCCCAAAGTTCTGCAGTTCTGAGAGAGTCCTCTCTTGGCTGACTTTTTTTTTTTTTAATTGAAGTACAGTCTTTCGAGTGAATCTCTTCATTTATTTTCAGAATCTAAACACTAACCAGGGACAGCAGGAAGCCTGAAAAAGGATGGGGAAGCCCCACAGATTCTTCTTCTCCTTGAACGTGGGATCTGGGAGGTTTGGGAAATGTTCATTTCAAGGCCTCTAATTGGTAGAGATGTCAGCCTGAGGAGGCATTTCTTTGCATCATCTCTTAAAGGATCAAGATGGAAAAGATTAGATGTCATACTTCTACTCATGTTTACAATTCAGACCATAACTTCAGAGTCAGACCTGCATTGGTTATGCAGAAAATGAAGGCGACGGGAAAATATTTCAGACCCTCATAATCCTATTGTAAATATGTCTTTAAAACAAGTAAGTTCAGAATTGAAATAAGCTATTTTATGAGGCTAAAGTCCTTGAGGAAGTAAACCAGAGGCGCTGTAAAATTCTCCCAGGGTAAATGAGATAAAAAACCAAAGAACTAGTTAGGTGCTTGGGTCAAGACCAAGCCAAACAGAGTCTATAAGGGCCCCCCCAGCAGAAGGCGGCATCAGACCCCCCTCACCTCCTGATTCTCCATTCACCCCTCTCCTGAGTCCCCTGTACTGATGCCATGGGCTGCTGTGGTGGTGGCTGCAATGATGGCTGCAGTGTGACGTCTGCAGTGTGACAGCTGCACCACGTGCCAATGCTACCAAGTGGGCTGCTGCCACCGCCGCACCTGCCACCGCCACTCGTGTGACTGCGGCTGCAGGAAGGGCTGCTGTCAGCAGAGGTGTTGCAAGAGGCAGTGCTGCCACTAGGGGGCGGGCTGCCCGGCCTCTGGGTAGGTGCAACTGGAGGCCAGGCTCAATCCTGGGCTTAGATTTTTAGACATTCTGAACTTTCATTTATTTTTGTTCATTTAAATATTCAGCTTGTAATTTAATAGAAAGACACCTGATTAGAAGTCAGAAGTCTCACATTCAAGTCTATGCTTTGCTAGAGCAGCCTGATCATGAATGAGTTAGCCTCCCTGAATCTTACTCACCTGTAAAAATAAGAAGTTTGAGCTAAAAACCTCTAGACGCTTACTGCTTTAACAGCACATGAATCTATTGAGTTCTCACAGTGAAATTCACAGGTTCTCTACCGCACAGACCCGTGTATCTACTTTGGCTATAGTGGGCATTAAAATGTGCTTAGGTTATCTATAAACAATTCTCAATCCAGTCTGATCCATCAATCAAAATCCACATGGCAGCAAAAATACGCCACAGTTCTGAGGGTGCAGAAATCCACACTAATGAGCTCAGGGAATGAGATAATACTTTTAAAGATGTTTCAGTCTTGAAATCCTTACTATTCTATTTGTGGAACTTCTGCACCTGTATTCCTGAAATGCAGCAGGACCCTAAGGGGCCTTCCCAGTGCAAACCACCCCCCTTCATGTTCTCTGCCTGCCTCTTGTCTGTAAAAACAAAACTTTTTTTCTCTTTTATTCCTTTAGTCAAAGAATACGTTTAATTAGAGAAATAAGAAAAATAAAAAACCAAAAGGGAACAGTCATGCAAAAAAAAAATAGTTTAGTCATTAAACAAAGTCAAGGACCTTGAGTTCCTTCTCAAGGACTATTGATAATATTCTGAGCCATGTCCTTTGAGCCGTTTTATAGCTACTGAAACCCCCGCCAGACAGAGGAAGTTAACTAAACAATGACCAGACTGTAGTCATGACATAAGTGGCCACAATTCCGAGAACTGGCTTCAGATAAATGGGAACAAACCAACCTTGGAACTGAAGATGAACCGTCCTTGAAGCAACCAAGGTGATGCAGATCAGACCACCGTATGACTAACTTAAAGATGACTGTCAGAACTGGCTGTGCTGTTCTGCATGTAGTCCCCTCCCTCTGCCTGTGCGCTCCTAAAACTCCACTTTAAAAGTTCTTACCCATTGATTGGCAGTGAGGGGGGTGGAGTTGGACTTTGGATAGGAGTCTGCAACCCCACTTTCCATTGCCAGCCTCCAGAATAAGCAAACTTTCCTTTCTACCAACACGTGCCTCTCTCTGTATTGGCTTTCCAGAGGCAAGCAGCCGGACCTGCATTTCGGTAACATTCTTATTTATATTGCTTACATACCGTACAGTTTTCTAATGTTTCCTAATATTCCAAAATATAATTGCTGAATAAGACTCTAGGAAAATGTAGTATTTGACTATCTTGTTTTGATTTGTTTTTGATGTTGCTTTTGAGGTGGGGTGGGAGTGATGGAGTTGACATTTGGCAACACATTGCAAAGATCAGAAAGGTTATATAGTGAAAAACAAGGGATACGCTGGATTTATTGGGGTAATGCTAGCTACCATAACAAACTGACACAAACAATACGATGAGTTAACACAATAGACATTGACTGCTTGTTGATGTCAACTACCTTGAGCAGTTCTAGGTGGGGAGGCACTTGGGACCTCTAAATGGTAGAAAGTTAGGTTGATGGAAACTGATATTTTCAACACTTGACTTCCAGGGTAGTTTGGTTTCTCTCCAAACTATAGATGAAAAAGAAGAAAGCAGACAACGTCCATCACTTTGTAAGCTCCTTAGATTGAAAGGAACATAGCTTACTTCTCCTCACTTCCCATTGGTTAAAAGTAGTCATATGGCCCAACCTAGATGCATGGGGAGCTGGGAAATGTAGTCCATGACTAGGCAGACACTTCTCAACCACTCTACTATGAAAGGTAAAAAAAATGAATGTTGGTGGACCATTAGCTATGTCTGTGCATGAAGCCCATGATCTAATAAAACCCTCAACTGATTTGACTGGAGTGTGTTTAGGAAAATGATGTCTGACAGAATGTGAGTGGGCATGCAATACCTGTTCCCGTCCCACGAATTCCTCCTGGGGTAGTTATCCAGGGTGCTGTGAGGCATATTCAGGGCATGGCTGGAGCTACATGAAGATCACATGAACCTTTCATGGGGTGGGCAGAAGATAGTAAGAGCCAGAGAATTTCAGGAAATGTGGTCTCCAGCGTTTAACTACAATTCTTATTGGTTCTAGGTCTGTGGTGTGCAGGGGGCTAGGAGGGGAAGCATTGAGTAGGGGGAGAGGACAAAACAAGGTGCTTTTGCATTACCTCTTGTCTTCACCAGTGACGCAAATATGACTTGGCTGTGACTCCATTCTCTCCCATAT
Source organism: Camelus bactrianus (assembly GCF_048773025.1). NCBI lineage: Eukaryota > Metazoa > Chordata > Mammalia > Artiodactyla > Camelidae > Camelus > Camelus bactrianus. Next base: position 95,216,621 of record NC_133543.1, on the reverse strand, counting down.
ATTAGCTCTCTTCTATCCCTCAGAGAAACACATTTTTCTAACACTCTTGAGATGTGTTCTCATTTGAATTAAACAGGTAATTTTGACTTGTTTTTAAAAGTAACATGTCATTCTAGACATGTAAGTATATCTAGAGAGTCTAGACATCTAAGACATGGAAGAAGCACAGACATGATTCATATCATTTAAAATGATACATAGAAATGATAATCCCAGATACTCTAGAGAAAGTTTTTTTTTCTCATACAATTTAAATGAAATCACCATGGTGAGTTGTCTTGCTCAATATTCATTTCAATGCCATTCTCCTATGCCTTTCTGGACTGTAGAGGCTGGAATGACTTAAAACTACATTTTCCAGAACTTTTATAGATTACACTTTCTTTTCCCCTTAATGGAGGCACTGGGGATGGAACCCAGGACCTCGTGCATGCCAAGCACAGACTCTACCACTGAGTTACACCCCCCCATCCATATGATATTATTTATATGTGGAATCTTATTTACATAACAGAGCCAGACTCTCAGACATAGAAAGCAAACTTATGGTTACCAGAAGGGAAAAGGGGTGGGACGGATAAATTGGGAGTTCAGGATTTGCAGATACTAACTACCATATATAAAATAGATAAACAACAAGGTCCTACTGTGTAACACAGGGAACTATATTCAATACTTTGTAATAGCTTATAATGAAAAAGAATATGAAAAGGAATATATATATGTATGTATAAATGAGTGACTTTGCTGTACACCAGAAATTAACACAACATGGTAAATAGAATATAATTCAATTTAGAAGAATTAAAAAACTGCATTTCCCAGAGTGCTCTGCATCTAAGGTCTGGATATTGCAGCAATTAGATCATCCTGTGCGAAGGTGAAGTGGAGGCCATCTTTCTGCTACTTCTGTCCATGGCTGTGAAGGAAGGTTGGAGGTAGTAGTGTTGAGTTTTCTGCACTGCATCAATGTTCCTGGGTCCAGATATTAGTTTCACTGAGGTTAAGAAGCAGTTGCAGCGGCAGCAGACATCACATTCAGGGTTCCAGGGTCCTGTCACTGATCTTGAGGGTTTGGAGGAGCAGTGGTGGCAGCAGTAATCATGGCTTCCTAGACTTGTAGCTGTCTTGGTGCATGCTTGAATTTGACCAATCCAGAGGTGGCTTCTTTCTTTTTTTTTAAACACCTTTATTGTGGTATGATTCCTGTATAGTAAACTACACATATTTCAGATGTACAGTGTGATGAACTCTGACAGATGTGTACACCCATGAAACCAGAGATGGCTTCTTGATTTCCCTGCCTTTCTGACTGCTACTGAGGCAGAAGCTCCCGCAAGGCCATCCAGCAGTCACGTCCCGGGAGGCGTTCTAAAGCCTGCCCTCCAGTTCTCCCGACAATTTTGTCCACACGGTTCCTCAATTACACTTCTTCCTGCTTAACTTAGAGAGAACAATCTTGGTTTTCTGCAGCTGACACTGGTACACAAAATACCCTTCTGATCACAGTTTTGTGTCAAATTCTCGCCAATGTCCCAGCTGAGAGGAATCCTAGTTCTTTGCCCTCCTTGGTAGAATCCTTCCTTTTTCTGAACTCCTTTTCTTGCTTTAGCATGACATGTAACAAGTTATTTGTATGCTTTTCCATTCTTGGTTTTGGTAACTTTTAGGGTTTTTTTGGGGGGGGGAAAAGGAAACTTACATAAGTCCTAAAACGGAGACAATTTATGACAAGACTATAGAGGCATCTCACAGAAGACAAAGACAGGACCTGCAGTCAGTCTACACAGGGTAGAAACCAGACACGCCCAACGTAGCATGCTCAATATGCACTCCTGCTTCTGTAAGACGGCGCTACTGTCTAAGCCCATTATACCTGCGCTTACTGACTCCACTTTTGCATTCATTCACTCATTTATTCTGCCATCATTTCCAATAGCATTTGCTGAGTCTGTGCTCTGGGCTGGGATGGGGATCACACGGACGTAGAAGGATGACATGGTAGATAGCAGAGCTGGTTGATTCTTTTCTGGACACAACACATGTTGGTTCATATTTTACCACACACTTGAACTCAAACAGAACTGAATCTGGCCAATAAAATGTGAATAGAAATGACCTGGATCTTTTCTGGACAGCGACGTTAACACTCGTATGTGGCTCACAACATCCTTCTACTCTGTCTCTGCAGTGGTAGGAGCCACGAGAGACGGTTGGTGCCTCTGTCCGTTCTGAGTCTCTCGGTAACTACCATGAGCAGAGCCCCCTTGTGGACCTGTGATGGCCAATTAGCATAAGTGAGAACTGTATTTTAAAGCCTGTCCCAACTGATAGAACCTTTTCTGGAGGAGCTCACAAACTAGTAGGGAGACACTAGTGTGGAACCTCAATCCAGAATGCACTGTACACGACCAAGTAAGCATTCAGGGTTGGAAGAAAATAAGAAGTGATAATCTCCCCTCCAGGCTGCTTCCTCTTCCTGTTTCATTTTGATTTCTATGTTTGAATACTTTCAGTCTGGCAGTGTTAATCGAACCTCCCACAAATCTTACGGGAGTCTCAGTCTGCCTCCAAAGGGACTAGTCTACAGTACTGGAATAATATGGCACCAAACATTTTTAAACCTTTGTTTATATGAGTATACAGCCTGAAACTGAACCCTAACATTTTGACTAATCGAGAACATTTGATTCTCTTTTCAGAGAAAATATTTTTCTCCCAATCTCATATATGTTCACTTTCTTGTTAAGCAATTTCAAAATAAGGAATTTCTATAGCTGGTAATAATATCAATACAACAAGAAAAAATATATTAACTGGATATTCTTGTTTTTACTTTTTATATGGTATACTAATAAAATGTAAAATATGTTAGTAGAGTGTATCTTAAACCTGTCTTTTTTTAAGTTTTCATCTGTTTTTATGCATAAATTTATCTAACAGAAACTACAGATTTTTTTCACCTTCCTTCCTCTACCCCATCATAATATAAAATCAATCCTTACTTCCTGTAATACTCATAATAATGCCCTGCCCTTATTGGACTCTGAACTGCTTTCTGTAATTTTTTTTAATAAATGCTGAACTTTAACTAGAAGGCTCAGGATAAAAGGCAAGAGAGTGCCACACAAGCAGCCACCCTGACAGGGTTTCTCGTCGAATCAGGGGAGACCATGACCTGCTGTGAAGGATGGACGGCGTGCAATGGATTCAGCCTGCTGGTTCTGCTTCTGTTGGGAGTAACTCTCAACGCAATACCTCTAATTGTCAACTTAGTTGATGAAGACCATAGTTTTCAAAACCCCATCTCTTGCTTTGAATGGTGGTTCCCAGGAATTATTGGAGCAGGTTTGATGGTGAGTAAAATTTATTCAACTGGATTTGGGCAAAGGCATCCTATTTCACTAAAGATGTTCTAAAAACCACCTTTCAGCCTCGCAGTGAGCTACCTGTAGGCTTAGAATATAGTGAGAAGCAGTCAGGATGGTATTTATATTGGCATCAGTGAAGAACAACAATTTAAATAAACTGTGGTACAGGCTAGGGAGCTTGGGTGAAAAATAATAATAGAAGAGCTGTTTGGGTTATTACCTATGATACTTCTGTATATGTAAGGCTGCTTTTCCACTCTTCATAGTTAGTGTTAAGGACCTTTCAAATGCATTCCCTCAGCTTTCCTTTGCCCATATTAGTCTCCAAGTACTTGTGGGGAAAGCGGCAGGAGTGGCAAGTGCTCAGCAGGGATGGGGAGGGTCCATGCACGACGAATATCCTGGATGACCAGTGTAAGGCACAAAGACGGCATTGCCTGCACTGAGGGGAGGTTTGGGGCTAGAAACTCTGGGTCCCTGACCTCAGGGACTTTTTGACTCAGGTCTTACTTACAATGGAAACATCACGATGCTTGTTTCATGTTAAGTGAGATAATCACGAATAGGTCTATCTTTGTTGAAATCTGCAGCAGGGCAGTATAACGCAGAGCTCCCCCGCCTACCTGATCACAGATCACCTGAGGCACCTGTAATAGACGCAGATTTCTGGGACTTCTGGGAACTCTGATGCAGCAGCCTGGGTAGAGCCCACTGTGCAGAGCAACACATGTTATTGTCAGGCCTGGCAGAGTATCTCAGCTCTGGTTCTGTCTCCGGTATATTACTGTTAGCAAATCATTTATCCCGTGATTTTTGTTTCTGTATCAGTAAAATAGGGATGTGGATATAGAAGTTTGAAAATTCAGCATTCAAGAGGCTTGGTTTTGTTATACTACTTGGGTGCTACCTGAGGACAGTCTCATTAATGCCAGAGAAACGTGCCTTTGTTTGGATGTGTGTGTTTGTGTGTGTGTGTTACAGTGATGATCAGTTATGGCTTCTAGTCTGATTCCCCAGCTTGCATGAAAGCACTCTTGCATCACTAGATATAATACAGAGAGAGGACAGACAAGTGCCAACTGCTGGGTTTACACTTTGCACTATCTCATTTAAACCCTGGAATAATCTGTCTGAGTAGATACTAACATTTGTATTTTAACAGACTAGCAAACAGAAGGTTAAGAATGTTAACAAGGTTATACAGTAGGTATGAAACCCAATTTCAGATGTACCTGACTCCAAAGTTTTAGCATCGTAATCCTTATCACCAATCTCAGGCAGACAAAAGGGAAGGACAAAATCCATAACTTAACCCATAAACTTGAATGACCAGGAAACTGAAGCATAGAAAGATTATATGTGAAGCTGTTTTGGAATCTGGACTTTCTTGTTCCATGATTTGTTTTATTACCCCCAATAAATGTTAACAACATACTGGTATCACACCAGACTTTCACTGTTACTCTATTGTGGAATGTCTTCAAAGCATCAAAGAACTCTTTGAAAAGTTCAATAGGTACTTTATAAATTGAGCCTCAAACTCCAGACCAGGCTCACAAGCAAACAGGTGAGTGAGAGAAGGGCTCCGAATACAGGTGTATTTTCTTGTATTTCCTTGGCTGTATGTAGAATGTGGAAGAATCTTTTTCAAGGGGAATTGTGTCCTTTACATCTTGAAAATAATAACTAGTTCAAAATATTGAACTCTCAATACACTGGTAAATAAGCAGAAAGTTAATGAAGAAGAAATACTGCCTTGATAAGCACTTTTGTCAGAGTTCTTGAAATTGTTCTAATCTGTAGCATTTTAAATTAGTATTGTTTCAAAAACAGAGGATTTTGCAGGAAGTAGTTAATAATAAAAGCTACAGGATTCATTACTGATTACTTCATAATATCTAATCATTTTATAGTTTAATGATTTACCCAAAACAGAGGTGAACCTTTTCATCTTCTGAAACTATGACAAAGAACACAAATGTTATGTAATTATCTTCCTCTATTATCTGATAAATGGAAAATCGATACATCCTTTTTTCCAAGTACTGAAAAAAAAGACTTGTAATGTTTCTTTTAAAAAAATACAAAGGCCATTTTATTTTATATGAGATTAATCATGCTTATTTATTGATTTCACTTATTACATAATGATAATTCATCAATTATTAAATCTTAACAGAGAACAAATTATTGAACATTAAACAAATTGAAAAATTATGTATAACAAGAATTTTCAAAATACAGTTTTTTATTTATGATGAGCCATGGCTTTATGAGTTACTCTCATGGTTAAGTACTTGGAGGAATTCCCCAAAGTTTGAATTCTATCAGAGTTGTAATGGTCTAAAGTCTTTTCTGTACTTCATTTATAAAATCATATACCTTACTTCCAAAACTGGATGAACGTATGGGTTTCTGTAAGGAAAAATAAACAATGCTACTCTTTTTCTTTATTAAAAAAAAAAAAAAGACGTGACAAAAATAATTTCACCAAAGTCCTCTGCATTCAAACGTGCTTAGGAATTGACAGAGTATTCTCAATATAACTTTTTTTTTTCCCCCAGGAGATTATCTGGAAGATTTATAATTGAGTTACACACACACTTACACATCTTAATGTCCATCCTATAAAGAGCCCCTCCAATTTCCAAAGCCCTGAATGGGCGAAATGGTTGAAATACAGTGAGTTATCAGCTTACTCATAACGATGTAACACAGATGTGTTAACATGCCGTGACGTCAGCTGGGTGGAGATTCATATATAACAAGTCGTTGTTACTTTATAAAACCCCTTTGCAAGGGAAAGCATCTCTTTCAGCATCTCTGAGATAAATTAAGCTTCAAGAAAGCAGTTTAATTTACATCAATAAGGAAAATGGAATGATTTATCCATTCAAGTTGTACTTTAATGTTGCTCCAACTTTGTTTAACAGATCAATTCATTTTCTAAATCAGGGGCAACAAGTTTTTGGGGTGAAGAGCCAGAGAGTGACTGGGTTAGGCTTTGCAAGCAAGTCTCTCTCACTAATCAACTCTACCGCTGGTGCACAAAAGTAGCCATAAATAATAAGCAAGTGAATGGGCATGGCCGTGTTTTAATAAAACTTTATTAAAAAGAGGTGGTGGGCCATAGTTTGCCAGCTCTTGTCCTAAGTGATTTGTTCCTTAGGCTCGGAAGGCAGTTTAACTAACGTTACAACAAAGGAAGTTGAGCCCACGAGCACGGACACCTCACTGGGGCACAGATTTCTCTTCCCCTTTCTTCTGGGCTCTCAGAGCTGCCCTGCAGTGGCCGGGCTGCCACACAGACACCCGTCCTCTGAATTATTCGGGGGTTTGTGTTCAGGGCAATATGTAAGCAGAGCTTGATGAAAACACAAAGCGCTTTCCGTAAGCGACACGGAGTCAGCACGTGGTCACATGGGGTGAAGTTTGCCTTGGAAGGCTGTTCATATTTAGACCTGCTCTGAAAAAACAGAGGTAGACATGGTCTTGGAAAGAAGGGCTGGTGTGAGAGCAATTAGAAGCAGGACTAGGAGATAAGCAGGCATGGTGGGGATGAGAAGGAACAAGCTCTAAGAAGGAACAGAGGAGACTTGTAAGGATTGGCCAGCGTGGTTGGAACAGTAGTTGAGTCTGGGCTCTGGAACCCAAATGCTCAGCTTTGAATTCCAATGCTTCCACTTTCTTAGACGAGTTACTCACACTTTCTGTGCCTCAGTTTTCTGCCCCAGTCAAATGGGGATAGTCAGCACCACCTCATAGGATTCATATGAGGCTGCAAATGGACTAAAACACATACAGCGCCTGTAACAGTGCCTGGCGTGCCGTTAGAACTCAGCGAAATGTTAGGAAACAGGGCTGGAAGGAAAGAGAGAGCCACTGAGGGCAGCTGTGCTGAGGTGGCAAAAAGAAAAAAAAATTATGACTAAAATTTCTTAATTGGAAGGAAGTAATTTACATTCCACTCTTTAGTGATATGAATCTTCTTCCAGGAAGGATTTCTTATCAGAGCTGCTGACTAGCTGTTACTAAACATTTTAACCTAAGTCCTGAGAATGTGGCGCAATTTCTCACAGCTTTCCCCAGTCACATTGTCTTCTTGACACAGAATACGAGATCTCCCAACATCCACATGAAGTGAGCTCATTACATATCATGAACACAGGAGTAGAGAGGAGAATGTGGCACTAAAAATCATTCTCAAATCATAAGTTTGGGGAACTAGTGGTGACCCTGGGGGTGAGAGGAAAGTTCGGGAAGTGGGAAAAGGGTGGTGACAAAATTCTTAGTTCCCAACTGCCAGGCAAACAAAACCATCAGTTTCCTTTCTGGATGCTTGCCGGGTTAATTCGCACCATTTTGGGGAAATTGGATAAGTGGTTGCAGATTACAGCAAAATAAATAAATGAATAAATAAATGTGAATTTTAGATGATGCAACTAATTCTTTCAGAAACATTCTTTCCAAAATAATTAATAAGTAATTCTATCTGAAATCCACGTTTCTTGAAAGATGACTCAGAGTATAGTAAGAATATAGATGGAAGACTTTGAAACTGCTATCCTGACATCCCCCATCCCGCCCCCTCTTTAATCTTTATCATCGAAAGATTATGGGGCTCACACGGGTCACAAGATCAAGGGCATTGCCAAATTTCCTTTTTGTTCTCTTGAGCCTTGGTTTTCCACAGCTGCTGGCAAATAAAAGGTAGAGATCACCACTCTTTCACCTGATGAGAAATAATACTATTCATCATTCCTGTTAATGTAATTTCCAGGTCATTCCAGCAACAACAATGTCCTTGGCAGCAAGAAAAAGAGCGTGTTGCAACAACAAAACCGGGGTGAGTACCGCGCGGCTGGGCCGGGAGCACAAGTGCATTACTGATGTCTCAGCATCTCCGGAATCGCCCGGTGGCTCCGGGGGCAGGGCCAGTCCTAAAAACACACTATTGGAATGATTAGATGATAATACTGACAGTAAAAAGTGTATCTTGTTTTCCCCCCATAAAAATTTAGTTTTGGAGCCAGCTTTCAGACCTTTCCTCAATCTTCAGTTTCAGTCTAAAGGTTTTCAAAGAAAGGAGATTTAAAAGTCACACTTGGAGCTGTAATCGATTTCATAACTCTCAAATACTTGTTACTTTTGCGGCGTGTGTGGAATACTTAGGGAAAATGTGTCCTCAGCTCTTTATGTATGTGCAACATTGGTTCGCTAGGATCAGAATGTTAATTGTCCTTAACTAGTTAAAGGAGATACCAGTTATTTTTTTCCCCATTTAGTATGTACCTACCATGTGTAAAATTGTAACTAAGCTATAAGTAAAGGAAATTAATGTTAACCTTCTGTCAGTATACTCGGAACATTTTCAAATACGCTACCTTAATTCTCTAGAAACCCTTAAGCTTTATGATCTGTTTTATTGACAGAGAAATTGATCACCAGAAAAAGCAAACAACTTGCCAGTGGAAGAGTTAGAAGGTGGATTTGTATCCAAATCCATCAGACTCCAAGGTTCCCGGTCTTTACACTATTTATGCCCAAAACACTAAGTAACACTGAGGGCTCTCATAATTCCTTAAGGAAACAGGTAGATCAATAAACAAGCAGTCACAGTAAATATTCCTGGCTGTACTTGAGGTCTTAAAGCAATGGTTCTCCACCTGATGGGAACATTACAACCATCTGGGGAAGATCTTAAAACATACCAATGCCTGGTGACTCCCCTAAGATTCTGACTTAGTTTTTTTCAAAAGCCCCATAAGTGATTCTAATGTGCTCCCAGGGGTGAGAACCACTACTTAAAGGGTACATATTTCTATTCATATTATGCATTTATATCAGTAAGGTAAAAATTTACATTTTTAAAAAATTACCTTTTCCTGACATTTGGTATTTATGGAAGACTATAGTTACTTTCTAGTTATTTACAGTCTGTCTTGGTTCCTGATACACTGTAGTGGTCAGCTGAAATGGACAAGGCTCAGGTAGAGCATAAAAGTTCAGATTTCCCATGATCTTTCTGTGAGTCTAACTAAATGGCAGGGACCGTGCTCTCTGCCTTCTCGTATGTCATACCTAATTAAAACTGATCTTAAGATCTAGGACTATAAGGCGGCTGGAGAAGGGCTGCGGTTGATTATAGAGACTGCAAATGCTGCTGAAACTTGAAACAGACCAGGAACATGTCATAGCACGTGCAAATGTGCCTACTTTATTTTTCAGATGTTCCTTTCATCACTTTTGAATGTAATCACTGTCATCGGTGCTGCGTATTGCCTGCTGGTGTCCGTTCAGGCTCTCTCAGAAGGCCCTCTCATCTGTAACTCTCAAGGCAACAGTACTTCCACTTGTGAATTTTCATTTAACAACTTGACGTGAGTAACTGTACATGGATGGTCTGACACACCTGCAGCCAGTTAGATTAGAATCGTGTGGTGCTGACACAGTGCCGTGTTTTCCCTCATGGGACAGATTCTTAGGGATTTAGCATGTTAAACCCAAAGGGCACCATCTCGTAGAAATGAAGGAATCCCTACGTTCAGAAAGCTTTGGGTATGGTCTTGTCTAAAAGGAGTAGTTGATTAGTTGTATTATCTTTGTCTTTTAAAAAAATCTAGGCTGCATATGTGCATGTATATAAAAACATTTCTGGAAATACATACCAGGAACTTAACTTTCATCCTTAGAGAACGGTCCTAGAGGATACCCTCGGGGAGTGAAGGGAGCACTGGCTTTCTACACTTCCGAACTAATTAAATTTGTAAGCCCTAAGCATGCATTACCTGTATAATTTGAAAAATTAAATAAAAACACAATAAATTAATAAAATCTAGAGGCTTACCTATAAGCCCTAAAAGAAATAAAGTAGCTGCCAATGGAATTATGCAAATGTGCTATAAATAGACTGTAGGCAAAGGAATGAATCAAAAGGTTGTCAGGTAGTAACAAATAATGCTGAAGTTACATGGAAATGGCTCAGTCTTGTAAGATGGCTCTGTGCCTGAATCTAGACACATTTTGGAAAACTGGAAGAAAAGAACAGTCCAATTCATTGGTTATCTATATATTTTATTGTTCAAATAACTAGAACTCACCTCTATAGTTACATGAAAAAAAATTTTTCCCTCCTTTTTCCTTATCTTGCTGCATTAAAAAAAAAGAAAAATCTCTCAAAATTTGCATACTACAGTTGCTGTGAATAAAAATTCAAAGAAATTCCTTCTACAAATAGAGCTGGAGTATAAAACTAGACATTTCAACCACAGATGTGATAAACATTTAGTCCTCAGCAGGTGACAACTCACCATGTACCAGACACCAGGCTAAACTCTGGCGGTAACAGCATCAAGGTATATCCCCACTCTGGCTGGGGAAACAGGAAATTACAGAGAGCAAACAATTACAAAAGAGTGACCCTATGCTTGCTGCAAACTGCAAAAAACATGCTCATATTCCATGTGCTGAAACACTGCTGTGTTTTCCCAGGCTGAACGTCAGTTTCTGTTATCCAGACACAGCAAGCTCTCCAAGAACTCTTAGTCTTCCTGTGGAAAACCAGAGAAATCAAGCCAGAACAGATGTTTTAGGGCTAAATGTTTCTCACTCTCCATGCCTTGTTACGACGTGCACAGATCACTTTAATCAGACACATGTAACATGTCTGTGGTGGGTAAAAACTGTACATCTGATTTAAGAGTAGATGCAGCACTGCAGTTCTGCACTAAGGCTTGAGCTCCTTGAAAGGGGAAGCCCTTTCATTTTCATTTCTTTAGCCAGTAGAGAAGAGCGCCTGTCTACATAGGTTGGACCATGAAACTGTTAATATTCAACCATTGTTGACATGGAAAATTTCATATAGCTCAGCCTAAGAGTAGATACTATGGAAATGCTTGTTGAACGATAGGACATGTAATGAAGAAACGTTTTATAGCTGATGGGAGTGCAAAGCTCAAGAGCCCTGATCTTGGCTGTAGCTTCTGGGCACAGTATTTCAAAAGCACTCTGTCTCACTGTACTTGGCCTTCAATGGGCACAGTGCTGCAGGTGGTCAGTGGTATTCCTGAATATCTTATTTTTATCATTTCTTTCATTTCTCCAGTGCCTATCGCCCAGAACCCTTCAATCTGCAGTGGTTCTTCAACGACTCTTGTGTTTCTCCTACGGATTTCAACACCCATGCTGTCAGTGACCCAGGGGCCTGGGGCGGGGGAAGATACACCTTGCACTTCAATTCTACAGAGAACAGACACAGGATCATCCATTTCTCAGTGTTTTTAGGTCTCCTGCTTGTGGGAATTCTTGAGCTCCTGTTTGGGCTCAGTCAGATCATCATCGGCTTCCTCGGCTGCCTGTGTGGTGGGGTCTCTAAGCGAAGAGGCCGAATTGTGTAGTTCACGAATGATAAAATGGAATTACTAGTTTGAACTATTTGAGAAGGACGTTTAAAAGACACTCTTTAGATGCTAGAAGCTCAATCATGGAACACTGCCTAGAAAGCTGGATGAGTTAAGCTTCATCCAGAAGGTTGTTTTTAAAGTCACCTTTGAGGTGATCTTAAAAAAAAAATCAACTTTTCACACATCAAGCAAGTTGGGAAATGCACATTTTCATATGGAAAGAAAAAAAATCATCACTGGTTGACTCTGGGGAGAAGCGGACAGAAGCTTTCAACTTGTGTCTGTCTGTGCTCCCGTATTCTTCGAATTTTCTAACTATTCTCGTGTGTGGAGGGAGGACAATAGGGAACAGAAGCTGGAAGTCAAAGTATGGGGCCTTTCTATTTTATTTCTTTACACTTTAAAGGGATAAATATATACAGTTGACCCTGGAACGACATGGATTTGAACTGTGCGGATCCACTTATAAGGCAGATTTCTCCCAACAGCACATACTACAGTGCTACTCACTCTGCAACTGGTTGAATCTGGGGTTCAGAGCCACGGACACGGAGGGACCATGCATATGGAGGGCCAACCACAGGTTACATGTGGATTTCTGACCACGTGGGAAGTTGGCACCCCTCCAACCCCTAAATTTTTCAAGTGTCAACAGTCATCTGAATGTCATCAGGTTTTTAGACCTAATTCAGCGTATAGGAAATCTGGGAAAAGAGGACATATTCAGGCAAATTCAAAAGGTGAGACAGTAAACAGACAATAGCCCCCTGTTCTCAGCAAGTTTAAAATAAAAGATTGGATGGGTTGAGGGAACTATTCTAGATTGAGATCAAAGAGACAGACATGATTCAACTAAATGGATTATGTGGACCTTGTTGGGGACAACTGGGAAAACCTGTGTAAGGACTGGTTTAGGTACTGTTAAGGACTTATTAATTTTTTGTGCTTGATAATGGTTTTAGGATTATGCAGGAAAATGTCCTTGTTTTTTCAGAAATGCATATTTATGTGTTTGGAGGGAAATGACGTGTTTTTAAAATATTTCAGCCAAAAAAATAAAGCAATGGAAAAATGTTCATTGTTGTATTTAGGTGATAGGTATATTTCAATTCATATAACCTTTGGTTTTCCTATGTTTGCATTTTTCATAATAATTAAAAAACAATAAATACCTAGGAAAAAACTCAGTCTTTCAAAACCTGGCTTATATATGTGCCAAGCTTTAAAAGACAGGATAACAGAATCTATGTATTTTCCATATTAAAATGTTATAAAACAGACAAAACTGAAAATGGCAATTTTCTGAATAGGATCATTCCTGCATTTTATTTCAATTATTTATGTTTACTGGGCTTAAGGGTCTAGAAATAATTTACAATGCCTGTATTAGAGATGGCCCCCTTCCCCAATTCATAATATCAAGAATTTACAAGTTTTTTTTTTTTTCCCTGAACCCATTTGCTGTGTGTACCTTCTCCTTATGCTACTATAAACACCAGTTTGTCCTTAAGGTCTAGCTTCAACATCTCCTACTTGAGAAAGCCTTCCCAGACTGCAGGATTCCAACAAACTAAGCACTTACCCAAACCACTATTGCCATACCTGTCACAATGTAACATGTATTTGTTTGTAAGTCCATCACTGTAAGAGAATTTAAGAGAACAGGGACCATGTCCTTCTCATCCATTCTTTCATCAACTCTTCAGCTTCAGTTCCTCAGCAAGGCCTCTCCTCCCCCAGCCCTACCCACTACCCATCTAATCTCTAAGTCTTCTTCATCCTGCAGACCTCAGCACAAGCATCTCTTTTCCTGAGAGGCCTTCCCTAAGCACCTAGTGAAAAGCGGGGTTCCCTTTCCTCTTTCCTTTAGTGTTCTTTCATTTATAGTACTTATCACCATGGCAACATTTTAATTTGTGCTTCTTTCTTAAATTTCACTCTCCCTTGTAAGAGCGTAAACTGCATGGGTGCAGGGATGTTTCCTTTATTCACTCCTGGTATACGCAGTACCAGGGACAGTGCCTGATACCAACTAGGGCCATTATGAATATTTTGTTACATGAATGAATGAGTTGAGTCCTATCTTCAGTACTCAGATTTCAGTGAAGACTCAACGCCTATTAAATGAATGTCAAACTCCTAAGAGCTGTAAAACTAAAACACAGGTAAAATGAACATGACAGCTCACTGTACTTGACTGAACAAGTCAGGGGTGATGCATGTAATGTTCATCACCCTGGAGGTGGGTGGGAGATAACCCGTTCTCCACAGGGTCATAAACACACAGAGACGTAAGCCTCTCACTGGTACCTAAACTTACAAACGCACGTCTGTGTACACACACACAAATGCACGTAGTCATTCACGAAGCTGCTTTTATTTCTCACTTCCATCCCCATGTTCAGTCTTGTTTTGTAATCTTTACAATTTTTTTTTTTTTTTTACTACGTCCACCATCTGAAACACTCTCTCCTGTCCCTATTCTTCGGCACATATATCAAGCTCCTTCTCCTCAATACAATTATTTTTATAATCCTCTAACTTAATAAGCTTTACTTTCCTCCTCGTCCATGCATGGGTCCATTCCTTAAGAGCAGGGATTGTGGCGTATCTGCTGTGACCATTTAACTACTGAGGTCAGGGCGGTGTGAACCCAAGTCTCTCCTTATTGACATAATACATTGTCAGCAAAAGAACAGTTATGGTAATTAGACGTTTCCAAACTTGAGGCCAGTAAAGTTCAATTTCAAAGTCAAATATAATTAAGAAGTTGGAAAACGGACATTGACGCAGGAAAGGAAGGAACGCTCTCTTGCAAATAGTTTCATCAATTCTCTCTCAAAGTATAAACCTGCAAATGCTTCAACAAGTATTCCCAGAAATGAAAAAAATAACTCAACCTTTGGAGTTCTGAAAGGAGCGGAACAACTTACTTGCTACACTTCACACACTTATGACGTGGCTGTGAGTGAGTAGGGAGTGTGTTAGGCTGATCACTGCTTTACCGGCCCTGGCTATTCCCTTTCTCCCACTGTTCCCTGCATCTGGAATCTTTTCTTCATCCTCTGCTTGTTGAAATAATAGATTTATTTCAAGGTTCAGCTCAAACAGTTCTCTAAGAAGTATTTCCTGACCAGGAATGAATTTGTTCCTTTCAAAACCACTTTCTTACAGTGACGAGCAACTTCTAGGGGAGGGAGGCTGGCACAGCAGAGCTTGGCTCTGGAGTTAAGAGATTCAGGCAGTCTTTTAGATCTGTGGCAAGGTGGAGACACGTTTCTTTGCTGTCCCTGTTGGGTGGCACGTTGATTTCTCACTTACCCTTTTGCCTGGGGAGTAGTTTTCTGGGGTCCCAGATTCAAGCAGGAGTCTCCTGTTACAGCTAGCATCTGCTTAAGAAGACATGGAATTGTAACTCCTGCCCCCTGTACAGCCATTAAGGGAGAAAGTCCTAGAATTCCAGTGTTTGATAAAACAGGGAGAAATACAGCTTTTATGTTTATCTCCAAGAATTCTTGCTTTTATTTCATTTTTAACCTTTGTGGAATTCTTTTCATGCCTGCCCAATAAAAGAGGTACTAATTTTATCCTTTTTTTTTAAAACATTTTTGTAGTTTCAATTGGGAGGTTTACTCAGAGAAATTACCTTGTGATATAAAGACAGAACTAATACAATTAACTACATCATTAGAATATTATAAAAGTCAGAAGACTGCACTGGGTAAAAAAAACTATCACCAAACTCATGGTAAACCCTAGGAAGTAAAGAATCCCCACTTAAAGTTTTTTTTTTTTTTTTTTTTTGGAAGGACAGGGGAGAAGCAAGAATAGAACAGTGCAGTCTACTTAGATCTAAAGAATTTCCCCTGAGTTCTCAAAACTCACTGCCTTGGTAAAAAGATATTTAAGATACATGGCGATGCTGCCTCTAACTAAAATTCTACCCACTTCTGAACCAAAACAGGGAAAGAGTTTGAGAATTAAAGGTTCTCAGGACTTGGTTTCACTGATGCATTTAATTCTCATGAGATTTAGCGTATAAGCTAAATACAAAGGGAAAAGCAACACAACTCAAGATATTTTCATCTGAACCACTTTGCAGACACTACCAATTAGAATAAAATAGCTGTAGCAAAACCAGCACCTAGCATGACCGGCACAAAGGTATCTGAAAGGAAGCAAGTTAGACTCCTGCCACCTGTCAAGGCATTAATTGCATTATTTGTTCCAGAGATGGAAAGACTTAAGTTCATATAAAGTAATACGATACGGAACAAAGCTCCCAGCACAGTATGATGAAATGAAATCTTTCAATAGACAAACACAGCTTTGGTTGACAGTTTATTAAATGCGCTACATTTGCACCTTATTCTGTGGTTTTTTAAATCTCTCACACATGGGCTTAGTAAAAATGTACTTTATAGAAAACCATCTGCAAAACTAAAATAAAAATAAAAATGCACATTTTACACACATATTAGATAAACTGCTGAAAACGTTAGGAATTACTTTATTGAAGGTGATCATGAAATATGAGGTGGCTTGATTTTATTAAACCTGACACCAGCCCATGACTTCAGAAATGTTCATTTGAAATGTGGATGCAAAAATGTCTATTAGCGAAACTGTTTAATAGTGTTTGAAAAACAGGACAAAATAAAGAATTATTTTTCCTTTACAGACACTTTTCTAAATCCATTCTCTACACATTCTCTCTCTCTCATTCAGAGAATTAGTTGTGCAGACTGATGAGGCAAAAAATTCCTTAAAAAAAGCAAAACCAAACTAGAGCCTATTTACAAAACATGCAGAGAATGTTAAGTAGGTACAATGGCAGAACTGGTTAAAGGTAAACACAGCTGAGGGGCAGGAGGCACCTCTCTACCTCTGCACATCGAAGTCCTTCCCCCTTCCCCTCTGGGAGAAACACATTTTCAGGGCATGGACCGTAAAATGGCATACGATGCAAAGACAGAAACGAAGACGTTTGCAAACTCTTTATATTTCCAGCTGTTGAGACAATATTTCTGAGAGTGGAGGTTACCTCTAGCGGCGAAACCAGAGCCAGCTATTAAGCAGCCAGAAGGCTACAGTAATTGAATACATGACCATTTCTCTTTTCGCACGTTCTTTGTTCTCCTCTTCCAGAAGCTGTAGACGTCTATTTAGTTTGATTATCTAAGTGAAAAGCAACAAAAACAAAAAAACAAGATAGGAGCTTTAAGTAATCAGATTTGTATAAAGTAGTTTAATTTGTCAAAAGAATTATTACAAACCTGAGAAGTCTCATTTGGAGCAAAACAAAGAAAGCTACATACAGAAAAAAGTGTTACCCACGACAGTTTAATAAATTCACCTAAATTTTCTTCTCTTATGAGCTTCTGTCGCTCAACTCTAGTTGTTCATCTTTAACCTGCTTTACCTGTTTCATGCCCTCTCTGTCCACCTCTCTGAGTTACCGAGACGATCCCACAAACTAACCCGTTAGAGTGGGCCCTGTGATCTGTCACCCAGGCCCTTCAGGACTAAAAGGCTAACTCCCTACCTGCTAGGAGTGTCAATGGTTGACCGCACTGTCCTCGGCCTTGGTCCTTACTGTGAGTAGCCCTGCAGTGAACACTGAACAACTGCCTCGCCCAAGTTCATGCTCCCTTATGAAGGCAACATGCATCCAACGACTGGTTTGTGATGGGCTTAAAGGCGCAGGCTCCTTGCTCCAACCCTGAGGGGTCATCCCAGGTTCAGAGCACTTTATGGCTGTAATGGTTTGCTTAAAATGTTAAGATTCTTTGTTACTGGCTAGAATTACATCAATCTATTTTGGTAATACTGTTTTATGCTGATCAAAACATGCAAATACTGGTTTAATATATCTTTAATCAAAATGGGGAAGTCAATTTTGGTTTAATAAATAGTTTGATAAATACAATATTTTCATTCATGGGTTCCACTGGAGAGAAAATGATAAAATGTTAGGAAACACCACTTTAAGTATTACCTGAATGTAATTTAGGTTTATATATATATTCGGTACATTAAATACCTGTCGTCTTAATGAAGCCGCATCTACAACAGTCATGTCATCTGAAGTTCCTTCAATTGTGGAGTCTATATTTGAAATGCCATACCTAGCAATAAGAAATAAAAATACAATTTAAGATTAGAATAGAACTATAAGTACCTGGTAAGTCACGGACTGTACTGTGTATTGCACAGAGAACTATTCAAAAGACTGGTATTACCAGTACGTATTACTAAAATATTTACCAATCTAAATGGGTACTAACACAGGAAAGAAAAGAGCTCAGGATAACAACTATCTACAATACTGAGAAAATGTCTTTGAAAGTTTGAGAATGAGCAGAAAGTCTCATAAAGATATCAATGGGAGACACTTTCCAACTCAAAGGGACTGGCACTGTTTAAAAGGATGCCTGGCTGAAAAGGTCTGAGAGCTGCTATTCCAGGACGTAACGATACACAGTTCTTCCACCAACTGGTGTCCACGCATGGTCCCTCAGAAGTCCCTGCTGAGACTCACTGGCAGGAACACAAAGTAAACGAACTCTAGCTAAAAAAGTAAGACTGATCATTTTTAATCTCGCCTCCTCTTCTCACTGCCTCTTCTCTTGCCATTTCTACTCTTTACTTCTTATTTCCAATTATTTACTCTCTAGTGTGTCTCCACAGAAGCAATTATAAAATCACCTGAACACATTTTGCCACCACATTCAGATCCAGAACTGGCTCAATAATAATCAAGAGGCTGTGTATAAAACAATATTGGAAAGCCACTAAGACAAAATCTAGAGAAAACATTAAAAAGTACTTCTTGTTCAAATGCAGTTACTTCTAAAAGGGCACTGATTTTTAAATGAATGACAATAAACTTCTGAGAAACAAATACACACAAATGCTATTCTTCTCTGCCCAGATTTCCACTTTAAAAATATATTTTAATTAACATCTTTACTGAGATACAATTTACATACCATACAACTCACCTCACATGTTTATATCCTCACTACTTTAACCCTACATGGTTATTTCAGTAAAATGGCATATTAACTTTTCTGAATGACCAGATTATAAATAAACTGAATTAAAAAGTTACTTCTACGTAATCTACAGAGCTGTCGCATAGATCATGTATCCCTAGTACTTCAAGCAAGTCCCCATTACAAAAGCACATGATCACACAAAGGTGTATGAAGAGAATGACACTTTTCATCCAGACGTATTAAAAATAAGTATATTCAGAAAATCTTGTTTCAAATGCCTTGGAAAATAATTCAAAAACACTTTAATAAATAAATTACGTGAAATGGAATTTTTACCATTATAATCACTCAGTATCATCATTCTGAACGCCGATGGTAACTATGCAGGTTGCAGTCTCAATGATACCTCACGTCTTCTGACTCGACAGAAAACTAGGACAATCTCTAAATGTTTCTTTTACGGCCAAATTAACTTGGACTTGCTTTCTCATTATCTGCCTCTTTCTTTATGGGAATAGAACAGATATACTGAAATACTGAGAGGATCTGCATCAGATAGAGGAGTGACTACTGAGTTAGTAGGTGCTGGAACTACAGATTTACAAACGTCTGAGTTAATTACTCCTTTGAACATTAAACAGAATTATTGAAGGAGTGGAAAAAATAAGGGTTGAAGATTCTTCTTCTCCACATTTTATCCTCAAAATAAAACTTCTCTATTTCTTTGAGGTCACACATGAGATGATTAGGGGGAAAAATCAAATAACAGAAGCAACTGCTTCAAAGGTAAAGGGACGTGGGATGAACACAGAGAATGAAGTATAACTGAAAGGGACTTCTTACAGTTTAGATTCTAAACTAAGGGTTTAAACATCTGTAAAGGAAATCTTCATTTGCAAAAAAAATCTAAGGATATGGCAAAACACTTTACTGTGTAATTCAACTTAAAACAGACGTGTCTTAAACTAAAACTTGTACTTAGCAAAACTAAAAAACTCTAAGAAACTGTAAGTCAGATTACTAGCTGAAAATACTTTCACAGAAAGTAAAAGATTACAAACTTATGAGAAATGCATAAGGAAAAACTCAGTGGACTGAATTAATACTGTAAAAAGAAACAAGTCAGCAGAGTGGTTAAGGGACCATGAAGGACACATTTTCCATTCGCTAACCTGAACTTAGTATTAATGAGAAACTGACGTTTCCGTCTCCTCTTCCTAAAAATGAATGTGCCAGCTTCTCATCGTATAAACACTGCTGCCAGTTTTAAATCTACTGCTACGGATAATACATTTCTGCTTAAAATAAAATTGGCTCTGAAAAAAAAAATCACAGTAATGGCATCTGTGAATACCAACCAGTTTTTTTTTACTCTAGAAGCTGGGAAATGAGGATTTTCGCACTTGAGAACTTGAAGTATTTGTGTGTACCATCCTATTTGTCCTTATGTGTGACAGGAAGAAATAACCACTCATGCTAAGCACATCTGAGAGTATGAAAGGGGAAAAATTAAGAGAGAAAAGCTTAACCAACAGATGACAAAAGTTCTTAAAACTAAATTCCCTTTCTAAACATTTAACTTCCTGGATGGTCGATGCTGACTTCCCCCAATGTAGGATGATGTTTTACAGACACATTTATCTACACACTGAAAGTGACACTGTCGACAATTAACAACTGAAAAGAAAATGCTGGACAGAACTTCCGGCAACAATTAACGCTTGTCCAGCAAGATGTAAGATTATTTCTTCTGTGTTTTAAACATGATCTTCCAGAAGCTATTACAATTGTATTTAAAAACAGTATCCCAGATGTTCACGCGACACAGTATCAAAACTACTGAGTTTTTTTCTTTAGACTCTGGTGGCCAGATGACATGAATGGTTAGACTCACTGTTCTCAGAGAAAAGCAGAATGTACTCAGACAGAAAAGCTGTAGAAGTTCAAGCTGTAATATAAAGGCGTGGCTACTACATGCATTATGTCCTACAAAATACATATTCAGTCAACTATTCACCCTGGTAATTACAAAGTCTCAAAATTTACCTGACGTTGTCATGATGGGGATTAGAAGTGACGGCAGCAGACCCACCGCGCAACACAGGTCTAAGGCAGGTTTTGGCGAGAGAAGGCACAAGACAGGATCAGGAAACAGAGTGGTAATGAAACAAAAGCAAAAACAAGACAAATAAATGTCAAATAGGATTACATTGTATGTTTTGATACAATACAATATATTTCAAATACTTTAAATATCTTTGTCTCTCTGTCCTTCATTTTATGATTTTCATAAATTTAGTATTTTCAATGGGTTAAAAAACACAGGGAATCTGTATTTATGTAGCAAAATAACATCAACATATAAAATAATTTTGGGGGGGTTATCATATATTAATTTATGAAATTCAAGCCAGAGGACAACTGGTTTAAAAAGTATAATTTCTCTCTTCTAGTCGGCAAAACGTCACCAACAACTTGAAAAGCATGTCAAGAACCGGTTAGTAGCACCTGCATGATCATGGTTGCTCATCTGGTATCAACAGCTCTACCCTGAACACTAAAAATTTCAAGTGACTCCCACTTCCCACAATTCCTTGCCTCCCGCCTCATGAATTTTGCTGAGTGCCTGGTATCTCAATGTAGGTGTGTCTCATTCAAACCCCCAGCTCTCAAGAGCAAACCTGCAAGCTCAGTTCCGGAGCTGAGGAGATGGGGGACACGTTTGGAGCACATACTACAGCACATCACAGGAAATGCAATCAGACATGTGAGTCTGATGCTGAGAGACAACAGGAGCGACACACAGGGCTGCTGGAAATGAAGACTGGGCGCACTGGAAAACTTCGTGGGGATTTTCACTGAGTACATAATTGATTTCTAGAGGACAACTGGTTCTCTACCTAGGTAAGCAGTCACCTTGCCAATAAATATTATTTATTTTTTAATCAGAAACAAAAGCTCTGCGTGATCACTGGTCAATTCTCCAAAAAGTAATTGGCAATATTTACTAATCAGAGAAAGGAGGCTGAGGTATAGAATCCATATTAGGATTTTAAAAATTATTACATTCTATTTTGAATGTCTCATTCTCTACGGACTGATCAGGTTTTGCCTGAATTTAAGTATCAAGACAATTCTTACAGTAAACACTGAATACCAAATGCACTAGTTTTTGTCTGTAAGGGGGTACAGTTATAGAATTTTGGTTACAATACTAATTGCTATTTTCTGTCAAGTCAATTTATATAAGAAAATTTTAATGTTTAGCTTGTATGTTTCCTCAATGCACTACTGTACTTAAATTTCTGGAGCCTGAGGATAAGAGATTCAGAGACTTTTGAGGGAGCTATGTTGGACTTCTAATTTGTTGGCTGAAGAACAGTGAGAAATCACATGTGCTTGAGACAGGTTTTAAAGTCATTCCATCCTACTAATTAATTTATTCTGTGACATTAGGAAAACTTATTTAACTACAATTCTACATCACACTAAACTGAAAAAGGTTAACTAAGTGAAGCCACAGCTGTATACTACCTAACGCTTAAAAAAAAAAAAAATGCTCAAAAGGATTCACCATATTCAACATATTCCACCACAGAGATTTCCCTTTTACAACGCAGAGCCAGAAAATAATACAGTTACCTTTCACAACGTATTTCATTTTGTCTTCTCACACTGGCAATTGACACATATAATATAAAAGTAAATTAGACAGGTATTTGGCAAAGTTAGAAACTTCATTCAAGTACCACTTTCTACCATTAAGTATGAGTTAATACATTAAAAAAATCTTTTTAAGTTTGATATGTTTAACAATATGTTTTGTAATTAAAGTGGCAAAGGGAATGAGATCCAAGGCCCTCCAAGTCCCAGCAGTAACTTGTATACTGACTTTTTTGTGTAAATAAAGGGTCTGCCTTAGTAGAAGAGGTTTCTTTGCTTAAAAAATGGAAACTACTACAGTAAATGAACAGTTTGGGGCACCAGGAATTATACACATTTAAAGAAACGACACATTGCAAATAACAAAGCAAACACTGTTTCAACTGCAACTTTGTATTTCAACATCTTCCAAGTAATATGCTTATATGGATACTTGCAAAAAATATAAATTATTTACACAACAGTTTCTTATTCTGTTCACTCAAAGCTAATATAGTCTGCTAATGAAATTCTCAAGCCCCTTCTAAAAATAAAACTTAAGCACATTAAGCATGACTAATCTGTCAATATTTAAATAATGTTCTTACATAGGAACTAAGTTACTTTTAAAAAATACTAATATTTTGCTTAGAACAATGAGATACGGAGCTCCAGCAGGTGTCAGAAGACGTGGGCATTTCATAACTAGCTAAGGACTAAATAGCATTTTAAATCCAAAGGACACAGCTGGTGCTTGTCCCAGGTGTTGGTAAATTTTTGATAGATCAGTTTTCCAAATGCACAGCACTGACCTATGTAAATAATCTTTTCTAATAAACATCTAGGATTTAACTTTATTTTCATGTTGAACTTGGTTTTAGATCACATAAGTTCTCATACAATGAGAAAACAAAAACATAATACATAAACCTTTCAACGGTGTCCGTAAAGTATAAACTAAAAATAGTTCTTACGTTGAGCACCTGTGAATCTGCATTATTTTATGACAACAAAACAGCCATTAAGGTTTTTTCTTTCTTTATGCCAAATAATTCTAACTTAATTATACCTAATCCGATGGCATAAACCAAAGATAAGATACTGCATTAGCATAAGAGCCACGAGTAAAAAACAGAAAGGAAAAAATAATGTACAGAGCAAGGAACATAAAAGCACTTAAAACTTTATAATCATGCAAGAAGAACATTATCCAAATTTCACATTCCTACTTCTTGTATCAGATAAGTCATGATAGACAGTTCTCATAGTACAAATAAAAACCAATTTGGCACCTACAACTCTAATTAAATCTTGTTCAACACTCAGATCGTAAGAGATTTAAATGCAATAGAAGAAAAAAAAAACATTTTAAAAATGAAAGCATCCAAAAAGACTAATGAGAATCTGATCCTCCAGGTGCCAAGATTTGTATCCAGGAGCAAAGAATTATTAATACAACTAATTCATGAATTATTAAAAATCTCATTTAAGTGAATAAAATAATTCCTTCCCAGAAAAGGGATTTTAAAGTTATCAATGTATTACAGTTTTTAAAAATCACTTAAAGCTCAACATAGTTTTCTGTAAAGTAAATTTTACATTAGTAAGATTTCTGATTTTATACTTTTGAACTTGAGGCAAAATTTTTCCTTTATGGAGAAAAAGAAAATCCAACTGCTTTTACAAGTTTCATATACTGGACTGACCTGTGTATGTGTGGGCGGAGGGGATAAATAATTTTCATGCACTGGGGCTTTGTCATTGAGCTATTATTCAGTCTATACAGGGTTTATAAATACCTTTCTTATTCAGCTATTTTCACTGTAATAGGATTTGATATGATATAATTTGACCTAATAATCCAGTCTCTTTTAAGGCTCTATTATAATTAAAAAGTTAAAGAGGATACCTGGTGAAGAATAAATCTATTCTAAGGAGGCAGGAGAAAACAGTCCTTTGGAAATATTAGTCAAGTGGCAGGTACTTCATATTCAATACCATTTTAAGGATCTCCTGCAACACTAAATAAAGAATTTGAGGCCATTATCCCAATATCTTAAATAAAGACAGGCGAGGAGGGAAGAGTCCTCACGAGAATCCAGAAAACTGGGTAATATTGCTATTACCCTTCCTTTTTTTCAATAGATGAAGAAAATGAGGCCCAGAGAAGCTAAGCAACTTGTCCAAGGCCGTGGTGCAGCCGGCTCTCCAGCGGGCTGGATCAAGACTGAATCTGACTCCCTGAATCCATTTTTCCCTTCTAAACCATGCTGCTTCTTACAGGCTCCAAATATTCAGAGACAGTCCTCGAAGCTCCAAAGAGCACAAGAGGGACCCCAAACCCTTGGGGAGGGGGAGATATATACACACACCTGCACATGAATACATGTACATGTAATCCCCCCACCATGAGCTTCTCTTTCATGCTCTTTGGTGCAGCTTTAAGTCCGTGGGCCCACAAGAACACCACTAGAACTCAACAGAGCAGCGGGACAAACACTTATCAAATATGGTCAGACACCTAGGGCTCGTGTGAGGCTCAAAAGCACTTAAGAAGAAAAAGTTTGTTCAGAGCAAGCCATCAGACATATCGGTTCCTAAGGTAAGAGACAAGGTTTTCTGGAAGGACCAGCTTAATTTATTGGGAATTCTTCAACATGCAAAAATTAACAGTCTTGGAAAATGATCATGAAAATTCACTGACACAGAATCACTAGATAAAATGTTTGAAGCTGCAATGTAACTAATTGCATCTTTTCTACATTATGCCAAAAAAAGCTCCCAAATTTCATTTTTTTAAAAATACTAGTAATGAAGCAAGGATAATAAAGTATTTGAAATAATGGCAAAAAATGTATTTGTATGAACAAGTCTAAGTATACTACTAATGATTTTACTTCGAGATATTCAAAAGTCAAACAAGCTGCCAATACTGAAAAAAATCAGTATTAAAAAAAAAAGACAGTAGCACCTGGGATTTTCAATGCAGGGCTAGAAATCCCTAGCTAAGAGGGGAAAAAAAAAATGTCCTTGCAGCTACACTGACATCATCCTCTCAGATTTGCTTCTTTAATCCAAACACAGTCGTATCATAAATGATTAAATCAAAAGACTTTTTGCAGAAAATCTGTACAATTCAGTCCAGTATCCCACACTCAAACCCTCAGCATATCCCAAAATGAAATCAAGTACTTAGAACAAGTCAACAAAGCCTGTGAAAAAAATCATTGCACTGCTCATGTACAGTTATTATCAACTGAATCCTTTCCCTGGCTGAAGAGAAGCTAACAGAACCTTGTGAAATGTGAATTTTGGACAATAATTTCAAATTAAAAGAAAGCAAAGCAAGCTGTTTAAAACCGTTGGATCTTAGAAAGAGACAGAAGTGCAAACATAAAAGGAAAACACCACAGTCCACTAACAAGGGGCCAAAAAATATGCAATAAAGCTGCAAGAATCACTGACGGCCAATCACCTGCGATTTTCATCCAGCACATCCAAGATCTGCTGGTAAGCCCTACGAGTAGAAGACTGGATAAGCGACAAAATGCCACGGGCAGAGGAAAGATTAGCTCCATCTTCAGGTAACATACGGGGAGGACAAACCCGAACCTGTTGTGGCGATGGTGTCACACTGTTTACAGAAGCACAGCAAATGAAGAGAAAAACACTCGAGTCAGACTTCTATAAAACTTCAGCTGAGCAGTTTCCCCAAACATTCATATTTAAAGAATTATCTGAGTTTTCTTGCCCATTTTTCCCACCCTTCATTTTCCCCTAAAAAAGTCAAACCAAAGTTAATAAACATATTAAATTGTTAAACAAACAAACAAAAAAAGACGACCATGCAGCATCTGTAATGGTGTAGCTTTAAACATCAGATTAAACACACTGAATATGAACGAAGAACTTTAAGAGGGGAGAGAACTACAGCAAAGAGCATATTCAACCCCCAGCTCCGGAGAGGCAGCGCTCTTCATTTAGCGTGAGGATTCCAGTTCAGCACACCAAACCTCTAACAAGCACCACTGCACTGCAGCTGACGGGTGACCGGAGGAGTAAGAGAACTCTGGTACACAGGTGCCAAAGTTCACATGCATGAATCGGAAGTGATTCCATGAAAATGTCATTTCAAACACTTCACAAACACAATGAAGTAATCTGAGTTTACGACGACTAAATTTAAAGACGAATTAAAGTTTCAGAAAGCTAACAAAAGCATTTTGATTACTGAGTTATATTAAAGCATGGGCTTTCTAACTCAAGGACTAAAACATGAAACTACTCCTAATTCTGTGAATACAATGAAAAGGCGAGGATACTTCTTAAATTATTCAGATGGATGTTAAACCGTTTTGGGGTTTCCCAATGACAGTAATCTTAGTAATTCTTTCACATGAGCTGAGATTCATAACGTCTTTGGCGCCACTGACAGTGCCTCCAAAAAGCTGAACACACTTGAATAAAGCAATTTTACAGTTCTAACCTCAAACTCTTACTTTTAGTAGTCAGAGATCTGTTTGATATTAGAGCGT
Source organism: Camelus bactrianus (assembly GCF_048773025.1). Lineage (NCBI taxonomy): Eukaryota > Metazoa > Chordata > Mammalia > Artiodactyla > Camelidae > Camelus > Camelus bactrianus. The sequence goes on along the minus strand of NC_133543.1, from coordinate 95,189,670 downwards.
GATCAGCCACACAAGGTGTTGATATATGGACTTGGCATCTGGTTTGTTACAGGAAGAGGACTATGGGACGTGTGCTCAGTAACTTGCCTCAGTGTCAGGGAAACACACCTCACACTAAACCTCATCCTTGGTATTATGTCCAAAACAATGAAAGTGGAGCAGACAGCGAACAACTGAAAAGATAAACTCTTTAATTTCAATTTGTATAATCTTTCCTAACTTAACATGTATTTGTTTGGAAATCATAAAATAAGTGGGATAATGTTTGAAAGGATAGCTGTCATCTAATATTATTCCAGGAGTCCCAGAATATTAAAAACAAAATCTTCTCCACAATCTTGTCAACAACTCTGAATGTCTCGATGATCCCAAAGCAAGAAGTACAATAAATATGAAAACCATGTTTTCGAATGACTATTTAAAAGAGAAAGATCTAAGCCAAATCTTGGCATATTGAGAAATTAATCTGTCAGGGCTGACTCACCATAGGAATTAGGCCTAACGGTGTCAAGATAAAAGCAAATTTTCAGACGCAGGCTTCATGGATGGTTACCCTAAATGTCTGTCCAGAGACTAAGAATCTCCTGGCATGCATCTCTATCTATCTATCTATCTATCTATCTATCTATCTATCTATCTATCTATCTATCTTATCAACACCAATACACATAGCTTATCAACTGACCCAAGTACTTGGCAAAGCCCACACTAGGCAGCCAAGAAGAGTAAAAGAATCAGTTTATCTGGGACTCAAAGTCTAAGTACTGGCCTTGCACTCAAGAATTCTCTTTAGGCAGCACAAGGAAAATCTGAAGCTGTTGTTCTTTGTGAGAAACCAGACTGAATTCATGTTAGAAAAGTGTCACCAGAGGTAGGAATAAAACGGCTCGTTCTGGGTCAACAGAAACAGGCAATCCATCTCTCACGCTTGATAGCAGTGTCAAAAAACCTGGCTAATTTACTTCAGCAAGTTTTAAAAGACTAATCAGTAGAGTATCTATTGATATAATTAATTAAACTTTTTGTCTTCCTATTTTAGGGCTTAAATTGAAAACTTCACATATTTTGTATTTACAAAGATGCTGAAGTCTGTAATGATCAATATTTAGAATTATAATCTTTGAGCACCAATGTCGGCAAACTGAACCAAAGTCCACGAAAAAAGTTTAATGGATTTTTGCCCTATAAATTTAAAAGGAAAGAAAGCCTCCTTTGCTAGAATTCACTTTGTCAGAAATAAGCAATAGGAATTAAGTTCCAAAGGTACAAGTACTTCCCGTCCATACAAAGGAAATCAGGTCGTCAAGCACAAACTACTTTCAGATTAACTGCTAAGAATTCTTAAGATGGAATGTGCAGTAAATTGAGTTTTAAAAACAATCTATAAGACCACTTTCAATTCTAAGATTCTATAATCATATAAAATTGGAGTATGTTAATATATGAAATAAACCCTACATGGTCCTCAATTGTAGCTTAAGAAGAAAAAAATTTATGTAGAAAGATAAAAGTTAAATTAAGTCTTCATCAATACTAGCAAAGATTATTTCATCAAAGACTAGCATCAAAAACATATTTGGGTTTTGGGTTGTTTCTCAAAAGAAATTGAAGTTTCAAAGATTAGTAAGAAATTTAACTTTTCATTAATTTATATGGCAATCTTTCATAAATAGCAAAAACAGAGTAGGAAGTATTTTATACACTGATGACCACTTTGGGCAGCATATGTATAGATTAAATGCCCTTGACCTTTAATATTTATTTCTATCTATAGGTAAGTTGAATGATTAAATCATAAGATAACCATGGTTACCCTAATTAGAAGAAATACTCTAGCAATTCTTCCTTTTCAAAGCTTTAAGCAGTCTTGCAAATAATTTTTACAAACAAATTTAAGAACAAAAAAGAATAAACCCAATTTTGGCAATCAGTCTGCTGCTGGCTGAGATGCCCAGCACGGCATCAACTGTGGTGGGAAATAGGGTTTTTAGAGCTGAGTCTCATCTCTGTCCACTCATCCACCCAACCAAAGTGGAATGAATTTTTGTTTTTTGTTTGACATATGAACTATTATGAAAAATAAAAAAGTAAACATATTGCAAAGGCACTGAGATTATTTAAGCAAACATTATATTAGTAATTAAATAAAAATGCATGTTGATAAATTGATCCTAGTAATATTACAAAACATCAAAAACTCAATTTTATCTTTTTCTTTTATAAAAGATTAGGACATTTGGAAGAAAAGCACTTATGTTTACTATGTTATTTCATTAGTAACAGCTCTCTCTCATGCTTACACGAAATCTTACTGAATGAGTGTTGAGTAAACAACACTAGCCAACGTAAGAACTCAAATTTAAATGAAAATTTACTCGGCATAACTATGTCATTATTACAACGTAAGTGCAGATTTAAACACCTCTTTCCCTATGGGTTTTCATAGGAATAGTGTTTCTCAAACTGTGAGGATAATCTCTTTGGTGAGGCTCCAGCCTCTTCCAAAAATACAGTAAAGGTGAAATAGTAAAAAAGGGGACAAAAAATTTTCACTGAAACACAAGTTTTGTACCATTTCTCTTGAAATTTTAAATAGAAAGCTTTCATTTGTTGCCACAAAGGCCATTCGCTAGTTCTCAGAAGCATAATAAGAGAATCAGAATAAGAGAAAAATCATTGGTTGCCAGACTGACTCCTGTGGCTTAACAACTCCACTGGCTGCTGAATTCCTACACTGCTCGCCAAAGTGCCCCACCCACCTTGAGGGGCCAGTCACTCCCACACCTCATTTTATCACACTTACAGAAACAGTGGGTTTAATGATCTCAAAATATAATCTTCCAAAGCTTAATTTTAATCTATGGAATTAAAAAAAAACTTAAATGATAAACTACACTTAAGACTCCTTCCTCGTTCATTCTGGGTCATAATAAACAAGAAAAGATAACATGCTAAAATTTTTAAAAAGTCGGGGATCACTGCACCTGGTTCAACTGAATCTACCAAGGACTAGTATGCCAACCAAAGCAAAATGAAGAAAATGGAAAAGGAATTTTGGTCCTTATGTGTAAATCATTCCATCTTGCTTTCACCATTATACCCCAGATCATACATAACTTCCTTAGTCGGTCTGGTTATTTTTTTTCTTAACAAAATGTGTGATGACAGCTTGAGAAATCCTGAAACAGAGGTACTAAAAGCCAAACAGTAAGAGAATTAGGGCATTATATGCCAGTTACCTGGTGAAATATTAGTACAACATAAGCCTGCAAAATTAAAACTCCTACTTGTGAAAAGCAGAGCAGATAAAATCTTACGTGTACTCCGGTGCAGAAATCGGTGCCTGGAACCTTGAAATTTTATTTCTTGGGGCAGAATCTGATCTGTGCCACCTTAAATAATAATTATGCTTCTTTAACATATTCAGCTTTTATAACACAAAGAAAAAGCTAAATAGGAACGATTCTACTAGTCAATCATTTTGTGTCAGTAGCTGACAATAATTCTGTTGTCTCTTGAAAGTGATTAAGAAAACAAAGGCCAGTGCTTCTGCTCCTATACCCACATGCACTTCTATTCTTAAAGCCCAGGAATAAAATATGTGGAGGCAGACAGAGGTTCATGGACAATGTCACACAATTAATCTCAAATAACAAAGAAAAGACTAAAGTAGGTAAAGACAGGAAGAGTCTACAAATTACTCTGGTAGAGGCAAAATAAAGTCGTATTGTATTAATAGTTTCTTCCTTAACACATTACCAACATTATATATAATTTGCTCATTATGTAAAAATTTTAAGGTTAATTAAATGTAGACTCTTATAGATGAATACAATTATGTTATTAAGACAATGGAAAAGAAAGTGAAAAGTTACATTATTAATAAAAAGATGGTGAAGTATCTTACCGTGACATGGTAAGATACATAACTACTAACACAAAAAGTATGGTAAAGTAATGTAAGCATTTCACTGTGAAAAGGTATAGTTAAATATTCATGATACTTTTACTAACAAAAATTAAAACGTGATACTGTTTTATTAAACAACTAGAAAATGACATTAAAGCAACTTAAAGAAAAGAGAAATCAAATACTAGTTACCTTTGTTAATCTTTTCTGTTATGAGGAACTTACATTATTGGTAACTGCTTAAGTATCTATGAATTAATCATTTACTCTCTACTTCACTGGGCTGGTTTTCATACATGACAGAGCTGTTTCCCTTCTCTTCAACTGAACTCAGCTCTCAGTAACATACACTTTGTGAGGAAAAAGCAAAACTGAGGCTATAGTAAAACAGCCCTGGTTTTTATTTCACTATTGGTAAATTTCAAAGTAAGTAAGGCCCTAAATAAACTATATATTTCTATAATAGAAGAGTTTTAGTTGCCTTAAAAAAAATTACAAATAGAAAGTAACAAAAGCCCTTAGGTGTATGTTTAATCATTCTGAGAGGGGAACTAAATATCAAGGAGCTAACTTTACCATAAACTATGCAGCCTTTTCACCACTTGTGTGATATATTTGGAAATATTCTGGAAAAATAGATTCCATGGGCCAGCTGATATCACTGCCAGCCGGGTACCTCTGGGAAACATATCATTATCGTTAAAAAATTCATATTAATAATGGTTGAACCTTTCAGACGTGCCTTCCCCGAGGAGATACATATTCTTTTAAAGTTACTATATCCCTATATAACTCTTCAGAGTAACTGTAACTACTTTAGGAGACGTTTCTAGATTCCCCAGGAAATCAGAGCAGTTGACAGTTCTTTGCATCTAACACAAAAAAAGGCCCCATCCCCATCAAAGCCCCTTCTGCATCTCTATACTCTTTAGTCAAGTCCAAATTAGAACTTGATGTGGTTTAACATAAATGACTTAACTGTATTGTGCTTAAGTTACTTTGTATATACATTTAAACGTTTTGCTTTTATCTAGATTTGTAAGCTTTGTGAGGGACGTACCTTCTCCTGATTCTCTGGAAATTTCCAGAGAAGCTAACATGATGCTTGATATCAAATATGGTTCATGATAAATGAGCTTGTGAAAAGTGACTGAAAACTTAATAAGGAGAAACGTTCATTTACATAAACAATCTAAATCATCTATTTAAAAAGTTACAATCACCAATGGCTTTGAGACTTAAAATTCTGACTGTTTTAAAAGGGGTATTTTATTATTAAAGACCCATTAATTTTAATAAAACAACAAAAAGCACTTGCCCAATTTAAAACATCTTATAGCGGGGTAGCTTTAAGATCAGGGTATGATAATATAACCAAACGAGAAAGAAAGGTTTACACAAACAGTCCTTTAAACAACGTACTTAACTTTTTGGAAAATGAAAGGCATCTAAGAATTCAATGACTCAGTAGGCAGAGAGCTGAAAACTAATCCTGTTCATCACGGCTCATTAGAAGCAGAGCTGCAGAGGGCTAGATGTTTGACAATCGTATGACAAATTGAGTAACTTGAAAATAAGTATGTTTCCTTAATAAAGTCTCTTCCTTTTTTTTCCCCCAACCTACATGTTAGATAAACATTTTTGAAGGCTGCACAGAACTGAGCATTTACACTTATCAATTTTTCTTAAGTATACTTTAAAGGAGGTCCTTTAAAATAAGCAAGTCATACTTACAGAAGACTACCATACACACAGAAGAGGATAACAGTATTGAAAAATTCTCACAGCTAACAAAATGGTCAGATTTTAAGGCCATGTAGAGTATAAAATAAAAAACTGATGTAAATGTTATTCATAATGTAAATTATTTTTTTCTTTAGGTTCTTAGGCATAAAACATATACACATTTCCTCCTTTTTCTGAATATTCGGGGATTAAAAAAAAGACTTAAATTATTTAGAAAAGGATGTGACAGACAATATGTGGAGAAAACTTATGAAGGAGACACAACACTTAGTGGTTCTACTCACATGGAGTCAGTTCTGACCAGCTGTCCGTTTTGGCGAACAGCATTTTCACTCATAGAGCGCTCTCTTTTTAGCCTGCCAACTGCACGGATCTGCTAGGCACAAAGAAAGGGAAAGGAAGAGAAAATATTCTTAGTAGCCTAGTAGCTGCTTAGCATCAGAAGAATCTTAATCCAAGGCTATTCACAAAATTTAAAAAGAACATAACCAGGAATTGCCGCCAGGTATGCATATTAGACATGTTTTAAAAACCCTACTTATGATAGGGCAGATAAACTTTCAAATGCTATCTTCTTCAAGAATAAAATTAATTCTAGTTTAAGTATTAATCTTACTTGGTACAATTATTGATATTTCTATTATGATTTATACTATACACTTATATTATTTAAGAACAATTTACAACAGTTTTTAAAGACACATATACTACAGGAATAAATGTTCCTGGCTTCTGAGTTTAAAAACAAATTCAGAAGGTTGGATATTTGCAAACTAGACAGAAAAAAGTCTTAACTAGCTTAAAGGTCTTGGCATTCTAGAAACAGCCACAATCTTCCATCTCACATGCTCTTCTCACAAAAATGTTATCATTGACCTCTTTCCATTAAGAGATGGAATCTATGCTTCTTTCCCTCGAAATTGGGTGGGTGATCCCTCCTGCAGATGATGCAATGTGACTTCTGATGTTAGGTCATGAACAATAAGGCTTCTGCCTTTCCCCTTTCTCCCCGGGGGAGGGGGGGGCTATTTGTGTTTGGAACAATGACACCACTGGAACCCCTTTTCGGTGGGGGGAGGTAGGTCTAGTGTCACAGTCTCTTCTTCCTCATTCACACTGCCTAAGAACACAGAGAACTGTCATCATTTGGGCATCTCAGCATATGCTGTACAATGATTACTACAGAGTACAGGATTTGGGGGAATCTCACTTGAGTATTCTGAGTAGCATCTGAATGAATCATCCATGTTATCAGCACTCAGGGCCTTATTTCAACCCATTTCCTAGAAGCTACCAGATCTAATTCTTTCCCTTTTCTACTCTGCTCATGAGCTGATTGCCTCTTGAGGGCCACGTGATCCTTCTACGGACTGAAACACAGATCATCTTTGCTTTCTTATCAGGCAGAACCCTCACTCCAAGACGATATTATTCACAGCTCTTACAGTCTTCCCCTCATCCATACCACTGTGAAGAAACTGTCTCACTGCATAGTGTCTTACACAAAAGCTCAAAAAATATCTGATAAATAAAAATAATTCTGCAAGTACCTTAGTGTCTTTTCATTATGGGAATACTCAAATTTAGTACTTTTCACCAAGTAAATACCTAGAATGCCTACACTGGCACCTATGAGTGGATTACCTCAGTCACTCCAGCAGAAACTTCCAACCTAAGAAAAGGCCATACCTAGTGCTAGGAAACTGCACTCCCCTAAGTTACACGGGTGATTTACCCTCTTAGGAAAGGCATATATGACAAATGAAAGGCAGTCTCATTATCAGTAAAAACATATCTTTGCACATTGTCTTATATTAGCCTCATGACAAAACAGGAATTCACAACTTCTAATGAGTAAGTTGCAACTATAGAAATGACAGAAAAGAAGTTTTACAAGATTGGCTCTGAATCAACAGCAAAGGCAAGATCTGAACTTTGCTAGTAATGTCTTATTGGTCCACATACTGCCATATATAGGCAGTAACAAACTCAGTAGAAACTTTTCAGCAATCGGGGAGGAACAGGTAGTGTTAAGGGAAAAAAGAGCTTTCTTTGCCCTGTTTGCCAGATTGCTTTTATAACAAAGTGATGCATCAATTTTTTTCCCACGCTAAACTTCCCAAATTGTCCTGTACTGCTTAAAGTGTAACTCCTAGCCATAACAGCTCTCCTTTCAAGACTACATGAATGTTAATGATTTCCACAGAACTGTCCATTTTCCTGAAATACAATATTTACATTAAAAAAAAATAGTATAGTGTCTGATCTGGGGTATCTGTAAACCAAAATTTATAGTAATCAATGGTCCACGCAGGAGGATTTCATTACATATGGCTAGTAATATGATTTATACAGCCTTTTAACTCCTCTTCAACTTTTGCTTTGCCTATGTTATTTCAGATTCAGTTGATGTTAGAACTCTAGTACTTACTTCCTCATTTTGAGGGGTTGGAAGAGGTCTTTCTAAATCCAGAAAATCTAGTGGCCTTTCACTTAGTGTAAGCACACGAGGTGGTGTTTTTAGTGCCAGAGGTTTAAAGGGAGTTGACTGTATAAGGTCAAGATCTGCTGGTCTTGAAAATGGAATGTCTTCGTTATTTCCTGGGGATAAAAAATAAAATAAAAAGGAAAAGAGATTTTTAAAAGATACTGCTTTTATTAAAATGTATTTGCCATTGCATACCCCCTAGAAATGGCTAAAATTAAAAAGACTAACAGTACAAAATACTGGCAAGGATGTGGAGCAACTGAAACTTTCATGTGTCACTTATGGGAACAAAACAGGGTACAACCATGTCACAAAGACATGTACATGAATATTCATAGCAGCTTTATTCCTAACAGCACCAAAAAGGAAACCATCAACCAACCAGATGGCCATCAACAGGTGAATGTATAAATAAATTGTGGTGTATCCACACAGTGGAATATTAAGAGAAAAATGGAATGAACAACTGATATAGGCAACAATATGGAAGAATCTCAAGGACATTACACTAAGCAAAAGAGGCCAGCCAATGATATACTGTATCATTACATTCATATGAGACTCTAGGAAAGACTAATCTAGGCTTTGGTTATAAAAAGGAGATCATGGTTGTCTGGAATTGAGGGGTAGGAATTAAATGAGATGCAGAAAAAGGAAATCTATTTTTTTTTTTAAAGCTGGGAGGTAATTAGGTTTATTTATTTAAATGGAGGTACTGGGGATTGAACCCAGGACCTCATGCATGCTAAGCAGGTACTCTACCACTGAGCTATATTCTCCCCTGGAAAAGGGAATCTTTTGGGAATAATGAAAATGTTCTATATCTGGATTGCACTAGAGGTTACACAGGAGTATACGTTTGTCAAAAATGTATACTCATCAGGCTGTACACTTAAAAATTACACATATTTTATGTATATAAATTATACCTCAGTAATTAGTTGAATTATATAAAAATATTGTCTGAAATTTCAGACTATCATTAATGTATAAAATTTTGAAGAAAATGTAAAGTTGCATTTCCCAGCTCCTTTTCTAAGTATTTTGAAAAACCCAAAAGTTGTCATTAAAATACATAAAATAAAGGTTTATCAGGAGACTTTATAAACAAACGTAAAATACCTGCTACAACAATTCTCTCTGGAACCTGCATGATCACACTAGCAGTTGAAACGCCTTCTTGGAATCCTTGTTCCAGGTCAGCATTTGGCGGTGCTACCTTTAATTTTTCCGGGACCCTCATTCGCTGACTAATACCTTCGGTATATTCCATTTCATACTGAATTCGACTAATTTCCGCCATTTCAGCAGGAGTAGGAGAAGGAAATGTTGCCCCACTCACTCTGTGGGCAAAAAATAAAGATGGGGTGACTGAGTGTTAAAATGTCAGTTTTCTCTACATAGTGAAGTCAGAAGACAATACCTTATAGAGAGCACATGGAGACTTCTCATTTGTGAGAACCAAACACGCACAAAGGAAAAATAAAAGCCTGAAGAAAACGTTTTCCTCAACATAATGCCTTCTCTTAGTAGAAACTGCACCTTGAGGATATTGCTTAGGAGCAAATTTTAAAAATTATTGTATAACCACAACACAAATGCGCACCCACCTACCCTCTCTTCCTCTCTGCATAAATACATAGGCATGCTGCTGATAACTCAAACATGCCTAAAATAAAACTTAAATGGAAATTTCCTAAACAATTATTTGAAGGAAAGCTGCTAAGACTTTATAAAACTGAAATCAGAAATTGCTGTCACGCATGAAAAAATAAAACCTCATGATGAAAATCAGGCTCACAAGTTAAATAATGTTAATTCTAAATTTACTAAAAAAAAGAATAGGCAACTCCCTGAAAATCACAAAACACAAATTAAAACTTCTCTTACTGAATGTACATCTGATGACTTAGAGGAAATGAATACCAAATATAGAATATGCATTAATAAATCCTTAACGTACGCATTCATTTTGAGGGACTGAAAGTTTCACACTATTAATCTGTAATTAATATCATATTTACATGTATGTTTTTAAAAAAACATGACATGCCTTCAAGGGGAAAGACAGTACAAATGACTGAGTAACCTTCTAAATTAGAGGAGGATCCATGCTCCAGGGAAATGCAGTAGAAAGGAAGCTGCCCCAAAATACAAAATGTCGATAAAAGTAAAGGAACATGATGAGCCTATGGAAATCAGCTTTAAAGCCACCATGTCTCAAGCCTATAACACCAGCTCAACTGAATAAAATGTCACTGACCTTCCTAGTGGTGTGTCATTGCTTGTTCTTTTACTCATTTTTAACACAGTAAATACACGTCTATAAATAGCTATTAAAATACTGCTACCCTGTAGTTCAGTTTACTTTACACAACAACTCCCCTACAGATCTGAACTTTTTTGGAGGTGTACATAACAACACGGACACTGCTTTTCCAGCTGTAAAAAAGAAAGAATAAAAATCAGTATTTCAACAATTCATTTCATAAGAAAACTATGAATAAAAGTAAATATCTACTTAAAATTATTTTTGGATTTCAACCAAAACTGATTTTCAAATTTCTCCTCAAAAGAGTTATTCTATACCTCAAAAAACATAAATAATATTTTAAGCATAGTCATTGTTTAATGATTTTGCAAACAGGACAAAGAAAAACTAACCAAATGTATATACGAATGTGAAGCTGGATTAAAAGAAAACATTTTGCCATAAAACTCCTCTAATCATTATATCTTGAAAGGGAAAAAATCCATTTCTTTTTAAAACTATGTACAAATGAAGAAATCACGAAGACAATGTAAAGGACAGAAGTAAATATATTTGAGGTAGCCTAAAATTTGATGTACAAGTAATAGTTTCTTTAAAAGGAAATAACTTTGAAAGCCATATCATCCTAAATTTTCAGCAAAAGATATTCTGTATAAATAAGGTTAATAAAAAATTAAAGCCAGTATAAGTGTAAGCCATAGCAGGGGTATTTCTTAAATTTCACATCAGAGATGTGTAACACATCTTCAACTCCACCTCGCTGACATGCTTTGGAGAGTTCTTAGAAGTTGCTTAAGGTGCCAAGTCCTGACCACTGGTTAATTCTGACCGCTAACTTGCACCGTTCTGTATTTACCAAAATGTGTGACTTTTAAGGATTTGGCATGCAAACGGTTTCAAGACTAAGAAAAAAGAGCCAAAAAAGAAAATGTTTACTCACAAATGTGTACCAACTACTGCTTGCTACTTGGCATTATCTGCGCCTGTGCTTCATATTAAATTCCTTAACTTGCTTCAATTTGCATGTGCTGGATTTAGACCCACTTTTGTCCCTAGGGGAGAAAAACAGGAGCTAACTGAGAAAACAGATAATACCATTATCAGGGATTCATTGCTGGAAATCCTCCAAACGATCAAAGTCACCAAAGATGTACAATCTTACATTAAGAAAGCAATAAAGCAAATAAAGATAAGAGACTGTCATCATTTCTGATATAAATTTAGAAAATGCAGCTGATGAAATATATGTATGTTTAAAAGAACCTTAATACTTATGTGTACACATGAGTGTATATATGCACACACATATTAAGGAGGAACAAATACATTGGCCACATTTTCATTCAGTATTTCATTTTATATTTACTTAATTTCATTTGTAACTTTCACTCAGTATATGAACCAGTAACACATGCACATGGTACAAAGCACACAAGAACGTACAGAGAAAATAAAGTGCCCCACCAGATCCTATCCTATAACCACCCAGCTCCCCACAGGCCACCTCTATTATCAACATCTGTGCATCATTCTAATGAGATGATCCTACATTGTGTACATGCATCTGAGGCACAGTAATAGCTTACATTGAGAAATAGAACTGAAGAAAGACATCAAAAGCAGTATGGCCTTGGGACATGAGAAATTTAAATTTTATACACAAATTGCTAGAACATTATCTCCCTGAAATGTACTGTTCTCCACACTCCATTTACTACATTTTCAGCCTTCTTTCCACTAGTACATCCCATGGGTCTCAACATTTCACTTGACAGCAACATCTTCTCCTACAAGACTCTCTCAGTTTGCAAAGTATCACAGACAAATCATAAAGGTGGACACTGAAAAGACATCTTCGGGAAAAAGTCAAATTCTTTTGTAGCAAATTCGAGCAACTTAAAAAGTAAATGGAACTTTTCTACTAAGATTTAACATTGTACTGTCCCAATTACTAGGGTTTCTGCTTAAGTAAAACAGATCAAAGATCTTTTTTTTTTCCTTCCCTCATCAGACCATTGCATTTTTTGTAATATATTTTGGCAATAAGTAAATTTCTCATTTTGAGTTAAGATTATTAATTCCAGAAGTTTTATCACTTAGAGTCTACATGATTCAGTACATGATTCTCTGTAATACAAGTAAGGAGACAAAATCCCTCTCAGAGTCACAGATGATCTTACATCTCTACTTTCTAAGTCCAGGGGTTCCCACCATCAGTAACTTACTGACTTCATGTTTTTCCCATGTTCACACAGTACACTTACTCTTAGCTACACTTAATTTTCCTTTAACTTCACTTTAAAAAATCTTACATAAATGTATTGTAAAAGGAAACTTTACATCACTACCTTAAACCATGAACTTAATGTACATATATATAGACATGTAACAAAAACATAACTCTTACCAAACCCCTCACCTGTAAACCACCTAGAGTCAAGTCACATCTCACCTGCAGAAAATGTCCCCAAACTGGAACACAATGATTCAAATCTGACTTTCTCATTTTCTTTATTAGAACACTGGGATCCAGAGAAATAGCCCAGGAGGTCACAGAAATAACTTGGGTCAAATTGACTGTGGTTGCCAAGATTTATACAATTCCCCAATTACAAAAACAAAAAATGTCCAATTGTTTGTCACTCACTGTGTGGACCTCGATCAAGGTTTTTATACAGGTCACCTTGTTTCAGTTCTCTTTTCAAGCAACTATACTTAAAGGATGAGTGTACTAGACAATCAAGGTGTCGTAATCCAATGTTAATTTTAAAAGAAAAGTCCTTGAAAACTCGGAAAATTACAAAGGAATGAATTCTAAAATAAGGTTATGCATCCACAGAAAACAACTTTCAACACAAGAAGGCAGGGCGGTAAAAGCTAAACTTTGTAATTGTAAAATGAGGCAGCCCTATCTGACAGGAAAGGACAGCAAACACAATTTCATTTCGGAAAGAGTAAAACCAATTCACAACTGTTTGAAACCAAAAAAAATTGCAGGTCCCACACACAATCTAATTACACGGGAAGACACTACTAGGTGCAACTAAATCGCTCTAATTCTTTCCGAATCCATTTTCCTTAAGGGCTTTTCCTTTGGGATCTCATTAGCCAATGAAATTGACACGGAAACAAATGTTTTTCACCTAAGGAGATAAAACACTTAAGATCCTTCAGGTGAAGTCTCTCAGTGGGGTGAGAGGCCTGTAAACAATTGGCTCTATATTTGGGAACAAGGGCCCCGAGGCTTTCTCATCTTCGGCGGCAACCAAAAGACGGCACACCACTATTGAAAGGGTTCTCCTCCCTCGAGAATGCCCTTTTGCTCTAACGTGGTAGGATGCAGCGGGAGAGGGGCTGAGGATTCTTCTACCTTAGACGGGGGACTCGTCCTCAGACGAAAGTCAGAGGCTCGGCGGAACCGGAATCCGAGCTCTCCTCCAGCTCCCCAGCTCCTGGAAGGAAACCCTAGGAGTACCTCCCAGCATCCACACCTGCGAGCAAAGATGCTTACACACCCGCCCGACCAGGGGCCTCCCGCGGATGCCTGGGCTTCCAACAAGGCCTTTCTTTTCGAATATGTTGTTTTCCACAAAGTAAAATAACAAAACCAAAAACAAAACAGAAAACTGCTTTTAAAGACGGCAGGCGTCGGGTTCAAGGTCATACTGAAAGTATGGGCCTGGGCTGGGAAGGATGAGGGAAGACGACCAGCCAAACCTCGCTTGAAGCTCTTAGGACGCCCTGAGAGCTTCTCAAGCCTCAAATTCCTTTCTAGCTGGAAAAGTCTAAATTCATCGACAAAACGAGACACCGAACTAGAAACGGGGAAGAGATTAACCCAAAAACGTTTGCTGGAGAGTATCCTGCTCTCCCTTGGTTCCACGGACTCTGAGAGGTGGCAACGCCCTGAGGGAGAGGAAGGGCCAAGGTTGAAGGCGAGAGGCCCGGGGGTCGGAGCTCCGGCCTGAACGACACCACGAATGGGCTGGGGCCGCCGCGGGTCCCTCCATCGGCCGGAGGGTCACGGCCGCCGCGCTAGGCCGGGCGGCCGGCTTGAGCCGCGGGTCCCGGGTCGGGAAGACGTCAACACTCACCCCTGGGCCCGCTGGAGGGTCTCCAGCGGGGGCCGCCGCCCGCCGGCTCCCGGGGCACTCGGGGGGGCGCTCTCAGAGGCCGTTGGCCGAGCGCACGGAGGCACCCGGGCAAATCACCCGCCGGCGAGGCCCGGAGCGGGCGGGGAGAGACGCGAGCACCTCCGGGACTGGCCCCTTCCGGGAGCCGTAGTTGAGGCAGGTTCGTGGTCATGTGACGCAGGGAAGGGCGGACGTAAGGTTCACGCATAGGAGCGAGGGCAGTGCGACGGCCATACGGAGACATCTTTGTTGTGGGCAAAGCGCGCCAACCGCAGGTAATAATTCTTTGGGTCCGGGCTACACTTATTGGAGTTCGTGGTCTTTAGGAATCTCGTGTTTACAAGGTAAACCTTCAGAAGCTAGTTAAATAACTAGTTCTCAGGACTGTCTGCATCAAAATCAGGATTGTGTGAGGCCTTAGAATCTGCCTATTTCGCCAGTTCTGAGAGTGATTCGTAAACGTTACGCTCCAATTTTGATGACTTTTTCAGCCCTTTAACTATGTCTTCCTTAGAAGTGACCCCTACCCTGAATGGGTCCACTAATCCTTCAAGATGAGAATCACGGGTAGATAGACGTTAGGTTTCACAGTAGTTAGCGGACTTGTTTTGTTTCCAAGGACTACATGCATCTAAATACCTATCTACTAACTTTCCAGAGGAAAATCAGCACCGTGCTCATCGCCAGCGGGACTGACTGAAGCCAAATCACGGAATAGTTTGTATTCCTCGATTTTAACAAACAGTCGAACAAAGACAAACGCATGAGTATGTACTTCTCTTAAGATAGAGGTGTTACCATTCTTCAAAATAATTTAGGAAGCCCTCCGAGAATTTCGTTCTTGGGCCCCTTCTTAATATTGGCAAGTCATCCTTTAAAAATAGATTGATTTTAGGAACGGTTAGTCATTTCAAGCCAACCTTTTGGGGGAATTTAGAGACCAAACTGGGTAAGCCATCCATGACCAAAAACCTTTCGAAATGGGGGTTAGCCTGCCCCACTATTACCTTTCCACTTCTTAAATTACTTGCAGTTTGGTTTTTACTCCTGTCCCTTTCCCACTAGAGAAACTGAAATAATTTTCAAATGAAGATTGTGATCCAGTAACCAAATGCAAAGTCTTTCCCCTTAATCCTGATCACCCTTAATCTTCTTGTATCATTTGATTCTGTTAAATTAAACAAGACAAGATTCTAGTACGTCAAAGCACCCAACACTGTCTGGTAGTAAGTTCTTAAAGAAAAAAGAAAAAAGATGCTTTTTCTCCCTTACCTGGAAACTGCTCCCTTGCTTTTTGTAATAAAGTTTCATATTGGGTCTTCCTTCTCTTCCGTTATTAATGTGGACATTCCTGCTTATGATTCAAACCATGATTGACTGTCTTTGCACCCACAGTTGCCTCAAATCTTCTGCGGGAAAAGATGGTATTTAAATCTAAAGAAATTAACACATCCATTTTGTCTCATCCTGTTGCACTAGGTCTAGCCATTTCTTCCTAAATTCTCTTGAAGCTTTGATCCCAACAGGGTTTCAAACTCAAAATCTCTCCCTTTTCCCAATCCAGAGAACTTCTGAATTTCCTTTTTCAGAGATGGCAAGATTTTTTTTTCCAGTCACCAGGTTTCAAAATTCTAAAGTCATCTTTCACTGGCTTTTAAGTCCTCCTTCCTTTCGATTCTCCTACCTAAATGCCAACTGTCTACTTTCTCTGTTCCACTTGGAGACCATTACCCATCATCTGTGCTGTTACCCTTTTAACTGCCCCATTTCCAGTATTTTTCTTTCTGTAGTTCTTTCTAGATATTGGACCCATAAAGAACCTATTTTTACAGTTTGTGACATGGACATCCCAAATTTGAAGCCCCAAGTACAAAAAGAAATGGATGACTTGAAGTTCTCTATAAATCCAAAAGTTCATACTGTAATACAATAATCTTTAAAAACACTTGAAACTGAAATAGCCTGGAAGGGCAGTATATTTAATATTGGATATTGAGGTTACCATTTATATGATCACTCCACTTTTTGGCCCAAAATCTTCAGTGGATCTCTAGTCCCAACCAATGATGTACAACTTCAACCTGGTGTTCTAAACCCTAATATGGCCCTCATCTTCTCCCATGCCATTTTATCTACCACTGCATATATGTGGGCGTGATGTGTGTATATATTCCATATATTCTTGACCATCAGTTGTTCTCTGAGATTGCTTCATGTTTTCTTAACTACTTACCACCTGGAATGCCATCCTGCCTCTGATCACCTTCTGCTTCTTGAAATCCTAACTGCCCTTTAAGGGACCACCTATAATGTCCCCTCTCTTATGATTTCTTGAAGCCTCCAACTTTTGAATCACTGTTGGTGCTTACAGCACTTGTCACATTCTGTTCAGTATTATAATTATTTATGTATTTCCCTTATTTTCCTTTCCCAGGTTGTAAATTTCACATTTGAGATCAAGGTCTATATCTCACTCATCTGGATATCTTCATGGAGCTAACCATATTGAGCATGTTGTAGGTCTTGAGTATAAAGTAATGAGATCTATTTTCTTGTTTGACTTGTAAATTAAAAGTAAAGATAATTCCAAAGCAATAGTTCTAAAAATGTTTTGAGCAGTGTCAGCATTTTTAGTAACACTGTAGAGCCTCTAAAAACCTAGAGAAGGTCATATTTTTCTGAATGTTTACATTGACCCTGGTTATTCAGAATTAGTTACTTTTCCTCATGTGTTTGATTGTCTCTTGGTTTTCAGTAGGCAGAGCTGGGATTAAGGTGAGGTGAATAAGGCACCCTTAGTTCTCCACCAGTGTGCCCTGCCAATAAGTCGCAAAGAATTCCTTAGAGACGATCAAGATTTTTTTTTCTAAACAGGCTTTTAAGTAGAGAAAATGAGCTCAAACACAGCATTTGTTATTGTACTTGTCAGCAGTAAAAATAAGTTTATTAAAATGGATTTCAACTCAAATGGATTTTTCAATTCAAAATGTTTTCAAATTAGATTTTTTGAGCCCAATTATGAGAATGTTTCTTAATATTTATTTGAGCAACAACTTTCTTGGTTTTCTTAGAATTATTATCTAGCACCTCTATTCATTCTGTTTTTTCGTTTCATTATATCTGTATTGTCATTTAACACAGCCTGAAGTTTCCTTACCTATGAGATTTCATATTTTGTATATTAAAGGCATTCATCTTTACCAATTCTGTACCTTTGAAATTTTATGAATATTTTTCCTTGAATGAGGAGTATTTACATTATAACTGAGAAAAAGTTATCAAAATATATGACCCATAATTTCTGTAATCTATACATTTTCCAGTTGATTTGTAAAAACCCCTTAAATACCTCAATAGAAAGTGAGTAAAGATATGACTAGGGGTTTCACAGGAAAAAAAAAAAAGTACTAATTGAATATACTAGTTTAAAAAACCCAAATACTAATTTAAAATGATAAATGTTCAGCCTCACTGGTAATGAGCAAAAAATGTAAATTAACACAAGACAGGCAAAATTGTAAAAGAACAGCAATATCCAGTGTTGGTAAAAGTATAAGGAGATGGGTATTTTCATTACATTGTGTTGATGCAACTGAACATTCTAGCAGTGTTCCTGGAGAGCATTTATATATATATACATATATATAAATATATCTTAAAGGCCTATGATTGCAAGTCCTTTGATTCTGCAGTTTTCCTCCTAGAGATTTATCCTGAGGAACTGATTAGACAAATGTGAAATAAAATGCATATAATATGTCCATAATAAAACTAAATGTGCATCAATTAATTGATTTCTATAGTAAATCCATGTAAATAATGATTAGTTCTTGTCTATATGAAAATATGTCCTCATTGTATAATAAAAAGTTTAATTAAAAAATTTGGTTTCAAAACAGCATGTTTTTTATCCCATTTTTGTTTAAAAATGTATTTACAGGAAAAAAGTCTGGAAGGATAATACCTTAATTTTCTTGGGTGTGGGCTCAGGGATTAGGTCATGGCAATTTTTATATTCCTCTTCATAACTTCTATATCATCTGTTGTTTTTACAGTGAACAAATACAATTTTTACAATCCAAAAAAATAAGCTTGTTTGCATTTTGAAAAAATAAGACCAGATATATTTTTTCAATTTTATTCTTAGACAATACAATAAAATATTTAAGCTATAATTACAGAAATATTAGTACATAACAATATTGTAATTTTGTCAATATATAATAATATAAAATATTCAATATATTTTAAGTATATTTCATTTGCTTATAGAGTAAATATTAAGTTTAGTAGCAGTAAGTTACATTGGATGCATAAAAAAAAATCTCTGTAAGTTAAATTAGCAGTAAAATTCAAATTTAGCATTATTGTAATACTTTTATAAATAAGTTACTTAATGTCTATCTTGCAGAAAGAGCTCTGAGAAATCCATTATTTCAGCACACTGTGAAATTCCAAAACTGACGCCCCAAATTTAAAAGAAACGAGTTATTTACATTTTATCTACAAAGTTAAATCTTCCTAGCCTTATAAACTGCTGATAGGTATCTAGAAAGTAATGCACATGAGCTATGTTTTAATGCTCAATCTTAGAAGTGTGACTGAGCAACTGTCGATGTGGCGTCACTGGAATTTAAGGTTTTAGCATTACTTGTCTTCCTCAGAAGTTAAACACTGATAAGACAGCAAGAAAAGATGGAGGCTTGAGGACAAGAAGAGGCCAGTTATTCGGCATTAGCACCAGTGTAGGGCTTTTACTTATTAGTAAAACTAGATGACCTTAAGGTCATTTGCGATTTTGGACTGTAAAGAGAGGTATGGATGGAGCACGAGTAGCTAGCTGTACCTGTAGAATTGTTTCCTGGGTGTTTGCCAGAGCAGTTCTTCTCAGTCTTTGGAGGACATGAGAAATCACCTGGGGGGCTTGTTACAACACAGACTCCTGGGCTTTACCCGCAGAGCTTCTGCTTCTGTAGGTCCAGGGTGAGTCCTAGAATTTGCATTTGTGACAAGTACCCAGATGCCGCTGATGCTGCTGGTCCAGGGACCACATTTTGAGAACTGCTGACCTACAGAGGATTTGTGGAGCTCAGCTGGCCCTATGCCATTATAGGACAGTTAGGACAGTAGGATATTTTTAGAGCAAAAAAGTCATAGTATAAGGTGAGTCTAAGTGGAAGGCCCTTCTTAGTTTAAATGTAAAAATGGCTTGACATCAGTCACATGAGCAGTGAAGGATGCCAACCGTGGTCACAGTCTGTGCTGTCCTCTGGGGTCACATCTTCACTTACAGAGCAACTGAGATTGAAGCAATAACCTGAATTTAAACATCAGCACCACCAGCTCCACCTCGGTGGCTCAAGAAGCATCTTCAGAGCTTTATCTGGATGTCTGGCCTCTGAGATGCATCAAATAGTGATTCCATCAAGTGTAAATGGTTTTTTTAATGTTTTGTAGATTTTTATTTTCTTGACATTGTCCACACCTTGGCTTCTGCAACACCTAGGAGAAGCCAGAAGTCCTGGGTTTTCCCTGGCATAAATCTTGTTTTTAAACCTTTATTGAAGCCTGCTGAACTATGATGATGAAATAGAAGAACAGTAACAAAGAACAAAAAGGGGAAAAAACTAAGATATGTGAGATTCCTAACAGAAACAGTAAGTTACATTTCCTGGGGTATTAGATCAGAAACAAGTCTCTATTTTCTCCCCTTAGTGTCTGTAATTTAGTGCAGTGCCTGGGGCATGGCTTGGTGTTGAATAAAGTCTTGTTACGTTGAATTAAGTAACCTTGGGAATGTATCAACACACTGAAAAGCAAGTTTTAAGACATTCAACCTCCAAGCTGCACAATCTGTACACAATGGGCTCTTTCAATGGTTTGTAACAATATGTAATATCAAAAACATGCTTTTATAAAGGAAGAATTAGAGAAGTAACAAGGGAATAAATCTTTAAACACCCAGGTTAAATAGAAGATTTAGAGCAAAGGAAGAATATTCTGAGCCTGATTAGCCAACAAATGCCTTAAGTTCTTTTATGTATTCCTGAACCATTTATTAAGGTAAGCACCAATATTTATAGGGATGGGGATAAAGTGCAATCTAGTAAGTGGTGTCCTTGCTATTTGTGTGGCAGTAATTAATTCACTAAGGGTAAAAATTGTATCTACTTTGTATATAAGCAAACTATATTGCCACAGTGAAATGAATTCGGTGGACAAATGAAAACATCTTTTAAAGAATGTAAACCAAAACCATACAGTATTTCCAAGGCTATTATGATTCCATCCAGAGCAACCCCCTTTTTGGACTTAGTCTTCGGTTATATTTGAAAAAGCACTAAACAATCCACGAACCTCAGTTCAGTTCTGGTTCCCTCAGACCTTAGGTTATTCACCAGGTCTAAGAGTCCAGTTCTGTTCACGATGCTCTGGTATTACACTTGCTTCCATCCCCTTCCCTACCCCGGGTCTAAAGTTTTAGGAAGGTGGTCGTCAGGCAATCTAAAACAGATTCAGCCTCCCTGAGTCTCAAAGACTGAAAAGGGGCAAATCTTGGGAATCCAGTGGACCAAATAGCTCTTACCTTGCAGCGTCAAACTTTATACAGTCACCGTTTACTTAGAGCATTGGATACAAGAATATGATTTCAGTGATATTTTGTGAAAAGTCCACTGCCTATGATAAGGAAATTTGACACAGCACAGATTTAGAGACCAGTATCACAGAGACAGGATCACAGAACTAACTTAAAAGAATGCTTTGCCATGTGGGGAAACAAAATAGAAACTTTGTACTAAGCCATCATAGAGCCATACTTTTCGATTAGGGAAAAATACTTAAATAAATGCATGTTCTGCCTCATTACTTTGTTATTTAGGATGAAAAATAACAGTTCTGTTTTCTTATTTCATCAGTGTCTCCTCTTCATGCACACCTGGCAACGACTTATTATCTTTTCTAACTCCCCAGCTTTCACAGTTGATGGAATAGGTTTTCTGAAATCAAAAAACAAAACAAAAACAAACAAAAAAAACCCAAATCACATCAATTTCTAGATAACAGGGGAATGCTTCCTGGCTTTGAGATTTATTAATGAATATTGTAGCTCATCTAAACTTAATAACAGAGAAGTGTATTTCTGAAAAGATACACATTTCAACACTTTATCATTTTAGTTGTATTTCAGCAGTACTAAAGAAATGCAGGCCTTGATGCAAACTTACAGGTCATCTTTTCTGAAATGAAAACCATTCCTACCCTTTTAATACTCTGTATCACTCACAAGTCTTCCAATACAGTAAATCAAGATGAGCAGATCATTTAGTATTCTGATTCAGTAATCTATAAATTCATATATAAATACTAAATATCTTTCATAATGACAGAAATCATATTTTTAGTCTTTATTGGTACAGGAACACAAGCCATGGCTACTTGTTGACTCTAGACCACTTATCAACTGGGAGTGCCCAAGCTAAATAGGATTTTATCAGCATGAGGAGATTTCTTTTAAATGTGAGCACATAAATTCACAGGGAAAGAAAATCTAACACAGGCAAGCTTTGAATAATTCTGCAGTTGAGTCATCAGGTTAAACTCGACCTTGAATAGTTACCTGAACATTCTTTGGGGGTTTAATGAAGCCAACCAGAAACTGTAGGAATTTGAATAGTAGTTGCACGTTCCTCTTCCGTGACATTCTATAAAGGGACTGGCTCGGAATTCTTCCAGGCAGGAGCCTGGAGATGCCAGTGCTTGTCCAGCGCCCTCTGAACCTGCACTTGTGAACTGTCACAATAAAAGTATCCAAATAAGAGACAGTGCTCAAATTTTCAATGCTCTAAATTTTTTTTTTTTTTTGATAATAGAAGACAATAAGGAAAACCACCCAGAAAGCATGAATTAAACTTGTACTGCTTCACCCAGATTTACTAACATTCCAGGTACCTTCCAAGTTGAAAGATAGTAATCAACAACTTAGTAAAAGCTAGAATGCTCCTTTCCCCCAAGTCTGACAGGCTCTTTCTTGTCATCCAGGGGTCTGCTTCAATACAACCTCTGGTAAGCCTTCCCTGACCTCATCCCTGTCAGTCTGTCCCCTTATCTTGCCTTATCTCCTCGTGTACTGCTCACCATCTGAACTCAGAACTATTATTGTTATTTTGTCTTCTTGCTTCTGTGTCTACCACTAGAATATAAGCTCCATGAGGGCAGGAACTTTAGTTCCCTGCTGGTATCCTTAGTGCCTAGAATGGTCATCGCACATAGTAGGCGTTCAATAAATATTTGTTGGATTTATGACGGAATGAATGGACGTCTGTGAGTAATGGACCTCTTGGGGGAAAGGAGCAATCCAGCTTTTACTTTAGTTTTGATGACTAAGAAGGAGGAATAATGTATCATAAATGATGCAGCACAGATTATGAGTAACCCCAAACCACATGTGTGTGGGTATCAGAATCACAAATGGTCAACCCCCAGATTTCTTCACTTAGTACTTACATCTGGGCAATTTTTCTTTAAAAGGCTATTCTCTTAGTTCTCATCTTTAGAGGAACTTCAAAGGGGGCACAATACAAGGCATAAAGATTTTGGAGCAGGCAAACTCATATTTGAATCCCAGTTTTACCACTTCATAATTGTGAGATCTTGGGGAAATTACTTTACTTCATTCTTATTTGTAAAACTGTAGATGATAGAAACTACTTTACAGTGTCTTCAGAAGGATTTTGGAGGATGTATATGAAACAGCTGCCACATTAAAAAAAAAGCATTCTATTACCAATATGGTAGCTACTATTCACCTAAATGCCTTAGAATTTGTGGGTAATCTCTGAGAAGCCTAATTTTTTAAATGCTCCACTATTTACCAAAAAAATAGCTTACTTAAAGTTAAAAAAAAGTATATTTGCATATTTTCAAGCAAATGTCCGTGACATTGTGCATATCAATGTCAGGCAGTGTTGTCCCTGGGGCCACACCTCGCCCAGCCGAGTGTAAGATTCTAGGCTAATCTTTGCTGTGAATTTCCTGTGCCTTTTCTCCTTACCATGATGAAAGAAAATCCTTTCCAGAGAGAAATCCAGCCATGGGGACACGAGGGGATGTCAGTGGTTTGGCTGTGAACCGCTATGGCAATGGCAGGACCTTCACAGACGGTGCACCTGTAACATGAAACAGACTATGGCAGCATCACCACTTTCCCCACCGTGACGTGCTGCCTTACGTCCCGTCACAAACGAAGCATTTCACCCGCTCCCATCACAAAACTAAGGGATTGGCCTTTTACCTGCTAATATATGGCTCCAGGGCCCTGCCAGTAATCGGAGCCATGTCCATTGGCATCAGAGCTGGTGTTGACAGCCAGTATGAATAATCGTTTCGAGATGCGAAATTGCATACGTCGTTGATATTGCAGAATAAGAATGGCATGGTGGTAAATCGCTGCAGGCAGCTGCCGAGAGTTCCTAATTAAACATGAGACTGGGTATCACTTTAAGTAAATCAAAGTTATTCTGATTATCATTACTGATGGAGGCTAATTAAAACATAACCTATGGCAAAAACTGGAGCAAAACAACAACCCGAAGGAGCTATCTGCAAAATGTGTGATTGAAAAGTGTTAATACAGTAGAAATCAAAGATCCAGTAGGGAAACAAATCCTCCTTCGTCCTCCCACCCTTAACACTTCCTGTGCCCCCTTCTCATCAGTCTTGAGCTTGAGGACTGGCGGAGGCTGGTTACGCAGATGTCTTTGCTTCAGAGTATTCCCAGTGCTTCATATGTATATAATAGTCAGTAACCAGACAAAGCCTTTGAAAAGATTTACTTTAAAGATTAAAAGGCAGACAGATGATTCAAGTGAAGAGTGTTTGCACTGAACAGGACGAACTAGACTGGCATTTATGAACCAGCTCCTTTTTAGAGTTTACATTCCAGAATGAATATTAGACATTAGGCCAATAGTCAGGTTGTTTACATTTAACTTCAGAGAGAAGAACCCCACGCCATAAAAATGTACAGACTGTATGTGGAGCAAAGTGGCTGGAAACAAGAACGGGGGGCATTACCCAGGTCCTGTCCGTGGGATCGTTCATTTCCTTGTACAAAGAGAAGAGAAAATCCACTATAGAGCGGCTCTGTGCCTTCTGGACAGGAAGGAATCGCTGTGGTCTGGCTGTGCCGGGTGAAGACAAAGCCCCTCATGGCTGTCCCCCTTGCAGGTGGCCCAGTGTCTCCAGGTTTCCCCTTCGAGCCTGGCAGTCCATCGAATCCAGGCGGGCCTTTAAAAAACACGTTACACATGCTGCAATGCAAACAAAACCTCCAACTTGTTCCAAAATACTAATTTAAATGTTTATATATATGTCTAAAGCCTCAAATATAGAAAGAAGTCCTAAAGAATAATGGTTTATAAAATGGCCAAACAATATTCTTGACTATTATCACACAATGTCTCTAATTATAGATATTTGTGTGTATTTGATGATGAGTTTTTTGAGATCAGGTCTTCTTTATCTCTGTATTGCCCTGAGGTGCCTGGCATCAAGACTAACTTTACTTGCCGATAATTCTCAACACAGTTTGTATTGCAGTGCCCTTGGTCTTGCTGTGGTCGCATTCTGAAACCCAGACTTGGTCAATAAAAGTTTCAAATTAATAGAATTATTAAAAAGAGTTTTGTTTTTTTAGCACTTTGAAGAACACTTTTGGGGGAAAGTCAAACGATTAACAGTGTTTTAAAGCACACTCATGACAATACTAAATCATAAGTGATTATGCAATTAATAGTACAATTAATATCATTAGCATTCTATTTGAATTTTTAAAGACAAATCTCCAGTCTTTACAGTTGTATTATAGTAGATCTGGGCACATGCCAATAAGCTGGGAAATCACATTTAGAATTTTTTCTTACTTGAACAAAGTCAGCAATCCTAAAAACATAAGATTTGGATATCTAAGTATTTTCTAGAAGGGTGTTTTTAAAACTTTTGCAGAAGGTGGATTTTGATCCAGGCATATTAAATTGACACATGTAAGCTTATGTGCAGATTAAAATACTTAAGAGGCCTCTTTTCAGGATGCACATATGAGCTGTGAGTTGTATTCAAGAAAGGGATAGTTACAAGATGGCTTTTCCAAAAAAGGATACTAAGTTTCTCTTTTATTGATATGAAGGTAATATTTTTCCAACCATGTACTTCTGTGCCATTCTTATAAGTAGGCTATTAACTAAGAATACAATATTGGCCTTTCTGAAAATAGAATTGGTGTGCCCTTAGGTCTATCTGTCCTCAAGTTAAAAAATTTGAGTACATTAGCCCAGTTAAGAGAGAGGAAGAATGGTCTATTCCAATAACATTTGATTTTTTTTGTCTTCTTCCAAAAGAACGTTTTGCCTCTGACTTCTAGTCTACTCTGCACAACACAAACTGAAAGATCTCGATTACTCTTGTAGTCACAAACTCCAACAAGGCTCCTGCCTCTGTGTGTATATATGAAGAATAGCTCTCCTTCAGTGACGGAGAAGAGCCAGGTGTTTGATTACCTTTCTCTCCTTTACAACCTTTGTTGCCTTTTTCTCCAGTTGGTCCAGGAATTCCTGGTATTCCATCCTTGCCTGGTTTACCTCTTGGCCCACAAGGTCCTAGGCAAAAAACCAACACATAGGATAAAAGGCTGGGGTAGCCAACCATCCCGGTTTACCCAAGACTACCCCAATTTCAGCAATAAACATCCTGCAAACAGAACAGACCCTCAGCCCTGGGCAATCTGGGACAACTGGTCGTCTAACTTGTTACACCATACTTTCCAGGGGGAATAAAAGACCCTAAGAAATGAACTAGGAGTATATGAAATACAGCAGTTTAAAATTGTGCTACCATTTTGATTTATGCTGTTCCAGAATTCACTATGCTCTCGTATAGATCAAAGTAATAAGTAATCTTTCTCTTATCTCCCAGGTGATTCAGGCAAACTTAGAACACAACAATTCCATTTAGAAGTCTATTACAATATGCTAAGCCTTGAATAAAGGGGTTAGTTCAATTTCTATGTGCTAATATTTTGAAAAGATTTCATAATATTAAGCATACATTTGTATTTACTTCTTTTCCAAGTGCTGTACAAAGTGTTAGAAAAGTATAAACACAAAGGACTCAGGTTTATTTGGGCAATCATTCAGAAATACTCAGAGCTCTAAGACTGACAGTTGTCAGAGAAGATAGACAATACTTCTACCTTAGTAAAAAAAAAAGGCATGAGTGCCCCGAAATGTATTTGCTCAGGTTCATGCTATACACAACAGTTTTCAATAGATTCAATAGATTCAAAAGGTCTTTTATTTGCTGGTCAGGAGTAAAATGAGTTCAATTCTAAAGCTGATTATTAAAAACTCTATAATATGTAACATTTTCTATGAAGTATCGTTTGCTTCCAAAGCACTTCACAGGTATTTTTATTGAACTACTTCCTAGTGGTCCAAGTCAGTGCTTCCAGTTCCACACCTGGGATTCCCGGTGGCCCTGGGGGCCCAGGTTCTCCTTGCACCCCTGGTTCCCCAGCTGGGCCAGGGGGCCCTGGGCTTCCTGGAAGGGAGAGGATCTGAACTGTGCCAGGGTCTCCACGTACACCTATTAACATGAACATACGAAGATGATGGCTTTAATGATAAGTTAGTCTTTCTTTGGGGAGGCAATACTAAGAAAGTAATATTTACCAGGTGGTCCTTTTGGCCCAATTCGCCCTGGAGGTCCAGGTGGTCCCAGAAATCCTGAATTACCCTTCTCCCCTTAAAAAAAAAAAAAAAAAAAAAAAAAAAGGCAGTGTAATTCCACTTAGAACAATGGGTTACCTAGCTCAGGTTCCTGATCTGCTCTAAGGGTAGCTACTGGGAGTTACAACTGGAGATTATGAACTCTGTGACAATGGCTACAACTTAATTATATTCACGTGGGTTTTATCATTTCATTTGGACCCAACTGGTCATATTTAATGTCTACTAAATACATTTTAGAAATAGGCATTAAGAGCTAGTATTTTAGCATTGAAGGAGAAGAGTTCTTTAGAGTTCATTTTTTAAGTTCAGAAACCAATTTAATACTTAAGATTAAATATGAAGTGACATTAAAACCTGTCTTAGCACTTCCTGGTGAATTATACTGGTTGTCATGGTATCTGCTTTCTCAGCTTATTACCCTAGCTTTACTAGTAGCCCAAAGTCTGTGACGTTAGGAACTCTCATGAGCTCGTATAGAATATCTGCTTTAAGGTAAACTATCAGAATGGTAAGATTCCTCTCCCAGTCTTTGACATGAATAATAGTTTACCAAGAACCATTGATTTGGAGAAATACGCTCTTTTAAAAAATCTTGATATAATGTAGATATTACATCCAATTATTTAGAAAGAACTTAATACTAAATACGATATTCATAGAAGAAATATAATAAAACAATGATATTACCAAAAGTTGGCTGGCAACTACACTATAAATTGTCCACTCAATATCAGAACTTGGGGGTAGTGTTAACATTTGCTTACATACACCAGAAGAGGCCTAAGTATTTTTTCCTTTGGAAGATAAAATTTTCCAAATAGAGAAGTGCAAACTCAGTAGTGTCACATCATGGACAGTCTTATTCGGAAATCTAAGAGAGTAATTGGATGTGTTTCATGGAACATATTTCAAAAGAACTGATTTTATGAATCTTCTCTCTATATTCATCTAAATATTTCACCAGAACATTTCTTTCTTTAGCAGAGCCTTTCTGTAATTTTTCAAATCTTAGCTATTCCTTTCCTAAGACTTGGGGGAGTGACAGATGGTACATCTTTCCCCCTCACCCATCCAATGTCTAGTGAGATTCTTCAGAATCACTTGCTTTGCTCTCTTAGCTAATCTGCTCCTTGAAGAGCCAGTGGTTGAAAGCATTGAAAAGGCTCCCTTTGAAATCCACCTTGTCCTCCCTCGGACCTGGAACACAGTTTTGTTCACTTTGGCTACACTTACTGTTTAGCATCTGTTTAGTCTATGATAACAGACTCCCTGCTTACACAAAACAATACCAGTGGATTTAACCAGCTAAGACAACAAATCCAATATTCAAAATGTCATTCAAGGTCATAGCACCCTTATGGGAGATCTGATTATTTTCTGAAATCTGAAGCTTAAGTTTATGTGTATGAATATTTTAAATTAAAAAAACCTCCAAATTATATGTCTTCTCTGATTAAAAACATAATAAAATTAAAAAAGCCCCATAAAAATGCTTAAACCTGCATATAAAAACTTACTTACCCTCTTCCATTAAGAGTTTGGTGTATGTTCTTTTAGATTTTCAGCTTTTAAAAATGATCGCACATGCACAAGGTAAAATAAACCATTCAAAGCAATACTGTTACCATTGGTGGAGTTACCCATTCCCTAGCCTGACACTGAGTACTCTCAAACGTAACCACTTTAAACTGTTTCTGTTTTACATTTTTCTGGTTTATATCTTCAAGTCCCCTGGAGCTGGGTGCTGGTGGAGTCTTCCTTCTTTATTCATACTGAGGTCCTATTTGTACCCCAACTGTCTGTAGTAACTGGAGGGGTTCAGTAAACATTCGTGTGCCCTAAAATATGAATCGCAGTCATTGTCTTTGCATCCAAAGAACAGTCAGTGCACAAAAGCAGTACCTTCCATGCCTGGAAATCCATAGAATCCAGGGTCACCTCTGACCCCTGGCAGACCTGGGACACCTGGTGCTCCCTGTTTCAAATAAGAAAGAGCAGAACCACAGACAAATTTTTAAAATCACAATACTTAACATTGTTTTTTTAAAAAGGAAATATGATATGATATTACATCGGGTCACAATAAGCTGAAGTTGACAGACATCATTTTTACCTTCCAATCCAGTATCTCACCTCCTGTAACTCCTGTGCCACCGAGACCTCATCTTAAGGCTATGATTTTCAATAAAAAAGAAGATAAAAACTACCCTTCAGCCCAAGGGCAAACTTCTGATGTTAAGGTATGTTGGTGTGAGAATTGGATATAATTCAATATTCTGTATCTTAAACTGAACTGCCCAATATTTGGAGATCTTTCAGGAAGAACAGGCACCAGGCTTCTAGAATGAAAATTCTAAGTTGTGTTTGTAATTTTCTTGCCAAGACAACAGAGTTGCTGTTGGATTGCAGCCGCCATTGTCATTCTAACTAAGCCATCAGAGTTCTAAATTACTCTGGTCAGAGTGGTACAAGTAAAGCTTCCAGGGATGGGAGCAGGAAGAGGATGTCAGGCAAGTTTTGACACATACTTTCAGCAAGGATGCAGTGATCTAATGGGGAGGAGATGCTTCTTCCTTATAAGGCTTACACTAATTGCTCTTGTGGCCACAAGATGCTCGAGCAAGGCCAGGGGAGGAGAGGGGAGGGGGCATGGCTTCTGAAAAGAGTTATATGTCAGAATGCACGTTGACTCTATACTCTTAAACTGTCCATATGAATTAAGATGGAATGCTATTAGTTGAAAACAATGAACGGAGGTCATGAAAAATGCCAGCAATAACAAAACTGGTCTTTGAGCCAGCTGTCTTTGGAACAAGAAGACCAAGAAAGGAAGAGTCTTATCTCTTAGATAAGGTGGTGTAAGGTTAAGTAAACAGGAGGGAGAGAAAACAGAACCTTCTGATCAGGGATTCTCAGGTTTTTTCCGTCTGGCCTGGTCTCTCCAGGCGAAGGTAACCAGGGAGGAGGACCTTGCCTGAGGCCCAGCCCTGGGGTGGGGAGGGAGCTGTTTCCTGCAAGGAAAGAGCTGTTAAGGGCAGAGGGTCAATTTTGACATCCATCAGGAAGAATTCTCTTTCAAGTGCAAATGTGGAAGCCTAGGCTGACTTTGGAAGCACAGAGGATTTAAGAGAAATTACATTTCCAAACCAGACTTTCCTCATCCCAGTGTCCTTGGACGGACTTTCAATGTGATCATAGGACTAGTGTTTGCCTCTTTCAAAGAATCATGGAGAACATGAGAAATACCTAAGACCGGAGAGGGGCAAATATCTCATTCAAAAAAAAAAAAAAAGTTTTAGAAAAGTAGATTCTGGAAACCAAAGACCAAGAGAGCTTAAGAGAGCTTAACAGGTTTCCTACAATAAGCCATGCTAAAGTATCTCATTATCCATCACTAGTGAAAACTCAGCATTTATCACATAACTCCGATTTCCTCATCAGTTTCTAAGAATTTGATGTAACCAGAGGAATCAGGCTTTTCAGATACACTGCTAAGAGAAAGCTCGGAAGGCAGTCCTGGGGCTGAGTGAGATTCTGTGAGTTGAGAGATCTTAACAGGCTGGGAGCATGAGCCTAAATGAACAAAATGATATCTCAGAAAGATAAATGTGAACGTTCTGCACATTAGTTACAAATAAAGAAGCAGACAAGACAAAAAATAATGCAGAAAACATAGTAGCAATTCATGAGGTAAAGGCACATGGGCTTTTGACGACTTTGTGTGGTGAGCACAATGTGACCAGGCAGCCACACAGCCCATGAGGGGCTCTAGGCTGGGTTATCAAGTGAGATGTCCAGGATGGTGAGACACCCCCATCCTCTAGCCACTCCGTGGGGTACTGAGTTCTCACTCCTGGAAGGTGTTTGTCCCAGGGGCTGCATGTTTAAGGTATTGACAAACTAGGATACACTCAGAATAGAGGTGGGGTTGATGAAAGGTTAACTTGAATTTGAAAAAAACAGGTATTTATGCAGAGAGAAAATACTTAGAAGGAAATGAGAGCTATTTACAAACACTGGAAGGTATGTTGTGGGGAGAAAATAAATAGACGTTTAGAAGATGGCAAATTTCAAAGCATGTTAATAGAGAAAAATTACGTTGTCATCTAGAGTGACCCCAGACTCTTAGGTGGAATTGTTTAGAGTCTACGCAAGAAAAGGTCAGGAGTGACATAGAGCAGGGTCCCATACTAGACTTTCAAAGGCCACTTAGAGACCAAATCTGTCCAACTTTTAAGATTCTTTGATTCTCTGAACCTTCTGGGCTCTGTCTTCTTTTGGATGCACTGCACAGAAGCATCATAAGTGGGACATATTTATTGTTTCCAGGTAGATCTGATCCTGGCAATTGATTTAGAAGAATAAGACATCAAAATGATTTTCCAGACTTACCGGATGACCCGGTGGCCCCATGTCTCCTACAGTTCCAGGTGGACCTCTTGGGCCAGGCTTGCCCATAAATCCTTTGTCTCCTTTTATGCCTTCTACAGGACTCCCTGGAGGCCCGGGGGGCCCAGGCTCACCTGAATTCACAAAAAGCCTGTCAGTATTGTCAGTCAGGGAGCTTCTCAGGTTCTTGTGGCCCGTGAGACGCCCAAGAAAGGCCACAGGAGGAGAGGGAAGGGATCAGGGGTCAGTGATCCCTTTGAACAAAGAACACACCCTGCACCTTATCCTTACCGTGAACATTCTTTCCCTTGTGATGGGGTTGCAGTAATGCAGACAGAATGAGATAATGCAAGCCAAAGCACCCGGCACGAGGCAGAAACTGTTTCTCCCCGGTGACTGTCAGCTAGAGCAGGATCTGTGCTAACCTAGCATCTGACAGAGTAGCTCAATACATATTGGTGAATGGAGGCATCTCTCTCTTTCAGGCTCATTAATTTGGTATTCATTAATTTTTCAGGCCCCTCTGCCTAACACCAACAGCCTTACTGCACTCTGTGTGAGAATGGGGGGGGGAGGGGATGGGGAGACAGAGGAAACCAGAGGCAAAAAGAAGCAAGACAGTCACACGAGGAGAAGGTTCAAAGCTTCTGATGTCAAATGTTACTTTTGTTCTTTCATCTTATTTAAAAGTAGACTCTCTACCTGGGTCTCCTCTTAAGCCCGGTGGACCTCCATCTCCTTTTTGGCCGGGGATGATGGCACCAGGAAAGCCTGGTGGCCCTGGGGGTCCTGTCATGCCAATGGGCCCTCGAGGCCCAGCATCTCCCACGGTCCCTTTCCTGCCAGGGAGGCCAGGCAAGCCCGGGACGCCCCTGTCTCCTTTGGCTCCTGCAAAGAAAAAGGTCTGATAAGTTTCTGTAATGCCCCTGTGCTTGGTGTTATCACTCTCGGTTATCCCTGATAATGGAGACTCTTTGCTTAAAGGTGTTAAGATTCACCATACAATATGCTTTTAAAAGAGGCTGGCAAAAGAAATACAGGTCTACAAGGACTGAGTCTAGACTCAGTTCTGCCTCCAAGTGGCCATTTGAGCCTGGCAAAGTCACGTGACTGTTACAAACTCTCAGTTCCCTTAATTTAAAATTAAAGATAATACCTGACTTAATTCGGTTATTTAAGTATCAAGCGAGAGAATAAACAGATGGAAAAGCATGGTGTAAGCTCTGAAGTGTTCTGTGCATGTTAACCACAATCATTATCTGATGAACTTTAATTGCAATGACATTATTAAATCACAGATAATTCAACAGAGCATTAAAATGCTAAACTTGATGGCCCTGGTTTGTGCTTCATGTGTTGCCCAGCCAAACCTAGACAAAGGAACAACAAAGCTGCAATCCCCATTCTGTCCTCTGGTGGCTTCTCCCCCACGTCACAAACACTAGTCTGGAAAGGACAGAGGTGGCAGGAGGTTTGGGTTTACCAAAGAAGGCCTCCCCAAAAGGTCACACCTTAATGCTAATATTTTTCATCTCAGAGAACCTTCAAGAAGCCGTGCTTTGATATTCATGGATGGAAGTGTTGTATGCATGGAAAATGCTCCCTCTCTTCTCCCTCCCATCTTTGTCTTATTCTAGAAATAATAAATGGCATGAAGATGGGAGACAGAAGAAAGGAAGAAGACAAAGTGAGGATAAGGCTGACGGCACAGAGGAAGAGCTTGGGAGGTTACAGATTATGCAGTGAAGGCTTGGAGTGATGAAAATAAAATAGATAAATATTGAATACCCAGCCCTTTGTCTGCCTTGTTCATTAACTTTTTTATGCCTGTAATTTATGCTTTTAAAAGAAAATATTTAGCTGATTTCAGCTCACTTCAAGCTCTGAAATGCTGGATTTGTACCACAGGGTCTGGCGATGGTCTGAGGCACCAAGATGATGTCTTGGGTTGTATATTCCATGTCCATGAGCTGCTTCCTTGTTTTACAATATGATTTCTTTTTAGGATTTAGGAGAATTAAACTAACTAAAAGGATGCACACCTTCCAAGTCTCAATGAACTCTTCTCTTATGTTTAGCTGTCCTGGAGGTACTGAGGTGCATAATCATTTACTTACATAATTAGGATATTTGTTTTTTTTTTTTTTTTTAAGCCTTCTTAACTTAAAGTTTGATCGTTTTTTATCAATGTATATTTCTAATGAAGTGCTAAACTGATCTCATTCCAAATGGTTAAATGGTGAGCTTAGCCTAAGAAAATGAACAGAAACTCTCCTTTTGACCACAATTCTAAACCTAGGCTGTGAAAAGCCTTCCTGTTCATGGGGAAGGAAGGGGGCTGGGAGATGTGAGGGACACTGAGCTCAACCCAGAAGATTATCATATCATCCAGAAACAAACAGGAAAGAACAGCCCTTGTCTGCTTTCACAGCTGAGCTGGTAGGTCGGGGGCAGTTCCTGCCCCGTGGGGTTTCTCAGTAGCATCAGGCTATTCTTTGCTGGTTCTTTTAAGCATCAATAACCAGAGGCCTTCACTGGGTTTAGGACTGTTTGCTAATAAAATACTCCCATCTGCAGGACCCACAGCTGAGAAAGGTGCAGTGTGCAAAAAACCTAGTATTTCTTCTGGCAGGTTTCTCTACAAAACGGAAAAAGTTGAAAGAAGCTGCTTATCTTATAAAATACCGGCATGAGAATTCCAGACTTGCAGTCTGTCAAACAAAAAAGCTTGTCTGTACTTTGAATGACACATTGCCGTGTCTGAGATGCTGACGGCGTTACTGGGAAGCCCTTAATAAACAGTAAGTAGCCCGAGCCACAAGCTGGCTCTGGGGGTTGGAACCAGACCTATGAAGATGACAAAGCGGGAAAGGATTAGTGTTATTACTGCATCTGAGAACAGCAGGGAGGAGACTGCTTGAGAAACCGTGAACTCCACCTCCATCTTTTTAGGTGATGGATTTAAACTGTGCAAACAATGACAACAAAACAAATACATAAGAAGTCCTTTTTATGTTGAAAGACTTCCACAGAAGGAAATTCCAAACAGAATCACAATTTGTAGTTTGTTCATTTTACTGTGATGATAATAATGAAGCACTTTTCCTGGAATACTAAGAATATAAACATCTCATGTTGCCAGGGGCACTTCGTTAATTTAGTATGTTAAGCTTGCTTCATCTATCAAGAATATTAAATTAGATTCTGTCCTTGAAAATGTATGTCACTAGGTTCAGGAAGGAAGAACTACTCACCTTGGGCACCAGGTTTCCCTCTTGGGCCTGGAAGTGCCCCCAGCAAACCTGAAAGAGAAAAATTTAACAGATTAATATTTTATATATATATGGTTTATATTATTATATACATTAATATATATAACTTAGTCGGCTTGGTCGACTTCATTTTGGCAACAGAAAGAAGTTTAGTTATCACACACCCAGAATACGTTAAAGATCATTAGTTCTGTGAGAGAAGAATTTCTGGAGCAGTGAAGGATTACAGTGTTACTAATGAGTCTATGAAAAGTAAAATGAGTGTGTCCAAGATGATGAGCAAGCTCTACCCGTTTCTCCTTTTTCTCCTGCTGGACCAGGAATTCCATCACGTCCTTGATCACCTCTTTCACCCACTGGTCCAGGGTTTCCAGGGAATCCTGGAGGGCCTGAAGAAAATAAAACGCCATTCAAAGAGAGAACTTACTATCAGATAGAGAAAGACAAATTTTTATCACTTATATATGGAATCTAAAAAAAAATGTTACAAATCATTTACAAATCAAAGATAGACTCATGGGCATAGAAAACAAACTACGGTTACCAAAGGGGAAAGGGGGGAGAGGGGTAAATTAGGAGTTTGGGATTAACAGATACACTCTACTATACATAAAACAGATAAACAAAAGGGCCTACTGTATAGCACAGGGAACTATATTCAGTTTCTTGTGTTAACATATAATGGAAAATAATTTGAAAAAATATATATGTGTGTATACATATACAACTGAATCGCTTTACTATACATCTGAAACTAACATTGTAAATCAATCACATATCAGGAAAAAACAAAATTTAAAAAAGGAAAAAAACAAAACAAAAAAACCCAGCAACCGCCCCCCCCAACTCCTAAAGAAAGAGAGGATTTACTTCCTCTCAGTGGCCTAATGTGAACACCAGATATGTGGAATTCTGTTAGAGGTGTTCATTTTTCAGAACTGTAGTTATGTGACGCTAGATTCACTGTGAAAACCATGGACAGACTAATGCTATCAGGAGGATCTCACTTCGGAACGTGTAGGTTGGCAGACTGTTGAATTAGGTAGATATAAACACCGAACCTCACTTTTCTGCACTGCTGCCTGGGGACTGAGGAACTGGGAGCCACCTTCTCAGGAGCAGGTGTGGGTTAGAGATACAAATGTACTGAGATTCCAACCTCAGGAGAAGATAGGCTTCCCTCACAAAAGGGAACCAGACAAAGCACAGAAACGGAACCTGGAGGGCCTTTTATTCCTGGAAAGCCAGGGAAGCCTTTCATTCCTTTAGACCCCACATCGCCATCAGGGCCCGGCTTTCCTGTAAATGAAGAGAGAGGGGAAGGGAAAAAGAAAACCGAAAGATAAATGATTCCAGCAGAGGCTCCCGCGGTCGCGTCTCACGGTCAGCTGTGCTCACGCTGGCCTTTAGGAGGCGCTCTTGCCACCAGTCACCTCGGGCTTTCGACCTGGCTGTTACTTCCCCAGAGAAGCTCAGCAGAGATGTGTCCAATAATTTTCAAAGGTGTGCGGATTCCAGCCACGTGGACTGCTTCACATCTGATGTATAACTTTAATTGGGAGTTAAATCCATTGAACATTTCTATGTTTGAAAAGGTAGTTTACGTAGTATCTTTAGGTAAGAGCTGAAGCTGCAACCCAATGGTTTTGCAGTTGTTTTTAATCAAACAAAATGAAAACTTAGATTCAAATAATAGGCAAATAAGAAAGCAAGCCAATGTTCAACTTGGAAACATGCCAGGGGGGAAAAAAAAACAAAACCCTTGGACATCAGTGTTAAGGGTTGAATTGTTTAGCTCCCATATACATATGTCAAAGTCCTAACCCCAGTGTCTCAGAATATCACTGTATTTGGAGGCAGGGTCTTTAAAGAAATAATTAAGTTAAAATGAGGTCACTAGGGCAGTCCCTAATGCAATATGACCGATGTCCTTATAGGAAGAGATTAGGACAGAGACACACAGAGGAAAGACACAGGGAGAAGACAGCCACATACAAGCCAAGGAGAGAGGCCTCAGAAGAAATGAACCCCGCTGACACCTTGATCACAGACTGCCAGCCTCCAGAACTGTGAGAAAATGAATTTCTGCTGTTTAAGTCCCCCCACCTACGGTATTTGCTATGGAAGCCCTAGAAAACTAACACGAATATCATCAGACCGGACATGGAACCAACACTGAGCGTCTTTGGGCTGAATTCGTCTAGGCAGCACTTCCAAAGTTTCATTTACAGGAGGAGGTTTGTAGATTTTGGTTAACCAAACCGGACTGAAATTAGCGCCTCGTGATTAACTGCGTCTTCGAATTTGAAGACGAAAGTTTAATACAAGCAACTGTAGCAGAAAAGCCTGAATTGCTTTCTATTTACTATTCTAGGAGGCGAGGGCCATACCGAGCATCATGCTTCCAGGTTTTGGGGTTGTAAAGCCAAGGCTCACCTGGGTGGCCGGGACTTCCGGGACTCCCAGGAACTCCCTCAGGTCCAGCAGGCCCCAGATGTCCAGGGGCACCAGGCGGCCCTCTTTCTCCTTTCCTTCCCATGTCACCTGGCAATCCTGGAGCACCCTTAAATTCAGTCAAACACCTTTAAAATTCTCATATAAGCAGGATATGTGATCAGAGTTAAGTCCCAACTGTATTTGTTTGCGTTTCTTTATTTACTTATTCATTTAGCAATTCACGGGGAGCATCTGCTATGTGCCAGCACCCGGATAGCTGCTGGGAACAGGGTGGCTGCACAATTTGTGGGGTGCGCTGCAAAATGAACATGCAGCTCTCTTTAAAAACAATCAAAAGCAATTCAAGACAGAAATGGCAGAACCAAGCATGGAGTCCTTATGAGTATGGGACCTCTGTGGATACATGAGTTCTATGTCCTGTGCCCACGAAGCCAACTCTTACCACGTATATAATGGCAACCATGCACAGATAGGTGATAGACACAGTTCCTGCCTTTATGGAGCTTTAGAGACCAGGGGAGACAGATAATAATCACACATGTGCAGAATTTCAGACTGTGATGATTTACTCATGGGTGAGAAAGAAACAGATCAAATGGATGTGTGTCCTTCAAATTCTCTGCGTGCAGGTAAAAGTATGTCAATTGCGTGTAAAACAAAAGCTTTTCATATTTAATATTCATTAAATCTGTACTTTACTTTTATGATAAATCAGAACATGTGGCTATGATGATGGCTTACAAAGTCTCAACGGTGGCTGATTAAAATATTCTACTCTGCTACTAAGATTTGCCAGCATGATAAAACTAGCTCATTTTGTGTTCAATGCACAGTTTTAAAAATTTCTTCCATGGCGACCTATGAAAACTTTAAATCTAAATGAAACTATTAATTAGCTGTCAATTAAATCAAATACATTTCCTCATTCAGAAAATATCTCAGTGGAAAGAGTCTCTTTCTGTGTCTCTGAAGACCTAGTCTGAAAATAAAGAGCAAAGGAAATTTGTTTGTGCACCAAGGAATAAAGGATTACTTTCTTGGATCTTTGTGGTTTCTACAAATTTTCATTCTTGTTGTTTTATAGCTGGAGAACATGATTGGTGGAAATCTTTAGGAAAGGTGTTATTTTATTGGCCCAAAAGAGGGAGAGAAAGTTTGCTAAGTAACAATTTTAATATTTTTGGAGTCATGTACTCCTGTAAGTCTGATGAAAAATACAGACTCTCCCCCACCCCCAAAATATTTGCATCCAAACATTTTGCATTCAGTTTCAGGAGACCAGCGGGCTTCTTTGGATCCAATAGACTTCCCTAGTGTTTCATGGAATCCCACGTTAAAACCCCTTGCTTATGGGAATTTCTACTAATTATTCTCTAGTGACTTAGCTCTGGCTCCTAGTGTGTTATATGCAGAGACGTTGGAAGGAAATAAACCTGAAAAAACAACTCAGCCCCACTGAAACCTTTGGTTGCCACTTGGTTCAACATACTAGTGAGGATTTTGACATCCAATCTCTAGTTGACAGAGCACAAGCACAAGATAAAAAGCTTCTGTGTAATGCAGTAACGATACTTAAAGTTCTAAAACAAGAGTGACAAATGTATGTATCTTAAGATTTTTCCTGCTTTTTAATGATGCTCTAATTTTATTTTATTTTATGTCTTTTCTTATATTTTAATAAGACAAGTGTTTTTTAATTACAGACTTGGGAAATTTATTTTTATAAGTCTGTGTGTGATGAATCCATAGTAGAGATTGGCCACTTTGTATCACAAGAAAAACAAACATTGCCCTGTCAGCTTCTACGGGCCTGTGATCACTGCCTCCTTCTGGCAGCACACTTAAATTGCAGGGACAGTTAGGTGAAATCTCTTGGCGGCTGCAACTGGAGGGAATAAACCCAGAAGCTGAAGCTGTGTGATAGGCATCCTCAGTTGTAGAGAGAGGAAATAAAAAATAAATAACTTCCTAAAAATACAGTAATATCTTCAAATTTCCCTGCCCACAGTGAATCCAGATACTTGTTGATATTTAAAAGGGCTTACTCCATCATCAAAACATAAATACTTCAGTGGCCTATATACCTTTGGTCCTGGTGGTCCTGGCCTTGTGCCTTCTGAATAACCTGGCTCTCCCTTATCTCCTTGGAGACCAGGAATACCTGGGAGGCCTGGTCTTCCGGCTAGACCT
This sequence comes from Camelus bactrianus, assembly GCF_048773025.1. Lineage (NCBI taxonomy): Eukaryota > Metazoa > Chordata > Mammalia > Artiodactyla > Camelidae > Camelus > Camelus bactrianus. Next base: position 95,150,028 of record NC_133543.1, on the reverse strand, counting down.
GGGAATCCCAAGGTTCCTTTCATTCCTTTGGAACCTGAAATTTGGAAAGAAATCTGGTAAAATAAGCCAACACAGTGATCTTGGTTTTACTTCTGACCTTTGCCCAAACCACCTTTCTCTTAAGGGGCTGGTTTTTCAGAAGCACCAATGCATCAGGTAGTCTTAATGGATGATTCTTACACAATGTAAATATTTATTCTGTTCTTGCTCATGTTGTAGTTGAATATGGTGTATTTGTCTAATCTAGTTGTTTTACACTAACTTTCTACCAAGTGGAAAATCAAAATGACAGACATAAAAAATCTAGAATTGGGACCCATTGTGAGCTTGTAGACTCATAACAGGACCTAGTGTGTTACCTGGCAACCCCATGTTTCCCATGCTTCCTGGCACACCACGTGGTCCTGGCTCACCGGGATTCCCAGTGCTGCCCGGATCTCCTCTGGGGCCTTGAGAACAAAGAAATAGTCAGACGTCCTGTGTAGTTCCTTGACAAAGTAAATGCTCAACAAGTACTGGTTGCTGGCACAAATGAATGAATCCAGAGCAGCCAGACCAGCTGGTTTAGGTACTTGTTTAGCTGCCTTTATGCCTTCAATTAAGGAAGGGACTGGGGACTCAGAAAATGTAAAATTAGAGAAAGTTTGATTTTTGCCACCAGGCCTGGATTTCAAACATCCAAATCATCCTAGGACCAATATCAGCAGGAAAGAGGGCGCATCCTGTGGCCATATAGTAATAGATTTCCTAGAGCAGTATTGAAATTTCATTGCCATGCAATAAATTTCATCACTGATGTGTCACAGGGAATAGGGGGCTACTTTAATTGCTTTAAAAAATTACTCTGCAAACTCAATAACTTGCTGCAAATAGAAGGAGGTAAGTTTGAAAACCTCTAAAGCATTATCTTACTTTCTTCTACGATATGTGATGTTGTGATAAATTATAGTTTATAATATATATCAGCACTTTCAAAATAAAATTATGAGTGCAAAATAGAACGTCACGTAGGTTAATATTTTTTAGTTAATACAGGCTGACTATAATTTGGTTAAATTATGAGAAGCAAATTTCTTGAGGCAGAATTCATACTGAACCCAGTAAGTCTAGAGACACACATTTTGTTACATTTAGATCTAGGAAAACTTAACTCCTGGTATTTCTATTAGAGAATCAGCTAGTATACCTGGTGGTCCTGGTGGTCCAGGTAACCCCTGGAGTCCTTTTAAACCTGGTAAGCCTGGAATGCCTCTGTTTCCTTTTTCCCCAGGCTCTCCTGCAAATCCTAAAGTTAAAAACCATGGATCAAAAATACAGGTTAGAATTTTATCAGACATATCCATATCCCTGATTAAAATTTATGAGCCACTATTCTAATACAACATAGCATATCTGTTAAGAGCATGGGCAGATTTGAGCTTATATTTTATTTTAAAAAAGAGAATTAAATGAGATAATATGTGAAAAGCGTTAGCACAGTGCCTGGCCTGAGTTAGTTCTCAAAGAACACTAGCAGTGATCATTATATTTATACTTTAAACCAATATGTTAAGAATTAGTGGTCTAAATATAGATTTTTAAAAAATTAATGACAGAGGACCATCTACCACACTATTCTTGTCTAGGCTATTCCATCCTTAATCCATTTATTACAATCATCTACTAAGTAACTGGTATAGGGCAGACATTATTTTCTTTTATTTATCTTATTTAATCTTCACACAATCTCAGTCTATTCTTGAGCCTTTCCAGATTAGGTGTAGAGATGAGAAAACTGAGACTCTTTAAGAAGTCAACGGACTAATCTACAGTCACACCATCAATTGGTGGTAATGCTGGGATTTGACCCCAGTTCTGCAAGCCAGAAGGCTCATAAATTTCCCACAACACCATCCTACGTTCCCTAAAATACGGTTTCGATCACGTTATCCTCCTGCTCAAAAATATTCATTGAATCTCTATTGCTTACAGAGTGAACAGCGAACTCCCTTCCCTGGCACATGAGCCGCTCTGCAATCTGTCCCTGGCCTGGCTTTGCGTCTTTTCTCACCCAGATTCACTTCCCTTGGCTGTTTCCCTGCTTACATATTTATTCATTCATTCACATGCGGATTGAGTACCTAATTAATAGACAGGTCTTGTGCTGAGTACTGGAGACATAAATAAATCATGTTCCCTTCCCCAATTTTTTAGTGTTTAACTGGGGAGACAGCCAAGTAAAAAATTACCACCCAGTGGGAGGGTTTCTGTAATAGAGTTGGGCACAATATGCTACAGCGAAGAATTTTGAGAAGACGGGGATTTTTTTGTTTGTTTAGCTCAGTCTTGAAGACCAAGTGGGAGCTAGGCGGGGAGAGAAAGCATGGAATGGGACAGGATTCCACGGCAAAACAATAACACGTGCAAAGAAGTGGTGAGTGATGAAGAGTTAGAGTATTTTCTTCTGTAACCTTCTTTTTTCCATTTCTGTCCTTTATCATCACCTAAAAATATATACTGTTTAGTAAATTCATTGGCTTAAGGCTTTTTAAAGGGTTGGCAGATGACTTCCTGCAGGCCAAATTTGGCTTGAGGTTTTATGGCTGGGGAGCTAAGGATGATTTTCACATTTTTAAAGAGTTGTAAGCAAACAGACGAACAAACACCAAGGAATAATATGCAACAGGGGTCATATGTGGTCCACAAAGCCTAAGATATTTACTACCTGGCCCTGTACATAAACTGTTCACAGAACCATTACTGTCTCTTTCCCCCTCTGAGATGTTAAGTTTCCTCATGACCAGGATAAACCTCTGCTTTGTTCACCTGTGTGTTTTCAGGACATGGTACACAGCCTAGTCAATAGGTACCAAAAAATAATTGTTCAGCAGATACTAACCACTATATATAAAATAAACAACACGTTTCTACTGTATAGCACAGGGAACTATATTCAATATCTTGTTGTAACCTATAATGAAAAAGAATATGAAAAGGAATAAAAAAAATAATCATTCAGTAAACAAATATCATGTGGCTGGAGAGGCAGGCAAAGGGCAAGTAATGAGGAAACTTGTATGCCAGTCTAAGAAGCTTGAATTCTTAAAGGGAGACATGGGAAGATTTTAAGTCAACAGTATTACCTACTCATCTGAAACCTATTCACAGTTTAAATCCCCCTTCATGGAGGCTTCTTTGACTACCCTGGTTGAGGAGTTTTCTGCTTTGCTCATCTCCCACAAGGCTCACTGTCAGTGGTACCCAGCAGGCAGCAGAGAGAGGAGGCTGGGTATGGACTTTGGAACCTACTACATCAGTGTGAGTTCCCTCTCTGAACTTCCTATCAGAATGGCACTGGGTAATTTGAACTTTCCATTCCCCACCTGTAAAATGGGATCATAGCAATAGCCTACTCCTAGGGTCGTTGTGAGTATTAAATGAGTGAATATTTGTAAGACTTAAAACAGTACTTGCATGTGGGAAGTGCTTCATAGATCTTTGCTAAAATAACGTAACAGTTCTTTTTGTATTATTTATTATCTTTTTGTACACATGCCTAAATCTCCCATGCAGACTCCTTGAAGAGAGGATTACTGTGCTTTTTGTACCCTCAATATCTCTTCCACATTTGCAGTGGATGTGTTTAAGTCAGAAATTCAGATAAAGAAATGGATATTGAGATTAGAGAGGCCTAGACAGCATGATCTTTGGTGGAGGTTGTTCAGTGTTTGCTCCTTGGTTATGGGCGTAAAAAGCCAAAAGGAAACACATAGGACAGCTTCCATGTGTACTGTACTTTGCTAGAAGTATAGAAATAGTGCATGTCCTTCTCTACAGAAATTATTCTTTATTGTAAATTAGTACCCATTGTGCATTCATGATGTTAGAGCCAAATTTTCATTTTCGTAGGCACAGATATGCTGGTTATATTTTTTTCAAAATATTTGCAACACTACCTAAATCATCTAGCATAATCCAGTGAAGTGGTGTCAGACAGTTTATGAGATCTGGACTTTTGTGCCAGTATTTTTTTTTTTTTTCTATCTTGGCTTAGACTAGTTCTAGCAGAGTTTTATAAAATTTATATTATTTTCTATTTCATTGCTAAAAATGTAATGGAGTCTTCTGTTTGCACCCAGAACTAAACTATCTCTTTGATAGCAGCTTAAAGGGGGACGACCCAAAAGGACTTTACTTGCTAATTTTCCTTTAGAGAAAAAAAAAAAAAAACTGATTTTTTTTTCCCCCAAGTTGGCAAATTAGTTGGATTCAATCACTTTACAGAACCCTGGTCAAATGTCACTTCAGTGAAGTCCTTCCTTATTCTGGGAGAGACAGCTATTCAGTCTTTCCAGCTTGATCTACAGAACTCTATACAGAATTTTTAAAGCAAATGTTTACTTGGACTATAAATCCTTATATGCTTATTTGTTGAATATAATCTAATGTCTCAAAATTGATTACAAATTACTCAAAACTTGATATAGTTTTGCAATTACAAACACTTTAAAAAATTTTTTCCCTGCTATATAAGTTTGATCTGCAAATATTTAATTTTACCCAGCAATTCTCCATTTTACTAAAGTTACTTGGGATTAAATTTGATCAGGAAGACCACAAGGCAGACTTTCTTAAAATTTGATTTAATATTGGTTGTACTGATCATATTACAAAACCTGTCATAGAAAGTGTTTAAATAATGTGAAGTAGTTTGAATAGGTTTGAATTTGAGCTTAACAGCTACAGCTAATGCTTAGCAGCATTTTTAAGGCATTGATTTTTTAATCAAAATGTATTTTCTCTTTAGTAATTATTCTCCAAAAGATTCTGAGCATAAGAAGCAGTTTTTAGATGCAATCAGAAAAGTTCATCCTGGCAGTTGACAAAATATAGTAGAATTTGGGGTGGAAGTTTCTATTCCGGCCAGGGAAGTTTTTAATGTGGAATTTTCTAATGGTTTAATTTTCACCATACTTGGCAGGAAGAAGGCTTCAAGACTTAGAATTTAAAAAGTCACAAGTGACGATTTAAATGCAGCAGACCAAAATGCAGGAATAACTTAGAAATAAGTTACGCATTGAGGAGGCAACATATTACTGTTCAAGGCACACAAAACACAGTTCTAGTCCAGGCTCAGCCAGCAAATGGCTTTGGGAGCTTGGGCAGGAAATTAAACAGTGGTCCTCGCTGTTCTCGTATGTCAACTAAAGGCATTTTCCTAGATAATTTCTTAGTCCCAGAATCAGCTCTGCTGTTCTGGTTTTAAACGTAAGGCAGTCTGTACCTTCAAGTCCTGGTTCTCCTTTGTCCCCCAATAACTGGAATATTCGAGAAGGCCCATAAGTTCCCTTATCTCCTTGTTCCCCTTTGGCTCCGGGTGGTCCTCTCTCGCCCTTTACTCCTGGAATTCCAAAGCTCCCTACAAGACAGGAGTAACAACAGCAGTTCCTTAATTCTTTATGCATTCAAAGGATTCAAAAGTTAACAGAGCTTACCATAAAACAAAACAAATGGAACAAAAAGATTAACAGGGCTGAGAACTTGATAAATAGTTGCCCCCAACAGGCAGCCACATGAGGACAGTGGTATAAGCCTGTGCGGAGAAAATATCACTCTATTCAAATGGGAAAAAAGGGAATACAGAGAACTGCAAAATCACATGTCTAGTTCTCTCACAAATAGTTTCCCCTCAAGGGATAAAATATGGTTGGTTTTTCTGCTGCCAGCTGGAAGGGTGTTCTATCACTCACCCCGCGGCCCCGTGGTGCCTGGGTTCCCAGGGGGCCCCGGAGGGCCAGTGCTTCCAGGAAACCCCATCATCCCAATCACTCCCTTTTCACCTATGGAAACAATTCAACACAAAGCAGCACATATTGTAAAGAATGAGAAAAGCCAAATACACCATAAAATAAAATAAATTATACTTAGAAAGAGAGATGGAGAGAAAGAGAGAGAGTTGAAAAAATGGTTTCTGTGAATAGGAAAATAATCGTATTCGTCTAGGAGATGGGTCAGTAAACAGTCTTTTTTTACATCATGCATGTGGAAGTCATTGGTAGCAAATTACACTCAGGGATGAGAATAGAGTATGTTGAAATTTTGGAGCATTCCCTACTCCCAACCCTTGATCAATACATTTCTGTTATATTCCCTTATTTTACTTTCCTCATAGCATTTGTCTCTAGATGAACTTTGTTCTTGAATGTGTTTGTCATTGACTCCCCCACTGCTGGAGGTGGAGTCTTGTCCACTGATGTGTCTCTAGGACCTGGAGCAATGCTGGCAGGTGACAGTAGCTCAGTAATACAAATGAAAGCATAATTTGCAGATTAAGTTGTTATTCTGAGCTCCTCTCTGAAGGAGAGATCAGTGAGGTCCTTACGGCATGAGAAGACTATTGAAATATTCTCTCCCAAACATATAAACCATAAAAAGTGATAAGATAAAAAGAATTATACGGAAATATTATGAACAAATATATGACAGCAAATTATGTAATTCTGACAAAATGGACACATTTCTTAGAGAGGCACAGATTGCCAACTCAAGAAGAAATAGAAAATCTGAGCAGATCTGTAACAAGTGAAGAGATTGAACTAGTCATTTTAAACTTCCCACAGAGAAAAGCCCAGACCCAGATGACTTCACTGGTGAATTCTACCACATGTTTTAGGAATATCAATTCTTCACAAATTCTTCTAGAAAACACAAGAGGAGGAAGCACTTCCCATCATGTTCTACAAGGCCAGCATTATACCCTGATACCAAAACCAGACAAAGATATCACAAGAAAAGGAAACAGACTGGTAAATATCGCTTATAAATATGGATGCAAAGATTCTCAACAAAATACTAGCAAACACATTTTAGTAGTAATATATAAAAAGGACTGCACAGCAAAAATAGTTATACCATGAGTAATTGAGAAATGTGAGCATCTCACCGTCACCGTTTCCCCACCCCCAGCCCCCTGCAAATAATTGAGAAGAAAAGCTTATACTAAATGAGAGAAGCTTAGAGTCAAAGAGCTATGCATATCTCTAATTTATGCAGCCACTGTAAAAAGGAAGTGTGGAAAAAGAGAGAAGAAAAACAAACGCACAAAAGGGATACCTGGTAGCCCTAGAAATCCTGGATTTCCTGGATATCCTTTTGGACCAGGTAGGCCCATCTCACCTTGACGACCTGGCATTCCTGGTGGTCCAGGTTCTCCAGGAAATCCAGACCTATCCAAGCCCGGAATGCCTGGATCTCCCTCTGGCCCTGTTTCGCCTCTTCTGCCTATATACAAATGAATGAACACACAATTGCTTTTCCCACCAACTCCAGATATATTTTACGGCTATAAATATTTAGCTCTGTGATTTTGGGTAAACCACCCACTTATCTAATTGACTGACTCGGGTCCCCTTCTATATAATTCTAAGATCCCTCTGGCTTTCACATTCTGTGTTTCAATGATTCATGCAGTAATGAAAGCATAGAATTTAGATTTACTTTCTAGTCCTGCAGGCACACCTTGGGAATGCACTTTATGGCCGTGGTCAGTCTCCAACCTGCAGGATTCACACAGAGCCACTCACGTGAAGGCAAGCTAGCAGATGCTTCTGGAAGCAGTTTAACAGCACCACTACAACAATTAACGTTGTGGCCAAAATTTTGTTTGTGAGCATATAAGAAGTATGATAGATGAGTTCTAAAGGGTTTTTTTTTCTCCAGAAATAGTTCACGGATCTGGTTGAGAGGAGCCAGAAAGATAGTAAGTTCCCACGACCACCTGGCCTTCATAATTTAGATGTACTTTCCTATACTTTCTTTTATGTTGCTTGTAAAGCAACCAACTATGTATTTTAGTTTATAACTTGTAAACATGTATCTTTGCGTACATTCACTCTGTTTCAATAATAAGGATAAATTTACCACTCTAAGATACCTATGAAAGAATTAAAAGTAAAACTTTTTTGAGAGTGTCTATATGTATGTAAATATACCTTTGTATATATCTTCAGTGTTCATATTTTCTCTCATATAAGACACAAGCCAGTTTTAGTATAGTAATTTCAGGTCTGTTACTCTATAAATAGTACTCACTGCAACAGATCCATGACAGCAGGGTTTTGTTTCTGCAATAACTTTTCTTACTGAACAGTGGTCAGGACTTGTTGCTGGACAGTTCTCATGTTAAGCAGCAAAGCTCAGAGCATGCTCAGAGTCCCATGTCACCTGCCTGCCTGGTGACTGGTTTCAAGGACCTCCCCTACCTTGTTGCCCTTTCAGTCCATTTAAGCCTGGAAGTCCTTGGGCTCCCCTGGGACCTTCTGTGCACTTTCCTGGGAGTCCTCTTTCTCCAGGTGGTCCAGTCTGCCCTGGATCCCCTGCAAAACAGAGTCCAAGAACACAATCAGGTGACAAAACCCAAGGTCCTAGTGTTGCTATCCCAATCGTTTTCCTATAACTTTCGCCTCTGAATGGAACCTCTATTCAGTACCATTTCTGTGCCATATAGAGGACATTAAAAACGAAAGAAGGAAGAAAGGGAGAAAGAGGGAACAAAGGTAGGGTAGCAATGGAATGGAAAGTTGAACGGGAAAATAATTAAGCCTTTCAGATTCTGTCTATTGAACAAGCAGTTTGCTTGAGAAAAATTCCTCACCCCTACAGCACCTACACATTCAATCTGCAGCGTTTTAGCTGAGCTCACAGTGGAGAAAAGTAATCACACTTGCTGTTGTACCTCGTGGTCCATCAAGCCCTCCAGTTCCTGGAATTCCAGGGAGACCTGGAAGTCCAGGGAGTCCAGTTTCTCCATTTTCCCCAGGGTTGCCTCTTTCTCCTGGCAAACCTGGCGGTCCTGGTTCTCCAGGTATGGCTAGTCCTGGTTCTCCCTATATCACAGAAATTATGTTAGTTTTACTGTATCATGCTTCCAAACCCTTACTGACTGTCGACTATTGGTCTTTAGGGCTATTTACTTGAAAATAATGTCTCCCTAACGGAAGTTCTATGTCCCTTTTGCAAAGTCTCCACCACTCCATCCATTTTCCTTTTTTAATTCTAGTTGCTACCTTTTCTATAAAGTTAGGCTTAATAATTCGGCAGAGCCTCTACTTTTTCAGAATGTAGAGTTTTCTGTAAACAGTCTAGTTGCCTCTCCTTTTGACAGTTTTTCTCATATCTACCTATGTTTCTTTCTAGCTTTCTCCCATTTTAAATACTCTGAATGTTTCTGAAAATTAAGGAAGAAATAGAAAGGCAAACTGGTCTTCTTACACCTTCTATTCTCCTTTCTAAAGGGGAGGAATAGTTCAGAGAAACGTGAAAATTTCAGTATCATCATCATCACCATCTACAAATATGTTGATAATTTCTACACACAGAGCATCCTAACTGGCTGGCTGTAAACACCCCTCCCCTCCCCCACATCAATCTGAATCTTAACTATTGAAGACCTTGACTCCTGGGAGGCCTGGCTCTCCAGGTAACCCGGGCTTTCCCATTTCTCCAGGACAACCTGGGGATCCTTTTGTTCCTGGGAAACCTCGGTCTCCTACAGAGAAAAAAATAACAAAGGTTGTAAGATGAGTCATAAAAGTAGTATCTCTCTTTCTCATCTAATGTTGTTATGAGTCAAGGAGCTTTAGATGTTTTTAAAAAAGTCTTAATGATGAGAAATCAATGGCTAAATTAGCGATTTAAAAAATTCAATTCCAAATCAGATTACATTGGTTCCCAATTTTAAAAATTACCTTCTCCATTTTTTGTTGGTTAGCCCACTAAATTTTGATTCAGCAATTCTTTAAACCACTGATACTGCTTGATTTGGCTGCCTTTTTTTTTCTTTTTTGAAAGTGTATTCTACACACAGTGTACAGCCAAATGAATTTCCACATGTGTGTTTATATCCAGGCAAGCATGACCTAGATTACGATATAAAGCACTTCCAGCACCCGGGTAAGCTTTCTCAACACAGGTTGCTCAAGAGAATTACTTCGCAATACTCTACAGCAGCCACTGAAGGTAATAAATTAAATTTCTCTTATGCATCTATAATAGGAGAGCTGAGAAAGGAGTAACACATATCTTTTTTTTTTTTTTTTTTTTGATCTGTGTTTCAAAAGAGGAAAGCCTTGTGGAGCAAAGCTACGTTAAGAGAGTTCTTTTGTGCCCCCAGTCTGATGAATTTTAAATTCACAGTTATTTCATGGGATTCATTTAGACTCAATTAGGAAATTTTGAATCTCTACATTCAAGGAGTTCTGGTTCTATAATTTATAGTCTTCTTCCAGAAGGTGAATCCGTAGGGTTACAAGCTAAGGTGCAATTTCTCCATGAAGAGTCCAAGAAGCACTAGGCAAAAGCATGGACCAGGCTGCATTATTTCAGAGATCACTGGGAAGAAATCTAAGAAACTAGAGTCAGTGCCATTTTTGGGACCCCATGAGAAATGTGCTTATGTTTTCTCAAGGTATTTTTAATTTCTTCTTTGAATTCATCATTGACCCATTGGTTTTTTAGTAGCATGTTGTTTAGTCTCCAGGCAGTCATTTCTTTTTTTCTTTCATTTTTCTTACTGTGGTTGATGATTGTGTTTTCTATTTCAAATACTCATAAACTGAGATCAGTATTCCCATATCTGGGCAGAACTGATGTATGATAAATATCGATACATATTAATCTAGGAGGTGAAGCACCAAATAATGGATTATATTTGAACAAACACTTTAAGTAATATTGAAGTAAACATGAAATTATTACAAAGTCTGAGGTTCTATGGGACAATCTAGGGACCAAGATTACTCATATGTCATCCTGGATAGGACTTTGATGCATTTGTCAGCAGGGAGCTTCAAATTATTGTTTGAATTCTCAGCATCTGGATTTTTTGGAGGAAAAATAGAAGGAAAATAACTTCTATAATTTATTTTGGAGTACAGAAGGAAATCAGCCATTTGTGATTTAATAGTTCTTTTTTTATTATAAAAGAAATTATAAAGTGAAGAAATGTATAAATGTACAAAGTACAGACATCTATTAAGATGAATAAATTCCTCATAATCCCACAACTTTATAGAAGAATCACCATTACCATTTTCATGAGTTTCCTTCCAGTTTTTTTTTCTACACACTTTAAAATAAATGATTGAGATGAATTTGCATAAATCAACGTGAATTCTTCCTTTCTGCTAAAAATTATTTTAAGGTTTTCTTCCCTTTAAGGCTGGGAGAAAATATTATTTTAAAGGATTTAATAGGTATTTCCTATGTTATTCATTATATGTATTTCTATTTTATAAATATCGACAATGAACTTTATGTTTAAAATTTTTTAAAATTTACCCTTAGGTCCAGGAGGCCCAGGAAATCCAATTCCTGGAATTCCTGGTTCACCATCAGGCCCAGGAAGACCTGAGGCACATCTTCCTGTGGATCCAGGGATACCTTAAAAACACACATACAGCCACATCAGCAACTTCCCTTTATTTTGCTTTAAAACAAAATGTTTGTTTCTGTGTCATCCCAGACCTTTTTGGAAATTAAGAAACAACTGTAACATAAACCCAACTTCCTTCCCATTTCTATCCAATGGACTAACCATTAGGAGGTGTAAATAATTTTGAAAATACAATTGAACTCCTAAAAAGAAATATTCTCGATATCTTGAACTATATCAGTCTCCCTCCGTGAATGCGAAGTTAAGTTTTAGATCACGTTGGCAAAGAAGTTAAGTTTTCAAATGAGGAAGCCGTGGGAACTATCTTAGCCCACATTCCTTGCTCCTCCCCTGAAAATCCACGGAGATTGTTCTGCTCTCCAATTCCTCATAAGTAACTGTATTGACTGTCTTTTGGAATTAGAAGCACCAGTGGGAATCATTTGGGTAACCACCCTGTCTGTTGGCTTGCTCCCTCTGGCTTGTGGTCTTATTTGGAGCCAATGAATGTATTTTTTCCTTATAACAGGAGGGTTATAACCAGGAGAGTCAGGGTACCATCTGATGCTATGCACCCGACGTGGCAAAGGGGATACTCACCAGGTGGACCTTGGGGGCCAGCACGGCCGGGGGGGCCAGGAGGTCCTGGTGGCCCTGGGACTGGTGTTGAAATACCAAGTTCTCCCTTAGGACCTTAAGAAAATTTGTAATCGTAAGATTGGTCTGCATATTGAAGCTTTTCTTTGTTTAGAAGGAGAAAATTTGATTATAAGGAGTTTGTGAATATACCTCAAGGAACATAAAACAAAGTCTGTTTCCACAGGCTTCAAAACTGAATTAAAGACAGCCAGTTCACAAGAACGTTTTTATTCAACTGACAAATATGTACAAGCGTCCGTTATTGTCTAAGCCTTGTTTTAATTAATAGCTCAACATGCTGGTCTATCGAAAGCCTTCTTTTTAAAAGGCAATACTGTGGACTTCAGCCTAAAAGTTGGTGACTACTGGTAGGATATTTATTTATTGGGTGACTAGTTTCCACAGCAAAGAAGGAGGGTAAATTGAACAAGACGCGAAGTGTGGTCTGACAAGCTGATCTGGGCTGCGAACTTGGGCGTGTTTTCTGCCCTCTCTAAGATCCTCATGCATTGAGGAAATAACACCAGCCTTGCTGGTAAAGATTTGCGATAATGTTCTGACCGCAGTGACCCAAATTAGAAACATGTTAATGATTAGTATTGTCCCTATATTCATACAGTCATACGAAAAAATAGGTTAACGGTAGTGTGATGGGGAAAATTTGATGATAATATATTTTATGACAATGGAGTCCTTTACTAAAGATTCACAGTTATAATGAACAGAAGAGGATTTGGGGGAGGGTATAGTGTAGTGGTGGAGAGCCTGCCTAGCACGCAGGAGGTCCTGGGTTCAATCCCCCGTACCTCCATTTAAATAAATAAATAAATGAACTTAATGATCTCCCCTCCTCACCAGAAAGAAAAAAATATATAAAAAATTTTTTAAAAAGAAGAGGATTTGAAGATGGATTAGAAGAGGGTTAGTAAACTTTTTCAGTAAAGGGTCAGATAGTAATAATAGACTTTATGGTTCAGATGGTCTCTGCTATCCCAGTGTAAGAGTAGCCAGGAATAGTATGTACATAAATGAGCATAGCTATGTGCCAATAAAACTTTATTTATGGACACTGGAACAAATTTCATGTAATTTTCACAGTCACAAGATAGTATCCAAAAGTTTTTTTCCAATCGTTTAAAAATATAAAAACCGATCTTAGCTTGGGGGCTATACACAAGTAGGCAGTGACTGGATTTGGACTGTGGGCTGCCATAGTTTGGTGGTCCCTGGGTTAGAACAGCAGCCTCAAAGGTAAGGGACGGGAGAAAAATATATATGCATGTAAAATCATAAAATAAGCTTTATATACATGTATGGACAGAAATGCATGCATCCAATTGATAATATACAGTTGACCCTTGAATAACATGGGTTTGAACTGCACGGGTCCACTCATCCACGGATTTTTGTCAACAGTAAATAGTACTGCTTGATGCACCTGTGGATGCAGAACCAGGGAGATGGAGGACCTGCATACATGGAAGAACCGCATACAGGGAGGGCCAACTATAAGTTACACATGTGGAAAGTTGGCACCCCTAACCCTCATGTTGTTCAAGGGTCAACTGTATGTTGACCTACTATGGGGATATGCACTTAAAATTTTTTATTGGTGAAGGATGTTATAAAAAGATTTGAAGACCACTAGTTTCCTGGGTCTCACCCTTTAAAGTGATTTTAGAAATAAAAAAATGACCATGGTAGCATTATTTGTTTAAAAATGTCAGTAACATGAAATTCTCATCTTCAGCCATGTTCTCCACCACAGATAAACACTGAGGATCAGAGCCATCCAGAATCCCTCAACTCAGTGCACATGGATCCCCAAAGTTACCAGACTTTAACATCAAAGCAACTTTTCTTCATTTGTCTTAGATATTTTGAAGTTTTGTTTATAAACCATTTATTAGGTTCTGGATCAAAAAGAACAAATAACATGAATGAGCCCTGTGGTCAGGAAGGTTTTTGCCTCCCCTTGGTTTATCATAACTGACTTCCACGCATCTCTTAGGATCTGTTAATTCCATGTACTTATATCAGTAATGGATATAGACCATCCTAGGAAATTTCATCTGAATTGCTCAGTAACAGGGGAAAAAATGGATTTTCTCTAACATACCCTACATGTTCTTTCCTAGTATCTACAAGTTGACCTAGTCTACTTATTAGAAGCAAATTTCTATAAATTTCATTCATATTTTAAGGGAGTTTCACTACCTCTAGGAACCATCAACCCACTCCATAGGAAAACAGGACTGGAAAGAAAACTAACCAACCGGCTTCTCCAGGTGGTCCAGGGACTCCAGGAAGTCCTTGGGCGCCCTTGGGACCAGGCTCTCCCTGAGGTCCATAGTCTGATGGTCCAGCCCGTCCTGTGGGTCCTGGGGACCCAGGAATGCCAGGATCCCCTGGAAGGCCCCGGTCCCCCTTCTCACCACTCAGGGCCTGTGACAATAGGAATATGTTTGGATAGTGATTTATCCAGTATCTCCTTACACAGGTTAATCTCACCATGAATCTGAATACCAGTTAGGATGTCACTGAGATCTTGAATCGAAAGCAATTGTTATTTGAAGGGCATTGTTACTCAAATAAGAACAGTGATGATGCTTGCTGTTTTGCGACCTTTGGAATCCAGCAACATTTCATTAACTCTCTTGAGATCCACCTGAGATGTCCTACAGTGGGGTGCCACGCAAGTGGTAACAGCCCTGAAAACTTAGCTCAAACTGGCCAACAATTCAAACGGCATTAAAGGTGACATTCACGTTAATGGCACATTTCTAAAATAAAACTAGTACAACAAAACTTTATTTGACTGGTTTTCACCAGGTATTTTCATTACAGAGGAGATATTCTATCCGTATTAATTGTTTCTCATAAAATATCTTTTTGTTGTTGCTAATTTCATGGTCTGTAGCTTTGAAAATGAGTTGTCTATTTTAAAGAAGTTGAATTTGACAAAATAATCGAAATTCCGCTTCCTCCCCAACATGGCCGCAACTAATAAATTTGAATGGATTTTTCATTGTTCAATATCAATGGATGGCAAAGTGGTCCGTCCTTTATGATGGCAGCCACAAGACTGAAATCAGTTCCTTGATTTTCTCTCACTTTCTGGGGCATCTTTACCAGAACTAATAAAAAAAATTAGGAAGATGCAGACAGGAGCATCATATGAACTGTGTTAATACTAGACCAAAAGAATTCCAGATTCCCTCTTGAAGCATAACTGCCATCTGGAGGGCAGCCTGGCAGTTGACCGAAGGAGAGTCTGAAACATTGGCCCTGCTAGCTGCTCCCAGCCAAAAAGTGCTTTGTAGTCAAAAAGGTTTAGGAGAGACGGCCTATCCTGTCCACATTCTGGGGAGTCACAATTCATATTCTCATATTAAAGGGTCTGTGAATGAATCTTTAAATTTGTTTGCCAAGTTTCCCTGATCGAGATGGAACCTTTTTTACTGGATGACACTGAGTAACCCTGGGAAACACTGGTATTTCATAAACAGGCTGGGCAGCACACCCTGCAAACTTCTCATATGTGATGGGGGTTCAGCCTCTGTCGCTATGGTGTTTAAAAAAAGATCCTGGTAGGAACCTCTTACTTGAACATGTGAGAGATTCTATCCCATGAAAAGAAACAGAATTTACATAAGCTTAAAAACTGTAAATGACAAAACATCTGATCTTTTTATTTGACTGCCCTAAAAATTGTGTCCTTTGATGCATTTATTTTTTCTTAAGAGAATCAACATTGTCCTCAAAATGTGGACTAAAACTTTCCATTGTTCATCATTTTCAGAACTTCCCTATAAACTCATTTGATATAAATGTGAAATTGTAATTTGTGTATCAGTCAAGGTCATTACCAACATAGAATCTTATGTGGGCTAAAAAAACCACATTGAGTGCTACCTATTTATTTTGTCAAAATACTATAAATATTCAGGTTATTACTGCTCATTTGAAAATGCCTTGGGGGTAGGGTTAGTTCAGTGGTAGAGTTTCTGCTTAGCATGCACAAGGTCCTGCGTCCAATCTCCCATACCTCCACTAAGAAATAAATAAATAAATCTAATTACCTCCCCCACCAAAAATATTTTTTGAAAAATTAAGGAAAAAGAAAATGCCTCATCCTGCAGTTAAAGGGATGAACTGTGCTGAATGGCCAATGATTTTTCAAAAGGAAATGATTGTAACTTCAGAGCCCTTCATTCGTAGGGAAGATAATTTGAAAAAAGTTACTAGACACCAACCGGTTCTCCTTTAGGTCCTGGTAATCCTTTTACTCCTGGAGTCCCAGGAATTCCATCCAAGCCCTTTCTTCCAGGATGTCCTCGGAGCCCTGGATCCCCTGGGGCTCCCACTTGTCCCTCTGGCTGAGATGTTTCACCTTTTTCTCCTTTAAGTCCTGGATGACCCTGAGCACCCGGGAACCCCTAGGGTGGTACAGAAATGAGTCTGCATTGCATTTGGGTACAGTTGTTCTTGTGTCAATCTTAAAAAAAAAAAAAAGGTCAACAAGAACTTTTCAATTTTAATGAATACAATTTTTTTCCCACTTTTTTTTGGCCCACAAATATAATGTCAAGCTTTTTAGCTCTTTTGCTTTGTTTTTGCTTCCAAAATTATATAAAAAAAATTCAGTTAGTACAATTCAATGCAATATATATGATAATATAATTCAATATGATAAGACTATCATCATAATTGAGATTATGTTAGAATATTGGTAAATTTTAAAATTCATCTATGTATAATTCGATTTAAATATAGTTATCCAAATAAAACTTTCTGATTTTAATTTTTTAACAACCTTACTGAAGTATAATTTACATATTATAGAATGAATCCTTGTAAGAATATAATTCAATAATTTTTTATTAAATTTACACATTTATGCCATGTTCCCCACTTTCCAGTGTTAAAACTTTTCCACCACTCTTCAAAATCCCCTCAAATCTATCTGTAGTCCATCCCTGTTCTCAACCTCACCCTCAGGCAAGTACAGATTTGGTTTTTCTCTTTGATACCATTTAAAATGCTTATAAATTAATTGATTCATACACACATCATTCATATATTAATTTAATCAACAAAATTAAGTGCTTTAATTTTAAGAACACCTTACCAGGCAGCAAACTGACAACCTATATTGGATGCAATCCTATTTCCCAACTCCTCCATTTTCTAAATTGAAACTAAAGCTCCAAACCATGAAATCTTACTGGAAATCCTGGAGGACCCGTACTTCCTGGGTCTCCGGGGCTTCCTTTAATGCCAGCTGCCCCTTGTTCTCCTGCAAAGCAGTGAATTATTAAGCATTCATTGAACACAAACTCTGAGTAGCCAGGGTAATGCAGAGTGCGAAACAAATACGGTGTTTTCTTCTGAGGAAAGAGAGACAATTTCTATCTTAAAACACACAGTGCAAGATGAGAATGGGAGTAAATTACAAGAATAAAGGATAATGTACAAAACAAGAACACTTAAACTTTAGCTTCTTAAAATTCTTGTCTTTATAATTTTATGGAGATACTTTTATTTTTTCCAATGATAAAAGTAATGGATGTTCATTGAAAAAAAATTATACAGAAAGAAGAAAAACCAAGCATATATCTACCAGAAGACAATATTTGCTAAAAATTTCATGTGTATTACTCATAAAATTTAATACCCATAAACTCACAGGACTTAAATATACACTTTTTTTTGAATCATACTATACATATGTCAATAAATATAGATTTATAGGTTCACTTTAAATGGCTGCATGGTAGCTTATTGTGTGCATGAAGCATCATTTATTCAGCTAATAGTTATCTGTAGGCATTTCAATGGTTTTATTCAATTTTAGCTGTTGTAAACAATGCTTTGGTATGTATCTCTGGATATTTACTTCCGTAAATTTATCCAATGATCTCCTTTACCATAAATTCCTAAAAGTGTAACTGCAGGTCCAAACAGGTACAAAACTTTCTAAGGCTTTGGATATCTGTGCCAAATTGCTTTTTACTGTACAATTTAATACTTCCTCTAGGTATTTAAATCTTTGTATAAATGATCCCTTTAGAGGATCTTTTGGCTGGATCTCAGGTCAGCTTATTAACAAAGGTTTATTCAGATTTTATTTGTTGCAAGGTTTGAGCCAAGCAAAATTTTAATACTAATCCAAACAGTTTTACTGCATATGTATTGTCTTTGAGCTCTAGCTGTAGCATCCCAAACATCAGGAAACCAAGGAAAATTCAGCAATGCAACTGCCTGGATGTTCAGCCTCAGCAAGCTGCTCACCTGCATCCTTAGCTTTGGACCAGATGACTTTATTTTTATTCTTTCCTTATCGCCCTCCCTCCCTTTTAGTTTTTGTTTTAACTTGGGTGCTGACCAGGAGCACCTTCTCTCTCAGGCCTGCCTCAGGGAGTCAGTGGGCAGTGACTGCAAAGTAACCACAGTGTTTATGAAGAAGTGGGTAGGATTTGAGGGTGACAGAGGATCCATGCCCTAAGGTATGTCCTCTGTTGGCTGGCCATGTGCCTGCAGCTGCCACCATCAGCCTTTCTTCTTTGGACTGACATCCAGCCTCCCTGAAGACCCCGTGTCCTTGCAAACGTCTGCTGGATAATGGTAACATGCAAATATGCCCTAATCTCTATGTTGCCAGGTAGAGCTTTGGATTAATTTGGCTCAAAGGGCAGCCCTGGCATAGCAATTAAGGGATGCCAGGGTAAAGGGCGAGAGCATGTCTCCAGAGGAGTGTCTGGATGGGAGCCCAGGCTCTACCACTTATCAGCTATGTCATCTTATGCCTCAGTTGCCTCATCTGTCAAATGGGGTCAATGAGAGCACTTACTTCTAGGTCTGACATGAGGAATAAGGGACAGAGGCACACTGACACTAGAAGAGTGCCTAGCGCACTGACCAAGAGCTCTTAACTCGAGCTCTCATGGGCTAAGAGAAATAATTTGATGATAGTGGGTGTCTGTAGACCAAGGTGCCAATGGCAGAATCTAGACTGTGTGTGACACCATGTGAGAGGTGGCCCCAAAGGCAAAGGAACCCAGATAATAAAATGAAGACTTTTTCTACTTCAAGAGTATGTCCATGGCCAGATCTGTGACCGGGGAAGGGGGAGGTAGGACCGTAGAGGCAGCGACAGCCTGGAGCAAGTGTTGGGGTGGAGAGTCCTGGGCTGGTACCTAGGTCGACAAATGATACGCCATATGTTTTATTTGGGCCTAAGAATATGGGGCTATGAAATGTTTTTCTCTTCAAAAATTGATGATGATGATTATTTTTTTTTTCAAATTTCAAGGTTTATTTAGCACCGTCTCATTTACAATATACTTGAGACCTCAGACAAGCCTTCATCCAGTGTTTTTTGTTTGTTTGTTTTTTTGTTTTTGCTTTTCCAAGTCCAAACTCCCATTCTTAATTCACTTTTTTAAAAGCTATTTTTTCCCATTAAAAAAATTGAAATATAGTTGATTTATAATGTTGTATTAGTTTCTAGTATATGGATAAT
The DNA here is from genome assembly GCF_048773025.1 of Camelus bactrianus. Taxonomy (NCBI): domain Eukaryota; kingdom Metazoa; phylum Chordata; class Mammalia; order Artiodactyla; family Camelidae; genus Camelus; species Camelus bactrianus. The sequence continues at coordinate 95,130,454 of NC_133543.1, read as the reverse complement.
ATTTTTTAAAAACATGAGATTTTAGATAAAAATCCCAATTTTATTATTCTCATGAAAAATTGGAAGATTTATTAATACAGGACCTAAAATGCTGTGAAGGAACAGCAGGCTGGAGCTGAGTGCCTGGCAGCCCCTCTGGTTTACTGCAGTCCTCACCACCCCCTGTTGTCCCCAGCATGGAGACCATTGGTGGACTTAGTTATAGCACTTATAGGGTTAAGAAGATTCTGAAACAGTTTATAGGCCCATGATGGACTCTAAAGGGGAGACATGAAAAAATGAACTGAGAAAGGGTTTGTCTCTTGAAAAAAAACAAAAGAATGGGAGAGAGCTCATTTCTTTGTGGAAGAAAAATGTGGTGCATGTTTGGCATGGCTGCTTTACTCCTCCAAGTTACTCGCTGATGCCCCGTAGGAATCCGAGTTTACAGTTCCTGGATAACACAGTGGTTTGCTAGAATTCAGGAACTAAAATGGAATAGGGGGAAGCGCCAGTTTTTATGGGATTTTTGGTTTACCTTGCGTTCACAGAGTATGATTTTGAAAATCTCCCTCCAAGTTCATGTGAACCACATCCTGACATCGAGCAATCAGATGCCCTTCTTTTTTTTCTGCCCAGTGAGTCGACCCTTTTTGTATTTGCGAAAACTCTTCTGTGCAAATGGTCTGTACCTGGGATTCCTTTTACGCCATCCAACCCTGGCAATCCTGGGGGACCCGGAGGCCCTGGGACATAAGGACACTGTGTGCACAAGAGGCCTGGTTCCCCTGCAATGAGAGCACAACTTGTATGAAACACAGACACTCACTGACGCCTCAAAAAGGACTGGTATTTTCCAAACACATGACCATTTATTCCACCTAAAATTTTTTTCATGTAGTGAAAATCATCTAGGATATTGTATGTATTAATAAAAAAAGTCACTCATCTATTGTGTTTGCTTATGTTGTCTATTTGAGCTTCCTGTCATCCTGAGAGAGGAAACCCCAAGACCTAGTAAAAACCATCCACTATGTCAGTGTTTCTCTCTTTGGAGTATGGGATAAAACTCACACTCTAGGAACATCCAATGATTTATTGCCCAGGGGCTAAATAAATGGTTGACTTCTAGATGAATGAATACTTTCAGGTAAGCCTTTTGGAAAAGAAGCCGTCTGCTGTTTGCGGGGGGGGGGGGGTCACTGCTGTCTCAGGGGAAAATAAAATCAGTGATGATGATGATGAAAATGGCTTGTTCTAACAGGACATCATTGATTGAACCAACCTTTTGGCCCATCCACTCCTGGGATTCCTGGAGGCCCTATCTGGCCTGGAAGTCCACCACCTCCAGGTGGACCTCTGCGAAAAACGATGCCACCTACAAAGAGACAACACCAAATCTGGTTAATTTTTTTTTTCCAATTAGCAAGTGTTTTAGTAATATGTCTTTTATTTTGTATGCATTTCCCCCATCTTCATCTTTGTTTTTTGTTTTTGTTTTGGGGGGGGAGGTAATTAGGCTTATTTATTTATTTATTTATTTATTTATTTATTTATTTATTTATTTATTTAATGGAGGTCCTGGGGATTGAACCCAGGACCTTGTGCACGCTAGGCACGAGCTATACCCCACGCCCTCAGTCTCTGTTCGGAAGCTGAGTCTTGTGGAGGTTATCTGAAACTGAAAAGACTGACCAGCTTCTCCTTTCACATTACACACGATTTTTTTTTTTAATACTGGTGCAGTAGTTATTTGAAAGCTCATTATATGGTGTTTATTGGCACGTGATCAACCCATATTATCTTATTCAGTTGTTTTCAGTGATTCCAAGACTATCCCTTTAGCATCCTTAGGCAAAGGGGCAAATTTCATTCTTCTGTGTATCTCGGATACATTGTATTTTCCTGACAGATTGTAGATGCTTGATACATACTGAGCACAAAAATGGATTCGGACTTGGGTATCATGTGTTTTCTCCTCATCACTGTTCACATCAATTAAGTTTGTCATTCTTGAAGCAGTTTTTCAAGAAAGCTGTTCCTAGTCTTCTACATTCATCTAGTACTATAATGTTACAGTGAATAGCTGATTATGTTCTATAATCTAATTTTTGGCCTTACCTTTTCAAACATAGGTTGAAGGCAATGTTGATGAGACTGAATATTTAAAGACAGTACCTATAGCTGCCCCAAATTTCAGAGCAACAGGTAACAGTGGATACATTTAATTTAGATGGAATCTATGTGTGTTATATTGTGTCTGCTCCATTGTGAAAAGAATGCCCATTTTGTATTCTGGGTCTTTAAGATGAACAGATGAGAGCTATCTCTAAATAGCAAAATCTATTTCCAGTTATAAAACAAATAAGTCATGGGGATGAAATGTAAAGCATGGTAACTAAGTTAATAATACTGTACTGCATATTTGAAAGTTACTAAGAGAGTAGATCTTAGAAGTTCTCGCCACAAGAAAAAAAATTATAACTGCGTATGGTGACAGACTTTAACTAGACTTACTGTGGTGACCATTTTACAGTATACACAAATATTGAATCATTATGCTGTACACCCAAAACTAATATAATGTTGTATGTCAATTACACCTCAATAAAACAAACTGAATTAAAAAAAAAAACAGAAAAATCTGATGGCAGTTTTATACTTAATGTAGAATCGTGTATACTTTTACATTTATATATTTGTAGATACTTAATACATTTTCATACTCATTTTTAATTCAACAAATACTTGAGTACCTACAACATTCAGCCCCAGCCCCCCCATATACTGGGCTTCAAACAGTAACCAAGACACAGTTCCTGACCTCAAAGAGCTTTGAGTCCTTAGGGGAAACTGACAAATACAAGGCAATGTGGGAAATTTGATGATCAGGATAAACTTGAGTGTTACAGGGGGTGCGTGGACTCAGTGAAAACTTTCTGCTGGACTTGACCTTGAGGCTTCAACAGGAAGGTCAGGTTGGTGTTGCTTAGAGACGAAAGGTGAGACACAAGAACAGTCTTCTGGGGGCAGTGGGAGCAGGTGTCTTCAGGAAGGGGGCAGTACTACTGCAGGTGCCCGAGGTCCAGATCCTGACTTTAACATTCCTGAGCTATGTGAGCTGTGCACATCAGGCTTGTCATTGATAAAATCAGGACACAAAACCTACATCTGGAAAGACTTGGAGGACTAGAAATCATTAAAGATCCCTGACACATGGAGAAGCATTTTAGTTGAGTTTTATTTTGCTCTGTTTTCCACATAGATCCACTCCATCGCTTGACAGGATTTGTTCCTAGACACTATGTCTTCTATTAATGAGATCACTTCTTAAATTGCTGTTAACCTAAAAGAAAGCTTTTATTTATTTACTTTTTAATATAGCTCATATAATCAGACACAACTAAATTATTTTATTTATATTAAGAGTTTTCCAGATTATTCTTTTTGAGCTTCTGTTATAATCATATTGTTTATAAGTAATGTTTCTTCCTTTCTTAAGAAGATCTCTGATACATACAGGATTCTCCAGGCTATTAGGAGGGCTGGGTATAAAACACCAGACCTCCCAGGCACCGGCCAGGAAAGGTATTTTAAAATACAATGAGTGATCTGTTGGTTCATGAGGTTCTATGTGCCTATCAGCCAACACAGACTGCTAAGTGGTTCCGTCGGGGGATGGAGAGAAAAGGATAACTTCATCAGAACCTCCAGGTACCGCTTCCAGTCCTCTGGGTTGCAGCTCTGTGGTTTCTGGTCCATTTATCTGGCAGCATCGTGCCTTGGGCCACACTACACACCTGTAGCCTCTTGCCCTGGAGCTTTCCTGTTAATGCCAACGCATGTGATGCCTGGGAGCCATGCAAACACAGCCTAGAGGTGTGTGTGTGTGCATGTGTGTGGTGGGGGTTGCTACTTACATCCTGTGGGGCACACCTTTAACCCCTGAGAAATAGGCGCTGGTGGAGGGTTTCTTGCCTCTTTGTCCGCTGGGACAGATAATCCTGAGACAAAGTTATACAGTTCTTGGAAGACAGTCCCCAGAGACTGGACGAGCAGTTACACTTGGCAGAAGGCCAACCTTGATACCCGTCCCTTCCTTCCTGCTTCACTGCCCTTGTCCCCGCCTCCCGCTCTGCCCTCTATAGCAACGCAGGCTGACGATGTGCTGTGCTTGCAGAGTAGCCATTCCACCAAAGCTGCTTTCACAGAGAGCTAATAAAACAAAACATCAGTGGACACAGAACTCCGAAGGTCTACACTATGGCCAAGCTGCACATGAGGGTCCTTGGTCCTGATTGGCACACCTCCGTCGTTGGGCAACAGACACAAGAGGGGCCCCATCAAGCATCTTTACCTGGTGGTCCTGGAGGTCCCGGTGGCCCTGGAAGGCCTGGCGAGCCGGGGCAGCCTGGGGCCCCCGGAGGCCCGGCCACACTCCTTCCCGGAGGGCCTCTCTCCCCTTTACTTCCTTTCACACCTGGTGCTCCAGGGGCTCCTTGGAGGCCAGGCCTTGATGACCCTTGGAGAAAAGAACCATTTCTTGTATTTAAAAATTTTTTTCCTGATTAATATATGTCTGTTTTTCAACTGCAAAAAAAGTGATGCATTCGTATAAAAGTTGTACAATTGAAAAGTATGTAAAGTACGTAGAACAAAAATGAGTTACCTTCCTTCTCTCGCCTGTGGCCTTGCTAAACTATCACAAGACAGCAGAGCTCAGAACATTCCATTCCCGCAGGGTAATTTACGTAGTTTATTACGAGGGACTGAAACAGAGGTTGGGATACACTGCAGTCTTTTGATTTAAAAGGACTTCATGAGAAATTCTTCACTATATGCTAGCTTGTAATTTTTTTTTTTAAATTAGAGACTAATCTAAATGCCTATCTTTCAGTGTCTCAAATGAGAAGGAGAAAACTGTAATTGGACTTTATTCCCGCCAACTGTCTTAGCTGTATCAGTGGGTGTGCTGGGGAAGGCAGGCATCACCGGGGAGAGAAGCTGTGACAGGTGGTACAAGACCCTCTTCATCTCCCTCCTACCATGATGAGGATGTTAGAAAGGGTAAGGTCTCCGATCTCTGCCTGACAGTTAAGATCTCTGCCTTAAGAGACACCTCACCACCAAAGGGCGGAGAAACCAGTGGGGGAAATATCTGATTGTTTCTGATTATTGAGCAAAAGGATTTTCATCTGAAGGCAAATAATCCTTCTGATTGACATCTGTTTTAGAGCTTTGTTAATTTTTACTCACTGGAGTTTTAAATGAGCCTATTCATTACTGGGAAGGAAATCTTTTTAATCGTTGGCCAGACCTCTAAAATGTCTTTTTACACCATTCCAACTTTACGAGAGAGCCACTGTTAACAGCTTGGCATGTGTTTTTCCATGTATATGCAAGTACACATAATATTTATTCATTTATCTTTACTTTCACAATGGGATTATAATATACATATAGTTCTACAATCTGCTTAATTTTAATTCATTTTCAAATTATGAACTAGTTTAAATATACAGCGTAAGATAGAGATAATCAATGGCAGGGCTTACCAAAGCTTCGCTATTTTGTTCTTAGTTTTGTTTCCTTTACAAAACGACGCGTTACAGTATGTCAGTTATAATTAAGGCCACTATGCTTAATCCTTGATTAACTATTTTTGAATTTACTCTTCTTCCTCTCTCAAGAGGCAACCACTCTAATACCATGGATATTTTTACCCTTAACAGAATTGTCTATGTACCATAAATAATACAAAACTTAAAGCTTTACATAAAACTGTGATCTATGTATTCTCATGCATCTTGTAATATATTATGAAAATTATCATTTTAACCAACCCCATTGCCATAAAATTATTGTTTTCCCATTTCTGTGCCTCTTCCAAGTTCCAAGCCTTCTGCTCATACACTGAAGTTACTATCTCACACTTAGTTAAAACTATCGAGAAGTAAAAAAGAGCATTTCTGTCACCTTGTGTCAGTTTCTACCCCCCTTTTCCCTGTGGGTCACAAAGTTAACAATTAAGAAGTTGGAAACAATTTTATATCAATTACTGAAACATTTGTCTCACATAAGTAATATAAACTTACTAGACAGCAGTGTATTTTCCTTTTAATGGCATTTCTATTGGTATCAGAAACGGGTACGTACCAGGACTTCCAGGAGCTCCGGGAGGACCACTGGGACCTGTGAATACATAACAGTAATTAATTGTTACAAAAATATAAATATCCCTTCCCCCATTATTGAAATCTTAAATGACAATATAATAATAATTAATAATTAATTTGTCATACTTTTCCTCCACTCTCACACAAGTAAAATATTATAAAACTTCACTCATTTAGACAAACTGCAAAGAAGAAACTATGCTTAGATGTCCAACACTAAAAAGAGGGGGTAGGGGAGAGATACGGGTAAAGGATTAAGAGATACAAATTACTATGTATAAAATAAATAAGCAACAAGGATATATTGTACAGCACAGGGAAATACAGCCATTACTTTGTAATAACTTTAAATGGAGTACAAGCTATAAAAATATTGAATTACTATGCTGTAAATCTGAAACTAATATTGTAAATTAACTGTACTTCAGTTAAGAAAAAAAAATAAATCATGCTACTTTATCATCTTCAAATAATTCGGCAGACACTAATGAAGAGGCTGCTCTGTGTCTGGCATTTTGCTGGGATGATTCAGATGCCAGGAAATCAAATAGCTAGAACTATCAAGGATCTGAAGTTTGGCCCGGTTCCATCTCAGATTGCTTCCAGCTGTAACACTGCGTAGGGTTCTAATTCTTTGACACATTCAAGTGATTTATAATGAGCATTATCCAATTTAAAAAAATCTATGCCATACTTTTCTGTCCATTTGTTTAAATACATTGGGAATGTTTACCGTTTTAAGTAAAATTCACCTTTGAAATCTTGTGTATATCAATAATTTGCCTGGATCAGTGGTTCTCAATCCTGCTGCCATCAGAATTAATCTGGGGAGCTTTTACAATCTGCCAGTACTCAGGGCCCTCCTCCAGACAGTTAAATCAGAATCAGAGGGTTGGGACCTTGGCATGGTTCTTATTTAGAAGTTCCGGGGGTTTTAATGCATAGTGAGAGATAAGAGCTATTGGCCTGGATCTTTTCAATTTATCAAAAAGGATAGAATATAAGTAAATGTGACTTTAATTTATGGTGTCAGAAGTTAGGAAACCAGGGCCTCAGTCTCCCCTGTCACTATTTGTGTGGATTTGCTCAAATTAGAGCTTTTTGGTCTCCATTTTCTCTTTCATAATCCCACTGAGGTTGCTGGTTTCACATACTCCCTCCTCCTGCCCTCCCACTGTGTTAGTGTCTTCTTACTGGACTTGAACTTTATGCTTTCCTGCAGAGAGATAACTTAATTACCTTCTATGGTATATCACCTATGGAATTTTCTTACAAAATATGAAAATTAGGAGACATCAAAAAATACTACCACCTATAAAAATTAGGAGATCTCTCCTCTTTTGTAAATTCTAGGTCAATAAACACATACTACACATTTTGCCTTGAAAGAAAGACATGGAATGATCAGCAAGCTTTAGGAAGAAATTTTTTTCTCACCCTGTGGGCCATGAGCTCCCTTGGGCCCTGGTGGGCCTGGAATCCCTTCTTCTCCCTTCTCCTGGTATGCCTCATAATATTCTGTCTTAAAGGAAAGAGCAATGAATAGAGGAAAGGTGGCCTTTTATGGACAATTCACCAAATGCAATTACTTCCATTTCTTCCTTTCTAGCTTAAAATGATACTTTCCTTGTTTGTCTGAATTCACAGGTTTATGTGTTAGAAGGATAGGGTAGTTAGGTTTCTAGGATGGATAAATTTAAAAATAAAAATTGCTCTTGTGTCATGATATCATTCATTTCATAGGCTTTCAATTTGAAATCCATTTTATGATGTGGCCCAAATCACATACTGACATTTAAAATATATATATATATGTATTTTTAAATGTTTATGTAGAAATCAAAGTTTCACAAAATAGTAACTTACTACACCATATGATCAACTCTGGTATTTTTATTCTACTTTATTTCACTTAAAAAAAAATGCTTGTCCTGTGGACTTAAATTATTTCAAAGTATGTTAGGACCTACACATCAGAAAATGCTTTATTGATTATTTCTTTAAATTTCAGGACCCCATCAGGGACTGAAGACTACTATTTCTGACATGATCAGTGGAACTATGGCTGGTCTCCTTATCCATCCATACACAGAACTTCCTCTGAAGTTAGCTGAAGCTACAAAGTTATGTGGAATAAAGCAAAGAAAACACACAGTAAGCTAGGAATGCTAAGAATTTCTCTAAAGAGCAACTGGAAAACAAATCTCATTTATAATTCAGTACATTTATCTTGATGGAAAGAAGAGGAAAATATCAAAGTTTTTTTTTTAACTTTATTTTTTTACATGCTGCATGGGGCCAGTTACTTCACTAATTTGTTTAAATATGAGGTAACAAGAGTTTTGTGGTTAAGCAACATGTATAATGGAAGCAACCTAAATGTCCACCGGCAGATGACTGGATAAAGAATTTGTGGTATATTTATACAATGGAATACTACTCAGCCGTAAAAAAGAATAAAATGCTGCCATTTGCAGCCACATGGATGGACTTGGAGAGTGTCATACTAAGTGAAGTAAGCCAGAAAGAGAAAAATATCATGTAATATCACTTACATGTGGAATAAAAAAAAAGACACAAATGAACTTATTCATAAAACAGAAACAGACTCATAGACATAGAAAACAAACTTATGGTAACCACGAAGGAAAGGGGGTGGGGAGGGATAAATTGGGAGTTCGGGATTTACAGATACTAACTTCTATATATAAAATAGATAAACAACATGGTCCTACTGTATAGCACAGGGAACTATATTTAATACCTTGTAATAGCCTATAATGAAAAAGAACATGAAAAGGAATATATATTTATGTATAACTAAAACACTATGCTGTACACCAGAAAATAACATGTTGTAAACCAACTGTATGTCAATAAAAAAGCAACATGTATAAAAGCACAAAAAAGGATTCATAATAATAATAACAACATAACAATATCCATCATAAAATCCACAAGGACATGTGTGCACCTGCCAAGTGTTGGCTAAGTACTTGCACAAAATAGCCTCTTCCATCTTCCCAGCAACCCTAATTAAGACTGCTTGCATCTGAATCATTTTCTTGTAGTGTAAGGATGCCGATTTCTGGGACCCTCCTCCAGCTACTGAGTTAAATTACTAACCCTGAAAGGTTTGAGAACTGCATGTGTAATAGGACACACACACACTTCCCCAATGACTCCTTTGCCACCATGGACCTTTCGGTCCCACCTGCACAATCATAAATGGCAGCTCTGCTCAGCACACTGAATGGAATGTAAAATGTCTGTAATGTGTTGTCTTTTGCAGCAGGAGAGGAAGCTACCAGAACTCAGAGCCTGGGTTCTTTTCACTCATCTCCTTAAGCTACAGAGTCACTACCTAGAACATGCCCCACCCCCACCCCCGCAGTCAGGAGCTGACAGACATCAAATCCACGTCCACACTGGGGAGGGGAGATTGCCTGCAGCGATGGGGTTTGGGCTGGAGTCATTGGTTTTGGCTGGCCCTGCATTAAACACATGGTTGAACTTCTGCTGCTCAAAGTGCAGGGCTGTCATAATGGGGGTCAGCTAGAGAAGGCAGGGAGCTGGTCCTCCAAATCCCCGGCCATCCTGGTGCCCCCAGCCATCCTTCACCACAGCCCTCTGCTCTACTCAAGGGCATAGGACCATCTCGGGCCAGGTCTCATCAGACAAAGGTTTTCTTCTCTGTAGCCCAGGATGGGCATTCCCAGCACATTCTAGAGACCCAATAGGACCCAATAAAAATAATGGTCCACTGTCAAATGGACAAATAACGACAATAGCTGTTTTTTTTTAATCTAGGTTTGATTAAAAGGTAAGTATCATAGCAATTAACAGGAGACACTGATTGAAAATTTCCTTGATTCTTTGAAAGACTTGATCAAACATGACATTAATATTATCTTTACACTTACTGGACCACGAAATCCTGGAGGGCCCATGTCTCCTTTCCAACCCTATGTAGAAAGGCAGTGACAAATTATGAGTCCATTAATCAAAAGTATTTACATATTAAGTACACTTAAAAGGCAAAATGGACAGTTAAATAAATCCATGCTGAAGGTGATGTTGTTTCTATGTGATGTGCAAACCAAGTTAACATGAAAGGGATATTGACTTTTGATTATCTTCCTGGGGGGCCAGATCTGAGTCAGGAATCCTATCTACAAGGTCAGGAGGAAGTGACTGATGTTCTAGTGGTTTCCCAGGTTTCTTCCATGACACTCCCTTCAAAGGATGTTCACATCACTGCACACTCCATTGTTCTCACCCAGACGAGAGACACACGAAAACCAGGCTGTGAGCTGTAGGCAATTCCTAGTGTCCCAGCTGTAATCAGCCTCCTTTCTCACCTACTCAAGAGGGCATTTCAGAATTCTACTGGAAGCGGTATTACTATAGGAAAAAAAACTTGAATCTGCCCATATACCTACATAGGACAGTTATTTGTAAGTGTCTGTAATGTGCTGTCAGAAACAAATGATGGGGGATACAGGTCACGATTAACTGGTGACGACCTTTCAGTACTTCAGGACCTGGGTTGAGACTCAGAGGGTCCAGCCTACCCTTAACCTCCGAGTACCTGACCCTTGACCTCCGAGGACCAGAAACTTCCTACAATTGTAGGCCTTTTCCAACTCCTTCCTCGTGGGGAGCTGAAATCTCACTGGTCCCAAGTCAGACAGCTTCTGACACAGACAGGTTTATCCCGTCTCCCACAGGACCGCCCTTCAAGTGTTTAAATCAAGTTGCCGCCTCTCTCGCTTCTTCTTAACAAACATGCTAAGGTATTTTAGTGACCTCTGACTGCAGCTCCTTGTATCTAGTTTCAGGACAGGGGGAGGCAGGGATGATAGGTGGGTAAAAGCCAACCAATCAGAAAAAAAAAAGGTTAAAGATAAATGCTAGAAAGGGAATTACCTTAATGCCATCCTCACCCGCTAACCCAGGGAGGCCCCTGTTGCCTTTGGCTCCCTAAAGAGAAGAGCACAGGGAACGGGTCAGAAGACACACCAGTAATCGATTTCTTCTGTAGGAAGCAGGATGCTTTAAACTCCTTTTTGGAAAAAAAAAAAAAAGCACTCAGATGATCTCTCCCCACTATGAAGTCGTAACGCTATGATTCTCAAATGTAATTTTTTAAATCTATGGACTTTTTAAAGCTTAAGAATGCTTAGCGATTCTCAAAAACCCCTCTTTGTCTAGTAGGAAAGTCTTCACCTCAGCGCCAGGGAACCCGGGGGCACCTTCTTTTCCAGGCTTTCCCTAAAACAAAAACAAAACAAAAGCATGTAATTTAACAAATATGGATAAATTTTTATTAAATTTTTTTTTAATTGAATGAAAGATTCTTTAAATTCTATGGTGTTTCACACATGTAATTTCATATAACCCCTTCTTTTTCTCCTGCCCCTACCTTACCCCTCTCTCCCCCCCTCTCCCCACTGGTAACCACTATTTTGTTCTCTGTGTCTGTGAGTCTGCTTCTTTTATATTATATTCACTAGTTTGTTGTATTTGTTAGATTCCTTAGGAAGTGATATCATACAGTATTTGCCTTTCTCTGACTAATTTCACTTAGCATAATGCCCTCCAAGTCCATCCATATTGCTGCAAATGGCAAAATTTCACTCCTTTTTAAGGCTGAGTGGTATTCCATGGTATTCATCATATACCACATCGTCTTTGTCATTCATCTGTTGATGGACACTTAGGTTGCTTCCATACCTTGGCAATCATAAATAATGCTGCTATAAACATTGGGGTGCATGTATCTTTTCGAATTAGTGTTTTTGTTTTTTTCAGATATATATGCCCAAGAGTGGAACTGCTGGGTTATATGGTAGTTCTATTTTTAGTTTTTTGAGAAATCTCCATACTGTTTCCCACAGTGGCTGCACCAGTTTACATTCCCACCAACAGGGTACATGATTCCCTTTCCTCCACATACTATAAAAAATAAAGATAATTTTAATAAGCATGGAAAACCTAAACAATATGATCATCTCTTGACCTTAGTCAAGAAAGCCTGATAGAGGTTTCTCACCCAGTTATTAGAAGTAAAAACCATTAATCACAGATGATGTGATGACCGTCTCTCGCCAGGGAAGGCAGAAGCTGGTCAGAGTAGGAAATTAGGACAGGTCAATGGAAGGAAGAGAGGAAATTAAGACTAAGTGTTAAGACTAGAGTTAGCACTGCCCATCTAAGCTTGGAAGGAAAATCAAGGAAGTACTGAGCAGAGAAGGGAACAGGAAAACCCAGAAGGAGGGAGGTGTTCACAGTCTATTTATTTGAAATGTTGGCAACTCCCTGAACTCCAGGGGTGCCTATATCTAGATATATGTATTAAAGGTTTTTTGCAGTGTTCAAACAGACAGGGCTTTTGGATTACCTTTTTAGATTTTTTTAAAAATTTATTTGTTTATTTGTTTTCGTGGTGAAGGAAAGTGCAGTATTTACTGTAAGGCACCAGACAAAGAGTCTGGGGTAGCTAATGCTCAAAAAACCTGAACTCCCTGATGGTGTTAGGGGAAAAGTTTTTAGAGGCAAAATTTGGGGCGAGGGCTACAGGGTGTGTGGCTTTCTTCTGACTGGATGGTGGTGAGGTAAGAAGGCGGGGCTCCAGGACTCGGTGCTCAGCCTGAAGTTACTAGCCTCCACCTGGCTGGGGCCTCAGTTCCTGCAGAAGAGCTAGTTAAGGCCTCAATGGTCCACACTAACTGAATAGCCACAATTTAAAATCTGATTCCCAAAGCTGTTTCTTTTAGAATGCAGCTTGATGTCCTCTTATCTAGTCTTTCTGCTTTTTTCTTTTAATGCTCTTCTATTTAACAGTGATCCTTGTCAAGGTGGCTTACTTCTTAAGGAGCTGAGTAAGAAATGCAGCCACCGGAAACTCCTTCTAAATTCCCCAAGTGCATATTAGGCATTAAGAGCGTGATGCTGGACCTGCTGGTCTTGGAGAGTCTCCTGGAGAGGTGGGGCGGGGGTGGGGTGCAGCTGCCTCTCACTTTGGGGTCATGGACTCTGGTGGCAGTCATATTTGGGAGCTTCCTACCCAATGAGACTGCTGCCAGCAGCCGCCATCCTGGATTAAGTATTATGGTATTTATCCTCCATGATAAAATTAAAAATCATATTCTAACCAAGCAGGACCCTATGGGGTCTTCCTGGGACAGACCTGTCCCCATAACCTCTGCTGTGGTTCCTCTCTGAAGTACCCGGATAGTGGTAACCAAAACATGGCTTCCCTCACGCTAAAGCACATTCTAGCCTGACTCTTCCTTAGAGCACTCGCCCTCCCCCTTAAGCACCCTTTGTTCCAGGCACAGAATTGTCCGGAGATATGACTCGTTAACTCCTGGTGCAGAAGACAAACACCAGACCGAGGCCCATTGGAGGAGGAGGAGGACATGGTCTGATAACCACAGGAACAAGAGACCCCGTCACCAGGTTTTCTTGATGCCAAGGTGGGGAGGGAAGAATGCAGCCCTGGTGCGTTCATAGGTGTTTACCAGAAGCTGTTCCTTGGACTCCATCTGTGAAACTCCCTACTGCCCATCCCCAAATAGGGGCTCGCAGTCTTGAGACATTAGCCCTCTGTGATCACCTTTGCCTGGCAAAGAAATAAAGCTGCTCTTTTCTGCTCCACCCAAAACTCTGTCTCTGGATTTCAGTTCGGTGTCCAGGCACAGAGGCCAGGATTCGGCAACAATATTAGTTGAATATTTTTCCTTAGGGAAAAAAATGTACTTTTCTCACTGTATAATTTTTAGAGTTTTTAAACAATACACATGTTTAAATCTTTCAAAAATAGAGCTGGGTAGAAGAGTGGGCCCCCATTGCTTCTATGCCCTCCTCTCCCTCCCCATCACCCTCTACAGGGATGAAGATCATTTGTCAAAGCAGAGAATGAGGCTGATACACAGCAAGGAGCAGAAGTGAAATGGGAGAGAGAGTCCTGTCTATCTTTTCAGGCTCTGGGGTCCTGGAAGCCTGTTTTAACCTTGAACTTCTCAGATACTTGAACAAGTAAGTTCCACCTCCTAAATCTTTAAAACTTAAAAAAAAAAATCAAAGCTAGTTTAAGCTAAGCATCTTATACTTGCCTCCTAAAGAGTCCTAAGGACTGACTAATTTAGGCTGCACGTGACACTGAATTTCCAAACGTACCTGTGGGCCAGGTTCTCCAGGAGCACCTTTTTCTGACCCGTAAGATTCTCCAGGTGGTCCCTGTATTAATGAGAGTTTGGTCAAGTTTTATGAATGATTGATTTTTGACTTACATTGATTTTTTTTTTTTTTGGGAGGGGGGAAGGTAATTAGGTTTATTTATTTATTTATTTAGAGGCGGTACTGGGGGTTGAACCCAGGACCTCATGCATGCTAAACAAGTGCTCTACCACTTGAGCTATACCTTCCCCCCTACATTGATTTTTTTAATTACCTTTTCTCTTCTAAAAATGTTGAAATGATGGGTTATCAAAGAGGAAAATCTTACTTACAAATATTAATTAAAAAGCAGATGCTAAATAAAAATCACTAGATGGGTGATGCTGGGTGCATGTAAAACAGTGCAAGGGTTTCAGCTCGAAGTGGCCGTAAAGTAATTCTAGTATTTATGACCTCTGCAGTAAAATACTGACATGCTTTAGCTGATATTAAGATTTCCTGGGACACTGTGCTGTACACCAGAAACTGACACATTGTAATGGACTGTCCTTCAATTAAAAAAAAAAAAAAAGCATTGATCACAGCAAATGCTTTGCTTACCTAATAAAGCCAAAAAAAAAAAAATTTAAAGGTAGATCATACATCAAAATACACTCCAAGGTTCTACTGTATGTTTCAAAGGAACCACATAATTCCAAGTGACCTACCGAGAGTCCAGGGGGTCCGGACTGGCCCATAGCTCCCTGGTCTCCCTTCTCCCCTTTGAGGTCCTGTCACAAAAACAAGTTAAGGTCATTACAAACAGATCAAGCCGGATTTTATCAATAGTACTTGGAAAAGGTCTCCATCTGTTCAGTGAACTGTATTTTCAAACTACTTACATACCACCTTTTAATACAACACATTGTCATTTTTCACATTTTGAATTTTATACCGGTGAACCCACTGAAACAATACACAAACAATTTTAATTCAAATTTTTTTGGTGGGGGGAGGACAAACATTTTTAAAAAGGAAGTATCTTTTAGATTAAACTACATTAGACTAATTGAATTGTTGGATCAGTTTTCTATAAGCACAATCCTATCATTTCTAATGTATTGTACTTTCATTTTTAATATACTGAAGTTATTTCCACTGGGGTCAATTATTTTCTGAGTAAATGTTACAATGAGGAGTTGATTCATTAATCAGGTTTGTTTTGCATTTTATTCATATTTTTCATATATTTTGAAAAATATAATTTAAAAAAATATATCTTTTTCCCAGTGTGAACCTTCTCTTGAGGACATCTTTTTTTTCAATCTCAATTTTTTCCCCTGGGTCAAATCTTCCAGATCTTGATTTTGTCAAGATAAATTTTTTTTTTCCTATCAATTTTCAGCCAATAAAGTTTTAGGCTTTATTAACTTTATTTTTGCTGATTACCTCTGGAAAGTTCAATTATTTTCCTCAGATCAAATTTTTTCCCCAATCTTCAATGAGAGTTATTACTTTGGTCATATAAAACTTCACCATATTTTGTTTTAACTCTTGTTAGTTTTGTTTTGATCATTTCTGCCATTAAAAATTAATTATTTTTGGAGAGTGATGGGTAAGGGGTTTCTTTTTGGGGTGATGAAAATGTTCTAAAATTGCATGTGGCAATAGCTGTACAACTCTATGGAAATACTAAAAGCCATTGAATTGTACACTAAGTGAATTTTATGGCATCTGGATTATATCTCAATAATGCTGCTAAAAATTCATTATAACTAGAACTCATGAGTTTTAGTCTTTAAAAGGGTGAAAATTATGGTATGTGAATTATATTGCAATCATGCTGTTATTAAAAACAATCATAAGTATAAAAGAGAAGGATGATTTATGTTTATTTCTCAGTTAATCCACAAGGAAATTGTTAGCTCCCCCCTCACTGCCCATCCCCCTCCCAGACATTCCAGGATCAACGTAATGTCTAGGATGGGTGTATTATATTGAGATTCACTTCTTCTGAGCATTCAGTTTAATTCCATTCCCTAGTCCTTCTAGCTACCCCTTAGAAAGAGTAAAAAGCAAATGATAATGTTAAATAACAGAGTTGCAGTGTCCTTGGAGAGGAATGGGGTCACATTGTCTTGGGGGTAAAAGTGTCCCATTTGATTATGATACCACTCCTTCCATAGCTTTAGGTCATTACTCTCCAATTGGATCAGAACCATATGCCTATTTTGCTATACTTTACTCAAAATTAGTCACTAAATACTCTTATGTTAGGAACAATGAGAAGGGAGGGGTAAACGATGAGAGACATTAGATCTAGGCTTTACCTTCAAGGATCTTGAAGTTGCTTGCCTAGGATCTTCCCCATCTCATGTTTTTCGGTTCCCCATTCGGAGATGGGGAAGGAATAAAATCCAGAGACCCAGGCTGGCTAAGCTGGGCTTAGGTAACTGAGCTTATAAAAGAGGTAAGGGATCACAAGGACCTCATCCCAGAAATGCAAAGGCACAACCCTAATAATAAAATTGAGGAGTTACCGTTCTGTTATCTGGGCCGGTTAGTGTCACAATAACTGTTCCTGGTAGTCCAGGCGGTCCTGCTAATCCTTTCACACCCTAAAGACAAACATACTCAGGAGTCAAAAACAAAATACCGTCACTTCTATTATGCTTACGAGATCTCCTCTTCCTCTTCTGTTCTTAAGTAAGAAGACAGAGCAAATGAAACTTGAGACACAGCAAATGGATTCATTTCTGTGTGACTCAGTGAATAAAATGTGTAACTTGATTGCTAAGGAACTTAAAATATCTTGCCGACAAATAAACCATAGTATTGATATTACCTGTTCTCCTTTTGGTCCTATCATGTTATCGCCCATAAGACCCTGTAAGAAAAGATAAAATCAAATAATTAAAAAATATGAATTAGTCTAAACCTATTAATGTTTGTAACTGAACACTAATATTTTAATTGTAATCTTAGTATTATAAAAATTATTTTAGCTCTTTCTTGAGTAGAGTGGCGATATGTTTCTTTTAAAAGTAGAGTTCTTGAAGTACACAAATCTTAAGGGATTTATTTAATACGGCAAGTGATGACATGAGACGGTGTGGGGTAAGGGGAGGAACGCAACTCAGAGGACATATTTCTGGCTAGTTTTGATTCCACTGACTGGTTACATAACTTCCTGAAGCCCTAGTTCTCTTATCTCAAAAATAAGAGGCATGTGTAGCTGAACTTCAGGATTCTGAAATTCAAAACTTAATAGAGAAACTAAGAATAGAATTCAAGCACCTGGCGTCACCAGTAAGTTAGTGACATGAGATAAGTCTAATGTGAACAGCCTCTCCTCACTAACGCCAGCCAGTCTATCATTGTAACCAATGTCTCCTTGCTTTTTTTGCTCTTGAGTTTGTAGATTTTCCCCCACGAGGCCATACATTGTAGAGAAAAGCTCCCGAAAAAGAATCAGAAGACTTTAAGCCTCAGCTTTGTCCATTACTGTTTGATGATTCGCTTAATCTGCACCTACTCATCTCACAGGGTGTATGTGTGTGTGTGTGTACACCAATGAAATAATAAACATGACAGCACCCTGGGAAGTGGCTTATACACAAAGGCTACCTGATCGTCATACTGAGATACTGAGTTTAGTACAAATTTCCTGGTGGGGCTCAGCCTTGCTCAACATTTTCTTACTTAATAAACTACTGAAGGGGATCAGAATAAGCCACCCCCAAATATACCGGCTTGACAGAAGAATTATTTTGAGATGAAGGCGACTGAGAAACAGCAAATGAAGAAAAAGTTCTCTCCCCTCCCCCACCTGCCCCCAGGCAGGGCATAAATCTCCCTTTGAGAGAATGTCATCCCTCCCCTCTCCGGTACCAGGAAGAAAAGACAACTCTTACCATGGGAGACAGCACCAACTTAAATCTGTATTAACAAACCTTACCAAAATAACCCTCATCTTCCATTAGGTTCCCCCATATATTTACCATCCCACAATGTACTGCCCCCAGAAGCTCAAAACACTTTCCCTTTGTCTTGTCAATCTTCCACAAATTTATCACCCTCTGTTAAAATGGTATTCAAGCCTCTGGGTCTGATTGCTTCTTTGGGGTTTTCATTACATTTCTGGGAGGTCTCCATATGTATATGAAATAAACCTTTTTTAAATCTTGTTTACTCAGTTTGTGAACCTAAGAAGACAGAAGAAATAGCTTTTTTTTTAATCTTCCCCAATACTAACAATTGGCCTTTTTAAAATAAAAAGACATCAGGACCCTGCTTAACACGTACACGAGTAGTTGTCTTATATTTCCTAGTATGGGATCAGGTTGGTTTGGGGAAGCAGCACAGTAGGATAAAGTATTGGGAGATCTGTAGGATTATCAGAAATGGGAAACCTGTGGACTAGGAATCCTTGCCCTTTTCCTGATAAGGAGCTCCTTATAACTGAATGAAGATTCTTTGTATCAGAAATGGTTACTGAATCGCAGAAGAAAGGTAATTGGTGGAGAGCTGCCAGCCACACTCACTTCCCTGCTGGGAATTCCTGTGAGTTCCAGAGGGGCTGGCAGTGACCCACATGTGGCATCAGACTGAGTTTGGCTTTTAGAATGGTTAGGATATTCATATCATACACATAAGAACTGTAATTTACCTTAGGTCCTGGGGGTCCCATAGCTCCTGGAAAGCCCTAGAAAAATCAATCCATCAGTTAAAATTACAGCAGATAATGCACAAAGCCTAAAACTCCATTTAAAAGTTTTAGCTTCAATTCTTTTGTTAGTTACGGTGTCTAGACCAATGGTGGCTTCATACTCACAAAGAATCCCGGAGGGCCAGGTGGACCAACAGGTCCGGGAAAACCGGGAAGGCCTGGCAAACCCTTTAAAGTAAGAGAAAAATAAGAGTAAGTTTAAATTTACTTCTCGCTGAAGAACCACGGCCATTAGTTAAATGTATTTAACTATTGTAAGAACTGCAGAGCGTAACGTTTCCCATTCATGGCTGCAGTGAATTTCATTGAGGGCCACGTGGAACCGGCACTGCCATGTGTAACAGGCTGCCAGGACCATCCTGATGGGACTATTTCCAGAAAAATGACCAAAGCAGTTGCTTTACTTTAGAAGAGTTTTAACACATTTAGACATTTTGCCTTCCTCTCTGTATCTCTCTCTTGCCAAGCACGATCTCACCGTAGGGCCGTCCACCTGCTCCCTCTCTGCCTAGAATCCTCTTTCCCGGAAATCTCTATGACGTACTTCCTCTCCCTCTTCTTACCTTTACTCACATGTTTTCCTTTCCAAGGGGCCCTCCTGCCCATCCAATCGAAAACCACAACCCTCCTTCTAACCAGGACACTTACTGCCCCCCAACCTTGCATTATGTTTCTCCTTGGCATCTATTACCATCTAACACAAATCACACTTCCTAATTGATATTTTTAAAAGACTTTCCCCTTCTAGAATGGAAGAGCTGTGAAGGCAAGAGTTTTTTAAAACTATGTTTTGGGAGTTGTGCACTGTGATATCCCCAGAGCTTAAAGAGCCCCTGGTACCTAATGGGCATGTGATAAGGATTTTGTGTGTAACTGAGCATCCTACTGTTACACCTTCAGCAGCAGCACAATGTAGTACACAGCCAACACTCAGTACAGTTTTAAGGGATACACCCGTGTCCCAGGTTGCTACTACCTCCTTGTATTGGATGCCCTGCCTTCAGCATCTTTGCCCCTTAAATGTTTTCTAAGCAAAAAAATCCAGGAGCCATTATATTCTGTATCTTTTCTCAAAAGCCCATATTGGCTCCCGACTGCATCATTCTTCAGTTTTGCAGCTCCTCAACAGCTGGTATGGCTCACTATACAGATGTTCAACAATCTTAACTCAGGCTCTTTGACTCGCTGAGGAAAATACTAATCTCTGCTCAGGATAAGTTAAAACATTTCTAGTTAATTAACCTGAAAGTTAGTACTTGTGACTTAGGTTTACCAAAAGATCGTTTTGAATCACAAAGCAAAGCACACACAGCAACCCCCAACCCTCCAACCACTACCCCCACCCTCGCCAAATAGCTGTTTCTTTGTATTTATTCTGGATCACCTTCAGGCTACAGATGCAGAGATTCAAAAGCAAACCATTCAACCGTAGAAAGATGTATTTAAATACAATGTTACTTACTATCATGCAACCATCACACTAGGACTGTTATTTAATATTAAGGTTTTAAATTGTATTCAACGTGTGATACAAATCTATCCTGGATTTCAACAAATACAGAGTAAGTGGAACCTAACCATTCCTTGAAAACCCCTCCTTAAATTTAGGAAAGCTTGGGTGATTGATGGAGATTTAAGAAGAGATTAAAATCATCTGGTTACATGAGCTTAATGTAGTTTCTTACAATCAGGTGAATGTTTTGGAATGAGAGGAGGTAAATATGTAAATAGAAGAAGCGTGAATGTCTATAAAAAATGTTTTAGAGTGAGAAAGAGACACAGGGAGAAGAGGAGGGTGAGAGAGAGAAGAAGAAAAAGGAGATGGAAAGAGAGAGGCAGAGGGAGAGATGGAGAACAATAGGGATCTTCTCAGAAGCGCGTACCTGGAACCCCGGAGCTCCCGGCAAGCCAGGGTCACCTTTTCCATCAAGGTCTATACCTTCTCCTTCAGCAGGAGCGCCCTTGAAAATGAAATTCATCAAACATAATCAATGTTCTATCTTCAAAACTTCTTCAAATGGTTATTCAAAGTCAGTTTGCCTCAAGGATAAAAGTGCTTTCCAGGAAATAGAAGAGGGAGGCTATAGCTCAGTGAGAGCTCATGCTTAGCATGCACAAGGTCTTGGGTTCAACCCCCAGTACCTCCCTTACAAATACATAAACCTAATTAACCTCCCCACCCCCACCCCCCAAAAAGGCAAAACAGAATATATACTTATAGAAATGCTTTAGGATTATTTGGTTATTCCATTCTAAAGACTTCAAAACATTTTTATATTTTCTAAAACTGACCATATACTGTGGAGGAAAGAAAGACACAAGAATAATAAACTATTTCCCAAGATATCAAAATGAATGGTAATTCCTGATCTAGAATCTGGGGCCCTGAGCATAAGGTCAGTTCTCTTCTTGCAGACCCTATTTTCCTAAAGAATAGTACAAAACTTGCATTCCTTAAAACATATTTATTACAGGAAGTAGAAGTTGTTCAATAGGAATACATATGTCCTGATTATTATGGTCTGAATTAGTTATGAAATCTGATTTGTAATTACTTGTATCTTATTATTTAATAGAAGTACCTTTCATATGTACAATTAGAGATTTCTTTAACAGTAATATGCCACAAATAACTCACCTTTTCTCCTTTCAAACCATCGGCACCCTAGGAAAAGGAGAGGCATATTAATAATTAAAGACAATTCAAAAGCGTAACATCCTTGCTTTGTCCTTCTCTTTGCTATTCTGCCTTCTCTTCCTGCTGTACACTGCCCACTGGCTTTTAAACATTAAAATCTTTCTCATTTAAACAAAGTCTCTCCCTAAATTCAGCTTCCCTACCCACCCCACCAATGCTGCCTATTTCTCCTTCATATCATGTGCAAATCACCCACTCTGTGCATCCCCACTCCATCCTCAGGCCCACATCTGCCTCCTGCCTCTGTCAGGCATGGAAGTAGCCCTTGAGGAAGTCTGCAGTGACTGTGATGTTACTGAAATCAATGACAAAACGTTAGTTCTCCTGTTGCTGGACTCGGCAGCTGGCTGCCATTCCCCTCTACTGAAAGTTCCTGTTAAAAAGGAGGTGAAATGTCCAAAATGGAGTCGCTTATGTCAGTGACTCCCACAGCAGCAGACCCACTAACCAACCTACCTAGACTCACTACCTAACGTAACCACAGTTTCAGCCTTCCCCAGGTACGTGACCTGGAGCTTCCTGATCAGCACTGATAATGTAATGGAGCAGGACCCCAGTGGGGCCTTCCAGGGACAGACACCCCCACCCTCACCCCATATCCTTTGCTGCAGCTCCTCTCTGAAGTACCCAGATAACAGTATTTGGTGCACATTCCTGGGCTGTTTTACTAAAGCCCCCACCAAAAGGAAGAAATTCACCACTTGATGACCATGAGCGCATAGCCCTAAGGACTGATAATGTTAACCCCTGCAACTCTGCCGTGTTACATCACCATCGACTAATCAGAGAATCGTGCAAGAGCTGATCACATACCCTGGGACACCCCTCCCTTAACTTGCCTTTAAACACGCTTTGC
Organism: Camelus bactrianus; assembly: GCF_048773025.1. Lineage (NCBI taxonomy): Eukaryota > Metazoa > Chordata > Mammalia > Artiodactyla > Camelidae > Camelus > Camelus bactrianus. Next base: position 95,107,853 of record NC_133543.1, on the reverse strand, counting down.
TGAAAAGCGTTGAGTTCAGGCTTTGTGAGCACCAGCTGTCCCAGACTCTCTGCTCGGTGCCCTGCAGTAAACACTGAACTTTCCTTCACCACAACCCGGTGTCAGCAGATTGGCTTTACTGCGCATGGGCAAGCGGACCCAAGATGGTTTGGTAACAGTAAGATATTCTACTCAATAGGCCCCTTCTGTTCCCCTTAGAAAGCAACCTTGCCTAAGACAACACGTTCTTTGCTAATAATGTCCCCATCCCATTTCCTCTCTGCCTTTAAAACCCTTTCCTACGTATGGCTCGATGGAGCGCCTCTCTGGCTTGCTAGATGGGCTGCTGCTGGATTCATGCGTCACCCAGTAAAGCCAATTAGGCCGTCAGATCTACTCAGCTGAATTTTTGTTATTTAACGACATCTTTCTGGGCTCCCAGAAACATATTCCTCCTGGTTTTCTTTTACCACCAGGGGCCTTCCTCCTTCTCTGGCTCATTCTCCTTGACCTAGACTTGTATGCCAAGCTCTCTAAGCCTCAGTTCCAAGGCCCTTTCCTCCTCACTGTTACTCCTGGAGTCACCACCATCTGGGTCCCTCCTCTGAGCAGCTCCCACTTCCTGCTCTGCATCTCCACTTGGATGTCTCAAACGCAAAACAGTCTCAAAGTGCAGACCTGAGCGCATGTATACATTCATTTCTGCCCCAGGTTTCCCCAAGGTCATGATGGATTTCTGTATATGGTCATTCCAAAGTAAACTTGTAGTCACACACTGTGCCTCTGATGGGGAGTTAGGAATGGAAACCTACCGGGATCCCTGGGTAGCCTGGTGTCCCTGGAAGTCCCGGAAACCCCTGTTCACCCTGGAAGACAAACAAAGCTCGTCATTCTTCCCAGTTGTTCTAGAACAGCCTGTTGAGGTATTTTCCCCGTTTCTCGCTTCCAACCCTGCAGTGGTAAATCTAGACAAAGTAACCCAAATTCCTTATGGCTCCTGGGTCACGAGGCTGAAAGCCAGAACACCATTATCTTAATTGAAAACAGGATTAGACTCTACTGTTTCTCAAATTGCGCATAAAAGTCTAATTGTGCCAAGAGCCCTTTTAATTACTGTCTCCTCGAAACTTTAGTAATTAGTTCTTTCACGGCCACCATTCTGGGGAAAAAGAGAGTGCAGTCAGGAAACAAAGGAGAAGAGTGAACATTGAAAAGCTCAGGCATTCCTTTCCGAAGACCCAGCTTGCATTCCAAGCTTCAGTTTCTGGTTTATACACACTCACAACCTCAGGTGAAAAGAATCACTTGAGCCCCCAGTTATCTTTCTGTGGGAGACCATGAAAGAATTTCCCTAGAAGACGAGACTCCACATATAAGTGACAGTGTATGGTTTTTGTCTTTCTCTTTCTGGCTTACTTCACTTAGTATGATGATCTCCAGGTCCATCATGTTGTTGCAAATGGCATTATTTCTTTTTTATGGCTGAGTAATAGTCCATTGTGTGTGTGTGTGTGTGTGTGTGTGTGTGTGTGTATACCACAACTTCTTTATTCAGTTATCTATCAATGGACATTTAGGCTGTTTTCATGTCTTGGCTGTTGTAAATAGTGCTGCTATGAACATCGGGGTGCAGGTGTCATTTCCAATTAGAGTTTCCTCCAGATATATGCCCAGGAGTGGGGTTGCTGGATCATAGGGTTAAGTCTATTTTCAGCTTTTAAAGGGATCTCCTTACTGTTTTCCATAATGGCTGCACCAAACCACATTCCTACCAACAATGTAGGAGGGTTCCCTTTTCTCCACATCCTGTCCAGCATTTATTGTTCGTGGACTTTTTAATGATGGCCATTCTGACCAGTGTGAGGTGATACCTCGTTGTAGTTTTGATTTGTGTTTCTCTGATAATTAGTGATATTGAGCATTTTTTCATGTGCCTTTTGGCCATTTGTATGTCTTCACTGAAGAGTTGCTTGTTTAGGTCTTCTGCCCATCTTTGGATTGGGTTATTTGTTTTTTTGTTACTAAGTTGTATGAACTGTTTGTATATTCTGGAAATCAAGTCTTAGTCAGTCACATCATTTGCAAATATTTTCTCCCATTCTGTAGGTTGTCTTTTCATTTTATTTATGGTTTCCTTTGCTGTGCAAAAGCTAATAAGTTTAATTAGTCCCATTTGTTTATTTTTGCCTTTATTTCTATTTCTATCTGCCTGGGTAGACTGCTCTAGGAGAACATTGCTACAATTTATATCAGAGAATATTTTGCCTGTGTTCTAGGAGGGTTATGGTGTCTTGTCTTATATTTAAGTTTTTAAACCACTTTGAGTTTATTTTTGTGTGCGGTGTGAGGGAGTGTTTGAACTTCACCGATTTTTATGTGGCTGTCCAGCTTTCCCAACACCACTTGTCAGAGAGACTGTCGTTTCTCCATTTATTTATAAAACAGAGACAGACTCACAGACATAGAAAACAAACTTGTGGTTATCCGTGGGGAAGAGGGCAGTGAGGGATAAATTGGAAGTTCAGGATTTGCCGATACTAACTACTATACAGAAAATAGGTAACAATACGGTCTTACTGTACAGCACAGGGAACTATATTCAGTACCTTGCAATAGCCTATAATGGAAAAGAATATGAAAAGGAATATACACATATGTATGTATAAATGAATCACTGTGCTGTACACCAGAAATTAACACAACATTGTAAATCAACTATATGTCAATTAAAAAAAAAGACAATCAGAAAGCAAGGCGGGTGGGGGAAGGGGAATTGGATGCAGGTGATCAAAAGGTCCTGTAAGCTTCCAGTTATAAGATAAAAATAAGGATGTAATGTACAACGTGGTAAGTAGAGTTAACACTACTCTGTGTCGCACACGAAAGTTAAGACAGTAAATCCTAAGAGTTCTCATCACGCACAAAGTTTTTTTTTGCGTTCTTTAATTTTGTATCAATATGAGGTGATGGGTTATTTCATGATATACGTAAGTCAAATCACTATGCTGTATAACTTGACCTTATGCAGTGCTGTATGTCAATTATACCTCAATAAAACTGGAAGAAAATAAAGAAAAAGGCATAAGAAGAAAGCAAACCATCATATTTCTGTCCTGAAGACACATATCATTGTTTCTGGCTAAAAGAAAGCCTAGCCCTTTTCTACTCCACCCTGATTTATTCATTTAGCAAAACCTTACCAACCATCTCCTGTGTGAGAAGCACATACCTTAGAACCATTGCATCCTGGCAAACCAGCAAGTCCATAAGGTCCAGGGTGGCCTGGGATGCCCTAAAAAACAGAGTGAGGCTCAAAAATGGGATATGATTAGGTCCCAGGACCAGGTGGAAACAGTGAGGAACCCATGGGGAGGGAAAAGATGCACTAATTTAGATAGTTATTTAAGTTTATATGGTTATTTAAATAGTTAAGTAGTTAATTAGTTAGTTTAGATAATAATTTAAATAAAAATCATAGCAAAATGGGCCAAATAAAAGCAAAAGTTATTAAGTGAAATATAGATATTTTAAATAAAAGAGAAGGATTTTCTATATGAAATGAGTCCATTAATATGCTGTGTGTTAAACTGGGGGAAAGGAAAGGAATGAGGGAAGTGTAAACAGAGGTAACTATTTTATTTCTACTCTATTTTATTCTGTTCCATTCCAACCCATCCCATCTCATCCCAGGCCAATCTATTCCATTCTTTTCTGCTTTACAATTTGACTTGTATACCCTTTAAATCCACGCTCTAATATACCACGTGATCCTGCTGTGACATTTGCACCATGTAGCAAGTGTATCAGTACTCATTTTCTTGTGTTACTGCTTTACCATCTTTATTAAAATGAGATTACTTCTTACTATTCCATTTACACATTATTCCCATTACTTACTGGAAGTCCAGGAGGACCTGAAAAACCTGGTAATCCAGTGATTCCCTAAAGGCACAGAAAAGAGAAAAGGTAGCAGTAAACAAAAAGCAGAAAAACCGCTAAAAATGTTCAACCTATAAACAAAAAGTGATTTACCATTCCAATAACCCCATCCCACAGCTCTAACTGGGAATGACTAAAAACTACTTGAAAAACAAAACAAAAAAAGGCTTGACAAGTTTTGTACATCTTACATTTATATAAACTTAAAAAGAGATGATTAAGACTGTTTTGGCTTTTTGGGATAGAGTTTCAGGTATAATTTGCATACAGTAAAGCGCTCCAATCTTCCGCAAACAGATTGAGGAATGCTCACATATGGGCATATGCATATATTTGGTAATATCTCCACCCCATCCAGACACAGGACCTCTCCACCACCCCAGATGGTTCCCCCATGCCTTCTCCCAGTCAATTAATACTTACCCCTGACATAAGAACCACTATTTTGACTTCTACCATTATAGACTCGTTTTACCTGCTCTTGAACTTCACCTATACGAGTGTATCATACACAGCGCACTCCTTTGTGACATTTAACAGGGCAGAGTTCTTCTTTTTTTTAAAAAAAAAATGAATTTTCATCAAAGAACCACGAGAGACTGTTTGGACTACTAACCCTCACGCCTTTGGGACCAGTGAGTCCTGGAAGTCCTGGGGAGCCCTAAATCCAAATGAAAAAACAAAAGGTAAGCGCTGTGACCATTATTTGGCACTAATAAGCCCATAAATTAAAGGTCCCAGTTTTATTCACATGCCAAACAGTTTTGCGGTTGTGATGATTTCATTGTTAACACGGTTCAATTGCTTGCTTGTTTCATTGGAGCTATAGTATTTATCAGAAAGGACAAACAAAAATCCATTCAAACCCTTGCTACTCGAAGTGGGGGGTCCAACAGTAGCACCGTCTGGGAGCTTGTTAGAAACGCAGCATCGCTGGTCTCCCCCACCTCCCAGACCTATTGATTCAGAATTTGCATTTCAACAAGATTTGATGATGATTCTTGTTCACATTAGTGTCTGAGACGGCTGCTGTGAAAGCCCCACATTAGCCAGACAGCTGCCTGCCGAGGGCTGATAAGGATGAATGACACAATTGCAACGGACGGGAAGGGCAGCCAGTATTTCTGTGCACGAGAAATACTTTATTAACCAAACGTGCCTGGTGGCCACAAATAAGGACTGCCTGGCCCAGAGAGAAACTTGCTTTGAGCACATAATGCGTACATTTTGAGGGCCTGCTTCTTAGAGAATTGCCTCACACAAAACTGTTTTAACTGGGCCACTTGGTGTAAAAGTTCCATTGTCCAAAAACTTTTCATCATTCCTGAGAGTTTCAATACGTTTCGGTATTTCGGATTATTTGAGAGAAGGGTTGTTACAGACTGGACCATCAAGGCCAAAGCCAGCCTTTCTTTTCTTTTATCTTTTTTGTTGTTGTTGTATTTTTTTTATTAAATTATTATATTTATTTTCCCTCAGTTTTTTTCAACAGCTTTATGATGGTGTGATTCCTGTACAGTAAACGACACATATTTCAGATGTACAATCTGATGAACTTTGAGATGTGCACAACCACGAAACCACCACCACAATCAAGGTAGCTAACGTCTCCATCACTCTCCTAAAAGTGCGAATTTTGAATTCCTGGGCGCCCAACCACGTTTCTCTCTTCTGCTGGCTGCTGTTTGTCATCTGTAGGAGGCAGAAGAGTGACTGGCAGGTTTTACTTCCCCATTAGACATTTTCTCATGCAGAAAATATCTAAAATTAAGATATGACATTTATAAACCTGAAAAATCTTTTTGGTCACGTTTGAATATTCTCTCATTGTCTGCCTTGGATCAGATGATCATGTGTGGCTATGTCTGTAAGCTTTAATATATATGAACTCATGACACTGTAATCTATGAATTTATGACAACATGGTCCAATGATTTTCTGGACTGACTTTATGGAACACCTGCTCATCATGTAACCCATACTAAGCACCATATAGCTTTTACAGCTATAATTTTAATTTATCTCTGGCTTCTTTAAAGAAATGCTAAGGAAACAAGCAGAGTGGGATATAGAGAACAAAACAAAAAGGAAGGAGTTGGCATGAGGCTGATCTTAAGTCCAGGGCTGAAGTGGCAAATTCCTTCTATCAGTGAAATGGAGGGAAATCTGAGTCCATACCCAAAATGTTCCGACCTTGAACATGTCTGAAATCAAACACTAAATGTCCAGAATCCAAAAGACTTTTTCAAAATTCAGATTAAAAGAAGAAATGAAGGAACAGAACGTATACACAAACACAACAACGTGGTAGAATTCCTGGAAAACAATACGTTTTTGCAGTTTTACTTGGAAGCTGTAGATATAGTCTTAGTTTCCTTGGTTACAGGTGTTTGATTCTGGCATCATATAAAACCAGATTTGAACTCGGATTTTTGCCGCCTATTAGCTGTGTAACCCAGGACTAATTACTTAAGTGCTCTGAGTGTCAGTTTCCTCATCCCTAAGATGGAGATAATAACATAGGTCCCCGTAGTCATGACTGACGGGGTCCAGGTGAGCCGTAAATGAGATACAGTCAAGAAGAAATGTCCCAATGCCTGACTGACGATAAACTCCCAGGAAATGTTGCCTTTGGTTACTATTTAAATATTCTATACATTACTTATGGAATGTAAAAAGGCTCTGTGGGGATCAATTATAATTATCTTTCATAACTTATGCGTTAGTTCACAGCTTCCTGGAGGCCAGCAGCTGGGGAGGGGCCCAGTGGGTGCGTGAGAGCCCAGGCTTAAGTCCACAGCAGGAAAGAGGCATCAGCAAATCCAGTGGTTATGCAGCTTTTAGCAAATCCTCTAGGGCATTTATTTCAACAAAGCCCTTTGTTGTCTCACAGACTTTAGGATAAAAGTGTGTGCTGGGTGTGAAAGGCGGTAGGCTCTGGTAAGAACCTTAGGATGCGTGATGCTTAAGAGAAGAGGAGGGGGGGAGAAGGGAAGCAAAGAAAGGAGGATTCCAGACACAAAGACACATGTTTCAGGGGGAAGAGAGTGATCCCCACAGTCTGAAACAAAGCTGAGGGGTCCAGGTCAGGTAAAGACACAGAGCCTCCTTCAGCCTGGGCTTTTTGGAGTTCATAGGTGATCTGGAGGTCATGGGTTTTCGGGAGAGGGGGCAGAAGGCAAATTATCACTGACTGAGGAGTGAATAGAGATGAACCACAACCAGCATGGTTAGTTATTTTGTTTTTGAAAGAAGCTTGACAGAGATAGGAAAGACAGAGGGAACAATGGCAATGGTTTGGTTATAGGACCTAAAAGATCTACAGGAAGTTTTCTATCGGTCTGGGGAATATTTTCATGCTTAAGGACCGAGAGAGAAAAACTCACATCGAAAGGGAAGTTAGAATGTCTGAGAAAGAGGACACACCCTTGGAAGCCGGTTCTAGTGGGAATCCCGATGACTAGGAGACAGGCAGAGGAACGGGTCCTGATTGGAAAGTAAGAAGAACTAATCCTTCCATGCAGGTGTGGAAGCTGTGAAGATCAGAGAGGAGGAGGAGGGTGAGCTGGAAGATAATGATAGTTACTTGCATCCTTTTCACATAAGATGCAGTTGTGCAGCTGGGAAGACCCAGCAAAGACCGGAGCAGGAATTTGCCGCAGCGACCACCTACCCGCTGAGGTGTGGATTTCTCTCCAGGTTCTCAGCAGCCCTGGCGGAGGCATAAAGAAGGCTAAGCGGACTGGGGGTTTTTCAAGCTCACTGTCTGACATACCTTGGGTCCCTGCGGTCCAGGCAGGCCTTCAGGACCTGGGAATCCCTTCTGGCCAGGAGGACCAGGAGGCCCTGGAAAGCCTTTCTCTCCCTGTTAAAACCAAAACAAGATGATAAACACAGAACAGCAAGGCCCAGGAATAAACACACCCATATCCATTGCTTTCTTTTCTTTATGCCTTAAATGATAACATTGTGCATATTTTTCCTTGGATTTAAAAAAAAAAAAAAAAACAGCACTCAGTAGTACATGTAACAGTAACTGGAAAGTTCTAGCTGTTACTATTTGTCTGTAGGCTTGAAAGTGTTTGCCCTTGGTCTCGTAGAAATCCTACTTTTACCCAAATGGCAGCACTCTACAGAGCAGAGAGTAAGGGAGAGGGAATCAAGAACTGAGGGGAAACCCCAGTTAGACAGATGGAGGTTGATGGAGTGTGTTTTTTGGGGGGATGGACAGAGAGTGGAGATCAGACACAAGAGTGCATTTGGGGAGTGTGCAGAACTGCTCTGCACCTTGAAAGAACAGCGCACAGGCTATGAGCTTTCGTCCTTTCTTGATTACACAGGAATTAGGAATTCAAGGCGCTATTCGTGTAGGAGACACAGGAGAGGTATCAAGAATGACAAAACCAAAAGTGTGAGCAAAATAGTTAAGAGATGATATATGGGAAAGCCCCCAGGGATCCGAGTGAGCGAAAGGCATTTAGGCCCAATGAGTGACATGGTTCTGCCAACAATCTCCCTGGGATTACCCCTTAACAGCAAAGGCCACGGCAGATTCCGTCAAGCTACTTACACAATTAACAAATCAGATTTTTTAAATGAGAGGTCAGGTCAGCGTTTGCACAAACACTCAGTAAAAAAAGAAATAAAAGAATGTGCTAGGCCCCTCTCAATGCTCCGTTACCTTCACACACCTTGAACAGCGTCTCACACGAAGTGGGGATTCAATACATGCTTCTTGAATGCAAGAATGAACCCTAGCTTTCCAGCATGGATCTGAATACACTACATTCATAGCTTCAGGGAAAACTCTAAATCAAACTACACATGAGTCATAGAATAATTTAAAATAGATATAGTAATTATTATAATTAGCATATAAAATTGTATGTAAATTACTTCGTCTAAAGAGCTGAAAGTATATTCCTTTAAAAATATTTTTTAAGCAGTCACCTTTCAGTATTGTTAAGCAATTCATTAGCATATCTGAGAAAAGGGTTTTGAAACAAAGGAAAAACTTTAGTTCTGCCTCTGTCTTAATTATCGCAAATTGCAAGTTAATGGAGCGAATTAATGAGATTTCACGGCACTCATTTTTTACTTGGATTCTGCAATGGAGCCACTTCCTCTCGCTGAATTTTTGCCTCGGCTAGAGTGCTGCTGCAAGATGCTTCACCAGGGGGCGCCCTTGCATCAGTGCCTGAGGACAAAATCTGCGGGTTTCAATGTTTATTTTATGTCCAAGTGAGCGAATCAAGTTGTTTTCAGTGTTCCCCTGTGTTTAGCAACAATGTAATTAGGGTATACATCTGGAGGCATTCTCATAAGCTTTTTCTTTTTTTCCTTTACAGACCAAGAGTTACAGCAACTGCCCGTATTTCCACAAATTATCTGAAGCTTCCTTTCTCCCCCACCCTAGGTTAATGTTTATATACAATTACTTTAAAATTGGATGTGGGGAATGGAATATCATACTGCTGATCTTTCTGCTGCGAGTGAAAGAAGGATGTGAATTCCTTGGTGAGCTCTGCGGAGAAAAGAAGCAGAATTAAGGTTTTGTTTTTACCTTCTCCCCTTTGGCCGCATCACAGAAACACTGGCCTTTGTCTTTACAGACACAGCCCTAGAAAGAGAGAAAGAGAAAGGGTTTTGTTTAAAAACAGCTTAATGAATCCCGACTGACAGAACAAAAACAAACGTGTTTTTCTGTTCTTTGAGCATCGAACACTATTTATCAGGAGCCCTGTGATGCTGTAAGACATTTAGCAATAGAAATAGAGTAGAAAAGTGAGATGGAGGGGAGGGTACAGCTCAAGCGGTAGAGTGCACACTTAGCAGGCACAAGGTCCTGGGTTCAATCCCCAGTACCTCCATTAAAAATAAATAAGTAAACCTAATTACCTCCCCCACAAAAAAGTAGAAAAAACAAAGTGAGATGTATATAGGAGAACTGTCAGATGAGTGTGCATCACTTTTATTGTATTTAAGAATTTCAACTAATTCATTTATGGAAAAGACCAAGTCAGCTATCCCCTTTTTCAGAACAATATGTAGTTAAACTGAAATTGCCATTGTCGTGGGTAGGAAGTGCTCGAATGTTTGCAAATTTCTTGGATTCAACAAAATGAACTTATATATATTTGTGTATATTGAGTGGCTTTTTTTAAAATTAAAGTGTAATTAAATTACAATATGTCAATCTCTGGTGTACAGCACAATGTCCCAGTCATGCATATACATGCATATATTTTCCTCATGTTTTTTTCCACTAAAGGTTATTACAAGATATTGAACATAGTTCCCTGTGCTGTACAAAAGATAAATGGTGATATTTTCTATAGGTAATTCTAAGGTTTTCTTTTCCTGAAATAATGTTCAAGACTGAGAAAAGATCATCAGAACCTATGATGTTTTAAAGAACAAACTAATTCACTGATGCTCATATCAAAATGTTTTTTCTAATTAAAAAACAAAACCAAAAATTTAGCTGTGAACTTGAGAGCTCTTACCCATTTAACTAGTCACTTTGACAGACTTACAACCACAGCTTTCACACCTATGAGCACGCCAGCTCTAACATAGGTCAATTTTTTAATTCCTTTCTGCCAGCAGAGAGGAATGAAGAGAGAAATCATTTCAAATACTGTATTTAAAATTTTTTTGGCCCACATTCTATGGCTATATATTTATCTTCTTTGGGGTATGTGTTAATATTAACTAAAAATTAGCTTGTTTCCCCCAGGAAAAAAAAAATTCATTGACAGCAGAGGCAGGGAAAGGCTAGGAGACATGCTGGTTGGTGGGAAAAGTAAAAAGAAATTGCCTCAGATAGTCTCAAAGTGGGGACCCTGTTTGTGCAATCCAATAAAAATAGACAAACAAAAATATCTTTAATTTAATAGATTTTCTAAGCCTAGGGCGGTAGTAAGCAATGCTGTTATTCAAGAAAGTGAAGTCCACAGTAATGTTCACACACTCACCACTGACCCTCACCACATTTACACGCAGCACAATTTATATGAATGGAAAGTAATTCATTGAAAAGGAAAGTCTATATTGTCCCCAAGAGTTGGCTATTTGGTATTTTTTTTGGAAGACTAAATGTTCCCACTTTCCCTCCTAGATGCTTGGGGTCATTAAGTCATATCTGACTTAATTATTTTAACCTTGTTTTTCTAAGTTTTGAAGCTTTTGTGTTCATTTCAATCACAAATTTAAGTATACTAAATATCTACTAAATTTAGTGTTCTCATCTGGTATATTTATATTCATTGGTTCTCCACGTGTGGATTTCCAGACCAGCAGCCTCACTCAGCATCACCTAGAAACTTGCCAGAAATGCAAACTCCTGGCCCCACCCTACAGCCATTGAGTCAAAAAACCCTGGAGATGCATCTCAGGAATCTGTGATAGCCCCCTTGGGCAATTCTGATACCACAATCTGAACCAACACCTAAAACCCCAGTCTGTAGGATAGAACTAATTCTCTACAGATTCCTGAACACTAGGCCATTTGAGACACTAGTTTGCACACCTGCTTTTTGCTGGTGATGCCTTTTCCCCTCTCATTCCAAGAAAGGAGGCAGGTTTGTGTGCGCCTCACTTTAAGGATGCTCTTGCCCCTGGGCTGAAAGCAAAAGCTGCCCGAAGACAAGATTTCTCCTAGCTTTTGTTGCTGGAGGCATAAGGACCTGTTGAGGTTGGTCCCAAGAGTGGAGGGACCAGCATGCTGCTCCCACACGGCGTCTGGAGGAGACAGCAGGGACTCAGAAAGGAAAGGCCGAGCCCTACACCCCAGGGGACCAGATACTGGGGCGAGGAAGCTGGACTTGACCTGGGCAAGGACCTGGTGCCCAGGCTTACACAGCATGGCGGCCACTGTTTCACGGAGACCGTGAGCATCTCTGACTCCTCTGCCTCCCAGACACCACACAATACCTGGATGCTGAGCATCTCTGGACCACAGGTAGGAGGAGGCAAATTGGCAATCCTCTAACCCTTAAGAAGGTGCATAGAGGCCATCTTAATTTCATTTCTTGGAGTAGAAGTCATAGTCACTATATACTCTTGGGAATCTTTCAGTCTTAGCTTGAGTAAATAAATGTTTGCTGAACTCCTCCGAGCTAGATCAGATCCCCCTTCTAAATGACTCCATGGACCACTCGCTGTTATATGTTTAATGTATATTTTCCTTGATGACCCTAAGCCCCAGGAGAGAAGGGTTGTCCAATCTTGTTCACACTGGCAACCCTGGTATATAATATTCCTGAACAAATGCTTGTGGACTGATTGAATGGGTCAATGAGTAGATGGACCCCTGGGATCGGTTCATATCCACATTGGTCCTGGAATTTCAAGACATATGATGTATGTGGCTATTGGTGGACTACCGTGACTAAGATGTTTTTTATATAAATGTGTACAGACTCTCCGTATATGAGCTATGAACAGTTATGGCTGGAATAAGAACGAAACTACAAGCTTGGCTATTTTAATACATGTTAAAATTAACACAAGGCTAACCAGTTGTTAGTAGTTTCAATATAAAAATTTTTTGGAAAAATTTTAAACCCTCAGAAGAACTGAAAAACAGGCCAATAAATACCTCTATATCTTCTCTAGGTTTACCAATTGTTAACATCATGTCCCGGCCACTCACTGAATTTCTTATTTGTCTCCCTCTCTCTCTACACAAACACACACACACACACACACACACACACACACACACACACTTTCTTGCCAAACCATTCAAAAGTAGACCTTGGACACCATGCATGGCACTTCACCCCTAATACTTTTGCACGCATGTCCCCAAAACAAGAGTATATCATTATCTAATTACAGCGTAATTTTCCAACCTAAGAAATCAACACTGATACAATAACTTCAAGTTATACTAGTTTTTAAATAAGATCTTGACCCTTACAAGGCCCTTGATGACCATTAGAAAACAAAAAGCTGTTTCATTGTTAACAAATCTTTTATTTCATACGAGAGGCCTGGTTTTAATCACTGATTTCACCTGTAATCAACACATGAGGTCCGATCTTAACGAGTGACTGTCACAGGTCCAAGAAGCTTTAGGGCTCACCCGGCTGCATCTGGAGTTCCGTGTGGGACTCTGCATGTGAACGCTTGTTCCCTTGAATCCCCTCCTGCCTGGGGACTGGCCTCCTATCTCCACCCACAGCACCTGTGATCCCTGTTCTTTGTCATCAAAACTACGGTACCTGATTTTTTACATTACTGTCCCTGAGTTTGGATCTTGAACTTTCAGGGGTGACATATTTAGCTTTTGCTTGTATTTGGTTTCATTGTTTTCATATGAGCCCTAATTGGTAGTTTGAAGCCAGTTGGTTGGTTAGTTGGAAAAGTTAGTGAAAGCCAGGAATCAAAAACAAATAATAGCCAAGACATGGAAGCAACCTAAATGTCCATCGACAGGTGACTGGATAAAGAACTTGTGGTCTGTATATAAATGGAATACTACTCAGCCATAAAAGAATAAAATAATGCTATTTGTACCAACATGGATGGACCTGGAGATTGTCATACTGAGTGAAATAAGCCAGAAAGAGAAAAATAATATGTGATGTTACTTATATGTGGAATCTAAAAAAATGGCACAAATAAACTTAATTATAAAACAGAAACAGACTCACAGGCATAGAAAACAAACTTGTGGTTACCAGGGGAAAAGGGGGGGCGGATATAAGGATAAGTTGGGAGTTCTGGATTTGCAGCTACTAACTACTATATATAAAATAGATAAACAACAATGTCTTACTGTGTAGCTCAGGGAACTATATTCAATATGTTGTAATAGCCTATAATGGAAAAGAATATGAAAAGAAATATACGCATATATGTTTAACTGAATCACTATGCTGTACACCAGAAATTAACATAACATTGTAAATTGACTATACTTCAATAAAAATTAAACAGATACATAAACACTTTAGGCATTTTATTTTAACTTAAAACATATAAATGCACACCAATTCTTCACTCTTGTGAAATAGAGCCAAGGTCTTTCCTTTGGGAATGGGCTGCTGTTCAGAACTCTATGGCATCGTTCTTGCTAAGTCATACCCTTAAAAACACTGCCAGTAATTTCCAGTTTTGGTTTTTTTGAAACTGGCCGATTGCTTAAAGATGCCTGTGGAGCATTCTGAGTACAAAGTCCTTCCAGATATGAATCCATGTTTCTGTCTAACTTTTTAAATGTTTTCTCAGCCATGCTTAAGTGAATAGCAGTTTTTCTATCAATTTTATTTGTATCAAATCCTCCAACATAGATTTCACAGAGATATGTCTTTTTATGCATTTGTATTTAAGCAATTTGCTATTTAATATTTAATTAAATTACTTTGTTATAATAATAAGCACAACTGGCAGAAACCACTAACTCTTGGCAATCATAAAACTCCACCATGGAGCGGGTGTATGTTGGTGTGCTAGGAAAGCCTGTGGGTCACCAGGGGGCAGCAGGCAGTGGGCATCAGCTGGTCTGCTGCATAGAAGGTCTGGAGAGCTCTGGTCAGTCGGGCTGTCAGTCAAAAGGAGAGTCACTGAGAGAGAGTCTATTGTACTATCCACTCATCTGCCGTGTCAGCCACATGTAGGTGATCAGCCCCGTTGGCGAGACTTCAGAGCCACGTCTAGGGCTATGTTTCTGTGCCCAGGTGTGCAGAACTGGTCCAAAACGGTTCCAACTTTAATTTTCAGTTGAATTGGCAAGATGTGGCCTGCCTATATATCTGCACAATTGGACTGACGAGGACTTCAGAGGACATGACGATTTTGCTGACATGTGGATGATCCCTCCGCCTGAATGAATAAACTCAAACTTAGAGTCAGGGCAGCTCTGGCAGATGTTCAGCAAGGACTGCAGAGAGCCCTGCACGGGGCCATGTGAAATCAGGCACCTCGCTGTTTCTGGATGATGACAACAGTAGCCCCAGACTCAAGACATTCATTTCTCTAAATTGTGTGCCTTTTCTTTAAATAAATTTTTATCTTTTCAAATATATATTCATAATTCAATATTTTAAATATGTTTTTTGGCTAAAAGATGACAGTGGCCATGTTTTCACTTTTGTTGAGTCTGATTCTTTTTTTTTTTTTTTGGAATCGCTTTTGAAACACCATGATTGTATTAATGGAATATAACCATTAATTAGTATTCAAATGCTAATGCACTTAAAAACCAGTATGGCCAAATAGTACTAACTCATACACTCATAAAATCATAATGATGGATATTTCTTAAACAACATTTTAATGGTTTTTCCTCTTCCAACAGTAAAGTACCTCTTAGTTTCCATATACCTTAATGAAGTAAGAAATCATTTGTCATGAGCAGAAAGCTCTTAACAATGACTTTATGGGTTTTCTTCCCCTGCCCTCAATAACCATTAACACATCAGGAAGTCGTCCAAGATTACATGATGTTTTAGCACTGTTGCATATTAAACAGTTAAACTTGTGAGACCCATTCATTTAGCAGTCACATTCATTTTTTTATGACCTTACTTAGAATGCAAAATAAACTTTGAGAGTAGAGAATTCTAAAAGGTTAAGAAGTCCAGAAACCACAGGCCTACAGCCAGATCTGTATGGAATCTATTTCCAGATTTGCCAGCTACTATTTGGAGCTTTGGACAAATTACTTAATCCTTCCAAGTTACTGCACCTGGAAAGGAAGATATTAATATCTAGTTGTCACCAGGGTGCCTGCGGAGTGCGCTGTGCTCTGTAAGATACCCAGTCACTGGGAGCTGTCCCTGTCTCCTTTGTTGCTGCACCACCTCGTACCTAAGGACACACACGCTGACGTCTGATATGTTTTTCCATCAGTCTGAACTAGCCACCACCTTCCCTGACATATCCTCCTGCAGCTGTTTGTCCGGTGCTGAAGTACCAGTCCTGGACCACAGTAGGAGAGACTAAAAAGTATTTTTGTTAAACTGCAAATGAATTAAGTGGTACTTGTTAAACAGTTGTCTTAGAGTACACGAACTATATTAGTTGATTAACCAAATATGATTTGTACATGAGCCTAGAAACAATTTGTTTTATTTGTTTAATAAAATAAACATTGGGGTTTGAAATCCCAATGGGACTTGAAGCTTCTAAATGAAATGTGGCAAATCGATTATGTTACAAAAGGAGCCAGCACTTTTGGGAATGCTGATCGGTCAGCTCTCGCACTTTTCTCTGTTTCAATGCCTGTGGTGCCTGTGTATCGTTCATGTATCACCCATGAATTGCCTGTGTATCACCCATGTATCACCCAAGTATCGTCCATGTACTTCCTGTACATCGCCTTCTGTTCTGGGCAATGTGGCAGAGGGGTTAAGGGTACCAGCTCCAGGGCAAACTTCCTGGGTTTAAATCACAGCTCTGCCAAGCTACCTGACTTGAGGTAATTCCCAGTGCCTCAGTTTTCACACCTGTAAAGTGGGGTCAAATGTACTAACACTGGTAAAGCACTTAGACATGTACATAAGATGCCTACTGAGGGCTGTGAAGAAAACCAGTACACATCTCCCCCAAATTCACCTCATTGATACACAAATTATTCTGAGCTGAAGGCAATGAACAAGCACTAAATGAGGGTGGGGTTATAGCTCAGTGATAGAGCACGAGCTTGGCGTGCACAAGGTCCTGGATTCAATCCCCATCACCTTCACTAAGGGTTAAATAAATAAAAATTTAAAAACAGAATAAAAAGAAACAAACAGAAATGAAAAAGAATCATTAAATGCAGAAAAAACTCCCCCTTTTCTGCCTACATTCAAACAGAATCTTCTCAGCCCAGAGATGGCACTAGAGGAATCTGCAGACAAACCCTGTGAAATTAGCCCTTATCTCCCAGTTACTTTTTCAGCATTTAACACCCCACAACCTTTGTCTTATCAATTCTTCACAAATGTATTGTTTCTTTGTCTAAAAGGTCTAAATGCTGCCTCCTCTTATCACCTCTTTGGGTCTTCATTCTCTTTCCAAGGCTCCCATGCACATGTAAAAAAATTTTCTTGAATGTGTATGCTTTTCTCCTGTTACTCTGTTTTTGTCAGTTTAATTTTCAGACCCAGCCAGGAATTCTAAGAAGGTCTAGAAAAACTTTTTCCTCCCCTACAGCTGTTACAGAGAGCTATCAATCAGGTGGGCTATTACTAATTGATTAACTTAATATTGCTATTTAAATGCTCCTGAGCTGAGGGCTTAGGATGTTTACTAGTCTGCAGGGAGGAACTCTGTCTCACAATTACACCCCTCCAGCCCTGGCAGGCAGTATAAAAATTATCCTTTTACTCCTCAAGCTAATAAGGGATGGGATTAAGCACATACATTTTTTATTGTTCATTAACAGGCCAGGAAACAGTTTCCAAGTAAGCCTGGGTGTTTCCTCATTCGCCTCTCCCAGCATCGCATGCCCAGTTGCCATGCATCCCAGTGAAACAGAAGTGGCCTTCCCAGCCCTCCCTCCAGGCTCCCCTCCCCCACCCCAGCCCTGCCTGGTTTAGCAGAAGGGGAAGTTGGCAGCGTTCAAAGCTGGTTAACACTCTACTGAGCAGCCCTGTTGATTTTGCATTATGATTATTGACCCTCTGCCCAGCCAATAGCCAGAGGCGAAAGTTCTGTGTGTGAAAAGAAGAGCTGACGGAGTCAGGCGGGCTGCCAGACAGACTCCATGAGCTGTCCTTTGCTGGGTCCCTCCATCCGTGTCTGCCTTAAGCAACTGACCATGAGCCCTGGCAGCGTGCCCTCCAGTGATGGAGGTTGACATCCAAGCCCCGCATTCCCGCAGTGGCCCCTTCTTCCCTGCCCAGGAGCCACTGTCCCCACACTTGGATAGCGCAGAAATCTCACTGCGACTGCCACTCCCTCTTTCTGTCCAGAGAGCCATCACTAGTCTAGACACCTAAACCAGCCACCCGTTTTTGGATTTTCTGGACCACAGCAAGCGTACAGATCACTGGCTCTGACAAAGAAGGTGGCAGTCAGAGGTCCCTGGTACATTTGGGAATAACCAACACGATAAGGAAGTTCAGGCTGTCCCGCGTGAAGCAGTGAGTGGTATTTATACCTATAATCATTAACTCCTGGTTCTCTCTCTCTCTTTTTTTTTTTTCCCTTCTTGCCCTAAGAGGTTTTGCGTTCAGTGGGACTAAGAGGTCTTTGCCATTTACATAAGATTAATAGACTGTACAAGATACCATGTAAAAGGTGCTTTGGAGAAAATGAACTTCAATAAGCAGGTTAATGATACCAGTAATTAACATTTTTGGAGCACCCATCAGGGCTCTCTGCCCTGTGCACGATCTCCCTGACATCTGGTAACAGTTCCGTGAGGCAGATGCCCTATTAGCCCATTCTTCTAGATAAGACAACCAGGATATGGAGAGGCTAGCGGCAGTCAGGGATGGAGGTGGGGAATCTGAACCCACGTGGCTGGACCCATGCCGTATTCTCAACTCTAAGCTATATTTCATTATTGACTGGCCCTCCGGGCACCTGGGGCATTGGAGGAGGGAGAATATGCACCCCCCGCCCTCCCCCTGTGCCTGTGCTTCGATGATGGAATAAAATCCCAGCGATAAACAGAACGTGGTTGTTCATGAAATCAGCTGCATAAACCAGAGGTTGGCACACTGCAGCCCACAAGTCAGATCCAGTCTGTCATCTCTTTTTGTGCAGCCTGCAAGCTAAGAATGGTTTTTGTATTTTCAAACAATTGAAAAAAATCAAAAGAAAAACAATAGTTTGTAATATATGAAAATTATGTGAACTTCAAATTTTGGTGCCTGTAAGTAAAGTTTTGGATTTCATCGCTAAAATACTTGTGAGTATTTGTTTTTTCTCCTTTGTTATATAGGTACCTATAGAATAGCCTTGACTTTGCCTCTTGACTCTTTATGGAAAAAGCTTGCTAACCCCTGGTGTCAATTATCTTCTATATATTTTTTTGTGGCGGTATAAAAGTTACACTAAACAAATTAAGATAGAAACTAAGGAATTTATTAGCTCCAAGCTCCAGTGAGAGATGGTTTTCTGCCTCTGAGTGTCAGACAAGAATTTTTCTATTTTCCTCCCATCCACCCTTATTAGCCTCACCTCCCCTCCATCACACTTCAGTCCAAGGTTATGAAGTTTGGGTATTGAAAGAACCCAGCAGATCATCTAATCCCAAATTTCCTAGTGTTTTGGACTTTTTAGAGCTGTAAAATAAAATAATTTTTAAAATGGACAAGGATTGTCTTATTTCCAATTTGCTTCTTAAGGACAATGACCACTTAAAACCATGAGTAAATGAAACCCTCCCCACCCACCAATCAACAGTGAATCTATCATCTACCAGTCATCATTCTGTAAAAATAAATGAATGAATTAAAAAAAAACTATAAAGGAAACAAGTACATGCTCACAGAATACAAGATGGTCCTTTAAAATGAAAACTTTCCTTCTTAAAGAAATCTTATTTTTCTCATTCACCTTAGTCTGGTGAAAATCTACGTGGTCAGTTCAGACATGACTTTGTGAAGCATTCAGCTAGGTCTGACTGCCTCTCTCCTCTGTCCATATCGCTCTGGTAGGCCACTGTTTGTTCAGTGACCCACTGCTGCACGGTTTTCTCTTTGAAAGATGACAGCAAGTTAATCTCATATTGCATAAGGCATGCTAATAAATTAATTAAAAAAATCTATCCTGTAACTGACATGACTTTTAAGAACCAATGCTTTTTATTTTGTTTTATTTTATTTTATTTTTTCATTAAAATATTATCAGTTTATAATGTGTTAATTTGTGGTATACAGCTTAGTAATTCAGTTATACATACATTATATTCCTTTTCATATTCTTTTTCTTTATAGGTTATTACAAGATATTGAATATAATCCCCTGTGCTGTACAGTGGGACTTTGTTGTTTATCTATTTTATATACAGTAGTTAGTATCTGCAAGAGAACCAATGCTTATCACACACACACACACACACACACACATCTGCCACAAATGCCACGAATGGTAGAGAAATTCAAACTTCAAACAGTAGAAACTTTAAAAACTTCAGGCAGAGACACATGTTGGGAGATGAGGCCCCTTAGTTTGCTTGCTTGGTTTGCCTGTGTTTAAGACCACATCTTTAAGAAAATATCTTTGATAATATTGCTTAAAAAGTAAAATGTAACTTGTATACAAAACTCACCTCTCCCTTTTTCATTTGATAATCAGTGAATGAGCCCCTGCCAACTGACCGCTGAACCCAGCACTTCAGGGTTCTAGTGATCTCTCCAGAGCAGGCTCCTACAGACGGGGCCGGTCTCCCTGGGGGAGCTGCCCTTAGCTCTTGTCCGTGTGGAGAAAGGCCATATGCCTTCACCGCTTCCACAAGCTGCTACTTGGCTCACTGTACCAGTGGCCAATCTAAAGTGAATTTAAAAGTCTTACATCTTTCAGCTTTGGTTCTGGGAGGGTTGCTAGGAGTTTTTAGAAACCTTGTACTTAATCATGGAAATGAAAGACATTTTCAGGAGAAAATCCATTTTGTCTTTGTGAACCTTCCTTAAAGCCAAGGAAGAACATTAGGAAGCTGGGACAAGACCACTTTCCCAGATGGAAGCTTTCTTTGGATTCTGGGGAAGACTCCGATGTCACATTATCTGGAAACATGGACACTGCTTAAGTAGCAGTCCCAGCCTGAATAAAGCAGGAAAATCAGGCTCATGTGAGAGTTAATCCAGAAAGATTGACTAAATAACCTTTATGTCCTCTCCTTTTGAAAACCAGAATAAGATGATGGATAAAGAATAAAAAAAGTATCAAGTCACAAGTAAAACAGGTGAGAAGACAGAACCGGATTAAAAGTGTCAATTACTTTTTGGAAGATGGTGGTGAGTGGACCCTTCAAGTCAAGTGGCTGGTATGCTTGCGTGGACATAGAACATATTTTCTGTCCCCCCAAAAGAAAAGATATAAAACCAGAAAATAAAACAGACAAACTCGAAAACCAAGATGCATGTTCCTGATGAGCAAAATGCAACGGTAACACACAGCAGTGGGAGGGGCTGATGCCTTAAGCAGCTGGAGTCTAGAAGCCAACTCAGAAGTGGTACCCAGGGAGTGGAGAGCGTGAGCCAAAAAACACCATTTTAACACTATTTGCATTGGGTTCATGGAAGATTGCCAACAGGGGCAGCCCTAAAAATGTGGGCACCCATAGAGGAGAAAGAGAAAAGAAACAACAGAAGTTGGAAGACAGAGCTGCGGCAGCCAGCCTTCAAGATGGCCCCAGTGGTGCCTCGTGCAGGGGTTCATGCCTTTGTGTGGTCCCCTCCCACACTGAGCCAAGGTTGGTCTGGATGACCAGACAGAATAAGGCAGGTGAGATGTTATGTCACCTCTGAGAATAAGTCATGAAGAGACACTGTGACGCCTGCTCTCTCTCAGATTACTTGTCCTTGGGAAGCCAGCTGTCAAGTCAAGGAGCCTTACAAAGAGGCACACATAACATATACTGAGGAACTGAGGCCTCTGGTACCAATCCTGTGAATGACCTATTTTCAAGCTTATCTCCCCACTCTGTCAAGTCTTAGGTGACAACTGCCCCAGTCCACAGCTTGACGGCAACTCCATGGAAGATTCTGAGATCGCACCAACCAGCCAAGCTGCTTCCAGATTCTTGACACTTAGAAAATGTATGAGATAATCTGTGTTTACTGCTTTAAACTGCAAAATCATAAGATGACTTGGTAGGCAGTAATAAATATTACAGGGGCCCAAGTGAAATAGAAAGTTTGATGGAAATAATAAAGGAGAAATTCTGGAAATCTCCCAGAAAATAGGATGAAAGGGAGAGAGATGAATAGTAAGAAAAAAACGCTAAGGTTTGACGGTCAGTCCAGGTAGTCCAGTGTCTGTCCAATAGGCGTTTCAGAAGACAAAAGAGCAAAGTTAGAGAGGAGGAAATCATCAAAAAAAAAACACCAAAATACAAGGAACAAGTTTCTAAAGTGAAAAAATCAGTGTTCAGATTGAGAGGGCTTACTACTACTGTGTCTTTCTCTCACAAACACACACATCTGAGGCACATTGTGAGAACCTTCTAGAACACTGGGAACAAAGATCCTAGAAGTAAACAGCACCAACAAGCAAGAGTCACCTACAAACATCGTGGAGGTCGAAATGGCATTGGATGTGTCAGCAGCAAGACCACAGGGGCGGTATGGCATGAGGTCTTCAGGATTCGGAGGGAAATCGATTTCCAACCCACACTTTCTACTCACCAAATGGTACATGAGTTTGAGAGGACACACTTTCAGATGTATAATGAATCAAAAATATTACCTTCCAGGCACCTTCCATAGGAAACTACAGGAAGATGTGCTCTACCAAAAAAGAGAATTAAGTCAAGAAAGGGAAAGACGTGGGATCCAGGAGCAAGACGTGACTTGGAACAAGTGTCCCAGACAACAGTGGTACAGCGGACCCAGACTGGAGCCGGAGGATTGGGGCCCCAAGGGGACACTAAGGAAGCAAGAAAACTGTTGAGGGTGACAGTAGAAACTTTTAAAACCAGGACAAACAAAAGTTTGTCCAAGAAAGTCTACAAACATGCAAAGTAATGTCTCAGCAGTGAACAAAATGTCTAAGATCATACACTATTGATTTAACCAAAAATTATGCTATAAGCATGTTGAGAAGACTTGAGGAAAAAGAGGGAGGAGGGTCATGGAAGAGTTCCCCCCTAATACTTGCAGTTAATACATAATGTCAAAATCAGCACATTGAGAAATAACTCTATAAGCCTGTGTTTCAGAAATCTAGAGGCAAAAAAACGGAAGAAATAGCGACAAGTGCTGAAAGCTTTTGCCCCTGTGGAGGGGAACCTGGGAGAGGGGAACCAAAAGAGGGACTTTGCTTTTGTTCTAAGTCTTTAATATGACAAGTATTTAAAAATGATCATTATTATTTTACTATCTGCATATTTTACCTTGCTAAAAATTAACATGAAAAAAATAAAGTTCACCCAGAACAATAAAAAGGAAAGTTCATGTTAAAAACAGACACTTTAACTTTGATAATTTATTGTCTTCTCAAGCGAATAAGCATTCTAAATTCATCTTAAGTGATGTTTTCCTCCAATTTGGAAAACTACCAATCTCGTTTTAACTTCCTGGTAGTAAAACAAAAGTACAATCAGAATAAACACAGGAAAATTTTTTAAGTAAAATGATTCAGACATGTGATGGAGAAACCTTAAGCTGACGATTCTCTGCAGATAAAGATAAATCCAGAGGTGGCCTGAGCTCCCACTTGTCAGTGGTGGAGACCTACCATCCCCGTTGTTATAAATCATGGCAGGTTCAGACTGCAAGAGGCCTTGGAGTTCATCCATCTCATACTGATTCTGAGATTGGTCCAGATTTTATCTGGAGCCCGGAACTTTGAATTTTCCCTTAGATACAGAAGCTGACTGCATTTTGGAGAGACTGCAAACTTAATGCTTAGAGGTGGTGATGCATGCAAACCCTCCGGCTCACAAACCTGCAAGCTTTGTCTGGCGGGGGGTCCTCACCTCAGAGAAGGGTAACTCTTTATGGCTGAATTGGGCTCAGGCACGATTCCTGGCTTAGGTGGGTCACCACTATGAAAATATCTTCTCCCTAAAAGTGGAGGATAGTAGATGCTGTCCAATGAACATTTTTTAAAAAAAATTTTCAGTTATGTTTTATTTTTTAAAAAAATTTTTATTAAATGTAGTTGATTTACAGTGTTAGTTTCAGGTGTACAGCAAAGTGATTCAGTTATACACATACATACACATACATATTTTGTTTTCAGATTCTTTCCCATTATATGTTATAAGAAACTGAATATAGTTCCCTGTGCTGTACAGTAGGTCCTTGTCCAATGAGCATTTTGATTAGGGTTGGACATAAGCCAATAAATCATGAATACAACTTTCTGTAAAGGATAAGAAGAGAATCTGTTACCCTGAATTTGCTTTTTAAAATATATATATATATATATAAATGTTTGGGATATTTTTGTTGCATTTGTCACGATTAGCATCCTTCTTTGATGGCAACCAGTTCAAATCCAACTGTAATTCAGGAAAATCTCTCTTTCATTTCATGGTATTCCAACTAAAATTTAGGATGGCAGCTTTCAACTTTTCATATCCATTAATTACCTGGCGCCCTTGGCAGTCATGCTTTTTCCAGGACCCCATCCTCAGAGAGTAGGTCTGAGGGCCTGGGATCTGCATTTGAAGTAAGCAGCCTAGAAGACTGGGTGTCAGGGGTTCCCCAGACTGCACGTTGAGAGTCTCCTCAGCACATCAAGCATGAAGCAGGAACTGGGACTCACTTGGAAAACTATGATACTATTTTCTGTGCTATTTATGAAATAAGAAAATAGCATTTATTTAAAAAAAATAGAGGCTAGGTGGAATGAATCACCAACCGTAAGTAAATTCCCCAAATTGCATTATGTCACTTCCCTGATTAAAATTACTTGTTCATCAGCACGATGCTCATCCGCAGGGTGTATGAGGCTCTTTGTAGTCTGGTCCCTCTTCCCCCCCAGCCTCGGAGGCCCTTCCTCCCGCTCACTCTCGTCCACATTCCTGTGCTTTTCCACATGGTCCTTCTTTGGCCTGCATGCCCTCATCTCACTACCCGTTACTCTGCTTGGCTAAGTTTGGCTCATTCGGGAGCAGTTCAAAGGTTACCTCCTTCCAGAAGACGACGTCCCTAAATCCTTTAGGTTGTCAGAGGCTCTCTCCTCTGTGTTGTGCATAACTGCTCTTATAATCCATACCTAATTGCTTTGTAATTATTTGTTTACATGCTTTTCTCTGTTACCCGATGAAGTTTCCCATAGGAGGCCACACTTACTCAGCTCTGTGTTCCCAGCAGGGGAGGGAGTTCACAGGGCAGGTCTGGGGAGAGAAGCAGTTCTCCCAGGGGAGATGCTGTCTCTTTAGCTGCGTCATGTGACATCATGGGCCTGTTTGAGTATAAATATACTGGAATGGCAGGAGTCGAGTCATTATGCATGGAAGGGTATACAGAGCGATTTAACAAATACCCTTTTGCTTACCACTCGGAGTGAGAAATAACACATTACAAATGCAGGTGGAGTTCCCTGTGTTGTCTCTGAATCATCAATTAAGTTTGTTCTTTAAAATTACCTTATTCTGGGGAAACTGAACAAGTGGCTTCTCTGTCCTGCTCTGATCCACGATTGGGAGAAGAGTGGTGGAAATTGAGATGTTGGGGAGATTCAGTCTTCAGCAAGCACAGGAAATCAGAAGGAGAAGCTACTGAGAAAATGCAGACCTCAGGGGATTTGCAGAAATCTTGGGCAGAATTTGGACTTTGCATGGATTTGAGATGACATGCAAAGAATTCAAGTAGTTTTAAACCTCAGAGGATAGGATACCCTGAGATAGCACTGGGGCTACAACTGTAAACCATAGATGCTCAATGAATGTTGACTCTATAAGACAGATTACAAGCTGCTAAATACATAAAGTTGGTGGTAAGTGTAATTTATATAATTGTATCACTATATAAAATATATGATTATAATTACAGCAAGGTTAAAAATGAAGCCAGGCAGATGTCAGGAATAATATACGATGTTTCACAGCACTGAAGACAGACCGTGAAGAGATAAGCACGTGACTATCACGATGACAGCTGGAGTGAAACATCCTACAAAAATAAATAAGGACGTGTAAGCTGCATCTCTGGAAAAACAAACATTTGGATATTTTGGACATTTTGATGATTGACTGGATTTTTCTTCTCAACCAGATGACAGGAGTCAAGTAAATAAAATCTTAGGAGCAGATAAAGGAGAAAGCCACGTGAGAATTAACCAAGTCCTTAGGATTAGCACTGGGGGAAAAATCCACTAGCTGGCAGAGTGTAACGTGATATATGGGAGGAGAACTAAGAGAAGAGTGAATGCATGAGCTGGGAAGCAGAGTGAATGGAAAAGGCAAAGACCAGAGAGAAATACTGGGTCAGAGGACAGAGATTTACAATCCATGCAATTTTATTTTAGAACAGAAGATGAGTAAATTCTGCACAATGGTGATATCTGTTTTGTTGAAATACAAAAAAAGAGATATGATAAATGGAATTTTTATTAATTCTGTATTTTAGAATAAAAAAATGCAAGTAGGCAAAAATAACATAATTTAGAATGCAAAGCAATTGAAATTCAGGTCACTCAGTTTCTAAATGTTAAGCATCAGATATCTGTTGGAGCTCTCTGAGTTCTATTTGCACACTCTCCTAATATTTGCTTTGCTTTGCTCCTAATATTAAAAATATCTTTTTGTTGCTGCCGAAATAGAGTTTGATTGTTCAGAGCAGGCGTCTAGATAGCTTGCTTCACTGTTAGTTTTGGAAGGAAGACCACACAAAGAACAACAAAAGTGCGTTTAAATGAGTCTTCTTAAGACAGAGATGTAATCAGTATCATAGCTTAATAAAAAAATGCAATGTTTTCACATGACATCTTTCCAAATGCGAGACTGTATTTAGAAAATTCTAAAAAGGGTTTAGCTCTTCTGACAAATTCAAAATAATTACATATACATCCGTGTATATATGTATATACAGACTTGGAAAATGATGCAGCTGTTTTTAATATGATGACTTTGGCAGTCAGGGCCAGTGAGAGCAGCAGTGTGGTGGGCAGTGCTATTAAGTCATCACACAATGTTGATATTCAGTCACACTCAGGTTTTTCAAAAGTCATTAACTCTGAGAAGGGAACCCTCCTTCACTGTGGGTGGAAATGTAAACTGGTGCAACCATTATGGAAAACAGTATGGAGGTTTCTTAAAAAACTAGAGTTACTATGTAATCCAGCAATCCCACCCCTGGGCATATATCTGGAGAAAACAGATCATAGCAGCACTATTTACAATAGCCAAGACATGGAAGCGAGACCTAAATGCCCATTGACAGGTGACTGGATAAAGAAGATGTAGTGTATATACACAATGGAATATTACTCAGCCATAAAGAAGAATGAAATAATGCTATTTGCAGCAATATGGATGGACCTGGAGATTATCACACTAAGTGAAGTAAGTCAGACAAAGACAAATCTTATATAGTATCACTTATATGTGGAATCTAAAAATTGATACAAATGAATTTATTGACAAAACAGAAGGAGACTCACAGACATAGAAAACAAACTTATGGTTACCAAAGGGGAAACGGGGGCAGGGATAAATTAGAAGTTTGGGATTAGCAGATACAAACTACTATACATAAATAGATAAACAAAAATGACCTCCTGTATAGCACAGGGAATTATAGTCAATAGCTTGTAATAACCTGTAATGGGAAAAAATATGAAAAAGAATATATATATAAAATGTATAACTGAATCACTTTGCTGTACACCCGGAACTAACACAACATTGTAGATCATCTATACTGCAATAAAAAAGTCATTAACTCTGGGAGTTCTGTGTATTTTAATGGATGAAGGTGAATATCACAGCAGTTCTGAGAACCTCTTCTCCCCTCCAGCAAGCACAGTCTTGTTTGCAGAAACATTCTGCACATCAGAGCGAGCAAATCCAGTAATGTCCAAAATAATGTTTAACTTGAAGCCCTCCAAATTTTAGTACTTTATCTCCAAAAAAAAAATAATAATAATAATAATGAGGTCCCATGAGTGACTGCAGTGATCATGGCTTTTGAATGAGCACATTTTGCTTGAACATTTATCTCCACTATTGAATTCAATTGCTGAAACCACAAATTTCATTTCTGAATCTTCCCATGTTAAGTAAACTGCTAGATGACATATTGACAATTTTTCATAGTTTACAGCTTCCCCAGAAGAGGAGAGGAAGACCCCCCAAATTCTCCATCATGGAATGCCATAGTGTGCATCAAGCATTATTTTTTTCTGTCTATATCAGCTTTTTCTACAGCCCAAATCTATAAACTGTGGTCCCCAGCACAAATGCCCAAATGAAACAAGGCTATAGCCAACGAAACAATGTGGTTAAAATCAAGATACTCTGTTGCAAATGTTTAAAACCAGCTATATCTTCATGTCTATAGTGCACACACCTGATGCTTGGTGAAAAACCTGCTTAGGGATTGCTTGGTTACCAAAGGAGCAAAGTGGGTGAAGTTGAAGTAGATGAAGTCACTAAACCATATATGAGAAGTGAACGGAGTCTCACTGGAACCCAGGGTGGTTGGGAAATATGAAACATTCTACGAATTATAATTTCTAGATAACTGAAGCTTATGCCTCAAAGTGCCCCAACTTTGATCATTCGTCACTGTATTTACATGCTCCTCTGCCTTTGTACATAAACTTTCAGTGACATAATTTCCCTTTTCTAAGTATTGTTGCTGTCACTGTCCTAATGGATTCTTGGCACATACGTGATTATTAAGAAATATTTGTTGAGTGATGGTATTGCATGTATTGAGAGACTGCATCTGTGTCATTTGATTGCAGAATGGTGTGTGGTTTCAGTAGTCAAATATATATATTTTTTGAGGAAGGATTCGTATGTGTGTGTGGTACTGACATCTGCCCTTCCCTCTCTCTCCTGTTGGTCTGCTGCCTGTAGCTGTCGGTACTTCTTGACGCATTTCTAAATATTTCATGTGTGTTATTGATTAAGAAATCAAGTAACTGGAGTTTGGTAGAACTGCTTATAAATTCAGAATAAAGAGACTCCGGGTACAGTCTGAAGGCCTCAACTATATACAAAATTCAGGAGTTCTAAAGCCTTGTCCGGGTTTTGTATTATCTTCCAAATAATTGAAACTGCTAGGTAAGGGTTGTGTTTATATAACTAAGAAGTAAATATTACATTTTTTATTAAATAAAATATATGTCATATTTAAAATATCCCCTCATTTTAAAGAAGTTTTGGTTGTGGTAAAATATGCATCACATAAAATTTACTACTTTAACCATTTTTAAGTTTCAGCTCAGTAGTGTTAAGTGTGTTCACATAGTGTAATTAATCTCCAGAATTCTTTTCATCTTGTAAAACTGGCACTCTGTACCCATCGGACAACAGTTCCCCATTCCCCACTCCTCCCAGCCCTTGACAACTAAGTTCTTTCTGTCTCTATGAATGTGACGACTCTTAGGACCACAGATAAGTGACCTGTCTTTTTGTAACTGGCTCATTTCGCTCAGCATAATGGCCTCAAGTTTCACCCATGTGGTAGCATGTAAACACTCTCTTATTCATTTTACTGTAATTAAATTTTTAATATCAAGTGAGTGGTAAAGCATCCATCATTGAATGCCAAGGTCGTGAAATGCATACCTACGCATATGAAGCTAGGAACAACCGAGGGGACTATAAATTTGCCCATGAATCAAACAAGATTTCGTAAGGGGTTGGTTACACACATAATAGCACATCAGCACAGTGGAGGATTGATGGTGATGCAAAAAGATGACATACATTCACATGTATCATCTTGGACAGAAGATACGACATTAAGTGAAGAAAACAGCATGATCATATTTCACGTTTTTGTGTGAAACATACATGTTTATGTGTAGAAATTCTGGAAGTATATACATAGAATGGTTAAAAATGTTTATCTCTGGGGGTGGGATTATGGTGCCTTCCATATTTGACTTTTCACCTTCTTGAATTGTTCTGAAACTTTTGCATGTGTATTACTTCATAATCAGGAGATGAAATAATAACAGCAATTTGCCTTTAAAAAAATGATGCAGATGAGAGGATGGTAGCCTGTTGACTTATCCACAAACATAAAAAATTAAAATTCATTGCTGGGAAATGTCTGTTTTAGGTTTAGTTTATGTTAATTTCTCATTTCAATCCTACCTTCTAAGGCAATTACACAACAACAACAAAAAACAGAAACAAAAATTCGAATGTAAGTTTCATACACTCAGGAATGAGTCAGTCTGAAAACAAACATCTTTGGGCACACTTTTCATTTTTGTGGAGTCGGTAAATAGTGCCCTTGGGTAATGATGTGATAAGAAGGTTCTTAAAGCAGACGCCCAGACCACAGAGCTCTGTGCATTCACAAGAAGGCTCTTCAGAATACGGGACACTAAATAAATGAGACGGAGGCTAACCATGCCCGTGACCATGTTTCAAAGGACTTGGCAGTCTCAAGTTCTCCACACACAGATCTTTGAGATGTTTTTCACTTTACACAGTCAGTGCCTATAATTCAAGATGAACAGGCATTTGAGGACCAGAAAGCCAGCTGTACAGCAGAAGATAGCATTAGGACTGTGATGTGCTTTTATAGGCTCTGGCTTAAAGAATCAAAACTGAAAAAAGATACAAGTCTGGACACACTCTGTTGTCATCTGGATTCAGAGAAAGAAACAGAGAAAAAAGGTTTGGATGCTAAGCTGTCATGAAAATGCAGCTTCCTTTCAAATGTATGAGACAACATACATCTACATCAGAGATGGTAAGGCGGGCAAAACCCCTCTCAAAGAAGTCTTCTCTAGTAGAACGTTGGAAATATTAATGGCGTAACTAATATGTTCACAATTATAGTATACTTGTTTTGAAGAAGCTCTAAGAATAACTCAACACACCCTTTTAATCTTTAAGTGGAGAAAATGTATAATATATCTTAATAACCCTGCTTTCCCAGTGCGCATATTTAAGGAATTATAATACTGAGACATTGTGTTTCACTGCCTTATGAAGAATTTTTATCGCTTATATCACTTACATCGATTACCATTTCTAACTTTGTGATTTGGTACCTAAGAGTCCCTGAGGCACGCAGATTTCTCAATACGTGGAAGGTGAAATGAACCAGGCTCCAGTTTACTTAGGTCACCTTCAGAACTGATTCTCAAATAATATTGCAGAGAGTTAGTTTCTTTCTAGGAACATAGTTTCATCTGTGTTTGCTTTGAAAATGCAATCAGAATCTCTACTTCACTGGGACTCTAACTTTATTTTCATATGCCTCTTATCACCAAAAAGGCTGAAATAAGACTTTACATCTTATGGGTGTGGCTTAGAGCAGGGGTGGAAGCACCGCCTGCAGGGCCAATCTGGTCTACCACTTGTTTCTGTATGGCCCTTGAGCTAAGAATCTAAAGATGCAAAAACACTATCAGTCTTTCCATGAGAGCAGTTGCTTCAAATATTTACTTTCTGACTCTCCAGAAAAAGGTTGCTGACCTCTGATATAGAGTAGAAAGAATTGCAACTGGACAGAAAGCAAAAAGACTTGAGTTGTTTTTCTGACTGTGTGACTTGGGGCTGGGTAAAGGGACCTTCTCTGGGTTTCCATACTGCTATAAAATATTATCTCTTTTAATTTAATTCTTCTTTGTGTCTCAGTCTACACTGTAGCTATTTAAGACATTCTAACAAACTTAACAGCACCCAGAGAGTAGCACTGTGACCTTGGGTGAAAGGAAGTAATTATGTTGTTTACCAGTTTTTAAATGTCAAACCAAAAAGTTTGACTGAAACAGGTTTGTTTATGATTGGCCAAGGCTACAGTGATTGAGTCAAGAACCATCTCTAGTGCAAGGGT
Organism: Camelus bactrianus; assembly: GCF_048773025.1. Taxonomy (NCBI): domain Eukaryota; kingdom Metazoa; phylum Chordata; class Mammalia; order Artiodactyla; family Camelidae; genus Camelus; species Camelus bactrianus. The sequence continues at coordinate 95,076,342 of NC_133543.1, read as the reverse complement.
CTTAAGCTTTACTTTAAACAGGTTTATAGTCTTCACATAGACAATAAGGGTGATGTCTGTCTTGACTCCGTAATCTCTTGACTGCTTTCATCAGGACCCTACAAATCGTCCCTGTTCACCCCACACTAGGGCCTGGCATCTGAGATCTTAGAGTAACAGTGGAGGATATGCTTTTAGCAGTAAGACTGGAGCAGGATGCACCCGGGATGACCAAGACCCACAGGAAGTGAGAAGCACCGTTCTAAAATGTGCCAGGAAATGTAATAGCCCCTAGTAGCGCAAACACATCTGAATAAAGGGACCAGGGAGGGAACGTGCCATTCTAGATTTCAAGACTTATTATCTAAAACCATAGCAATGAAGCACTGTGGTGTTGATGTAGAGATGGACCACGGACCGACAGGCCAACAGAGAGCCTAGAATCGACCTGCATATACAGGAACCTTTTACACTACAGAGCCTGCACTGCAGATCCTGGGGAAAGGATAGACTATTCAATTAATGGTGCTGAATCAGTTAGCCATCCACACAGAAAACACCACAAATTCACTTTACAAAGGATCAATCCCAAATGGACTAAGGACATCAAGTGGATAAGACACAGTTTTTAAAATTTTAGAGGAAGATTTAACAGTGTATCTTTATGACCTCGGGGAGGGAAGGTAATCTTAAACAAGATGCAGAAGCACAAATTATAAATAAAAAGATTGATAAATTCTACTCTATTCAAATGAAAAAATTTTCTTCCCCTAAAGATACCATAAAAAGAATGAAGAGATAAATCATAAATTGTAATATGAAATGTGCAACACATATAACCAAGAGAGAATTGGTACCCTGAGAAACAGTAAGAAAAAGACAAGAGAGGAGACAAAAGCAGTGACCTGTCCTTTCACAGAAGAGGGACCAAAAGAGCCCTTAAACATACATGAACACCATCAGTAATCAGAAAAACTGCACATCTAATCTAGACTCAGGTATGACTTCACACACACTGTTTAGGCAAAAATTAAAAGTGGGTCCCAGACTGGCAAAAATTAAATCTGACTGCACCAAAAGTGGGTGAAAACGAGGAGAAATCAAAATTATCATACCCTGCTGGAGAGTCTGTAAATTGTGTGCCAACAGGAAGGTAGCATTTCCCAATCAAGATAAATGCGTGCACACCCCACCCCATGGCAATGCCGCACCTCGTATACTTCCTAGACAGACTCTGGCTCCCGGGCAAATGTACAAACATGCACAGCAGTAGTGCTTCTAATAATGACTGAAAATCCCCACATATGCTTCAAGGTAGAATGGAAAAATAAATTTTGTTGCATTCAAAAAATGGGATATTATATAGTAATGAAAATGAAGCATCTACAGCTTTACAATGAACAAGGATAACTTGAAAAAAACTCATGTAGAGTGAAAAAAGCAAGTCACAGGAAATGCATACAGTAGGAGTTCATTTACACTGAGTTCAAAAATGGACAAAATTAATATATGTATAAATATATATATACACACATACATGTGTTTGTTTAGAAATACCCATGTAGAACAAAACTATAGAGAAAAATAAGGAAATAATAAACATAAAACTCTGGATTGTGCTTGGTAATTGGGAGACTGGGAGGAGAACAGCACTGTGGTTGAACACACTGGAGTTTTAAATGCACAGATGATGTTCTATGGACAGTATGTGCCTTCTTTTACATGTACGTCACACTTGCTAATGTGGGATATCTTTGCAGTGCGTGCTGTAGACCTACCAGGATACTTCGAAGCCTTTGTCTCAATTCTGCAACAAGACAACATCCCTTTGGATTTGGTTCAGCAATGCCCCAAAGGTAGTCAGACTCATGGATCACATTCGCACAGATTTACTAGGTGCCTGCCAATGTATTAAGCACTTTACTTAAAGTAACTTGTTAGGTCCTTTCCAACAAACTTTTGAGAATGTAGTATTATTATTCCCAACTTATACTCAAGAAAACTGAGGCAAAAGAGATTAAGTAACTTGCCTGGCATCCCAGTTACCCGGCTCCAACCCATCAAGCATTCGAGGGTTGGTCAGGACACATCCATTTAAGAAGATACCAAAGATTTCCAGGGTAGGTAAGAGTCTTATCGAATTGTCCTAATTCAGAGGAAGTGGAGCTCAGCTAGAGTGAGGAGGGAGGGAAGGGAAGTGCTAGACAGCCCACGGGAAAGGCAGGTGAGACTTCCCAGAAAAGTGACATCGGAATCATGGAGTTGGAGCATGCTGACACAGCTGGATGCAGCCTAGAACATGCATTCTTGGGGAATCTCCCAGGATTATCCTCGGATAACCTTCCAAGCAGCGCAGCATGCAGCAGGAATTAGCATTGTGCTGGTGACTTACACCACGTCGGTGACAGACGACCGTGGTTGGCAGAGCTGCTTTGTCTCAAGCCATATTTTGTGTTGTTCAAAAATAGCTGGCTTAGGCCAAAACTTCGACTCTTGAAGTTTACTTTTCATGCCCTACCCCCAGCCCCCATGTTTTCCTTTGGGAATTTCTCAAGTCTCAGCCTCTTCCCTTTCTTTCCTTCCCACACCATTTTTTGTTTTAAAGAAAAATGATTTCATGAAAACTTGAAGTAAGACAATTTTAGTGTATTAGAAATATTTGATATGGCACAAGATCTTTTACAGTTCTTTTACTTTCTCTATGTCCCGTCTTTCTTTCTTTTCCCCTTCCTTCCTTCCTTCCTTTTCTTTCTTCCTTCCTTTTCTTTCTCTCTCTTTCTTTCTTTCTTTCTTTCTTTCTTTCTTTCTTTCTTTCTTTCTTTCTTTCTTCCTTTCTTCCTTTCTTCCTTTCTTCCTTTCTTCCTTTCTTTCTTTCTTCCTTTCTCTCTCTCTTTCTTTCTTTCTTTCTTTCCTTTTTCTTTTTTTGCTTATTTGTCTTTGTTTATTTAGCATCGTGCTCTTTCGTATTAAGGTAACTTCTGTAAATACAAATGTGTATGTCAGAGACAGAGAGGGAAGAGACAGGAAAGTAAATAAGAAAAGAGAGAAATACTTGGAAGGGGCATTTATTTTCATGTTATACTGAAATGCATGTCCCTTTAGTGTGTGTTTGATTTTTGTTTTCAGTCTGACTGACCAGGCATTCTGTTGGTATGGGATTATTATCTTGTGTCATTGTTTTCCTAGAACACTTCCTCTAAGGCACCAAGAAGTCCTTTCAGTTTAGAAACCTGGAGTGGAAGGCCAGGGGTGACGAGGGTGGGAAGGGTTATGTGTGCAGAGCACGTGCCCTGGGGTTTGCCTCCTGGGGCCCTGGCAAGGGGGTGGGGGTAGGGCCCTTGCCCTTTCACAAGCCTGCTCTTCCTAACCCCAGATTTAGGCTTCCACTTGGGGATCTCACAAGGCCCCCTCCTCCAGGCTGCCCCTCAGACCCCTTCAGACCACTCAAGTGGTGACTTGCTATATGAATGTGGTGCAAGAGCTCTGCAGTTAGGAGTCTAGGGTTCCAGTCACTACTCCACTACTTTCCAGCTGAGCATCCCAGCAAACCTTCCTTAGTTTCAGTTTTGTCATTTCGAAAATGGGAAATGATAAAAAATACTTCCTTACGGGTTGATAGGAAGCTTAGATGAGATGATAACGTGCAAAACAGCACAGCCAATGTGAACGCCAGTGATTATCACCTTTATTGTTGTCCTGTGGTCCAGCCTGTGCTTCTCAAACCTTAATGTGGGCATAAATCATCTGGGGGAGGGTGGTCTTCTAAAAATGCAGATTCTGATTCACTAAGTCTGGGGTGGGGGTCTGCCTTTCTAACTAGTTCCCAGGGGAAACCCATGGTGTGAGTTCATGGGCCACACTTAGAGCAGGATTCAGCCAATTCCTTCTACTCCTTCTGTGGTTCCCAAGTTAACTCCTTTTGTTGCCTCCCTGGCTCTCCTCTGCCCTCTCCCTAGTCCCCCTCCTAATCTATCAAAATCCAACCCATTCTTCAGAACCATACCCTGATGGCACAATAGAATCACCTGGGGAGCTCTTAAAAACTTCCAAAGTCCCACACTACATTCCAGACCTATCGAACGAGATCCCTGGAGGCTGAACTCGGGCATCAGTATTTTCAAAAGCTGCCCAGATGAGTATCATTGGTGAGGCCTCAAGTGAGAACCACTGCCCGAGAGCCTCAGCTGGGTGGTTCCTGATCACCCCAGACAGACGGCTGACTCCCCAAGACACTTCTCTGATGACTTTTGGCATCTCGCTGTTTTATTTAGTTACACAGTCCCTGTCTTATTCTAAACGAAAGTTCCTTGAAAGTGGAAACTGTGTCTTAATAATATTTAAAGCTCATGAAACCCTTAAGAGAGCATCTTGAACTTAGTAGGATTCCAAAAAAACATTTGTTGTATTGAGTTGGCTACTAGCATGAGTTTCAATCATTATGAAACAGAATATAGTACTTACCATTGATAAAGTAATTTACTTGCTTCCGTGTTACTTTAAATTTTAATCCATAATAAGTTTAGTTACAAATCAATATTCTTAAGAAAATATACACATCTCTGGGATTATTTACAACTTTAAGAATTATTTCTAATATGAAATATCAATTCTGTCACTATGGGGTTTAATAAAAACATTGTACGTCCTGAGGCACTGAAAACAAATTCTCTCTCGTTATAAAGGAACATCACACAGTTTGTGCTACTGCAGGGGCAGCTGATCTAGAGCAAAAGAATTTTATTTGGGGCTTTTATTTTTAACATACAGATGGGAACGTTTAAAACTCTGAAATAAAAGAAAATATATCAGACCTCTAAATTTCGAGATAGCATAAGGATGTATTATGTAACTTTCATAAAATAACCATTTATGCCTAAGGAAATTCCTGTTTCTTATTTGGAATATAATTAAATATTTCTGTAATTTTCATTTACACATTTTAAAGGAGAAACAGAGAGGACATACGAATCCTGTTTTTCATCGAGGCTGTTGCACATGTACACAGCTGTACACCCATGTATATGACCAGCCATTAGTGGAATATACAGAAATATTAAAAACTGGCTTGATTTTTAAGATTTGAGTTTATATAGGCATACATTCACAAACATGCTTGACATCACAAGTGTTTGTTTCGAGGATCCAGACACACAGAGAGGGAACATTTTTTTAGGTCCCTTCACAAACATTTTCCTGGTTAAATAGGGAAGCTACATATAAATAATTTAAAAGACAAAGTGTGGTTGAGGCAATTCTGGGGATAAAACATGAAAATCCCTGGTTTCGGGGTCCTGTGTCCAGCTAAGCAATTGTCGGGTAACAGGATTAAGCTAAGAAAGAGGCATTCTTAGGGAAAGTACCAACAATGAATTCTGTGGGCCTGTCTCTAAAAATTCAAGAATTCTGTATTTCTGAGCCAGCATTTCCATGGGCCCCTTCATAAACGGTGGATTTAGCCATGTTTGGGAGAGTCCCTGCCAGGATTATGGTAAAGGAGTAGGAGAAAGGGTAAGGAAAAGTAAGAAGGGAGACGGGAAAGTGAGGTAGAAAGAAAGAAGGATAAAGAGAAAAAGATAGAAGCAAGAGAAGAAAAGATCAAAATAAAGATAGCACCACGTTGTACCTAGAAGTAATAGCTTAAATTTATTGAACATTCATGTGCCAGGCATTGGTATTTTTTTTTAAATTGAAGTATAGGTGATTTACAATGTTGTGTTAGTTTCAAGTATACAGCAAAGTGATTCATTACAGGTTATTATAAGCAATTGAATATAGTTCTGTGTGCTATACAGTAGGTCCTTGTTGTTTATCTATTTTATATACAGTAGTGTGTATCTGTTAATCCTAAACTCCTAATTTATCCCTCTCTTCTGCCCTTTCATCTTTGGTAACCAGAAGTTTGTTTTCTATGTCTGTGAGTCTGTTTCTGTTTTGGGCATTTGTCTAAGTATGTTATTTCTATTAACTCATTTAATCCTTACAGTTTATTACAGAGTGAAAAAACCTGGGGCACAGAGAGACTAAGTAATTTTCCCAAGGTCACCCAGCTACTAAATAATGGAACTTGGATTTGAATTCAGTCTAGATCTACTATGTGCTGTCAAGATGCCACTCAATGATACTCGTGCTGTAAACTGCTGTTCTCATGAAGAATGTAAGCTTCACACTGTCAAGGGTCTTATCATTTTTCACTACTGTATCCCCAGGTTCTATTTAAGACTGTGAGTCAATGAATATTTATTAATCCCTTACTACATGCCTGGCACTGGTCTAGATGCTAAAGATCCAGTCATGAACATCCCATACTCAAGAAGCATATATTCTTGCTTGATATGTGGTAAATATTTGTGGTATACTGTTGCTGAAAACAAAATGAACTAGGAGATAAAAATAGACTTTGTTCCTGGGGTATATGGCTTAAAAAACAACAGCATACTAACATCATCAGTCTAAAACAGACAGCAAACTTCGGGTGCCAAAGAAAGAAAGCCATAGTTATAGAAATGAGGGCTTTAAGAAATACATATAGTAAAAATGGTAACATTTGATAGGAAGGACAGTGAAACATGAAAAAATGCATGGGAACAGCCACAAGGAAAATGCAGACAAGTATAAATCACACAGCTGTCTGAACACAGGTGAATTACACACTGCAGCCAAGCTAGAACTTGTCACGCCTTCACACTGACACCTTACAATGTTACACTGCATTCAAAACATCAACTTCCAGTGAACCTCTATTTAATAGTACACAGGAACACAATAGTTCTAGAAAGGAATTCTGCACATGGATTTTCGTGCTGCTAACCAACCTTGAAATCAAACTGTTAAACAGAGTTTAGAGCACTGGCAAGCCCTGAAGTCCTTTTAACCAGCATTCAGGTTAATGGTTAAGGGCTGGTATTTCAAGTGTACTGTAGTCTCCTTTTAGTATTTAGTTAATAATACATCATCCGTTGGTGTCTGAAGAATCTGTCAAAACAGGTAATGGCAAACTAGACCAATACCTCATTTGGGGTTAGGGAATATTTAGGACAAAGTGAATCTGGTTACCCGTTTCCAGTAGACAGGAATCATTAATTCCAACAGGAGAAATACATACAATTGGAATGCTTGAGTCACATAGATAATTTTAAATCTCTTGTTCCATTCTGAAGCTTTCCTATTTTGCAGTTGTTTTTGACGGCTGTCTGTAGTAACATCAGGTATTTCTCAGTATTTAGAATGAACTATTTGTTTCTTTAAACAAGTGACCCTACACCTTGGATTTCACAGTCTATTGAAATCAAGGTCAGCTGGAAATGAACACTCTGTTTTCACTTTTCTGTGTGTGTGCTTTCAGACTTCAACTAAAACCACTGACTAAGAGGACAGCCCCAAATATAATGTAAGTCAGGGATGTGACAAATTTGTTTTTCCAACCCAAAATAGGTTGGATTTTCTTTCTTTCAGTTTTCTTATTTTGGATTTTGCTTTTTGAATGCATTTAACTATGTCACCCCTATCAAACTACTGTTAAAATTTTACTAACAGAGCAAAAAAAATTTTTTTCCTCCTCAGGGGAAAAGTTTCATGACTTAAAACTACTCATAAAGTTGTAAACAAGAGGGTTTTTTTTATATGGGAAATATTCCCTTGCTCTTCACAGAGATGCAGCGTCAATATTGTTCAACTTTTCCTTTCTTCGGTTTTGGGGAGCTGATTGGCTCTAGAACAGAGACTCATCAGGTAATATCTCAATCTAATTAAAATAAATGTATTTGTTCAAGTAAAACTATTTTAAAAAATGTTTGAGACATTTCATGATTTTCATGTTAAAATTAAATATAAAAAATATAGTTTCTAACCTAAATTTCAGTAAATTAAAGGGAAAAAAACTCAAATTTTCTGAAATTTTAAAAATTTTGATAGTAAACATTCAGGAAAAAAACAAAGCAAAACCAAGCAAAAAATAAGCAGAGATTTGACCCTGGTGGTTGAACATTAAAGCCATAAACTTTATGTGAATTAACGTCATGTGAGTGACATAGAGACAAGTTTACAAGGACAAAGCCAGAGAACTAAAATATTCTCTTAGAGAACCCAGCTCTGGGGATGTGTGCATAGGTTTCTAGAACCTAGACCCCAAGTATTTATGGTCTGTTTATGCTGCTGAAGAGGATCAGCATACGTCATCTCAAAATATTCTACTTTGGTGTAAGGAATATTTTGAGCTGAAGGTAAACAGGAATAGATACAGGAAATGTTCTCTGCCCTCCCCTTATCCGCCTAAAAGCAGGGCACATGTTCCCTTTGCGAAGGTGCTCTCCCCTCTCCCATCCCAGGAAGAGGAGAACAAGCCTTGTCACAGGAGACACAGGTGGCACCGAGATGAGTCTGCACAAACCTTAACAAGTAACCTTTATCAACCATTAGTTTCCTTCATAGATTTACCACTCTGAGAAGCCCAACACCCCCTTTTTTTTCTGTCTAGTCACTTATCGATAATTTATTGCCCTTTGTTAAAATTGTATATAACTCTCAAGTTCTAACCACTTCTTTGGGTTTCTCACTTCTTTTCTGTGAAGCCCCATGCCTGTAAAAATATTAACATCAAATAAAAGTTATATGCTTTTCTTCTGTTAATCTATCTTATGTCAGTTTAGTTCACAAGCCTCAGGTATAAAAATAAGATGGCAGAGGAGGTTTTCCTCCCCTGCACTGTCAAAGGATCTGCTATGGATGGTGTTGTGAGTCTGAGCAGTTTTGAGTCCTAGCTCCAGTGTATATTAGAAACATCCACCACCATCTTTCTTATTTTCTAAGATTGGGGAACTATTAAATCTATCTACATGCATTCTTTAAGCATCAATTATGTGCCATAGGTGTGTTTTGAATGTGGGATATGTATATACAGTGGAATACTACTCAGCCAAGAAAAGGAATAAAATAATGCCACTTGTAGCAATATAGATGGGCCTGGAGATTGTCATACTAAGTGAAGTACGTCAGAAGGAGAAAGACAAATACAATATGATGTCACTTATATGTGGAATCTAACAACAATGACACAAATGAACTTATTTACAAAACAGAAATAGACTCACAGATATAGAAAACAAACGAGGTTACCGGGGGGAAAAGGTGTAGGGGGAATGGAGGGATAAATTGTGAGTTCTGGATTTTCAGATATTAACTACTGTATATAAAATAGATAAATGACAAGGTCCTGCTGTATAGTACAGGGAATTATATTCAATACCTTATAAGGAAAAAGAATATGAAAAAGAATATATACATGTAAAACTGAATCACTTTGCTGTACACCAGAAATTAATACAACATCGTAGACCAACTATACTTAAATTAAAAAACAATCCCATTAGTGGGCCAGCCCTAAAGGAGCCAAGATGTAGAAGAGAAGAGGGATGAGGACTAATAAGAGAACAGTCAGGGGTTGAGAGCCTATGTGGAACCAGTATCATTTGAGACAACAGGGAAGAGGAGGGTGCTTGTGGCTGATGGTACCCAGGATGGACTTTTGGAACACTTAAGCCCAATATTCTTATAGAAAGTAGCTTTAGATTAAATAGAAAAAGCGCTTGCTTAGAACTAGGATATACACATACACACTCTGTAAGGATACAAAATGTGTTTCTGCTCTTTCTCTTCCAATGAATCTCCAGATCACAAACAGAAATGTCTGAAGACAGTAGGTGACAGACAAGGCTCAGCGCACAGCCAGGCTCTACCAGCATTTAGCCACGTGCACCTCTGAAAGGCTGCAGTCCTTCTTATCCTCAGCTTCCTTAGGCTGGTCAAGGTCATCTCTATGGTTCCTTCTACTTTCAGCATGCTATGAGGTCAAACTATGCTCATGCCTACAGAATGTGGTCCCTGCAAGGCTGTGAGTAAACATGCGATCTAATTTATGAGTTAACACATAAAATATAAAAGATAGAGATAAACACTTGCCTCAACTTTGCAATTGTCTTAAAAGTCATCGAAGGCATGACCCATTCTTCATACTTGTTTTCTAACAGTTTTATGTGTACCAGAAGTACCCAGGGAGCGAGGTAAAGGCACCAGCCCTTCTGAACGTCTGCTCCCTACAACCAGTCCTCATTCTGATTTGGCTGAAGTCTGGGAATTTGTAAATTTAAGGAGTCCCCCCAGGTGATTCTGATGCCATGGGTTGTTGTCCTGGAACACTGAAGCAGGGGATTAAGCCTGACCCGGAGTCATTTCTCCAGCTGAGTAGTTTCAGGGACTTTAGAGAAGTTTCAAATCAATCTCCTTGGAATGCTTCAGATTAGAGATAAGTCCCTGAGATCTGTTTTGATCCAGTCATGGTTGTAGACTGAGCCAAAATGAACTACAATGGGGCATTGATTACCTGGTTATACTTAAATCTCTAAAATACTTCTTTTCTAGAAGAATGGTGTGCTGGGGGCAAGAATTTCCAGGGGCAAAAACTTCCAGAGGTAAAAATTTCCAAGTGGTATCAGTGATAGAAACAACCCAAGGGATGTGGGGGTGGGGAGGGGAGAGGATAGACAAGGAAATTGGTAACTAACTCTGCTCTAAAATGACAGAGTCTGCAATTACCCAGGTAAATCCTCCGGAGGAACATGGAATTTTTATTGTGATAAACATCTCAGGATGTTTATTTTGAGATGTCCCATTGCCATGCTTACCAGTCTTCTTTGTACCTCACCTGAATTTTTCATTCGTTAATTCATTTCTCCCCATTCTGTCCTTAGTTAAGACTAAAAACAGCTGGTACTCTCCAGCGTTAAACCAACAGAGACAAAGTTTTAGAAATGTGGAAAATATTTCAATAGACCTTCAATTTTGTCAGCTTATTTTCAAGTTTTGGATCTGCTGTGAACATTCCTAAACTTTTAGAGACGGGAAGTCCCCTCCACAGTCACACACCCACTCCGTGGGCCAGCCTGCATGCAATGATGGGGTGGTAGGATGGAGTGGGGTACACCTCCTCCCAGGTTCCTTGCTTTGATTCCTTTGATTCAGTAAGACCATCTTAGTTCCTGCTGTTTCCAAGTCATTCAATTCCCTTTCCAGCCATCCTTCACACCTTCACACTGTCTCCAAAATGTAAATCTCTGTTGATTCCCTGCTAAAAACCCTATGTTGCCTTCAATGTGAGATTGAAAGTCTTTCACATGGGAAAAAAAAAGAGGGAGGGTTTTCATAAAGACAGAATATTTCTCCCTTTCTCCTTCTACCTTCACCTGCATATAAGAATCCTGACCTTCAGCCAGGCTGCTAGAGACTCTTCACTTCCCTCCTTCAAAATTTATGTCATTATAATAGTTTTACAAGTAATTTGGAAACTTTTCTATCTGCCACTACGATGAGAATTCCTTGAGGTCAGATTTTTTCTCATCTTTTTATCCGTAGCACATGGCCTCGAAAGTTTGTTAAATGAATATATTTTTTAAAAAATACAGGAAGAAACTATTTAATTGTCTCAAGAAATGATGTGTATATCTCACGGGCTTCATTTGAAGTAATAATATAGACAATAGATTGTTACTTGGTTCATTGGAAGCATAAGTTTAATACTCTATCTACATAATAGTTTATGTTCTTAATACATGATATTTGAATTTTTAAACAAGCATTGTGATCATTTTAAAAAATCAAAATTTGAGATTAAGAACCCACTTCTAATCAGACTGTGATGGCCATTCACAAACCCAGGTTTGCTTGATTACATCCTGATGCAGGAAACAAACATCTCACTTCCAGACTTGGGTTTCAATGCCATGAGTGGTTACAAAATGAAGATAACTGCCCTGCTATCACTTACAGAAGATGACCCACATAGATAGCTCAGAAGTGAATTAAATCTATTCTAACCAGGAGAAAAATACAACAGTCCTCAGAACAACAAGCCACCAAGCTAGGCCAGTGACACAGGTAAGAGTCAAACACGGGCGATGTCCAAGGGAGTGGCATTTTGCCTGTTCTTCACCTGGGCCTAAATATGATTTCCACGATTTACAAAGGACATGGGAAAGGCAATAAACTGGAGTGCTGACACCCAGAGTTCTAGAGCCAGACCGCCAGGCTAACATCCCAGCTCCACCAACCACCAAGCTGGTGACCCCTGCACGTCACCTCATTAGGAAAATGGGATACCTCATGCTGTCATTTCCTCATTAGTCAAATGGGATAATAATTGTAACCTATCTCATGGGAGTACTGGGACATTCTAATTAATACCTATGAAACGCTTACCACCATGCTGGCATGCTGGCCCACAGTAGGTGGGCTCAGTAAGTATTAGCTATTATAATTATTCAACTGCTGCTTCTTTTCCAAGCTCTCTCTCTCTCTCTCTCTCTCTCTCTGTGTGTGTGTGTGTGTGTGTGTGTGTGAAATGACTGGAACATTTTCAAATGCTTTCTAGTATCTATAGGGATAAGATTATGTTTTTCTCTTTTGACTTATAAACATGATCAATTTTATAAATAAAAGTATTGAACAACTTTGCATATCTGGAATGATACTACTTGGTCTAGGTGAAAATATATTGCATTTTTATTATTTTATTTTATTTTGCTAATGCTTAATTCTGGACTTTTTCATCAGGACACTTACACGATATTATGATTTTATTTTCCTGAGCAATTTTGCTCAAGTTTACAATTGATTTATGATGATTTGTAAAATAAGAAAACTGGACAAAAAAAGATTAAGGCGTCTATTATTTTTCCCAATGCATGGAACTGTTTAATAGCCTGAAGCTTAACTATTTCTATTTTCTTTCTGGAAAGGATGTATCCTGAGATGCAGGAGATAGAGTTTGACATATCAAACTCTAATTACTAACTGCTAATCGCAATATTCAGTTCCTCTAAAACAGTGCAATTCAAAGCGTGGGTCTCAGTTGCTTACCTGAACATGATAAAATAAGTACAGAACTGGAGAGTAAACCTTTAGGAAGTTCAAAGCGATTTTATGTTGGTTGAATCTAACATAAATTATTTGGGCTTATATATTCTTCTTTACTTTCTTAGAATTCATATTCATTGTATTTTACAAAAGTATTGGTCCATGATGAAATGGAAAGTAAAAATATAAAACAAAAATGTCACTTCATCATAGAAAGTTTGAGAAACATTGCTCTACACTCTGGTCAAATTGATTGATCAAGGATCTTTTGTTTACTCTTCACACAAAGGATACATCACACCTCTCTCTCTCTGCCTTCCAGGCCACCTCTGTCACACCCAGCTCCCCCACCACACTTACAGTCACACACCCCCCCCACCCCACCCCACATACACAGAGCAAACATCCAGCAAAAGGGACATGTTCCAAGACTAAGGATTTGGGGCATATGAGTGACAGGACTGTCGTGCATTCTCTCCAGTGGCAGTTGCTGCTACTTTTGAGAACTTCCCTGTTCCAATACCACTCCCAGGACAAGATGATCCTGTTTATATGTATGACACCATTTGATCCCCGCAGTGAGCTGAGATATGGTAAGTGTGGATGAGAAAACTGAAGCCTGAGTTGGTATTTATCTTACTCTCCTGACTTTATTACCCCATTGTTAGGTTCTGGAGAAAATAAAAATGAACAAATCAAATGTTTTAGTGTATACTAAATCATATCTAATACTTCAAAGCATTTTGAACAGATAAATAAATTAAATAAAATGATAAGGGAAAAAGAACAACCAGATACAAACCTTGCCTTCTTCACAACCCTATAGCTAGGTTTGGACAAGCTATTCAAGATGAGACAGGATGTCAGCACTTAGAGTCACACTTTGGGCTAAATGAACCATCTGTTTTTCAAAAACATTTTACATCAGAATGATATAGTGTTACTTAACATTAATACAGTGTGCTGAAAGCATGTCTTGCTTAGGTGTCAAATATGAATAATTTAGAGCAAAGAAATTCTTCTAAAAGATGCACATTAGAGAATGAAGAAATTAACGGTGATACATTCACAGAGAAATTTAAGCAAATATAAATTTCTTTCTTCCTTCAATCATTGACTTTTTTCTTTGTCTTCTCTTCTCCCCCCCCCCCTTTTTTTTTTTAACTCTTTGTGACTATCAGTAGCCTATTTTGTTAAGGCCACTGCCTTTGAAGAAATTATCAAATTAATGCCAAATCTTTGTGCTTTATAAGAGCGTTTGTAATCCTCTAAGCTCTTGCTATGATTAGTGTCCCAGAACTAAATTATGAAAAAGAACTTTATTTTTAGTCTTTTCAATGACTAAAATAAGAAAGTGGTATCCACTGAAAGTTCACAATCTCTTTCTATCAGCATTATACTAAAATTTCTTGAAGTCGAAGGCGATGGTGCAAAACTTCAGCCACATCTGCCTCCAAAATGAGTTATTAGGCCGACTTTGAAATCTGATAACCCTGTTTTGCTGAGTCACTGTATTGTTCTGTTGCAACCCCTTGGCACGTTTTGCTCTAAGTCCTTAGTACGGGGCCTGGCCACCAGGGGTACTTCAAAAATGCTTCTCAGATGCAGCCATTCAACAGTTTTACATTGCTGACGCAGAGTCATTTTGTGGACTGCTTTTCAAAACTTTTACAAAGCTGATTATATTTTCTGCTTTCTCACTCTCTTTTTTTTTTTTTTTTTTTGCATGAAGTTCAAATTCAAAAAATGGGTCTTTTGTATACATCAAGAATCTTAAACTCTTACATCCTTTGGTACAGGAATTCCACTTCTGGGAATTTATACAGAGAATATAATCCTAAATCTGAAGCAGAATTTTATATACAAACACGATTATAGCAACATTGTTTAGAGGAATAAAAAATGTGAAAGTTTCTACTTGTCCACTAAGAGAGAAGTAATCAATAAAGTGTGAATGTTAAAAAAAAAATGTTTTCAAGACCAGGTAAATATGGAGTCTATTTTTGTAAGAGAAAAATGGCCATCGAATTGTATATAAAGTATCTTTACATCTACATTTAAAAAAACCCTGTACTTAATAAAAATGCTAGGGGAAAATACTAAAAATATTAACGATATTGTCTTTAAGTAATGACATTGTGATTAATTTTTTTCTTTTTAAATCTTCAGGACTTTGCACATTTTCCTTCATTTGCATACACTACTTTTATGATAGAAAATTATTGATGCATTTTATTTTTAATTAATCGTTATATATCTCAGCCTTATTACAGAGAATATGCAAAGTCCCTGTAACATGTTTGAATCTGAAATAATAAAACTATGTATGTTTATATAAATACATTCATCTATTTATGTGTTTGAGTTAGACTGAAGCAGTATTTTGATCTCAGTTATTCAGGAATAACAGACTGCTGTGAGAAGCATCCTTTTAGGTCCATGTTTTAAAAGAGTATCAGAATCCACAAAGGATGAGATTCAAGGCTCTGTTGAGTGTATTTCCAGTTCTGGAGGGAACTATATGTGCCTTGCGCTAAAAGATGAGAATTTATTTCAAAATCTTGTTTGGTAAATATTTCTGCTCATTTACAATAGCAACGGCAGTGAAGATGCAAAGGGAAATGTGCTGAATATAATGGATATTTGCTTTTTTCCTCTCCATTTGACATCCTTCTTTTTCCTCTTTTCCTTTCCATTCTTTTCTCTGGCCACTGTGATTGCTTTAGAGCCTGGGACTCCAAAACATTTCCCTGAGGATTTCTAGGAAATGAAACTTCCTAATTTTGTGGGGAGATGTTTTCTCTTTCTGGCAGACATAGCACAACACAGAAGTATATTGTTGAGATCATGACAGAAAGCAAACCTAGAGTGAAGCAGACATCATACAAAGAGTAGGGGCACAAGAAACCAGGTCTTTCATATCATTGAAATACTGGATCCAGCCTCACCTGAAACCATCATGACCCTGAAATTTTAAAGTATAGGAATAAAACAAATCTTTTATTGTTTATATCTTTTTTGAATAGAGTTTCAAGTTACTTATAATTACAAAGCTGCTAACTGGAACTCTGGGCTATTTAATTCTTACTTGATAAAAGGAAAGCATACTAATATAGTAAAACAGACACACTTTTCACTGACACTAGTTTGTAAAATGAATGTAGCTCAAGTCCTTAGTCGAGAGCAGTGCTTTGATGCTGACTTTGGGTAGATACAGAGCGATTCATCTATCATCATCAAGTTCTGTTGATTAGACCAAAAAAACTCACAGATCTGCTTGCTTCTCTCCACCCTCTTGACCATATCCTCCCTCAGACCACCTCCATCTCTCACCTGGATCACCACTGTGCCTCAGTTCCTCCCTGCCTCCAATTCAGTTTCCATACCACAGCCAGGATGCTCTTTCCAAATTAGAAATCTGATCGTATTTCTGGTTTCTGTGTTCCCCGTTACTCTTACAATCAGGCTCAAATTCCTTAACATGACCCTGTAAGATGAACCCCCGCTCTTTTCTCCAGCTTCCTTCCCCTACCTCTCTACATTCAGGCTCTTTAATCTTCTCTCTGGCCCCCAAACAGGAAGCCCTAGTCCAGCATGGACTGTTCTGTCTACTGGAAGTGTCTTCCCTCATCTTCCCTGGCTGGCTTGTCTTCATTTTTCAGGTCTCAGTGTGGCTCTCACTCTCTTTGTGCAGGCACCTGCTACTGCTACATCCCAGTCCTATCATGAGACACTGCAATTACCTAACTCTTACTGGACTGGAAGCTCTGTGAGGGCAGGCCACCTTTCTCACTCTCATGCCCCCAGCTGCAGCACAGCACCCAGCACACAGTAAGTGCTTTAGAAATACTTGTTGAATGAGTTAGTTATTTAGAAAATTATTCATCTGGGAAGCACAATACATAATACCATACGGATCTATCAATGCAAAAAACTGTATGCTGTGGACATATATTTGTGTCCAATTCAGAAAGTTATTTCTTTGGTACTGTAGCACAATTATGGGAAAACAGTTCCAGCTTTAAACAAGTGAAAAACATTTCATCTGGGTTTTCATTTCATGAATCACAGAACCTGTGCCAATTTTCTAAGCAAACTGCTGTAGCTCTGTTACGTGAGATGGTGTGGGGGAGGAAGGCTTTAAAAATAGCTGACCGGATATCCCTCTTGGTGGCTTGGGTTATGTAAAAGTATTTTGTGTTAAGCCAATGGATCGCTGAGCTTTGAAAAGGCTATTTGGGGTCCTTTTTTCAGTGTTAAATATCTGCTTATCAACAGAATCAGACTGAAAATCTCCTAGAGAAAGGGTACAATGTCCGAATAGTTATCACTTTTTAACTCCAGGCACTTAAAAAAATCCAATGTTAATACTAAAAGTGACTTTTAAAAAATTGGGTCCTTTAACAACCTAAAAAAAAGAAGAAAGAAGCCAGGATTCCTATAAAGAAAACTTTGTCAGATTTGGGCTGAAAATACTTTTTTTTTATTGGAGCAGAACAATCAGATAATTATCTGGTGTTAGGAACATTTAATTTTTAAAAGGAAGTAATTTTGAGACATTGTTCTCATAAGACCTCATAAAAGCAAAATAATAGAGATTATTGTCAGAGAATTTATTATGGTCCACGTACTTGGGCACAGCTGGTTGAACCAAGATGGGTGAATCCATTGTCCTGTGATACACCCTGACCTGAAAACTATATCAAGCAAAGATGAATGAAATGATTTGCTGGACCAATCAGGTTCTCCTCGGAGTGGGGAATTAGGTGCATGGTAGTGGGTGCTGAAGCCCAGACCAACACACAGAAGGCAGAAAGGAGACACTCTGGCAGGAGAAGATGTGAATGAGCCGAAACCATGAAGTGGAAGCAGAGTCAGCAGAAACCAGGGGCTGGAACGCACACACACAGGGTAGCGGGTGAGGTGGTTCATTAGCTGGGGCAGGAACAACAGAGGCAGAAACTTCTGCGGGGTTGCTATAATTCCTGCTGTTCAAGGGACAATGAGGTGACTTGGTCACTAACCGTGTACATTCCTAAGATAACTTCCATAATCAATGAGACTTGCCTCATACCTGTTTCTCTTATTGCTCAGTGTACATACTCACAGAAAACAATTTCTTGAGATACTGGGAGAATCTCTGTTCCCCATTGAAAAAAGCATCATCCAGATGTATGTATGTTTCTGTATGTCTGTATCTGTCTGTATCCAAAATGGCGTGCAGACACATTTGGGTTGCACACAGTGCTTCCCTGCTGCCATATTTTTCTCTTGCCATGGCCACACCGTTCAAAGCCCATTTTTGCAAAAGCATTGCCAGACTTATCAGACCCATCCCGGTTAGAGGAGCATGATTGCTGTCACTCCCCCATCCTCACTCTCACTCTACCTCTGATTTTCTCATTTTACACAAGAACCCATTCAGCAGCTTGGTAAGTCAATATCTCAAAGGTTGTCAGGTTTCCTGATTCCTGAAGAAGATGAAGAATTACTCTGTCATCCAGAGTAAGATGCTCTAAACTCTTACAGGCAGTATGTCATTTGATTACAAGGACAGAAGAAATGCCTGGTTGTGCTCCTGTAGTACCAGGTGTACTGAAAATAGCTGGAATTTGTCTAGTAAGTGAGGAGACCATCAACGAGAGGGGCTACTCTGAGCTGTTTCTAGCTTGTTGTCCCAGGAAGAATTAAATTTGTCCCAATGCCAAGCAAATAAGTTTATGATGTTGTCAAGAGTTAAATTTTCTTCATTTTCCTCTACTTTTTGGCCCTGTATTGCTAGTACTGATATATCATTTAATTTTCCTGCTAAGTGTATTAAAGATACAGTAAATACTTCAATATAAAGATGATTCTTAAGTGCTTATTCCTTGATGGATTTAAATTTTCTTTTGAAGATATAAGTTAATTTTACAATATGGTTAGATTTTTGGATATCTCTCTGCCTGGAGCTTTTTCTAGGATGCATCTATAGTATAGAGTGAATTATATTTATACTGATAACCAGACACTAGCTTTTCAGCCCAGCTAAATTAATTGCATTTTTGTTTAACCCTCATGCAATAGAGTCTAATTATTACATGACTTACTGTTATATAGATTCATATATATTTCACATTGTCCAAAACAAAACTGAATAATTAACATTCAAATGCAGCCAAGTGAGTCTAATAAGATAAGTACTAATAAGATTCTCACAAGTTGAGTTAAGAAGAAGAACTCAGAAGGGAATCTTTCATAGTCTTCACTTGTGTCCTGAAATAATGGCATTTTGTCTTATAGAATATCCCTCAAAAACAGATGGTCTACACGCTCTCCCATTGCATACCAACCCTATTAAAAAATAAGGGAGACTGTTTGCCCTCTTAATAAAACCCAACTCAAGATCCTCCTAGGTTGGCTGAGAGGAAGAACTTCTTTGCGAGGAGAGGTGGCTGGACTTTGTAGCTTTGATTTGAGGTTACCCAAATTCAAAGTCCCCTTGGGAGGCCTCTCACTATTAGCTGCCACCTGTGTTAGTCTGCTTTTAGGAGAGCAGAACCACTGATGCCGCCATCAACACTTACCGGGGAGGGAGACTGCATCACATTCTCCCCTTAACTCTTAGAGGTGCGGCTGAGACAGTGGTGTCATCACACCCCCCCGTTCCTGGGCAGTCATCGACCAACCTCCCCATCAAAAGAGTAATATTGTTTGACTTCTTAGTGTGTAATGTGCCTTGTCTCAGTCACAACAGGAATATGATGGAGGTATAGCCCTAGATGGCTCAGATGCATAGTAAAAGTTATGCCAAATAATTCCTTTCCACCCTCCTCCACTGACGAAAGAAAACTTTACTAAAAGGTTAGAAACAAGCAGGGAGGGTAGAGCTCAGGGGTAGAGTGCGAGCTTAGCATGCATGAGGTCCTACGTTCAATTCCCATGTACCCCCTTAAAATAAATAAGTAAATAAATAAACCTAATTACCTCTCCACCAAAAGGAAAACAAAAAAACAAAGACCTCACAAAATATAAATAAAATATGTATTTTTAAAAGGGTTAGAAACATGGAGTTACTGACATGCAACTAGCCATTGTGGCTTCCCATGTATAGTCCAGTCCTATTTTGCCAGAGCTCTCCCTGCCCAGGAGGAGATGCTGACTCCTTTAACAGCAGGGAGCTCTTCCAGTGGCCCAAGGGTCTGGAATTCCAGGCTCAGGAGGGTGCGGCCCAGAGAGAGGCAGGCATCCCCTCTTTTCCATCAGTATTTCTACAAGAGAGCTCCAAGGCCACTTGCACTAGAATCAACTGAGATGTGACAAGTGCGGGTTCCCAGGCCACACCAGGAGGATTTCGCCAGGAAACCCACACTTTAAAGTAAGCTCCCCAAAAGACTATTCTGCAGACTAAAGTCTGAAAATGATTGGTCACAGCCTTTCCTTCTAAATTTCAGTTCTCTTTTTACCTCTTCCCTGACAGGGAATATTCACCCTCTTCTGTGGGGACCACAATTACCCAGGGGCTTCAACAAGGCCCTCACCTTCTGGTCTCAACTGGACCAAATATTTATAAAATATTAAAATAGCTCCATGGGAGAGGAGGGAAGTCAGTGCACTGTATAATAAATTAAACGAAATACATATTCCTTTTATATTTGAAGGTGAACACACTACCTTAAACCTATCTTATCCATAGCTTTTCCAGTAATAACTGCTTTGCCTGATAGTTAAAAGCAAGAACAACTTGTCAGGTTGTTCTTTTCCTTAGACAACTAAATGTTAACCAGTCCATCTGGAGATCTTGTCTGTCCTTGGTGTCCTGACCAGCAGCCCCACGCACCACCTACCTAGGGTAACTGCTGAGAGCCCTGTGGCCAATCTCCCCAAGCCACCCATCCTTCATTTAATCAATCATCAACTAAACCTTGCACTTGGCCAGAAGCTTTTTATTTTTTACCATCTGGTTGAGTGAATCCACTTCTTTAAAAAAAAAAAAAATCAACCTAATGTCAAGAGTCGGACAAGTCAGCTATGCAAAGTAAGGGTCAAGAATGTGTACACAAGTTTAGAGAGAATTTTTCCAAAATGTGCATAATGAAAAAAAAAAGATTAGACTTTTTATATACTTAAAGTGCCCTGTTTGGTCTGTTTGGTTCTGGGTATGAACTTTAAACCTGTTCAAATTAAATTATTTAAAGCAGTTAAAAGATTATTGCTGGTGGAGAATAAAAGGCAGGCCCTACAAAGTAAAAGGACATAGTTAATGAAAATAGACTTAGAAATGAGTATCATAGCAAAAGTTTTGACCAGATCCTTCTTTGTACAAAAGGCAGGGGCCATAACTTCTTGAGGGATGAAACCAAGGTGGCAAACAAGGGTACTTTGATGAATGTTCTAAGTCAGATACAGTTATTCCAAGTTACGTCTTTGGGGAAGAGAGAACATTTCAATAGCTACCATTTCTTTTATCAATTGATTGAGTCAGTCTTGACTTTACCTGGGCTGGCTCTCATACCAGATGTATACAAAACAGAAGGTGCTTCATAATTTGGTGATAAGCAAGGATTAATCAGTAACTCAGTTCTCACATTCCCCAGTCCATCCTGGGTCACTGCCAGATCAGTTTCCTAGCAAAAGTTCATCCATGTGCACTTGCTGGCCTGAATTTGTTGCTTCTGAGGGTAACTTTCTCCTCACATGTCAATGTGAGAGGCTCCTTGGCTGGGGTAGGTTGCTGACCCACCAGTTCTGCTGGCCAGACTGTTGTCTGGATTCCTGAATCCTTGCCAGGGTTCTTTGGTGGCAAGCAACAGAAATTATTTAGCCTAACTCAATGATAAAAGAGGAATTTGCTGGAATGACATGGGGCAGCACACAGAAGTTGAAGAAAAGTTAAATAAACAAGCCTCAGAAAAGACCAGCCGCAGGGCTGTTGTGAGGATCAAGGTACAAAAACGAACGGAAAGTTTTTCGGGGCACTGCTGTCAGGATGAATCAGCTCCTTGCACTTGCAGTTGAAGATGCAAATTCCTGGGAGAGGGCACTTGACTGGCTCGGCTTGGGTCATGTGCCAACCCTTCACTAGGGGATGGACAAGCAACGGGGGGGGACAGTTCCCTAAAGTAAAATGGACGTGCTATCACCAAAGGAAGAAAGGAGACAGTCAGGGGGAAAAGAGAAGACGCCCACTGCACCCTGTTTTCTGGCGTTGCCTGGTTTCCGTCTGCCCACCTATTCATTGGCCTTGGACATACTGTCTCCTCTTAGCGTGAGTCCTTCTGACCAAGCCTGATAACCACCAAGTTTCAGTCAATCTTCTGCCTGGTTTGACCTAAGGTGTGAAGTCAAATACAATTAATGAGCCTTCTGATTTATGTTTCCCTCATTTCCACCCACTACTTCGGTCTCTGGTTGGAACATTCAGATGTTTCTAGCCTCTAGTTTCTGAGAAGCTCCCCAGATTCATCCTGTTATTGTGCTGGTCACTGTTATCCCAGGCTCATTTGTCCCACATGCTTCTTTTAAGGAGAACAATGCAAGAGGTTTATCTATATAATTCCTAATTAAAAAAATGGCAAACCAAGCAAGCAAACAGTACCACTCTACTGCCTTTGGAAATGCATAACCCTCAAGAATCTAACTACTTAGAAGTTACTTCACATGTGCTTGAAAGTCAGATCTTTCATAAGTCCAATGCCTGGAAACACAATGTCACTAGGAAAGAAATTTCACTGCTGGGTCCTACTAAGTAAAAACCAAATGATGATTTGGTCAAATGCCACCAAACACCACGGCCATGAACACTTCCCTGAACTCCCAACACCCCAGACATGGTGCTAAACACATACAGACCTTGTCGTATTTAATCATCTTCATTTGTAGGAGCCTATAGGTTCATAATATTGTCCTAATTTTTAGAGATAAGGAGAATAAAGCTCAAAAACTTAGCCGAGGCTAGACAGCTAGTTCTTGGTGGGAAGAGTTATATAATAATTGACAACTATCATCTCAAACAAGTCAGGGTCTGTGAAAAAGTTTTACATGAGAGAAGGGTTCTCATATTAGAAATAATAGATTTAGTGTTCAGAGAGAAAATACAATTAGAATTAGCAATTTCTTAATTTTATTCTAATAGCTATGCACAAGTGTATTTCTCTACAAAAACTCCGGAGACCAACTGTTGGAGATCATCTCTTGGTGGGGGTGGGGGGGGGTCGTGGTTCACTGAGGTTCTGACGAACATGATCATCTTCCATTTGCTTATCATTAGGAACCACCACTCCAATTTTAGAAACAAAAAGTACCGTCCCTTTTTCATAGTGAATAAACAGGAAAATTCTAGGCCAAGAAAAGCTTATAATAACAACAACAAAGAACCCACTCTATTTAGACCAATTCAGTGATTTATTCATATGAGAAAGCACAGCATTTTCACATGTAAAAACAAGCCTGGCTTTAGTGAAGCTTTTCTGACTGCTACTTTCTGAAGGTGAGCGTTATTGAAATAGGCTCCCTGGTAAATCATTTACAGTGTGTTAGTGGGTGGATGTTAAGAGTAATTGGTATCAGCCTTCTGGCTTTTCATCAGAAGATGCTGAACACACTGCATTCATGTTAACTTGCTTAAAGAAAAGTTCTTGAATCTTATACATATGATGACTCAGGAGAGGTCTGACTGATACTGTGTTTCAATAGGTGCAGGTCAAAATTTCTAACATCTTCCTCCTTTACAAAATCGTGAGTTTTAAGGTCTTTCCTTTATTTCAATTCTGTTTTTCTCTGCACTATATTTGCTTATAAGATTGTAATGCAATCAATATAAAATCTACTCCTGAGATTATAATGCACTATAATGCTTATCAAGTTACTGCTTAATTTGATATAAGGAAATCAATTTTGTTCTAACTCCGATGCATGGTTTAAGCCATACTGACCTTCAAGACACCTAGAAAACAGTCTAGTAGACTCTAGGCCCAAGTGTCACCTGCCAGAAGGTCATAAAAATGCATGAGAGAAGCACGAGGAGATGGGGTGGGAGGAGTTAAGTTGGGAGAGGACAAAACTGTTCTTTGGCACATGGATTGAAAATAGCTCATTCTCTCCAAATGTTTCAGATGATCTAAAACCAATGGTGCTTCCTATGGTGGGGGCTAATGGGATCTCTGAGCCTACCTTATTCCAGATTTACAGCTAAGGAGCACTGAGAAATAGTGGGCCGACTGAGGTGAGGGTCTTTACATCTAACAGTCTAACATGAGGCTGACTCCAGGTCTATGACAAGAAGGACTCATAAACCCCATATTTTATTTGTGGCCATTAGCTGTGTATCTCATCAGCAGATCTGTGTTCTAAGAAAATCCTGACTTTATACAAGACATCCATTTGGGAGCAGAACTGAGATCACTCGACGTCAATGAGAATGGGTAGATTACTGCAGAATAACCTGTTGGAAAAGTTGACTAGTTTGGAGAAATTTTTAAAATTTAGATACTCTGCTCATTATACACCAAATCATATTTTGGATTAAATTAAAAAAAGAAGCTAAAGAATGTCAAAATGTGAACTCTAGTTATATTTACATGATAGGATTTGGCATAATCTTGATTTCTTTTTGCATAGTATTTAAATTATGTCTATTATTGAACAAGTAGAACTTGAGGTATAAAAAGAGAGAAAATTATAACACTTGATCTAATTAATAATTCTACTCTATGAGTCTATTATAAAAAGAAATTATAAACAGGCAAAAATTCATTACAGCTTTGTCTATAATATCCAAATTTAGGTTAAATTATGGTATATAAACATGATGAAATAGCATGCATTCATTTTTAAAAGATATTAAGTGACGTGAGAAAACAATAACAATATAATATAATGCCAAAAAAGCAGGATACAAAATGCCACATGCTGTGTGACCTCATTTTTATACAAATATACCAAAATATTAACACTCGCTACCTCTAGGTTCTTATATTAGGAGTGCTTTTTGTTTTGCTTTGTTTTTATTATTATCTATATATTTCTAATGTTCACAAATGGACATAAAATAACTTTTATTGTTAGGAAAAAAAATCAACACAGGAAAAATATTTTTGCCAGGTCTGATTGTTAGTTCCAGTAGCTACATCTTGAAACTCCTGAAGCATCCATCCTCTGTTTGAAGGCTATTCCAAGAGTTTCCTTAGCACAATAGCACTCAGTGAATGTGCAAAAAATGAATTTACACTTTCTACCCTGTTGCAGCCGATTACACATTAATAGAGTTTGGGGGAGGCTGTGTGCCAAAGCTGGTTTACATGGCTTCTGTTTTAAATATATGCCGAAGAGCCTACATTTTTAAAGATAAGAAAGGACCAGATTATTAATATTAAACGTGATCCAGCATTATCTCTGTAATTAACACGCATTTTAGTTGAGGTATTCGGAAAGTCACCCTAAAAGTGATGAAATCGTTGGCTAAGTTTCGGCATCAGTATTTACACAGGATGGTGTAAAGTCAATAAACTGTTCATTTTTTGATGGAGACAGCGCTAAGGGGAGGATGCCATTTCTGCTGATGTCTCCAAATAATGTTATTAGAAAATACCAGCAGCAAAGAATGCACTGAATAATATTTTTGAAAATAAGAAACTCCTTAATACATTCCAGGAAGTTGATACTAGGTCACAAAATAATAGGAGAATTAAATGAGCATAAGAAACATATTTGGACTACTGCTTTCCTGATATTGAAGCTCATTCCTGTCTCAATACTACTTGGCATTTGTAGCGTGCCTTACTGCGTGCAAAACGCGTTCAGTTGTATTATTTCTGGAGATAGGAGGGATAGTTTTATTACCACATTTTGTGATTGAGGAAATGAAGAGTCTTGGAAATCAAGTGACTTGCCCTAAACTGTCACAACAGTGTCTTCCTTCTGGCATGGGATGAGGGGCTCTTACTGCTGCTCAGAATTCCTTCTCTTGGAAGGCAGGGTGCCTCAGATGTCCTTGCCTGCCAGACTGCCCTCCTAGGGTCTGGAGATGCCACTTGTTCCAGTCACATGGGCTCTGAATGCTTTATCTCTGAGAGCCCTGAGTAGGTCTCAGGGAGCAGGAAGTCTGACTGGCTCTGTGGGCACAGTCCCAGGCACAGGCAGTACTGGATAAACCCATCCTTTAGCCTTCTCCAGCTTATCTGCAGCAATTAGAGAGCTTTGGCGTCTGCATGGGCACATAGCCTGGCTTCCAATTAGTAGGAACCTTATCTTTCTCTGAGATTTCAGATATACTATTATTCTTAGTTTTTATCACTTTTTGGAGGGGAGTTCAGAATCTGATTTTGCCTAAGATGTCAAAATAAAGAGAATCCGGTCCATGTGTGTAAACCTTGGAGTTCTGCTGCCAAACACTCAGAAGAGCTCCAGCTGAGGCAGAGGCTGAAAGAAGGTCAAAATACTGCCCAGTAATTCTATATGCTGCATTCTGCACTCGCTCCAACATTTTAAAGTACTCTACTTTGAGTATAAGCTACTTTTTTAAGCCACCAAAGTCTTACTACTTTCTGGCTCCACTGCCCTTACACACTTGCTTAATACACGGTGCACATGTTCAGTGTTCTGTACAGTTACTGATCTATATTCTTGCTTTTCAACTCCACTCAGATTTTGCCTTTGCATGTTTGTCCTGTTATATCTAGCATGTGTAATTTTATTGCTATTGCCTGTGTACTCATCTAAACCCCTCACTTGGTGACATATTCCATGAGGGAAGAAGGGGCCAGGTTGATTTTGTCTTTGTTCCCATCATCTAGCTGAATTAATCAATGAAACATTCAATATTTCATCTGAACCACAAATAATAAATGTTGGCAAAGCTGTGGAGAAAAGGGAACCCTTGTACACTACTGGTGGGAATGTAAACTGGCTCAGCCACCTATGGAAAATAGTGTGGAGCTTCCTCAAAAAACTAAAAATAGAACTACCATATGATCCAGCAATTCTACTCCTGGGTATATATCCGAAGAAAACAAAAACATTAATTTAAAAAGATTCATGTGTCCCAATGTTCATAGAAGTATTATTTACAATAGCTAAGATATGAAAGAAACCTAAGTGTTCATCAAGCAATGAAAGGATAAACAATATGTGATATATTATATACAATGGAATACTACTCAGCCATAAAAGAGAATGAAATTTCACCATTAGCAGCAACATGGACGGACCTGGAGAGTATTATGCTCAGCAAAATAAATCAGACAGAGAAAGACAAAATTCTGTATGTTATCACTTATAAATGAAATCTAAAAAGTAAAGCAAACAAAAAAGTAAACTTGCAGATATAGAGAACAAACTTGTGGTTACCATTGGGAAGAAGAAAGAGGGGAGAGGAGATATAGGGGTATGGGATCAAGAGGTACAAAATATGCTGTATAAAAGAAACAAGCTACAAGCGTATATTGTACAGCAAGGGAATCTAGCCAGTATGTTATAATAACTAAAACTGGAGTACATCTTTAAAAATATTTCATTTGAAAAATAATTTTATTACTATACCAAAGGATTAAAGGATCTGCTAATTCATTATTGATCTTTTCATTTTAGTGTTTAATAAAATGTAGGTCCAATTCTATAAACATTCATTGAGGACCAGCTATACCAAGTGTGGATGTCAAGAACTGAACCACAAAGATGGATGACACGACACCTGTCTTCAAGGAGTCCAGTAAGGGAAGCAACATAAAAATAGGTTAAATTCTTTCCAGACTGAAGGTTCTAGATTTCTAAATAATACTTCAATAATAAAGGTATTCCATAGGCATTTTGATTGTAAAAGGAGAGCAGTGTCAGGAATCATTCATTCTTCATAACCAAAGCATTAAAAAAAACCCAACTTTATCTCAAAACATTGCTTAGTTATTTAAATAATGGATAAAGTGGCATCTGACACCCTTTTTCCATTATCTGTGAATTTTCTGGTAGGAAAGGGCCCTGTTGAAGAGCCCCAAAGAGCAGAACTCCCAATTCTAAATCCACTTCCTCCACTAACTTGATGATGCTCTTGGATCAGACCCTCACGTGTAAATCAAGAATAGTATCACCTTGCCATCTAACTGTCAAAAGTGCATAAAATCAGACATTTGATAAGAAAGCATCTACACACACAATTATTTCAAATATAATTTTTGTGAATGTTTATCTTCAAGGAGTTCCATTGTAGTATTATGTCTAAACAGCTGGAAATAACCAGAATAATCAGCAGAAGAGCATTACTTAAATAAGCTATGGTACCACTTGCAATGAAGTACTCTGTAGACATTTAAAAATGATATTTGGGACAATTAATGACACAGAAAATTTTCTCCAGTCTTTTCTTAGGTTAAAAAAAAAATAGAATGAAAAAAAAGTCTGGAAGGAAATGGACCAAATGTTAACAGTAATCATCTATAGGTAATATGATTATGGATAATTTTTATTTTTGTATTTCTTTTTATACTTTTAAGCACTTTCCAAATTTTGTACAACACATGCAATTTTTTATTTTTAAAGCTAGGATATGAACTCTTCAGTTTTTCCTAATTTCATACATAAATAAACAGCATAAAATTATTCTATCATCTGGTTAAACAAAGAAAATGAATATTAGCCCTGTTGCCTCTTTCCAGACATATTTTGGCATTTGATTCAAAGGGAAAATATTGCAAATTTCTCAACTTTCCACTCTTAGAACTTTTTCTTTGAAAAGTTCACGTAATGACAAAATATCCTGGTGGGAAAAAAATCCAGTGACCTAACTGTTTTGTCTACATAATGACAAATCTCCCAAGGTTTCTAAATACACTTGAACTTATTTTTAAACACTGAGATCACTTCTCTAAGAAATCAATTTGAAGAGACAATCTAATTAACAAACATCGATCTTAAAGATTAAAAATGGAAAATTCCCAACTTACCCCAAAACTACAGTCAGAAAAGTAAAAGATTTTTATATGGTTGCATTTTAAATAGCTCTGAAAATTATTCCTTTTTTTGTCACTATCTCCCCACAGTTAACACCAAAACTCTGAGAATATAGAATACTCTTTAAATATATATATGTGTATATTTATACATATACACACATACAGACATATATAATATCTACCATGATATGTGGAAGTTTCATTTTTTGATAGTCTGATATTGTATGTACAGAGATTTAGACTATGGACTGGATTTTTATTTTCCCTGTTGGACTGGATTTTTAACTTTCCTTTGCATGTCCATAAATAATCATCAAGTTAATTGCACTGAATTAATTAACAGGGACAGACTAAGCAACTGCTCTGTCGACCTAGAGTCCTTCTGAAACACTCCAGTGCCATTGTATCACACTGAAGTATGCTCCAGGGTTCTTAACAAGGCTGGTGCAGTTCTCAGACAGTAGCACGCCCAGGAATCCCTTGGATTGGTTAAAATGCAGATTCTAAGTCGAGGAGGTTTGGCGTGGACCCCGACATGACATTCTGTCTTCTTAACCAGCTCCCCAGGGAGGCTGGTGCTACTTTGAGCGAGGAGCCCTCCAGGTCCTTAACTGCATTTCATCCTCTCCTGGCTTAGAGCCTTCCCTTGTGTGGGCCTGTCTCAGCTCAGACAAGGGCCCTTTGGCCTCTTCAGCAGTTTAGACCCATCCCAGTAAGGCTGAAGAGAAGGCAGAGGGACATCAACAGGAACAAAAGAAGGTTCTCATCACACCACTAGACATATGTGCCCGTTACCAAGCCGCCGTGTGAATTCATTACTCATCCATTGCTAATGTGACAACTATCTCATGGACAGCATAATGCACTGCGTCATCTCTTTCTTGTTAAAATACTAATTAGTTAAGTACAAACATTAAAATCATACCGTGATCAGCTATACACAGGCCCGTGGACTTATTCTACCCTATTCGGTGAGCAATTTTCCACCCTTAATTAGTACAACCACCATGAGCCCGTCCTCTCTGGGGCCCCCGACTCTCTAGTTCCCATCCCTCATCCCACCTCTAACAAAACACTCAGCCTATGTTCAGGGGCATGCATTCCCTTGGTAGTGAGTAAATAAACTCAGCTTTTTTTCTCCCTTTTAAAAAAGTTCTGTTGGTCTTGGTTTTATTCTTTGACAATCCAGGAGCTGCAAAAGTGGAAGTATCTCGTCTCTCTCCACTGTCAAGGGGTCCTGCCTGGACCACATTCCTCAGTGCTTCCCAAGGCTGTCTCCATGCTGGTTCCTTGGGCTTAGTCCGTAAGCTGGTTCCTCAGAAAGGCTAGCTCAGGTAGAAGCTTTCTCCTCCATCACCACATCCTGTTCTTTCCCAGCAGGAACCACGATCCATAGTTGCACATTTGTTTACCGAGTTCTTGCGTCTCTCCTCTACTTCACTGGGTTCCCAAATCCAACATGGCCAGGGATTCAGGCTGTTTGGTTTATCAGTGAGTCCCCAGCACCTAGCCACATGCCTGTCTTTGTCCTTTTCTCTCCTTCCTACTTTTATTAATGATAATAAAATAACTATAGTTTGAACAGAAAGCTGGGTACTTATTTTCTATTGAGCACTTTTCCGGCAATAGATACAGTATCATCCTTTTCAGAGTGGAAAACTGGAGATCCTTTTGAAGCAATTTGTTCAGGGTAACAGTAACCGTGTTATCTAGCTGAGCTCTAGTGATAATTTAGTTTACATCTTAAGACGAAAGGCAAGGTGTGGCATGTTGGTTTTCAATATACTTCTCATTTTCTCCATGTTTTTGCCAAGTGTTTGCTGTGTCTGTGATGTTTCTTCAATTCTTTATCTACATAACTTACTCATATTTTGACAATGGAGCAATATAATTAAATAAATGGTAATTTGTATAGCTATAAGCATTGTGGCCAAGGCTAGCTATCTTCATTTTCTGGAGAAAAAGTTGCACGAGTATTTAGGAAAAATCCATGCTGATTCATTGTCTTTAATTAAAGTTTGTCATTTTGACACATTTATCTCTTATGGCAAATAAACAAAATATATTCCAACCAGAGATACATCCTTATGGACTGTAACCCCCTCTTGTATCTGTGTGCGATTTACCTGATCTTCGCTGTCCAAGATGGTGGCCACATATGGCTACAAAAACTTGAAATGTGGCTACTTGAACTGAAAGGTTCTAGAAGTGCAAAACAGACACCAGATTTTGAAAACTTAAAATGAAAAGCGGATTGTAAAATATCTATTAATGTTTTTAATAATGATTGCATGTTGCAATGATACTGCTATGGATGTATTAGAATATATAAAATCTATTGAAGTTAATTTCACCTATTTCTTTTTCTTTTTTAATGTGGCCACTAGAAAATTTTAAATTACATATGTGGCGCCTAGTGTGGCTCACATTATATTTCTATTAGATGACGTGGACGTAGATGTTTGTTTATCTGAACCGACGAAAGCAAGTAAAGTGGCAAATTACAAAGCGGATATAATTTAATTCAGTCTCGGTTAGAAAATGTACCTGAAGCCAGAGGTCTTCGTTGAAATTTACATGAAGAAACCCAGGAGGAAGGGGAAGACGGACTTGGGTGTTTAGAGAAGACAGGAGCCCGTGATTAGATCTCGTGAGATGAATGTAGAACTTGGAGTAAGATGCTTTCTTATCAGATTTCTAGAGAGGAAGACACTCAGAGAGGTTAAGTAACTGTTCAAAGCCACGGTGGTAGGGCTGTTACAGAAAATGTCTATTCCCTTAAGAAGTTGATGTAATTCTGGTTTCCTTATTTTCTCAAACTGAAAACAGAGGTGAAATAAATGACCTACAGTGAAAGTCTGTTATGATTAAAAGGTTTAGACTCAGGCTGGATATAAACTTTACAGAATAAAAATGCTCTGAGCACCACATGTTTTCACTGATCTTGAAAAATCTTTTACTCTGTGGTGGATGGCTGTTTTTTGGCTGAAGACCACAGCATGAGTATGGTCAACTGCCCATGGATGGAGGACCACAGGGCACGTGCAGACCAGACAGCCCTGCTGTCAGACTCACACGCTTACAGGTTTGCGACATTTAACAAACTTAACCTTAGTCATAGGTAACCCTAGGCAGTCATCACTGTGTTCTGGGTAACATGGCAAAAATTATAGGGGAAGTACAAAGACAAATTGCATTTAATTCACAGTTTTTCCATGGACCATGCCTGAAAACAAACTGATGACTATAACCCCAGAGAAACACTCAAGGAGGAAGACCCTTGGTCTGATCAGAGTGACGAAGTTGGTAGCTTTGCTGTTGTGGCCTTGACCCTGCCCTACCTCATCCAATACAAGTCCAGCATGTTTGGAGGAAGAGGGCAGCAGGAGGGGACTGGAGGAGGGGGATCCTGAGAACAGGAAAGGAAAGGACATAAGTCCTTCTTAATAAGGAAAATCCCCCAGAAGCCTCAGCTATGCTCTTTTTTCTTCTCAGGGCAGGACAGCTCCAATCTGGTGCAGGCTGTGATGACAGAGGAGGCTTATTTTCCCCAAATCTCTCACTCACATAGTCTCCCTATGGGTGAGAGTCAACAGACGGAAAAAACAAGAAGGCCTCCCAAATCTCAAAATCATAGAAAAAGAATCAAAAGGATAAAATAAAATAAGTATGTGTAAAATGACTAAAGGCATAAAAAGGGGAAAAAAACCTACCAAAAAAAAAAAAAAAACCTAAATAAAACCAAACCCAGACAGACCTGACTCCAAAAAGAACTTCTAGAAATAAGAATAGTCTTTGAAATTAAAATCTATAATGAATAAAAATAATCATAGTTAACATTGATTGGATGATTACTATGTGACAGGCATGGTAAAGTACTGGTTGCGTGTGTTAAATCTTCATAAAATTCTAAGCTGGGCCTCTTACTTCCATTTTGAGATGAGGAAACATGGATAAAAATTTTTAAAAAGCTGATCATTAATTGATCTGGGGTTATAACCAATGTTGAACAGTTACAGACTTCTTATTATTGAAAATTACAAAAGATTGAAAAATCTACTGAAAATCACAAAGAGCAGAAGAGAGGATTGAACATTGAAAGATGAACGTGTGGACATTTTACAGGAGGCAGCACTGAGACAAAAGCTCCGTCTGTTCCCACAATTTGATGTCAAATGTAACGGATGATGGATCTCATGGAGAGGCCGTGTGAACCTCTGCACTTCAGGACCCTTCTTCTGCGGGGAGAAGAGAAGACTTGATCCAGTGGCTCCCATCTCCCACTGGTCAGATTTGCCCCGCAGATGTGAAGCCCCGCACTTCCGGGATGAGACAAGAAGCCAGGGGAGGAACACGGGGCTTGTCTGTGTGAAGTCTGTGGCCAAGCTGGCCGCTGGGGGAGTCAGTGCCCAGAGCCCTGGAGCAACGTGAGGCCAAGAGGATGTGAGTGCACAGGAAAGGGAGCTGAGATAAGGAGATAGAAGAACAGGAGGGAAAAGTGAGAAAGCCAAGCATGCCTCCTGAGAATTAGAATAGAGAGTGGGGAAGGAGAAATGTAAAAAAGAAATGTCTGAGAATGTCCAAGATTTGATGAAAAATAGAGACTCTCAGGTTAAATATCCACTGAGTAGGATATATAAAAAACACAGATGCATACATATCGCCACTTTAATAACATGATCAATAATCTTGATCTCACTGACATATGTGGAAATTTTTGAAGTCAGAATGTCATCTCTACCACAATTCAATACAAAAAATTACTAGAAAAGTTCCTCATGTTCAGAAATTAAGAAATAAACATTTAAATAATCCACAGGACAAAGAGAAAAATTAGGAAAGATTTTAAACCTAATGATTTTTAAATATTGCTCATTAAAATTTGTATGATGCAGTTCAAACAGTGTTTGGGGGGAAATTTTTAGACTTAAATGCATTTGAACTATTCCAAAGTTGCTTGATTAAAGTAAAGATAAAATTCAATTATATTTTACTATATCTTTACTAGCTAGACTATGAATTTAAGAATATATATATACCATTTATAATAGCACTGAAAATGTCAAATACCTAGAAATCAAAAAAAAAAAAAGAAAAAGAAAAAGAAAACTTGAAAACATTGTGAGAAAATTAAAGCCCTAAATAGACACTCACGTAAGAATACAAACAGATCACATATGAACGAGCCCTTGATACACATATTTGTTGATGTTAACACTGCAAAACAGTGAGGGAAAGGATGGACAATTCAATAATAATGTTGGGACATTTCATTTTCTATATAGAAAAACATAAAATTATAACCCAGAAGTAGAAAACAATTCCAGGATTGAGAGCCTTAAATATAAAAGAATTAAACTGTAAATTAAAAAAAATTTAAATCTAAAAACTATAAAAATATTTTTAATTTTAAAATATAAAACAGTGAACTGTAAAATGTAGGAGAACATTTTTATAATCCCAAGGAAGGAAAGGATCTCTTCAACAAGATGCAAAACACAAAATCATGAAAATCAGTGAAAAAAGATGGATAAGTTTGAGATTGTAGAGGAAAACAATTAAACATTAAGGCACTAAGAACTAAAGGAAAAGACAAACCAAAGATTGGAATCAAGTATTCGCGGCACTTTTTTTTGCATTCTGTATCACTGTTTTTTTAATGGAGGTACTGGAGATTGAACCCAGGACCTGGTACATGCTAAGCATGTGCTCTGCCACTGAGCTATTTCCCTCCCCTCTTGCTGCACATTTAAATAGCAAAAGTTCAGTACCCAAGTACATAAATAACTTCTCATCAATTGGCAACAAAAAAGGCAAAGGATACGCTAGGTAAATAAGCAAAGAGTTGTCTACGCAATTCACTCAGAGGGAAATACAGACTGCCAGTGAAAAGATGAAAAGATTCTTAAACTCACTAGTCAAAACAAGATCCTATTTCACACCCCTTGGCATCGAAGCACACCAAGTTTTGCTGGGGACATAGGGAAACAGGTACGCTGGCACATTTTTAGTATAATCCTTTTGGAGTTGATTTGAAAATTCCTAATAAAATTTAAAATACGCTCTCTCTTACAACTCTCTTTGAATTCCCCGGAGGAATTCAAAATCTAGTTGTCACAATGGTACACATGCAAAGATGTACATTCCAACTTTGTCGGATGAAAACATGGAAACAAACCTACTCTGTTTAGGGGGATGGAAAAATAAACTGTGCTTTATTTATATAACTGGATACTATCACATCTCTATGTACATAAACAAATCACATCTCTGTCAACATGGATAAAATCTAAAAACAGAACATTGAGTGATACAAGCAAGCTCCAATAGGTACATATATTGTGAACCCATTTATTACATTTGAAGGACCACAAAACAAGAATATTTAGTTTTTACGGTGACTGAAACACACACAACACCCACTTGTAGCACATAAATATAACCATGGGTGGAAGACGGGACAAAGACCGTGTGCAGGACTTTCTGTTTTAATATATGGCTTTTCCTAAAGGGAGACATGTGAGAAGAAACAGGTCAAAACTTATTAATCCTTTGCTTAATCTCAAGGATGGACAAATTGGTTACATTACTTTTTGTTCGGAATATTTCCTAATTCAACTTAATTGTTTCTTTCTAATTTAAAAGCCAAGTCAGTTGAGAAGCATCCTCTCTAAATGCAGCTGTTATTCATCTCCTGGTGTTTGCTTGCCATATTGCTGTTCTGTCTGGAATGTTAAGGCAAAAAGAGGAAGGATAAACCATGATATCTCCAATCACGAACCTTCTCTTCCCTAGATATCAGAGAAGGAGCTTTCTCTCGCTCCACTCCCAGACGTGCGAATTGTTGCCTGAGGCCACAGGAGAGTGCCTCTCAGTTTCAAGTTGATGAACTGGGCCTGGAGACAGCTTTAAACCTTGGGATGTGCTGCATAGCCAGGCCTGGACCTGGACGCCTGCAGCCAAGGAGCAGAGGGATTTTACTCAGGGCTCCTCAGGACAAATCGTGTGGGTGGACAGGTCTGCTCTGCCTGAATTCAGACTATGGGGTGAACACAGTACTATTTCTTTGTTTTGAGAAATGCTAATGTAAAAATCACAGGAATTCAAAGCAAAATATGTCCTTAGCTACTGCAGCACACAAAGATGGTAAATATGACGGCACAAAGGCTACATTTAATCCTCACTTATACAAAGTTTGGCCCTGTGTTCCTTTAGCCCTTTACAAAAAATATTGCATTTTGTAAAGTTCAATTTCTTTTTTGGCTAACATTTAGAATTTGAGATTTTTAATGGAAACTAGATTTCCAGCTTCTTTCCTGAAAAATCTGGATTCTGGTACTGCTGAGTCTGAATTCTAGAATACCAAGAATTAGTTAACCCTGAAAACTGCCCCCTGCCCCAATGCCTCACCCATTACCTCACCTGCTGGCCCCACCAGGGGTTTCAACTCCCTCATTTTACAGATTAGGAGACTGAGGTCAAGAGCCTTGCCCAACATCAGAGTGACCCTGTGGAGGGAGCTGAGCTGGCACCATGCCGATCAGTTTTCAGTTAATTTGCTAGGCTCCCTTTTTTTCTACCAGATGAAGGCACCTTTCCTGATTTCTAATGACACTGTCTGTGTAACTCAGCAGGTGCAGTGGAAATGATAATCATTATGTTTTAACAGAGACTTACTTCAAGAGATAATACAAATAATATAAATGGATTAATTGTCGTATCAGCAGGAAGCCTCCACAATTTGGCGAGACTCAAGACAGTAAAAAATTATAAGAGGATATGACAATATAATTGAAAATTGGTATAATTAGAGGTTGCAGAAACACAGAGCATCAGTTTTTCAGGCTGATCTTGACACGTGTGTAATTCCTCCCCTTTTCCTCCACCCTTCCCTAACCTCCCCTCTTCTTTGGAATCTAGAAGAATGTACAAACCCTGCTCTGGGACACTTTCCCAGCCCTTCCCACAACACACATACATTTTTTATAGATTTTTTTTGTCTGCTGAATTTGTTCCTGGATTAAAGATGGCAGACATCGTACACTGACTTAGATGAGTTCTATCCATCATGCCCAGAAGTACTGAGCTACCTGGGTTGGATATTCTTAGCCTACACAAAGCGCAGTTTTGTTAGAACCAACTACATGAAGAGATTACATGGATTACAAAGCCCTTTAGAATATAAAACACTGTAATAGCCTGGATGTAAATTGATAGGGAAATGGCTCAATTAACTTTGGCATATTTATACTGTGGACAACTATACAACAGGGCAAAAAGAAACAGAGGTGATTCTATCTTAAATACTAACATGAACAGATCTGTAGGATGCAAAAGGATATATACAGCATAGGTATATGGTATTAGTTATGTCAAAAACACAAACAAAAACACATACTGCTTTTGGGTCCATATATGCACATGCAAATGGGCAGAAAATGTGTGGAAAGAAGGATGAGATGGTGACAGTAGACACCTTTGTTTAGATGGGGTGGGGGGAGGTATGAAGGTGATCAAGGTGGTTTTAGCTTCGTCTGTATAATGTCAAAATTTAACATTTAATTTAAATGGAAAATATTTGGATCACATGTAGCTATAGGTTCAAACAATCTTTTCATGTAATATGTATTTATGTGACTATTAATTTCTAGTCATAGTCTTAATCATGAAATTTGTAAAACATCTGCTCATCCTTGGGAATAGAACTTGCATGATACTGTCATCCTAAACTAGTTTTGTAAGTGTGAAAAATCACAGAAGGCATTTGAAAAGTTAAATTCCACCAGTTAAAATCAAGTTAAGTCAACTCCAGGAGTCATAACAGATTTGAGGACACCCAAATTTACCTTTAATTGCAAAGAATAAGAAATACGCGGATGGACTTAAATGAATCCAGGATCTCTCAGATTTCGAATAGAATCCGCAGTGACAGATTGCTTAATTTAGCTTACCATGAGTTTTATTTCTAAGAATCTATTAACTTTTCAGTGATGGCATTTGCTTTTCTTAACAAAACCGATAGAACCCTGGAGGGCAAGTATTGACAAGGAGGAAAAGGAGCCCCAGACTGGTGAGAGTTCAGTGTGACAAGACACCTAGGAAGCGGCAGGGCTGGGACTCCAGCCCTCTGTGCTCTCTGCCAGGCCATGCTGCCTGCTCCAGTTCACCAGCGTGACATCGCCTGTCTCTGTATCCTGTGTTTTCAAGCATTCATTCTTAGCAATGTGGCTCTCTCTATCCACATGTATATCTTATATATAATCTATTTATCTGCCTGCATATCTATCTATCTATCTATCTATCTATCTATCTATCTATCTATCTATCTATCTATCCATCCATCCATCTATCTATCTATCTATCTATCTATCTATCTATCTATCTATCTATCTATCTATCTATCCATCCATCCATCCATCTACCTGCCTACCCTACCTCTGGAAGCCTTTCCCCCACCCCTGACCCCTAGGGAACTGTACAAGCTTCCTCCTCTCCTCTTCCTCCAGCCCCGCGCATTCCACCTGTTCCCGGGCATCCCCGCTTGCTCCGGTCCCCACGCTGCCTGCCCAGGGACCTGCGTGGAGCTCTCAGTCACCGCACCCACCATACAGGAGTTCAAGGACAGCGTCCCCGCGAGGGGGCTATCTCGGGGCGCATTGGGGGTCGCGCCGCCCCGCACTCACCTTGCCCGCCGCGGGCGCCACCACCAGGAGCACCAGCAGGAGCGGTAGCAGCAGCGCGGGCGGCCTCGGCGCCGGCCCGGGGCGCATGGTGGGCGTCCGCTCAGAGCCCCGGCGTGTCCAGGGACCCGCAGGCTCTCAGGCCACCGCTTACCCTGCGCGGCGCGTTTTGGGGAGCCCGGCTGCAAAGCTCGCTTGGCCAGCCCGCCTGGGGCGGGTTTTGTAGGGCTCAGCCTCCCCACGAGGCTTCTGACTGTGGCTCCAAGGGAGGGAAGAAGTGGCTCAGGTCCCGCCCTCGCCCCCCCTCCCCCCCGCAACTCACCAGGCCATGTCCCTCCGACCCGGGCATCGTGCCCAGGAGGCGAGAAAGGGCTGCGCGCCTGCGGGGCAGGTGGGAGCGGATCCAGGGGAAGGAGTTAAGGAGGTGATGCTCCCCAGGTTCTGGGGCCGAGGCGGGGCCGGGGGTGCGGGTCGGAGGTGGGGAACTTGGGGGTTGTGCGATGGGGAGGCGGCTGAGTAGGGTGGAGGGAGTGGCCAGCGGCCGTGCTCAGATTGAGCGGGAGGCGCGCCGGGCGTCCGCACTCGGGCGCCTCTGCTCGCTCCGGCTCCTGGGCGGTGCCAACTCGCCTCTTTCCCCTTCTCAGCCTGCCTCCATCTGGCAGCCGCCCGACCTGGCGGTGAGAGCGGCGTGAAGAGGCAGCCGAGCCGCGCGTGGAATTGGGCGCGGCGGAGCCGGGAGGGGCGCGCTGCGCGAGCGGGCGCCGAGGCGGCTGCCGGGGCGGCCGGCGTTCCCACGAGGTAAGGCGCCCACGACCCAGTCTGGGTCATCACGGCCCCAGGGTCCCGAGCACCCGCCTGGGGGCGCGAGAGGTGGAGGAAGCGGGGCATCCAAGGGTGGGGCCTGTGGGGTGGCGGGCGGGGTTGGGGAGTTGGGCCCGGGGGTCACCAGAGGAGAGCTTGTCTGGCTCCCGGCTTGTCTGCCTGGGCATGAACTGGGCGCTGTGTGTTTTGATTAATTTGGAGGCTCGAGTTACCAGCCTGGCAGTCTGGGCGCTCCCAAATGCCAAGAGCAAGAGGCAGCTGAGGGGAAAGAGAAAGCCCATCCTATTCTCTCCTGCGTTAACTGGCTCTGGCTAAATCTTATCTGCGGAAATGCAGGGGAAGCCAAGAGCCAACTTTGTCGGGGTGTCTCCCTCCTGAGAGTGCCCTTCACGGAGGCGGACTGGGATGCAGAGTTGCAGTATCTAGCTTGTTACGGCACCGTGTTTAGAGCAGGGCTCCTGCCCTTTTCTTGTGCCCCTGACCACGATGGCTCTGGTGAAACATTTCGATCCTTCTTAGAATAATGCAATTATCAGAATCACTTCTACTGGAATAAATTGTGACAGTATTAAAGTCATGATATAGTAACATAAATGCATCATTATTATTGCACTAAATACCTAAATCTAACAGCAAACTTATTAAACAACTGTAATCTCAAAGTACTGATGACTGCAAAACTGAAAGGTAACATAAAAATACCAGGGGGTGCGAACTCTCAAGAACTGCCAATAGCATTGTGGTTTGTTGCCTGTGCGCGTAACTAAAGGCGATGCTGAGCTTCCAGGGAAGTTTAGTGAAAATACAGATCCAGTATTTGTTCCCATTCAAGTTCACAGACCACCTGAATTCCATCTGCAGGTTTAGAACCCCTACTTTGGATCAGTGTTGCCGATATTTGCAGGAGTTGGTTATCAAACACCAAGTGTGAAATGTGTGATTTGGTCACTGATTGTGGAAAACTACTTGCTTGCAATTAGAATGGGGTCTATTAGTATATTAGACCTATGTACCTGTGTAAGTAGGTGAAACCCTGACAGTGAATAAATGAAGACACACACCCCCTATTTGGCTGTAGAGTAAATATACTCTGCTCTCTGTTTTTTATGCCAGTGATTGTCAACTCTGGCTATATGTTAGAATCTCCTAAGGAGCCTCTGAAAATCCTGAAACTTTATCCATTCCAAGCCAGTTACACTCCCCAGCAGCGGGACTCTGGGGTCAGTGTATTTAGAGCTCCCTGGAGATTCCCACGTGCAATCAAGTTTGAAAGCCACTGTTTTACATGCATATTTCAGTTAGTTTCATTGACTCAGGGTCTCTTCTCATAGAATAATAAAAAGAACACATATTAAACTCTTTATTAAGACTCGTGAGTGTCCAGACCATAGACGTCACTGTGTGGTATGTACTAGTTTTGGCCCACTGATAGGGAGGGCTCTTATTGAACCTTCTTCTGTCATCCTTGTTAAGTATGACATCAGGTGCTTTGTTGATAAAATAACAGTGTCCAAGAATTCCAAGAGGCAAATGGCAATCTTGTGTGAACTGACTGCCTCACTTCCTGGAAAAAAACAGCAACAATCCTCAGTGTTAGTGTTCAATGCTCCTTCTTTTTGCTGAATTCCAGAAGATTTCTTAATTTGGATTTCAACTGCCTTTTCCTGAAACCAAGTCATTTTGACAGAAGTCCAGACTTGGTTTTATCAACTTAGAGGCGGTGGCAGCAGTCAACTGCAAGTCACTTATGGTGCCACAAAGTAGCAGGAAAGAAGACACTTGTGATGTAAATACAGTAAGGAGGAAGCAGTGGGTAAGAGTGTGGTCTCTGGAGTAGACTCAGGAATTTGAATCCTTTCCACACTCACTAGTGTGGGCTAACTTCCCTGGGCTGGGTTCTTCTCTTCTGTAAAATGAGTATAATCATGGTACCTACCTCAAGAAATTGCAGGACTCTGATTTGATAATCTATTAGAAATCCTTTGCCCAGGGTCTTCC
This sequence comes from Camelus bactrianus, assembly GCF_048773025.1. NCBI lineage: Eukaryota > Metazoa > Chordata > Mammalia > Artiodactyla > Camelidae > Camelus > Camelus bactrianus. Next base: position 95,035,037 of record NC_133543.1, on the reverse strand, counting down.
CAAAACAGTCACATGTTGGAATCTGATTCTTTAGTTGCATAAAGGAAATCAAAGTGAACCTGATGAGAAATGATGGCACAGAGCAGAGATGCTTTTCTCAGCGCAGGAATAGGGGGGCAAGAGTCAAGCATACCCTGCCAGCTTCCTTGAGGTCAACAGACTCTTAAGGCATCTAGAACCTCGCTACTTGTCATCCCTGGGAGCATTAGCTTTGTCATCCTGGAGAGCTGCTTTGATATGCAGAAGGAATCTCAGGCACCACCCCGGGCCCACTGAATCAGAGCCTGCGTTCACCAGTCTCCAGGTGGGTCATCCACACATCAAACTTTAAGCAGTGGTGGCTTGTCTCTAAGCCAGATTTAACCACCCATTCCTCTCTTCCCCACATGCTTATGCCCTGCTTTAGTACAGTGTTGATGTGCTCACTGGGTGGTGTTAATTAACCAGAATTTCTCTTTTATTGAAGTATAGTTGATTTACAATGTTGTGCTAGTAACCAGAATTTCTGATTTTTAAAAAATAATCTTGGAGTCAGGAGAGCTGATTTTTCATGGTTGGTTTTTTAAATGTGATAAAAGGAAAGTGGGGATGGTTCTTTTTGTAAATACAAAGGACACAGAGATCTGCTGCTTTTGACTTGGTGCCAGATCAGGGTTTTGAACAAAATGAAGTGGTAATCGCCTTTGACAAGCCCTGTATTATTGTTTTTGTCCCCTTTTCATAATCACAATATCATGTCTGAGTTCTGCACAGTGCTTAAATGGGTAGTGTGTGCTTCCCCACTTTTGAAGGTAAACTCCAAAAGGACAGGGGACTTTCAGGTGCTCTTTACTGTTATTGAATGAACGAATGAATTTGTTCACTATTTGCTGAATGAATGAAGTTGGATGCCTTGACAAATTTTCTCAGGATTCACACACAGGTCTGTTTCCTTCCAAAGTTTATGACCTTTCTGTAGCCTTCACTGTGCAGGAATGTGCCTCAGCATTTTGACAAGACACACTTTTCCAGGCTGCCTATAGCTCCTTCCTCAATCTTTTTAAAAGACAGAATTTGATTTCAATTATATTTTAAATTAATCTTTTTTTACTCCGTCTCCTCACTTAGTCATTTCTCTTCTTTCAAGAACCTTCTCTTTCCAACACCTTTAAACGATTAAACTCAGATTCCTTTAGAATCTCAGAGTCATTATCAGTGCATGTCAGTTCTTGCCAGATTCTCGTTCTGCTTTTCTAAGGTCATGGCCCCTGCCCCGCGTCTGCGCTTAACACGTGTGGATTACGGTGGCCATCTAGCTAGTCCTCTGCAGGTTCTCGCCTGTGAAATCTGCCTTCTACATTATTGTCAGAATAAAGTTGCACGTTGTATCAGAAAGAACAGGTTACTTTGGGGACAGTTACAGACAACTCCCAGATTTCCGGGGCTTATAGTCACATTTACACTAATGTATCCATCACAGGAAGTGGGGAGATGGGGAAGGGTCCGGGTGGGGGGGACCTCTGCGTAAATAGCCTCTCAGGAAACCCCTGGAAATTCCCACTCGAGTCCTTCTCTGGTCTCCTCAGAAGGAGAAGAGAATGCCGCGAATCAAAAACTGCTCTAAAAGCTGCTGCCTGGATGTGACACGTGCTACTTCCACTGAACTTCTCGTTGGCCAAAGTGGTCATACTTCATTTTGTAAGTGATGGGAAATAATCTGCCACGTGCCTGAAAGAGTGGGGGAAATGTTTGGTGACTGTTAGGTCAAAGGTCAAGCCCTTTGTCCAGACTTTGATTATACAGCGCAGTAACAGTGTCATGTTATTTTACTTTTCTGTGCTACACGGGCAGATACAGAAATTATATTTTTAAATATAGTAACTGGCATTTGAGAAATAAATGTATTGAGGTATAATTTATGTACAAAAACCTGTACCTATTTAACATACACAATTCAAGGAATTTCACAGATACATACACCTTGTGAAGCCCGTAGCAGGATCCATCGTGATACAGGGCTTTCCCTTCACTCCCCAACGTGTCCTCCTGTCCCTCCCTTTTCAGTCCATCCCTCTCTCCCTGCCCATTCCCAGGCAACCATTGATCTGCTTCCTGTCACTATGGGTTGGTTGGCATTTTCTAGAATTTTATGTAAACGGAATCATACAGCATGCATCCTTTGGTGTCTGGCTTCTTTGACTCAACAGAATGACATTGAGATTGATCCATGTTGTGTCTATCAGCAGTTTGTGCCTTTCTATAGTTGAGTAGTATTCCATTGCACAGACATCACCTTTAAAAAAATCTATTTTCCTGTTGAAGGACATTTGAATTGTTTCCAGTTTGGCACTATTACAAATAAAGCTACCGTGAATATTTTTGTACAAGGCTTTTTGTGGATGTGTGTTCCTATTTCTCTTGAGTAAATACTTAAGAGTGAAATTGCTGGACCATAGGGTAGATATATATTTAACTATAAAAGTAAGGGTTTTCCAAAGTATCTGTATTATTCTTCATTCTCACATGCCCTCCATATATTTTTGATGCATTCTTTTAGTATTACCAGCTTTTTTATTTTTAGCTATTCAAATGGTTACACAGTGACAGGTTAATGTGCTTTTGATTTCTCTAATAACTAGTCATATTGAATGTCTTTTCATGTACTTATTAACCGCTCACAGAGCTTCTGTGAAGTGTCTACTTAAATCTTTTCCCCATTAAAAAATTGATTGTTTCTCTTATTGCTGAATTGTAGTAGCTGTTTATCTATTCTGGATACAAGAAATATTTATTGTGAATGTTTTCTCCCATTCTGTGGCTTGTCTTTTCATTTCCTTATTCGTGCCTCTTTAGAAGTAAGTGTTTTTATTTTAATGAAGTCTGATTTATCAACTTTTTCATGGTTTGTGTTTTTCCTATTATGGAGAAATCTTCACCCATGCTAAAGTTGCAAATATTTCTCTTTTAAATCTTCTTCTTTTATAGCATTTTTACATTTAGGTCGGTGATCCATTTTGGATTAATTTGGGGTTATGATGTGTGGTAAGGAAATATCTTAAATGTTATTTTCCATATGAATATCCAGTTGTTCCAGCACTGTTTGTTGAAAAGACTGTAATTTCTCCATTAATTTGCTGTGGCGTCTTCGTGGAAAATCAATTGGTCATCTGTGCTTGGGTCTTTTTATTCTATTGATCTACATGTCTCTTTTTTTCACAATCCCACATTGTTCTTACTATGATAGCTTTATAACGAGTCTTGAAATCAGGTGGTCCAACTTTGTTGCTCTCTTAGAAAAATAGCTTATCCTACCCTAGGTCATTTGTATTTGTATAAATATGGAATTTGACTTGCTAGTATTGTGTTAAGGAGAGTTGTATCTATGTTCATTAAAGATATTGGTCTGTAGTTTTCTTGTAACATCCTTGTTTGTTTGATACTTGAGTAATACTAAAATACTCATGAAATGAATTGACCAACATTCTGTCTTCTACTTTTTGAAAGAGTGTGTGAAGAATTGGTATTATTTCTGTCTTCAATATTTGACAGAATTCACCAGTGAAGCCAAATGGCCCTGGAGTTTTCCTTGGGGAAGATTTTTAACTACAAATTTAATTAATCACAAATTTAATCATTGCAGGGTTATTCAGACTTTCTATTACTTCTTGTGCCAGTTTTGACAATTAGTGTCTTTCATGAAATGTGTTCATTTCTTATGCATTGCCAGATTTACTGGTATAATTGTTCAGAAGATTCTATAATTATCTTTTTAATATCTGTGTATCTGTAGTGGTTTCCCCTTTGTCATTTCTGACATTGGTAATTTGTCAATTTATCAATTTTATTTACCTTTTCAAAAAAAACCAAAGAGCCACTTTGTGTTTCATTGATGTTTTCCCTTTTGCTTGAGTGCTTTCTACTTTATTGATTTCCTCTTCTAGCTTTAGTATTTCCTACCTTTGACTTCAGGTTTAATTTACTCTTCTTCTTCTGTTTCCTAAGATAGGAACTTATGTCATTGATTTTAGACTATTTTTTTCCCCTAATGTACACATTTATAGAAGCAGTTTCTTCCTCTGCACCAGGTAAGTTGTATCCCATACATCTTGATATGTTGTTTTCACTATCATTTAGTTTAAAATATTTTCTTCTTTGACTCGTGGGTTATTTGGGATGTGTTGTTTACTTTCCAAATATTTGGAACTTCCCTATGTGGTCTATTGTTTAGTTCCAATTTAATTCCCTGTAAGATTTCAGTCTTTTGAAATCTGTTGAAACTTGTTTCATAGTCTATTACATAGTTAGTTTAGATTGGTGAACAAACCATATCTATTTGAAAAGGTTGCATATTCTGTGGTTGTTGGGAGTAGCATTTCATGTATAAAAATGAGGGCAAGGTGGTTGACAGCATAATTGTTCAGATTTTCTGGGTCTTGGGTAGCATTTTCTACCTTATTCTATTACAAAGAGAAGAGTTAGACTCCAACTATGTTTGAGAAGTTATCTGTTTCTCTCTTTAATTTTTCAGTTTTTACTTCATGTATTTTGAAATGCCTCTGTTAAGTACATATATTCTTTATATTTATAGACTCCTGATATGTTTTGATCATTATTAAGTGTTACTTTCCATCTTGAAGTCTATTTTACATGCTGTAAATATAGCCAGTCTGCTTTCCTTATGCTTACTATTTGCATGGTGTATATTTTTTCAGCCTTTTACTTTCAGTATATTTGTGTCTTTTAATTTAAAGCATATATCTCATAGGAAGGATATATTTGGATTTTTCTTTTTTCTGTCTTAAATCCAATGTCTTGCCTTTTAATAGACGTTTTTAGTACATTTTTATGTAGTTGATACAGTTATTTTTAGGTCTGCCATCTCTTCATTTACTTTTTGTCTCATCTGTTTTTTGTTTCTTTTATTCTTTCTAGCAAATTCTTTTGTGTTATTCAGATATTTTTTACTGTTTCATTTTAATTTTTTATTGACTTCTCGTTGTATCTCTCTGCACTATTGTTAGTTGTTACTTTAGTGATTATAATATACATCTTCAACTTTCCCCAATCAATTTAAAAGTAATATTGAATTACTTTAGGCAAATCAAATTTGTTTTTGTATTCACAATGCCTAACATGGGATTTGATACAAAATGGGACAGTGACAGATACTTCTTGAGTGAATAATAATCACAGGTGCTTATGTTGTATCAAAGGTATATGGAGATTATTCAAAAAAAATTTTTTTTGGTTGATGCCAGGCTAGTTAATAGAAAACACTTTAAATTTTAAACATTATTATTACATATTTAGTAGATTTGAATTTACAACTCTTGTAATTTTCATATGTAATCAATATTCTATGTATTGTTTTATTTTGTTCCCGTATGTTTAAAATTTTTGTTATGGAATTTTAATATAGATCTCTACCTATCCTCAATTCCTGAAGTTGCAAAAAAAAAAAAAAGTCTCATTTTCAAATTTTAGTGCGAAAGCCATCGTATTTTAATAATGGAATCCGTTATGGTTTTGTGAAACTTCCAACTGCTGCTAGTCTTGGCCACTCTGCCCACATTACATCAGCACCCAGTGCACCCCACATTTCCTTGGTTTTGCTCAGTCATTTTCCAATGTGTAAAGTCCACAATGAAACACTGAGTGTTTTTGATCTGCAGCAGACTATGGGATGGCATAGCTCTTAAGCCCAGATTTGAGGAATTCCCTTGAAGCTTTTATTGGGTTCCAGAGTGGTGGAAGCATTCCTAGAGGCATCTAGTTTCAGGTCTTGTCCTAAAGGGAAAGAGCTGCTAAGGAGACTCAATCACTAGAACCAGCTCCTGCCAGAAGCAGGGCAGACCGAGGTGGGCAGAGGACAGGATGGAGCCATGTGGAAAAGGAGGCAGTTAAGCTCTCCTTAGAAAGGGCTTAGGGCTCAGGTGAGTACAGGGCTCCTTCCACCAAGACAAAGCTTTCCTCCTATTTTGGAACCAACTGCACACCCACCCCAGTATCTCTATTTAACCTGAAAGTTCATTTGGACACTTTTGTGAAATCTCTCTGTCTCTCTCTCTCTCTTTTTCTTTCTTTCTTTCTTTTTTTTTTTTTTTTTTTTTTTTGCTTTCTTAGCTGCCTGAATGGCTTTAATCTTCCTATAGTCTAGTTAGAAATGGTGTCTCTAAGATCTTCACCTGTCCCATAGGAGTTTCTAGAGTTGAAATTCCAAACATGAAGACTTTCTGGAATTCACAGGAAACTGAATGCCTGTGTCACTGTGCACCATTGCCTTTATAAGTGACTGTCCCTGCTACTACTGTAAGGCAAAAGTAGTTCTTCCCAGAGATGAATTCCCTAAATTCACCTGTGAATTTTCATGAATTTCGAAGCTGTGTAGGGTAGTGGTTAATAGGGAAGGCTTTAGAGTTTGAATCCTGAAATGTCTCTTAATAACTGTGTGGCTTACTTGTAAAAGGACATAATCATATTTCTTACCTCATAGGGTTATTGTGAAGATTGAAGATCTGTGTTAAACCTTTAGTACAGTGCTTAGCATATAATTAGCTTGATGAAAATGCTGCTTATTATAGTTTCTTATGGTAAGGAAGATGGAGAGGAAGTGAGGGGAGAGGAAAAGAAGAGAAGAAGAGGGGCAGGAGGAGTAGGGGGAAAAGCAGAGGAAGGATCCAGCTTTCTGGTTGATAAAACCAGATGCCAGCCTTTCCTTAGTGTCCTCTTGCAGTTCGCTTATGTTAACTCTGATCCTGACTAGACTTGTTCTTCTGTACAACTTCTTCTTTTTTTTAAATTTAAGTATAGTCATTTAACAATGCTGTGTTAATTTCTGGTACACAGCATAGTGATTCAGTTATATATATATATATATATATTTTTTTTTTCATTGTAGGTTATTACAAAGTATTGAATATAGTCCCCTGTGTTATACAGTAGGGCCTTGCTGTTTACCTATTTTATATATGTTAGTTAATATCTGCAAATCCAGAATTTCCAATTTATCCCTCCTCACCCCCTTTCCTTCCTGGTACCCATAATTTTGCTTTCTATATGAGTCTAGCTCTCATTTGTAAATAAGTTCATTTGTGTCATTTTTTAAGATTCCATGTATAAGTGATATCATATGGTATTTGTCTTTCTCTTTCTGGCTTACTTCACTTAGTATGATGATCTCCAGGTCCATCCTGTTGCTGCAGATGGCACTATTTCATTCTTTTTTATGGCTGAATAGTATTCCATCGTACTATAAACCAAACTTCTTTATCCAGTCATCTGTTGATGGACATTTAGGCTGTTTCCACATCTTGGCTATTGTAAATAGTGCTGCTGTGAACACTGGGGTACATGTATCTTTTTGAATTAGAGTTTCCTCCAGATACATGCCCAGGAGTGGGATGGCTGGATCATATAGTAAGTCTAGTTTTAGTTTTTTGCACCTTTCTTCTACACTAACTGAAGTGTCATCTCTCTCAATAATTTCTCCTGATGTTTAAAAGGAACTTTAGGAGGGACTGTCACAGCTTACTCCTCCTTTTCATTTCTCTGGATCTTCCTTCGTTCCCAGATCAAGCCTTGCCCCCTTCCTCGGGTCTGCCAGACTTGCCCCAGTTCCCAGTTTTCTCACCCTTCTTTAACTTATAGGGAGCTCTTTTTGCCTGCATAACAAATTGGAAGGAAGGAAATAAACATTTATGGAACTGCTACCATATGCAGGGACTGTGCTAGGCACTAATTTTGACTCAGCGTAGTTCTCTCAGGCATTAATTTTACATCCTAGAAATCAAGAGCTCAGGGTAGGGGGAGGGATGCAGACTTGCTCAAGGCTACACTCTTACGTGACCGAGATCTGAGCGCAAGTCTTTCTAACTCCAGAGCCCTACTTTCACTCCCTCACTGTGAGCCCACAAGGTACCAAGAGAAGAAGGTAGCCGGTCTCTGTAGAGGAGGGAAGAAGTCATCAAAGGCAAATGCCGGTCTTTCACTGCAGGTGGTCGGGGCTGGGCCCTTCCCGGTGGGATCAAAAGGTGCTACTGCCAGAGCTGATGCCAAAGGCCATTCCCAGAGAATTCAGACCCAGTCTATGCAGCCCTGCTGGGCCAAGAGAAACCTGGGGGAGTGGTGTTTTTGGCAAGAGACATACAGCATTCTGAGTTAAGAATGTTATTCTTAACTTGGAGGTAAAGGGCGCATCCGGTTTTGAAAATCACTTGTCTATTTATGGAACATGTATCACCTCCATGTATTTCCCACGTGGTGAATTATTATGATTGTTGTCAAATATTCTGTTGATATTGGGAGGATACCTCATGGAGAAAATGGTAATAAAAGCCTATATTGGCAGAACGGTAGATTAGCTGAGATACGGTCCATTTGTCCTTGGGCTAGCAAACTCAAGGTCAACTGAGGACTCTGTGGCACTCTCAAACAATTCAATGGAACCTGGAGGGAAGGCAAGTTGGGGGCGGGCTTGACCGCAATCCAGCAACATTCTGGTCAGGTTGGAACTTAGAGATATTCTCAAGAATTTACTTGAGTAGTTCTTAAGTTTTCCTCAGTTCCTTTTCTGAGGACATGAAGCTCCAGCCACATTCCAGTGGTCCATGGACCACACAGATTTGTGACTTGCTTGAAAAACCTTGTGATGTTTGATGAGATTGACTGTTGTTGCTAAAAAGGAAAAAGCTCAAATCAGCCTGAAGGTTTTGAAAGTCTGCATGTGGAGTCAACCCAAAGATATGGGATTTTAGAAAGGCAAAACCAAGTACCCAGGTTAGACGCTGGGGAAAGGTCAGATGATCTCTTAACTGAGAAAATGTAAGCTTCAAAGGAAGTGTCTGGCCACTGAGGTGGATCAGGCATGCCATGCTTTTTCTGGGAGCATTTTTCTAACCCCTCATGAGGCCCCTTGCTTTTTTTTTTTTTTTTCTTTCACAAAAGCTGATCCTTTAGGAATTCTATTTTGGAAAGGTAAAGGTATATAAAAATAGGTGTTCAGACCATCAAAAAAATTTAGCCTGGGAAAGAGAGTCTTCAGATATCTCAGTGTCAGAAAGTCAAAGGGAAGACCGTGTAGTCATTGAGTTAATAGGAAATGATTTCACTTGAAAGAACAAATATTATTAAAAAGAACTTAAAGGCTTAATGTTACTTGGGAAAAGAAAAGACATTATATTTCCGCTAACTTTTGTGACTGGAAGATTCCACTACTCAGTCTCCTGTTTATCTGGTCCTCTGATCTTGACCATTGCCCCCCTCCCCCACCCCCCAATTGATGAGAACCCCAGCTGGGTGTATGTCTATTCAAGATTGGGTTGCAGGCAAAACAAATTCCCCATGGTACAGATAATGATTTGGAAGATCTCAGATCCTGTTCCCAGACCTAGCATTTGGAAAACATCGAGCAGAGACTCAAGGAGTCCCAGGGGAATTGGAGTCCAGGAGTTTTCATAAAGGAGTGAAGAAAGAAAAATAAACCTGGAGAGTTGGAGGAAGAGAACGCAATGATATCTGCTGAATATGTGTGCGAGAAATGACTGATATAAATACACTGCTGGGCAAGAGCCTACGGACTTGGGTCAGTGAGTGAGCCGGACGTCAAAGGCCCAGGGCACTCACGTTCAGCGTCCTTGCTGGGGGTGGAGGGGAGGAGTCTCCAGATGAGCTCGCTGTGGAGTGTCCCAGCCTGGGGACCAGCTGCAGTGCAGGCAGCGCTTTCTATCAGACCTGGCTGCACAGGTCAGTCTGCTCCAGGAAAGGGGACTGACTACCAGATGCTCTCAGGAATGAGCTAGTTTCACATCCTCTCATAAGACCATCTGTCTTTTACTTTTTGCATTTCCCTCTCTTGGAAACAGCTGTTTATGACAGCTCAGGCTATCTGTTTCCTCTAAACTCCAGCTTGCACCTGGCCTTGACTTGTCCCAGTTTTCTAATGCCTACCTGGACCTCAGGGCATCTCTGGATGCCTCCTTCCTCCCTCATCTCCCTTTCTTCTCTCAGTGTCCTGATTTCAGCTGTCTGCGAGGACCTGTTCAGAATACTTTATTGTAGCATCTTCCAGCCCAGAGTTCTGTGTTGCTAAGCCAAGCTATGGGATGGGTCAGGTGGTTATCCCCAACCTTACAAGTGTTTGTGGAGACAGAATCGGGTAATGAAAACCTGGCCACACTCCCAATTAAAGGCTGAAGGTGGGGCCTGAGGGAGCTGTGATGCAGCACTCTGTAGCAGTCAACACTCCCTTCTTGAGAGTAACAGTTGGCAAACTAAGGCATAACCATTGAAAGAGACAGAACTTTTGCAAAAGTTCTCTAGGTAAGCAGTCTCCCAAAATTGTTTGCAGATGTTTTAGTGGCATAGCATTTGGGTCATTTAGGCTTTTTTTTTTTTTAATGAACTCCAGTGGAAACACGCTGCCTTGGCCAATCCTGGAGAGCCATTTATTTGTGAGAAGACAGGTTAGAGGGATGCTGTTCTGAGTGATGGGGTATTTTTATTGGTGCTTTCAAAAGCATGGTTGAGGCAAAAGTTTTTTTGCTCTTAACACAGGCAGTTGCAATGAAAGAATTCTCATGGATTGTGTGAATACCATGTGTGGCAGCATTTGGGGAACTGTAGAGTGCTGTACATACTGCTGTTTATGGTGTCCGGTTAACAGCCACATGGGCCTCTGCTTAGCCGTGACCTAGGAGCTGCGTCCTGGCAGGACAACAGACCTAAAATCGCTGCGACTCCTTGGTGGCTTGCTTTCTGGCTGGACAGGTGCATGGGGTGAGCATGTAGCCATAAGAGGCTTGCTCCAGGTAAGACTGTGAACAAGACGGCTGTTTTTTACCTTTGGCAGCTCATCTAAAGCAGAGAGCTTCAAACGGAGGTACGTGTACCCTTGGGAGACCAAAAGATTCTTGAGTTATGCAAGGAGCTTGGAAAATTAAAGGAATCAATTTCTAGATTCTCCACTGCTCTTAGACTTGTTCTGTCTGAAAATGGGCCTTTGGAACAGGTTCTCACCTCCCTTTTCACAACAGTCCTGCTTTTCAAAGAAAGGCATACCTCTACCCGCTTCCCCCACCATTCCACCTCCCCACCCTCTCCCCCTCGACCCCCTCCTCCTCCACCCCATTTCCCCATCCCACCCCTTTCCACCACCACATTCCCCCCACCCCTTCCCCATCCCATTCCCCCACCCCACTGCCCCCACCTCACTCCCCGACTCTGTTCCCCCCACCCCCTTCCCCCCACTCCCTTCTCCCCCACCCCATTCCCCCCACTCCCTTCTCCCCATCCCCTTTCCCCACCCTCTTCCCCCCACCCTATTCCCTTCAAGCCCCTTCCCCCACCCCCTTCCCTCCTCCTCACTCTCCCCACCCCCATTTCCCCACCCTCTTCCCCCCATTCCCTTCTCTCTCACCCCATTCCCCCCCACCCCATCCATCCCAAATGTTACTAGCCTGCTCTGTCCAGAGCGCAAGAGCTGTTTGTGGGGCCAGATGGAGAGGGTAAAGGCAGGTGTTGAGAACAGAAAGCATCTGATTCCTGGGCCAGGTGGTTTCCCACTTTTTGCTTTTATCACAATTGAAGGAAGACTTGATCAGCTGGTGGAGCATTCGGATTGATTCTTGGTGATAAATTCTATATTGCTTTCAGTATGCAATTCAAGAGAACGTCTAAGAATTGAGTGACTTTTGCAGAACAAATTCTTCCATTCACGGCTTGCTTTAAAAATTAAAATGGAAGTAGGCTGTTGCTGAACCCGTCTCAGTCCAGTGAGAAGTAGTATTAATCTAGGGCGAAATAAACTAATTGAGAAACCCCAAAGCCCAGTTCTTTCATTGCCAACTACCTTAACAAGACAGTTTCACTTTTAATGTTTAGTAATTATTTATCAAGATTTAAATTTATATTTTTGATGAATTATATACTTCTAACAATCATAATGATGAGCCAAACCAGGAGAAAAAAAGTTTTAAGACTCAGAGATTTATGATCATAAGAAATTTTAAAATATTGAATTTATATACATATTTTTGTTGCAGAGAAGTATGGTGGGGTGATTGATATGATTTTCAAGGATAAAATTATATCGCACTAGGATATATATGGGGGAGGGGAATATAAATATAAATCCAAGAAGGAAAATACTGTTAAAAACTGTGCATGTATTTCATACTGACGATGGTGAAAATCAGGCTGCCTGGCATTGTAACCTATTGGCTACATCCAAAATAGTGCTGCAGTGGTTTTATTTTATAGCTCACCATTTACAATGCTCCAAATTATACTCTTTGCCACTATTTAAAAAGAAGAATAAAGTTTTTAGATGTTAACTTAAAAAAAGAAGGAATGAGGGAGTGCATAGGTTTTTCAAAATTCTTATGGGAGTTGGAGAGCAGGAAAGTCTGCAGGCTGCCACTCTGGGGTGTCAGCTGGGAGAAGGGACACATGCTGGCGTCCAGAAACCCTGGTTCTGCCATTTACCAGCTCTGTAACTTTGCACAAGTTACTTAAACTGACCTAGATTGTTTTTCTTGCACAACGAGAATGATACTTTCCTTACTAAACTGTGGTGAAAACGAGTAACTTGATGTGGGCAATACTCTTAGCAGAGTCACTAGACTCTTGGCAGAGGGTCTTCTGTAAGTGTTGGTTCATTACTTCCTCTAATGAATGCCTTCTTCTACTTCCTCTTGTATATTCAAAATTACCCTCTTCTTATGTCCTCTACTAAAGATATTTGATTCACATTTTCTAAAGTTCACAGAGTATTTTCTATAAGTCTGTTCATCCAATAAATGTATACTGAGCACTTACTGTATTCCAGGCACTATGATGGCACTGGGGATAAATCTGTGAATGAAAAAAGACAAAAATCCCTGCTGTCATAGGGCTCACATGGTAACTAAGTGCACGGTAATGGAAATGCATTGGCTACTCCCAGCACAGCAGTGTCCTTTCACTGTTAATTCATGTCCCTTCACATTGGAAAGACTCACTGAATAATGGGAGACCAGTTAGGTTTCTGCAGATTGGTTCAGCTGTCCATCCATCATCCACCCATCCAGCCAGCTAGCCAGGCAGCCAGCTATTCAATTAAAATGTACTGAGAAATTCGTAGGTGTCAGGGCTACCATCAGGCATTCTTCCTCTGAAAGGTGACCACAGCAACACTGTATTTTGATAAGCTCTCCTTTGATGCACCCTTTATCACAATACATGTGGAGATTAATTGCATCATGTATCTATTTTGGAGTTAAAATGCAAATATCTTTGGTTTTCTTTTATTTTTGACCGTGTTTCCTGTTTGTTTAAAATACTAAATACATTGTGAATGATTCAGACCCATTTGTATATTCCTTGTAAAACATTCATTTGTTTTATTGAGACTTACTTCTGTAACACCACTGAGAAACTATCTAAAATGATGGATTTGGGAGTGGAAAATACCTAGGTACTCAAAGTGATTCTGTTTCCACTGGGTTTTGAAACTATCATGGAATGTCGTTCTACCACCTGCCTGGAGAACTAGTCTCTCACAAATACAGCGGTGAGTTAGCTTACCCAGATTTTATCCAGAAATTAAAAAATAGCTTGTAACATTCTACACTCCCAGTTTCCTTCTCTCTACCCAGCTCTTACAGGTACAGGTCTTCAGAGAAGCCGAAGTTTTAAAGATGAGACATTTCAATTCTTTGAGCCAAATAGATCTTTTATCAAAGTATACAGTTCTTTAAGTCAAAGTATTTTTTTTTTCTTTTTCTGAAACTGAGATTAAGTTCCCAAAATAAAACACACCATTTTAACTCTTTAAAGGTTTATAATTCAGTGGTTTTTAGAGGCTGTGCAGTGATCACCACTATCTAATTCCAGAACAGTTCCATCACCCCCAAAAGAAACCCTGTACCTCCCAATTCTCTCCTCCTCCAGCCTCTGATAATTACTAATCTGGTATTTGCTTCTATGGGCTTGTGTATTTTGGACATTTCATATACGTGGAGTCATACAGTGTGTGACGTCTTCCACTTGGTGTAGTGTTTTCAAGGTGCATCCATGCTGTAGCACAGATTGGTGCTTCATCCCTTTTTACGGTCAAATAGTGTCCCATTGTCCGGATGCAGCATGTTTTGCTTATTCATCAGTTGCAGTAGGTTGTTCAAACTTTTTGGCTATTACAAGTAATTCTGCTGTGAATGTTTGTGTCTGAGTCTACGTGGCGTGTGAACACCTGTTGTCAGTCCTCGGGTACACACCTCAGAATGAAATTGCCGGTTCACATGGTGACTCTGTGTGGAGCTCTCTGAGGAGCTGCCAAAATAGTTTCCACTGCAGTTGTACCATTTTATAGGAAAACACATTTACATGTGTTTGCTGTCTGTATACGAAAGTGTATTTCTATACTAGGGGATTCCTTTTTAGTTTCAAAAAATTAAAAAAAGGCACTTGAGTGAATTTCAGCTTGGATTTTTAAGGGAAAAGGTTAAAGAGAAGAAAATTCTGCTTAGCAAAATGAAGCAATAATTTTTATGCAAGTATTATAAACATCTATCTTTTCATTTTTCAAAAATATATTTATGGCATCAAACTTCTGGGAATATTTTTACTTCTAAGAGTAAAAATAGATAATGTACTCAGTTTAACCATCACTGAAGATTGTTGTGTCAAAACACTGTTGAAGTTTCCTTTTGGGAAATATTTCCATCACTAACTCTGAAAAATGAAAGTAATTATTTTCAACATGATAATGCATAATATAATGTTTTAAGAGATTTATTTATATTTAACATATACAGAGTCTAAACCCAGGACATAGAACCTCACTTGTAATCGAGAGTCTTCTGGAAGAGAAGAGTGGCAGAATTTGTTTTAAGCACCAAGACTTGACTATGAAGTAAGCAGTGCACATGGCATTGGTAAGGTGTTCCTTCCAGTGGATTAAGCCCTTGGCCACGGATTCCTGGTGAGTGTCCTTAAGTATGACCACTGGCTTTTATTTAATAATTTCTCCTAAATGTTGGTTCTGTGAATATAAATTATTTGAATGCTTCATGTATCAAAAAGCCAAATGATTCCAGAAACCTATGGATTATGCCTGCTGCCGTTCTGGGATTCATTTTTATGATTAAATACCAGTGCTCTCTACTCTCCCTGAGTTGCCCCCACGTAATCACCCGTTGGGAGGATGCACAAGGGCACTGATTCTTGTTTACCTATCCACTAAGTTCGAACAGCAAAAACCTTCCCATGTGTCCAGCAGTGGGGTCCCTGTCATGGGCAGAGTTAGGACAATGCACTTCGTGAGTGTGGGAAGCAGACTAATGACCCCAGAGAAGTCCACATCCTGGCTCCTGGAACCTGTGACTGCGTTCTGTTAGTGGCAAGGGGGAATTATGTTTGTAGATGAAGTTAAGGTTGCGAATCAGGTGACCTTGCAATGGGGAGATTGTCCTGGGTTATCTGGGTAGACCCTTGTAATCAGAAAGGTCCCTAGAAGTGACAGAGAGGGGCAGACAAGTGAGTGAGAGGGATCTGTGACAGAGCCAGCAGAGGTCAGAGGGATGAAGCTGGAGAGAGACTCAACTGGTCACCACTGGCCCTGAAGGTGGAAGGGACCCTAAGCCATAGAACGTGCAGGCTGCCTCCAGAATCTGGGGAAAGCAAGGAACTGATTCTCCCTTGGAGCCTCCAAAAGGGACCACAGCCGTGCCAACAGCTTGATTTTTTGCTGGTGAGACCCATTTCAGACTTCTGACCTCCAGAACCATAAGGTCATAAATCTGAGTTGTCTTAAGCCCCCAGGTTTGTGGTAACTTGTGTCAGCAGCAGCAAGAAATGGATAGATTGTTCAGGAAATGGATAGATTGCCGACAGCATGTGCTGGGAGTTAAGACAGGGAAAGATTGACTAGCGAAGAATATGAGTCGTGTTGAAGCTGGGAACATGTATTTTTATGGGCCGTGAAGGAAGAGAGGGTGATGGGAAGGAGAACGTTTATTTCAGAATTGCAGCCAAGCCTTATTTATTCAGAGTGGATGTGAAGGAAACTGCAAAGTAATCTTAACTTTGAGTTGCTCTTTAAAGAAAAGAAAAGAATTGTTTTATTTTAAAATATCTACAGCAGCAGGAGGAACAAGCAGAGGATGGGGAGAGGGAACGTTAACAGGGGTTCAGATCTGTCCTGAGCCACATCCTTCAAGTCATCCTGCCTGCAACCTTCTGGGCACATTAGCCAACCTTTCTGAGTCCGTTTGCTCTTGTGTGAAATGTGGAAAAAGCATGCCTTGCCTGCAATTTTAATAGACCATATACACAGAAGCCAAAATTACTGTAAGATGTAACTTGTCCTTATTTACAAATGTCCTCAGAGATAAGAACCTGATTAACCACCAGTTGTTATAAATACTTTAACTTGATTTAAAACAGTTTATTCCCTTTTTTTTTATTCTCTGGTTTACTCTGTTACTGAATTGAATGACACTGAAATGCCAACCTGGCCTTTCCTGGAAATGTCATGAATTCCAATAGAAGGGTTGAGGGAAGGGGGACTTCAGTGTGGAGGGAAGGGGGACTTCAGTGTGGAGGCCAGTGAGTGTGGGCTGGACCCACCCCCAGGCTCCTACCTCCTAGTCCAGGTCTCACCCAGACGCCTGGCTCTGTAGATTTCTGTCATGTTCATCAAAGAGGAAGGCTCTACACGCAGCAGAGGATGAGGATGGCAGGGAAATCCCAGCTCAAGCCTGGTCCCCAGTTCTCTTCCCATCCAGGGGGATGCTGTGACATGAAGCTCCAACTCCATCAGAGCTGTTTTAAGGATTAAATGAGAGGATGGATGTGGAAGCTCCTGGAGAAATGTGAGCGAGAGGCTAATGCATGCAATGTTTAGTGTTTGTCTTAGTTCCAGCTGCCATGACCCATACCGCAGACTGGGAGGCTGATAAGCAATGGAAATGTATTTCTCAGGGTTCTGGAGGCTGAAAGGCTGAGATCGGGGTATCAGGGTATCTGGGTTGTAGACTGCCAGCTTCTCATCACATCCTCATGCGGTAGGAGGAGGGTGCTTGAGAGCCCTCTGGATCCCTTTTATAAGGGGAATAACCCCACTCACAAGGACTACACCCTCATGACCTAATTACTCCCAAAGGCCCCACCTCCTAATACTATCACATTGAGGGGTCAAGATTTCAACATATGAATCTCAGCGGGACACAAGCATTCAGTCTTTTTTGGTTGCATCTCTCATGTTAAAATTTGTTTATAATAATAATGTTACCCCAGTTGGATTTCTGACTCACTTATAGGATCCTGAACCACCTAACTCTTTCCTTACTTGTTCGTATTATCTCCTAGACCATCTCCCCAGCCCAGTTTTTGCCATCTTCCCTGCTTCCAGCTGGTTCCACTTCACAGCATCCAGGAAACACTAGTCTTTGCACTGTCCCTGGACAAAGCTGCCTCCTTCCCTCTCTCCTCTAGTTTTCATTCTGAGAGCCCTGTCCCTTCACTCATGCATCCAAGCCTCCCCTTCCTAGTGTCCTCGTGGTACCCAGCGCAACGAGGACCACGCCAAGGGGTGTGAGTACTTCCGGAGTGGTTAAAGAGAGGAAATGCAGTGATGACGTCCAGAGAGAGGGTAACATCTATCTTGTCCCGATGACAATCATCTCCTGACAGCAGCCTATTAGAAATTAAAAAAGAATTTTTCTTCTAGAGTTAATTCCTTTGCTTTTTTTCTCTTTAGTTTGTTTTGCATGAAAAAGAACAGTTTAAATTAATCCGCATTTTTGCTTTTTCGCAGGTCGCTTATTCTCATTCTCTTTTCTGTACAACACGCATATGGGGTAAGTACGCGAATGAGCTCCGACTGCGTGTTGAAAATTCACTTTATTGAATGCATTACTTTTATTGTATTTTTAAGCAAGTCACTCTCTGGGACTGTTTTCGCATTTGGAAAAATGAAGGGTTGGTTTAGACGAACTTGAAGACTTCTTTTATGTTCTGCAGTCAAGACTGCTTACCAAATTGCCTAGATATTGGGGAGTTCTTTGTTTACAACATAACCCTTTCTTAGAAACTTTTTCAGAGCTGGGCAGGAAGTGGCTGGGCCATTACAAGATGAAATCAAATATAAGACTGAATTTGAACATTTTAACTCCGGAGAAGGATAAACCTAGAACATTCCGTAATAAGCCCTCTTTCTTCTGCTTCCTTGCCAAAGAATCTAAGTTATTAAACCCAACTTCAGACATTTCCGGGAAATCCGACTGTGGGCTGCCTGTAGTCAGGCTGCTCTTGAGAGAACTGGGCTGATTTATAACTCAGATACACCCAGTCCAGTTTCGTGATGAAAGTAATCATGGGCCTTTGCAAAGCAAATCAAAACAGAAAATTGTCATCCGTTCTCCTTTCCCTTCCAACCAGGAGCAGAAAGCACATGCATCAGGGAATAAGAGGCCCTTGGTTCCTGGCTCTGCCACTGATTTATCCCTTAACCTATTCAGGACTGTTTCTCCCATGGACGTAGGCATGCCTAGTTCGCATGCATCTGAGAGCATCACCTGCAGTGACGAACAGAAACACACTGAAATATATGTGGGTGGATTTTTTTCTCTTTCTCTTAACTGACTTTTCTAAGTTTATTTTTGTTATACTCTTTTTTCACTATGTAAAATTCTATAACATGCTGAATTTTCACTTTCTTTGTTCCTTATGTTCCATGTGGGTGCATAGAACTCCTGGACCAACGATTATTTTATCCTGGACCTTCCTACCAGCTTGTGGTATACGGAGAGTCTAGAGATTTCACACAGAGAGTGGCTTTGCTGTAGTTTGGTTTTAAAGGTAGAGACAGACACTGATGCAGTATCTACGGAAGGCAATTTGCATTATCCATCAGGATTTTAAAAGCACATGCCTATGGACACAGCAATTTCTCTTCTTAGAATTTATCATATATGTTTATTCTGACTTATGCATAAATACATACGCACGAGAATATTAGTTTGAGGTAGCAAAAAAAGAGAGATAATGAAATGACCATCAACTTGATCAAACAAGTTATAGTGCTTTGTTTGATGGATAGCCATGTATATTCACTCAGAATGATTTTCAAGACATGTGATTAAGTGAGAACAGCAAGGTACAAAGACATACACCGTTTGGGTAAAGATAAAACATGGCCAAAATCACCAAAAGTGTGTGTGTGTGATCATTATGTAAATCTGCCCATAAATGCCCAGACCCGTCGAAGACAGTGACTACCTCTGGGGAAAGGAACTGGGAGCCAGAGTTGGAAGAGAAAATGTCCGTTTCCGCTACACTATTTTGTGCTGTTTGAATTGTTACTATGTGCATATGTTGTTTTTCAAAAAAGATAATTAAAGTACCAATGCAGGACACGTTATTAATCTAGAAATCAGTAAAATATTTTCTTGAACTTTCTATGCAACAAATACTTGTTGAAAAATATCTGAGATAAAACAGATAGTGACTTTTCTTTTTTTCCCTTTGAAGAAGGTTAGCATTGGTTTTTGAGAATGCCAGTGTATTCCCAGTGAATATGATTTATGTTTTGAATGTTGACTTACCTGAGACATTGTCTTTATCTCTTTTTAATGGGAAGATACAATCTGTTTCTGAGGTGAAGTTGCTTCCTCTGTAAAGGTCTCCCCTCTTTAAAGTGATGTTTATTAGGATACGTCTGATGTAGAACTTTGTAGAGACTAAAATCACCTCTTGCTTTTTTCTTTTATTCATCCAAGTCAAAACTTTATATGTGACTATTCCTGTTTCTTTATTAGAGTCTGCTAATTTTAAACTGATTCTTTTCTGAAACGTAATTTTGCTACAAACATCTTAGTGACGCTTGGCACAATTAAGTACAAAACAACAACACACTTGCCTATATTACCAAGACATCTAATCAACTGACCTTTTTTTCTCTGGTTGTTTTGATATTTCACTGAACACATAGTAATGAATTCCAACCTTAAATGAACTCAAATGTTCAGACTAGTTATTTTAAGTACTTTCATGCTTTCCTGACCTGGCCTGGAGCATTTAATTCTTTTTTTTTTTTTGCCTTATCAGGGTCTTGAACTTAATGTTTCTGCATTCACAGATAACAATGTTACTCCAAACTCAAGAACTGAAACTTCAAATACATTTTTTAACTTAATTATCTAATTGCTTGGCTCTTGTCAAGGTTCAAATTTTTATATGCTTTCAATGGCTCATAAAAGTTATTTTTATAAAGACATCTTTTTCATGAATGCTTAAAGATTTTAAAAATTCTGTCTGAGCGTATTTTTTTCCAGAAAAAAACGGGGTCTTAATTGTATGACTGAAAAGAAAAATACATACTGCCTAGACTCTTGTCCCTCCCATACACATATACATATTCATGCATATTTATGTATAAGTGTGTTTGTTTATTTATATGTATATATCTTCTTGGGAACTGCACAGATCTGTTCTCCTGCTTTATGTTTTCCCATTACATGTTGGTCTAAAGGCTCAAGTTTAAGTTGTTAGTTTTCAAAGATCTGTCAGAAGCGTGAGGTCCTACCCACACCCTCAGCTGAAAGTAGGGAAAGTGTTCAAATTATTCAAGCTCAGGAGCTTTCTGGTTGAGCGTCACATTAGAGGCATCATCTTGGAGTAACAGCAAATTGTTGAAAGAACAATTTTAATCCGAGTCCAAGGCTGTGATTGCTGCACTGACCTGGGAGGGACTTCTTGAGTCCCTGGTTGATCTTGGAGGTAAAGGAAGAGGCTCCTAGAAAAAAAGCAAGCATATGCTTTCAGTTAGATGCCACTGTGTACTTATGGTTTTCCCGACTACATAGGTAACACTATAAGCTTGTTCACAGCTTAGTAAATGAAATCTTACCAGGAGAGAGAAACTGCAGAAGATTCTGGTTAAAGCCAAATAGCTTCAGACAAGGTTTGTGAAAAATCCTAGCTCAGAAAAACTTTTATCCTGCTCACACAATCATTAATCTCCTTATTTTCCGGCCACAGGGTAATAAGTTCAATGGGCTTTTTATATATCAGTACTAGTCTTGTCACAGATTCAGAGGTAAAAATGATACTGCGGAATTTTCATGAGTTAAATAAATAAGAGTGCTTGTTACGAGGTATCTATATCTTGTACCCAGCTAGGTGATGAATACTGGTAAACTAAATCAGATGCTTCACTTTCTAGGGTGGAAAGAAGTTTATTGGTCCCTGTGGGGGAAGAGACTGCTCTCTTTGCCAGTGCTTTCCTGAAAAGGGGTCTCGGGTAAGTGATGCAAAAATCAACACGGACGGCGGGAGAGGGAAATGGGGAATTACTAATCAGAGGGCATAAAGCTTCAGTTGTGCAAGATAAATAAGCCGTAGAGATCTTCTGTACAACATTCTACCCAGAGTCATCAAAAATGTATTGTTCTCTTAAAATTGTGTTCAATCACCTTATACAGAAAGGGTCCTGGTGCAAATGGTACATGCTGGTCGCCATATTGATACTCATGTTGCATATTGGCATTTTAAAGGCTCTGAGAAGTCCTGCAGTAAGTTTAAAAAAAAAAATTCACTTTGTTTAAAGTAGCGTTTCCAGACGTTTGACCACAGGACTCTTTTTAGACAACACCAGTTGAAATCCTGTGGAATAGCTTTCTGTAATCGAAGCGATAGCTGCATTTACTCCATGCTGCTCAAGTGCCAGGCACTGTTCTGTGTGCTCTGTTTAGCTCACTGACTCCTTACAGACAGTTCCTTGATCATCTTATGGTGTCAGCTTTGCAGTGCCAAGGACTCCAGTACAGAGCAACTGAGCGTCTTGCTCAAGGCCACCCAATCTTGATGACCACACCAGAGCCTCTGTCCTGCAATGCACGTGAGCTCTCTTGGTTTGGGGCCCTTGAACATTCATGAACCTCTCTCTTATGTTCTGACAGCAGCAGTTGGCAGGCCCTAACTCATCATCGGTGCTGGCGTATTAGCTCAAACCATCCTTTTGGTTAAAAATACCCCCACAACCTTACAAGAAAAGGAGTATGTTGCAGGAGTGTAACCGAACTGGTCCGATCCTAGCCTGGACCGAGACACCCTGTCCCAACCTGGGAGGTTCCTTTTCCAGTTGGATTCATGCAGCCAGTAATTAAACGAATGCTGAGACTGGAACAACGCAGACTTCTTTTAGTGGCCAAATAATGGAGAAGCGGGAACCTAGTTTGCATATCAACTTCTCAACCCAGTTTGGGCGAAGACACCAAATATATAGACGGGTCGGGGTAAAAGGGAGGGAGTTGAAAGGAGTGGGAGGAATAGTCATGATTTACCCGAGGACAGGGATGTGGTTGGGACCCAGACAACACTTCTTTTCAGTTCCTGTTTGGGCTTTTCTGGCTGTTGTCATGGTGATCGTCAGCTGTCATGGTGCTGGTGGGTGTGTCACTGAGCAGCTAATGCGTTACAATGAACATATAATGAGGCTCGAGGTCCACTGAAATCGAATTCTCCAGCATCTTGGGCTTAGTTGGTTATGACCAGTTCTTGTTTTTTTTCCTCTCTGCACCTTCCTCTTGAAACTTAGATATGAGTAATTGGTTTCTATTTGAAGGAGGGGCAGGAGGACAATTCTGGGGCAGCCCCCTGGTAATAGATTTGGAAAATTTTTGAGGCAGATCAATGATGAGTTTGAAACACGTCCAAATTGATCCCACAGGGCTGTTTGTGTTGCTCAAAAAGCACAGTTCGGTAAAAATCAGTCTACAAGGATGTGAAATGTTACCTTCCAGAGAGAAGGGACCATCTATTTCTCCCGCAGTATAGCTTTGTCTTCACACAGTTTGTGTGCAATATGTGTGCAGTTCTGTTGTCGAGTTCTTTGCTATGAGCAGTGACCTTATTGACTTGAAGTTATGGCAGATTCCTTTCTGCTTAAACTGCTTTGTTTCTTCTTCAGTAAGTCAAAAACTTTGGTGATCAGACTTCATCTTGAGCTTTCCCCAGCCTCTTTCATGATATAATTTTAAAACTGCATTTGCGAGGAAACAAAGACCCTAAAAATGAGCAGTCTAAGAAGTGCTTTAGCTTTTTCATGTCAAGGTACACGATATTCGGGGGAAAGAAGTCTGGCCTTTGTGTGAGGTTGTCAGTGAAAACCTGCCAAGATTGTACAAATGAAAAAAGAAAAGTAATCAGCGCCTCTAAACTTTAAGACCCTTCGAGCTTGGGGCCCAGGAGAAGTGGCGTGATCAGCTCTGTGGCAGGAATGGGATGTGGGCACCACAAAGCAAAGAGGGACAGGTGCTTTGATGAAGCCAGCTAGTGTGGTCCTCCGATTGAATGATGTCCAGAGAGTTTTTTTGGTTTTTTGTTTTTGCTGTCACAACTGGACGGAGGGCGATGCTGCTGGTTCTAGTAGGTTCCAGGCCAGGGAGGCTGCCAATTACCTACAATGCACAGGGCAGCCCCACACCAAAGGATTATCCATCCTCAAATGCAGTAGTGCCGGCTCTAATCCCACAGCAGCTCTGGGAAGCCAGGATGATGATTATCCATCGGTCACTATGAGGAATCCGAATTTCCAAGAGTTGTAAATGACTTGCTAGTTTGTGGAAGAGGCAGGAACCACCTCCAGCGGCCTCAGCCCAGCATCTGCCCTGTAATCAATGAGAAGAGGATTGATTATACTCAGGTTCAAGCACCGGTTTTAGCCATAACTTTTATGAACCTTAGTGGCCACTTGGATCTGCCCAAACCTGGGTCTCCTCATATTTACACCCTCGGTCCTCTGTCTTCTGTGTCCTTGGGCTGTTCAGCAGTCACAAGCAGCTGCATGTGGGGAGGGTGCACTGTCCCTCCTGTAGCCCAGTCTTCAGCGCCCTGGGTCCTGGGGACTCACGGGGGTGGGCTGCACCCTGCAGTCTGCACCGCTGTTCCTGGGTGGTCAGGGAGAGCTGTGTGCAGAACACTGGTCAACCTCTGCCCTTCCTGAAACAGATGTGTCCCTCATGAAGTCTGCAAGTTGCTGGTGACGTTTTCCAGCTGGGAATCTGGGAGCATGGCTTGTGCATGACTAGGAGGTGGTTTGGGAGGAGGCGAGTCAACTCACATACCATCTCTTGAAAAACAGGACTCTACCAAATTCCAAGGATTGAGGCTCGACCCGAGGCAGCGCAGCCCATCAGGGGAACCACCAGGCCTTTCTAAGAAGGAAATGATTCCGCTCTTATGGTTTGATGCTGAGTGAGTGGTTTGTTCGGCCCCAATTCAAAACCTCTGTGTCTACAGCGAGTGGTGGGGAGACAGGCTGGCTGAGGGTTTCAACTGGAGACAGAGGCTGGAGTTTGAAGAGGAGCTGGGACGCATCTAAGACAGGGAACCAAGAGGGGTTCCCTCAGCACCAGCAGAAGGCCCTTCAGTCCCACCATGGTACCACTAGAGGCCCACCGTCTACCCCTGACACCTGTCTTCCTCGTTTTCCCTTCAGCTATTTCCCACCAGCTGAGCCCCTCACTCTCCCTTGAGCGTAATCTAGATATCCCCACTTCTCTACCCTTTCCTGGAATGCCTTCCCACTTCCACTCTGCCTTGGTCTTTTCTGCCCTCCCCAGAGGAGCTCAGTGGAGACACTATCCCCCCACCCCAAGGCCCCCGCCCCTCCCAGGTCCCAGCCAGTGCGGATGCCCCCAGTGTGAGCCTGGTTCTCCTCTGTGGTGTTTCTCCTACCTTGACCTGCAGCTCCATTTGTGTGGAAGTGCCTGACCCTCTTGATTGGACCCTAAAGGTGGTTGTGCAGACACATGTGAAGTGCTTATACTGGCTCCTGGCCCATAGTGGACCCTCTAGAAATAGAAGTTGCCTACTTTTGGTTCTCCCCTTTTAGAGCTGGGGGTCATTTTTGAGGTATTTCTTTGGGATGATCACAGTAGATGGCACCTCATAGGTAGTTCACACATATTAATCAATAACTTAACAATTCAGACTTTAACCTGGACAGGAGTTGGGAGCCTAAGCTGGTGGCCAGGCCGCCTGCAGCGTGTATGTCAGGAGACCTGTCATATCCAAGAGAAGGGGGAACAGAATTAGCGAGGAGTCTCTCCGAGTCTTCCCCCCACACAACATTTAAACCGGTTAGTAAATGAGTATCTTGCGTGGTTCCGATTTCCTTGTGAATTTCAGGTAGGGCCAGAAATAAGCACGTTGAGCCACAGACACGGATATGCCCGTTGCTGTACTTAGACCTTTTGAAGGTTCAGGAATATCCTGGAAAGACTTCAAGTCTGAGGGCAGGACACTGGGGATTACCCCTTGGGTCTCCTGGGGCCTCAGAGCCCTCCGCTGGGCAGCAGGGTGTGTCCTAGAGAGCTGCCCTGCCCCTCCCAGCCCTAACAGCCCGTGGCTCCATGATGTGGGGCGTGACTTTTCCGCATGTGACAGCTACTTAATGGGCTCCCAAAACATTGTGTGACTGCCTCACATTTCCATAAACCTCATTGTAGCCCCTCTTGAAAGATGTGAATGAGGTGGCCGCGGGCGGGGTTTTAGATTGCTCCTTGTCAGTTTCAAGGGAGGAATCTCTGTGTTTTTGATGGATGTCTCCTTGCAGGGAAAATTGCATGTCTTTCTAGACAAGAATGAGAACTTTTATAAGTTCTACTTTAGTAACAAGCATGATAACAAAGACATCTTCTGTAGTATTTTCCAGAATAAAATACATTTATGTTGTTTTCCATCCAAGGGAGTCTTGTAAAGGTTAACTCCATAGAACTTTGCGATTTGGTGGGTTTGTATACAAGAAGGTCAAATGGCTTAAAACTCAAGGCCCGTCTTAGTTTTTCGTTCAAAAACCAAAATCACACATTTCCTTTGGAAACTTTAAATCACTAGCGTATATACACGTAGTTTTTCTGTCAGTTTCACTCATTTATGCCTTGCACTCCTACGAGCTTGCATTCCATGATAAAAACAGAATTTCCTTGGGAAATTCTAACTCTTATTAACATTTTTCATATCATTAATTTATTTTCACACAGAGTTCTTGAACTCAGTCTCTTTTATCACTCACACAGCTGTGTTCTAGTACATTCTATAACTGTAGCCTGATAAACGGTTCAGAGCAATTATTTCCATGTCCCGAAGTTCTCATAAGTCACTTACGTTACATTTTGATGGAAACAAGTTCCAATGACGGTGGAGAAGTTTGCAGACTTGGTCTGTCCCCACCCCTTCATGTTTTGACGCCTTTCTTCTCCAAGAACTGACTTCCTAGCTCATTACGTCCCACTGGAGAATTCTATAACAAATGAAGCCCTGCCTGAGGTCACAGACTCAGGTGCCTTCAGGGGACAGCAGGTGACCTGAGTGAGGGGCCCCCAGCCTTGGGGACTGTGAGGAGTTGGACAGTGCATTTGTCGTGTAAAAGCATCAGAATTCAGAGTTAAAAGACAAAACAAACAAAAAACCATAGCACCTAACAATTAAAGAGATTTCCTGGTAAAATTTAATCTGAAAGCTGCCGGCTTATTAAAGCATTCCCCCTGCCATGAATATTAACCTGAATTTTTGAAGGATGAAAAACCTGCCCAAGTTAAAAGAATGGATCTCTTATGTCAGTGCTTGAGGATGTATTTCTGAACAGCGCGTGGGTGACCTGGTGGGTGGAGGGATGATGCATCCCTGTCACTTTATATTATTTAGCCTATTAATGGTATTAGTAGGAGCTGATATCTCTATAAAGGAATAACTCCAACTAATTAACGTGGCTTTCAGTCTGCCGACAGTCTCTCCCTTTAAATCCAGCATTTGTGTTTGAAAAAGGAGAGAAAACCAGCTTATTTGCCTGCTACTTTTATTAAATGATTTGCCTGTATTATTTTCCAAACAGGCCAACATCTCAGATTGGGTCTGAAGGTCGATTTTGGCGTGTCTGCCCTGGTCAGGCTCCTCGTGAGATGGCCATGATTTGCAGCCGAGCCCTCAGTCTCCTGTGTGGAGTTCAGTTCCATGGCAACCACGACTGCTGAGCTGGGCGACCCGGCGGCGTGAGCTGTGGCCAGGCCCAGCGGGCGCAGAGCTCAGCAAGTGTGGGACCAGGCTGAACCTGAGAGGGTCAAGGTCACTACCAAATTGGAGGCAGCCTTGCTGCTGGTGAGAAATCAGGTGCACCTCAAAGCAGGGAGTGTTCCAAATGGGAGCCCAGGGAGCGGTGTTTGTGACTCTGAGAATGCCTGTCTAGCGCAAGGGTAGCATCTGACTAAATTAGTTAAGACGCTGAATTACAGAGTTTTTAGGAAAGAAAAGTATATTTTTTCCTTTCAAGCACCATTTTAGCAAGTAGCCAAGAAATCCACAGGGAAACAGCTATGTCTCCAGGATTCTTTTTTCTCCCACTCTGTTATACAATCTTATTTGCAATTCATTCAGCAAATAACCATTCATTCATTCCATTCATTCATTCCATTCATTCAGCCAGTGGCCATCAAGCCTTCACCATGGCATCTGAGGAGGCTCTGAGGCTTAGGGGACAGACGATGGTCCCCGTGGGATGGAGGTGGAGTCCAGCAGGAGACAGATTCACCCTCCTGCCATTATTTCTGGGTCCCTGATGAGTGCCGGGGTCAGGTGGTCTCGGTGCTTGGGATCAGGGGTAAGAACAGACCAAGATCCTGGCTCCCTCCCTGGGGGGGTAATTTGGTGCCCCAACTTGGTTTAGCACAGGAGCCTGTATGTGTGGTGGGCGGTGCCGGGGAGAGCTTGGCCTTGTTGGAACCAGAGGTCACCTAGTGTGTTACATTAGTTCCTAGGTCTGCTGTAACCATGACCATAACAGACCTAGTGGCTTGAAACAACAGAAATTTATTTTCTCACAAGTCCTAGAGTCCAGAAGTCCACCAGTAAGATGTCGCCTGCCATGCTCTCTCCAGAGGCAGGCAACAGGAGACATCCATGCTCTGCCTCTTCCGGCTTCTGGTGGCTGCTGGCATTTCTTGGCTTGTGGCTGCATCACTCCTACCTCTGCCTCCATCTTCACGTCGCCTTCTCCTCTGTGTGTCTGTATCACATCTTCCCCTTGGTCCCTCTTAGAAGGATACATGTGATGGCACCGAGGGCCCACCTGGATAAGGCAGGACAAGCTCCTCCTCTGAGATCCTTAACTTTATCCCATCTTCTGTCATCCAAGGGGATGTCACAAATTCCAAGGTTAGGGTGTGGGCATATCTATTTGTGGCCACCATTCAAACCACTGAAAGCATTTGGGCAGAGAGAACAGCCTCTCTTTCTCAGGGCTTTTGTGTTTGAGGGACCACCAGTGATCAGACAGGTTTGATCATGTAGATGAGGGACCAGGTGGTAAGGGATGCAGTTGAAAAAGCAGTTACAGGTTATCCTGAATAATAAGGAGGGCTCTGAAAGATTTTAGGAAGGGTGGGAACTAGCTGAATTTATGTTACAAGATCATTCTGGCTGCTCTTCGGAGACTCTAGTAGTGGCGGGGGGTTGGGGGATATATTAGGGAAAATGTCTCAGGAGGCTAAGTTTAAGATTACTATTGCGAAGACAGACGGAGAGACGCCTGGATTCCAGTTCCCTGGGCAAGAGCTCCAAGCATAGCCCATCCAGGTCCCACAGCAGGTGTACGATGCTGGGCTGATGTGACACCACTTTTGAAAATAGGAAAACCGCTCTTCCATGACCTGGTTCAGGGGGTGAGCTTACATAGTGCTCAGTGGCAAAGCCGTGTCTTCTGGTTTTCAGTGCAGTGTTCTTTCTACTGCACCAAGCTGGCTCTCAAGAAGCAGCTGATCTTTTTCTACCTGTTTCTCTATGAGATGATGGATGTTTACTCAACTTACCATGGGAGTCATTTCATGATGTGTGGGAGTCAAATCATTATGCTGCACATCTTACACTTACAAGGTGCTGTATCTCAATAAAAGTGGAAGGAAAAAGATACAGAAAATACACCTTACTGCTCAAAGAAGTCTTTAATAAATGACCTGACTGGTTTGGAAGACCGCAGAACTGTCTTGCTTACATTTCTGAAAAAATAAATAATAATAATTTTACTGCCATTAAAAAAACAAAAACAAAAAAAAACCAAAAAAAACCACAGATGAAAATTCTGAGTCAGTCTTACTCCAGGCTAAACTGATTAATTTATCCCCTCATTCAGTGAGGTGGACTTTAGGTACAAGAAAACACTCTGAAGTCCAGTCTGCTTAGACTGTCTATTCTTTGAGTAACATCTTTTTTATTTATTTCACAGTCCTTCCAGATCGCCAACATGTTTTTCCTCCGTGTGATAGAGGAGGGCCCTGGAAGGACCAGCTAAAGGATTTAGGCTGGGCATTCAAGTCCTGTGTGAGGGTTTAAGAAGTGTTATAGTGTCATCTAGTGGCCTACTCGTTGAGTTACAGTCAAGCATAAACAAGGCAGAGGTTGCTGCTGAATGCTTTGTTAATTTTAATTATAAAAAGTCCGTGAGTGTATGTTTAGAATTTATACTGTGCAAGGCAGTAGCGAAGGTGCTGAGGTGGTAATAAAAAAATGTACAAGGATCAAGAATCTTACTAGACAACATCACCCCAAGCTAATTAAAGTAGTAGTCAGCAAACAATAATGAAAAATAGGTGATGAACCTTTTTAGGTGTTAATTGTTTGAGGGTGGAAGTGAGAGTTTGTACGAGAGTGAGATTGATAAGGATTGGGGTTAAAAGGGAAGCGGTAACTTTGAAGAGAGGGTGTGACGTTGTTTCCCCATGTGATAGCCGGGTGGCTTCGGGTCACTTGCTCTGTCTCTCTGAGCCTTGGCTTCCTCATTTGGGAATGAAAAGGCAGACACAGGATGACTTTCTGCTTTAAGGATGTAAGGATTCCATGAGAAGAACTGCAGTGCTGTGTTAGTGCCCAGGATGGAGGAAGTGCTCTGTGAGTGGTACCCTCGCACCACCACCATCATCACCATCACCATCACCACCATCATCATCACCATCATCACCATTGTCGTTTTGGTTAGAGGAAGGTTGAATTTGAGCTACAGTTGGACAGAGGCTGCTATTACTTCAGGCAAACCGACGGCAGAAGTGTGTTTGGAGCAGAGGGTGTAGGTGTGGACACCACAGGGAAAAGGGTTGGCTGGGGTGGAGGAAGGTAGACCGTATTCACTGCAGGGATTGACGAAAGCAGTGACACAGCCAAGGGAAGACTGGAGATTAGTTGACAGCTTTATGTGGAAGTGGGGAGGAGACTGGATTTAGGGAAGCGCGGGAGGCTGGTGCTTGGATAACCCATGTAAGATGACAGACTGTGACCCAGGGTCTCCACAGTGGGATGAAAGAAAGACAGACACCTGAGGTTTAATTCAAAGAAAGATGTGATAGACTCGGTCATGGGACAGACATGGAGAAGGAGGGAAAGAGGGTCAGCCAGCGCTGACAGCTGGGTGGTGGTGAGCTTAGATGCTG
Source organism: Camelus bactrianus (assembly GCF_048773025.1). Classification (NCBI taxonomy): domain Eukaryota; kingdom Metazoa; phylum Chordata; class Mammalia; order Artiodactyla; family Camelidae; genus Camelus; species Camelus bactrianus. The sequence continues at coordinate 95,004,606 of NC_133543.1, read as the reverse complement.
GAAGGAACCAGGTTGCCGTCTGCTGAGTTGGAAGAAAAAGGCAGGGAAACTAGTCTGAGAGTGGTGAGCTCAGCTTCCGACATGATGAGTGTAAATTTACAGGGAAGAAGTTTCAAAGAAGTTTCTCGAAAACAGTCAGAAATCTAGGCTGGGACTAGAAGGTTAGATTTGAGAACCACAAAAATAGAGGTCTTTAATTAATTTGATGAATACTATTGTTTTCTTAAAAAAAACTTTATAGGAGAACATCAAGATACATTTTTAGAAGTTTAAAAATAAGATGAGGCTGGAAGCCATTGGAATGTTGCTGTAGGCATGCTGTGAGTGTGGTTTAGTGCAGGGACCCTCCAATGTGCCAGTTTGGAGCCAGGGAAGGAGGAGAGATTTTGAGAGAAACTGATCGAGGTATGAACTCAAACTTACTGGGGACGTGAGTGAGTTGGAGTAAGTTATACCCCCTTAGTAGGCCTTCCTCATTATACAGAGATAATAACCTGTATTTCTCAGTGTTGCCGGTTGGATTAAATGGGGTAAAGTATGCACACGAGCAGGTGCATAACCCAGCTTAATGTAACTAGAATAATAAAAGCATCGTTCTTCTTCATTTACTCGTTCATTCATTCAAAGGCTGATTTGAAGATTTTTGGTTTTTAAACTGTACATATGCTCTTATCTGTTGGTCTCGTCTCCCTAAGTCGTTGTGAAATAAAAATAGTCTGATCTTAGCCCAGCTCAAGAGACGTGTCTGACACAGATGATTAACAAGGGAGAATCCTAAAGGAATGTTCTGGCCTCAGAGAGCCGGGCAGGCGTGCGATTCCTTGTCCACTCCGATCGCCTTCATCCTTTATTTGTACAGCTGGCCCGGGACCCGGTGCTGCTGTGGCCACAGTGGGGAGGCGCCTGTAACGGGTCTGATGACTCGGTGTCAGCTTGGCCTTTGGATAGAAAGCGATGACCTGGTGGCTTCCCATGGCATGCCAGAGCTTCCTCGGCTGTCAAGCCGATTGTCATTTCTGGATTCAGTGAGTCTGTTTTCTCACTTCTCCGTCTCTCGCTGAAAGTCATAAACAGCAGAGGCAATTCCATGCACACAGTAGCACAAAAAGAAAAAAAAAAAATCAGGGATCCTACATCTGAAAGCCAGTCATTATTCCCCTGGGCATTTTTTCTTTTTTGCTACAGTGAATGCAGTGCCACAAATCCATATCATGGGTATTTCTTTAAAAAAAATTTTTTTTAAAGGTGCAAAATTCCAGCCATTATTTAATAATTCTGTAGCTCTAGAAATGTCTTTTCTGGGCTTGCTGTTTATGCCTGTTCATCCTGAAGTTAATTTTAGTACAGCCTGATGAATGAGTAAGCTCAAATATTTACTTATAAACATAGTTTTATTCAAACTGACTCCTTTTATATGAAATAATTTAATGAAAGTGGAATTATTCTCTACATTACTGTGGATAAATTATTTACTCAAGTTGGGCAAACTAGCAATGACTATTTCAAAGATTGCTATTTGGAAAGTTTTTGTGAGCAGCTTTCTGACAGATTTAATACTGTTACACCAGTTTTGGTGTATTTCTTCAAAAAAATTATCTTATGATAAAGTACCGATTAATATGAAAAAACAGCACTGCATATAAAGCAAACCACAGAGTCTTCCCTGTAAAAGGTAGGCATTTAGCACTGTCTGTTAGTTATTTCACTGGCAAAGTAGGGGTTGTGTTTGCTGTTGACTGTAGTTGGAAAGAAGACAGAACACGCCTGAGTTCTATCTCAACAGCGGTACACACCAGCATCGCTGCATTCAGGACCCCTGCTCTGCTCACCCCAGTGTGGAATCATCTCAGATCCTCTAACTACTGGCAGCCAGACTTCTGGGGATGGCAGTTCAGAGACCGGGATGGCAGTTCAGAGACTTCCCCTCATTTAGTCTTCCCTTGGTGGATGGGGGTCTGACCGCATTCTTTTATTAAGTATTTCTTGCTCTCTGCCTTGCTTACTTCATGGCCTTGGGCATCTGGACTCTGCCTTCCAGGACCCTCATGGTCGGGTGGGTGTGGGGCTGGGGCCACACAGACAAAGAGGTGATCACAGTAACCGGTGACATTTGTGGCTAGAGAGGCGTCTGGGAGAGGCATCTGACTCTGAAGGGTGTTGGGGAGGGCAGGAGATCAGCGGAGTCTTTCCAGGGGAGGATTGACAGATGACTTGGAGGGGTTGGGAGGGACACTTCTGGGACAGGACCCTGTGAAAGAACAGTGCTTGATCAGACACGGCCAGGAAGTCGGCGTGGCAGATCAGGGTCAGGGGAGGAGGGAAGAAGTGGGGACGAAGAATTTAATCTAACCATCCCTCGTTTCATTGCTGTCTGAGGGGGTTTTAGAGGGCATTTTCCCAAATCAGGACACATATCTGTACTGAACGGAGTGCCACCATTCCTGCCGCTGTGCTGAACATTTCTACTGCTTTTCGTTTCCTCCTAAAAGTTCCGTTAACTCCCTGGGTTGGGCATCGCGTGTCTAGAAGGAAACACGTTCAAGAGATTTCTAGCCAGTGAACTGGGTGTCCTTTCTGTTACCCTTTTATGCTCAAATACGCATTTTGTCGTTTTTAAAATAATGCATTATTGTCAAGTGCAGCATTCACAAAAGAAAACTGAGGAATTTTTGTGTGAACCGTATGTAAGACAAAAAGATAATTCCCAAACTTAATGAAAAAGCAGTTATGTCCTGAGCCTTATATTTAGGAAAAATGGGAGCTTTTAACTTAGGGTAATTAATCCAAACCAAGTGAGACTGATTAACACAGGTAGAAAAGGTCTGCTGAAGTCATTATTTATTCTTACTTTTAGATTGTAGTTCAGAAATTGTGTGATATCTTGAGTGAATTGGCATGCCCTCAAAATGCCCCCCAGTGCTTTGCACCCATATAATTATATCTTAATTTTATTTATTTATTTTTTGTAACACATATTTATACATTTAAACTTCCTTGAAATTTCTAAGCTGTCAGTCGTTCTTTGGATACTCAAGAAATAATAGCTCTTGTAAAGAAGGGCAAGTACAAATAGATTTTGATTTATAAAATTTAGGCAGATGTTAAAGGCTGTTGGTAATGTTTGTTGAGCCAATGACTGAATGATGAAAGAGAAATGGTAATTAATATTTATTATAAAAGTCACGTTTGCTGATGGTAAGATGCTCACAAAACAGAATGAATCATTGCCCCGGCTTGCATTTCTCACTCCTGAGACGTGATGATATGCCATTTCTTGTATATCCTTCTAGAAATGTTCCTTTACAAACATATTTAGAGAAAATGTCTGTCCATTTGTTTCTCTGCAGGTGGGATCATATGCTATATGGCTTCCCCCCCACCCCCCGTTTAAGTAACAATAAACTATTTGTAATAACAGTAATGTATAATAATAGCTAGCAGTATTGTGCCAGCCCTATGCTAAACACTTTACAGGCATTATTCTTTTTATATCCACAAGCCACTGACAAGATAAGACAGCTGAGGAACAGAGAGGTTAAGAAACATGCCCAAGGTCACACAGCTAGTAAGTAATCCTGGGCTTCACGTGCAGGGTGCTGACTGCAGAGCCTGGACACACATTACACTGTTTCTTCTTCATAATTTAAAAATATGATTTGCTAGGATGCTAAGATGGCAGTGGACAGGATGCCTTGATGGAGACATGAGGTTTATTTTACATTCAGCGGGAAGACGAAGAAACTCTAAAAAGCAGTTGTGTGTTGTGATCTGATTTCTGCTTGAATGTCACTCGGGTTGCTCTCTGGAGAGAGGCTGGGAGGAGGGTAAGACGAAGCTGGAGAACCACTCAGGAGGCCAGAGCAATGTTCTCAAGGATGCTGGCCTGCACCAGCGTAGCAACAGGGAGACAATGAAATGGGTGAGTTTCAGATCCATTTTGCAAGTGAAGTGCTAGGAGCTGATCATGGATTAAATGTAGGTGTGGCAGAAAAAGATTATCGAGGATGATTCCCGGGATTTTGGGGCTGGATTCTGGGTAAATAGGGAAGGTGGATGGAAGCTCAGATTCAGGGGGACAATCAAGAGTTCCATTTTGGATTTTTTTTAAGCCAGAGGTACCCTTGTATTAAGGAGATGTCAAGGAGGCAGCTATAATATCAGGAAAGTATGATCATCTGGAAGTTAGAGAAGCCTGTGCTGAGATGCATGGGGGAATTAGGATCCACAGCATTTAAAATTTCCATCCTGGAGGGAACCGTGGAGGCAGGGGTTGTGGAGAGAGAGACCGGCGCCTGGGACATGGGAGGGAGAAACATCACGGGGGTGGAGGTCAAGGGAGCGTGCCCCTCTGAGGCAACTTCCCTACTCCAAATAGAAAGAGCCTTGAGACTTGCTGTAACAACTGAACATGAATTCACTGCACCAGGGCATCTCAGTGCCTCGGAGAATGGGCTTCAAGGGAGCAGGGAGCTCCTCATCTTTGTGCCAGAAATGTTCCTACTGGGGGTTCAGGAGGAGAACTGAGTTCATGAAATGACTTCACCTAAAATAAGAGGTGGCCTTTTCATTTGTGGAAAGAAAGTTGCATAAATATAATGTGACATGGAGAGCCTACTTCCAAATTATGAATAAGAAATTAGATAAAAACAGTTAAAAAACAGAAATGTTTCTCCCTAAAAGCGCAGACAAATTATTTGAAGTAAGCAGAAGGGCGTGCCATTTTTCCTCACTCTTAATTCGTGTCTCTAACATCATGGTACTGAGACTTTGATTCTTAAAAATTCCTTACTTCACTAAATAGCTCGGGATTTATAAATGCCAATGGTGAAATGAAAATAGTAAGAGAGTTATAATCGGTTTATAGATGTGTGTGTGTGTGTACATGCAGTAATTCAGATTTTTTTGTACAGCTTCAATTCGGATTGAAAAAGACAACAATTTTCTTTCTTTTTGTAATTGGTTGATCGTTTGTGCTTCTATTACTAGAGTCTCCTCCATCTTTAATTTTCTAGCCTTTTGTGAATCCAAGTGACTGTATATTTGTGTTAGAAAATGCTACTTAAGAATCATCCGCCCCCACCTTTTTAATCTTTCTTCTTAGGGTCACCCAGGACCACCTGGGCCACAGGGTCCTATTGGGCCCCTGGGGCCTCCAGGACCCATTGGAATTCCAGGAGAGAAAGGGATGAAAGGTGACAGTGGCCTTCCTGGAGCAGCAGGTGACAAAGGTGACAAGGTGAGCTTTTTCATAAGTGAAAAAGTCCCTTTAACCACTTACCAGCATTAATACGCCAGATTTTTTTTTAAATCACAAGTAATACCTATCTGCACCTTATAATAAATGGTCTAAACTCCTCTTCCATAATCAGCCCTCATTCCTAGCCCTCTTCTGGAGAAGCCCGCCTTTCTGGATCTATTCTAGGCACTTACATACATGCGTGGACCCGGGGAGGGGTTGTACTCTTTAAATGGCTTTTTAAAAACCTAAATGATATTATATGTGTCATGCTGAGCCTTTCTTTTGTTACTCAGCCATCCGGCTTACAGATCATTCCGTATCCGTTTATAGAGATTGAACTTATTCCTTTAAAAACACTGTATTAGAGGCCATAATATGGATAAACCTACAGTGTATTCCCTGTTGATGAGAATTTGCAGTCCTATCCCAGCTCTGTGTAGGGTAGGTGTGCAGAGACAGTCCTGCAAATTACCTGTGTTTGCATTTCAGTGTGTGTTTCTCTAGGATAAACAGACTCTGAGAAGTTGAATGTCCAGTTTATAGGATCTGGAACCTATTCTTTGAAATGATGTGGCCAAGTTGGCTTCCTAAGTACAAAAAGAGAAGCACAAAGTGTTGATCTGTAAATGCTGCATTCGAGCTCATTAATGTAAAAACAAGTGACAATGACTGCTATGGGTTTTTAAAAAAATGAGTTAATGGTTCATATTTTCAAGTTAATCAACCTGTTAATCTAATAATTTAGTAGCTTTTATATCATTGTTTTATTTTCTGGGATTTTAGGGTCCAACAGGTGTTCCTGGATTTCCAGGTTTGGATGGAATACCTGTAAGTATCCTTAAATTTTCTCCATTTTTTTTTAAGGAGAGAGAAACACTCATCGAAGTCCTTAAAAGCACACGTTCAAATATATATATTTTTATATAATACATAATATATATTATATATATGGCAAACTCCTTTGTATTTTCTCATTTTAGTAAATGCCAGGGTACCTGCATTTCAATTTCATGTAATAACTCTGAGATCAAAACACTTTACTTGACAAGCAAGGTGTTGAAAGAGATTAGAGAAAAGCATTCCAAAATATCAGCTAGATATGCTTGTCACGTCACAATGTTCTAGAAATAAATGTATGCTCATTACCAAAGATTTTATATGCTAGTAACTCCCAGTGGTGGAAGTGGGCTTAAAACTCTCATTGCTAACATGAAAACCAAATGAAAGAAGGAAGAGGTATTCAGGGGACTTCACAATTCATTAGAGTCTTTTTAAGGATTTCAAGGAAGATTTCCTCCCAAATCTCCCCAAGTCCTTCAAACTAAATTAATTTAAATTGGGAACTATTAAAATAAATTTACTTAATTTTTTCTTTGCTACATAGTAGTTGTGGAGAGGGGAAGGAAATTTCACAAAATTTAACAGCATGCACGTCCCAATCACCGTATTTGGGGACCCATATTGCATAACCTTGTTGTTACGGTATTCTTGCAAAAATTCTTCACCTGTAATTTTGTTTCTGTAGGGACACCCGGGGCCTCCTGGATCCAGAGGCAAACCTGGCATAGATGGCTACAATGGCTCAAGAGGTGATCCAGGGTTTCCAGGAGAAAGAGGAGATTTTGGCCCAGAAGGCCCCCCAGTAAGACGCCACAGCTCATCCTAGTGGGACTCTTAAGTGAAAAGGCCCTCCAGTGTGAACAGGCTTGATGTGTTCAAGAAACAGAGTTAACACAAGTGTGCTGGGAGCATGATGAACACACGGGGGTGACTGAAGGATGAGGACAGAGAGGTGGGCAGGACCTAGAACACAGGGGGCCTTGTAGACTGTGTAAAGAGAGGCAGGGTTTTCTTTCCCATGCCCGTGGGAAGGCACTGGATGGCCTTAAGGAAGGAGGCGATTGGGTCTGACTGATGTTCTATGAAGATGCTGCTGGCTGCTGTACAGAGAATGGATAGGAGGGGAAGGGAGCCAGGACACCAGTTAGCAAAACTTACATTGTTTATCACTCAGTGTTCACTGCAGACATGTAAGCCCCTCTAGGTATTTCAAGCAGAAAGGAGTTCAACACAGGGAATTTGGCACTTATTGTAATGGCTGGAGGATTGAAACTCCAGGGTTACTCCAGGACTACGGATTTCAAGGGCTCACACTTAGCTGAGATTCAGACTTCGGAAGCTGCCCTTGTACCTCAGCCACTGCCTCTCATCCCCATGTCAAGACACCAGCAACACTCACATTCCTGCCTTCCTGCTTGACAGCATCAGCAGTATCAGAAGAGGATGTCTTCCTCACTCCTACCTTCCACATCTCATAAGTACATTTCCCAGGTGGAACCTACTTCACATCCAGCTGCAAAGCAGTCTGGGAAATGTAGTTTTTAGCTTTCTACCCCCATAATGCAAAAAGATAAATGGTAGGGGTTTGGAACGGAGGTCCAGAAACAGCTGACAATATCTAGCACTTAAGAAAACTCTACTGCTTTTAGTTAATTTTTTCCTGCAAAAACTTGAACTTTTATTTTAAACATAACTTTAGCAAGAACTAATCTTCACCACTTATATCCCCTTTTTCTCTCTTTCTTTTCCTTTTTCTCACTTAAATAAAGACTGAAGAGGATTTAATACTGACTTTCAGTCACTGTTTTTCAGACTTTCCACTTCCCTAATTAAATGTCATTTCCCAAGACTCCTAAAAGGTTTTTTCATCACCACCACAGGCCTCTTGCTTTTTTCTATGCATTTTCATTTTGCTCCAGATTCTTGTGGTAACTATCTGAGCACAGAACTCGAAAAGAAATTTCCATCTTCACTTTTTCCTTGTGACAAACCAAGTAACAACTAACTTTCATTGTTAAGCTTCTCAACCACCCTTTGTTTTCAAACTCGGCTATTTGATAGCTCAAGTGCAGTCTGCTGAACGCACATTTTTTGCTTAAAGTCTTCAGACTGGATCACACCTCATTCTACTGAGCATCTATGAACAATCAAGAGAGCGGGCTTCTCCATTTTAGCTTTAACACAGCATGTAGTACTGACTGCAATACGGACGTTTGTCCTTATGGTCTCTTTGCAAAGCAGTTTTCTTTCCCTTGACCCATTTCATGTATCAGCAGTCCTCAATCTGCACAGGAGTGTAAGATTTTAAGAATAATATGCAATTTGAGGGCACACAAAGCCACGTTAACCTCCAGTGGGAAAATTACTATTGTTCTATGATCTTTAAGTTATCTTGTTGAAAACATTAAAAACTCTCTTACTTCCAGTTATAAGCATATAGGGAAAAATTTTAAAAACTACTGTTTATTTAGGACATTGTAATCTAAAACAGACGAAACATGGAGGATTAAAGGGTTTTCTTTCTTTGTAAAAACTTATCAAGTTTGAACTGTGCTTGCCTTCTGGCCTTGTAACTTAGGGTATGAAGTGAATTGGGTTTTATATGCTTTGGTGAATCATCATACTCGTTTCTAAGTTTGGACCAGCTCCGGTGTTGTGAAATATCTCCAGGAGTTCCTTTAGCATGCAGTTGTTCTGCCTGTGTCACTTCCTCTGGTTATCTTCATCCTTTTGGTCACAACTGCTTCCCTCAGTTATGTCGATAAGTTTGTCTTCACTGAGTCCCTCTGGCCTGAATGACAGCAGCCTCAGCATTCCCACAATAGCTGTTTCTTCCATAGCCCCACTTACATTCTAGTTGGACTTCATCTCCAGTATTATCATTTTTCATTTCCCCACTTCATTTTCAACTTTGTCGGCCAATGCTCTCTTTTGGTGATTTGTTTTTATGAAATGTTGTTTGGGTTTATCACCGGGAGACAAGGGGCAACACAGCTACACGTTTCGCTGTCTGTGTGTGGACTGACTAACAGACGTTAGTGACAAGTCGCTGACAGGCTTTGAAAGGAGGGATGCAGTCCATCAGCTATCGTGATTCGCACCTGTTCCTTATTGGTGGTCTGTGGACCAGTGAGCTTCCAGTGATGTCTGTATTTTCTGCAGTGATTCAGTTAATACACAGTGGGAACTGAAATTTGAACCAGTTTGTTGGAGGACTGGCGTAATGTAACTTATCTGTGGGACTGAAACTCACACATATTGGAACCGTGAGAAGCAGGAATGGCCTGTGGAAGCAAATCTGATTTCTCAAGGAAATTGTTGATGTAACTGACCACAAAATGGTTTGGTATCTCCCATTGAAAGCAAAGTCAAGCCCTCTCCTGAGAGGGATTAATTCTGAAATCTGCATGTCCTTCATAGGAAACTTGATATATGACAATGGTAGAATTTTTATGTGGTAACCAAGTTAAGCTATCTTAGGATACTAAGTATGAAAATTATGGAGGAAAAATACACTGAGATATTTCATTCACTTTTTAAAAAAACTCTAAGTAAACAAACTTGCAGCTGCATACAAAAACTCCAGAAAGGAGCACTTAATGATTTTTAAAAATTAATTTTTCAAAGTATACACAGGCTATGTTTTGAATAAAAATACTGAAATGGATAAAATCTTTTTTTTCCCCTAATCTTAGGGCATAAATTATTAGCTGACAGTTTCAAAATTGTTTACCTATAAGAATAATCCAAGTATTATGTGTATTATGTTGTGAGGAAAAATAATTAGTAAATATCTGTAAGTATAGTAATGTATATTATATATAATCTATTAAAATGTATATTATATATTTATAATATATTATACATACATGCATTATATATTATATATGGCATTATATATATTATTATACATATTAGCAGATGGTCAGTCTTAGGAGATTCCTTAATAGATTTTCACCAAATATGGAGTGAATATATGTGAGCACCTTAGGACAATGGTAATGATGAGAATAAAGAAATCTCCACTAGTGAAATATGATTATAATGCTAGTTTTCTTGGTGAGTAATATTTTATTTGGAAAAGAAAATACTGAAATAGTAATAGTGTTTCCCCTTTAAGTGAATATTTTATTTTCAGGGACTTCCTGGAAAAAAAGGAGAAAAAGGAAATTCCGTGTTCATTTTTGGTACTGTAAAAGGTATTCAGGTAAGTATTATGATCAAGGTGAGTTAAAAAATTTTTTTTTCATATGGGTAAACCCATGCAGGAAACACATGAACTGAGATTTCCTCTGAAGTGTCCCTGAGGAAGCTGGTTTGGATCGTTACCCTGACCCTCCGGGAGGGCCTGTACTTCTCGTGTGAAGACACGTGGCTTTAGCTTCTCTGGCTATAAAATTCCAATACTTCCCAATGATTCTTGCAGAGTTGTAATGAGGACATTTATTTCAGGGTTTCCCAGCCTTGGCACTGTTGACATTTGGAACCAGAAAATCATTTATTGTGGAAGCTGCCCTGTGCATTGTTAGGATGTTGAACAGTGTCCCTGACCTCTACCCACCAGATGCCAGTAACCACCTCCCCCACCACACACACCCCAAACAAAATCTCCAGAAATTACCAAGTATCTCCTGGAGGGAAATCATGCCCAGCTGAGAAACATTCATTGATTTGTAGCTAGAATATTTTGATATTAATACTTGTCACCCAGTATAATAAGTCACCACTACTGAACTTGACAATTATGCAATAGCACTAATAGCACTGTCCTTGGCAAATTCAACGCTTTTGTGTTTTTAGCAGAGAATGATATACAAATATTCAGAAATAAACTCTTGAATGACCACCACATCTCTCTAATTTGAGTAGCCCTGGATAAGCAGAAAGAGATCACTTGATAATGATAAATCAAGAGGAGACATGCGGTACATTTTCAAGATGTGTCCATTTCTGTTAAGGAGGGCTATTCTACAATAATTAGATAAAAGTCATCCTAGATTGTTTCTGTTAGACCCCAATTTCCGTGCCACCTGGACTGGGGACACCTGAGTGTTGGCCCCTTAAGTGAGCTCACAGTATTTGTTTGTAGCCTCTGTGCCTGTTCTTTCTTGTTAAACAGCAAGTACTATGTTCTTGTTTATAGCTTAAATGATGTATTAATAAACTTAGCATCAAAAGCAGGGTCATTCTGAAACAGACTTGCAGACGTAGTAAACAATCTTATGGTAGCCAGGGAAAGGGGGTGGGAAGGGGTAAATTTGGGAGTTTTGAGATTCGTAAATGTTAGCCACTATATATAAAAATAGATTTAAAAAAACAAGCTTCTTCCACACAGGGAACTATATTCAATATCTTGTAATAACCTTTAATGAAAAAGAATATGAAAACGAATATATGTATGTGTATGCATGACTGTGACATTGTGCTGTACACAAGAAATTGACACATTGTAACTGACTGCACTTCAAAAAAAATTAAAAGCAGGGTCATTCTGAGAACCAGTATGATGTATTGGATGGAATGAACTGACCCTTACCTATACTGTGACTTATGCAACCCCCTTAACCCCTCTGAGCCTCATTTTCCTTATTTGTGAACGAAAATTCAGATAACACCTACCCTGCCTTCCTCTCAATGCTGATGATCTTTTACAATAATTCATATTGCAGCGTGTTGTAAACCTTAACACACAGTATGGTATTAACTATGGTGGGAATTTTTTGGTAATTGTGCAAGAAAGAGCAAGTGAGATAGAAGGGGAGATGTCTAGAGAGAATGCCTCACTTTAAAGAGAAACAGAGGATCTCCAGTAAAAGTGGCAGATCAGTAATCTTGGAGTGACAGTGATCTTAAGAGCCTGTATCCACTTCACACCCATTCGGATGATTATTATTTAAAAAAAACCAGAAAATAGTAAGTGTTAGTAATTATGTGGAAAAGTTGGAACCCTTGTGCATTGCTGATGGGAATGTAGAAGGGTGCAGCTGCTATGGAAAATGGCATGGTGATTTCTCAAGAAATTAAATGTAGAATTACCCTGTAATCCAGGAATTATACTTCTAGATATAGACTCCCAAAAATGAAAGCAGGGACTCAAACAGCTATTTGTACACCCATGTTCATAGCAGCATATTCACAGGAGACAAAAGGTGGAAGCAACCCAAGTGTCTACCCACTGATGAGTGGATAAGCAGAACCTGGTATTTACATGCAACACAATATTATTCAGCCTTATAAAGCGAGGGAATTCTGACACATGCTACAACATGGACCAACCCTGAGGTCATCACACTAAGTGAAATAAGCGGTCACAAAAAAATGTGTGATTCCACTTAGAGGAGGTTCCTAGATGAGTCAAATTCATAGATTCAGAAAGTACAGTGGTGCTTGCCAGAGACGGGGGCGGGGAGGGGTCTGGGAGGGCTCGTATTTAATGGGTGCAGAGTTTCCACTGAGGAAATGAAAACGTTTGGGCAATGGAAGGTGGTGATGGTTGCACAACGTTGTGAATGTATTTAGGGCCACAGCACTGTACACTTAAAAACAGTTAAAATGTTAAATTTTATCATATGTCTATTTTACAATATATTGTATTTTACATTTTTTAAAAAGAGCCCGTATTCAAGAGAAGATACACCCTTCGATCCTTTAAAGTAGCTAGAGACTCAGGGCAGAGTCACAGGGCAGTGGATGTGCACTGAGGCAGGTGTGACAGGATTTCCACACGGATTTCCTTTACATCTCCTCTGAGGAGATAGCAAGGCGTCTAGGAAGAGAGGCAAGGTCTGGCAGTCAGACGAGAGACAGTTCAACTCTGATAAAATGAGACTACTGGATGGTGAATTTTGAACATTTTACACTGGAAGATGAAATCTCATCTTGATTCCCCGTCCTCACAACTCAGCTGTCTTTTCCTGGATTCGGCTGAGTAGGAGCAGGGCTCTGGGCTTACGAAGTGAGACGGAAAAGTGCTTCCAGAGAGCCTTCCCACAGCTTTCTTTTCATCACTGAAAACCTGAACAAACTGCACAGGCAGTCCAGATAACTCCTGTGTGTGTGTCTACTTTTACGTCTCATGTGTTTTAGGGAGATGGTGTTGCTCATCTAATGCGATGTATCCATATTATTGCAGGGTGACAGAGGAGACCCAGGACCTCCTGGCTTTCCAGTAAGTCTCCCGGGCAGGCCATGTGCTTCTGTTTGCTTCTCAAATAGCCGATGATCCCCACTAGGGTGTGTCCCAGCAGGACCCGGGCCCACCCAGTACAAAGTGAAAATGTAGGTCTGTTGTCCGAAAAATATTACAGACTTCAGGATGGTGACAGGAGAGCGTTAAATCCAGCCTGAGGCCCTCTGTGACTGCACAGGTCACATGCCCATGGAGCATCCCTGAATCTCACCGAGCTCCAACTTCCCTTCCCTTTCTGTCTGGCAATGATCACTTGGTATCGCTCAGGTAGACAGTAGACAGAGTCACTTAATATTTAGGGAGATAATTCTGCTTGGAAACTACCTAAATAATACATGTCCAGTGAAAATTCTTTTGCCTGCTGAGTCAGCAATTGTGTATTATGATTAATATTTTGCCCCGTCTTCATCTTCCTGGAGTTTATCATTCAGTGATATTTGTCTTTCCAATTAATGTTCACAAGATTAAAACTGAAAGCAATTTTACTTCCCAGTGGTTCGCTTACAATGTTGCTTGGTAGCTTCTGGCGGTTGACAGGAAGGATTACTTTCCCAGGCTGGTTCTCCTACTACCCCAGAAGCTCAGTTCTGCGTAATCAGTGGGAGACCTGGGTGTTGCTGTTAGAATAAATAGCGATTCATCCTCCAGGACAGAGCTACGCTGTTGCACGCTGGCAAATCATGAAGCGTGGGCAGCGTGAGCAGCGTGAGCGAGAGAACACACAGTCTCTCCCCCTACTTGCAGAACTACCCAGCTATAACCTCTCCTTGTGCATTTGTGTGTAATTATGCCACAACTTAACATCTTCCAGACAATCGTTTATGGTTGAATTGCCTTGATCTTGAACTGGGGCCATTCCTGTTCACATTGACCTTACAGGGCACGTTTAAAGGCTATATTAAAGAGTATAGATAACACTAATATTTTAGCTTTGTTAATGTTAACTAATATTGATATTTAAAGGCATCTTCATGTATATTAAAGTTACAGCATACGTGGAATTTAGGAGTAACAAGTCTTCTTTGTTCTCGACAAGATTCGGTTGTGAATAAGCAGACTGATCTCTGGGTCTTGATTTCATCCCGCACGTAGGGGTTAGTCACACACCCCAGAGTGCAGCTGCCCGCCAGCCCGTGCCCTTTCTGCATCTGTCAGAGCTGCAGTCCAAGGTGATTCAGCGGGCAGGTGTGTCTGGAACTGTGAATGATGATTATGGGTTTGGGTCACACCTGCACTGATTTTTCCCCGTGTTTAGGGACCCAGGGGTGCAAGAGGGCCAGCGGGCGCCATGGGATATCCAGGAGAGCCAGGGTTAGCGGTAAGTACAACACTGGTGACTCGTCCCTCTAAAAGCCCAGACTCTACATTTAAATAAAGAAAAAAAAAAGACAAAATTGCAGTCTTGGGTCAGGCACAGGTGGGTTGTTTGAGAGACTATATTATAACCTGATGAACGAGCACACACCCACCACCATCACTGTGAGTCCATCTCGAAGCGCAGGTCCTCGGGGAGTTGGGGTGGGGAGGGGGCAGGAACAAGCAGCCCGGCCATGATAGAGGGTCCATTTTGTGTGTTTCAAAGTTAACGGCTTCCTGAAGAGGAGCTTGGGACACCCAACAAAGACACATCCTCATTTCCATGACTGATAAGTGATGTGTATGTTTTTGTTGTTGATTTAGGGACCTCCGGGCCCTCCTGGGAGTCCAGGTTTGAAGGTAGGTGGCCGTGAGTCAGATATGCAAATAAAGCCCACGGACAGCAAGATAAGTGACCACTGACATTTGTCGGAATCATGTCTTTCCTCTTTTTTAAAATTCCCGAAGTATTTAATAAACTGCAACAAATGGCTTAACCAGAAATCTTACTTGCTCATAATTACCTTTTAATATTCGAAAGCAGTTAGTTTCTGTTTTCTTTTCTTTTCCAGGGTAATCCCGGCGTGGGAGTAAAGGGGCAAAGGGGAGACCCGGTAAGGATCCCCCTGTGCACGGACTTGTGTCCATTATCGAGTCACTGCCCAGTTTTATGGCCAAGAACATCTTAGCTGCATTATTATGGCACCATTGCCCTTGACTCTAAAATGACAGTCCTAACAAAATTTAGCAGTAAATTCAAATTAATTTATGTGGCACACTTCCACCCTAGCCGAAAGAGATGGGACATTTCTTTATTATCTTATATCTGGAGTGACAGTTTTTAATTACTGATTTGTTTGGCTTAATTTTACACATTTCATCAGAATCTTAAACTTCACACATAAATAAAAATATAAATAGCTGGAACCAAAAGCATTCAGCAACACACAATCTTCCACCCCCTTCACCGCTGACGCCCACAGTCCTTTCTGCCGAAGCGTGAAAACTAGAGACAAGCTTCAGAAAAGTGCTTTGAGGTGGCAGCTCGTCTGGAAACGATCTGAAGGTCTAAGAGTTGGTGAGGGGCTCTTTCAACAACTGTGGGCAAAGAGGTACTGAGCCTCCACTCTGTGCCAGACTAGGATTGGCGCTGGGTGTGGCCATTTAGCGAGACAGCCCTGATCCCCACTCTCACTGAGTTCCAGCATGGCTGTACAGCCATTTGACAGAATGACACACTCACCAAAAATACATTGGAAGACGTCATGATGTGAGGAAACACCAAGGATAGAATGTTGAGCAGAAAGTACAAGTTACAGAAGCATAAGCCTGACTTTGTAAAACCAAAACAACAGCAAAAGTCATTAAGATGCATATGGAGGGTAGGATTCCTCTGCCATGACAACACTGATCTTTCGTTGCTGCGGGGCTGTCCTGTGCACTGTGGGATGTTTTGCCGCTTCCCTGGCCTCTGCCCGCCCAGATGTCAGTAACATCCCTTCCTTTCCGATGTGACAACCAAAAATGTGTCCAGATCTTTCCAAATGTCCTTGGGGGAGGACATGTCCAAGCCTGCCCCTCTGTCCTCACCCCCTGCTCTGAGAACCACTAACTTAGTTAAATGGCTGGGAGGAAAAAATAGATTAAAACAGTGTTTTTCAAACTTGGAAATCGTGGACCCCTGAGATTACGTCTGTCAAAACCCCGAAGCCCACACGTCCAGGTTTGAGAAGCACCGCGTGGTGGAGTGAGGCAGGCTTTGTCGGGTGGGAGACCTCTGCGCCGACAGCCAGGCCAGAGGAGTAACACAGAAGTATTTGGCTAAGAGGTGGCTGCTCAAATTATCCAAAATGTGCTTTTTAAAAATTCTTTTGGATTGCCAGGTGAATTAAGACATAATTTTGAAATTTTGATGCAGAACTCTTAGAGCATCCAGGAACACGTTGGCCCACCCCATTTTAAGGAACACTGTCCATTCAGATTGTTAGTTAATTTCCCTAGGTGATGGGATTATGGCGCACTTAAATTTTGTTCTTCATTATTTCTCTTCTTTGCCCTTTTCACTAAAATGAGTATATGGTACTGTTACAATTTGAAGAAATAGTAACATGACTGACATTTTGAGGAGGCTCCTCGCTTGTCAGCCTTTGTGGGTTTTGTATAGGTTTATTCCAGCTGCAAGAATAAGTATGGTTATCTTACCGATGCACATTATACATTTGCTCAATAGAAAAATACATGTTGTTTATGCATTTGTTTGACTGGTGATTCACACAACAGATACCACTGGAGCAGCGACTACACCCCCACTGTGTTAGGTTCTAGGCTACATCAAAAAACAAAAAAACAAAAAAACAAAAAAACAAACACCAAACCCAGGTACCTAACCTCCTGGTTCATCTGTCATTTCCCAGGTGCAGGCTGGGATTGAATTATTGGTTGTATTTTTTTTTCGTTTAAATTTGAAACAGTATTCTTCTCCCCCACTCCTCACTTACCAAAAAAATGAGTGGTTTTAATAATTACGTATTTGAGGATTGGCTTTGTTCTGCTCAGTGCGGAAAGCAGTATGAATTTTATGTGCATTAGCTATGCAATAAAAGAATACTTTGAGGTAGGCAGTATTATAATGCCCATTTCACAGAGACGGAAAGTAAGGTTTAGGGGAATTAAGGAAACTAGGGATCAGGAGGTTGATAAGGAACTCACTCAAAGGAATACACTCAGTAAGGGCCTAGCTTGTACGCTCAGTGCAGAATAACAGAAATATTCGGAAAAGGACAAAGTAATTATCTTCTGATTAAGGGTGAGAATTTATAGTTGTAGCGTGGCAAAACCAATTTAAGGAACATTTTCTTCTTCAAGAGAATAACATCTGTAATGGCCTAAATGAAAACGTTTGGCTGATGATTTTATACAGAGAGATGTAAAGTATTAATGAATTAGCCACAACCTAAATCTAAGCAAAGTGGAATGGCTTAATAATTGATAGTATATTCTTGTTACAGATTGTCATATAGGTATCTAAAATGGTACAGACATTTAATATCAGGTTTTTGAAGAATTTCTAGTATAACAGGAAAATGTGCAAAACTAGTGTTATATGTTGAACGATTTAAAACTTTAATAAAATATAACAGCTTAAGCTATGATCTATACTTAAATTTATATATTATTAGTATCATTATGATTATAATAAATTTTAAGTTATGTTAACACACCATTTTATCACATATGCATGTATATACACATATTATGCCCACACATGTGTATGTACACAGTTATATACACACAAGCACACTCAAAAAACTATACCAAAGTTTTAATAGAGGTTACCTCCGGATGGTAGGATTATGGATTACTTTTATTTTTTTAATTTATTTTTTAATAATAGGTACGTGTTGTTTATGAAAAACAATAAATATTTAATGGGCAAAGTGGGAAAGGATAAATTGGGAGTTCGAGATGTGCATATACTGCAAGGTATAAAATAGATAAACAACCAGTTTAAACTGAATAACGCAGGGAACTATATTCAATGTCTTGTAGTAGCCTGTGGTGAGAAAGAACATGAAAGGAATATATGTACGTACATGTATGACTGGGACAACATGCTGTACTCCAGAAATTGACACAAGATTGTGAGCTGACTATACTTCAATAAAAAAGAAAAATAAATTTAAAAAAATCACATGATGTATTTGCCATGATTTTTATTTTAGATCCATGGCACTGGTTTGTAAGTGTCCTATCACAATATGTGGGTAAAAGTCTTCATTGTTTCAAAATTTACTTCAAAACAAAGTTAATATGAAATTCTTACTATCTTGATTTTTTTTAAAAGGGTGAAGTTGGCCAGCAAGGTTCTCCGGGACCCACCCTCTTGGTGCAGCCACCTGATTTTTGTCTCTATAAAGGAGAAAAGGTAATTGCCAATCCATATGATCCCTTGGTAAAGTAGGGATGGCCAGCTCTTCTTGAACACATACCTGTGCCGGTGCAAAGCTGGGCACCCGCCTGTGACACTGCCTCAATCCCAAGGCAACCTTTACAGGTTGGTACTATTATTAGCCTCATGGTACAGAGCTGAAAAATGGGGCTTGCAAAGGATGCCAGTGTTCTCAAGCTCACCCAGCTGCTGTGAGGCAGACCTCGACCTCGCTGGGGCTGCTGGACCGTGACCTGTCCTCCCAGAGTCAGTGTCCCATTAATGTTGTCTTTGATATGTGGGCTGAAAAGACCACTGGAAATCCAGTTGTCCCTTAGCTTTTGCATATGGGTTTGATGTTTTGATCATTGAAAAGGTGACAGATGCTTAGAACTGGGCATGTAACGGACTCTTGGCAAATATTAATACCTGTGTCAGCCTCCGGCACTGATGTTATGGATGCCACGTGCAGATTCTGCTGTCAGTCTTCAGTCACTGGATTAAATTTCACTACCTAGCTCAAAATGAGCCTCTCCCATTCCCAGGCTGCATCTGCCTCCATGGCTCCAGGGTGGTCCCCCTCGGGGCCCACCATGTTATACTTCTCACACAGAACTGGCCTGAAGAGTGTCAGGTTTAAAGTTGTGCTTGGATTTTAGCTGCTAATTAGTGATAGTTGAAGAGTAATCCCTTATTTCAAATATTAGTCAAATGGTTGTTGAAAGAGGTAATTTCTGAAAGAGATAGAATTCAGTGTGTTAAATAAGAGTAAGCCAGATTGTATCCTCTGTGGTTTTTAGGGCATCAAAGGAATGCCAGGAATGATTGGAGCTCCTGGACCACCGGGACCCAAGGTAATTTATTTAAATAACCTTCTTTGTATGATGAGCTATTTTAATTTAAAAAATATCTTTACGTGGTTATTATCATTGCTTTAAATGCTGATATATGTTACTAGAATTTTTCACTATTCTATTCACTTCCCAAAGTAATTGTTTTCTTTAAGCTGCTGGCGATAATTTTTATTTTTCATTTTGTTTTTGCATCCCACGTTGCTGAAATATTGCTGTTTGAACCTCTCTAAATGTTTTCGTCTCTTTAAGGGAGAACCTGGTTTTGGAGCAAAAGGAGAGAAAGGTATTCCTGGGTTCCCAGGACCTCGGGTAAGGACCATTCACACCATCCTGAACTTCAGTGAGTCTGGAGGCATTTGTCTCTCACATTCTCATAAGACTAGATCAATATTTCTGAAAGTCCAAAAGTGAATATTATCTCAAAGAAGAATTTTAGTCAGCAAGAACGGTGTGATAGCTAAATGTCTCAGAACATCCCTTCCACTGACATCATTTAGATAAAACAGGCAAGCAGACAATGGACGAATTGGCAGGAATTGTGGCATTTCCTGACTGGCTCAGTGTCAGTGATAGTAACTTGAAATTGTTAACTTAAGCCTATTTGATAAAAGAAGGTACTGATCTAGGGGCAGTAGCTAGAAAAAACCCACAGTATCAAGCCTAAAACATCACCAGACATGCCACTAATAGGTTTCCCATTAGTAGAGTGGCTATGAAGGCCAGACCCCAGTGGGCATAGGAATATTACTGAGCCATAAAAAAGAATAAAATGATGCCATTTTCAGCAACATGGATGGACCTGGAGATTGTCATACTAAGTGAAGTAAGCCAGAAATAGAAAGAAAAATATCATATGATATCACTAACATGTGGAATCTAAAAAATAAAACACAAATGAACTTATTTACAAGACAGAGACTTGCAGACATTAAAAACAAACTTATGGTTACCACAGGGGAACGTAAGGGAGGGATAAATTGGGAGTTTGGTATCTGCAGTTACTGACGACTATGTATAAAATAGGTAAACAACGAGGTCCTGCTATATAGCACACGGAACTATGTTCAGTGTAATAGCCTATAATAAAAAGGATACGAAAAGGAATATATATAACTGAATCACTATACTGTATACCAGAAATTAAAACAACATTGTAAACAATTTAAAAAAAACAAAAAAGATATTTATCCCAGTGCAAACATTAAATTAAGTAAATTAAAATGGAAGAGCAACAAAAACAACAAAGCTGATGTTTTTAATTCAAAGCACTGGCAAGGATGTGAATTTGAATAAGATTAAAGATCAGTTAAAATAGCAAATGTTATAAAGAAATGGAATCCATTTTATATTTATATCCTTTTATTCAATTACTTTTGCAGACAGGATTAAATACCCATGTAGCAATCTCATAAGGTGAAAAATAATTCACTGAACCAGTTTATGTGTTTTGATTTAAGCTTGTGTTGATTTTTGTGAATTTCTTAGGGTGACCCTGGTTCCTATGGATCTCCAGGTTTTCCAGGATTAAAGGTAAATGCCCACCATTATAGAGATGATAAATTCATTTTCATTAGTAAATGTAATTCAGCATCATTCAAAAGTTGTATACCAGGGCCTGTAAATTCACACACAGGAACGGGAAAGGGAAACACATTTATGTTACATGATTTCGCTGTGGGTACAAAAACTAAAGCACAAAACTGTCTGATGCAACCCAAAAGCCGTGTTGAGATTTTGCACAGAATCTCAGTGAGCATGTGTCATTCAAATTAGACGAGAAGGAGATGATTTTTCACCCAATCACATTTTTTTTTTTAAAGAAGACTTGTTTTTGGTTATTTGTAGGGAGAACAAGGACTGTTTGGAGATCCTGGGCCATTTGGATTTATTGGTCCAAAGGTAAAAAGTGAACCTGGTTGAGTACAGCCTGATAACACTCTGTATCCTGTATGTTATCTAATTTATTTTTTTAATATTTCCAAGAATCATTAAACAATAAGTTAGCTTTACATCTATTACTTTAATGCATGTTGTAATGATTACATTTTATGCTCGAACAATGATAGTTTTGAAGGTGAATAATAATGAAAGCTTTAAAATTTCTTTAGAGATCATATAGAATCATGATTAAAAACAGAAGGAGCCGTGGAGAGCTCTTTGCTTTGACCATCACTGCGTTTTCTCTTTCTTTGTAACCTTGGTGACCTCACCTTCAGCACCTGTGGAGGACAAGCCACAGTGTCATTAAGGGGACACAATTAAGGGGGACAATATCTGCTGCTAAAGTTAAATGTAGATTCAGATCCTGTATCTGTCCTAGAGTGCAAGCTAGGCACGGATGCTCATAGTACATCTAAGAAACTTCATGGCTTCAGAGGTGTCCCATTTATGGGCATGGAATCATTTGCAGGGGGCGGGTAATTCGGTTTATTTATTATTTGTCTGTTTATTTGTTTTAATGGTGGTACTAGGGATTGAACCCAGGACCTCGTGAGTGCTAAGCAGGCATTCTACCACTGAGCTGTACCCCTATGGAATCATTTTTGGAGTTTGATTTTTTTTTTTTCTTTTGTAAGAACTCTGCCATTTGGCTATTTACTTCTGCTCGTAGGTAGGAGGTCATATTGCTTTGTTCCTCTTAGAACTCCATAAACTGTGTATTTCTCTAGTCAGCCTATAAGCTTGACTTCTTATATGAATGCACTCTGGGTCCTTCTAATATTTACTTAAAGCCAGGACACATGAGACAGACATCACTATTTGAAAAGTGAACGAATGAATGATTTCAGGGGGATCCTGGAGACCGTGGACGCCCAGGACCACCAGGTGTTCTGGCAACTCCATCTCTTCCACTCAAAGGTTTGTGTTCTATTCAGTTTCTCTATAAATTGCACAGAGATGCCATGTGAGTAGTCCCCAGATAAGAGCTTGGCCCTGTCACCCTGTAGTTTACACCCTAGGCTGTAGTTACATATGCAAATCCTACCAGGAAAACACAGTTGCACAAGTGCAAACAGAGGTGTGCATCTTGGTTCGTCTCTATCAAATTTTATCTTAGTGTGTAAACCGTATACTGGGACTTTTATGTTACTTTCAGAAAATAGGTTTTTCAATCGTTAAAAATGTGTAAAGGCATTTGACTAAGCCAAGATGCCACCCCCCTGGGAAAAAGCAGCCTAGATCAGTGACAAAGACAATGTTACAACAAGTTCACATGTCTGTGGAGGAGGGGCGACGAAGCCTGAAATCTAAGATATTTCATTTCAAATATGGTGAGAAATTGCAAAAGAGTCTCTCAATTACCATGATAAGTACTTGTGTGTGAATTTTAAAATGTATGTGTATGTTCCTTATATACAGCATGGCATTCTCTTTGGCAGGCCCCCCAGGGGATCCGGGGCGCCCTGGCCGCTATGGAGAAACGGGGATGGTGGGACCACCTGGTCTGCCTGGTCCCCCAGGTAGACCGGGGGAAGTCTGTGCAGGTATGAATTCTTCCACGTGCCAGGTTTGCTCCATCCTCATCTGCACCGGGGGCTCCCCATAAGATTACCACATGCAGATAAGACTTTGAAGCCGCTGCTAGAGTTAGTGTGTTTCTTTATCTCTTGCCCACCTTCCTGGAAAACTCTCCCTATGGACATCTGCTTGTTAAAATTTAGTTCATCCACCTAGGCCCCAACTTATATCTTCTGCATGAAATGTAGAGACACAAACTATGAATTAAAAAGTAAAACTTTGATACAGACTTAGTTAAAAAAACAACAAAAAGCCCCAGTTCTCCCCTCTCCCCCCAAAATCAAAAAACAACAGCCTAACCCCTTTCGAAACTCCTATGGCTCATGGTACTATTTGATGAAAAGCCTGAAAAATAATCCTGTTGACGAAAGACTTTGATCTCTTTCAAGTGCTGTCTTAGTTAATATTCCCAGGAAGATTAGGAATAAAAGTTTGGAGGGTATTTGCATTCTGTGAACCCAGGAGAACTGATTAAACGTGTGAGGAGGAAAGTCTTGAGTAAATGTAACTTTATCCAGGCTGTCTCATGTCACATTTACTGAGAAGTAAGAAATTTCCTGAGATACTCAACTGTGAACTACAAAGTTCTTGTTTAATCTTTCATGAATCCCGTTTTCACTTTGTAGGATCTGATGACCTGAAAAGCAGTAAATAAAAAAGCTTTGTTTAGTACATTTAATCTTTAGATATCGCGGCCATGGCTTAATTGACCCGGGGATATATTAATCATACAGGACTCTCAGGAAGCACTGAGACCCTCTTCTTAGATTTCTCCTGTTGGGGTTGTTTATAATAAAATAGTGCCTCCAGCAGACTGAAATCAAAACCCAATGGGAGTAAGTAACACACGTCTTTAGCCGATTCAAAACCAAGTATAACAGGAAGCTTCTTAATTCCAAAAACCTTTTCAAAAAGAATTAACCCATATTTTGACACCAACCCATAGTAAGACATAATTTTATATTGTGTAGCATTTACATTACATTACACTCAAGCATGTATCCATAGATACATATGGTTGAAACACAGATTTCACAAAATAATGCCTTTGGGGTATACGATGCAGTCTCTTTTCTATCCCGTTCTTTTCTTTTGAAAACAGAGTTTTTAGTGCTGACCACAACTTAACTGATTTCATGCCCTACAAGTGGGTGGTCAAAGCTGCGATATGCCCTGCGCTGTAACCCATTCTCCCTGTTGGAAGCTGGTTGAGCATCTTCCCTGGCACCAAGGCAAGACAGCAGGCAGCATCCGGGTCCATCCAATGGCTGATGGTAGAGATTCTGAGTCAGGTCTCAGGAATGTTATGAAGACAAGAGGGTGGCCAATTCCACAGGAATACATGTTCATTTTGTTTTAAGTACACTAATGTAGGTAGCCTTTATTATACGTATTTTATTTTATAATCATCAATAGTGTTTACCATGAGATAAGCAGGGTTTTGGAGTCAGACACCTGTGGCTGAATCCCAGCCTTCCCAAATAGTGTAATATAGTGAAATAGCTATGTGTTTACACAATGGACTGAAAACTTTCCAGGTTCTAGTACTTACCAGCTGTATGATCTTAGGCATTTATTAAACCTCTCTGTGCCTCAGTTTTCCCACCTGCAAAATGGAGTTCTTGTTACAGTTGAAAGAAGTAATATGTATACCGTTCTTAGAATACAGCTTGGCCTATGGTAAAAACTCACTATGTTAGCTATGATTATTATTACACATATTTGGCATAAATTTTCTGTCTTACCTATAAGATATAAACTTTGCAAGGCTGTTTGAGGAGTAAAGATAATGTTTAAAAACATGTGTTAAGCCCCAGCACATACACACACAATAATGAAAGCCTTCAATTCAATTTGCATGCTACATTACTGATGGCCCACAGGGGTTCAATTGTCTATTGTTGAACAAATAACCCCAAACCTAGTGGTTTAAAACAAAAATATTTAGTATATTACCCTTCGCTCTTTCTGTGGTTCAAGAATTCAGAAAGGGCTGAGCTGAGCGATTCTAGAGCAGGGATTTTCACATGGTTGCAGCCATAGAGTGGCTGAAGCTGAAGCATGAGGGCTGGCCGACCATCTCTCTCCTCTATCTCTCATATACTCTCAAGCCTCTCTGTGTGGCTCTGTACTGATTTTATCCTTTCCTTACAGCATGGTGGCTTCCAAGCAGTGACATTGCTTCCATGGTGGCTCAGGACTCCAGTCCCAGGCATTTCAGCTCACAAGGCAGAAACTGAATCATCTTTAATAACCTAGCCTTGGAAATTATGTGGTGTCCTTCCATTATACTCCATTAGTGCAAACAATCACAAAAGGCTGGCACACTTAAGGGAAGAGGAACACACCACCTCTTGCCAGGGGGGTGTTGAGGTTCTACATGAGCATGAGGGACAAGAGCTACTGTGGCGCTATCTTTGAAAATGGCAGTCTTCCACAGAGAGACTCTGGAAGCAGGCACGCTTAGGGAGAAGCGGCGGGAGAGATGATCACTCCCACACGAAGTCTTCTGGCTGTCTTTAAGCCAAAGCCGCCGGCAAGAGGGGGTAGGCTTTGCAGGGGAAGCAGGATTTAGCTGCTGCCTTATTACTCGCTTTGACCTCCTCAGAACACATTGAACATCCAATCGTTTCCTGAGAACATGCTATTGCCAGATACTGCAGAAAGCTCCTTATGTGGGTTACTTTATTTAATCCTCATTCCAAGCCTCTGAGGTAGATATAGAGGATTAAATAAGTTAAATAACCTACTTTAGTACCTGTGACTAGAGAGAGGACACCAGGTTCAAATTCAGCATCTCTATACTTTCCTGCCAACCTATGTTGGTATGGTATTTTATATGTTACATAGATCATTGTGTGAATCCCTTTTATGGGGGGCTGTGTTAGGAAGATATACTCTCTTTAATTTGGGGGTAAAAGATTAGAAGGCTGTCTCCATGTCAGCATACCTAAAGCATGTCCAAATATGACATTTTAGTACCTAAAAAGGCAATGCCAGCTTTCTTATTAAATTCTACTAGTCAATGATAATGATAAAAACAAAGGGCTTAAAATTAAATGCCAGGTACCTATCTACATGATTTAATGTATTATCTCATTTTTTCCTTTAAAAATTTTTGTTGAAGTATAGTTGATGTACAATATTTTATGTTACAGGTGTATAATGTAGTGATTCACAATTTTTAAAGATTATGCTCCATTTATAGTTATTATAAAATATTGGCTATATTTTCCATGTTGTACAATATTTATACATAATAGTTTGTAGCTTACTTTATACAGAATAGTTGGTATCTCTTAATCCCCTACACCATATTGCCCTTCCCACTTCCCTCCCCCTACTGGTAACCACTAGTTTGTTCTCTGTGAATCTGCTTCTTTTATGTTATATTCACTAGTCTGTTGTATTTTTAAAATTCTACATATAACTGATGTCATACAGTATTTATCTTTCTGTGAGTCCATATTTTAATTCACTACATGTGCTAATATGTTTATACAGATCATTTTTATCAAGTTATCAAAGTGGAAAAAATTTTAAGTATTTTTAATGAAATAATATATATTTCTTTTTCAATAACCATAAAGAATGGAGAGAAGGTAAGAAAGTCTGATTCCTCAAGCCTTTGTTATCACTTACTTGTGTGCTTGTTTCAAAGGAGGTGAGGCATTTTGATGGCTGGGATACCCGGTTAATTTTTAACTATTTTTTTACCTCTTAAAAAATTCCACAGCCCAAGAAGAGTGTATTGATCTTGACTTCTTCTACAGAAGAATTTAATCTGAGAATGTATGTGGTTTTTATTCTTGATTTCTCTTGAAGGCATGATGGGACCCCCTGGGCCACGAGGGTTTCCTGGTCCCCCAGGATTTCCAGGGGCAGCTGGGATTCCTGGGAGAGCTGATTCTGCTCCAGGAAAACCAGGGAACCAGGGACCCCCTGGGTTCCCTGGAGCACCAGGGCTGCCGGGACCTCCAGGACCAGAAGGTAAAGTGTTCCTTTCACACTCCTTGGCATTTATGTTGCATTTGATATTTGCAGTATCATTCAGAAAATGTGACTTTTCAAATTTTAAAAAGTTATCTAATATTTCATAATCAAGTTAGTCTTATTCATAATACAAAAAAAAGTAGACTGGTCTTGGACTACCACACCAATTAAAGTATATGAAAATATTTGGTTGAGAATTTAAGTGTGGTGATAAAATTTTGTAAGTGAACACAATTTTTATTTTTAAAATATATTTTCATTTTTGTCAGAGTTATATATGGACCTGGCTTAAGAGGCAAACAGCTTTATGAAGGCCTGTTGTCAAGAACTGCCATCCCAGGCAAACCTTTGGCTTATTCCTGCCTCCCCAGGGGCAATTATTTCCCCACAATTAGCTGGATCTTTTATTATTTGCCTCTGTATTGCCATGCAACATACATATATTGCTGTTTCTTAATTTTTCAATTTGAGCATTATCTTTTGACTTTCTTCTCTAGAAGATGAATTTGCCTCTCTCTCCCTACCCACCACACATGTGGATATGTTCCACTCCTACAACCTATCAATATAGTTATCATTATCATTTTAGGTAAATAAATATTCAGTATTTACATGGAGCGGTTATATAAATGCTATTCACCAGTTTAGCCAGTTTAGCCATGTAATAATTTGTATTATTACTTTCCCAGCATAAATTTTGGTTAATAATAGTCTTAGATTCTTATATGTTTGCTTGGTTTTCAACATACTTATTGCTAATTCAACCTCAAACTATCTAGAATTGTATCAATCTCTTAATCGTACATTCTAACTCATTACCAGTATTATCTCCTTAAATAAATCTCTCCTGGAGCCTTTTGAGTTGTTCAGATTAGGGGGTTGCAGTTTAAAAGCTGATACTGAGATACGACCTTGAGATCTTCCTTCACCTTTATCTGAGGAATTCTCTCTCTGTCTCAGTCTCTCTCTGGATCCTCTTGTTTCCCACAAATATATTTCTTTGAATGGTTTACTGTCTCATTATACTTTGCAAGAAACTGTGTAAATTTGAGGTATCGTCACTGTCCAAAATGTCTTTATTCTCCTGCAGCATTTGATTGATAGGTTGGCTGAGCATAAAATTCTAGGCTGGAATTATTTTTCCTTCAGGTTTTTGAAGGCATTTTCTATTGTTTTCTAATGTTGTTACTGAGAAGTCCAATAATACTTGGATACTTGATCCTTTGTTTAAAATCTTTTTTCTTCTCTGAAAACTTACAGGAATTTTTCTGTTTTCGGTGTCTTTCAATTTTACAATAATTTCCCTCAGTGCAGGTACCTTTAGATTATTTTGCAGGCACTCTGAACAGTTTCAATTGAACACAAATCCTTCATTTCTGGAAAGATTTCTTGAAGTATTTCTTTGAAGATATTCTCTCCTCCATTTTTTTTCCTGTTTACTATTTTTGGACTCAATATATTTATCTCTTAGAGAATCAATCCTACATGTCTCTTTTTTTCTAATCTTCATTCTATTATTCTTCACCTTTTAATTTTTCTGTAATTTTCTGGTAGACTTCCTCAGCTTCATCATCCAAACCTGCTCCTGAATTTTTAAATTTCTACTTTCATAATCATTTTCTAAAAATTTCTGAGGATTTTGTTGTTTCTTTTAAATATTTCTTTTTGCAGCAGCCTGTTCATGTTTCAGGGATGAAATGTCTTCCCTCATCTGCTTTTTAAGCTATATAGTTCATTTTAAAGATTTCTTCTTACTGCATTGTATGTTTATCCCATTTTGAGGTGGTTTGTTCTTTCCTGCTGCAATTTTTGAGAAGGGATTCTTACTATTTAGCTGCTTTAAAAAAAAAAAAAAAAGACAAAAACCAAATCATCCTGTCTGGGCCTCACCCTTAACTCTATTTTAGAGGTACCAATTCCTAACCTTTGGGAATGATTTCTCCTGTAAATTGTGTTTCTTTTTCTGCTTTCCCCACAGCCTGCTTGGAATTCGGCTTTTTAAGGTCTGCTAAATCTTTTTTACATTTTTTTTTTTTGCTATTGTTTCCTCTCCCTTTTCCTTTGTCTTGCAGGATTATGTCTTTTTGTAATATTCTTTTACTGCCTGTTGTTTACTAGTAATTAGGGAGGGCAAGAAACTTATTGTTTACATTTTAACTGTCATCTTTAATCAGATGTCTCTGAATTTTTGCTTTTACAAACTCTGCTGTATGCTTTCTTTATTAGGTAATTATTGATCACTGAAGGGGGAAAAATGTCTTTGCCATATACTTACTCTTAGGTTTTTTGTTTATTTGTTTTGTTTTGGCATATTTGTTTGTCTTGTTATCCATTACCTTGATCTGCAATTCATTAAATTACAGCTGAGATTAGGGATGGTTTTATCAATGGTTATGATAGCAGAAACTTGCTATGACAATTGTATGGTCTTTTTGTGAACATATTCTTCTATCAGAGAGAAAAAAGCATAAGAAAAGAATAGAAAAAAAGAATGAGGTTGAGGGGATGATGTGCATGCAAGAGACACTTCTACTTGTTCTGTTGAAGATATTCAAAAAATTGTGTGATTCTTTCTGTCCACCCCCTTTCCCACTGTAAAGTTGTATATTGTAGTGTTGGGCATCCTGGACCACAAGGAATAAAAGGCAGAATGGGTCCTCCAGGAAGAAGAGGCTCAAAAGGAGAAAAAGGCAAGTATGCATCAAAGGTAAAATTTCTAAAAAACAACCACATATGGAGGATCGGGAGGCATAACAAAATGTATGATGTGGCATTTCATTTAGATTTTTTCCTCACCTTAATTACGCCTATGAGTACTTACCTCATTGTATGCTTATGACGTGATTAGAACTTATCAAAAAGTCAAATCTTTATATCTCAGAGTATAAAGGAGATACTTTCCTGCCTTGAAACTTGCCTCAGAGTGGTGACTTGTTCCATGAGGTTCTCTCAGTTCCTTGAAAGAAAGCAGAGATAGGACAGTTTTGATCTTTAATTTTGGTTTCTCTCTGTGGGTCCCTTATTTCATAGACTCATCAAGTTCCTTTAGGTCTATGTTTCTACACCTTAAATTATTTGATGCCTTTTGACCAACTGAGTCAGGTGGGTAGGAGAACTGAAAAAATGTCCTAAAGACACTTTTTTAGACTAAAGGTCCTGATTAGAAGGTGTGTTGTAGTGAATTATCAGTTGTATTATGCAATGCAGTCCATGGTCTCTCTTCACATATTATTTGGATTCTTTAAATGTTTAGAGTTTATGCTCTAACCCATTTTTTGTTGTTGTTTTTGCAGAAGGAGCCAAATTAAGAGTTTTTTTTTTAAAGTAGGAACCAAATAAGAGACTTCTAAACTTTCATTTTTTTATTTTTAACACTTTTTATTGATTTATAATCATTTTACAATGTTGTGTCAAATTCCAGTGTAGAGCACAATTTTTCAGTTATACATGAACATATATATATATTCATTGTCACATTTTTTTCTCTGTGAGCTACCACAAGATCTTGTATATATTTCCCTGTGCTATACAGTATAATCTTGTGTATCTATTCTACGTTTTGAAATCCCAGTCTGTCCCTTCCCACCCCCGCCTCATTTTTAAAGTTTCTTCAGGAGAATTGGACATCCGCTTTTTCCCCTAGATTTTGTCAGGATGAGTTTATTAAGACCCAAAACACCCCATTTGTCTAGAAATATGTCCACCCCCATCGACCATGCCCTGTGCTCCCCACATCACACGTTATCAGTTGTCTGCGCTAAGAATTGTGCACATCAAATGCTTTTTGTTCTTATTTGCACTATTGGTTTTGTACAGTAAAAACCTTTATTGGGATTTCATTCAGGAAATAATGACAATGCCTTTTATTCTCTGTCTAGGAATTGCAGGGCTCTGTGCCTGCCAGCCTGGTCCCATGGGCCCACCGGGCCCCCCTGGACTTCCTGGAAGGCAAGGTAGTAAGGGAGACTTGGGGCTCCCTGGGTGGCCTGGAGAAAAAGGTTACCCAGGCCCACCTGGTGCCAGAGGATCCCCAGGGCCTCCAGTGAGTAACGTTTCTCAGTATCCATCTTTCTAGTTGAAAGAGACAGCTAGAGCTAGAATTCAGTTATCCCTCTTTCTAATTCATAGTGTGACATGTATTTTATGTTTCAAATCTATAAATATATCAATGACCAAAATTCATCTCTATTCTTTTATTCATTCATTTATTCATCATTCTTTCAATTATTTATTAAACTAATAGTTATTGAGCATCTACTATGCTCCAGGAGCTATTCTAGGTGCTGGGGACACAGCAGGGACCAAAACACAATCTCTGCCCTCCTCCACCCTGTTGGGAGGACACATACCATGTAACAGACAAGTGAACATACAGTGTGGCAGATGGCAGTAAAGGCCATCACCATCTAGCGGCTGGGGAAGAGAGCAAGGGCAGAGCAGGAGATAAAGTCAAAGAAATGGCTGGAGGCTTGGAGGGTAGGAGAGCTTGGGGTTTTGTCCGAGGGGTGGATCAGATCTTGTGCTCCGAACGGCAGGGAACAGCCAGTGGAGAGTTTTAAGAGAGAGACATCATCTGACATTAGTTAGAACTGGATCATTCTAGTACTTTTGTTAACAACAGACCACAGGGGACAAGGGAAGAAGGCGGGAGATTTAGCTGGGAGATTGCCGCCGTAATCTTGGTGAAATATGACAGTGGACAGGTTTCCATGTTAGTGTTGGATGTGGTGGGAAGCAGTGAGATGCTGAATCTATTTTGAAGACAGAGCCAACATACTGGCTCTTTGACTTGACCTGAGATATGAAAAGAAGAGAAGGAAAGGCTGGAGCCAAGATGGGGCAGACAAGGCGAGGAGCAGGCGTGGTGTTAGAAGGGATGGAATGTCATTGGGAATTGCCAATTAGACCAGTGAGTGGAAGTGTCGAGTTGGCTGTGGAGTGATGTTCCAGTGAAGGATTCAGATGAGAGATCGGGCTGGAGCTATCAGTATTGGCTTTGTCAGAGTCTGCGTGATATTTCATGCTGGAGAGTGGATGAGATCTCGCATTGGCTCTCATTTGCTGGCCATTCCAAGGGACCCTTACATGTGACTCAGATGGAGTCACCGTTGTCCCTCAGAGTAAAATCACTGCCCCCTGGGGCACTCCTCTGGAGATTGGAGATAGCCCTTGTCATCTTGGGGTGGCCTGGAGCCTAACCTTCAACCCTAAAGTAATCCTTTCCATTCTTCCCAGGAAATCTCATAAAATAAGGTTCCAGTCTGAGAGCCTTGAGTGAGGGTGATGGTTAAGCTCCCCCTGCACCACGCTTGTCATACTTGCAAAGCACACTTGCAAAGTTGATTTAACAAGAAGCGAGGTCTTTAATACATGTATGTTGAATGAGAATGGCTGCCATTACTAAGTAGCTCACATTTTATAGTCTGCTTTTTTAATCCAACATTTTGTGATACTCATTTTTTGTGTGTTGTTACTTAATCTTCTTAGTGAATGTTTTATTGGCTCCAGAATATTTTTATACCTTGACATTATGCTGCTTCTCTGAGCTCACATCTTGGAGTGTGGATTCCTAGTTGATCCAGGGATCTCCTGGTGAAGGTTTATGTAATTCAGTTGCTCCTGGGCTTACCTCTTTCAACCGACCGTATTTCTGATGTCTTTGTTCTGTGAATGATTCTATCCCTGTGACTTCTCTGTATTAAGTTCATCACATTGTGGCCACATTTATGGACCAGGTTCCTGCCATGGGGCACATGAAAGGGAAGGAGGGAGGGAGGGATGGACAGAAGGAGAGAGCTTGACAGACCCATGGACAGCCACTATTGGGTCTTCTCATCCCTCTGTACACTTTCTCTCTCATCTGCTGGTCCAGCCACAGATTGGTGGGAAAACAGAAAACAGAGAAGTAAGTTTAAGTTCTTTGCAATGTTTTTTGTGGTTGGACCAAAGCTTCGTATGCATTGCTTTAGCCTGAGAGTGCTTCCTAGGATGGGGGTTTCCCACCAGGATGCTCTAGTGTAAGGCACGGGGCTTAGGAGCACGTGGACCAAGTTTCAAATTCCAGTTCTGACACAGGTGAGCTCTGTGGTCTTCCTGCAAAATGGATATAACAGCACCTGTTCTGCAGGTTCATTGGTAAGAATTCAATTCAGCCCTATATTCTGAGAGCTTCAAGGCACACACCAGTGAACCAGATGGCCAGGGTCGCCCCCCCCCCCCGAAGAGTTGCAGGACAAACCAAAGGTTGCAAACTGCCACGGGCTCAGTCTGAACTCCCTGGCAGATTTGGTTTTGTGCTCCAGTGTTCGTTTTTGTATTACAAATACGAGATTTATGGCTGCCCTTGGAAAACTGAAAGTTCACCAGCACTGGTCAGTGTGTTCCTGCTGCTGCTGGGAGCTGAGAGGTGGCCACGCCCTTGAGAGGAGGTCTGGGTGCTCCGGTCTCCACCACACCTGCCCACCTACTTCCGTCGGAAGGACATGGTCCCTCTGGGCATTGAAGTCCTTAATCTGGACTGTGAATAAAACAACTAGTTTGTGCTGCCCTCGGGGACTTCTTTGCTGTTGCTGGGATTCTGTTGCTGTGTTAACACACCTGTTACGTGAACTCAAGTCTTAGAATAGCTCTTGACGCCAAGGCAGCTGGGAACCTTTGCCCCAGGAATTTCTTAGCTTGTGCATTTATCTCGCATGCTGTCTAAGGCCATGAAGGCAAGACGGTCTTGTTAACGGCTGTGTCCTCCATACACAGAATAATGCCTGGCAATTAGTAGGTTCTCAGTAAACGTCTCTTCAGTGAAAGCGGAAGACAGCTCTGATGATGTTTGTTTGTTTGTTTTCTTACTAGTTCAGCTAAGTCTGTGATCTGAATCTAGTGCTTGAAATTCTCCATCTGCAGAGCATTAGGGCAATTCAGAGTACACCCTGAATCTCCAAGGAGCTGGCTAGTAAACTGCTCAGACTCCAGGGTGAATTCATTCTTCAGGGTACAGGGTCTTGCTTACCTCAGCACACCACTGCTGTTCTCCTTCTGGAGAGAAAGCGGTTCACATGCTGTGTGAACAGCTTTCTGTCTTGATGGCTGATACATTAGAAGGACATTTTAATTAACCATCGCTTGGATTGGATACTCTATGCCATACATTTTGGCCCTGTCTCGCTGTCACTTTGGACTTAGCACATAGAGTAAAAGTAAGAACTAAGACAACACTCAACCCATGTTCCCACTTTAGGATTCCTAAAATTCTTTTCTTGCTTAATTTGGCTATTTCTACCAAGAAATTTGTTCCACTCACCTTGCTGGTGCCTCACAGACATCATTACACACAGGACGCTGTACTAGAGCGATGTTCTTGGCAGGACTGAGTGGTGTGTGTGGAGCTGTATTTTCTCTGCATTAAATGGCTCCAAACTGTTTTTATCCACTTCAATTTTTCTACCTGTTGTGTGCATTTTTGTCTTTTTCCTCACTCTAACTGCTTGATGCTGTCATCATGCTCATCTCTACTGGTACCTCTTCTCCCCTTTGTAGTTCACTGCTTATAAACTAATGGAGGCCAGTTAA
The DNA here is from genome assembly GCF_048773025.1 of Camelus bactrianus. Taxonomy (NCBI): domain Eukaryota; kingdom Metazoa; phylum Chordata; class Mammalia; order Artiodactyla; family Camelidae; genus Camelus; species Camelus bactrianus. The sequence continues at coordinate 94,970,122 of NC_133543.1, read as the reverse complement.
AAAGACAATTAAGCTTGCTGGGACATGTTGTTAGACTGTATGAAAATAAGACAAGGAGGCGTCTGGCCTGCTCAGTCATTTCCACCTCCTTCCAGATTTTTGTCTAGGTTTCTTGCTTATTGAGGTCTACCAGGTAAGGAACGTTAAGCTATGCATAGTGCTTCTATAACCGTATTTACTGTAATGCTTGGTCATCCTAGTACATCAAAAGTAGGATTACAGATTTTGGACATGGCTTACTACTTAACAATAGGTAATACTTACAAAACCATGACCCAGGGCAGAGTTGAGGTCAACAGATGATGAGCTCTTTGGCCAAAAGGAGGGGCTTACTTGCCGTACAGGAATATATTGATGACAGGAAGGGTCCTTGTCTCTCCTTCTCTTTTTCATCAATGTTCTTCAATATCACAGTGTTTTCATCACACACAACCATTCTTAAACCTCTCCCTTCAGCTCTAGCGGCGGCTCTTGTGGTTAACCCTCCCCCCGCCCCTTTTTCCTCCCAGTTCTACATTACAACACCCAAATTAATTATAATTTAATTATAAATTATTCTGAGATAAATTTTTATTTGATGACTCTCAAGAAGTTGCACAATCATACAGAGAGAGTGCCCTTCATCCCGCGTCCCCCCAGTGATATCCTACATAACCACGTACATTGCCAAAACCAAGAAACTGGCATTGATACATTTCTCTTGACTCACGTACAGACCTTATTCAGATTCCACCAGCTTTTACCTGCAGCCTAAGAGTCTCAGTTTTGTACGGGAGGAGCCACCTTGGAAGGCAGGAAAGAGAATGACACCAAGGGTGCCAGACTAGAATCTAGAACAGGTGGTTTAGAAGGAAAGAAGAGAGTGATTCGATGTATACAAATCATTTTTTGACCCGTCACAATTCAACCGATTTGTTCCTCTTATTTTCCACCAAGGGAAGACCTGGTGCACGAGGACCACCTGGAAGCAAAGGAGAGAAAGGCGACATGGTTGTGTCAAGAGTCAAAGGTGAGCGTAACCCATCAGTTAGCTCCCTGCTGTTTGTGTGTGATCTGTGAACCGTTCTCTAGCATTAATTTCCCCTGTGACCACAGATCAGGTCTATAATAAGGTTTAGGGTTGTTGATATTGCTTAAAAGATGCTCCCTGCCCTTCGGAGTTGTGTGAATATTGAGGCTTAGTTCTCTGTCTCTTATTTGAAGACATAACTAATCCTTTAGTCACATACTCAAATCCTCGTTGTTGTGAGTTGGGTTTGAAGCAAGACCTCCTTTGACCTGACTGGTGTTTATCGGTATGCTGCATTGTAGCATCCTGTATTAATTAAGAATATTTTAGTTGTAAGTGACAAAAACCTAGCTTGAAGTCGTATTTTTAGAAAAGTAATTTATTAACCTCCCTAAACAAAATGTGAAGGGTTAGATGTGGAATTTGCACTGGGACAGCTGCATCTTGCATTTTTCATCGCACCAGCTGCATTTCCTCCCCATCTGGCTTTCTGTGGGCTGTGCATAGGTGCCCTGAGGCAGATCCAAGTTCTTACAGTCAGAGGTGAAAGAGAGCTCTATTTCTTTCAGCTCCAAGTAGGAAAAAAAAAAAGTCCAGAAGGGATTGGATTAGCTTGGGGTACATGCCCAACCATGGACCATTCCCCGGTTCTCTATGGCCAGGGGATGGGGTACCATGTTTGGCATCACACAAGTAGGGGAAGATGCTGTTGTGATTGGCACCTCCACACACAACGTCCTTGTTGGAATGGAGGAAGAAATGTTTCCCAGATAGGAGATTCAGTGGGTTTGGTAATTGTCAGTCTCTCCTCTGACTTTTGCATGATTGTCTTCGTGTGACTTCTGTCAGCTGAGACACTCAGAGAGACACTCGGAGGAATCTCTACCAGCCCATACAGGGTCAAGGTCATTGCCTTTAGTTTTAGTCCTTGTTTCCTTCTACTTCACCCACTGCTGAGAAGGGCTTGAATCTTTTGGCCTTTGTTCCCAGGGCGCAAAGGAGAAAGAGGTCCTGATGGGCCCCCTGGATTTCCAGGCCAGCAGGGACAACACGGTCGAGATGGATATGCTGGAGAAAAAGGGGACCCAGGACCCCCGGTGTGTATAATCTCGTCCTGCTACAGAGCTTCACTTCCTTATATGGTCATGAATCATCTATTTCCCCTTCTCAATCATGTTTAAAAATCATGTTTCATTTTCATGGTGTTTGTTTTCTTCTGAGGCCCCTGTACCTACAAAGCCCGCCCTGGCTTGAGCTCTGCTCAGTTGACTCTGTAGGGTGGAGGACAGCGCACAGGTCCTGATAATTCCTTTAGTTCAGTTCCCCAGTGAAGAAGCACATGATGGGATGTGACAAGCAAAGAAGGATGGTCTAGTACAAATCCACTGGACGGACGTTGTGGCTCATGGAAGACCCCACTGATAAATGATATTTCAGCGTTTTTCAAATATGTTTTGGGTGGAAACCATATGTAGGGAATGAAGTTCGTAAGAAAAGATTCAGAGACATAGTGCAATGTTTAGGAACTCAGAGTATCTTGACATACAAATTATTTTTGAATGGTTATAATGCCGCAGAAGCTCAGCTAGACGTTTTACTTGTAGCAGTTGTCTTCCGAAGAGCAGTTATCTTTCAGATTTTACAGTAAGGAAATGGAGGCTTAGGGTATGTTACTCAAGGTCAACTATGCATCAAGCAGGCTAAACAGGTGTGAAAACCCCAGTCTGCCTTATTCCAAAGTACATCCTGTTTCCAGTAGCTACTGCTACCTGCCTCTGTCAGTGCTGTGAAAAGAAAGGACCATGTTCTGATTCTATAGGAACCCCTTCTGATGAAATATGTGTGAATAAGAGACCGAAGTTGGGAAATCGGATTAGATGGTGTTTATAGCTTTCTGGTCTTTCAGCTGATATCAAGTATGTAAAAAATCTTCCCTGCTTTAGACTTGGTAATCCCTGTTTAATTCATTCTCCCACTGAAGAAACTACAGTAATCCCCCCTTATCCGCAGGAGATAGGTTCCAAGACCACCGGTGGATGCCTGAAACTGCAGATAATACCCAACCTCACATATACTGTGTTTTTTGCTATACATACATACCTATGATAAAGTTTCACTTATAAATTAGCCACAGTAAGAGCTGAACAACAACTAATACTAAAATAGAACAGTTTAACAATACACTATAATAAAAGTTATGCGAATGTGGTCTCTCTCAAAATACCTTATTGTACAAATTTAATGCCTTTTCTTTCTTAACTAAGCACTTAAGCGCTGTGCCTTCACTTTTGCAGCTTGAGGTTCGACAGCAAAAGTAGCACAGATTTCTTTTTCCTTCTTCACAATTTCATGGATATAAAACTCATTCTCACCATAGATCTTAGCAACCTCAACATATGATTTTTTTTTTCCTTATTAAGTCAAGAACCTGCAATTTTTTACTTAAAGGAAGCAATTGACAGCTCTTTTTGACATATCCAAATTGCCAGCATCACTCCTCTTGTACTTTGGGACCACTATTAAGTAAAATAAGAGTGGCTTGAACACAATCCCTGAGGTACCATGGCAGGCGATGTGATAACCAGGGTGCTGCCGAGTGACTAGCGGATGGATGTGCTGGGCAGAGGGATGGTTCGTGTGCCTAGTGAGATGGAGAAAGAGGGCCTCATCACACCACTCAGAATGGAGCGCAGTTGGAAACTTATGAATTGTTTGTTTCTGGAATTTTCCTTTTACTATTTCTAGCCTACAGTTGACCATGGGTAATTGACACCTGGGAAAGTGAAACCATGGATAAGGGGGTGCTACTAGACTTAGAAACCACCGCCACTGAGCGGTAATAGTCATCATGCATTAACCGAATTGTAAAAACTCAAAGTGTATTTACAGATCAAACTGGGAGAGGAATTCCTTTAACACCCACTGGGTGGGGGGATCTGCCTAGATTCACTGAAACAGTCCAGACTCACAAGACTATCACAGACCATGTTTGGGACCAGGCCACTCAGGACAGAAGGCGTGACCTTCAACTTGCGAGCGGGCCAGGCAGCGTCAGCTGTCTCTCATTCTCAAGGCTCCCAGCAGCTGTTCCTTCAGCTTGGGTGAAGGTGATGCGATCCGCACATGCAGAAATGTGAGCAGCCCCAACTTGACAGCCTCATTACTCCCCGGAGCTGTCATCTCCACAGCACCGCATGCAGGACCCCGCAGGGAACTGGCCAGTTACAGGAACCCGCACTCAAGGAAGCCCCAACAAAGGCGCCACACTGGTCTTTATAGTTCTTTCAGAACAGATGCAAGTTTTGCAGCCAGAGATTAATTTTACCATAAGCAATGTTGTCTCATAATGCGATTGACATCCAATTTTTGTGCAGATTCCAGAACAGAACTAGACCATTAACTGAAGGTCAGATTCTTATGCAGGAGGAGAAAGGACTTGTCAGCCTTTGGCCCACAGACATGGAGGGGCCTAGAGTCCATCTCTGTTATCTTCTCAAAAGAATGCAGAAAACCTGTTTCTAATACACCAGAACTTACTCAGTTTGTAAGCTCACTACCTCCCTTAATTTATGTATCTCTGTATTTTATTATATTTGATAATGCAGAGTGGTTCTAAATAAATTTTCTTATTCTGTATTTAAGACAAAACACACATAACTTTCTATATTTGAGGCATAACACACAAATCCCAAGAATATATGAATGTACGTAACTATATATGTAAATATGAAGAGGGATCAAAGTTAATCATTTTAAATTACATTTGCTATTAAGTAACTTCTGGAGTTACTGGCTTTCTGCATGCATTTCTGTAGCCTACAATGACAATGATAGCTTTGCGTTCATGGACTTTCAAAGATTGGTAATTGACTCATGATGCTAATGTTCCCAGGGGGATCATGAAGATGCAGTCCCGGGTGATAAAGGACCTCCTGGACCACCGGGCCCCCCGGGGAAAACAGGACCCAGGGGGCCTCCAGGACTGGGATTCCCTGGCCCACCAGGGGAGAAAGGGCTACCAGGAGCTCCAGGCTTCCCGGGCGAGAGGGGTCCTGATGGCCAGAAGGGTCAGAAAGGTAATTTTGAACATTTTTGTGGCAGAATGTCAAGTGAAGTCCTGGAAACTAAAGTAAGCCTATCGTCTGGGCAAAGTTATTACATCTAAGGCAGAACCTCTAAATATAATTCCATCAAGCTACTATTGAAACCTTGAATGTTGTCAAACGAACGAGCATTACCGCACAATAAATATTTAAAACAAACCTGTAAAATGCTAAGATGTGTTTGCTGCTTTATTTGTTTGGCAAACTGCCTTGCATTCATTTCTCAGTATCAGCGTGGACAATCTGACTGTATGAAAATTACATACATGTATATTTAGCATGTCTCGTTTTTATAATCTTTTGAGATAATACAATATAATTTAATAAAAATTACTGACATTTCATTTTAAAAATACAGCATTGTCCATGAAAACTCATTTGTAAGCATTCTAGGGAGAAAAAAAGAAGGGATTTTAAATATATTTGCAGTTATTTGGATTTCAAACAATAAAGTGTCTTGTAGTTTTATAGCTGAAAACTTTTTTAAATGTTGGGAAAAGATTTATTTGAGATTTTCTTTTTTTGTAATATGTACATAAACCTTGGGTTACATAGTTAATTGCAACATTTTATAATATAATCACATTTTTGGTTCTTGCTTTGACAGGCAAGTACCTTGGAACTCGATATGGTTAAGATCATGAAATCTAACATTATTTTTATGGCTTAAGATCATGGTCTGGGACCATCAAAATCTAACATTATTTTGATCCATATGGTACATTTTTGATTTGAGAGCATATAATGCAATACGTTATGGGATGTAATTGCTATTATAAGAAGGGAACATTCCATTCTAAAGGAGAGAACTCAGAGGCACAACTTTGAAGTTTTATTTTCTTCACCAATTAAAATGAGGGATGACAAAAAACCCCACTGCAGAAGCATTACAAGAAGAGACAAGGTATTTGAAGCATGTGACACATGGCAGGTCCTAAATAAATGGCAGCTGTTGTTAATACGTCTCCCAGTGTCTTCATTGCATGGTTGCCCCATATCCAAACTAGGAGCCAGATCTCTGGAGCTAAGCGTTGGATGCTTGCTGCTATTTGACGATTTATCAAAGCTTCTGAGTCCACTGTATTGATAGCCATAGATCTATAAATCCATTTTTTTGTAGGTTATTAAGCTGATATTTCTTGGAATCAAACTTTTTCTTATTCCTCTTATGCTTTTTACTATTCTGACCATTGAAGTTCAGATTTCAGAACAGATCCTGTAGGAATTCAGAATAAAAGTCGTTCAAGTCATCTAGTGATACTTGGGAGTCGCCTTTTCCTTTGAACTCCACGTACACTGTGTGTAAAAGTATCTTGACCGAGTTGTTGTTGAGATTCACATTGCATTGGACTGTCAATTGTGTGAATACTACTGTTTTGTTTTTTTTTCATTCCAGGTGATACAATTCCTTGTAATGTAACCTACCCTGGGAGGCCAGGCCCTCCAGGTTTTGATGGACCTCCAGGTATGATCAAGGAGAAGTTACTGTCATAGACACTCTCAAAATGAAAGAACCGGCAAGACAGATTAGACCAATAGCAAATCCTCAGGGAATTAGTTTGGCTATTTCTTTTTTTTTTTTTTAACTTTTTTTTTTATTGAGTTATAGTCATTTTACAATGTTGTGTCAAATTCCAGTGTAGAGCACAATTTTTCAGTTATACATGAACATACGTGTATTCACTGTCACATTTTTTTCACTGTGAGCTACCACAAGATCTTGTATATATTTTCCTGTGCTATACAGTATAATCTTGTTTATCTATTCTACATATGCCTGTCAGTATCTACAAATTTTGAACTCCCAGTCTGTCCCTTCCCACCTCCCGCCCCCTTGGCAACCACAAGTTGGTATTCTATGTCTGTGAGTCTGTTTCTGTTTTGTATTTATTTTCTTTCTTTCTTTCTTTCTTTCTTTCTTTCTTTCTTTCTTTCTTTCTTTCTTTCTTTCTTTCTTTCTTTCTCTCTCTCTTTCTCTCTCTCTCTCTTTCTGTCTTTCTCTCTTTCTTTCTTCCTTTCTTTCTTCCTTTCTTTCTTCCTTTCTTCCTTTCCTCCTTCCTTTCCTCCTTCCTTTCCTCCTTCCTTTCCTCCTTCCTTTCCTCCTTCCTTCCTTCCTTCCTTCCTTCCTTCCTTCCTTCCTCCCTCCCTCCCTCCCTCTCTCCCTCCCTCCCTCCCTCTCTCTCTCTCTTTCTTTCTTTCTTTCTTTCTTTCTTTCTTTCTTTCTTTCTTTCTTTCTCTCTCTCTTTCTCTCTCTCTCTCTTTCTGTCTTTCTCTCTTTCTTTCTTCCTTTCTTTCTTCCTTTCTTTCTTCCTTTCTTCCTTTCCTCCTTCCTTTCCTCCTTCCTTTCCTCCTTCCTTCCTTCCTTCCTTCCTTCCTTCCTTCCTTCCTTCCTCCCTCCCTCCCTCCCTCCCTCCCTCCCTCCCTCTCTCCCTCCCTCCCTCCCTCCCTCTCTCTCTCTCTCTCTCTCTCTCTCTCTTTCTTTCTTTCTTTCTTTCTTTCTTTCTTTCTTTCTTTCTTTCTTTCTTTCTTTCTTTCTTTCTTTCTTTCTTTCTTTCTTTCTTTCTTTCTTTCTTTCTTTCTTTCTTCCAGCTATTTCTAAACTTATTTTGAGGTTTTGAGGGGCCACAGGAAAACAGCATTTGTAGCCATTCACACTGGGTCTCCAGTCCACTGTTTGGGAGAATTTTGGATAGTATTTCTGTGCAACAAAATTTCCCTTGATTTGATCACATATCAGCAAAAATGTCTGCCCTTTGAGTGTTTTAAAACTATATTTTCTTTCTATACCTTTGCCCCAAGAGTGAAAACTGATCATTTGCTTTCTGATTATGTTTTACTTTAGTCTGCTTTCCAAGAGACTCAAACTCCCGACCAGAAACACTCTGAAAAATGCACCTACATCCCTGATTGCACTTTCATGCAGCCACTTCACTTCACTTCACTCAATTGTATTTATAGCTGAATTAAACCCAAAAATCTATATAAGGGATTTGCTTAGTTCTTTTTCATTTATTCAGAGTTCACTGAAATTGACCTATTAAGTACTAACACAGTCACTAAAGGTAATCTTTCTTGTTCTACACAATTACAAAAAGTATTTAATGTCATTTTTCTTTCTCTTTCTGGCTTATTTCACTTAGAATGACAATCTTCAATTATATTTATATATATAAAATTATATATATAATTAAAAAAGCAATATATATATATATATATAATTAAAAAACAAAAATGTACTTAATGATTGAATGATGAATGACTCTCTGTTGCTCTCTATAATTATTAGCTTTCATCACAATAATGGTGTGTAACAACCTCCAAGTCACTGTGGCTTTAACGGAAAATATTTATTTTCTCTCCTATGGGTCTGTAGTGGGTGATGATCTAAAATGGACTTTTTGGGTTTTTTTTGTGGGGGAGACAATTAGGTTTATTTAATTATTATTTTAATGGAGGTACTGGGGATTGAACCCAGGACTCCATGCATGCTAGCATGCACTCTACTACTGAGTTATACCCTCCCTCTAAGAAGGTTTTTATTGACTTGGCCCCTTGCTCCAAGTAGGGGCAGGTCTGCAACACGCATCTCATTGTGGGGCCAGGGTGTGCTCTGCTCACCTGGTTGCACTAATGCAAGAGGGCGGACCCAGGTCTCAGGCACAGTTCATACCTCTCATTGCTTCACGGTTGTTAGTAGCCCATTGGCCAAAGCAAGTCACATGTCCAAGCCCCAGCTCAAAGTGTGGGAAATGCACTCCACTAACCACATGGCAATGGCAAGGGTGTGGAAGTATAATTCTGTATCAGTGGAGTGAAGAGTCAGTGGTTGACTGAATGTTCATTTTCACATTTGCTGGTACCTTGTCTTGGATGGATTAAAAATAAGTTTATGATCACTTTCAGCAGCTTTGGCCTCAAAGGAAGTAAACCCTCAAAGTTTAAGTTAGCAGGTGCATTTTCTTTGAAGTCCATGATTTATATGCTATGTTAGTTGAGATAACTTCTAGTAGGAAATCACAGAAGGTTTACAAAAAAATCTGAATTCCTTTTGCAGGTGCTTATTGCTTGTACTTCATTTAAGAGCAAATGCAGTGACATGAAGGAAGATGGATTTTGGCTTTTATTCTGGTGCTTTCTCATCAAGCCGCACACTGGCCACCACCTACCTCTCTTCTCTTATCAGGAAGGCGATACTCACATATTTGAGTTTGAGCTCAGATGGGAAAGTACCGGAAGATCCATCTGAATGGTGGTGCACGTCTCCGAGGTGTTCAGGAAGAATTCTTTACAGTGTGGCTTCTGAGAAAGCACCTCACCACAGTCTCTCTCTATGAAAGGCTTATTTGGAGCCCGTGACTCGTAAAATGATTATGTAAACCAGGCTGGGCCACACCATTCCTTCCATAAAGTAGAAATACCCTAAGAAAGACCTAATGTTAGATTTTTTTTTAATTACCTTATTTTGCCCTAATTTGATTTGTGTTTTATTGAGTCCCGTGTTCTGTTGTTCTTGTTTAGGTCCAAAGGGATTTCCAGGTCGTCCGGGCGCTCCCGGGCTGAGGTGTTTGGATGGGCCAAAGGGTCGGCGTGGCAAACCAGGAATCTCAGGAGTACCGGGTCCACCTGGTAAATAAGGGCTTTTCATCTAGGGATGTCTGGATGCTGAGCGCTGTCACTCAGCGAATGGCCCAGGGATCCCTAGGTGATGGGGGGATGGTTTTTCCTGATACATTAAGTTCTCACCTATGTTTGGATCACTTCTTGGTTATGACACTTCTGTGACTTCTCGGGGCTCCTTAAACCCGAAGCATGAGTTATAGGCTATTACTGGTTTGTATCATAAGTACTGCTCGGTCCCGACACTGTTAGCCAGTAAATGAAAGCAATGAGGGAAACACCATGGCTCATAGGAAACACAGAGTTACAATTTATCTCCTGACAAAAGGTAGCAAAAAACAATATTGCCTGTTAAGTTACTCTTTGTTTTAGTAAGTAGCCCTGCATTTAAAAACAATGTGTTTTTCATTCAAGGTAATATACTTGTATGTATGTTGGCTCTATATTTGTACATATAATGATTTAAACAATTTTTGTTGTTGTTGTTCAATAGGTTTTCGTGGTGACGTGGGAGAGCCAGGTTTTGAAGGAGAAAAGGGGTCCTCCCCTGTTGGGCCCCCAGGCTCTCCAGGTTCACCTGGAGTGAATGGTCAGAAAGGACCCCCGGGAGACCCTGCTTATGGCTACCCAGGACCCCCAGGAAAGAGGGGTCTTTCAGGAGTTCCAGGGTCAAAGGGACTCAGAGGTGATCCTGGACGCCCAGGGGCTGCAGGTATGAGGGCTGCTCTGTCCTCGTGGTCCATAAAGCCGGCTTGGCTCTGGTCACTGAAAAGCGTTCCGCCTATTTTGCCTTCAAACTCTAGAATGTAACATTTCCACCCCGGTGTCTTCCCTTGTATAAAGCACTGGTTACATTTCATATAATCTGTATCCCCCATGTTGCCTATGCATATCATTGGTTGTTTTCCAATCCAGCTCACTGTGGCTCAGTCGGTTCGGTTTAATTCAGCAGCTACTGGACATCTGCCTGCTTTGGACTCAAGCACAATGTCAAAGCTGAAGGGCGGGGACCATGTGAGCCACCCACTGCCATTGCCAGGCTGCAGGAGGGCAGGAGAAGAGCGGCTCAGGGAGGCAGAGCAGTGTGGGCTGGAGTCCAGGGAAAGCTCCGGTGGGGAGTGGGCAGGAGCTGAGTCCTGGCAGGCGCTGCATTCATCAGACGGGTGTCAGGGTGGAGAGACTCACTCCAGCAGGGGCAGCAGGCGGGATAGCGAAACTTCAGATGGGGAGGTGGCCTCGGCACTGATGCACGTTCTTTTCTGAAATCACTATGGGTTCTTCAAGATCCCCCACGGAGATTGGCAGATTTTAACATACTTACGGGGGAGAGGGCATAGCTCAGTGGTGAAGTGTGTGCTTAGCATGCATGAGGTCCTGGGTTCAATCCCCAGTACCTCCAGTTAAAAAAGAAAGAAAGAAAAAAAAAACTAAGCCAGGGTTGGAGGGGTCATTAACATCACTGTTTTCTGAGCCTCAGCCTCAGAAATTGTGACTTGTTACCTTAGAATTGGGTGAGGCCCAGCAGTCCAGTCTGGACTTTAGCCTCTTGGGGGATGGTGACCAAAAGTGGACCCAAGATCAGACTTTAACAAACATTGCCCTGGTTCTTTTCTAGTGACGGATGGGCCAGTGCTTATTAGGTACCCATGTTAGTACAACAGCACAGGGATAACGGAGGGCAGAGGAGGAAGCCGCATTCTTTGTCCTTCGGGAGCTTATTCCATAGTTTGGAAGTCAGAAACATTTATCTACTAAAACCCATTTAATTGAAACATAATGCGATAATGCGTTATGTGAGTCAATGAAAATAATTTTGACTCAGTAATACCACTGTCTTACTTATGAAATGTATTTAAGGGAAGTGTTCAAAAGAAGATGAAGGTTAATATGAAAATACTATTGTAGTATTATCCACGATAGAGGAACAACTGAAAACAATAAAAAGAATTAACTAATATATACATACACACACACTCAAAGGAATACTATTCAGCTATTAGCAATTAACGTTATATTTGTAAAGATTATAACAAAATGGAAAACATTTGCAGGTTAACATGCAATATGAAATAATCCAACAATTGAATGTGCGGTGGGATTACTATTTTAAAAATGTAAACATTTTAACCAAAATACAATGAAAACATGAAACAATAAAATAGATTTTTAGGTTAGGATGTAGAATTAGGGAAGATTTTTTTTTCCCCCTGAAGATTATGATGGTGTCTCTCCAATAAATAAAAATGTGGGCGTTCAAGTGATGAAATTGCTTACAAAATGCAAATTCAGACAATGCAGACTGGGATTACAAGCATCGTGGAGGTTTGGTGTGAAGTCTGCCACAATGTTAGAGGTTAGTTAAAAACAGGAAGGACTGCATAGTTTTCTAAATTCATATAAACAACCTCTGCATTGTCTGTATAACCTTATCAAGTCACTCTCTTAGCAATGCATGGTTTTCCCAAGCACTTGGAGCTGAAGCTCAAATCATTTTTTATGATAGGAAAATCCATTCAGAGACTTAACTCATTGGGGCCCTGAGCCAGGGTCAAAGTGTTAACTTTCAGTGTTGATGCACATGAATACCGTTGCAGGCCATCTATATAGTTTCATGCCCTGAGTGTCACAGATGAACTGTGTTGTTTCAGGGCCAGCTGGCATGCCCAGATTCCCGGGTCTCAAAGGTCCCAGAGGCAGAGAGGGAAGTGCCGGGTTTCCAGGCATCCCAGGCCTACCCGCTCACTCCTGTGAAAGGGGCGCTCCAGGGAGGCCAGGGCAACCGGGGCTCCCCGGGCCTCCAGGCAGCCCAGGTAAGTGTCGGCAGGTGTCAAGAACTGCGCTGGGTGTGGGGCTTTACCCTGCTTACAAAGGAATAAGCGTCATCGTCTGTCAAGGCTGCTCGCTACCTACACAGTCCTGAGGAATAGGCGCAGTAAGGAGCGGTCAGGACCCTGTGTTCTTGGCACACCCAGCAAGACATCAGAGCAACTCAAAGAGACCCGTGAAAAAGTGTTTCTCAGCACAAGGTGCTGGGGACTCTTTCCAGTGTGATCTTCATTTCACCATTCAGATCGTCACCTTTTATTCAGATTCTGCTGTGTTTATCCAAATGCAGAAGTACGCCCTCTCGAAGGGTCGAAGCCAGGCTGATTCCCGCCCCCGCCCCCTCTAAGAGTAAATACGAATCTTTTATCCTTATCCATTTTCCATTTTAAAAGACCCTTCATAATAGTCCTGCATCTCAATTGGGAAATATTTATTCAAGTAATCTGCCTTTCTTTTTATAGCAGCCAGAAAAATAAATTCTTAGACTGATGGAGAGTTGCTACTGTTATTTTAGCTGATAAATATTGTTGACTTGGCCATGGACACACAATTTAAGCTACCATGGGTATTTTTTCCTGCCTGTGAGTGAAGCCTGTTTTCAATCTTCATACACTGTTGTCACTGTGGTTTGTCACAGGTGCCCCAGGTTGGAAAGGACAACGAGGGGACATGGGACCTCCTGGACCTGCTGGAATGAAGGGCTTTCCCGGAGTCCCAGGACGGCCAGGGGTAGATGGACCCCGAGGACCTCCGGGACTCCCAGGTCCCTTTGGGGATGATGGGCTGCCTGGCCTTCCAGGCCCAAAGGGTGGGTAGCACTGTTCCATTATCTTCCCCCATTTTATAAACTTGAAATCCACTGCCAAGTGAAGTCTATGACCTATGACTGCACTGTAGAATCTACTGTTATGTTGGCCTGACTTTGTCTTGTCCTTAGTGACTTCTGCCTGCTTCTTGTCCTCTGTATTGTTGCTATCAGTAGCAGAATGCTTTGGTTTAGGTAAATGGGAAAAGGGGGTAGGGGATTAGGTTCACAGACCCCATAAACACTTCTGCCCAAAGGTAGTATTGATAAGGTATAGGGTCAAGGCAGCTGCGCTTCCACTTTGGATGGGCGCCCAGCCTCCACCCCACCTCCCCGACACCCAGTTCTCTTAAAGTTCTTTGGGATCAGGACTCGGAAACAAAAGGACCTACAGTTCAGGTCTGCAGGGTGAGGCTTGGGTGGGACAGTCTGACTCTTACAAGCAGTGAGGCTGAGTTCCCTTCAGCACAAGCTTAGAGTTAGCGGGGAGTTGGCATCTGTGTATAGACAGCCAGGAACACAGATCTAGGAGCCATACTAGCCTTTAAATCGTTTTCCTACAAATTCATGCTCTTGTTCATCAGGACCCCAGGGGCTGCCTGGCTTCCTGGGTTTTCCTGGAGAGAGAGGAACACCTGGCCCAGATGGACACCCCGGCAGAAAGGGAGAACTCGGACAGAAGGGCTGGCCTGGCTTCCCAGGAGACCCAGGACTGAGAGGTGTCAAAGGTAAATGTGGCTGACAGCGCATCGATGCAACACGGGTTGTTTCTAGTGTTTGACCAGAATCTGTAAGTGTGATCCCTGAAAAATAAAATGGGACCATCCTGCAGCTCGAATTCCTCAGGCTTTCGGATCTATGGTGTTTGCTTTGGGATTTTAAACAAAATTTATTTTCCTTACCTCTCAATCTCATCATATATAACTATGGTATATGAATTGCTCTATTAATAGAAAAAAATTAACAAGGTCTTTGATGTATAGCTTTTGGGTTTCAGAAAATTTCCTAACCTTTTAGGAAGTGGGTACAGGCAAGACTCTTGGCCCTCAAACCCTGTTTTAATTAATTTTAATGAAAAAAAATTGTTTTTTCTTAAGTAAGCCAGATATAAATATTTTAGCCTTTGCAGACTGTATGGTCTCTGTTGAAATGACACAATTTGGCTTTCTTAGCCCAAAAGCAGCCAGAGACAACATGTAAACAAACACACACGGCTACGTTCCAGTAACATTTTATTTACAGACACTGAAGTTTGAACTTCATTTAATTTCACATGTCATCAAATATTTTTCTTGTTCTGAGTCCCTCCCCCAAATGATTTAAAAGTGTGAAAATCATTCACAGCTCACGGATTGTGTACAAACTGGCAGGATTTGGCCCACGGGCTGTAGTGTGCTAACCTCTGAGCTGGAGGACTTCACTTTTATCTGGGCCATGAGTGGTGTCTCTCCCAAACTTCATTTAGAGAAAGATTTTTCACGACTATTTAATTTTTAGAAACAAAGTTTAAAGTTTAAAGCCCCTGGGGGCGAATGGCCTCATATTTAACTCAAATTACTTTTACTTCTTAGTGGATTGAATCTACCCTTATTTTTTTGCACTAGGCTGTAAATTATTTCTGTAGAATCAAGGAATCAAAGAGTCATTTTTTTTGCTAGCTTAGACAAATGATGTTTGCTGTGCTATTATGTTACTATACAATTATTGCACTAAAAATATTTAAAATTGGGTTAATGCCAGTGATGTTCTGATAAACTGGCTCTCCAAAATAATTTTTTTTTTTGAAATGCCTTGATTTTGTAGTGTTTGCTGATTGCCATGGTGTAAATACTTCCACCCAGAATACTCGCACCATGACTCATTTACAACTACCGATGATTTAACAACTCATTCACAGGATTCCTGACTTGTTAATAATTGGTTCTCACCAAGCTGGTGCAAGTCCGCTCCAGCACATGTCTACAACCGGACAGCGTTTGCAAAAGTCAGGAGAAATATCATATACCCTTTCTATCTTTTAGAATTCTCTAAGTGGAGAACCGAGTTAAGTGTCTGCTCTTTTAATGTAAGGAAAATCAAGGGAAAGGGAAGACAGAGAACTGGAAAATATGAGATGGACAATTCAAAATTTACAGGACAAAGGGGTGTATTCTAGACCTGGAATGTTTCAAGCCTGTCTTTTTTCACTTAAGATTCTGAAACCAGTTCGGTTGAATTTAGCAAACATTCACCGATCACTCAGTGTACATCAGACCCTGTGTCTGGACAAGTTGGGAGAGGAATGTGAAAGGCATGGTCCTTCTTTTAGGAAATCAATCAACAATGTTGACATCGTGCAATCTATGAACATAAGTACTATTTAGTAGATTAAATGGGGATTTGCAAACTGGACAAGAAAAGTTGTAACAGAAGAATCGCGTGTATGATGCTTCCATTTGTTTTGTTCTTGTGTAATTAATATCTAAAGGAGCAAGAGGACCCCCAGGAGATGAAGCAGAAATAGATATTATTTCCATAAAAGGGAAAACTGGGGATCCTGGGCCTCCTGGAGATAGTGGATTCCCAGGAGAACAAGGTAAACACTTACGTTTTTTTAACCATATCAAATAAGTTGACTTCTTTACAGATCATGCAAACAAGCATGTGTATTAGGCAACTTTCCTAAGAATACTATCATACTGAGGTTAGGAAAGGTCACTTTTTGAGATAAAAATATAAATAGACCCTAGTGAACCTCATGGTACTTCTCCCCCACACGGTAGAACTTAGCATTAGCTCATACACGTTTATAGATTTGGATATTCCAAACTAGGATCAGTCCAGATACGTGAAATACTGGTTCCAGGTTTACAGTATTCCTGGTTTTAGTAGCTGGTATTGAAATGAGTGGCACAATGACTGCCCAAAGCATTTCAGTCAGTGCTATTCAGTCTTCGGTGTGCATACAAATCCCTTGTGGCCGTTGTTGAAATGTGGATACTCAATCAGCAGGTTTGGGGCAGATCTGACTCTGCCTTTTTTTTTTTTTTTTTTTTTTTTGACTCCACCTTTCTAACAAGTTCCCCAAATTGTCTGGTCCTTGGAAACACTGCAGAGCAAGGATTTTGACAACCACATTTGTGTTCTCTTTCCAAGTTTAGACTTAATCTGCATGAGACCTGGGTTCTGGTGCTGGCCCCCTCCTTAACTAGTTGTTAGGGGATGAATGTTTTAGCTTCGCTGGGTAAGCCCTTCCTCGTTTATAAAATGAGTGTGTTAAAGCAAGTGATGCTGTTCATTCCCACCTGGGGTGGCTCTGAGTCTCTTCACGGGCAGCTCCTTTTCTAGTGAGGTCCCTGAAACCAGACACCATTGTGATGCCATTTAGGGCAGGAATTAGGATTCCCCATCCCTAAGAGATGGCTTCATCTCCTAAACTGAGGACCAGGACCCACATTCTAACTATCATCCAGCCCAAGATTTCCTTGAAGCGGCTTGTAACACCTCTTTAAGGAAATGTATCACCCACGTGTATCACCCGTCAGGTGCTAAAGGCCATCCTGGGATGCAAGGGAGGAGAGGAGAGCCAGGAAGCCATGGACCACCTGGATTTCACAGAGGGGAGCCCGGGAGAACTGGGCAGCCAGGCCTTCCTGGACTCCCAGGCCCTCCAGGCTCACCTGGGCTGAGAGGGATCATTGGTTTTCCTGGATTTCCAGGTGACCAGGTAAGCAGCTGCTATTTGGGGAAGAAAGAAGTAATAAAACCTTTCTGCTCTCAGGATGCTCTCATAAGGCATCATAGTTTGCCAGTGCACTAGCTTTTAAAAGGTAAGGAGTTGGTCGAGGGAGGAACGAGGACTTTTGGAAGACCATGATGTGACTGTAGTTTCTGACCAGTGCTCCCATCTGGTTCCAGTGATCAAGTCATTTACTCTACATACTCCACATACTAACCTCAGCCTTGTTTAAACAGGTCACAGAGACTCGCCTGAAGGTGGCTGGTTTACCAGAACAAGGAGTCATCTGAAAAACGACCCAAATTCTGGTTTCTTAGCCTTCCTTTCCAAATGCAGGCCTTGCTGTATCTGATACCCAGATATTTATAGCAAAATAAATACATTTTGTCTTTATAATCATGAGCCAAACACTCCTTGAGAAACCAGGAAGTACAAATGCAGTAGCCTACATCATAGCTACTGGAAAATGTATAATATACTTTGCTACCCATCTTTTGGAATAAAATAGATTTTTTTAAAGTTTTGGTATGAAATCATTTATAACAATATTTTGTTCAGTACCAATTCGTTCATTCAGAGCTTAAAATTGAAGTTATGTGATGCAACTACTGTCCTGCAATCAAGTAGAGAGAAGGGGATGCCACATACAGGCATCACGAATTCTAGAAGAGTTTTATCAACTTTGAAAAACTAGATGCATGTAGCAGTAGGCTTGCAATGCATTTCCAATTTTCCTTACCACTGAAAATTATAGAAGCCAGATTAGTTAAGAGAAAATTATACCTAGATCATGTCAAGCATGTGTCATGTGTATTTGAAACCCAATTAAAGTCTTACTTCTGTTTCGTTAAACTATCAGGGTGAGCCAGGTTCTCCAGGGCCCCCTGGACTTCCAGGAGTTGATGGAGCAAGAGGACCTAAAGGTATGGTTTGGGAACACAGCAGCCATGAATCAAGCTCATAGTCCTGGGTGCTCGTAACATTGTAAGCCAGTACCTTTGGCATGAAAAGTAAAGTATATCAAACAAACTGCAACATTCAAAGGGTTCTTTTTAGACTTTACTAGATAGTGAAACACTCCAGACCCACATCATCTTCGTGCGTCATTCAGATCCCAGGGTACCATACAGGAAACAGCACAGCTGCAGGCACGTCATGCCTTCCTCCCTGGTGGGAATCCTCGTGTCAGTCCTTGTCGTGACTGCAGCTCCTTAAGTGGCAGCTCAGGTGCAAGGGGGCAGATCCACACTGGCGGTCAGTGTCCACCTTAGCGTAGAAGCGCCATGCCCAGAGGAGCCAGTATCTCTTCTGAGGACTCCGTGAGTCCAGCTTTTAGAGTCCCGGTCACAAGAGTCACAGACAGAGAAAGTCAAAGCCAGGACTTGCTACCAGGTGTGAACAGTTCACTTCAGAATTCCCGGGCCATGCATAATTTACAGTTGGGTTATTTTTACCGTAATCCAAGGGTCAGCAAATGCGCTTTTTCTCAAAGGGCCGGATCATACATAATTTCAGCTTTTTGTTCTCTGCTGCAGCTGTGCATGAAAGCACATATAGCGTGAAAGCAGCCCTAGACAGTCTGCAAACAGGGGGTGTGGCTGTGTTCCAATAAAACTTTATTTACAACAGGCTGCAGGCTGGATCTGGCCCCACAGGCCTTAGTTTAATTTGTGACAAAAATAATGTTGCCTTGTAACACAGCTGACATTCTACCTTTTTCAGGTTTCCATTGAAACAGAAACAGAAAGTTAACCCAAGATCAAAAATGTCCTTAGAGAAAGAGGTCTCATTAGCCCTTTATTCAGACAAACAAGTGCAAACAAACAAAAATCAGGATATCTTAAATTGCACTGTTTGTATAGAAGTTTTGATATTTTTACTATTTTTGTATACCATTGGGTTAATATTTTTCTTTAAATCTTTAAAATGATCCACCTTTTAAACCTTAGCCTTAACCTCACTATCTGTGAATTCACAGAATTGATGTAGTTACATTTTATTTTAATACAGATTAAAGTAAATAACTTTAAAATATAGAACAGTAATTAATGGACTACCGAAAAATCTTCTCCTTTACTATAATGAAACATGTTTTACACTTTGAGAGACATTCCATAACTAACATAATTGTTGTAAGAAGAACAAAATGAACCATGTACACTTATTTACTCAAAAGGATAATATAGATTTCCTCTTCAGAAATAGTTACAAATAGGGACCTTTTCATATTTGGTTTTGACATTTTACAGCATCAGCGTTCAGCACTCACTCCTCTTCTACTCGTCTATGCATTTATTGTAGTCTCTCTGTCTCTCTCAAAGTACAAACCTATTTCTCCTCATTTTCTTCCTACTTGTCTTTGTCCATGTTTTTAAGGAAGTGAAATGCACTGAAGATTCCTGGAGTAAAAGCTGTCTCATGGAGCCAAAAGATAAAACATAAAGTTCCGCCAGACCATAGGCTGATGGAGCCTAGCCCCTGGGCAACCTATGGTTTCTCTCTTAAGCCTTTCCTGCTTTTCCCCATGGTCTGTTTTTCATTTACCTGCCTTCCAACTAGTTTTATCACTCTCTATTCAGTATCCTTTCTTGATCTTTCTGGATGTGTTTGGATTACACTGTAACATGCTCTTTATCAGGACATCGTGATAACTTACATCATGAAAATCCTTTCAATTTCTGCCTCAATATCAAAAGACCTCAAATTCTTACTTTCTATTACAATTTCTCAAGGAAAGACTGGCTGACTGGGATGGACCAGATTCCTGCCCCTCAAATGATTAGCCACAATTATGACTAGGGTCAGGTGTCAGAGAACCTTCTATAAAGTGTGCGTCCCCTTAAAAAGGGTTTCAGTAGGCAGGTCCTCTAAAACATGCCTAATTAGCTCTCTTCCTCTCTAGTAACCCCCTCGATTGTCTTGCCTTCCCTGCCTCTCCATTTTGAGTCCTCCATTTGTAATGGGCTCCCAGCTATACTGTAAGTCCTTGTGTCTGGAAGGACGCAGCGGCAGAGTGGAACAGCTCTGTGGGACTGTGGGAGTCACCGCTACAATGGCCTTTGAATGTGCTGTCTCTTGTGAAGTCATCAATAAGACGGCTTTTTGTGATTTTGTTTTTTTGACAAGGACACTGAGTTCAGCTTCCTTGCCGAGAGCCTGAAATATGATTACAGCAGCTGAAACAGTGACAATTTCTGCTTCCTGTTTCTAAAAAACAATATAAGGGTGCAGACAATCAGTGCCAAGTAATTTTTTAAATAGATACATAAATTTGAAGCTATTTAAGAAAATTTAAAAACTCAAACTTATTAAGATTTACAGTTTATGATTGTTACGAACTATAAAATAGTGTGTGTGTGTGTTTAAATCACATCTTGCATCTACGTTTCTATTTGTTCTTATGTAGGGAAAAAAAGCATTTTTTCAAAAATCCTCTCCTGGAACATTTGAAGATAGATTATAAAGACAAATATCATGAAAGTTAAGTCACTTGTGTGAACAAAATTAAATTCTCTTAATAATGTTATGTGCATTTTATCACTTACAGGATACAAAGGTGAACCTGCAGATCAGTTTGGCCCACCTGGTCCAAAGGGTGAGCCAGGTAGCCCCGGATTTCCAGGTATAGTTACATAGTTTTCTTATTAAAACAAAAAAGAAATATTTGGTTGAAAAAACAGAATGATTACTTCATCCTTCCAGCTGGCAATGATCGTATCAATATTTCCTTCTCTCTTTACCCATTGAGATACATATCAGAAGGATTATGTACACACACTGACCTGGATTCACCATCTTTTTTCCACCATGGCTCCCATGACCTATGATGTTAACAGCACCTCCCTAGGCATGTCCGGGTTTGGACAGGGTCAAAAATGACTATAGCTAGCAATCAGAATTTGGACTATTTTGCAATTTCTATAACCAAAAATGATACATTAGCAATAACCACTCCCCTGACTACAGCTGCAGGTTGTCATTCCAGCCCTGTCTTTTTCCTACTCAGAAAAGCAGAGCAGTGTTATTGCTGACATATCATTGAATACCTCATTTACTAAGTAAACCAAACCGAAAAAAGTAAAACCTCATCACCAACCACACAGCTCAGTTATTCAAAACAGTACTTTATCAGTAACAACTGACGTGTAATCCGTCAGAACAAACAGACTGTGACGTACCAGTGAGCTCTTAGTCTCCAGTAGAGGCTGCTTCTACAGTAGACGACCCACAGTGGACAAAATGTACACACCTTTTCACTTAGTAATTCCACTTGTAAGAATATATCTTAAACCAATCAGTAATCAGGCCAGTGTACAAAAATGAGCACACAGGGATATCTGCTGCGTGGAAAGAACAAATGCTTATCCACAGATGACTGGTTCAGTAAGTGATACCCAGTGCCATTCAACTGATAGTGGGCAGGTTAGAAACCAGGAGTGTATTTAGATGGGTCCCTTGTAAATTAAATCATCTCATATGAATAATTTTGTGCATTAGCTTAAAAATCTCTTTGGTGATAGCCCTATGCCATCCCATACAATAGGAAGAATGTCTGAGCAGAACTATTATGGGAAATTTATTTCTTTGTTTTTCTACCATAAGGTTGCTAAAATGGAAGTCTAACAGAAAAGCAAGCTATTATAATGGCAAAAAAAAAATTCCTTCCCCACTGCCTTTCCTGTGGGTCTTTTACCTGTGGCATGGTCAAAGAGATTATTTAGATAATATAATATTTTAACTGAAATGTACAGGTTATGTGTTATGTTTGGAGGGGAAAATAGCTTTGAGGTTAGCATTCTGGAGATTTGTAATAAGCACCAGAGCGAGGTCTCAGAAAGGAAAATCAGTGGTTCAAAGTCGACCTCTGTTATCACCAAGCATGCGGTCTCGGGCAAGTTGCTCGTCATCTCGGAGCTCAGTTTCCCCACTTGTAAACTGGCCCTATGCATATTACAGGTTGTTCTGAGATCAAATGAGATTGCTTGAAAGCAATCTGTAAAATGAAAATTGCTACCCAAATGTAAAGTGTAATTAATTCATCATCGTCATCATCAGTCAGCGAAGCTCTAAGAGATTTTTCCACACTTACTGGTATTTTTGTGTAAACCCATAAGATAGTAAGATTTTTACAAGCTGAGAGTCATCCAAAATGGAAGACTTTGATATTACCTAACGTTTTGAATTAAAAATCATAACTCTGAATTATTTTACATATAGGCTAACTTTTTGAAGAAAATTTGCCAGAGTGTAATTTCCATGGTCTTGTGTGGTTAGCATCATTTAAATTGTAGCTTTAGCTTAAATTTTTAAAATTATATCATATGTTATTCACCAGCACAGAGTTTACCTAAATATGCAATTTCCACTGACTGGAAAAAATCTGCACTGAATTTGAACAAGCCTAACAAGAAGGCATAGATCTGCAGCCGGTCTCGGGGGATCTGATATGATTACACTGTGTTCAGTGCTCCCTCCTACTCCTTTATTTTGGAAGAAAATACAGTACAGATTAACTCAGGAGTTCTGTTCTTAATACAACTGTGATTGGAGAGGCAAGCCTTTCAACAGTTCAGTTTTTTTCATTTGGAGTTGGGAAAATGCTGCCTTACATTTACTGCAGGAATATTTTCAGGATAAATAAAATAATACACTATGAAGCTCGTAGACCTTAATTTGATCAGGGAGCAAGTATAGACTAAAGTGAGCTTGTTTCTTATGTGTTATAATAATGACTGTGAGCCCCATGGGTTGGTAAATACAGAACTGCATATTTTATCTGTAGATTCAACTGGTCATTTTCAGCACAGACTATTGGTTTATCCTATAAAGATTAAAGTCATACATTATAAATAAAACACATGGGAAGTCATCTTCCCCAGTCATCAGAGAAGTGTAATTTAAAGTAAGTCGGAAATAGCATTTCATCCTTACTAAATTAGCAAGAAAACAAACGGACAAACTAAAAAGTTATCAGTGAGCGCACGGCACACTCTTGGAGCTGTGATCGTGGGGCTGAGGGTGGGTTACAGGCGGCGGTGTGAGTTGGTGGAACACTTATCCAAACCATTTAGCAACCATTTTTTATCAAGAACCTGATGCTGAATGGTCTGTTTTAGAAGACTAAGCACAACTGGGGACTGTAGTAGGCTTTTTTTTTTTAACCTAATAGATGTATCCGCCAGATGCAATGTGAGGTTCTGGACTGGGACTCGGTGTGGACAGGCCAGCTGTGAAGGACATTAAGGGGACAAGTGAGGCAACTCAAGTATGGAATGAGTATTAGATGATGTTAAGGATTGTTATTAATGTTCTTGGCTGTGATAATGTTATTTTGGCCACTAGGTAAACATTCTTATTTTTCAGACATACCTCCTGAAATATTAAGGGATGAAATTCCATGATGTCTGTGATTTACTTTAAAATACTTCAGCATTTAAAAATGCATTAAAAAAGAACCAAAATAATGTACTGTGCTACCTAAAAATTCTACTCCTAAGAATTTTTCCTAAAGAAATAGTTTAGTAGGAGAAAAAAATTGATTAAAGATATATGAAGATTATTATGCACAACAGCAAGAGTTAGAAATCACTTGGATGGCTAATAGGAGAGAAAATTAGATTAATTAATTTAATTAGGGTTAACTCAATAAGCTATGAGCCAGTTGTTTAAAAACAATAATTAGGAAAATGATATCAAACTTGGAAAATGACAATACAATGCTAATTAAAATCAGAATATAAACTCTTGGGTCTTATAAGTGTTTATTTTCAAATTTTCCTTAATGTTATCTTTTCAATAGAAAAACTGTACATGTTAAAAAGTAAGACTAGGAAAGAAAAGGCTGAAATTGGAGATTTTATAGACTCACCGCCTCGAAGAGCAATCTACAACTAGTCAGATGTTTGGTCCTTCTTTCTTTAGGACTTCTGGGACCACCTGGAGAGCAGGGCTTGCCTGGTATTCAAGGACCTGGAGGACCACCGGGAAGGCCAGGACTACCTGGCCCCTCTGGACCAGCAGGGTATCCAGGTACCTTAAAAGAAGCTTGGACATTTCCGGGCACTCCTCTGTCTCTTGGTGTATTGGAAGGAGCCAACCTTCACTTAGACCTGGTTCAGGTCTGGCTCTGCCATTTTCTAGACCTGTGACTTTGGACAAGTCACTTAAAATTACCTTTTCCTCACCTGTAAGTTGGAGCTAGTCTGATATCACTGGGTTGGTCTGGGAGTATATGAAGGCAGCTGTTACATGCCTAGGAGGATGCCAGGCACAAAGTGATGGTCTGACAGAGAAGAGCTTCTTTCCAGCGCCCCCCCCCAATGCATCTGCCATTCAGGATGCTGGTTTCCTTTTTTCCTTTAGACTTAAGGCAAACAGCACACATACAACACAGCATTTTATTTTCCTGCCATTCAGAATAAAGTGAAAGTTTCAAATCATAATTGGCAACCTTAATCAATCAGAAATGTATTTTCTCCTCCTGAGGTTAAGTTAGGAGGCCTAGGAAGGAAAAGTAATAAAATAATATTCCCAGTGACCCATGTATTAAGAACATAGATGACCTTCCCAGTTAATGAAACTCTTAGATCATCTGGGTGTCTGTCAAACCTTCCTGTCGTCCTCAGGTAATCCAGGTGTGCCTGGGCTGAGGGGGCCTCCGGGAGAAATGGGGGACCCCGGGCCGAGAGGCCTCACGGGGGATCCAGGGACGCCAGGTCTTCCGGGAATAAAAGGTAAGCCAAAAGGAAGGCCAGCCCATCAGACAGCTCCAAGCCCAGCGATGCTCTGCAAGTTCATAGCACCTCTCCCACATCCCAGGGACATTGCTCTGGGGCCTGGCTCATTTCCAGGATGCCCATCGGCCCCGCTTATTCTGTCTTCCTTGGGCAGTGCTCCTCTAGAGTCTTGACCCGCCTCTGCTGAAATACTGCTGCCACCACCTCGTTTCTGAGGGCACTACTTCCAGAGTTTTCCATAAAGTTCAGGCCCATCCATTTATTCTCTCCCCAGACAGTTAGCTCCTGCTGTGTCCTAGATTCTGTGTTGGACCCTAGGCACACAATTTTGAAGAAAATAGACATGGCTCCTGCGTTTGCAGAGCTCAGAGTTTAGTAGGGGAGATAGATATTAAATATATATCTGCCACTCATGACAAGTGGAAGGAAGAGAGAAAAAATAAGATGCTGAGGAGAAAGAGGAACTAGTATTCATTATCTTTGTTTGATAAAGAAACACTTTTTTCCTGGTTAAGTTTTTTGGCCTTTAGAAGTATAGCAGACTGGTTATAAGTTTGGTGAAATAGAATAGAATAGAATAGAATAGAATAGAATAGAATAGAATAGAATAGAATAGAATAGAATAGAATAGAATAGATATAATTTGTTATTAACAAATGTTTATGCCCCTCCATTCATCCACGATACTTCCTCCTTTTCAGTCCATTTCTTTCACTTTGGAAAAAATGTTTTTCCATAGGTTTTTTATGTATACCTTTAGCATAACATCTGTGTTGTATCCCCTTTGTTGGTTTAGAGGTCTTTCTCACCAAGTAGAATATAATTTTTAAAAAAGCAAGAACTATTTTTATATCCTTGTCACCAATAGATTCCCCATAAGTCTATTGGTTGGTTATTGTATTTATTTATCTATAAAAATAAATAAAATTTTAAATAAATTTAAAAATATAATATACAAATATATAATATATAAAATATGTAAATTTATTTTTACAAATAAATAAGTACTTACAACTAATTAATTAATGGAAAAATAGAGGAATGAACAACTGAGGTTGAAGGTCAAGTCTCGGTAGATTTCTGTAACCAAGATTCCTCTGTCTCCTTCCTTCCTTTTCTTCCCACTTACCTTCTGCTCATTGGCTCATTCATACACCAAATTTTGATAAAATAAAAAGTACCTGCTCTCAGAAGAATGGGAAATCCCTTCTTTGGGGCTTACTCAGTTTATTGTTTTGAAAATCCAATTAATGTTTTTCCCACACTCTTACCTCTTCCTTCATCAGACAGATTTCAGATAATTCCAGTTTTCCAGCAAGTAGTAGTGTAGTAAATATTACCTGGTGCCTCTGCAGAGAGGGAAGCCATTTATTTTGAAGAGTTGGTACACGTACGTATTTCTACACAGCCAAGTAACTTGACGGGAAAAGCTCCCATCACAAGACAAAATATCTTCGTACTGTTTTTCTTCTTTTTCCTTGTCTTCACTGGCATTTTTAGTCACATGGAGGGTCATGATTGGTGATAAGTTTAGGGTTCCAAGTAAAATGATCATTCTGTTATTTTAGGAGTCCCTCTGGCTATTGTGGCGGTTTCCTGTCTCTGGCAATCCGTCCAGCCCCGGTGGGGTAGTCTTTGATGCTTTTTTGAGTGTCTGGAAGACAAAATTGGTAAAGAACCAAAAGAAAACATTTCCCACTATTTTACTTCTGCTGTATCTCCACTTTTTCCAACTCTCCTAGTTTAAGAAAATAGCCAAGATTTTCAAGTGGCTTGGTGCCATTCTACACACCCAGTTTGACAAAAATGACAAAATTTATTTTGCTATTGCTGTTCCTTCCTTGCCTTGAATTAGTTTACATTTATCACCCAACTTCAGTATGATGTTATTGAAAAACTAATGGCTAACGACTTTGCTTGAATAACAAAATTATTTCCAATTGCACCATAATTCAGTGCTCTGAAATAGTAAGTTTGTCAAGAAGAGAAGGTGAGAAAAATGAATATATCAACCCAAATATTCACAGCAGTGCACAGATGGATCCTGCAGTGTTGCTTCCTGACCACGCAGTGACACTGTTTCATTGCAAACAGCCCAGGGAACTACCAGTCTTGTTTGGAAAAACACAAAACAGTGAGAGACATTCCTAAGAATGAAAACGTCTACAGTATAAATCCATTGTTGCCGTTTATCACGCTGATAGGAAAATGAACTGCACTCCAGCAGAAACACTTTGAACTGAGAAACTAAATATTTGAGGTATGTTCTAAATAAGTCAAGGGGACTGATTATCTTGTTTGAACAGACCAGCTGCTGAACTCAAAGTTGTTCGCTTGGCCAGGACAGGCCATATGGATCCTGAGTCCTGCTTGTGTTCAAGCAGATTTAAAATTTAACTTCGACATATATAAAAACAGCTCGATTCTTAGATTTACATTTTCCAGTACCTATGCCTCTAAAAGGAAGGTGCTTGATTCCTAGCTAGGCATTCAAATAAGACTGGACAAAGGAAAGCTAAAGACAGTAATCTTCAGCATGAGAACGTGTAGGGACTGTGGGCGGGATTATTTTGGTTGGTGGCAGGTAAACTATTTCATAAGAAAAAAAGCACCTGGAAATGGCTTTTCTCAGCCATGGACGTGCCAGGCACCTTAGAACTGTGAAAATCATGGAAACATCCTCCTTCCCTTTTTTTGGCCAGATTGTCCCCTCCTGCCCTGTCCCCACAGCACTTACCGCTCAGGGTAACTGCCTGTTTGTTCTGTCAAGTCAGAGGCTGTTTCTTTCTTTTCCTCGTTGTCTCGTCAGCGCTTGTCACCGAGTACATTTGGGGACCGAGACTCCATGGTTAAGACACCATGTCTTAGATCTTGTGCATCTCCTAGGAGGCACTCATCTGTTTTCTGAATTAAAAAACCATTCAGTCTTATTTCAGAATCGGTTTTGATTAAGTGTTCCACTTTGTTCAACCATTACCTGTAGTCACAAAGAAAGGTCTCTCTTTCCCATCTTTAAAGTTAGGGTGACCAGCTGTCCCGGTGTGCCCAGGACCGGGGATGCTCAGGACATAGGACTTTCAGTGCTTGGAAGATGGAAGCCACTGGCAGGCAGGGACAAGTTGGTCACCCTATAAAAAGCATAAAGGCCGTTAGAGGCCCCTGGGGCATAAAGTGGCATTTCCAGGCTTTCGAACAAAGGAAAACCTCAGAGTGGGAATCTGGTCCCAAAGAGTCTGCTGCCTAACACAGATGGAAACTGCAATTATGATTACGGCTGGGGTGGGAGATTTGAGTCTCCCTGGTTAGAGGAGGGCCCCCGGCCTGTGAGCTGCAGTGAGATGCAGCCTCAAATGATGGTCGTTAAGCAAGAGGACGACCAGAGAGGTGAATAAAAAATCCTCATTACCAAGGAATGTGCTTTGTTAGACTAATTGCCTCTCATCTGCCCTGTATGTATTTTATGCATGAACAACTTTCTGATTTAGAGATGGGGCTGATAAAAAGCTTCCAATAAAAAGGAAAAATTGCCCTCAAAACCCTACCCAGATGTAGCTGCATTCAATTTAGAAAGATAACGTTGGGTCAGATAAGAGTCGGCCAGTTCAGCAGTGGTGGGGGGCTGGGATGGTGACAGCACAGGGTCTGGATGTGTTGATGTGACAATGGAGAGTTGGCAGAAGCTGAGACATTCCACCCCCAGCCAAGTCCTCCAAGCCATTAATCCTGGTGGCTTAAGCTGGAGATCAAAACACATTGAAATAGTGAAGTAGTCTCAAAAAATGTATCATCATTTCAGATAGATGGCAATAAATATCCGGATTTGGCAGATGAAGAAGGTCTGTGTGTTCTTTTGGTGCAAACTTGAAACATTTGCTCAGAAATAGAAAAGAGAATTGGAAAATAAATTCAGCCAGAACCGGTAAAAATGGTTAGGAAATACAAGCTTTAGGGAAAATAAGGGTGCATTTACTTTTTTGGGGGGGGGGGTGCAAGAGAATGTAGCTAAACCTGTAGTGAACCTACAACTGAATCACTGTGCTGTCCCTGAAACTAACACGACAATGTGAATCAAATACATTTCAACTTAAAAAAAAAAAAGAGAAGATGGCTCATTCGCAGCAATCTAACATTTAGATTTTAAAAATAGAATAACTTTGTTTCAAGTACCCATAAATAATAAAATGGAACCAACTAACTGATCCATCTTCCAACAGGTAGTCTACAGAGGACGTGCTTTAATGAAGAGACAATAACTAGCACTTGAGTTATTTATACACAGGGGATAGCTCTAACTTCCCCAAATCTTCCACAGCCCATAAATCTATCAATGACAGATGTGACGTGCAAGTAGAGATTGGAGTCCACTCTTTTTTATAACTTTCTCTCCACCCATCAAGTCCCTCACCCTCCCTGCTCCAAATTTGTACGTTCATTCATTCACTCACTCGACAAACGTTTATTGAGCACTTACTGTCAGGAGATATGCCAAACAGTGCGTAGAAAGAGTAACAAGACCTGATCTTGCCCTCAACTGATTTACTCAAAGTAAACCAGTCACCGCAGACAGGTGCGTTGTGCAGAGTGGGCTGGGCACTGGCCGAAGGGCATCGAGGGAGCTCCGTGTGGGTGTCCTGGGGAGGATGAGGGGCACTTCCGGGTGTTAGTCATCAGCTGAGGGTGTGAGGACGGCAAGGTAGAGGCGTGTGACCCTAAAGTGGGTGAAAGGCTGGCTGTGCACTGAGGGGCTTCTAGCCTTGGATGAGAAAGAACAGTTCCTGGATGGAAATCCATTAATGAAATAGGAAGGTGACCGGGCGCTGCCTGGGGCTGAAAAGAAGATTCTTTTTCCCAGATCAACCAGTGAGACGTGCGTGAAGCACTTGGCAGAAGAATTAGTAGCCAGGAGATGTTCTGTTCCTGTTAGAGATCTGCCTCTCCCCTCCCTTCCTCCTTCCCTTCACTTCTTCCCTGTAAATCTATAGATTTATATATTATAAATAAACATATTATATATAGTAAGTATATTATACGTATAGATATAAAGATCTCTATAAACGTATAGGTGTTCAGTGTTCAGTGACAACGTCTGTAAAGTCAGATGAGTATATCTGTGGAGAACGACAGTGACAACTGACAGAAGGTTCTGAAAGGAGATCTTGTCTGAGTACAGAGAAAAGCATTCTCAGTGATCATCATGATATAAATTTAGTCTCTGTAAAGAGGCATCAGAATGGTTCTCTTTGAAAGAAGTAGTTGCAAAGAACTAGCTACAGCCACACTTGACCTGCAGGCCTGTTTTTTCTGCTTAAAAAAAAAAAATCAATCGGGCCTGTATTCCCCAGAATGCCACAGGCCCCCCTGCCCCCATTGTCCTATGGCACTTATCTGACTAGATTCTGAAGAAAGGAGAATGTACCAACCAGGGTGGCGTGGGAAGGTTCTGAGTCTGGGGGAAAGATGGCCCAGCTTTGCTCCCACCCAGTCTCTTTCCTTGTCAAGGATGATTTTATTGTCATAAAACTGGAGGTCATCTCCTATACCAAGATTCAGTAATTCTGGGTTGTATCTGGTGAGAGAGATTCATGGTGCGGTCATAAACCACCAGCAGTGTGTTAAAACCAAAGAAAGGTGTGTGTTAAGCTGTCTTAACAGAAAACGTCCATCAAATGAAGGTGTTAAATGATGACCACTGGCATGGATTCCGCCCTGATAATGACGTTTAGGTGGTGAGATCTCATGGTTCCCGCCTGGAGAATCCGTCCCCATCAGCTGACCCTCCGCCGGACGGTGCCTGCAGGATGCAGCCAGAGACCTTGGCCAGCTAGCCTTCCCCTGTGGGTCACAGGCCTGTGATGTGTTTCAGGTCCTTCCGGGTCGCCGGGCCTGAACGGCTTGCATGGCTTAAAGGGTCAGAAAGGAACCAAAGGTGCTTCAGGTAAGAGAAAACCCTTTGTAAGAGGCTGAACTGCAATCACTGGACCAGGAAATCCGCTGGTGTTTCCTCCCGTCATGAGATTTGGGTGCGAAACTAAGACACTGGTTTAGCTTAGAGACAGAATGTTGAAACTGTTTTTGGTGCTGAAGATGACAAATAAAAAGGACCCCTGAGAAACCCCTATTTCAGAAGGAATGGTTGGTTAACAGTGACTTTTGTTAATACTGCTGGTGACTATCTATTAAAAATACTCCGAATAATTGCTCAGTTGGAGCTAGATTTCAAAATGTTATGAATAACAAATAAAGTAGTCGGGACTTTGGGGGTATTGTTTTAAGTGTAGTGATGCCAAGTATGACCACGCAGGTCTAATTAGCGTTTCTAGCCTCCCTCCATAGCCTGCTGCTCAAACAAGTTACCTGAACACATGGCTGTGATTTTTGATATCACACATGAGCTGACCATCCACAGTGCAGCTGGTTCTGTAGAGTGCACGTTGGTTGCATTACTTTTCAGAGAAACAGCGCACAATCAGACAAGGTAACTGGAATCAGACTTGCAGATTCGAGGGACTGCAGGAAAAGGACTGAATTGTCGGGCTGCTGGGTTGGGATCTGTCGCTGGGGAGGGACAAAACCTTTATACAGTTTGGAAGATCAAGAAGTCATTTAGGTCACTTAGGATGCGTTTCGTGGCTCTTCCGAATAGTCTGATAAAATGTGTGCCCTCCACGAGAAACCAGTGAAGTTCTCCCTTTTCACCGTGAAACTGCACAATGGTTCTATGTATTTGCCAGTTTCCACCACTGAATTTCAAACCAGTTTGTTCACAGTCACTTACTGTCAGATCTCATTTGTTTCACTCTTTCCATTGGAAAGGTTGAAGCTGTCGTGTTTTTGAATCTGGGAAATATTCAAATCTTGTCTCTGCTGGACAAGCGTGATGGGTCTTAAGAGAGCAGATGGCAACCCAGGAAGGGTCGCCGCCATTCGGGTCGCCCTTGCAGCCAGTGGCTGGTCCCAGAAGAACCGGCTGCTCCCCTGTCATGTGCTTATTTGGACGCAATTTCTTTGCAGACGCCACAACAGGGACACACAGGAGAACATGCAGTGCTAATGCTGTTTTCCTCATTAAGGTTCACATGAAATGGGCCCACCAGGTCCACCGGGAATACCTGGGCCAAAAGGGGAGCCAGGAGACCCCGGGAGCCCAGGAATTTCTCCTCCAGGACTTTTTGGAGAAAAAGGCCCCCCAGGCCCCCCAGGCCCCCCAGGTAAGAAGCAGCACGCTTTGCCCTTCTCTCAATGACTAAATCCAAACCTTCCAATGTAATAAGACTAACATCTGACCTTGTCCCTCCAGGGAGAGCTGGACCGCCTGGTCCCGCAGGTGCCCCAGGAAGAGCTCCTAAGGGTGACATTCCGGACCCAGGTCTGCCTGGAGATCAGGGACCTCCTGGCCCCGATGGTCCAAGAGGTATGAGAAACACTTTTCCCATCGCCGGCTTGATGCTGAGCAGAGGGTGCAGAAGGGGCAAGCAGGAGGCTCTCTCATCTATTTGTTGGTCTCAGCACCTGCACATACAGCATGTCCGCTGGCCCAGAGTGACAGGACCCAGACCTGACGCACACACAGAAGCAGAGTCTCTTCCCGTGCCTACTAACAGTAGATTTTGTTCCTCTCATCAGTTCACCAGCACAAACTCTAGCAAGTTTAACAAAGTAAGACTGGACCCAAGCAGGTCAGGGAGTTGGGAAAAGGGCATAGCTCGGTGCAGTGTTTTGCCAAATGCAGACAGTCACATTCCCACCAGCTCACAGAGCTCTTCCAGAGAAGCACAAACCCACTGCCTTTCAATCTTTAGAATTTTAGTAAGAATGGGGTAAAATACATAATCTTACTTTACACTGGAAAAAAAAGGAAAATGCTCAAAATGTGCTAGAAGTATTGAAGCTAAGTAGGAACAGAATTTGGGCTCAATTCCCATGTGTAGACACGGGTTTTCAAATAGAATTTTAAGTTGAATTGAGTGGATATTACTTTTCCATCAGCCAGATTTTTTCAAAAGCCTATTATCTCTCTGCCTTCCATCCCTCCCTCCCTCCCTCCCTCCATCCATCCATCCACCCATCCTTCCATCCATTGTGTTAAAGCAGTGGGGTGGGAATACAAAGAAGAACCATAAACCGATACTTCCCAAAGGAGTGGCTCTGAGGAGAAGGCTTTGCTTAGCTCACGTTGTCTAACAGTTACTAACAGACTGCTTACATCGTTTCTCACCTGGGGCTCCCTGAGACACACTGTTTCACCTCTGATGCACTTGACTTTCCTTTTCTTCTAATTCCTTGCATCCTTGACTGTAAATCATTCAATTACTTTCCCTTAGAAGCTCTCAGGCAGCCTGCATGCATGTTTGTCTTTGAGTGAAAGAAACTTTTTTCCTATTCCCTGTGGTCAGGAAAACCTGGACCTCCAGGGCCCCCTGGGAGCGTTGACCTTCTGAAAGGGGAACCAGGTGACTGTGGCCTGCCGGGGCCGCCAGGTCCCCCCGGCCCGCCGGGCCCTCCAGGACACAAAGGCCTCCCAGGATGTGATGGTAAAGACGGCCAGAAAGGTATGAATGCAAGTTGGTCTTTAAGTAGCCAAATCTGACTTCCGTTATCTGGATTTTGAGGGTCTGGGGTGTTCACCACACTGTGAGAGAATTCTTATTTCCTATGGAAATAGTGACTACATTTTCCAGAATGTCCTGGCTTTCCTGAAGAGTCCTAAAGTTTGGGTAACAGTTGGACAAGTAAGAAGAAGAAACACAAGTTCATCTTTAGCCCCTAATAATGCACTTGATAATTGTCTAGACCAGAACTGAACAGTAGACAATTAATGCAAGCTACATGTAATTAAAAGGTGTAGTAGCCACATTTTAAAAAGTCGAAAGAAATAAAATGAACTTTCATATTTTACTTAACATAATATATTCAAATATTATTTTAACATAAAATCAATATAAATTATCAAAGGGATAATTTGGGCTGCTTGTACAAACCTAGTACATCTCCCAAATAAGACATTCCTTTCTGCCTTGGAAATCTGGTGTGTATTTTAGACTTACAGCACAACGCGATTTGGACTTGCCAATTTCCAGTGTTCACTAGTCACGTGTGGTTAGTGGCTTCTATATTGGACAGTTCAGTTTTAGTCTGCCAACTTTGCTTTTACATATTCACAAAAGGGTCTTTATTACTGAATTCCCTCACTATTGAAGGCTAAAATATTTATTTTAATTAATTTTTACCGAACTGCTAATATTTGGGGATCTTAGTTCTTGGCCACGAGAATTTTAGAGCATTATTAGGTTCATAGAATATTTTGTTGAGAAGAGTCCAACAGTGATTATCTATTTTACCTCCCTTATGTATAAGGAAGCTGGATACCAGAGAGGAGCAGAAGTTGAAGTTTGCAGGAGTCCAATAACTAGCACCCTGCCTGACTTCTGAACCAAATGTGCAATAAGACAAATGATTAGGGCAGAGGGGAGGTCAAAATCACCACGAGGCTGCCATGACTGTAATGCAAATGGTGTCCCTGGGATTGCGCAGTGCACAACCTCTACAACAGTACACAGCAGCCCCTTTCATCTTTATTAGCAATAAAATCAATTTTAGAGAATGTGGCTTATGCCTGCAGGTATTTGGGCTTCCAGTTATTAAACCCCAGAAATGGAAAGACATGACAGCACTGTAGTCACTAAGAGGAAGGAGGAGGGGGCTGGCTATACAACCTTGTTCCTCTCCCAAATAAGACAGTCCTCCTCCCCAGTGGTTACCCTAGAGAATGAACCTCCACCTGGAAATATACTTGAGGATTAGGGAAATAGCAAACCATATAAATACAAAGAGTTAGAAATAGTGGTGGAACCACTAATCATGCTTCTTAACTTGCATTACTGGAGGCGTAAGGGCCAAAGAGTGCTTAACTGTTAAAAAGGATGAGGGAGTTTTCCTCAGTTAACCTTTTAAGACTTACATGATGGGAGATATTTGATCTATTCCATAAATATCTATTAGTAACCTACAGAAGTATAGTTGTGAACACATTTAAACAGAGTCCTCACTCTAATGAAGTTAAGCACAGGGTTTCATAGGGGAAGGCAGAAACACTCACATTAAAGGATCCATTGTTAGAGACTGAGGTAAATGCTCTGAGTGGAGTAGTCAGCACACTTCTCTGAGTGCTTATCAAAAGGCAGCTGGGCTTGGGTTAAGATTCCAGGAATGGCTTCCCTGGCATGATCTGCACTCTGCAGAGTGAGGAGGACTTTGTGGATGGGGAGGAGAGAAGGAACAGCACGTGCGAGGCACAGAGGGGCCGGTGCAGCTGAGACAGAAAGTGAGCAAGAGAAGGGTGGGAACATGGGCCCGGGAGGCACGTGGTCCCCAGGCAGGGGGGCACCTGTCATTATTTGCCCTTCAGTCGCAGCCCTTTGATGGTCTCCGGAGAAAGTTCAGGATTACTGAGCTTTTCACTCTACTTTAGTTTCGTCTTGATCATGGAATGAAAGTCCTTTCGATGCGTTTCCCTCAGACAGAGGCAGCCCTTCGCAGCCCTGCAGAAGCCCTACTCTGCACTCTAAGACTGACTTTGTCCTGCATTGTTTCGAAGTGAACCTCTGAGTGCAGCCCATCAAACTGTCATTGTCTTTATACTGCTTCATTCCCGTGTCCTCGTCTTCATATACTCTTTTTAGGACCAATGGGATTCCCAGGGCCACAGGGGCCACATGGAATTCCTGGGGCCACTGGAGAGAAGGGTTTACCTGGACCTCCAGGCAGACGAGGGCCCTCGGGTGCTCCAGGTAAGCTTCTGATGCCTAGTCACCTTCACCTAGCAGCCTACACACAGCGTTTTGTTCAGATATTTACCATGAGGGTCATCTTTCAGAAAGTAATCGCTCTGAAATTACTAGCAAACTCTAAGAAGTTAAGCCCTTTTGGATAAAGATTGGATTTATCTCAGGCCACACTATGAAGTCTCAGGTTTAAGAAACTTACTTATTAACAGAACAAGGAAGTTTGAAAATTAGGACTTGATTTTTACATTTTTCTAAGGTAAATAAATCTGTGTTCCCTCACATAAGAGGCAAAGACTGATTTGATTATTGGATGCGAAGATTGTATATTCAGTTCCTGTCCTTGAATGCCCTCCCATTGATTTTCCTATATGTTTTATTTAACTTTTTCTGTAAAATACATTAGCTCCTATGAAGATGAAAAGCTATTCGATTTAAGCTCTACAGACAACACGTTTTCATCATAGAATCATTATAAGCCAAGGAAGAGTTGGAAGGGCAAACAGACCTGTGTATCTGAGATTGGCAGAAGTAATATTCTTCAAGATCCTAAATCAATATTAGGGAGTCAGTTCAAAACATTTTGCAATCTCCAAAATTAGCACTCAAGGCCAAAGAATAAGAAAGCCGTGTTGAATGCAGTTTCTATTATACATTAAATTAGGACATATTTGCTGTAAGAAATCAACTCGAATTTTGCGTTGTGCAAGAGAGTTTCATTTCAGGTCTTTCTAGATACGAAAACTCCGTGAATCACAGCTGTTCTTGTCAATAACGGTGATGCGGACTTTTTATGTAAATAAGATGCTGTCAATCTGCTTATCATCAGTACCGTCCTCAAATCAGTATTTACGTTCTCAGATGATCTGTTTCACTTTTGTCCTAATTCACGCATTTAAAATCTCTCTCCACCATATGAAAATCGCTGTGTGGCCTCGTTTCTTGGATCTCTCCAGGTTCCAGAGGTAAGCGTTGCCATAAAATTAATAATTTCCTTTAAATCTTGTGTCCAGTCATTTCCATACTTGCCTTTTCTTTCTTTCTTTCTTTTTTTTTTTTTTTTTTACTATCTTTGTGAGTTAAGCTTTGTTAATTTTTTAGATGAGGTGCTGCAATTATATTAGGTTTTAATGCCTTTGCTTCTCGGTACAGATACAGCAACCCCGTATTAGGGGGTCCCCGTGCCGAGCCTCATTATAGGTTGTCAAGCCAGTGTAGGTACTCAGCTTAAATAATTTCCATTCAGGCACAGAGTACAAGCGCTCTCTCTGTCAAATGCTACAGTACATGCCAGTGTAAGTTTCCTGTATAAAGCCTACAACATAAATACAGAGAACGTCCCTAAAACAAGCTGGATCAGCAACATGAAAAGCTGGGTCCCAGCCACCCAGCGAGGGGCTGTGACGAGCCTTCCTCTCCAGCCCGAAGTCCATGTTCAAGGAGCAAATTTCTTTGTGTGTAAAAATGAAAATGCCATTCTTCTTCTCCGCTCAGTGTTCACTTAATCCTCCACAGTGCAAGGGCAACATACTATTCTGTGGCTGGCATTTTCAAAGAGAATAAAAAGAGTTTCTCCAAAGAAGAAAAGGAAACTCGTGAATGTGTTCATTCCAGGCGTCTGTTATTAACCCTAAGGAACGTTGCCTTGAATAGAGACGCTGTGGATTATTTTTAGGGTCCTTAGAAGAGATGCCTCAGCCCCTTTCTTTCAGCTTCTGGTTTATCAAAAAGTAAAGAAAAGTAAAATCAGAATTTTAAGAAATGTTCGTAGTTAAAAATTACCAGCATGTATTTAATGTGTTTTCACTTCAGCCCTTTTAGTGTTTACTCTGTGGCTGAGTGTATGAACTCACCGGAAATAGCATCAACACCCTACATGTGAATTATCAGCCAAACCCCTGCCCGCCCACCCCCTTTCACTTACCTGTTTCCTCCACTCCACCTGCACCGGTAAATTCCCACCATCATGCACCCGATTATTCAGGGAAAAGAGGAAATGCCCACACACATCGCTCTCAAGTCACCCAGAGCAGAAAAGACAAGTTTTACATTAAACTGTACAGTCCGTAAAAACGCCTCCGACTTGGTGTTACTTCTGGTTTCATACAACATTTTACAGGGGGTTCAATTCCAAACAGCTTATAGGGTTCAAGTCCATTTTGCACAGACCCAGCAATCACTGTATAGGCTATGTTCTCATTATGGCCATGTTTTCGAGGATTTTCTCACTGCTTTATCATTGTTGTTCTCAAACTTATTTTGCAAATTTGCATGGATTTTAAGAAACCCATAACTAATAAAACAGTGTGTTTTAAAATACGTTGCACTTCATAGAATTCATCATGCAGATGTTGAGTTCTTAAGGCAGTTTATGGTTTATGATTTTAATCTAAACTGTGCTGTGTATTCACTGTCACTTACTCACCCAAGCCTGAGTTTCCTTTCCCGTAACATTCTAATAACAGTAGTGCACACACACACTCACACACAGGCTGGGTGGGAGAATTTAATCACAAAGCACTTAGCATGAGGTCTGATGCCCGATGAAGCATCCAGTAAGTGTTAGCTGGTATCATTAGGGTGTTATTATTATTTCTTTTCCCTTGTGGAATGTTTGCAGGGTGACTGAATGAAGATTTAGGGGGAAAAAAAAAAGTCTTAAAGATGTGAAGGTAACCAGGAAGAAAAAACATTTTAAACCTGGGTGGTTTAGGGCTCCATCAGCCTCCTCTGGGCACATTACATACATGTTAGACGTGCAGATATTGGGGTCCACCCAGACCCACTAACTCAGAAACTCTGGGCTCTGACAAGCCTGATTCTGATGTGGTAACATCAGAACCACAGCTTTACAGCGGTGCTTCTCAGCCCTGGCAGACACTGGAATTATCTGGAGAGTTTAAAAAATTAGTGATGCCTGGGTTCCACCCCGAGAAATTCCTTTTTAATAAGTCCCAATGGAGTGCCGGCATCAGTATGTTTGAAAAGCTCTGCAGATGGGTTTATTCTGCAATCAAGCTTGAGGGCACTGCCCAGAACACATCCTGTACCAATTAGAGCAGTATTTCTGGGCTGGGGCCCAGATATCAGTATTCTTACAACTCCCTGGAACATTCCAGCGTGCACTCAAGGCTGAAAGTCACTGCTTCAGTGACTAGCAATCCTGAAATTCTGTCTCCTTGAGTAGTGGACACCATGGGAGTCCAGCTGGCCGCAGTGTAGGCTAATGAATCAGAGCAACATTAAACTGGGTTTTAGGAACCCACTGGTCCCTCCCCCCATGCTGGCACCTAGTAAGAAATGGCCCAAAGATTGCAAATCCTTTGAAGGCCCCCAAACTAGTGCCATCTCAGCCAACTTTCACTGTTTCATACTTTTCATTCTTTTGCTTCCTCTGACTGAAATCCCATCTGCTCATTCATTCTTTCAGTCCTTCGTTCATTCAACAAAAAGCTTCCTAGGAAAAAGTTTTCATGCAGCACATAGTGAACAAGACAATGCTTCGCACTGTTGAACATTCTAGATTTCAGCGTAGTGTCAGAAGCCCGCCCCAGCAGAGACAGCAGAAGGAGCTCAGGTCCCTCACATGAGTGGTGATTCCAATTTCAGGTGAACCTGGGCCTCCTGCAGACGAGGATGCCTGCCCCCGAATCCCGGGGCTTCCTGGGGCACCAGGCCCAAGAGGACCAGAAGGAGCCATGGGGCCCCCGGGAATGAGAGGCCCCCCAGGACCAGGTACGAGCCTCACGCTGGTTGTTCGTCCCTTGCATCACAGATGGCGGAAATGAAAATCCAGGCGTTTTGCTATGTAGCTTTTTGTCCAGAACCTCAACAACTCGTAGGGATGAAGCGTGGAAGATCCCCTTACATACACGTTTTTTCTACATTTATCCAAAAACTTAACCATGATAATAATGGGATTGGCAGCTCCCTTCTGTTTTTATGGTGAACTTGTACTTTAATATTTTATACTTGGGTGGCTTTTGGACATGAAATTTTGAAACCTCTTAGCACCACAGGGTAGATGCTCCATCATTAATTAGTCATTAATAGATGTTGGTTTGACTTTGAATTAAAACCAATTGAATCGGGGCTCAGTGGAGCAGAAACAGCTACAAGGGGGCAGGAGGAAGTGTTCCACTTTGGGGAGGAAGAGGAAAGGGGGCAGGAGGGTCGCTTTAAGTGATGGCGTGGGTGTCACTGTTCACCCGGGGGACTTGAGCATTGCTCGGTCGTTGGCACGGTAGAGGATTCTTATTTAAATATTTAGACCAAACCAAACCATTCCTTTAAAAAGTCTCCTCCAAATGGTTCATTCTCTCTTCAGACATCCCCACCTTGCTGGGTAACTTACAGAGATTAGGGAGTTTGAGCTGGCCATCTGTAGGTCACCGATCTCTTTAGACCAAGTGGTGGCAGTGCCTGTGATTCTATATAACAAATTCTAGAAACAAAAGTGCCAGATAACCCAAGAGGCACAAGATCACTCCCTTTCCCGTTTTTCCCACCTCGCAGCTGTGGGTCTGGTTCTTTCTGGCTCAGAGCCAAAGGATTTGGAAGTAGAACTGAATTTGGTGCCATCTGTTTCCCTTGTGTCTCCCCCAAACCCAAGTAGCTAAGGGTCTGCCGGAGTCTGTGTACTTCTTGGGTAGCATGCAGAGCAGCCCTGAGCCTTCCTCGTGTTAGCATGGAGTTCTGTTGTTCGAATTTGCTGCTTTGCGTCTGTGTTTGCGCAGTAAGTTCATTGGGCGTTGATGGGACCAGCTTCTTTCAACAGCCCATGAGCACTGGGAATTCAGAGTAGTTACCTAACTTCTCTTTTCCTTGGCACTCTTTGCATGCATAAGCCCTCAGCCAGTCACTCCATCTTGTTTCAAAACCAAGCTGCCTTGTTGTGTACCTATTTGCAATATTGGGGGCTGGTTCCGTCCCCGCTTTAGCAAAATAATTGTCAAGTAGAAGATGTAGCCTGTCATGGGTTTCTGCAAATTCATTTCAGCCAATACTTCCACACCCCTCTCCTCTTTATAAAGCACGGCACTAGGTGGAGGGCAGTACAGATGTGAATGAGATGTGCGTGTCCCCCTTACAGGGTCTCACAACCTCATGGCAGAAACAGCTGGCAGAGCATAAGTAGTTCTAAATAACGAGAGATTATAATTCTTGTTTTAAGGGTGTTTCACATAAAAGGCATTAGGATAACAGGACAGGGAGAGGTGATTCCAGTGTGGAGGACTGAGGAATTTAAGACCCCAGCAAGAGCGGGCAAAGCAGAGCTTATCAGGAAAGAGTGGACTTCGAGGAACCAGCATTGTCCAACAGGGAGCCCGCAGGAGCACAATTGGGCCAGGTTGGCCTAATAACCCAGTGACTAAACCAGCTACATCCTTGCTGCTCAAAGTGTGGTCCTCAGGCCACACCCCAGACCTGCCTGATTAGAATCTGCATTTTCACAAGATGCCTGGAATATTTGTACACACATTCAAGTTTGAGAAGGCCTAGCTGCATTGTATGAATGCTGTCCTTAAAAGAGTCAGTGAAGAGTGACTCCTTCATGAGTGACTCAGTCCTAGCTCTAGGTTAAAGTCACCTGGAGGGGACTGGAAAAGTACTGATGGCCGGGCCTCCTCCCAGACCAACAGGACTCAGAGCGGGGAGAGCAGGGCCCGGGCATTGGTGTTTTGGGAAAGCTCTTCAGGTATAGCAGGCACCCGGGGCTGAGTCCCGCTGTTTCAACCGAGCATCAGCTGCGCCCAGATGGGTGGCTGGGCTCACCCGTTGTTGGGGCTGTGGAGAATAACCAGGGAAAGTCACTGAGAAGGAAAAAATCAAATGGGCAAATTGTACACCCTTGAACTTCATTGTTATCTTGGGCACCATCCATAGACTGTGAGTTTCTGAGAGAGGGCTGACCGTCTGTGTGGTCAGCGCAGGTCAGTGCCGGGAAGGAAGGCCTGCTGTCTTGTCATGATACACCCATTGGTTTGCTGACCCTTTAGTCCTGGGCAGCCCTTTCCAGAATCCCACAGTGGCCACGTGTTGGATTCATCTCACTGGGTTGGAAATAAAAGAATGCTCTGAGCTCACCGTGGGGCCCTAGTTTCCTTCTAAAGTAACGGGTGTTCTCTCTGAAGCTGGTAGAGAGAGGCGCCAGCTCGCAGACAGCAGCTCCATCCAGGAGGAGGCTTCTGCCCAGTAACCAGACAGAAGAGGGCATCTCCCCGCACCGGGGAGGAGATGGATGAGGGGAGGAGGTCCTTTCTTGCTTACTGAATGATGACCATGTAAGAACACAGTCCAGGCACTGCAGGGCATTCCGAGAGAATCTGTTTATGATCCAAGAGGTGAGAAAGATGACAGCTCCCCAAAAGCCAGGAACACCCCTAATGCCCACAATGAACGTGGTGCAGTCGGGTGCAGAGGGAGGGGCTGCAGGTTGTGGGGTGACGGGGGGAGGTCCGTGGGGCTGTGCTCAGGTGGGCGATGGGAGAACAAAACGTAAAGGCAGTGAGGTTTGGGGGATGCATTTCAGGCAGCTGCAGGAGGCCGGGGTGAGGGGAAGTCAGGTCACCTGAGCACGACCGCCCCTGCCCCACCCCGTCAGGTGGCTCCCACGCTAAGAACACGTCCCCAGAGCGGAAGAGAGGGACAGCTGCTTAAGTGAGCCCTCTCGGACTCGGTGGGTGGTTGTAGGCTGCCTGGTGGCAGAGAGAACAGGAGAATGAGCGAGCGAGGGGGAGCCGGAGAGAGAAACACAGGCAGAGATGGAAACCTGGAGGGGCTTAGTCGTTCAGGTAACTAGGGCCAAGGGCCATCCACTTCCCCACCACGGGCAAGGACCAAGTCTGCTGCCCAGACCGAAGGAGACTGAGGCTGATGAAGTCATGTCTTGGGCAAAAGGAACCAAACACTCAAAGAACCGCTCAGGTATCAGTGTGGTGGCTCTGGCCCCAGGGAGCACACCTGAGCCTCCAGGCTGGCCACCAGGCGGGCTCTGGCGATGATGGGCACAGCCCCCGCACTCGGCCTGCTGGGCCTGCCTCCCCTCCGCACATGGTCGGCGCCGTGACCTTTCTGAGCCTCAGTCTCCCTCCAGCGGCCTGGCCTGTGGGAGCATCTCATCCCGTGGCTGCTGTGAAGACTGAATTGGATAATCCACATAAAGGGCTTAGCCTGTTGCCTGGCACCTTGTAACCCTCCATAAAGAGCTGAGAGTTTTTTGTTTTGTTTTGTTTTTTATTGAAGTATAGCTGATTTACAATGTTGTGCTAGTTTCTGGTGTACAGCATAGTGATTCAGTTATACAGATATATATTATTTTTTCATATATTTTATCATTATAGGTTATTACAAGATATTGAATATAGTTTTTTTGCTTTACAGTAGGACCTTGTTGTTTATCTATTCTGGATATAGTAGTTTATATCTGCTAATCCTGAACTCCCAATTTATCCCTACCCCCCTCCTTTTTCCTTTGGTAAGTATAAGTTTGTTTTCTATGTTTGTGAGTCTCTGTTTTGTAAATAAGTTCATTTGTGTCATTTTTAAATTTATTTTTTATTCTTTTTTTTTGGAGGGGGAGGTAATTAGGTTTTTATTTATTTATTTATTTTAATGGAGGTACTGGGGATTGAACCAGGACCTTGTGCATGTTAGGCATATGCTCTGCCACTGAGCTATACCCCTCACCTTGTGTCATTTTTTTTAGATTCCACATATAACTGATATCATATGATATTTGTCATTCTCTGTCTGACTTACTTCACTTAGTATGAAAATCTTTGGGTCTATCCATGTTGCAGCAATGGCAGAATTTCTTTTTAATGGCTGAGTAATATTCTATTGTATATATGTTCTATACAACTTCTTTATCCAGTCTTCTGTTGATGGACATTTAGGTTGCTTCCCTGTCTTGGCTGTTGTAAATAGTGCTTCTATGAACATTGGTGTGCATGTAAGAGCTGTTTGTAAATATTGCTATTCTTGCTTTAAATTTAACTTGACTCTCAACTGGCTGCATTAAGTTTTATTCACTCCATTCAGACTTCCAAAAAAATCATGATTAAGGATAATATTTAATTACAAAAGCTATACATGTTTAATGTAAAACAAAATGGAGTGTAACCTTTAAAAATTGTGAATCACTATATATTGCACACCTGTAACTTACAGAATATTGTACAGCAACTATACTTCAATTTTTTTTAAATCTAAAAAAAATAAAAACAAAAAAGAATATGAAGAAAATGTGAAAACATCTCACTTATCACCTCACTGGTCTGGCTTCAGATCCTGCCTCTGCCCATTACTGGCTCATTGGCCTTAATTTATCAAGTAACTTGACCTCGCAGAGCCTCAGTTACCCCCGCTGCAAGTGGAGAGGGTCTCACCCCACCTCCCGTAGCTGCGGGATGAGATGAGCTGGTGCAGGCTGGTGGGCAGGGGAGGCCCAGGGCCGGCACGGGGAATGCTAGCCTGGCGGAGGTCACACTGTTGTCACCACTGCCATCGTGAACTTTCCCGCAGGGTGCAAAGGGGAGCCCGGGCCGGATGGCAG
Organism: Camelus bactrianus; assembly: GCF_048773025.1. Lineage (NCBI taxonomy): Eukaryota > Metazoa > Chordata > Mammalia > Artiodactyla > Camelidae > Camelus > Camelus bactrianus. The sequence continues at coordinate 94,925,970 of NC_133543.1, read as the reverse complement.
GAGGGGCGAGGACGGCCTCCCAGGGTTCCCTGGGCCTCCAGGACAGAAAGGGGACATGGGAGAAGCGGGCTGCCCGGGAGAACCAGGTAAGGAATTTCGGCTCCTCTTCTCTCAGGCGCAGGGGAGCTGACAACTGCATACAGACCCCTGGCCTCGTAGGCATTCGCCTTAGACACCCAGTCATCAGGCTTTAGGGAGACAAAGCCTCCAGAACAGAATGGGGTGTGTCCTCCATGTTCTGATTGATTCTCAACCATCATAAAAACAAAGCCCTGTGTCCATTATTTTCCCAAAACACTATACATGACCATAAAAGGCACAGCCATTTCCACTCTTTGCTTTTCCGAGGGGAGCCTGGCATTGGCTGTGTGATCACTTTTGAGAGGCTGTGATGATCTTAGGGACGGCGACGGTGGTTGAATCACTTGGCCTCTGGTTTCCTGAGTTCATTTTATCATAAGCCATTGATAAATTTATAAAGAATTTTATAGGACTTCCTTAATGAGAAGGATTTCAGTAATGAGAAGCAGGTGATCGGGGGTTGGGGAGCTGCAAGAAAATGGAAGCTGCGGTCAGAAAGCTGCATCTCAGCTTCGGCAACGTGGAGATGGTTTTCATGCAGAAATGCGGGCCCAGCGTTCCCCGCACTCTGCTTTTCTAGCCTGAGACCTTAACTCAGGAAATCTTGGCGGGTCAAACAAAACATGTGAGCAGGCCTGAGTCAGGCCAGAAGCCACTGCTCTGTAACTTCTGGTTTTCGGTACAAATAAAAAGAACTGCCCGTCTTCGAGAAACAATTAAAAAAAAATACCCCTTTTGATTTCAAAGTCTAACTTCACCTGTTGCTCTCAGCAACTGGAAATCGGCACGGGCCTCCTGCAATGGGCCAGCCCCTCAGAGACGCCAAAGGAGACAGACCCTCTCACGCTCTGTTCATTTCCCATCTACCAACGAGATCTCTAGAACGAGGCCTTCCTTCCACCTCCCTCATGAAGAAGAGCTCCAAGGCCAAACATGTGGATTCTGAGCTCTTGTCCTTCTTAGGATGGGACTGACGCAAAAGCGGGACCGTGGGACGAGTCTGGGGGGTTTCAGGAAGACCGACGTGGAGGTCCCCATCTCTGGATGAGCAGGCTGCCAGTCTAGTCGGGGAAGGCGGGGAGCCCCTACACGGGGCGTGTACCCCGTTCTAGCTCATTTCTTCTCAGTGCCTACCGTTTTCTAAGTATTTCACTGTTTACCTTTTGATGATGCTTGTGTTGTTTGTCATTTCTCTTCTTCAGGTAGAAATGTGAGCTCTAGGAGGGCAGGGATCTTTGTCTGTTTTTATGCTAATGTAGCCCAAGCAGCTGGACGGTGCTTGGAACAGCATGGGCACTTGCTGAACGAGCTGTCTGTAGACGCTGCAGTCGGGCGAGGGGGACATTCCTCCCTGGTCCCTGCATGCTTGGCACAGCACCAGACAGAGATGCTCAGAAGTGGCTGTTAAATTGAACTCCCTAAACCACCTTTACTAATTGATGTTTCTTTGTTCCTCCAGGCCCTCCTGGAGCCCCAGGGGATCCTGGGCCCAAAGGGTTTGGCCTCGGGTACCTCAGCGGCTTCCTCCTGGTTCTCCACAGTCAGACGGATGGAGAACCCACCTGCCCCGCGGGCATGCCCAGGCTCTGGACGGGGTATAGTCTGTTATACCTGGAAGGACAGGAGAAGGCTCACAATCAAGACCTTGGTACGTAGACGCCACATGGCCACCCAGGTCCGTGGCTTAAAACTTTTGAGTTAATTTCATGGATTCATCATCTTACATGATCACTCATCTTTAACTACCCTGCTAACTCTCAACTAAAAAATAGTTTAATATTAATTTCTAAGAACTTAATAATTCTGTTAAACCAATGATGCAATGAGATGCCAAATAAGTTCATTCTGGCTGTAATTATTATTATCTGATTACTTATTATTGGTTAAAAAATAATTTTTCCTTTTAGTTAAGTGTAACTCTGATATAAAATGCAATTTTTATTTCCCAGTGTTAATGATTAAATCAAGACATGGTCGGTTCCTATGTTTAGGAGTAAAATGGTGCATCATAGCCCCCTGGCGATCATATGCTGTGGCATTAGCCAACACCAACTCCTCAACCTGCTCCAATTTTTTTTAATTGAAATACATTTGACATGTAACATGATGTAAGTTTAAGGTGTACAAGATGCTGATCTGGTACATGTATATATTGTAATATGATTCCATCGTATCGATAGCTGGCACCTCTCTCATATCGTGTAATTATCATTTCCTTTTTTGTAGTGGGAATAGTTAAGATCTAATCTCAGCAAATGGGACGATGTGATACAATACCGTTGTCTATATTCATTACACTGCACGTTAGATCACGAGGACTTATTTACCCACTAGTTGCAGACGTATACCCTTAAGCAACATCACAACTTTATTTTGAGAGTCATCCCTTGGTTTGTTTTTTTTTTTTTGAGAGTCATTACTAGTCAGTTTTCAATGGTAGATTTGTAAGCCACAGGAGCTGACTGTAAGCTGAGGCGTAAGTACCTGGGTGCAGCACACACGGTCTTTCCAGAATAATGATGGTTGAACAAGTGGGTGCAGGAGGGCTGTGCCAACGGCGACAGTTGGTGGTGGGGTGAGTGTTGTCACAGCTCTCACTGGGCCACGACCCCTGCTGTCAGTAAGGGAGGTGACAGGGTGCAGGCCTAGAGGGGCAGCTCCTTACATGTGTACCCCAGGGCCACCTCTCCTGCCCTGGTCGAACCACGCTCTGCAGAGCCCTTGGAATAAGATCCACAACTCCTTAACGAGACTGACACAGCCTGCATCTTCTGGCCTGATTTTCCTCGGGACACCCTAGAGACAGACACAGACATCCTCTCCCCACCTTCCCTCTGCTGAACTTCTTCTTCTTTTTTTTTTTTTTACATTTTTTTATTGAGTTCTAGTCATTTTACAATGTTGTGTCAAATTCCAGTGTAGAGCACAATTTTTCAGCTATACATGAACATGCATATATTCATTGTCACATTTTTTTCTCTGTGAGCTACCGCAAGATCTTGTATGTATTTCCCTGTGCTGTACAGTGTAATCTTGCTTATCTGTTCCACATTTTGAACTCCCAGTCTGTCCCTTCCCACCCCCCGCCCCCTTGGCAACCACAAGTTTGTATTCTATGTCTGTGAGTCTGTTGCTGTTTTGTATTTGTTTTTTGTTGTTGTTCCACTGCACTTCTTTAAGATCTTTGAGCTCTATGCTTTCTTGGTATCCCTGGCCCTCTTTACTGCTGTCTAAATAGGGTTTTCCTTGGCTCGGTCACCACAGTCTCCAAAAGCAGCCAGATCTTTTTCATAGTTCAGGTCCTAGCTCAGAGTCACTTCAACCAGCCAGCCTCCTTGTGAGCCCCAGGGGCCCAACCTTCTCCATGCAGCTTGCCCTGCTGTTGGCCCATTGCCCGTTCGCTCCTCCAGCTCCCCTGCTGGGCCAGGCTCCTGAACAAGTGAGGAGCGGCTGAGTGAAGGAGGGCTGGCCGGTGAGACCCGCTTTCACGGCCACGGAGGGAGGCTCCGGCCAGGGCCTCCAGGCGCCGGAACGTGTGCCCCAGATGGCCTGCGAGTGGAAGGTGGCGCCAGGACAGGCTACTCGTACATCACCTTGTCTTCCCTCCCCAGGCCTGGCGGGCTCGTGCCTTCCCGTGTTCAGCACGCTGCCCTTTGCCTACTGCAACATCCACCAGGTGTGCCACTATGCCCGGAGGAACGACAGGTCCTACTGGCTGGCCAGCACGGCGCCGCTGCCCCTGATGCCGCTCTCGGAGGAGGAGATCCGGCCGTACATCAGCCGCTGCGCCGTGTGCGAGGCCCCCGCGCAGGCCGTGGCGGTGCACAGCCAGGACCAGAGCATCCCACCGTGTCCACGGGCCTGGAGGAGCCTCTGGATCGGGTACTCTTTCCTGATGGTGAGCGCACCATCCTGTAACACCCCTTCCTCGCCCCTTCCGTCCGGCCTGGACAGAAATTCTGTGACTCCTGTACAGACAGACAGCATAGGACAGGCGGTCCTGAAGGCCACCACATCCCATAGCTTGTTGAGATGCAGGCCATTCTCTTTTTTTAATGCCAATTAATTCTATTCTATTCTATTCTGTTTTATTTATTTATTTATTTATTTATTTATTTATTTATTTATTTATTTATTTATTTATTTTTATGCTTTTTTTCCTTTTTCCTTTCTTAATTGAAGTACAGTCAATTTACAATGTTGTGTCAATTTCTGGTGTACAGAACAGTATTTCAGTCATAGACGAATACACATATATTCATTTTCATATTCTTTTTCACCGTAAGCTACTATAAGATATCGAATACAGTTTTCAGTTTTATCACTTCGGTAGAATTTAGAAGATGGAGTTGCTTCATCTCTCAGTGCTGGTGGTTTCATTCTGCGTGCACCCCCTGCACATCTCCTGGCCTCCTTCCCTAAGCTGAGCATAGCTGCTGCTTCCTGGAATAATTTTTAGGAGGGATGTCCAGTCCAGCCCAGGCCTGTCACTGAATGGGCCTGGGGTTGTCTGCGGGTGTCTGAGCCCTAATCCTCTCTTGTCGTCCGGGCAGCACACAGGAGCTGGGGACCAAGGAGGCGGGCAGGCCCTCATGTCACCTGGCAGCTGCCTGGAGGACTTCAGAGCCGCGCCGTTCCTTGAATGCCAAGGCCGGCAGGGAACTTGCCACTTTTTTGCAAATAAGTACAGCTTCTGGCTGACGACGGTGAAACCTGATTTGCAGTTTTCCTCGGCACCATCACCAGACACCTTGAAAGAAGGCCAGGCCCAGCGCCAGAAAATCAGCAGGTGCCAAGTCTGTGTGAAGCAGAGCTAGACGCCCGCAGGTCACCGTCAGGTGGTCAGGAGACACTTCCAACTTCCTAGGGGGCTAAGGCGTCCTGGGCTGTGCTAAGAGATTCAATGGTGCTCATCTTGGACCCCCGTTCCCGCTGTTCCTTCTGTTTCGAGGTGGTTACTCCCACAGTGCTGTGTTTCCTTCCTCTGTTCAGGATAGACTGAGCAAGTGTACACGTGTGGGTTTGTCTGTACCGGCCAATCCCGATGAAATCCAGATATTCTTATTTTATTGGATGGTGGAAACGCTGGCTTTATTTAAAAGTATGCTAATTCAGGGGAAGGCTCAGAGATGATAAAGGCCACGTTACAAATTACATTACTGCAAACTCATTCATTGGTTAATAGCAACTCAAACAATTGAAGTCAATTACTCTATATAATACATTGGGCTTCTGGATGGATTTTACAGGAAAAAAATAAATAGGCCAACAAATGAAACTAGAAAGTAGAGATTTCCTACGTTTCAAAACGATTGCCTCCGTAATCTATTTTTCCATGCACTTTAAATAATTGTAAAACCATGACCCAAGGAAATTAAAAAAAAAAAAATCCACACAGCCAGCCTTAACAGTTCATTTCAAAGCAGAATGATTCATTATGCCAGGAAGGACCACGGTCGCTGTATCCCAGAGATGCGACATTAGCATAAAGCACATCACAGATGAACATAAAACATTATGTTCTCTTCTGCATTTTTCAGAGGATAGAAATGCCTACTTGGGCAACCCTTTGGAAAAGTAGCAATTATGGAAAAAATATGTTCAATAAGGGATTAAGAGCCTAAAAGCTATTAATGAATATTAAGGCAGTGATTCACAAAAATGGACTCCCCACTGCAGTGAACTTCCAAACAGAGCGCTTTTCCCCAGTCGGGGTCTGGCTTGTCCGCTGAGCGTGCATGTGTGCTAATGGGATGGAAGCCACACGGGGCTCACTCAGGCGGTGATGTTCACACAAAGCATCTCCCCCGGAGTGCCCACAGAGCTGCCTCACCTCCCGCAACGGACACTTTCCCTCCATCCACATAATGGCATCTCATATGGGGAAGTGACAGAGCTATCATTATGCACTTGGGAGAAAATTAAGGACCGACTTAATTAAACTTAGGTAAGAAGATTCATTTAAGTCATCGTCACCCCACCAGAAAGACCTGGCACTATTTTAAATGAAAGAAAGACAACTTACAATTTGAATTTCATGTTCCTGTTATTGGTCCTTTACAGGAGTATCCCGTTTTTCCAACCTGAAAAACATTCATGTATTTTATATCAGTATTAGACCAAGGCAGCAGTTTGACATTTGGCATCTTTTATAAAAGTTTAGAAGATACGTCAATTTACAATGAGTAGTTTTCTGTATTGCAAAGGATATGTTTTCTATTTTGCCAGGATTTCAGGGGTCTAATGCTAAAAATCAAAAGGCTTATTGGAAAAAGATTTTTAGGAAACTTGCCTTCCTCACTTTAAAAAGTGTTATTTTAGAGAAAACTAAAGAAATTTCTCATGAGAAAGTGACATTCATTTTAGTGCTTAGTTTCAGTGCACTCAAAAAATAATTAATACTTGATTAAAACTAGTTTATAAGAAATGTTTTTCTTGCCAAACATTGATTGAGACGGTGCTCTTACATGCAGAATATATTTCAAGTGAATCTTGCTCTGGGCTGCCCCTCAGAATGGCAATTTATTTTAAGTTTACTTTCTGGTAAAAAGAAAAAAAAAGTACATTTTAAGATGAAATATTTTCTTGATGTACCAGAATATTTCCTAGTTCATTTGACCTATTGATTAATTTTTAAGCTCTGCTAGGGCATGTTAAATATTTTTTGTACACCTGAAATTCAAGCCAATTTCAACCTTATTTATAATTACACTTTTTTGTTTCCAAAAGTTTTATCATAGATTACTCAAACACAAGCCTTCTAAAAATCCATCTGGGTCATTCATGAATTTGGTCTGAGAACAGTTCCTGGGAAGAGGTAAGGGGTGACTGATGGGCCATTGAGAAATACACCTTGCTTGCTATTTTAAACACTTTAAGTTTAGTGTTAGAATATTATCTTAACAAGCTAGCCAAATAAATTAAAAAAAAACAAACAACAGGCTGAATTAAGTGGGCAAGTTACTCCACAGTGAGTCTGGGATAGTGTATAAGACTGTTCAGAATCCTGGTATCACAAGGGCCCGCTCTAAATGCAGGACAAACGCTGCCTTTTGATTTTGAAAAATTATTTTAAATGGCCAAGAAAGCAACACAACAGAAAAAAATAGTAACTTGGCTTGGGGGACCACGTTATTTTAAGCTGTTATTTTCTTTACCTGCTTACATATCAATGTTCTTTGAAATATCATCTCTCTCTGATGGATGAACAAAACTTCAGAGTTGCTCTCCTAATCCATTACTGGTGATTAGCCTTAAAATTTCCTTCCCCCACGCCCCCTCCCCCAGCTGGTTGGTTGGAATGCCTCTGGATTGCCCAAAGGGGGTTGCTCTGGGTGGCGAGCTGAGGGACGGGATGTTTCTTCCGGGTTTGTATTCTCAGCGAGTGGAGCCCCATTCATATTCCCCAGATTCCCTCTCTCCTCTCAGACGCCTAGACCTAGACATCGGTCACCACTTCCTGTGGATTGCTCCCTCCTGCTGCCGCCTCACTGCACCTGTCTTAGCACAGCCTTTGTCTTTCGCCTCTGCTCTTGTAGTAGGCATCACCCAGCGGATGCTTCCAGCTTCAAATCCCCGTCTTCATTCTCTAAGATGCAGACTTGGTTTCGTTCTCTTTGGCTTCATGTCCTTCAGGGGCCGCACTGCCTCTGAAGCCCAGATGACTTCCGCTGGGGTGACAGTCCTGCGGGAACTGCCCGCAGCTTGCCCTCTGCTCATCACAGGGGCACGCTCCTGCCCGTGACTTTGCCCTGGTCTTTCTACCAGGGAAGTCGCTCCTCAGATAAGTTTACCCGGCAGACAGCTGCTTATCTTAGACAGAATGAGTTGGCAGGGAGGAGAGAGAGTGAAATTTCCCAAGGAGACGTGGCCTCCCTTCTGCTGCTCCCAGGCCCGGTCGTGGGCCTGTCCACCACCTCACGCTTGCCCCACTGCTCCTTCATTCTCTTGCTAAAATGTGAGCCCGCGAGGGCAGGGACCACGCTTTGCTCACCCCTGTATGCCCAGAGCCTACGCAGAGCTGAGCCCGTTGTTAACACTTAATTCTTTGTTCACTGACAATTCAGTAAGCGTCACTAGGCATTAGATGTTCAGCTCTGGGTCTAGGGTTCTCATCAACAACCTAATTACAAGGATAAACCGTTTCTTAGTTCACAATATTTTAACATGACAACCTATCTGCCCACCCACCACCTCCTCTTAGAACTATTGACGGAAAGCCAACTGATAAACTTTAACCGTCACCCTCTCCTGAAAAATAGCTTACTTCGCCATAAACTGAAATTTCAGAAATAAGATTTGAGAGACTTGACAATGAGACTGTTCACTGAACTGTGATGTGACTCAGTGTGTGCTGCCACCTTACCCCCTCACGATGGACAAGCGTCCCAGTGCACACTCACCTCAACTAAGTCTGTATACATGCTATTTGTGCTCAGGAAAACGGTCAACAGAATGGTCCACTAAAACTGGATTTTACCAAGGATTTTATTTTGAGCCTCTTAGAGATTATAATAAAGCAAGTCATTCTGTGTGTTCCAGGAAATTACATTAGCTTTGTGTTTCTGTCGGCTCCTCAGATTAATCTGATAGTTATGACTTTTATTTGGCGTGGCTGCAAGAGTAGTGGAAAGATGGGAACTTTAGAGTTGGCTGCACCCAAGTTTGAATCCAGCTCTGTTGCTTTCCAGCTGTGTTACCCTGGGTGAGTTACACCAACTCTCTGAGCCCCCTTTTCCACATTTACAAAGGGGACATCACACCTCCTCTTGCAATGAAAATTAAGTTCGATTATCTGTCTAGCACATAGCAGTCCGCATACATTTATCATGGTCACATCTTCTACTTAAAACAAGCCATTGCGTATGAAAGTATTTCTGGGGATTTTTTTACATAGGAGAATGACATAATGATTCTCACAGGGCGTATGAATTTACTGATTAGAATGATTTATACCAGGCCAATTCTTCATGACTTTGGGAGTGCTATTTTATTTCAGTTCTCAAAGTTACTGTACCACACACACACACAAAATCACAATTTCCTGCAGGGACATTATCAGGAAGTTCTGCAGGGAACAAAACAATTGACATTAAAAATCAGTGCTCTGCGATTGTCACCGTTATTATCTACCAAAGACTCTGCATAATGCGTTTTAAACTACCAAGTCTGGCTGCCACATCCATGTGAGATGCTTGAATTTTATGGTGCTTAAATATTTAATGATTCATAGGAAAACAATGTGAAATGTGTCTGATAAATTGTTTCCCTTTCTCTAACCTATGGTTGTAAAGTTAAAGGTTTTCAACATGTAAAATTTGCAGAATGCCTGGTCTGCTATTGACACTTAAATCTCTGTTGTATTACAATTTATAATATCACTTATTATATATAAAATTCTGTGATGACCTCCAAAAACAATGGTGTTTTATTTGGTGCGTTAATTTTCTTTCAAGCCAATACGGCCAACCTTGGGGCTGGCTTCGTGGGGACAGCGGGAAAGGTTATTACATGGTTGAAGTGTGATCTGCCGATGGGACAAGCATGGGCAGGGGGGTAGAAAATGACCCCCTTGGCTTAGAAAATGCATGGGATTCTGAGGCTCCAGGAAGCACTGTCCTGTACACAGTGATGGGGTGGGGGATGGATGTGAACCCGGGCCTCAGGGCTGGAGGGTCAGTAAAAACCACTGCTGAGTTGCGTGCACCGTGGGCACGGGGCTCATCCTGTGGGTCTTAGCTGTCTGTCCCATTAGTTAAAGGAGAAGGATACACCTGCTTTACAGGGTTACTATAAGAATTAAAAGTAAGCAATGTAAATGCAAAGAGATATAAAACAAAAGGTACTGTTACTGATACCCAGAGTAACCGAAGTGAGGGGTGAGGGGCAGTACATTCTCTGAGAGCCCACGTTGCTGAGCTGGGGATCGGTGCCGTGCAGAGCCTTGTGGAGTTATGTTTTTTAAGTAGGAGGGAATTTCAGTGGCATTTGGTCTAATCTCTCACTTGATAAATAATTACATTCAATTAACATTTCTTGAGCACCTACTATGTGATGGGAACTGTATGAACCTGGCTATCGGGACTCCCGTTAACCTCTCAACTATCCTATTTTACAGATGAGCAAACTGAGGTATGGAGAGAATGAGGAACTTGCTCAAGGTCACACAGCACCCAGTAGAACTTGAACCCTGGTCCGTCCGTTGCTGAAGAGTGTGTTTTACCCACTGCACAATTGCCTCCCACGAGGTTCCCCACTGGTGGACTGGTTAGAAAATAGAAGGTCCCATTTAGATGTCCCTCTGGGGCCCCAAACTGCTGCCATCACTCAAAGCCCGGTGCCACGGGGCCTCAGGCAGCCCACCCAGCTCTGATGACTGTCTCAAGCTGTTCTTGGAGTGAGGGTAGTGGGGAACACACGAGACCACAGTGATTCTGGGGGAGACCAGATCCATATGCCAGGCCTCCCAGGCCCTTGACGTACAAGGGCCACCACTCAGGGGAACAAGCCGGAGAAAGAAGAGTCTGGAGGTCTTACCTGGAGACTCAGGCACTGCGGCGCCAGCCCAGCTTAGCCGTTTCTGCTCTCCCACTTGCCAGCAACGCCCATCCTGGCTCGTCTCCTCAAAGACTATATACCCAGAGTTTATAATTTTACCAGCTGAAGATGAGATTCTCAGCCAGTAATCAACATTATCTGTTTGGAAAAAGTAGGGAAAGCTTTGCAATGAGGAGTAACCAGAGCTACTTCCTGCAGCTTCAGGCTGGCCCGCGGGCACTTGTGACAGGCATCTTGTTTGCAGAAGGAAGGTGGGTGTGCGGCTGCAGGGTTGTTTTCCTCAAACCCATTCCTCCTGCTGAGGTCCCTTCCTCTCTTCTCCACTCAGCCCAACGAACCAGCAGGGGACGCTGTTGAGCACCTGCTGCCAATCCTGCATCTCTGCCGTCACTGCTCTGAGTCTCCAGCTCTAAGCTGAAAATGGGAGGAGATGGGTTCTCCATCTGCCAGGATGGTTGTAGCAGTCTTAGCAGATAACTGATGATCATCTTGAAATGCCTTTGTGCATACTGAAATCTGAGACGCACTTTGGTGCCTACAAACTACCTGAGGCTAGTTTTTTTTTTCCCTTCTACATCCATGTTCTTATTTTTCCCCTGTGGTGAGACTAAGATTTATCCTTTCAGCAAATTTCAAGCAGACAATTCAGTATTATTACCATAGCCACCATGCTGTACATTAGATCCCCATAGCTTACTTGTCTTATAACTGAAAGCTTGTGTTCTGTGACCAGCATCTCCCCACCTCCCCCATCTGCTGGTAACCACCAGTCTCCTGTTTCTGTGAGTTTGACTTTTTCTTTTTAGATTCCACAAATAAGTGAGATCATACGGTATTTGTCTTTCTCCGTCTGGCTGCCCTTAGGGTCCAACCATGTTGTCACAAATGACGGGATTTCCTTCTTTCTCATGGCTGAATAATATCCCACTTTATACACACACACACCCCTCACATCTTTATCTGCTCATCCACATTTGGGATCTGCTAAAATGCAGAGTATGATTCATTCGGTCTGGAGGCAAGAGTCACTGTCCTTGTTTCTGTGTGCCCCAGATTCCAACAGCCTCTTTAAGCCACACAACACTACTGACTTTATTACACCATTCTCTTTCCAAGCAGCAATAGGTATAACCATTAAATTCAATGATTTCTATTAGCAGTGGTCCGGTTTTCCTTGATAAAAGTGTAATTCGTACGTTCACATTTGCCAGTTCATCTGAACATCTGAACAAGACGTCAAGATCACTCTCTTGCTGCCTCTAAATATCACAGAAGGGGAAAAAAAGGCTCGCACTGACACAGCAAATACATTCCTGCCAAAGTACAGTGGCCACATCTGGCAGTATCCACAGGGACTCCCCTGGTCATACCCTTTGGACGTCCTGGAATCTTCTTGAGTTTTGTGCACTTGGTTGGAGCAGTCATGGCGTGAGGCATGCCTCAGACAGACACAGGAGAAGGGAGGTCTCTCCCCACCATCTGGTGACCGTGCTGCCCCAGGAAGCCTTGAGAAAGGCCTGAATTTGTTTTGTTGCTATGGGCAAATGCTTTCCTTCAAGTGATTCTTTCCTGATCTGATTCAAGAACACACACACAGACATACACACACACACACACACAAAACCTCAACAGTATCAGTCAGCAGCAGGCACCTCTCTTCACATGTCCCACTGGTGATGGTATAAATGAGCGTCTGTTTCAGTGCACACGTGTTTATTGGTTTTGACGTTCCAGACATTCCAAAGCATTGTTCAAGGTACTATGAAGAGATGTACAGAAACACAGTCGTGGTCCCTGCCCTCGTGAAGCTTACAATCTAGAGAGAAAGCCCCCCCTCCCCTTGCCGGATAACCAGCAAGTCTAAGTGGGCCACAAGAGCTGAGAGCTCTGGGCTGAGGCGTCTGGGGGCAGGACGGGGAGGGTCTGGATGGGCCGAGAGAGAGGAAAAGGCTGTTTCATTTAAGTCGCAGGATCAGGAAACCCACAGCTTGGATGATGAGCCCAGTTAGCAGAAGCACAGTCTCTGTTACAGTCACAGGTCTTCTCAGGTCGGGAGGCTGGCTGGAGCCCCAGGGTTGAGGCTAAGGAGTCGGACCTTCATCCGTCGGCAACTTGAGAGACGGTAAAAGGTACCGAGACGGTGAGCGGCATCTCAAAAGTACATCTGGAAGACGAAGTGGCAGAGCTATCCAGAACTGGGTGAAGAGGCATTTTAAGTATTGAGCAGAGCAGTGAACCGAGAGATTTTAAGGTCCTTCTAAGCAGAATCTGTGATTCTAAAATGAAAGACCAGGGGAAAAAAAAAAAAAAAAGGAAATGACTGCAATGATCCATGGGAAGGGGAAGGAAGACAGGTTTTCTTGTTTTGTTTTTTTAAATGACTAACTGACTACAAGTCTTTACTGAATCTCTCGAGGGAAACGAGGACTGGGAAGGAGGAGCATCTGCCACTCTCTCCCTGTTTTGCTGTCCTTTGTGGGCGGTGGCTCTCATCCCTCCAGCTCACTTCTCAGGCAGCAGAATGTGTGTCAAATGCGTAGACTGAACCCAATCCTACAAAAACCAGCCATTTACTGTCTGAGCCTCCGCAGCAGGAAGCTTCAAGGACGGAGAAGCCTTGAACAATCATGTACCACTCTGGGACCACAGGCAATAAATACATTCAAGGTCATGAAGCAGAAGCAGTTTTAACCGCCCCCTCATCTTGGGAACCAAGGAAAGATTCTGAGTTAAGGGATCTCATAAGGTGACTGACCACAACCACAGTATGGGAACGAGCTGTGTAACAATCGGCAAATTACTATTAAGCCAAGAAACCAAATTTAAAACCAGCCCTAAATGCCTGTTCCCTATTTGAGATAATTAGTCAAATACACTGGCTTTCGTTTTGTCTTTCTGAACCCAATTCCAGTTTTCCGGCAAAACTTTGAAGACTCCTTATTGTAGGGGAAAAAAAAAAGACAGAAATTGAAAATAATAAGCATTGGTTACAGGCAAACCTATTAACTGAATAAAGTCGTTACAGTAATTCCCAGAACATGTTCATTGTTGTGGGAGTTAGCACACCTTCATTGTGCTAAGGTAACTGGTTTGTATTTATAACTAAAATGACCTTTCCCACATGTGTAGAGTTTGATGTCACACTCCATAAATAAAGAAGGTGTACATTATTACAGTTACACCATCCAAAATCCAATTCCAGCATCTTCATATCTGACAAGTAAAGCCAGGAGCTACTATGATTGGACTCAACAGCAGTAAAAAACATATACTTCTATATACAGTGGCTGGACTTTTAATGTGTTGGAAAAAAAACACTTTGATGAGAAACTAACATTTAATAATCCCTTACCAGAAGCCAGGAGCCAATCTTTGAGAGAGCAGGGTGGAAAGTGTAGTTAACAAGATACAAGCCTCGTCCCAGAGCCATTCACAATCCGTGCTCCTGTGCAGAAGGCACGTCTTTCTCTAGTTGTGCGCAAATAATAACGGGGAGATCTAAGTGTTATAGCAGAATCACCTTTCCAAGGTGCTATGAGAAGATGGCGTGCGAAAATGAGGTCACCCCCAACAGAGGTAATGGAAGTCAAAGTTGAAGGCTTTGGGAGAAAGGGGAATGACATTTAGCTTGAACAGATAAATTTCAACACGTTCGAAGGGACAAGACGCAGAGGTACGACTGACACTATAAATATGCTGAATGTAGCTTTATATCGATTACAAATTAACCAGAACAGCTCAGGTATCACCGTGCCAGCCGGCAGGTCAAAGTGCTCCCAGGTCAGGTGCTTTTCTTAGCTCATTTACATGCAAGAGGCGAAGCCTCTCCGGGATCAATTCCGATCAGGACCAGGATGTAAAGCTGCACAGTTGGTGTGTCTGAATTTGTCAAATGTATGCAAAGAGGACTAAGAAAGCAGTACCCGCCAAATGTTAACCTTGGGTACCTCGGAGTGGTGGGGATACAGGTGATTTTTACACTGTCCATGTATTTTTTTGTATTTCTGCTTATACTGTGATGGAGACACAACACTTATTAAGTCCATTTTCCTGATGATATTTTTCTTCTTTTCATATAAACTGGTTTTCCCATTGCAAAAGTAATACAAATACAAATACACACACACAATTTTTAAAAAAAGAGAGCAGTATAAAATTGTCAAAAATGGAAAGCAAAATCCTACATACTCTACCTTCCAAAATAACACCTGTTAACACGTGGGTATATTTCCTTCCAGATGTTTGATTTATGTATATAACAAGGTACATATATTACTTTCATAATCAGAAAATGATACAAATGCTAGATCAATCCAAATAGGAAGATCCTTTTCTGGATCAAACTCTCTTTAAACATAAATATCTCAGTGAATAAGACATTGGTGATATTTGACTTTTCCCTTTTATTCATAAAACACAAGCACCAGGAAACACCTTGAGTGACTTGGAGTCCGTAGGTTAGGGGAGTGTCTTGGGTGCTTGTGCAGGACAAATGGCTGGTACAGTGGTCAATTAAAAGGCACTTTTATGAGAAAAAAATACTTCCTCAGGAGGGATTTCGCAGTGACCAACCCGCTGGTCGCTCTCCTCTGCACGGGGCACCTGCGGCTGCTTTGCTGATTCGTTCAACACGAGTCCCATCTCTGGGAACAGATGTTGTCACTGGAGAGGCTGCTGTGAGCCCAAATTGTTGGTGCCCCCTGATACGTTGTGGAGTGAGTGGGTGGTCTCCCATCCGAGGTCTTACTCAAGTTTTTCCAGGAAAACACCCTGGGACGGCAGAGCAACGTAAGAGCCAAGCAGGTTCACTGCAGACACCGCCCAGACGTGGGGCCCCGGGGGCCGAGCCAAGGGAGACCAGAACAACACCCTGGGATGGAAGCCACATCTTGTGCCTGGAAGGTCACCATGGCAACGTGCCCAGAGGACCAGGGATGGCTCCCAGCGTCCTGCCAAGTCAAGCACTGAGCAGAAAGGGGGCCTGCTCTGCTGGGCTGGTGAACACAAGCCTCCCTGCGGAGGTCGTGGTCGTCAGAGACCCACACGGCAGGGGCATTGCTGAGCCGGCAGTGAGAGAAAGGAGTGCGGAACCCATCCCGACACGGAGAGGCTGACCTTCTGTCTGCGAGAGGGAACAAGGCAGGAGGAGGGCCACTCCCAGGGAGCTGTGAGCTGGATCCAACGAGCCTGGTTTCAAGACACAAACCACCTGTTTGTGAATCTAGACTCACAGTAGCCAGAGGATGACGGGCCGCGGAAGACATGAGCCACCTGGGAAGGTCGCGGTGGCCCCTGCTTTTGTTTAAAACTAAGTGGGGGCTTCAGGGCGATGATGACACAACTGGACCACATCTGCTCACGAGGCTGGGCCACCTCGCTGGCTGTCAAATCTGTGAAGCCGCCTTCTCCTCATTTCTTCTTCTGGTGAGAGACGGAACCCATAGGGCGGAGGGCTGCTTCTGCCGCTCCCTGGAGGGAGAAAGCACAGGGGAGAGTCAGGCGCTGCCCACCCACGGTTCCAGCACTTACAGGCACCGCCTCCTAGGATCCAAGGGGAAAAAGATGGCCTGGGTGTCGTCTTTACTTCAGTGTGAAACAGAAATACAACAAGCATGCTTCACCTTCAGCTGTCAGTACTACATTTCAACCTCAAGCCAACATTTTGAGCGAGGTCCAGTCCATGAAACTAATTTGACTTATTCTGAAACTTGACAGTCCTCCCATTTTTATGTTTTTCTTCCACCATGCTCCATAATTTGCATCATTTAATTTCCATAATGTCTCGAGGGCTGAGTTTATTCTGTTTAATGTCCAGAAATAACCTGTCATCGTCTATGACTTCCCTGCCGAGTGTGCTCACGGGTTTCTCCTGACGAGTCTCTGGGTTTCCTTTTTCCCTCCCTCTAACCTGCTGCCTCCGGCACCTCCCCAGCCGGCAGGAACCACGCCTGCCCGAAACATACAAGCACCTGTGTGGGTCACCATGGCCCACAGAGCAGGGGCTGCGTTACCAGAATGACCAACATCTGGGCAGGCAGACGAAACTGCAGGCATAATATTTGACAATCATATGAAGGACCATGGAAATCATTACTGGAAAGGGTGTCTTGGGGCTGCAAACGGATCACATACAATGATAGAAGCGTTTCAATCACTGCATAAAAAACACTCTTCCAGGCGCTAAGGGGGACAATAAAGGAAAGACCACAGGCAGTCTTTGACCTCAGGGAACCAGCGACCAAAATCTAACGAAAGAGCTTGCAACCCCTCCGTGGGGCGGCCACGCGGGGCATCGCTGATGGAGATGTGCAAACAGTAGTTCACTTTTCAGCGTGTGGACCAGGAAGACTGCACGTTTCCACTTCTGAGCCTCTGCTAACCCTGTCAGCTCACTCGGAAAGGGCTGCTCCCATCGCCTACACCCAGCACAAGTCCTGCTCATTTTCCAACACCCCAACCAAGCTGCACTGCCCTTTGGCCACCCCCAGTGAAACAGCTCTCTCCCAGCTCAACCTCCCCAGCTTCCAGCACCTTCCTCTCGGTGGTCCTCATGCAACATCACCACATCCCACCGGACGGGGCAGCCGTGGCTCACACTGCTGCACTCACCTGCTAGGGTCGCGAGCTCTTAAAGGGCAGGGTGTATTTCTGACACTTCTCTCCGCTCCGCAGTGCCTGACACAATCCCGAACACACAGGAACTTTCAAGAAACACAGGGGCTCGACCCAGCAGCATCGGCCTATGACTTCCAAAGGTACATCTTACAGCCAGTCAGCCAGCCAACGCTGCCCTCTGAGGTTCCGACACAGCTGGCTCTGGAAGCACTGGCCTAGCTGGTAAGGGTGGGTGGGCAAGGGGGCGGGAGCCCGGAGGGAGAACAGGTGGGCAGCTGACCCCTCCTGCTCCCTCTCCAAGCATGGCTTCTTGTCAGAGATGCTGACAGGTAACAGAGCGACATGGTGATGGTTAAGACTATGATGAAAAGATGTTAGAGAGAGCAGTGTGAAGCCGAGTCAGCTGGCTAAGCTGGAATTTCAGTTGTCAGACAATGAGGAAGTTTTTTAAAGTCCGTTAAAAGGGCCCCCCTTTTATGTGTTTGCTCCCCACTGTGATAGAGACCCCAACACTTACCCCCGCCTGGCTCTCCATTCCTTTTGAGACCACGAGGGAATTATCCCTCCTGAGACCCCTGTTAACACTTCCTGACCAGACCACCCCAAAGTGAACGGGGACGCTGAGTTCTTCACCCACTCCCGCTGGGTAAACTCCGCTTCAGGGGTTTTGATAAGTGAAGTATATGTCATTTAACCAACTTTCATTAAAGATGATGTTCAAACCTATGATCAAGCATGTAAGACTTCCACCACCAAGACTGTATGAATACTGTAGGATGAAAAGTCTGACTGGAGAGGGTTTTGGCCATATGTATCTGTAAAGGAATTTCTCTCTGTTCAAAGTGGTAAGTGCTCTGAAATTACAGAGAAGCTCATAAATCCAATCACCATTAGTTTATTGCTTAAAACTGCTTTCTACAAGGGGCTCCAAATCCTGCTTTCCCTTTCACAGCTGTTTTTAACAACAGGCCTGTTCTAAATTGAACTTAGGAGCTCGGGCCAGCGTGTGACACCCTGTCCCAGCTGGGCAGGGGACCGTGAGGCCAGGTAGTGGGGAGAGGCAGAAGCAAACTCAGCATGGCACTGTGACTCCAGGCCATGAGCCCCGAGCCCATGGAGGCACTCAGACTCCCAAAGGGGACCACAGTGTCCACAAGGAAACGCCTGTTCCACGAGGAGAAATGCAGGGAGGAGTCAGAGAGAGGCCGACTGTGAAGGTTCCAGCGGTTCAATTCTCCAAAGGCGAAGGCAGCCTGCTCAGAAGAAATGCCGCTGCTGAAGCAGGGAACTCACATCGAGAGAGGAACGGTCATCGCTCTGTCCCAAGAGCCTTTTAAGGTACCCTATTTCACTCAGCTTTGAGTCCCCATTTTACGACACCAGTTTTACAGATGAGGAAACTGAGGCTCGGAGAGTGTTAGGGACACACCCGAGGTCCCAAAGCTAGCGTGAGGGGAAGCAAATGCTCGAACCGAGCTCTCAGGACTATGATTCCAGCCCCCCTCCCCTTTCCCCCAGCCCCACATGGCCAACCCCCCAGACACGCTGAGAATATTAAGCATCACGTCATCTTGCTCTGCCTGATCCTCCTGCCAAACCTGAGAGGCCCTTGCTTCGTGGGTATGTGGGGCGCTCACTGCTACCTGAAATAGAAACAGAAGGAGAGCCAGTCTAAGCTGTCAACTCTACAGGACCCTCCTGTCATCACTGATGTGACCGCAAAGATCCCACACCGGTCCTTCAAGTCTACCGAGTCCTCGAGTGGTTCAGCTTTTTGCTTCCACTGGGATGGCCCTGGGCAGGACAACAAGACAACGACAACAACAATGCCCGAGTTGTATGTTTTATGGGGATTTTAAATCCTTTGGACTCAATGTTTCTGATAATGCCAAAGCCAGCCGACTGCCTGAAGAATGACTTACCGCTTCATTTCAGGCTGTGAACCCTACATTCTCCTTAATCGCAGTTCTTTTCTTGGCAAGTTTCCAAGTCTAAATGAATCTTTGGTATTTTTGAAGTCAACTGCGTACTTGACGTCAGCCACCCACCCGGCCTGTCGCATCTGTGCTTTGGGTCAGGGCCACACTGGGGACCAGGCCTCCCAGCTGCTGCACTCAGTCTCAGCTCTGCTTGGTCTTCCAATTCTCCAACTTCTCATTTATTTTTAAAAACCATTTCTGTACTTTCCGCATGTGTCACATGATCTGTCACTTCTCTCCTTGGCCTCCGGACCCTCCTCAGGCATTTCTCAAAGGGTCTTAGAAATGTGCTTTCAAGGTGCACTTAGGTTTTAGTAAGCACACAGAAAAGGATCTGGGCGCGCCTCAGCTGGGCGGGAAAAGGCTTAGAGGGCCCACGGGTGTAGCGGAAACTGTGCTGGCGCGGAAGTGGGAGATGCTTCCAGCCCTGCCTGGAACCAGAAGGGACAGCCCAGGCAATACTTGGGTTTGGCAGGCTCTGGTTGGTCCACGTGTCAGGGGAGGCTGCGGAACAAGGTCCCTGCCAGGGTCCTTGCAACAACTCTGAGCTTGGACGACTGGGATTAAACCTTGACTCCTCCACTTACAGCTCCACATCCTTGAGCAACTAGTCTACTTTCACTTGGCCTTAGTTTCTTTATATATAGAACGGAGACAGTAAGAGTAGCACCTTTGCTGGACTGTTGAGAGGATGCAAAGAGATGCCGCATATAAAATGTTTAGCCAGGTGCCAGGCGTGCAGTTAATGCCCCAGGAGCAGAGGATGTTAGGACTTTTAACCTCTAACATCACGGAGAATCTTGTGTTAAATGCCTACTTGTCAGTATCACTGGCTAACTTTGTGTAAGGCAGACACAAAATAAAATGACCCATCACTTCTTAAAAGACAGAGCCCAATTCTGTTTGAGGACCAACCAGCAGTGCTTTGTACAGAGTGTGCAGTCTACTGTTTACTAAACATTTGCCCTCTAAGAAACAGATACAAAAAGGTAATTCACAACCTGCAGTTGCCAGCATGCTTTTGAAACAAGGAGACTTTCGAGCCTTGGGAAAGCTGGAGAGCCCAGCTGAGACCACCTTTTTTTCCACTGAGTTAAATCATGCACTGAACATTTACAGGTCGGGGTGAAACAGCCCTGCTCTGAGGAACCTGGTACAGAATATTAGCATTTACACGCCTTCCTTCTGTGTTCTTGTAAATGGAGGTCAGCCCTCAATTTTACTCAAAGAAACAGTGAGCATGCCTCCAAGAGCCTCAGGAACAGCGCCCAGTTAAAGAAGACAGCTCAATCATAGCACCAGCAGCGAGATCATAAGATTTACTGACTTGTGGTTCTTGATGGGAAAATGTTCAGTTCTCTACCCTGATGGATAATGCAATAGCCTCCGCGTTTTCCATCTGAGGGAGGAGAAGCAATGTCACCCGAATAAGAATTGCTGAGAAGAACGCCACACGTTGATGGCCATTTTCCCTACTGTTCGCCATCCCTGTAAATAGAGATGTTTAATTTGCTGGCATTCATGGATCCTGCCCATGATCTGATGAGCCCTCTGTGCCGCTCAGTGAAATTATACTAAAGTGAAATTATATGCAGGATGGCATATCGTTCCCTTAAATTAGGGACCTAAAGAGGCAATCACTTTTCCATTTTTTTTTTCCTTTTTTAAAAACCAAGAAACCTCTAAATAAATCACCAGTATTCTCTGGGGCCTCTTTTGTCAAATGAGGGCAGCAGCAGGGGACACGTATTCTCTCTTGCAAAAGTGTTACTTTATTAGAATTCCACGAATGATAAAGCTTCCAAAATGCCTTCTGACAGGACGACTGCTAAGTCATCTACTGAGACCAAAAAGGCCTGGAAGAAACCCCAAATCCAACAGCTAGCAGGACACTCTGAAAAGACAAGATGCTTAAGGAAAACAAACACCGCTTTACCTTCTGAGTCACTAATTATAATGATCCATCCATCCATCTTTTTAAGAGTTTGAAATTCACCTAAAACTTTGTAACTTTTATACGGATGGAAGTCTCATTATGGTTTACAAGAAAGGTGACAGATTTGACTTGAGAGAGAAAAATTCACATTTCCACTCCTCAACCAACCAAGTCAACAACAGTGTGGATTCTCAGTTCTGAAACCGTATCTGGAATCCCCAAAGGAGAAGCTTGGAAACAGAGATCAACTCAGGTGCTACTTTTCCTGTTGCACTTTTCTCCCTGTTCTCATTGGCTAATTTTGGGGACCTTGAATGGTATAACCGACTTAAAATCAACAGGCTAGATACAGTCCAGTTAGCAGCTGGAGCAACCTGAAACACTGGGTCCACTGTGTCGGGCCCCGTGATTTTCACCATATGGACACTGTACGGTCTGACCTCTGGAACAAAAAGAGACAGTCGAGGGGGCAGACAATGAATGTTGGCTCCATGCTCACCTTACTTGCCCTCTGCTCCTTTTAAAAAGTGTACAGTTTGATTAATTTTCATGAACTGGACACGTGGGACCAACATCCTGACCAAAACACAGAATATTTCCAGCACTCATCAGCCTCCGTATGCTCCCTTCCAGAAGCGGTCTGCTGACCTCTGACAGCAGGGATTTGTTTTGTCTATTTTTGCCCATAAATGGAGTCGCACAATGTGTACCCTCTGTGGGTAGCTTCATTTTACATTATGTGTGTGAGATTCAACCATACTGCTATCTGTGGGTTTTACTCTACTTACCCTTCTAAGTAGAATTTCCTTGTCCATTTTACAGATAGAAGAACTGAGGCTTAAAGATTTCCAGGAACTTGTCAAGGCCACACGGCTGGTCAGTGGCTGGGTCAAGATTCAAGCCCAGATTCCTTTCTATTCTGCTCCAGATGTGAGATGTGTTAGTTACCTTTCTTAGTCCTGAACCAGAATCTGAAAACCTGAACAATACGTGATCTGGAGGCAGGATCTGTTTTAAAAGCAGCAGGAACACTTAACTCTGCTTTAGAAAAGGCTCACTAAAAACAAGAAGATTTTAGGATCTCCTTTGGCAAGGTTTTTGCAATAGGCCCAGCTGCAAAAGTCAGCCTTGGTAATTAATTACATCAGGTGTCTTCCAAACAGAGAACAGCTTATAACTTCTTACAGAGGTAATTCCTGACGCACTTTCTCCCTCGTGAGCTGGAGGGGCAGCTGGGAGAGGGGCTGAGGAGGAGAGCGTGTCTCCCACTAGGAATCACTGTAACAAGAAACATGTATCTCTTTAAACAAATGGATATAGATTTTTAATACTAAAGGGATTTTCCAGTTTTTAAGTCAATCTGCCTAAAATCCCTTCAGAATGCTGTCACCACCTTAACACTTTATCAAGAGGGTTTTAATGAGATTAGGAATGATTTCTAAACTCCTTTTATACACATTTAAGGGCTTTGGGATGTTTCAGATTTCCTTTGATCTAAAACAAAATGCCCTTTGGTCAGGAGTCTGGAGGTGCCTCAGATGGAGTTTACCCAATCACATCAGCTGATTCTGAAAACTGAAAAGAGGCTGACTATCTCCGAGGAATCCTTCCAGGGTCCGTAAACTTAGGGACTGTATCTTTTTTTTTTTTTTTTTCAATTTAAAACCACCCAGGGATATCCACTGGACAGATACAAGAAAAGTCTTGGAAAAATAGACACAGGGCTCCCTTCGTTTCCAAATTCTTGTTGCTTCGTACACACGAGGCCCTAAGTGCCTGGCTGGGAGAGCAGAGAAATCGGATATGGGCTCTGTCTGGAGGGACAGCTTGGAGAACATACTTCACAACAGAAAAAAGAAAACGGAAAGTAGAATACGGAAGTCTTTTGTGGGCAGAGAGTTCTGATAAGAAATATTTATATATGAGTGCAGACCACGTTTAGAAGGATGAAGACCCTTCGGAATATTAATGTGCCTGACCCGCCTGGGACGGGCAGCTGCAGCCTGCGGCTTCCTCGCAAGTCTCTGATCAAGATCCCACATCTGCCCGCATACAGGGCCCCAGCAGGGCCTGCAGTGAGGGTCAGCTCTGCACTGCCTGCCTGGCCGGCATCTTTGATGGACGCAGACCCTCTGGCCTCACAGGATTTCCAAGGCCCAAATGGCTGCTGGGCCAGTCTCTGGACTCCCCCGGCATGGGGGCCTCTGCCAGCTCTGACCCCTGACCTTTACCCCTCAGGTGGAGAAGGCTTTCTGCTCCCTTTTTAGGGCCTGGACTTCCTGATGATGCTGAAATGGGGCCATGGTGGGAGGAGGACGGGACAGTCCCCACAGAGCTGGACACAAGACCCACTGCCAAGCTCCT
Source organism: Camelus bactrianus (assembly GCF_048773025.1). NCBI lineage: Eukaryota > Metazoa > Chordata > Mammalia > Artiodactyla > Camelidae > Camelus > Camelus bactrianus. The sequence continues at coordinate 94,902,438 of NC_133543.1, read as the reverse complement.
CTCACTTCCTGATCAGGGGCTTATCTTTGAGTAAGTTTTAATTTAATTGTTTAAAAAAAAAAAAAGGAGAGGGCAGTGGGTAAGAGACAATTTAAACTATAATAAATTGAGCTCAAAAAGATATAAAACTGCCTCCCCCCAGAGACACGCTGGTTCCAGCCCTGCTACTTGCCACCTGCTATGGCATCATCCTAAAAGAGTGGGGGCGGCTGGATTCTATTCTCCCCATGCTGCCTTTCAGCAGCCCTGCCCTGTGAGTGTAGTTCCCACAGAACAGCAACTAACCAGCCAGTGAAGGCAGGAATCAGAGCTGGGGTCCCAGCCGTTCAGCACCTCAAATGCAAAAGGTCTGGGCAAAGCCAGGCAGTCCTGGAGAGTCTATGAATGGAACGGTTATCCAGTTTGCTGCAGTGATTCTTAAACCTTAGTGCTCGTTAACAATGGAGAACTTGTTAAAGATGCAGATTGCTTGATCTCACTGCCAGAGAGATTTGTATGCATTCAGTGGCTGGAGCCAAGGAATCTGCATTTCCAGGAGCACCCAGGTGTTCCTGCTGCAGATGATGTCTCGAATCACTGAGAATCACTGTGGAAGAACACACTTCACTAGATGTGGGTTTGCATGCTGGCTCCGCCAGGACCTTGGACAAGTCACTTCTCCCTGGGCCTCAGCCTCCTCATCTATCCAAGGGGCTGAACTAGACATTTCAGACCTCCACACAGAGATGCAAGCTCCCACGGCGGCTTGATTCCCAGAGAGACATCAGGGTTGGCTGGTCTAAGAGAGGAGAGTGACGATGGGCCACACCAGCCACCGGCCTCCTGTCCGGCCTGCAGTCTGGGCAGCTACTCTGGAGAATGCTGCCTGCCCTTCGGCCAGCCTGGCTGTGACTTCTGACAGCTGGGCAGAGAACCGGCCGTCCTGTGCTCCTTAGCAACGTCCCCCAACTTGTTTGGTCTAATTCAGTGTCCTCCTCACCCCCTACACAGCCCCTGACATTTTAATTTTTAATAAACTTTTTATTTTGGAGTAACTTTAGATTTACAGAAAAGTTAACCAAGATACTACAGCCAAACATCTTACATGACCACAGTCTAGTTGTCAAAACCAACCATTTCCAGGGACAGGTATATTACTATTAACTAAATTCCAGACCTCACTTGGATCTCACTAGTTTCTCCACTAATCTCCTTTTTCTGTCCCAGGATCCCACAGCCCATTTAGTCATCAGGTCTCCTTACTCTCTTCTGGTCTCTGGCTCTCTCTCTGTCTTTTCTTATTTCCCGTGACCTTGACCCTCTTGAGGAGTACCAGCCTGCAGAATGTTCTTCCTCGTCAGCAGACTGGGGTTAGGGTTTGGGAAGACCACAGAGCTGAAGTGTCTGCCCCATCGCATCATGCGAGCGCATGACTCATCCCTGGTGATGTAACCTTGCACTTGTTTAAGTCGTGTTTGCCAGGTTCCTCCACTTTTCAATGTTTTGGTTGAGCTCCTGAATGCCAAGGGAATAAAGCTTTGACTCTCCTCACCAAGAGCTACCAGGATAGACGGGAAGAGGCAGGAGTGGGTACCTCAAGCAGGCTTGTCACTTTCCCTGTTTGGGGCTGAGCAGGACACGGTGGGGTCATCCCTGGCCTTCGCCGGTGCAGGTCCTGATATCTGGGTGACGCGGTTCTCGAGCGCTGGTGTGTGTGTGAGTCACCAGGAAATCTGTTTCGTTAGCCGGCTTGGCACGGCACCCAGGCCACTGTATTTTTAATGAGCTCCCAGGTAATTCTGAGCTACACTGGCTTTTGAGAATTACTGAGCTACAGCTCAGATTTTTATTTTCAACTGAAAATATCCACCCTGGGTTTCATGCCAGGACTTACATTTGCCAGCAGGTGGAGCCAGAGGCCTGTGGCTCTGAATCGGCCAAAGAAAACTAGGACAAATTCCAGTCAACAGAGCATTCCACGTCGTAAGCAGAGTTAGGGTTATTAGGGTTATCAGGGCTCTACAGGAGCTGCTGTACTGAACGTTATGGGCTGTTCATTGTCTAGATGGTCCGCAACCCCGGGGATTACTTGCCAGCATCTAGCACTTTCTATGTCATAGCAGATTTCTTCCGGAGCAGAGGAGACTGGCAAGGCCCTGGGAGAGGTGCAGACGTGGTTACGGATCCGGAGGGGCATACGGATATCTGAACTGGCTCTAAACTCAGCATTCACTCTTGCTGTGGTGCCCGGGGCCTGGCAGAGCCGAGCGTTTGTTGCTGGGATGATCTGTATCACTCTAACTCCAAACCAAAAGGGAGAAACGGGTGCCATCTGGATAAGAAGACAATCCTGGAGGCGGTGATATTAAAATGATGTAGTTCAAAACTAATCAAAGTGGTTCTGTTTACGGGTTTACATCTTCTCCCAGCCCCCCACTTACACGTGGCCTGGTCCTCCTCCCTTCCACGCTCTCCTTGGACTGCCCCCACCCACCCCCCCTAAGAGGGGAGGGAGCCACCGTGAGCTCACTGTGACTGCCTGAGGCACTGGTGCAAAGTGTGCAGGACCACGTGCCCGACGGCAGGGTCAGGGGAGGGGGGTCAGCAGAACCACTGGCCCAACTCTGCAGGGAGACCGAGCCATGCCATGACCTTGGCCACATGCACTCACCGGGTTAAGAAAAAGAAAAAAAAGGCAGGAGAGGAAAGGAGGGGGCTGGAGGGACGAGAGAGAAAGTACCTGAAAGAAGAATGACAGCCTGGTTAGCAGTACGAGCCCCGTGAAGTCTGAAGGGTTGGTGGCTCAGAAAACCGGGGTCAGCTCCTCGGCCAAGGCAGGCATGACTCGGGAGGCGAGGACAGCACCATCGCAGCCCTTCAGACGGACGAGCTCTGTGAGGTAAGCGGCAGTGAGAGGCCATCAGGAGAAACACAGACAGGCAGGAGCCTTGCTCTTCGTACCAGGAGCTGAGAAATCCCCTATGAGGATCGGAGGTGGCCCGGAAGTGGGGTGTGGTGAATGTCTGTCATGTGATGAACCGTCCCAGAAGCAGGACGGTCATCTTAAAACATGCTCGTTTTTGTACATGACGGTATGTAGCCTGATCCTGGGCCTAATCGCTGCTTTCTGTGTGTTCTCTGATGAACTCACCCCCATCCACACCAGGTTCTGATCCATCAAATATAGAGAGAGAATGTGCGTGTGCGTGTGATGTGTGTGTGTGTGTGTGTTGTGTGCATGTTTGTGCCCTGGGACTGAAACGTCACTAACAAACAAGCCCTCCAGCCTCTGGAGGACCTGCGGGCTTTCGCAGACTGCGTGCACACCCTTGAAACAGCCTGCCTCTAACTAACCTGGAACTGCTCCGAAGTGACCCCAAAACGGCCTGTGCTATGAGGAGATACTTAGTAACAAAAATGGCTTAACCTTATATGTCTGTTCATTAATTTCTGGTAAAATAAAACTTATTTTATAAACAGAAAAGGAGGCCCCAGAACAAAATGTTTGTGAACTTTATAAATTCCAAGTTAGGACTCTGTAATTACCTTGGATCACTGAGGATTCAGTAAGTGGGGCATTGCTCTCTGAGCATCTTTGGGAAATCCCTGTGTGTGCTGTGGCCGGATAAAAAGCTAGCTCTGAAACGCCTATCTATAGTTGTAAGAAAGAAGCTCTAAAGATTGGGTCAAGTGGACATTGGTGTTTTATAACAGTGCCCTTTGCCATCCGGTTCTGGTCAGAAGCGGTGGATAGGATGGGCTCCGGTGTCCTCTCTCAACTGAGAAAAAATCCTCAATTTTCTTACCTGTGCGATGCAGAAACCTATCCCACAGATGTGCTTGGAATGGAAGGAATTAAAAGACACCAGTGTTTGGCCCAAAGCAATCAAGGGTTAGTGGCTCCTGTTACTAGACCCATCCAGGCTCCCCAAATCAGGGATGTCCCTGGTGTCCAATGGTCAGTCACACATGCCCAGACCCTAGTCACCCTGGACAGTTTCCCCTTCCTCACCAAATCCTGCCATTATAACCTGAATGGTCCCCAAACTCATCCCTTCCCCTGCATGTGCGGTGGCACCAGCCCCGCTTCAGCTACCTGTTCCATGAGTGTGGGCTGGTGCCCCAGCCCCTAAATGATGTCCTGCCTCCGCTCCGGTCATCCAACCAGCCATTCTCCACCGGGTAGCTGGACAACTTTTCCAAAACACACATCTCATCAACTTTATCCTCTGCCCAAAGACTTCCAAGAGTTTCCTTTTATTCAAGAATAAAGATCAAACTTCGTACCTTGCCCCATAAGCCTGCCCTCCCTCAGCCCAGACTCCGCAGTGATCCCTCGCCGCCTCCTCCGGCTCTCAGCTCAAACACCAAACCCTCAGGAAAGAGACCGTGACCCCTGTGCTCTAATCTCTCCCAGGATCAAGTCCCCTTTCTTCAAAGTACACGATATTGCAGCAGGTTATTATACAGGGCTCTGATCATCCTGACGCCACATGTCCTCATTAGGTGGTGAGCTCTGCGGGCTGAGAACAGTGAGGGTCTGTGTTTCCATTCTCCCCCCAGGAATAAATAAATAAACAAACAGCACAAGAATGGGAGGGAGAGAGGGAGGTGCAGAGGAGTAACTACTGTCTTCATTTAACAGATGGTCAGACTGAAGTGTGACTTCCCAGGGTCTGGCCCCAGAGGCCGGTGGAAGTCCTGTGTTCCCCACAGTCCACTATGCTGCCTTGGAAACCCACTCCCCGTCTCTCCTTTATCATCCACACTTTCTTCACATTAGTCAAGTGGCTCAGCAAAAAATGAGTGGGTTCTTAAAAAAAAAAAGTAAGGCTATGAGGGCATGGGGGGACGGGAACTGTAATTGTTACATGGAAAAAAGAAGAAATTGCACATTGATGTGGGGAGATTTTGAGTTAAAAAAAAAAAGACTATGAAAAGGCACAAGATTTGTTACTGTTTAGACCAAGTATAACAACGTTTCCAGAATTGTCTCTATGGATCTGAAGACTGTAGATTTAGGGCAACTGCCCTAGCAAGAAGCTTAGACCTGTTTTCTGACACAGACCCTCTTTGGGAAGGAAAAACAAGGGTGGCGAGGACGCCACACCGGCACGGCTGATTTAAGTGGAACGTACCTCGGTGAGTCACTGGTAGCTTCAAATACGATACAAAAAAGAATGTACAGAACATGCCCAAACAGCCTCCCTTTGATGTGGGCCAACTCCTTTCAGACCACATTGTTCAAATTGATGTTAAAATGCAAACCCTTCATGTTTACAGTGGTGCTCTCGGAGGAACGTGCTATACAAGTACAACTGCTACATTTCAAAGGCAAGACTTACAGCCTCAGAACAATGAGGCGCTCCCTGCGCGGATTTATGAGCTGTTAAACCTCAAAAGGTTTCCTCAATTAGCAACCCAAGTTCTTGGCGTATTTGCAGCCTGATATGAGGGGCTGCTCTTTGTATAACTCGGGGTGCAGCGCTTTATGGGAACTTTCCCTTACTTTTGTTGACCTGGGACGACAGCGCCCGCGCCCCTCCCTGGGCAGCGCCGGTCCCGCTAACTACGCGCCGGGGCCGGGGCGGCGTTTCACGCTTTACCGGCGCTCCTGGGGCGCGTTACCAATTATACATAATGCATGGCATTGTAATTGCTGCATCGTGAACTTGGCTCGCCTTCCCAGCATAAAATACCGACATCCAAGTAGTTTTATTATAAAAAACCAGAAGGGATTCTTTGGGATTATAAGCATCTGAAGGCAGAACAGTCTCATGCATTCCAGCGGCTATTTTGGACACGCAGGGGGCGGGCAAGGCTGAAAAGCAAAGCGAATGTATTTCGTATTGATGTTTACAGAGAAAAAGAAGAGGCAGCCACGGGGGCAAGACCACAGTGAGTGCGAAACGAAATGGAGGAGGGGCTGAAGGGCAGACACAAGTCAGAGCTGGGACACCAGACGTGCGGGTTCTGGTGAAGGTGCTCTGCCTCGCTGGGCCCCCAGTTCCTCATTTAGAAAACAAAGGCGCAGAACAACAGAACCACAAAGGTCCCTCTTCTGCACAGGAGCCTCAGGAGAGCGGTGACTTGTGTTCTGAGTCCGATTTGTCAGGCCAGCCTTGTCGCACTGGGCACCTGTGCCTTGTAACAAGCACACCGCCTCTTGATGTTGCCCTGTTGGTTGGGGCTTCTTAGAAAAAAATGACAATGCCTCTCTAAAGGGCAGGGGGCAGAATAAATGAAGCACACATTTTTATATGCAATACCAAGTGCAAAAAAAAAATCACAAGAACAGCACTGTGGTCAATCCAGGTGCCCAGAGACGGGGGTCACAGAGTTTAGAAGCAGGTTTAGAAGCAACACCTAGGCGCCAGGTAATGCCCTCCTAACCTCCCTTCTCCCCTCTGCCCCTAACAAGACAGCAACATGATATGTGAATTCAGGCTGGTTTCTTTCTGTGTCACAGGAGTACAGCCTAGAAGAGACACATGGCCTAAAACTCATACAGGGAGCAACGGGACACCGGGGACACCTGAGCCAGGCCCGGCTTAGGTACCTGGCAGGAGCATCTCCACTTACACGATGCTGCCCTCAGCTCTGGAGGGTCATTAGCTCTGGTGCTGCAGGCAGGTTTCCACCCTGTCCTCAGAGTCGGGTACTAAACACAGAAGAGTATCCTGATGCCTGGAAATCCCTATTTCCAGGCAGATCACAGATCACTTCAGGGGTAAACTCCCATTTCTTTTTCAGCCTCACTGGAAGAGTCAAATAACCAGATGTCTCTTTTGTGTGTCTTCATTTCATCTACAGAAGTTATCACCTGGTTGCTCGGGACTCAAAAGAGTAACAGTCACACAATGTTGTGGGGTCGAACCCTCGTTCGGCTAGACTTCTTTCGTGTTCTACACCCACACCACTGTGCCCAGAGAACCGAGGATGACACCTGGGGAGGACATCACCTGGGGCAGGATCCTCCGAGCCAAATGTTAAGTCCAGCATGATTTGGTGGAAGGTATGTGCGCTCTCAAATTTTAGTTCTGTTGAGTGATGGTCCACCTGCCTTGACAATCTTCTGTTGACCAGAAAACTCCTCTTCTTCCTCCTAACACTAGTGAACATCCCACTGCGAACATCCCATTGTGAGCATCCTGTGCGCCAGGTACGGAGTCAGGCACCAGGTGTGCACCATCGGATGTAATTCCCTGACGGTTACGGACAAATGGGAGTCTGTTCTCATCAGTCACAGCTCAGGGGAGAACACAGCTCATTTTGCACTCTCATCTCCCTAACCTCTCTTTTATTTTGGTTTACATCTTGTAATGTCTAATTCCACCAAATTTTATGAGACTATCTAATTTTAGCAACCTGCCTCTCCACTCTTCCTTGAATTAATACAACTAATATTAACTGAAAGCACTTACTGTGTGTCAGGCCCCAATCTAGACTGAGGGGCTATAAAGGATGAGTGGCGGGCAGTGTCTTCTCTTGAGCTTTTCATTTAGGGCTGTGATGAATATAAATGTATGGTTTAAATGAGTGCATATATTCATGTCCATGAGATCAGTGCAGTAAAACCAGTCTCAAATGTATGGAGAGTTTCTAAGGCTAGCCAGGCCCTGGACGTTAATCTAGACACCGCCTTGTCTTACAGATCCTCAGAGTTCAGAGAAGTTAAGACAGGGTCCCTTGGCTCACTGGGGTAACTCTGGAACTGGAACCTAGTTCTCCTCGTCCTCACTGGTGACAGTAACGGGCCTCTGATTCACGTGCTGAACAATACATGTACCTCAGCAAGGTTTCAAATAAAAAGGGGTCACCCCACCAGCTCAGCCGGCCACAGGGCACCGTCACTCGTGCTCACTTGACACATAACCAGACCCTGTTAGAACCGTGGCTTCTCTCTGAAGTCAAGCTACAGGTATTCCAGTGTGAGGTTGGTAGGCAGTTAACTTTCCATCAAGGAATTCTGTGTCCTCAGCGGACCTCTCTCTTATGTGATTCAACAGCGAGCAGATGGTCCAGATAACTTCAAACCAATTTTCAGACTGATGTTTGACAGCAAAGTATGCTAAGAACTTTGAGCAATGGGCATATAGGGGTCAGAATCCTAACCATTTACTTAAATTGTTACACCCAGTGCTGCATAAAAGGGACCCCAGGTGAGAAAAACTGAGGCATTGGCCAGCACGAGGGTGAGGCTGGGAGGCAGTGCGGGCCACCTCTCCTCGGATCCTCGCGTCCATCGTGGGCGAGGCAGCCATTCTGCCACCAACAGTCCATGCGAACAAAGTGGACTCCCTGGAGAGGGCAGGGAGAAGGGTGAACAGAATGTTCCTATTTACTGGCCCTGGAGTTGTTGTGAGGCCCATGGAAATGCTGCCAGGGAGATCTGATCAGGAGCAATTCTTGTCAGTGAACGAAGGAGGTCAAGGCTCTTCTCCATTGGTGACCACTCCTTAAAAGGCAGTAACAGCAGTGATAACAAAAGGCCTGGCCTTTCCAAGGATGTCCGTCTCTAGAGCTTTTCAATTTGTTTATTCTCTGTCAAGTTTTTTTCTTTTTTTCAATTTTTTATTTTTTACCTTCTTTTCTAAAAAGAAAACAACTCAAATATAAAATACTGGAAAAGTTCTTGTTGAAGGGGACTGGGCAGCGGGGAGGGAGAGGATCTATCTGGGAGCTGTTTTTGGAAATACTCCCAGTGGAGCTTTGCTCTAAATGTAAGTAAATACCAGCCTTCGCAGGGGGATCATTTTGGGTAAATAGCAAAGCATAAGGAAGCTGAGTGGCAAAGGGAATGGAAAAATACCACCTTCCCAACTTCTTTAGTTCATGGTCACCAGCATCTCTAGCCCAAGAATACACTTCCCACAATTTTCCTGAGTAAGTACTTCCTTAAATTGATGTCCTGCAAACCTTGTTCTTTCTCTGGGGAGAATATACTTTGGGATTCCTGCCACAGATTAAATGGTCTAGATGAGTTTAGAGAAAAATCATTTCAAGACAATCGAAAATATATAAATCCTGAAAAAAGGAAATACCGAAAGTGAACAAGACTGCCTAGGCTGGAAGTCCAGGTAGGAACCCCCACGAGGAAAGACAGGGTCAGAGGGACAACACAACTCATGAAGCGTTCTGCATCCCTCTGCTCTGAGGTCCAGGTCCACCAAGAGATTTTAAAAGCAATACAGAAAAATAACATAGCAGTGGAGAAACTGAAGTTTTCCATCCCCAATTTTTATGTTACAGGCTTCCTTCCCTCTCTAGCCTTGATTTACAAACAGAAGGCTTCAGTCTTTTGAACACACGAGGTCACCTGTGCACACACAACAAAATCCAGCCAAAAAATGAGAAAGAGAAACCAAAGCCATGTCAAATATCCCTCAAGCGAGAGCCTGATCGGAGTGTCTGGACTCCAGGGACAAGTCTGCCTGGTTGCCAGGGTGTTCCTAATGGAGGTGGCCAAGGAGTATTGGTCGAATGACTGAATCCCCCCAAATTTTTGTGGATGGAGGGTAAGCTCCACCATTTTCAGCTCCTGCCTTGACCCACAAACTTGGCCCATCCAGGGGCTCTGGGGCCACCCAGTGAGCTCCGTCCTGGCTTCTAGAGATCCTGGGGATCCGGATGAGCCGAGAGGAGCAACCACGGAAGGAAAGGATGGCTCTTCCCTCTGGCTAATGCTCACCTCTCTGACCCCTCTTGAGTCGTCCCTTTGTGGTTCTTTCTTTCATAAGAGGGAGGCTGTCTTCAGCTTTCCATCATGTTCAATAAGTCACCCACTACTAAATCCTAGAGCTTTGAAGAGAGACCATGAAGATTCACCACTGCATTAAAAAAAGTCACATTGGAAAAATGATAAGGGCTATGTTTTGAATACACAGTTTGGGGCGAGTCCACCACGACGGCTGTGTAAATGGAATAAGCCATCAAGGGCTTTGGTACCAGACTTCACCACTTAACTCTTCACTCGTGATTCATTCTTCCATTCCTTCCCTCACCAGTCGGACATTCACCCAACAAATATTCATTCAGCACTTTTCCGGGGGCTCTGTGATAGGAGCGAGGCACACAAGAGTGAACAAGAGCAGGGGGATGGCTTTATCTGCTGTAGGAACAATGCTCAGGGACTAAGCCTGAGAAAAAAGTCTGAGATCTCAAAATGATGAATTGGCTCCCTAAGTGAAAAAGAAACTATAAAGCTGAAAAGTAATAAATATTTCATTAAATGCCTATGTAATGTACCATATCAATCATTTATATCTCAACTCATAAATACGATATACATATATTTATAGTCATTTACTTAAATGTGTATTTCTATACTATGGATCGGATGTCACATTTTTAACACATTTGAAATGATATGGGGTGGGGGGAAGTGGGGCTTCCAAAAGTGAGAGTTCACTGAAGTCCTCAAATGTCCCCCCTCAGGACGGATACACCTCTGCTCTCCTGGAGTTCACAGTGTAGTGGAGACGGGCTCAGTAGCCAATCACCTTGTGAAACATCTAGGCAAGTGACCCTTCTGAGCCTCATTTTCCTCATGAGAAAATAACCAAAACCCAGAAATCATGGCCCGCAGGGCAGTTTTAAGAACAAAATGGAAAAAAAAAAAAAAAGGTGGGAAAGTGTCTCATAAGCTTAGGGAGACGAGAAGTTTTAACCCCGTAAATCTTTGCTCCCCCTAGTGGTGGGTGTCTCTTACTACGCTGGCAGCTACACCTGTGGCCTCTGGAGCCGGTGCTCTGAACGGGGACAAATCTCAATCCCGCCCTGAGAATGAGAAGCTGTAGATGGCTCCTAAATTCAGTTTTACTTCTCTCTTTTGTAGACATTTCATGAAACACCTTAACCTCCCCAGCCGGCAATGTCAGTAGGTAAAAGGGGAAAATGAGCTCAGTTTTGGAGAGAGGATCACATGGTCATGACACAGAAACACCCGCAGGAGGCAGTGTGGTTCTGTCACTTGTCCTTTTCCCTGTTCTTCTTCACGGGCGCTCTTTCAGGGAGGGGCGTGGGGCGGAGGGCTGGGCCACAACACGGCCAGGTGAAAGGCAGCCCTGGACACAGCACAGTAAACAGAAGAGGGCTAACAGTTATAAACCTCTGCAAATGGAGGCTGGCTGCTTCAAATGTGTCAGACTTCACCTTTGGCTTCAAGATTGGCTTCAAGATTCCCTTTGTGTCTCACCAGGGGATGTGTGTTAAGATGATCTACAGTGCGTTTAAATAAAACAAGAAAATAAACCAAGGAAAATTTAGCATTATGAAGAACGGAAATCTACTAAAAATACTTTACAATGACTTCAAACATGAAATCACATTTACAAAATAACGTTTTAATGACTTGGGCATAAGTGACTCAGGAACACATGGGTTACATTTCCTTCAAGATGCATAGGGCTTTACTGTTAGGGGGAAACGTGCCTGGCAAAACTAGCTTTGTTTGTAGAGCAGAGCTCTAGGGGAAAAAAAGTTAAAAAAGAAGTTTGTCGACGGTGCTCACTTTAGCATCCCTTCTCTGGTGCTTTCTTTGACAACCAAGTCAACTGGCTACAACGGCCACTGCCCAAGAGACCTGGAATGACTTTCCTGAAAATCGTTTAAGTCTCTCCCTATTTAGGCAAAACCCACAATAATTTTATAATAAATGACTTTCCCTCACCCCCAACATCTCAAGCGTCAATAATAGAGGTCTAAGTTCTACTTCTGTAAAAAATATTGAGCTGTCGTAGGCTCAGAGCAAAGCTGCCACATCTTTGCGACAAGCAGGTAGGACTGCATACATAAGGACATCTTTATTTCCTATTAGTCCATTTAGAACTAACATCACGAGAATGCTACTTCTTCTTTTCCCCCTCCAAATTAAAGATGCACATTTTAGACAAAGTCCACAATGGTCAGGCTCTGTTTTACCTACCCGGCCTTTTTTTGGTTTTTTTTTCACCACATGAATATTACCACCACCAACGTTGCTCATCAGGATGATCTCATCTTGTTCCTTTAATTACACCTGCAAAGACTCTTATTCTACCTACGGTCACATTCTGAGGCTCCAGGTGGACATATTTTTGGGGGTCACCATTCAACCCACTTTGATGCCCCATGGGCTATTCTCAACACAACAGCCTCAGTGAGCCTTTTAAAAGCTGAGTTAAATTAGGTTACTCCTCTGCTCAAGAGCTTCTAATGGCTCCCATCTCACTCAGAGAAAAACCAAAGTCCTCCGACTGGCCTAAAAGGCCCTTGTGACCTGGTTCTTAGACCTCTCTGTCCTCACCTCTACCAGCCAGTCACAAGTAATAACGGTGACTCTGACTAGGGGACGTGGAAAGAAGTGGAAGGATCTGGGACACATGTTGAGTCAGCATCAAGCCCTCTCAGTTACTGACAACATCTGGGAGGCAACACCTTAGGAGGTACAAGTTGGGGAGGTGGGAAAGGTGCTGGCCATGCTGCATTCGAGATGTCCTTGAGTTTATATGTGATTTCAGAAAAGAGATCTGAGCGGAGGAGATAACTCTGGAATATAAATAGTAACCAAAGCCTTAAGAGAAGAAAAGGGGACCTAGAATGAAGTCATGAGCAGAACTGGTACTTCAGGGGAGAGCAGAGGGGCTGAGCCTGCAGGGGAGAGCAAGGCCCGCGGTCAGAGCAGAGCCACAGTGGGAAAGCCAGGAGGGTGGGCAGCAGCGGGGAAAAGGGAGGGGAAAGGCAGGGTCTCAAGGAGTGAATAGTTATGTTAAGTCAGTCTGGGGAAGAGGCAGTCCAGGCCTTGGCAACACAGGTCGCTGGGGCACTTGGCTGGAACTGTTTCACAAGAGTAAGAGGGGCGGCAGAGACTGAAGGTGTGGAGGCAAGATTCAGAGTTGAAAAAGTGAAGGCAATAAGCAGTTCTTTGGAGAAAGTGGAAATGGAAAGGAAAAATGGTAAATGAAAGGCAGTTGTGTTGTTGGCCTCTCTCTGGAGGTGAGGGAGGAGAGAGGCTGGAGTGAAGTTTAAACGCTGATGAAGGATCTGGCAGACTGAAAGGCTGAAGACAGAGGGAGAGAGGGGTCATCAGTAACCACAGGTTTTCCTGAGAAGTTAAGAGAGCTGATGCATTAGCTTTCGGTAAGAGGAAGGCGACTTCCCGCCCAGCTGTCAGGAGGGACGTGTTAAGTATCAGGGTGGATACAGGCAGGTTTGCAGTTTTCATGATGGCATGTTGGGGGCATTACCTACAGGTGGATTCTATTTCCTTTGGGAAGGCGAGGGCAGGTGGGATGCTGACGTCATTTATAATGGGCTCAGTCTGCTCTGCTGGGTCATGTCCTCCAATCGGGCTCAGCTGCCAGATGCAGGGGCCAAGAAGCCCAGGGCAGGGCTCACCCGAGTCTGTGGACTCTCCCACATTGGTGGACGAGGGACCGAGCAGCAAGGACATGGAAGGTGCCTGTAAGACAGTAACTATAACAAAGGACCAGGGACATAAGCTGTGGATGGAGGCACGTAAGACAAGCAGGGAAGGAATGAATACCCTGGAAAGGCAGCAAAGAACCCCTGCAGCTGAGTACTTAGAATTTTAAGGCCACCTAAAAGTGGTCAAAACTCTACATACTAAATCCATGGAAGCCAAGAGCCCAGTGTATTTAACATGAGAAGCAAAGGAGTTTTAGATACAGCAACTCTACTACCAAGAGCCACTCTATTTACTATCAAAGAGACCAGAGGGAACTTGCCACCGAAAAGGTTAGAAGGAGGTACTAAAATTCGAGGAATATCATTCCAAATCTGGATGTCACACCAAGTTACTTCAAAGTGACGTGCTTGACTGATCCCACTACAACTGACTCTACCCAAGACCTGATTCTTTTTGATCTACACTTACATCCTGGTGCAGTGGTTCTGACCAGTTTAGCCCCCTGGGGGACAACTGGCGATGTCTGGAGGGATTTGTGGCCGTCACTACTGGGAGGAAAGGTGCACCAGCATCTGTCTGGTGGGCAGATGCCAGATGCTACTCAACATCCCACCCCAACAGCAATTATCCAGCCCCCAAGGTCAATAACGCGAAGTTGGAGAACCCTGCTCCAGAACAAACATCCTTGACAAAGCTATTTCAATCAGAGAGAGGAGGGCTCAACTCTGCATCAAAGTAACAAACTGTCTTCAAATTTTCTGTACCATCAACATACCAACAGCCTAAATGAAACTACCTTCATTTTCAGAAAAGCATCAGAGTATCAGCACATGAACCGTTGTCGACTTAGGCAAGAAGGCATCTTACTAAAGGGCTTCTCTGTCCCTCCTTCCTTCCCTGCCTGGCTCTTCCCATTCTCCTGTTTATTTCTCTGCAGAAAGAGCTCTGTTCTTCACCAGTTACTGCATCCTGGAATATTAAGTTCCAATGATAAATTAATTTGGACGAACTTCCTTTATCAGAAATAAATGTGACAGTCTGAAGAATTCAGTTCGATGGCCTTTTGCCCACATACAGGAATGATTAAAGACTAGACTGTGATTAAATTTTGAGCAGAGTGACATAATTAGCAAATTTATGAATGGGTCTTCTTGTCACAGTTCTACTGTCAGGACTAATTACTTGTATTAATTAAAACGGTCAACACATGAATATGCTTGTTGAAGCCGCTTTCAACAGTAAAATATGAGACTGGTAAATATCAAGACACTCGGAAAGATGCAAAGACTTTCATTTATTAGCAACTCTAAACGATGCAGAAGCGCTGACTGCACAAGGAGCCTCGGGGATTAACTGTGAATAGATTCCCAGTTAATGAATTTGCTATTTGTTCCTCCTTGCTTAGGCTTGAGTCTTGGGTTAACATTGGGTTGAAATACCCAATAATCGCTAGTTTAGAGGGACTGTAGCAAGAATAAGGAAAGAATTTCACGAGTTACTGGAAAAGGAGACAGAGTGGCTAGGATGGTTCAGGTGAGCAGGAGAGAGTTCCTGTCTCCTCTCTGATTAGTCGGAGACTTACGGTAAAGCAAGTTTGAAGAACTGCAGAAGAGGAAGCGGAAGGACAGCTGGGGGATTAAGAACTAGAGTTGGAGACCCAGTTTTAACTCCAGGTGACCTCGGGTCAGTGGACAAGGTACTGAGCCTCTCCGTGCCTTGGTTTCCTCATCTGAAGAATGGGGACAGCCACTGAACTTGTAGAGGGTTGTGGTGAGCCTTTAGTGAGTCAATACACATACAGGGCTTACAGCAGTGCCCAGTGCACATAGTATGTGCTATTCGTGTTTTCATGATCATCACCTGGGATGGGGGCAGAACCAGTATCGCGCGCTCCGAGAATGAGATCCTTGGAGCAACAGGCTCTGGAGTCAGAGACCGAGTCGAGGTGTGAACCCAGGCCCATTACATTTAATTTCAAAGCGTCAGTTGTGCCCCACCTCACGAGTTCTTGTAAAAAGTTAATTTAAAAAAATGCATGTAATGTACTCGGTGTGCCCGGGACATAAACGGGGTGGCTAAATGTCAGTGCTTAAGGGCTCATGACCATTATTATCTTTTTGGAGAAATCTCTGAGAGGACTGAAAGGAATGCCAAAAGAAAAATTTTCCTAAGCGACTTAAGATTAAGTGGAGAGACATGTGGAAGAGGAGGAAGAGAAATACGGAGATGCTCCATCGAGTGCCTTCTCTGGGCCGATGCCCTCTTCTCCAGTCTCCGGCGGCCGCCACCCCAGCCCCACGAGGAGGGCTTAACTCCCTGGCCAAGCAGCCCCATAAATGCCCTAACTACCTTGTTCCTGGGGAAGGACAGACAGCTGGGATTCCAACTGGGGCCTGACTGTGAAGCCCACACCTCATCGAGGCGTGAAAGCAAGGCAGCCAAGGGCTTCATCACAGGCTGAGGGGTACGCCGATTCTAAGCTCTCCCTTCCTTTTTCCTTTTTTTCTCCTTTTACATATATTTAAAAACACAGTAATTGAATTCTTGATAGGCAAAGCTTGTTCTGCTGGCTGGCTAAACTTTCCCTGATAACTACCATAAGATAACTACCGAAAGACAGTTTTAGATTCAGGCCAGTTAATCAGTTTCAATTTTAATCCCCTTACGTACCAACTTGGCAACAGTCCACAAAACAGAGAGTTATTCTCGTTTTAGGTTCTGTTTTAAAAGGTCCTTCCAGAGACGCACATTTCTGACAGCATGAAGGTGGCCCACCTTACGGATGCTGTGGGGAGCGTTTAGGGAAGGACCACGGAGAGCATCCGCTAAGGTCCCTCCCAGTTCACAGAGCTAAGAGTTCTGCATACAGCAAGATGCCGAGGCTAGAACTGATGTCCGCTGAAAATCCATTTCTGTACAAACGTTACAAAATTCATAAAATGTAAGTGGATGACTCCTAATTTTGTCTTAAAAATCAGGCAATGTCTTAAAAACCAATCTGGCCAAAAATTCATAGCGTCAAAATAATCAGTGCATAGAAAGAAAATCTGGGTCCAGTCACAAGAGAGCTCAGTGACATGCCAGGTACCAGAGACTCCACTGGAGTTCCCAACATCATGCCACGTTAGAACGCAAGCCGATCCAGCTCATCACTGGAACCCATTAAACTTATTTTCAAGGATTTTATTTCCCCACTGCTACTCTGGTTGCTCACTGGACACATCTCAAAGCAAGTGTAGGTACCACAGGGTCCTACTGACAGTCCTCCTAGGTAGTGGGGGATCTTTAGTAACGATCAGAACGTGCGTTACTGCTCTTCAACTAACTGTTTATTTTTTGGTTGCATTTTATGCTTAAAAATGAACTCGGGGGATGTGGTAGAAACAGCTCTGAATGGGGAGTATAATGAGGCAGATTCCAGGATGAGCTCAGGGACCGTTCACCTGTGTGCCAATAACCTCTCCTTCTAGGGTGCAGTATGCCTCGGTGGTTAGGACCAGGCTGTTTCTAAGGCTCTTACAGAGTTATTGTAATTCCTAGGAGTAACTGCATGAACGAGAACTCCGTGTAGTTCTTACAGGGCCACACTGCTGGTGCAGGGCTCATACTAACTAACATTTTTTGCACTGTTTCTGAAAGTGTCAGCTGAGCTCTCCTCAAAGGCACACAGCCATGCCATCAGATTATAATCATCTCTAATTGGTGCTCTTGTGAACTGCAAATTTCCTAACCAGTAAACGGCCTGAAAAAGAAATCGCACTCCTCTGTAATAAGAAACATGTTAAAAGACAAAATAATTAAAAAAAAACACTACAAGCAATAATCATTAAAGTTCATTGCATTATGTTTATGCTAACATTCCACATCAGTCATGCCTAGGGAACAGAATAAACAAAAAACAAACATGCTATTTTATAATTTCTGAATTGCATGATTTCCAAAAAGGATGCCTATGTGATGCAAGCTGGTCTTAATGATTTCTCTCTTTTTTTTTGTCATGGAAACATTTTAGGAAACCATCCACAACCCTTCCTTCCTTCCTTCCATCCCCCATCCACCCCATTCCTAAATATTCCCAACCACCAGTCACTCTTCTCCTTGATTAGCAACAGTTTCACGCGGGTAATAGCTACTTTTGTTTATGCCTTTCTAGTTCTCTGCCTCTCTCTTCCCCTGGACTGAGTTCCTTGAAGGCAGAGAGCTTGGTTTTTGTTTATCTTCATTTGAGGGGAAGAGGGGTGGCCACCTAGCTCATATCTGGCACAAAATGGGTTTTCCATATATTCTAAAAACCATAGAACAAACTTAGACATGCAGGTAACTGTTGAAATGGATGGTACTAGGTGTACTTTCAATTAAAAAAAATACAAAAGTGCACACTGCATTTTGCTAGATCTTAACAGTGCCACAGAGATAAATGGGAACCTCTCACCTTGGTCCTCAAGGCATTCCCCACCTGAAGGAAACACCTGCCAGACTCACCAGGGGAGCTCAGCAAGCAACCCCCCGATGCCCAGGCCCGCGCACACGTGCACACGCCCTCGCCCCCTCCACCCCCCACCGGCTGTGGGTTCTGACTTACTTGGAGGTCAAGGCACTGATTCCAACAGGCAGCCAAGGGTTGAGAACATCCCAAATCTCTGAAACAGCTCCTCTAGCTACTTAACACGTGCTGGTTAACTCATGTCTGGTCTCCTCGTCTTCCAGGCCTTGGCTGCACCACGGTCACGGCTCCTTTACTGACACACACTGGACATCAACGGTCATTCTCCTTTCTCCAGAAATCAAGTAAGGTCGCTGAAGTCAGGGAAAAATTTAACTCTCCTTGATGTCAGCGAGCTGTGTCTTCTATAAAGGTCCAAGCTCCTTCACTTAATAGCGTCTTTCTGTTGAACTGGAAGATTGTATCTACAGCTAGCTGAGTGTTACCTGCGGTTTGGAAAACATCTGGGAATTTCACATTCCCTGGACCCTCACAGGTCTCCACAAAGCCTGGAAAACCCCCAACCGTGAAATCTGTGCGAGAAATCCCCAAAGGAAGCGTAAAGCTGACCAAGAAGACATTAATAACCTCTCTTTGAAAAACTTAATTTGAAACTTTTTGACGAATATTTTACGGAAAACTGTAACTCACTAAAATTTCTACTTTCATTCCAGTAGAAATGAGTATGGATACAAAAAACAAGTTCACTAAACTAGTAAAATCCTAACAGCATTTAGAATACTAACGACAACTATACTCATTATTAATTAAAATAGCATGATGATGCTACCAATACAATGTGAAAGGCAGAATGAGGTAAAGATTAGTACACAGACTCTGGACCCAAGATTGCCTGGGCCTAACTCTCGGCGCTGTCTTGTTAGCTAAGAGACCTCAGTTTGCCTCCCTTCAGTTCAGTCTCTGTAATGGGTACATAGTTAACACTCACCCCATTGGTGGCTGTTGGACTGAGTGAACACATATACACACAGGTAAGCACACGTGCACACACACATCAACACGCATACATCAGTCACTTATAATGGTGCCTGGCATGCAGTAATTCACTTAAATTCCATCTCTCTCCCCTGTAACCCCATCCCCATGCACAGAGTGAGCTTAAAATCCTGATTGGAGCTCACTGCCCCCCTACTTACAACTCTTAATGGCTTCCACTGTCCCCAGGGTCCCCCTTAAACACAACATCCTGGGCCTTTCACAGTCGTATTCCCACCCACCTGGCCACTCTGGTCCCCACACCGGAAACATACTGCAGCCACCACCATCTACAGCCTACAGCGGGTCATCCTCTCATCTCGGGCCTTTACCATTTCCCCCTCACTCCTTCATTCATGTCCTTTAGTAACTTCTCATCACACTCGAGGGAAAAATCAAAATTCTTAGATGGCCCATGGTCTGGAACCCACTCATTCAAATTTAGGATCAATATCCTGACTGCCCCGAACTTAAGGAATTATACATTCATTCATACATTCATTCGTACGAGAAAGGATGCGACTCCCTGAACATTCTCTCTGCCGATCTGTGAGGCAGTGAAGGCGCCCACAGATGTCACGACATCACAGCAGCCACTCAAGAGGAAGACCTGCGAGTTTTGGGTAAATGGTATCCTGTCTGTGTATCTCTCTCTTCTGTTTGATACAGGTGCAAGTTTAAATTTATTTCCCTGTTAAACAGTTGTTTGTCTGTTCATGTGACGGCCAACAGCAGAGAAAGACGCCTTTTTTAGAAAATACAAGTCTGGGCGCCTTTAAGGACAGTGCTCATTTGATCTCATTATTCTGCCAGTTAATTGACAGGAAAGAGTGTCCTAATTGCTCATTAACTCCAAAGATGTCCCCCTTGCCTGGTGTCAAGGTCTCGGAGACACAGGGCACACAGCAGCTTCACAGCTGCTGCTGCTTCAGGGACAGAGCATGCGGTCTGCACAGCTAAAAACCAGCTGAAAACCAGCAGATGTTTCAATTTTGGTTTCAAACGATCCCATCTATGATACGGCAGAGTTTGGTGCTGAGTTGTTTTCCCCTCAGGCTAATACGACGAACCACATTGCTGATTAAAGACTATCTTCTGGGGCCACAAGGGTTTTTTCCACAGCCGCTGCTTCTGGGACTTATTCTTGGTTAGACTGTCATCTGCCAAAATGGCAACTGGTTTAAAAGGCTCCCCGAGAAAGGCATTCCTTGCTGTCCTTTCCCTTCCGCCCACCC
Organism: Camelus bactrianus; assembly: GCF_048773025.1. Classification (NCBI taxonomy): domain Eukaryota; kingdom Metazoa; phylum Chordata; class Mammalia; order Artiodactyla; family Camelidae; genus Camelus; species Camelus bactrianus. The sequence goes on along the minus strand of NC_133543.1, from coordinate 94,882,337 downwards.
CGGTCCCCACACGCAGGACCGGCTGCTGCTTCAGCGACAAGAAAAGCGTAACAGAAACAAGGCACCCACGCAGGCGGTGCGCAGGGACTCCTCAGCTCCCCTCCTCAAAGCACACGCGGAGATCCAGAGCTCCACGGAACAGCTGTGCCCACGTACCACTGAGCACTGTCTCCATGCTTCTCCGATACATAAAACATTAAAATGGTATCGGCAAATAATTAGGGCTACCAAGGGGCAAGGAAACACTGTCATAACCTGGCAAGTGTCACGGTGTTAAAGCTATGTTCAAAATGGGCCTCGCTGGGCCTGAGTTATCTTAGCCAGGGGCTTGGTTCCTTCCTCACCCCTGTATGTCTCACCAAAAAGCATCCTTGACACAATGGTAAATTATGTGGGGTTGAAAGTTTATCTTTGTCACAACATGTGCTGAAAGAAGGGCCCTGCTAACCCCCAGAGATGCAGCGTATTTAAAGTTGTAATGAAGACAGCAGGTGTTTTATACAGATGTCACTTCTTTTAGAAGACGCTTATTAAACACTTTATCTCCCTTAATGTCACTGGGCTAAGGTACATTTTATTTCAGCATCAACCCAGCCAAAAGCAAACTGTTTCCTTTTAGTCTCACTGAGCTGAAAATTAAAAACCACTGGGCTTTGGGTTGTTTTGGTTGATTTGTGGAGAATCCTGAACGCGATGATTCGAGAGTCAACCCCCACTGTTTCCCAGTAACACAGAACCGTATTTTGCGATGTGAAAATGCTCTTCCACAGAGAGCATGCCAGACTCCTTTTCCCTTGGTGACCCAAATCTCTGAGTTCCAACCACCACATACCATCCACTGAGATAAAGCGGCATCGATTCGAAAGGACTGTGCTCGAAAAAACGGATGCTGCTTTAAATTTTGTACACTGTAAAGTCCAATGGAAAGGCCTGATGCCATGGTTCCTAAATGGTGTGCCAAAGCACCCTCAAGCTAAGACGGGATCCAGCGTGTCTTGGAACCCTTATGGAAGCAATCATGTGGCAGCCAGGGAGAGCTAGCTACTAGTAACCGAAGCCGTGGGTCTCCTTGCCCAAAGTGTGTGGGTAACTCTAGTCTGGAAGGTTTGAAGCAGAGATGAGGAGGCAAAGGAAATAAGCAAAAAGGAGAAGTGGAGACAGGACCGAAAGAGACCTATTTTCCTTTTGAGGCATGATGGGCCATTTGTGATTTCTCCAAAGCAGAGGTGTACAATATAATTTTAATTGGCTTAATATTTATAGTAATCTTAATAACGCTGTGCAATTTTGGTGCTGTCTTACAACAAAAGTAGATTTAAATAACCCAGATGTGACACAGGAAGACCGCTGGTCCTTAATTGAGATTCATGAAGATATATAAATACGTATTATGCATGGCTCTCACAGCTGGCTCTCCATAACGAAGTACAACAGAATTATAAATAGTTCTGAGTCCTGGGAGAGCTGCCGTGTGACAAAACCAGAACACTCTGAAAGCCGTTTGTGATTGTGCAAGAAATGGAAACCAACGTGACTCAATTTTTTTCCTCACTAGCAACACAACACAACAAAACGGACGGAACACGTGCCACTCTGAGCGAGATACAAGAGGCTGAGCAGACAGTGAAAAGCTGCATGTGAATGAGTCCTATTAACAAGTGGCTGGAGTACCGGGTGGTGCGTAGCTCCACGCAAAACCCTGATGTCCTAAGGCACGCTTAGTGCAAGCACGGTTATCCTTTTGTTATGAGTCTTTTCTGTCTTACAGAGAAAGCCACTGAAGAAAACTTGAGTCCTATTTAAATGAACAGTGCAAATATCCTTAATTCAAATGTCACTAATGTGTCCGTATTAAAAACTGTATTTTTAAACTCACATGTTATAATTTTTGGTAGAAACAAATGACTGCCCAGCAGATTGTGACTGTTTATAGGAACCTTTTTTATTTTTTGGTGTGTGTCCTATTATGTACCTGAGATGCAGGCTTCTTGTGTAAGAAGGGAATCTTTTTTTCCTGATATAAACTATTTAATTCAAAATTTTTCATTCCTCTCAGGAATTTTTGCTTAAAAAAGAAAAAAACACCAAAACCAACCAAACAAAAGAGCTCAGCCAACCATGCGAGGATGACAGTAAGAGAAATGTCACTGTCGTGGTGTAAGTCATACTGTCTGTTTAAATTCCGCTAAGACTATTGTACAGTGGCCACATCTACTTCAGAGTGTTCAGTGTTCTGGATTCAGGATGATCACAGCGGCCAGTCCATGTCCAAGAACATGAACAAAACTCCAGCGCAGCCATGTGGGCCGACTACGCGGAGGGCTACAGACAGCATCGTGCTGGTCTCTTCTGTGACTGACTGTTCACAGCAGCCTAGACATGCTTTCTCTGAAGGACTGTGTTGTACAATGTGTATTCCAGCTAGGAATAGAGAAGTCTGGCCTTCTTGTCTCGTGTTTACCACCTAGAATGCAGTCCTGGGCAAGCCATTTAAGTTCTCTGGGCTTCTGTTTTCCAATCTAAAACAATGCCTATAATTGCAAATGCTTATTTTGCAGGATTCTGTGTGGGTAGGTGAACCTTCCAGCACAGCAGCCATGAGGGAAGAGGCACACCATCCTCCTTGACCAGGGAAGAATTCACCAAAGCATACACCATGATTTCTCCTGGAGGCCTACGTTACGGATAGCTGCAAGGACACACCTCAAATGTGATGTGGTTCTTCTCTGGGTGGTGGGTCTGTGGATTATCTTTTGCCTTCTTTTTAGGGATCTGTATTTTCTACAGTGAATATATATGCTGCTTTCATAGCCAGAACAAATGTTCTCCAAGTTCTAAAGACCCTAATACCCGAGTTCCAGTACCTGTGATCACCTATCTCAGGCCTTCAACAAAGTCCACTCGGCACATCTAGGATTCAGAGAGGACTTCCGGAAGAGGACTTAAGCTAAGCTCATTCCCACGGCGAAACGAAAGCAGGACCGCCCGGCAATGACTGCACACATCTGACAAGTGTTAGCACGTACGTGGCAGAGCGGTCTCTCCACGTCATCACCTGTCTCCTTTCCTTCTGAAGACCAGGTGGACTCTGCCCCGGTGGGAGAAGAAAGCTGAGAGTCCATCGGCAGCCAGCCCGGAAGGCTGTTGCGGAAGCCATCTCAGGGGTTCAGCTCTGCTCTAGGGTGGACTCACAGGAGCCCTCGAAATGTGGATCCAATCCAGCACCTTGGGGGGAGGTCCTGACTCCCAGGTCCCTCATGCCTGGGAACCCAACCTCCTTCACATCAGCATCTCCAGGGAAGGACACTGTCCATGGTAACTGGGCCACAGTTAACTGACACAGATATAAACTGTGATGGGATATTAAGTCTCTTAACTTCCCTGAGTCCATTTCCTTTGTAAAATCTAGCCTCAGACAGGATGACACCTAAAGTCACTCTCAGTGCCAGCATGTCAGTTATATCTGCAAACGGTGCTGCCTTGTCTCATCCTTTACATCATCCACTTAAAAAATAATTTAAATTAGCTCAGCAAAGGATCACAGCCCCTTGGGCCCCTCCCCAAGACTTAAACTGCAGTTACGTGCTTAAAAAGTTTACTAGCGTGGCTCTGAATGAACACCACAAGAGACCACCACTCAGCTAAAGATGGAATGTTAAGACACAGTCATGCAAAATGTTATATTCACTTTTGATGTGTACTCAGAAAGCAATGCTTAAAAAGGAATTAGGTTCCAATAAAAAAGAATAAAAGTTTATTCACTGAAAATACCAACCACTGAGTCTATGAAACAGTCCGGGCCATCAGCTCAAAAAAAACCAAAGATACAGTTTTGCTTCCTTTTTTAGTACAGATACATGGAATTAGAAAGTTCTTCACACTCTCAGTGGTTTGACTAATAAACGTAATACCCACTATAATTATAAAGCACTATTTGACATCTCTCTTCCTACTTAATGCATTTAATAGAAATGATGAGTTTCTTAATCAGGGCTGTATTAATAGTTTTCTCCAATTAAGTTTGATCTTGTGAAACACCAAATATACACATCAGTAACTCTGAGATTAAAAACTGTACAGATAACTTGAGTACCCAAATCACCATATTCATAAACGTGATATTCTACAAAATTCCAACATAACCTAGGGAACCACAGCTGCCGAGCAGAGAATTTCAGAAATGGGTAAGTGGTCAGCCCATTTCAAAGGTTACTATATCTCTTTTCTAAATCTAACATATTGGTTAGCTGAAATGAAGTAAGTCACTTAAATTTCCTGTCGTTCAGCAAAAAGAGGAATATTTTTGGTTTGAGAGCAAAGTATGAGGTTCACTCATTTCTGTAGCCTCTAACGCTTAACTGTATCATACACACACACAAGGAGCTCAAATAGGGATTTGCTGAGAAGGAACAGACGAGCAGTGATTCGGAGCAACACGATGAATGTGCAAGGTAATATTTCTGAAACCGTTAAGACTTAGTAGCCCCAAAGCAGTGTCCATGTGTCGGGGAGAATGGAGGGGACATGGCTGGGTGAAATGAACTCATTAGAGCTGTTTATACTTTTACTGTTAAATCCACTCATTAGCATACGAATAACGCCTTTCAGCAAATGGTGATTGTGTGGGTCGGTGGCAGAGGACAAATTTTAAATTCACACAAGACCTTTAATGTCGATTTCTCAAATATGTTTAAATTTCACGTATCATTATTTTTATTTCATTATTTTAGCAAGAACAGAGCTACAGTTAATGTTTTTTTTTAATTTTTTACTTTTGGGGAGGAGGAAGTAATTAGGTTTATTTATTGATTTTTTTTTTTAGAGGTCCTGGGGCTTGAACCCAGGACCTTGTGCATGCTAGGCATGCACTCTACCACTTGAGCTATACCCTCCCCCCAACAGGTAATGTTTTTAAGCATAGAGCCTGAACAGAAGCCTGCTCCTTTCCGACAGCGCCCTACACAGAACTCTGGGCCTCTCATTTTCCTGGTGGGGAGAGTCACATGTTGTTTCACAGGTTTGAAAAAGCATGTACTTTCATCTCTTTATATGCGCCATTTCACATCTAGATACAATCTCGAATATCAAACTTCACTCACTGAAATGAGTATCTCCAACGTAGAGAGTGGTAATGCAAAGCAAGTGTCCTGCAATGAAATTGCTTTTAGGAAATCTGGCAGATGGTCCTTTTTCATTACAGAGAAAGTTTTCCTGGGGGAAAACACACTAAATTACTTAGGGGAAAAAAAAAGTTGAGTGTTCACACAGAATGAGCCGTACATCTCTGTCCCGCCCTGCAACGAACCTGGCAAGCCAAGCAGGCCAGCCGTGAACATCTGCACGTGTTAAAAATCGCCAACTGCACCATGCCCGCCCTGGGCCGGGGGAGGCTCGTGTAATTGTGCAACTGAAGAAGACACCCCCACCAATGCATACATTTATCAGCTTAGAGCCACCTTAGACAGACGTGCGAATTTATCCAGAAATGATCGTTCATCCGTCAGCCTTGAGACCTGTATTGCCAGTATTCCTGACATTTCTCAATATCCCCATCTCTTTCTAGCTACGCCCGTCCTCCTCAGTCCCTTACCACAGAATAATGGAAAAGGAAGAGGACCCAATTCAACCCTTTTATTATAGATAATAATAACAAAACAAAGGTCTGATCAGATTCAGTGACTCGCACCTCAAGTAAAGCTAGTTCACTGATGAGCCAGGACTGAAGCTCAGAACACTGACTTCCCCTCCTTTCTCTTTGGACCACACCATAAAAGAGTAAAAGAACATGTACATAATTTACTCCTTCTTTTTTTCTCAAAAATTTCCATACAATAAAAAAGAAACAAGACAAATGTCACTTTTATATACCTTGGTGTAGCTTCAGTTAAAAAGCAACATGTACAGCTCAGTTAAATTCTCTCTCTTTTTACAATTTTTTACTTAAAATGTATCTCGATTAGTCCCTATGAACATATATGCTTATAAAGAGGATTCAAGGATACTGTCAAATGATCTTTTAACAACCAAAGAAAGCCCTGGATATTAATTCAGAACCCAAATGCCCTTTTCCAGTATGGCTCCCTCGGTAATGTTACACGGAAAGACTTCGCGACAAAGCAGCAATCAGTTTCATTCTGAAGCCAAGACCTCTGCAGCATATCCCACCATAGCTTCACATATGGCAAACCAGCAACCCCAACAGTACAGTGTGGGGCGGGGGTGACAACTCTGCCTGATTTTCACAAGACAGCCAGAGTGTGACTGTGGCCATTTGCCTTTCAGAGGAGTCTAAGAAAAGAAGCGCAAGCCACTCCGCATGGCAGTGAGGATTTCCAGCTTTACCCAGTGCACATGCTCCAGGCTGGCAGACAGAAGTTGAAAAGGACACAGCTTTGTACCCAGCCGCCAGCTGAACTTGGTGGCAGGCTATTAAAAAAAAAAAAAAAAAGGCACAAATTATATGTGGAAGGATGTGGGGGAGGGAGCAGAGGAAAATGCAATGAGCTAATGTTCCTAGTTGGCATCTGCCTTTTGACTCAAAGAAAGACATGGCTCTCTTCCAAAATTTTTCTATTATTGTGGTATCAGCTGCCTCTTGGACTCATTTATAAAAAAAGCTGAGGCTGCCAACAGAACAAGATTTCTGTTAATGGTAGTAAATGTGTAAGCCCCTTGAAATAACAGAGATTGCGATATTTCTTCTACAAACGCTACCCTGGTAGTAGGATTCCCGGCAGAGCTTTAGGACTTGTGATTGCGGCCAGGTACTGTTAAGAAATATGACAACAGCAAGTTCTGAGGATAAAAAGTTGCTACCTTGATTCTTTAATTTACTCTTCCAATATATTGAACTCCAGAACGGTCTGAAACTAATTGGCACTGGATGTTTCCAACTGGACTGGCATTTGACCAAGTAAACTTCTATTAGTTGGCCCTTTCAAATCTCAGTATTACTGGTGACTATTACACTTACTTCTTACTCTGAAAACTAGGATTCAAACAAAGAATTAAGCATTTACTAAGCCTTTCTGAAAAGGAATACAGACGTTCCCCAGGGGTGGGGGGCTGGGAAGGACTACAGATGCTACCTACGTCATGAGGTAAAGATCTCCTTTATAAAAACAAAACAAAACAAAAACTAATAAATAAATGTACCAAGATGACAGATTCAAACTGGGGATGTAGAAAGCTGGAAAAAGCTTCTATTCTTATAATGAACATAAGCTCTGGACAATTTGCAAATTAACACCTTTTCCTGAACCCATCGGAAAGCTGAGGTGGTAGGGCAGCCAACTGAACAGAAGTCTAAAATGGTACAGGAGCACTTGCTTACCTGGCACAGACTTTGCTGGACATTAATAAGAATTCAGCCAAAACTGCCGACAAACTGCTAAAGGCTGAGTGTGAGGTAGCAAGGGAACACAGAACTCACAGAATATATTCACGGAACATCTGACAGAACACACTGGGGGCTGCAACAGAAAGGAGTTCACACCCACTTCCAGGCTCTTCTCAGGACCGCACGTGGGCCTCACAAACACAGGTGAGAGTCAGAGGCAGCGTCCTTTCTCCTCCGCGTCCCCTGGTATATCCAGGGGAGAGAGCAGCAGCCACTGCAGGAAAGCTCTGCTTGAAAGGCTAGATCCTTCTTCCCAATCATCCCCATGGAACAAAAGCCTTCAATGCCTGGGATAAAGGCAAAAACCTAGTTTCCCTTAGGGAAATGGTGAAAATCTACTGCAGCCTAGAGAAGGGAAGAGGAGGAAAGGAAAAGAACCCTCTAAACGGGGGGCGGGGGGGGGGCGGGCAGGGACACTGAGAGGGCCACCACCTCCAAATCAGGGACACCGTGACAGGGTAAGACTAGGGCTTAATCAGAGCACACCTCCCACTGGCCCCCCCCACCAGACTAACGAGCACAGAGTAAGCGGTAACAGCAGAGTGTCACTGGGAGAGCGGCAAGGGAGGACGGAGAACTTACCCCAGTTACAGCACAAAAGACCTGAAATTGAAGTTCAAGCAGACACCGAGAAACACTCTGGCAAATGAGCCCCCATCCTAAAAACAACGTAACACTGGAGCAATCTGAAGTCTTCTGTGCACTGGGGGTAACCATACCATACACATTCAGTGTTACTCCCAGTAATTCTGTGTAATTCAAAATACTCCCGGGACTCAACAGAACAAGAAGACAGATAATCCGGGGGGTTAGAAGACTTGGGCAACACTATCACCTCAATTAATCTAATCAACGTTTGCAGAACACTCCCCACAACCAGAGCAGAACACACTCTTCCAGGCACACGTGGCATTTTCTCCAGGATGGACCATAAAATACCACAACCAGGAGAGATTTATCCTAGAAATGCAGACCGGCTTTAAGTTTAAAAATCAGAACAATTTAGCACATCAATAGACTAAAGAAGAAAAAGTATATAATAACCTCAACAAATACAGAATTAAAAAACATACTGCTATTAGCAGCACACCTCTGCCTCCAAAGTAAATAAATAAATAAATAAATAAATATTCAGGTATAAATTTAAGAAAATGTATAAAGGCTCTGAAGTTCAAAAAATTTTAGTGGTGTGAAAATATGACTACAATACAATATTGAATAAAAAAAGTAAGGTACAGAATAGTTCATACCATAGGGTCAACTTTCATAAAATAAACTCAAACCAAATATTTTTCTACAAGAAAAAAGGCTAAAAAAACAATAAAGTCCTTTAAAGTAAATGTCTCCTTGGTTTCTCATTCTTAACAAGACAGTCATGAAGTGTTTTTAGGGAAATAAAATTGAAATTAATATCAACAATTTGTAAGGCTGCTTCCCTTTTGCCTTCACCCGTTAACTGCATAACGCACTTTAAGAAGTCTCTTCAGATCAGTTTCACTGGAAATAGTTCCATATGCTCTCAGAAACTTCATTGAAAATGAAGTTCTGTGGTCAAAGAAGTTTGGAAAATATTAATTTAATAAATTGGCTTCTTAATTGCAGAACTAATTAGAATCTTCAGTGTACCAGTGTCATTCTGAATCTTCAAGGGGGTGTAGTTTGCAGTTTCCCAAATTGATTTGAACGTAGAACTTGTGGAGGGGGGAAGTGAGTGAGAGAGACGGGGTGGGCGGGGGGAGAGAGAGACAGAGAAAGAGAGAGAGAGGAGAGAGAGCTGCTTTGGCTAAAAACTGAAAGTAGGTTGCAGACATTATTTTGCTTTTAAACACTGCAGTGTGTGTCTCCCAATAAGGGACCCTGTGCTACTTACCACAGCACCATCGACACATCAAAGAAAGTTAGATTATTTCCCAAATAACATCTAACATCTAGTCCAAATACAACACTCCCATTTCTCAAAAATATGTCTTTTATAAGAACCGGTTTTTCAAGGTTTCCATGTTATGTCTGCTTGTTATTTCTTTTTAATATAAAATCACATCCTGCTTTTTTTATGACATTGATTTTTTTTTTCCCCAGGAGACCAGTCTCATTGAACTGTAGAAGTCCAACATTTTATCTGATTTCTCAGCTTAGTCCTCTGTTCCAGGTATTTCCTGTATACTGACACTTACATGGGAAGACTTCAGTAGAGTCGGGCTAAACATTTTTAGTAAGACTGTGTCACAGACGACGCTGTGTCCCTCCCATGGCATCACACCAGGAGACAGTACCAGGCCGTCCCACTAATAAGGCCGCCACGTCTGACCACCGGCGGCACGTGGCAACTGACTTGCCAAATCTCTCTATTTCGCTTTCCTGTGAGCACGTCTTCTGTGAGGTGACACTTCATAGCCGTGTGAGTAACCACCACTTTTCAACAATCTTCTGACTAATGGTTTCTATAGCGTTCGATGATCTTTGCAAGACTACCAGTTATTTCATTGGGTTTCTTGTTGATTTTTATTTATTTCTTTTAAAATCCCATTATAGGAAAATTTACTCTTTGCAGGATACAGTTAGGTGAGTTTTGAAAAAGCAAAGAGTTGTGTACCCATCACAACAACCGAAATAGAGGATAGTTCCATCACGCCAAAAAGGCCCCTCCTGTTGTCCCGTTGTGGTCCTAAACACAGGTTTGTACAAAGTCCACGCTTAGCAGTTTTGCCCTGACTTACCTTTTTATCGTGTGCGGCAGATGGAGATGAATGTTTTTATTAATGATAGCATTCATGCTGCACTTCTAAGATGTACATCCGAGAGAGAACACGGTATTGACATGCAATGGATAGTCCAAGATGATAAATTCAGACCACAGCTCCGTTTAGACTATGGCTTGTCCCAAGTTAAACTGAATATCCAATATCTCGTACCTCCCACGATATTTCATGTCTCCCCTAGGAGTAATTAAGTGCCTGTGTGCACCGGACTAACCTTGAGAATTTGTTAAAAGGCAGCCTCTGGGGCCTTGCCCCCAGCCTTTAGGATTCCAAGGCGAAGGCATGCTTCTAGTGACTGTGAAGCTAGTCGTCTGCATGTGATCTAGTGATTACAAGAATGGCCCCAATTCTCCACCCCTCCTTCCGTCAATTCGCTTTGCAGTGGGACCCTGCAGCTCCTCCCATGAAGAGGTGGAGTCTGTTTCCCTACCCCATGAATCTCGTCTGGTCTTCCGACTTGCTTCCACAACAAAAGGCAGTGAAACTGACAATGCACCAGCATAAGCCTTACTTGTTCCCACACTCTCTCTCGGAACCCTCGTGCTGAGGCCTTGTGAGTAAGCCTGGGCCAGCCCGCTGGGTGGTAAGTCAAGTAGGCCATTGCTTCAGACAACAGTCAATCAGGAATATAAAGGAGGTCATCTCAGAGCAGCCAGCCCCAGGTGACCACTGCAGACACCTTAGCACACCAGCTGCGATCACGTAAGCCTGGCCCAGCAGACCCAGCCACGCAAGAGCAAGAAGAAATGTTTGTTCTGCTAAGCCACGTGTGTCGGCGTGATGTTGCGCAGTACGAGACAACTGATGCACCACAGTTCTGACACTCTTCACCTGAGAAGTCCTGATTTATCTCTTCCTTTCCGTTTCCGTGGCTACCTTCATAACAGGCTTTCATTTCCTGCTCAGACTATGCAGCAATCCTCTGATCTGTCTTCCCTCCTGCTGTGACTCCCTGTCTCCATGTGCACCGCTGCTGCTAGGACTAGTCCCTCAAGTCAGACACCAGGTGGTGGTAACTTATGAATTCCCATCATCTGGTGTGAGGCCGGGGACCCACCCACAGGTGCTCAGTCCTCGTTTGTGGAATGACAGCTGCCAGATTCCTAAAACACACCTCTGACCACATCACTGCCCTGTGCAGAAGTCCCATCGGCATGTACACCACACACCAGATCCGTTTTCCCTGGGGGCCTATTTAATTCTACCACCTCCGTGATCAGGCCCCAGCCTAGCTTCCCACTCTTCTTACCCTTCTTCTGTTAATGCTCCTTTCAAAAGTGTAGGCGGGCTGACCACACGCCCTGCTTCTGCGTCCGATTCCCGCCCGGAAGGCCCTTTCACATCTCTGCAAACTCTACATATTCGTGAAGGTTCAACTCGAATGCCCCCTCATCTGTGAAACTCTGAGCGCTCTAGTTCAGAAAAGCTCTCTCCCTCACTGCCTCTATTCACCGGAGCCTCTCTTAGGCACCTGACATTAAGATCATACTTTCGCGTTGTGGCATCTAGCAGGCATGTCTCCTACTAGAGACTGTAAATTTTAGAGGGGAAGATTCCATTTTTTTTTACCTTCCCGTATCCCCTAACACAGTACATGAAACATAAGACCTTAATAAATGCTTACTGAATGAAGAGGTGACTTTTAGTCACTATTAAAACAATAAAAACAGTGGTACCCAAACTCACAAACCAAACCCAGAACAAAGATGGCCAAATAAACATAGCGGCTTTCATATAACAGTTTGTAAAAGAACTTTCTGGAAAGTCGGTTGAACACAAATGCCTAGGCTCTGCCCCGGAGGAGGCTGGCTCAGCAGGTCTGCAGTGGAACCTTGACTCTGAATTCTTATCAGGCTGTCTACGTGATTTTGAGGAAGGTTTGTGGGGAACACTTTGATAAACAGTGACATACAGCCTGCTTTGCAGATATGAATTCCAAAGTAAATTCCTTTGTTCATGCACCTAAGAATTTTTTTTTTTTAAGGTTCTTGACTTTAAAGCCAAAGCACTGAGTGCAGTAGGCCTAACCACTTTGACAATACATACATAGTCTGGCACCTCATTAGCTTAGGTTGTTGGGAACGGGGCATCACACCCCCTTCTTTGTAATCACAATCTGCACACATTTTTCCAGCTACATAGCCTTTTTATAAACTACTTAAAGTCTCACTTGCTACAAATAGTTCTTTTTCAGACCATCTCACCATGTGACGTTTGCTTTAAAATAAATGAAGGGCGCAAAATTCCTACCTGGGTCCGAGAGGCTAGCTCTCAGCGCTCTCTCCAGCTGCTCCTCTTCACTCAGTCCTGCTGTGTACATGTCGTAGTTCCTGGGTACATCATAGTACTCCGGCCCGCCATACGGGAAGTAACCCTGATATCCAGAATAGCCTACAGGCACAATGAGAAAGTTATGGAACACTGCCATGGAAGGTCCTTCTCATACTTCTTAAGTTGTAAGCAAAGACAAGAAAATAATTTATGCCTTCACTTTGATTATAGTAATAATCTTCAAAATAAGAAAAGATGACCAAGGGAGAATGCCTCCCTGAGGGTGGGCAACGATGCTCTTGTCACTGTCATGTCCATGTGCCCAACATGGGACTGGATATGAATGAGTCCTTCTGTGCTGAAGAGGAAGGCATGAGTGGTCCTGGAGAGGGGGCTGGAACGGGCTACTGACAAACGGAACAAATTCTTTCAGTTCAGAGCTGTTTAGTACTTGGAGTATTTTCAGTGAAGTCCTGCCTGGAGTCAAGGGAATGGTTGAAATGATGGTGACGCTTTACTGTCTGGTGGCTCCATACAGTGAGAGGTAGACAGACCAACATTTAGTGCATTTACTGCAGGACTGCTGTGCTGGGTATGACACTTCAGACAGTAATAACTACATTGAGATACACAAGCCAATGTGTCTCTAACTACAATTCTATGTCAGAGATCATGTTTTTACTACTAGCACTTTCGATAAACTGGTTCCTAGATAAAATGAGAGAAGAGACAACCTGGTCAGTAACTAATGCTTTAGGTATCAAACTCAGAGACACAATTAACAAATGGCAAAGTTGGCTTTTGCAAACTATTTCCATCAATCTTTTCAAGTTGGATTGAGTTTATTCCTTACATTTGTCTTTAATCACCCACTTTTCTGGAATTTGTTTGGAAGAGGTTACCTCTCCCCACAGAAGATTACCAAGCTAATTCCAGTATAATGAAAGCGAAGTAGTAGTCTAATTGTTTCCCTTCCCTCCTTCCATTATCATACCCTTTGAAGATGATGTTTCAAATATTTAATTAGTGTGCTTTTTGCTGTTGATTAAAATTCCTACCTTTCACTATGTGTCTCCATGTCTCCATATCACCCAACATAGTATTTGCTTAAGTCTAAACTTCTTATTGCTCTAATAAGACTATAGAAAAAACACAAGCAAGCCAGAAAGAAGAACACAGTAAGGTAGAATCTGGTTAATTGAGAATTCATATTTGGAATTTCTAATAACTGGTCTTGAGGCCATTTTAAAATTTACTTCGGTGCTGGTTATAAATAAAATGCTTTCCTAATATACAAGATTAAAAGTGAAACAGTCTAACTATTTCTTATAAAAACTTTCAGGTACTCTAAAAGTCTTTATTTTCAAATAAGCAATGAAACGACAATAAAACACACTAATCTAGTTTCGGCTGATAATCTAATGTAATTATATGTATTTATACAAATATTTGTCATGCAAAGTATTTGCGTCTATCAGTTATGTTGTTTTTACAACAGCTTTCACGAGATATAACGGATGTACTATATAATTCACCAATTTATCATGTGTAACTCAGTGCCTTTTAGTATATCCGTAGAGTCTTGCCATCATCCGCAATCAATTTTAGAACAGTTTCTCATCCCCCCAAAAAATCTGTACCCCTCAGCTATCACCCCCAACCCTCCCAGCCCTAAATAACTACTAATCTACTTTCTGTCTCTAGACCTATGCCTATTCTGGACAATTTCATAAATCAACTCAGGTAATGTGTGGTGTTTTGTATACGGCTCATTTCATTCAGCATAATGTTTTCATGGTTCATTCATGTTACAGCATGAATCAGTATTTTATTCTTTCTCATGGCCAAGTAATATTCCATTGTAGAAATATATCACATTTCATTGATTCATTCATCATTTGATAGACATTTGGGTTATTTCTACCTTTTGTCTACTTACTGTAAATAATGTTGCTATAAACATTTGCATATAAGTTTTTATTTGAACATATGATTTCATTTCTCTTGGGTACAGACCTAGGAGTAGAACTGCTGGGTCATATAGTAATTCTATATTTAACCATCTGGAACTGCCAAAATGTCTTCCAAAGCAGTTTTACAATTTTCTATTCACACAAGCAATGCATGAGTTCGTATTGCTCCACATCTTCACCAACACTTGTTAGTACCTGTCTTTTTAATTATAACCATCCTTATGGGCATGAAGTGGTATCTCACTGTGGTTTTAATGACTAATGGTGGTGAGCATCTTTTCATGTGCTTATTGGCCATTTGTATATCTTCTCTGGAGAATGGTCTATTCAGAGCCTTTGTTCACTTTTACTAATTATTACAATACTCCTCTATCTATCGTGTATTTCAGTATCTTCTATGTTGGTACTATTTTATTTAATGTCCTTCAAAGTCACAAAAATGAATGATTTAGATAAACATAAAATAAAATTGTTCAGGATTTAGGGGACTAATTCTGACAAGCCTTGCTTCTAATGTAGTAAAAATTAGTGGAGATTTACTAAATAGCTCCAATAACCCAATTTCCATATTCTCTCTCATGCTTCCCATGTCAGAATATGAACATTATGATATTTAAATTAGGATAAGGATATAAGCAAATTTCCCAAATCTTTGCAGTGATTTAGGACGGAGGTGGGATCTGGATACAATTTTTAATATGGACACTCTTCCTTAAATTGGTCTTTACTCAATTAAACAATCAGAAAAATTCGGCTCCCACTGCTTGGGGAACAGCCACTAGCAAATTTCATATCCTGAGACAAAGGGGACTGTGGCACTGTACAAATCTTGCTTTCTATGCTTCTCACCAAAAAAGCCAAAACACAAACAAAAACCCCAAACCTTTTATATGAGGGCAAATGGTCAAAACACAATCAATTTATCTACTTCACAAAGAACAAAAGAAAGGGGCAACTGTTTCAAAACATAATAGAATATTTATGGATAAGTCTCTGAATACCACGGGATGCTCCAGCAATGCCTGAATAGAGAGACTGCCCAATTCCCTAAGAGTGCCAATTATTTTATTGCAACACAAAAAGCACAATGGGCACTTTCCCACATGGCTCATTACCACTTTCAACCCCTGCGGAAAGTCATTTTGTTACAGAAGGTCTAAGCAGCATTTACCCTCAAAATTATTCAGCTAATTCAAAATCCAAAATAACCCCAAAGCTCTGAATACCTGTCTACATGGATACCAGAAATACTACACACATCTATAGAGTTTTAACTGACAGGTAAGTTTGCTATGATTGGAGGCACCATTTTCTTGATACATAAAAACATCTTTCTTCTTGTTATTTCTTATTTAAAAGCCAACCTAGCAGGGCCTTAGTAAAATTAAGCCTACAACTCTAAACATCTGAATATTATAAAATCTAATTTGGTACTTGTCAGACAAAACATGGGGAGAGAGGAGGGGAAAGTTTTAATGCCTTAAGTCAAAGAGACTAGTGTGGTTAAAGGTTCTGCACCATCAGTCATAAGTCTTCAACAGGACAAAAAAAACCCCATCAATATTTATTATAATGAGAACAGTTCTCCTAGGACCAAAAATTGTCTACAGCTGCTCTGCTGGCCCAATCAGATATTTTTAAATCTTCATAATAAACATGGCTGGAAAAACCTAACAATCAAACACTTAAGATAAATAAGTTTAAATTATATCCTGCAATGAATACTAGTTTAATATTCTTTTGTAGTTATATACTTTGGCTCTGTAATAAAAGAAATCCTGGTTATCATTATTCTATAAACTACTCCATCTGTTCCTTATACGCATACCAGGATTTCACGGCCAAAGAGATCAAGAAACACCACCAAGATTAGAAAAATTGGTAACAGCTTTTTAAACATTCATGAGGTTCTCTGACCTATAAAGACTTTTCCAGCTAAGGACGGCCATATTAAGAATAAATCATTACTTGTAAGAGATACACATGCTCTCATAAAAGTTCCCTAGATGACCATTAGCATGGCCACCTGGCCTTATGTGGTTCTGCCTTTGAAGAAATCCAATCACTTCAGAGGAAGAAATATAAATATGGTAATCTTACAGGGGAAAAGAAAGAAAGGTAAAAAGGGCTTTTATTTTTGCCTTTAATTCTCTGATCTGTGTGTCTGCTGGGTTTATGCTTTTCATATGAAGGAAGAAAAAAGCGGGTTTCCCTTTTTTCAAGTCCCCCCAAAAAAAGAAAGAAAGTCAGTATGAGAAACTGCCCTATTTTGTAAAGTTAAATCAGTAGAATGTCCATCTCACATCGCTGCACAACAGAAAAAGCAGGGGCTAGGAATCAGTGGCTCACATTTTCAGCCCTAATTCTATAACTATCTGCATGATTTTTGCCAAATTAACATTTCTAAACCTCAGTTTCTCAGCTGCCACACGAGATATTAGGACTAGTAATCACTGATCTTTCAAGCCATGTCTGAGTAGTGTGCTCTTATTATTTTCTTCATCCAGAGGAGCATCCTTGTTTCTTTTGGAGATTTAAAAAATGAACCAGGAGAGAAGCCCCTTTTCCTTTAGCAACTCTGAGGTGTTAGAAGCTGTGTCCCCTGCCTACTGGAGAGAATACGGTCAGCAGGAAGAGAGACATCACAATGGGAGATAGAACCAAAATGGTCTTCCTGTCCGGTTCACCTCTTCCTAGTCGCACAGGCTGAGAAACCTCATACTCGAGTCAGTGTGAACTGGCCTCCATAACCAACAACCAAAAGGACCCAATGCTCTTCCAAATGACTATATTTATCAGCTTCATTGACAACTAATCATCACACATCGTTTCTTCAGGCGAGTCTGCAGACAGAAGCAGCTGAGCTTGTGCTGTCCAGCAACTGTAGCTCTCTTGCACCAAGCCCACGTTTCCAGGATTCTGAGCATCCAAACCATCAGAGGTGACAGCCTCAGAGTGAAGCCTCCTCTTTGGGCAGTGACAGTATTCACCTCTGTGTCCGTAAGCCTAGGTAACCCCAATCATCTTAGCCTATGATTTTGTTCCTAAACCCATTAGAATTACCTGGGAAGCTTCAAAAAAAAAAAAAAAATAAGAAAAAAAAGAAGTCCAAGTCCCTGTCTCTATCTTTATTCTGATTTAATTGATCTGGGTTGAATTCAAGGCATGGAGATGTTGTAAAAGTTCTTCAGGTGATTCGTATGAACAGCCAGGATTGATAATCATAATCCAAGCCTTTAGAACTATATCAAAAACATAACTTGACTGTAACTCCAATAATATCACTCAACTGATTGAATCCTTCAGTGGCATTCCAGTACCTTCTGGATAGTCCCAGACAGGCCTTTTCATAAAAATCTGAAAAGCCCTTTCCTCTCATTTCTTTCTTTAACTTCTCCTTATTCATCAAGACCCAGCACTCCACTTCCCTTGGATAACCTCCAGTAACTGCAAGCCTCCTCCTCCCTCCCAAGGCCAAGCACTGAATGCACTGCATTAATACAGTTGAGTTGGACTTCTGCCTCTGCCAGGAATGAGTAACTGGGACTGGACTGGCCATTCTACTTAATCAAGTAGAAGACTGGAGGAAACATATGAAACAAATGTTTTTAGACATTGTATAATAGGCAGTATAAGATTTTGAATCTTGAGAGAAAGGAAATAAAGGAAAGGAGCCTGGAGGCACTTTCCAGACGATGGTGCAGGGAGGGGGAACATAAGCAGACGCAGCAGGCTGCCTGAGTTGAGCTGGAATTTGCAGGGCAGACTACAGGAAAGGAGAAAACTACATGTGTAGGAAAACCTCCAGAAATCTTCATGGGGTCCCCTGTAGATGTTGAATATTAAGCCACGGGTATGTAGGTGAAATTCCATGAGATCAGGCAAAGGATGACTGAGAGCTATAAAATGAACAATTCCCAGAGCTCAGGCAGGGCTGGAAGACCTTTGCATTCAAACCAGCCAGAGTAGAGAGTCCTTGCTGAATAAAGGGCATTTAGGAGAGATCCCAGAAAAGTAACACCCAGTGGTAACACAGAATTAACCCTAGGGTAAAAGTTACTTTAGACTGACCCTCAAGAAATGAAAAATAAGCCTGAGAAGGATCAAACTGATCATCAAGAAACTTAGCTGTGTGCCAGAACAAAGTCCAGTGTTCTTTAAGACTCTAGCACTCAATACTACAAAATACACAATGTCTAGCATCCAATCAAAACTTACTAGATAAGCAAAAATTATGACCCATAACCAGGAGAAAAATCAGTCTAATGAAGCAGATGCAAAACGACAGAATTAGCAGTCAGGGACTTTAAGGCAGCCATTATAACTGTGCTCCTGATTTAAATAAAACTATGAATTTAATGAGGAGAGAAATGGAGGATATAAAAGAGAACTAAATGGAACTTCTAGAGCTGAAAAATAGAATATCTGAGAAGAAAAATTCACTAGATGGGACTGACAGCAGAGTCAACACTGAGGAAGAAAGATCAGCAAGCTTGAACACACAGGCCACAGACACTATTCAAACCGAAGCCCACAAACACCAAAGAACATAAACAGAGCCTCAGGGACTTGTGGGACAACAAAAAATAGCCTAACATTGGTGCAAATGAAAATCAGAAGGGAGGATATTCTTTAGTTCTTTAGTAAAACAAAAGCTGGAAGAACTGATTACCAAGAGACCTGCACTAGAGGAAACAGTTAAGAAAGTTCTTGGGGCATAAGGAGAATGATACCACATGGAAATGTGGATCTACACAAAAGAATCTTCTATTTTTGAGGATCAACTGACATAAGCCCTGGGCCTATCCCTGAGCTATGCATGCAATGAATAGACACAAAGGGGAAAAAAAGAAGCAAAGGCGTTGAAAACTGAACTACTACATAATTTACTACACAAGTATCAGATGATCCCATGAGTGGTACACACATGGGATAGGCCCAAATAGCACAGTAAAGGATTTGAAAACTGAACTGACACTGGAACCCACAATCCACAGAAAGAAAGAATTTGTGTTCTAAACCTAACCAGGGAAACTGCTTACTGAAACGAACAAACAAACAAACACAGATCAACATTCTGCAGAGAATTTTAATAGAATCTAAAATCTCACCATGAATGTTCAGATATAAGACACAATTACTGGACATACAAAATCAAAACAAATAGAAGAATCTGACCAATTCTCAGGAGAAAAGGACAATCAGCAGGTGCCAGGCACAAGACAGGACTCAGATTTTGGAATTATCAGACAGATTTTAAAGAAGATACAGAATAACCATGCTCCGTGAGATCAAGGTGAACCCTCTTTCAATGAATAGAGACAGAGTTTTCGGCAGAGACACAGAAACGATAAAAAAGAACCAAATGGAAATTTTAGAACTAAAAAATACAGTATTAAAAAAAGTCACTGGATAGGTTCATCAGGTTCAATAGCAAAATGGAGGAAGGAGTTGGTGACCTTGAAGACAGATCAATAGAAATTATTCAATGTGAAGAATACAGAGGGGAAAAGATTGAAAAAAATAGAGCCTAAAGGGCTTGAGGGACACCATCAAAATGTCTAAAATGCATGTCATTAAAGTCCCAGAGGAGAGGAGAAGCAAATTGATGGAGAAAAAAATGCTTACAGAAATAATACCTGAAACTCTTCCAAATTTAGTGAAAGACAAAACATCTGAGGCAAAATGTTGACAGAATTAAAGGGAGATACAGATAATTACATAATTATGGTTGGAGATCTAACCCCTTTCTCTCAGCATTGATGGAAAAATTAGATACAAAAGCAGGTAAAGACACAGAGGATATGAACAAGATGGTGAAACACCTTGACCTAACTGGTATGTGTAGAGTACCACATTCAACAATGGCAGAACACACATTCTTTTCAAAGGCACATGGTACGTTCACCAGGGCAGACCATACACTGGGCCAAAAGAAAGTCTTGTTAAATTGAAAGGATCACTACACTGTGTTCCCTAACAAGAGAATTAAATTAGAAATCAGTTAACAAAATGATGTCTAGAAAATCTGTGGTATATTGAAACAATAAAATGCTATTCAGCAATAAAAAAGAATAAACTGCTGACACATACGATAATATATGGATCATAAAGAATGAAGTTCAAGGACAGAAGCCAGATACAAAAGAACACTTAGTAAATGAGTAGATTTATATGAAGTTCAAGCTCAGGCAAATTAACCTATGGTGACAAATGAAATCAGAAGAGTGGGTGGGGCCATTTACGAGAAGGAGATATTTCAGTAAAAACTCAAGGAATGTCATTATTAGCTCTCACTGCATTATTCTGTATCACCCCACTCACAGTTCACCAGTCACCTTTCCATACCTTAATTAGTCCTGTTAGTTTCTATTGTTTCACCTTTTCAAACGAATGGCACCTCCATTCTCACTCCTGGTTATAAACTGTGAGGCAGGGACTACAGCTCCTTCTTTCTCTCCCACAGTGGCTGGCCTGGCCCTTGTACAACGTGACACTCACAACGTGCTACTGGCCAAGCCAGGTGAGGAACATAGAGCACAAGTGCCATATATATATACATGAAATTCTTTGTACTTATATTTTTAAGCCAGGGGTCAAAAAGCCACAGCTTGTGGTCCAAATACAAACCACTGCCTATTTCTGTAAATAAGGTTTTACTGGAACACAGTTATACACATTGCTTATGAATTATTTATGGTTCTTTCATGCTATGGCAACGGGTTGACTAGTTGCAGCAGAGAAAACACATGGCCAACAAAGCTGTTGGAGTCTAAAACAGTAGCTCTCTGGCCCCTTACAGGAAAGAGAGCTGACCCCAGATTTAAGTGACAGCAGTTCTCAGTAGGCAGGGCTACAGCAGACACCCGATGTGTCCAGAGCCCATGGCTGCTTTAAATCCTGTCTGCTAGTGCTGATCCAGGGTATTATGGCGCAGCCTCTCCAGGCTTGAATGTAAGGGCCTTAGCCTAAAACACATCATATGCCTCAGTAGGAAGTCCTTTCTACCTATTTATATAGACATCTAGAAGAAACACATTCCCCTCTGTAAGTCACATGGTATTAACTTTTAGAGGAATGCCTATCTTAGCCCCTTAGATAAGCATAGTTCTTCCTGAATACGCAGGTGAGGAGGAGAACTGTGTATCTGAAACTAAATTCTAACACACTTAACCAGCAATATGGTCTCAGGCTGAAAATCAAGGGACCTGAGTCCAGTATGAATCTTACTGTATCTGAGACTTCAAACCAATCAGACAGTATTTTCACATCAGTTATCTCCTTCCCTGGAGTTCTCTAACAACGCACCCAAATATGCAACTGCCCCTCTACCTAGTTTTGAGTCATTTTAGAGGCACGAGTACACAATGTGGGAAGTACTCTACAACAGCTCAAGCTCGTATTAATGTAACTCAATAGCAGCAAACACTGTAATTTCAAAAAATAAGTTTAAGTGTATTAAATGAAATAAAGTACTTACCTGTGTTATTAAAGTAGTATTGCTGTCTCGGGTAACCAGTATTGGAGGGAAAAATGCCTAAAGATGAAGGAAACAGACATTTTAATTGTAGCCATAAGCTTTCCCTCCAGCTTTATTGAGGTATGATTGACAAATTATTATGGTACATGTTTAGGGTGTACAATGTGAATTTTTAAAAGGTATACAATGTGATGATTTAATACGCATATACATTATGAAATGATTACCACAATCAAGTTAATTAACACATTTATCACCTCACATATTTACCTTTGTGTGTGTATGTATATGAGAGCACTTAAGATCTATTCTCTTTATAAATTTCAAATATACAATACAGTGTTATTAACTGTAGTCACCATGCTGTATATTATATTCCTAGAACTTAATCATCATATAACTGGAAGTCTGTACCCTTTGACCAACATCTCCTCGTTTCCCCCACTTGCCAGCCCCTGGAAACCACCATTCTACTCTCTGGTTCTGTGAGTTTAACTTTTTTAGATTTCACATATAAGTGAGATCATACAGTATTTGTCTTCCTCTGGCTTATTTCACTTAGCATAATGTCATCCTGGTTTATCCATTTTGTCAAAAAAGACAGGATTTCTTTCTTTTTATGGCTCAGTAATATTCCATTCTACATATATACATACCACATTTTCTTTATCTATTCATCTATGGACAGACATTTGGGTTGTTTCCCTATCTTGGCTATTGTGAATAATGCTATAACAAACATGGTAGTACAGATATCTCTTTGAGATACTGATTTCATTTCCTTTGGCTATATACTCAGAAATGAGATTGCTGGACCACATGGTATTTCTATTTTAAATTTTTTGAGGAATCTCCACGCTGTTTTCCACAGTGGCTGCACCAATTTACATTCCCACCAACAGTGTACAAGGGTTCCCTTTGCTCCACATCCTCACCAACACTTGATATCTCTTGTCTTTTTGATAACTGCCATCTTAACACTTCCTGATTTCAATTTATGTTATAAAGCTACAATAAACAAAACAGTACAGTACTGGCATAAAACTAGATACATCATCCAATGGAACAGAATAGCCATAAGGCTGTAACTACCTTTTCAACAATTAAGAGATTCTCTGTAATAAAGGTCTAAGTCATTTATTTTTATTTTTATTTTTATTTTTTTAGTTCTTATTTTTTATTGAAGTGTAGTCAATTTACAACATTAGTTTCAAGGGTACAACAGGGCGATTCAGTTGCACATATAAATATATATACACACACACACACACACATACACATATACAGTTTCCTTTCCATTATGACTTATTATAAGAAACTGAATATAGTTCCCTGTGCTATACAGTAGGTCCTTGTTGTTTATCTATTTTATATATAATAATGTGTTTCTGTTAATCCCAAACTCCTAATCTATCCCTCCTCTCCTCTTTCCCCCTGGTAACCATAGTTTGTTTTCTACGTCAATGAGTCTATTTCTGGTTTGTAAATACAATTTGTTATTTTTTTTTACATTCCACACATAAGCAACATCATATGATATTTGTCTTTCTCTGTCTGACTTACTTCACTTAATATAATAATCTCTAGGTCCATCCATGTTGCTGCAAATTGCACTGTTTCACTCTTTTTTATGGCCGAGTAATATTCCATCACACACACACACACACACACACACACACACACACACACACACACACACACACACCGACATCTTCTTTATTCATTTATCTGTCAATGAACATTTAGGTTGCTTCCACGTCTTTGCTATTGTAAACCACGCTGCTATGAACACTGGGGTGCATGTATTTTTTTGAATTAGTGTTTTCTCCATTTATACGCCCAGGAGTGGGATGGCTGTATCAAACAATAAGTCCTCCATAGTGGCTGTACCAATTTACATTCCTACCAACAGTGTAGGAGGGTTCCTTTTTTTTTCACACCCTCTCCATCATTTATTATTTGTAGACTTTTTAATGATGGCCATTTTGACTGGTGTGAGATAACACCTCATTTTAAATGATTTCCAAACAAGTGTTATAGTAAGCTCTTTCTTTTGTTTGGGGTTAGCCCTACAGTGAACAGAATGTATTTTGGGGGGATGATGAAACCCTAACTTTTACTCTCTGAAGGTCCTTAAGGTTCCTGTTGACATGAGATGGCCTTTGCCTTCCAAAAGTCCAAGCTTGGTCTTTGAGAGATGACCTCAAAGACCATCTCTACTTGTACATCTCTGCACGAGCAGAGATATTCTGGCTACAGAGAGAACTTGTCCCCAACAAGGGAGTTAGGAGGGCCACGCTCTCGCCCTTCCTAAGGGACTTCCCCTCTCTCATCCCTACAGGGGTGATGGGATAGGCAATTCAGCACTGCTGGAAGGGAGAGAGGGAGGAGCGACGGGGGGCACCTTCAGTGTGATGCTCTCTCCCAGGAGTTCTGGGACAGCAGCCTTCACGTGCGTGATCATTTTCCACAGGACTCCTGTGTCACCTCAATTCTCAGATCACTCTTGACCTTTCTCCGGTTTCACAGGAAAAAAAGGCAGAGAAATTGCAGGCCATGTGTAAACAGCACTGAGTGTTTCAACTTTTGGTATTTAATTTTCTACTGCATTACTTTGAAAATAGAATGATGTAAGAGTAAGTCTCCATAGAAAATAGGCAAGGTTTTAAGAAGGTAAACTAAGAGCTTAAATGTTATAATTGTGGGGAAAATCCTCTTTAAAAACAAAATGATTGCCTAAATTTCATAATATGTCTTAGAAAAAGTTACTAACCACTTAATCTTCAGACACACAGGAAAAAAGGAGACAAAACATTAGACTCTCAAGACTCATTTCCTTTCCTTTATCAGTAAGGAGAGCATTTGGACAACAAAGCTCGTTACTAGATTTCCATAATTAAGTTGTATCAAAAATATAATAAAAAAGGACATTTTCAATAGATGAAGCTCCTGCTGCCTCCTCCAAGCACACACACTAGAAACAGTAATAGGCAAATGTAGCAAAATAAAAATCTGCTTCAACGCAACACAGCCTGTAAAAATCACCCGAAAGTGAATACAACAAGCTAATAAAGGCACAACGCTCGAAAATCTCTCTAATATCATGAATATTATATGGTTCTCAGGAATACCAGTCATCGGCACAAACCGTGAAAACAAATTATATATGGTTCAAGAAAAGGTAAAATAGTCTCAGAAGATTTCCCATGAATAAAAGATGAAAGATTGGAACTCATATGGTCTACAGAACAAGTGTTTGCAAAACAGTTTTCTTATAAGACCAGTATAGTGTTTTAAATGAAGAGGTCAAAAAATTCTTATGTTTCTAAATAAAATATTTTCATTGAGCATTCATTAGAAGGAAAAAAATTTAATTAAAAAGCAGAAGCCAAGCTTCAAGCAATAACAGACTTGGTTTGGCCATGCATGAATATATCTCGCCCACCAGGGACCCAATGGTCATTCTGAATTCTTTAAAATACTGGCCTTGCACTTCAGGACATATTTGTCTTTCTTTTTTTAACCATGCCTTGCATGCACAGGAATTATTGGAATATTATAGAAAAAAGCATATTTTAAACCCGCTTTAGTTCTCTGAATGGCAAGGAAATTGTGGTTTTCCATGAGTAGCAATAATGCTGTGGGTATAAATATATACTGCTATTTGTCCCCAAAGAAAGCCTCAGGTTTAAAATCTGGGTTTGCAGCCTCTTCTGCAGAACAGTGCGAGGAACAGCACCAGCTGGCTGATCTCTTGGTTTAAAAAGGGCCTATTAGGGAATTCCTAAGCTGCACCACAGGGAAATGTGGGGTTGCTTCTGTTTCCATTAAAATGAAAATAAGCTTCCCGCTTGTCCTGCAAAGGTGTTCTGTTCTGTACCTGCACAGGTTTTCATGATCTTCTTCAGAGGCCCACAAGTGTACATGAGTCCAACAAGAATCCCGGCCAGATGCCCGGCGAAGGAAGTCCTGGGGGAGAAGGAGAGCCTTTGTGAGTATGTGTTCCGCTGCTGATTACACACTGTCTTCTCATTAGCCCAGTGCATGTCAATTAGTCACAGTCTGCAGGCTTTGTTCCACATCACATCTTTTATGCTGAGCATCATTTAACTTAGTCCCAAGAACAACATTTCCTACCTTTAAAAAAAAAAAAAAAGTACAGCAAATAACAACCACGACATGTTTAAAATGCAACATCCTTCTTTGACCAAGAGAAGTAGGCTGGCTCCTTTGGAGCAGCGGAAGCCTTTTGACAAGACAACCCATCATATATCTAAATTTTTTCTCTGTAGCTCTTATCACAGAACATAAATGAAATCGGTTTTCTCTTAATTAAATCTTGACTCATCCAGCCACTGTGAGGGACAGGAGCTACCTGTGCTACGGCAGAGCAGACTGCTACATTTTTCAACCCCGCTGACCAGTGAGCAGAGAGCAAGGGCAACTCGGCAGAAGAGACTGAGATGTCCACTCCCCGCCCCCCAAAATGTATCCTGCAGTCACTCAGCAAAAAAAACCAAAAAAAAAAACAAAACCCAAAATGTAAACTTCAAGCTTGAATGATGAGATTGAGCGTTAAATTGGTTCCACTCTTCTTAAAATAGCATCTGAGATTGGCAATCCCCTCTAACTATAAACACAAGGCAAGCTTCAGCTAAGTATATGTTGAATGAGTAAAAGAATAAATGAAAGAAAATCACCCAGTGGGGCTCCCTGCCCCCCTCAGCTTTTGCTCTCAATGCAGCCGGCACCCAGCTATCAGTTATTCTCCTAAAACAGAAGCCAAGTGATGGCTTCTGTGGGACTGTGGGGCTCACCGACTCCTCTGTCTCCAGATGCCCTGGCCTGCAGTCAAGGCCTTCCGACCCCTGGCCTTGCCCATCCCTTCCTTCCAGCCTCACCTCCAGCCAAATCCATCCCCCCAGCCCACTGCCAGATCCCCCAGGCGTTCACAGGTGAACACAAGGCTCAGCTGAACAGCACTCCTGTCATAAAGAACCCTGTCCTAGTTGAAGAGTTGCTCTCTCCTTCTGCCAGCCCCCCTGAGAGCCGCTACTTCGGCCTTCACGAGAGCACGCGTCAGGCCTGCTGGGCAGCAGAGTGCTCACGTGCGCCTGTCTGTCCCTCTCCTCCAAACTCCCTGAGGGCAGCAGCGGTGTCTTATACACCTGTTACGCTAAATTAGAAGCAAAAGAAAAAAAAGAAAAAGAAACCAAAAAAGGCCAAGCACATGAATACACGTCATAGGTATGAACATATGAGGGGAAATGACCCCCGACTCCAGAAGCGGGGGCAACGGAAAGTGACCAAAGAGCCGGACGCGAACTCCAAGCGCGTGGTGACTCCTGTGGGTCTCACACGTGTATTTCACACACCTAGACTGTGCCTGGCACAGGACAGACTCTCAAATAGGTGTTTAATGTGTCCCAGGATGGGTTCACCAGGGGCACCAGGAGGCAAGTTAAACCTGCTGCGTCTTCTGCCTCAGCGCTGTGGTGCTGATGTTCACCCACGCGAGACCTAGAGTCAAATCCAACACACTTGGCGACCAGGGCAGCAAAGAACAGGGCAAAGAGGCCCCTGATGCCGCCGGCAAGGGGGCCACTGTGAATGTGATTGTCTAAAGGCCAGGGAGACTTGCTGGCTCTCAGGAAAGAACAGGTAAGGGATAAAGACTTCAGAGAAGACACAGAAGGAAGCCTCCTGTAGACAGGATGCTTATCCCAGTAGTCAACCCTCCTACCCCCCAAGCAAGGCCCTGCACATGTCTACTCACCCCGAAAGTCACAGTGCGCGCGCGCGCACACACACACGAGCATTCCCTTCGGGAGAGCTACTATTTTCATCAAATATATCTACCTCACAGTATGTTTAACCTGATGATAAAAACATGGGATCAGACACTTGGTTTCCCATTTTCGGGGAAGAACAGTATGAAGTGTGCTTGCCTTTAGCTTTTCCAAACAAAACCAAAATTGTACTTATTCTATTTTTAGGCTAAATAAATGCTCCAACTAGTTCTAGGAATGGCAAAGAAAGTGGTAGTTTGAGGGAAACAAAGAAGAGGCCAGAATCAATTTTTTTAAAAATCGTAACCTCAAGTTAACTGAAAAGAATAAAAGAACATCAGTATTCTTGCAATTTTCTAAACCAATCTTTATGGTGAATCACATAGATATAAAATGACATGGGAGAGAATTTCAGTTTAAAACCCCAACCTATTAAACAATCAACCTTGAATCTCATTTACAAGTCAGAGTACAATACAGTTAAATGAATTTCTTATCTCTCTAAATGGGTTTGCGGAAGCCCGAGTTGTAATCTAACTGCAGATAACTAGGGAAGGGAGGCTGGCAGACCAGAGACCATTTTGCAATATCCTTTAAAATTCAGCATTTTCTTCAGAAGTCCCGTCTCAAAACT
Source organism: Camelus bactrianus (assembly GCF_048773025.1). Taxonomy (NCBI): domain Eukaryota; kingdom Metazoa; phylum Chordata; class Mammalia; order Artiodactyla; family Camelidae; genus Camelus; species Camelus bactrianus. Next base: position 94,854,032 of record NC_133543.1, on the reverse strand, counting down.
CTAGCTGTCCTTGTCATTTCGTTTAAGCTCTATAAAAATGTTCTTCTTTTAAAGTAAAAACAAGAAGAGATTATGACCTTATTCAATCGAAATTGAGACTCTCTCAGCATTACACACAAAAAGGGGGAGGATTCCACCACTGAAAAAGGAAATATAAGCTCACTTTAAGAGGTATATTAACTGGCTCCTTGCTGTAGGTAACCTTGTGATAAACCACTTCGTTTCACCCTCTAAGAGATTTCCATGTCCTGAGAGAGGAAATAGACCTGCAGACAGGAAATGGAAATGGAACTGGAAACTATCTTCTCCCCAGCAGGATGGGCACCCCAGTCCTAAGATTAGGGCACTTTATCCCTGCCCCTGGGGGTGCTGCAAAGCCACAAGGAGGCCCTGGGCTTTGGGGGAAGAAGACACATCTGATCAGTGTCTGGGATCTACCTTCTGGTGTAACAGCTTTAGAAACAGATTGTGTTATTATGATCACAAGTATGCATGCTAAACAGATGTTCTGACATTTGTGGCATCTGAGGATGCCCGCGGCTCCTCAGCACGCTTCTCTGATCTTAGTTATACCTTCAGGCTGACACCCCAAGGGGCAGGCTGGGAAAACCCTGCTCTTAAGAACAGCTTCTTCTTGACCTAACTAGGTCTTAGGCTGGGACTGAGGATTTGGTGATGATCTGTCACCCTCTAACCGAATCCAAGGTAATTCCTCAGGGACAGAACCACCATACTCCACCCCATATCCCTGACCACACTGAGCACAGTAAACGGCCTGACACTAGCACTCAGTAAACAACCACCGAATGAGTGGAGAAGTGGAAGTAAAATTACACGTAACGCGCACAGATCTGACATACACTACAATTGTACCATAAAAACACAAGCTATACTGGCCACCAATTAATAGCTGTTTTAGTATCAAACCTCACTGGGAGAGAGGATGGCTGAACAGAACACCGCCTCCCCCACCCTCCCCTCTGCACACTGGGACAACGTATTACACAAAACATGCGCTCAATTACCAAAACAACAGCACTAGCCTATCATTATACCCTAAAATTGGTCACTTAGAAGCTCCGTTTTTTCTGATAGCTCACTAGTGACTCTCTTCAGGAAATTATAACAGCTAGAAGCAAACACCGATTGTGACGGTGAGATAAAGCCACGGGAGTCAGCATCACCGCTGCTGTGTTTGGCCGCACAGGCTGCACACTGTACAGTGTACAAATAATCTGTCCAGGGTCTCAACAGTGCCACAACGTAACCAATACTTACGGATCCAATATTCAAATTCAGATCATCCTATCTCATCTTCAAAGCAAGTTCAGTACTGACGTAATTTCATTTTAATAGGGGACAAGACCATAATCCAGGAGTTCTTAAACTTGTCCAGGTTCTAAACCCCTTTAAATGTCTGATAAAAGCCATGAATCCTGCCTGCAGGAAAACTACACATATGCAAAATACACCACTATATTTTAGGAAGTTCATAGATGGCTTGGATCCTATCCCCTGATCTCTCATTAAATATCCCTGTCTGAAATGAAAGCAATTTGTCACAAACAGAAGAATTTCAAACATCAGTACCAAGTCTAAGCAGTTATATATGCAACTGAAAAACATTTTGTTTGTATTCAAATCCTAATGCAGAGGCAGCCATTTACGTAGCTTACTTAAGTTTATGACCACGTCTGATTTCTTTGTTGGGCCACTGCTCTGTAAGGGTGGAACCTACATCTGGGTTTGATTTCCTTCTTTCTGAAATCCCACTTTCAGTAATTCTTTCAGTTAAAGTCTGAGAGTAAAAAATTCTGCTAGTCTTTGTGTGATCCAGAAGGTCCTTATTGTTGCATCCCATTTTGATGACAGGTTTAGGATCTACTGCTGCTGCTACGAAATGCACTGTCCGTCAAGGAGTCATCCTTCTAGGGGCAATCCGTCTCTTCTCTCAGCCTTTAAGATTTTCTCTTTATGTTGGATTTACAATTTTATACAACAATCATTCCAGCTGCAGATTTGTTTACCCTCCTTGAGATTAGCTGTCCTCTTTCAACCTGAGGTCTCGTCTTTCTGCAATTTTGAAAAATCATCAGCCATTGTTTTTTACCCTCTTACTCTCTGGATATTTCCTGACACAGAGAGGGGGCTCAATATGTATTTACAGAAAAAACTAAAAAAAAAAAAAAAGATGAAAGCAAATATGAAATCAATGTTGCTACACATTACGTATATGGGGTAGAGAAGATGGAAAGATAATTTTGGAGCAAAGCTAAGATGAAGATATTATTGTGGGTTACACGTCAATTATATCTCAGTAAAGCCAGAAAAAAGTATACGATTGTGGATTTTAATTATGCAAACTATATTCAGATATTATTAACACCAACAAGAATGCAGCGTTCTTTCCTATCATGCTAGCATCAACTGACCCTCACTCCTTTAAGAGGCTACTTGTAAGGCTGAGCTAAGCTGTTATGCAAATGTTCCTACTGCCACGTGCCACTGTTAAAGAATCAAAAACTAAAGCTATGATTGAAAGCTGGGACAAGCTATAAAGGTCCTCTGTTAAACGGAAAATTCTTTCCACAGTTGAAGAGGCTACCCTCTCAGGCATACCTCAGAAAGCAGAAAATGTATTACTTCTAAGATATAATCTCACGGTGTACGCAGAGCAAACGACCTCATTAAGGATGTAACTTGATGGAGACACAGTGTTGGATAAGGTAAGATAATAAGGTAAGGTAAGAGGCAGTCAGTGAGAAGTGGCCTATTGTGCTGTATGTTCCAGAATTTCCTCCTGTAAAAGCAGTTACTACCAGGTAGGGGCTGAGCTGATCACAAGCTCAGGGGTTTGGGGAATCTTAATTAAAGGTCCCAGATTGGCAGTAGAGCAAAAACATGTAGCAAGAATTTTTCAGGTGTTGAACATTAATGCCACGAGGGAAAATCCTGATGGGACTGCTGCTTCCCAAGATAAACTGTCCTTAAAGGACCTGTTTTCCGTCCATGATGCTTTCAACCACTACACCAGGCCGTGTCTTTGGCAATGGCAGTCTGGGACAGACTGGGTCTACATGTTCTCTCTCTTTGCTTCTCTCAATATAGTGCCCTCGTGCCCCCTCCCACCACCTTTGGCCTCAAAGGTAAAATTATATCTCCCTTAAAGGCAATGCAACCTCTATTATCCATGTTGGTTTAATAAATGTGGCACCAACCTCAGACATAGGGCTGGGAGCTGACCGCTAACATCAACCTGAGTCCCAAACAAACATGATCTGGACAAAAATAAGTATTGCAAAGGTAAGAGAAGCCTCTTTTACAAAAGAGCTTCCAATGTAATAGAGGATGCCTAGCAATGCCTTGGCTCTCAATTCCTGGCAGCAAGATAATTCCATGAGCTGGCTTAAGGAAGGAGCATTCGTTCACTCATTCATCAAACATATATTGACTGACTACTACATAAACAAGACAAACACAGTCTTTGCCTCACGGAGCTTACAATTAGTGGGGGAAACAGACAGACACACACGCACGAACTGCCAGTTGTGGTGAGTGTAGGAAAAGAAGTCTACTTTCACTAAAGAGACCTGGGATGGCTCCTTAAATGGCATCTAAAGTGACTTCCACAGGATTGGGAGCTAGTGCGTCCCAAAGTGAGGATGGGAGCTTCTGGCAGAGAAAAAGCACACATGGAAGAGCTGTGAGGCAGGCAAGAACGTGGGGTCTTAGAAACACGGAGATGGCCATCAGGTGGCCGAGTACAGTGAGTTAGCGTAAGGACATGAGCATGAGATGAATTTGGAAAAGCAGGCCAGAGTCAGATCCCATAAGCCTCTGTGCCATGGGGAGGAATCTGGGTTGTTTCAAAAGTACACTGGGAGGCCACTGGAGAAGTTTAAACAGAGGAATTCTGTGTGTGTGTGTGTGCGTGCGTGTGTGTGTGCGCACGCGTGCGTGTGTGTGTGCGCACGCGTGCGCATATATATATTTATTGAAGTATACTCAGTTTACAATGTTGTGTCAGTTTCTGGTGTGCAGCATAATGCTACAGTCATACATGAACATATATAATTTGTTTTCACATTCTTTTTCAACATAAGTTACTACAAGATACTGAATATTAAGCAGGAGAATTCTTAAGAGCAGACTCTGGAGAGGTGAGAATGGCTGGTGTAAGCAGACCAGGAAGGAGGCTTAAGGTGAAAAGTGATGGCTGCCTGGAAGAGGGTAGTAGCAGTAAAGGTAGAGAGAAATGATTGGTTTGGGGTCTATTTTGTTGGCAGAGATAAAAGGACTTGCTGATGTAGTGCAGGGAGAGATCCAGGCTTTTGGTCTGTGCAATGAGATGGATGATGGAACCGTTTACTGTGATGGGGAAGCTGAGGGGGTAAAAGGGCAGGGTAGGGGTTGAATTCAAGAGGTAAGTTTTGATGTGTTTGATGTGTTTATCCTGAGATGCCTGCAGGACAATTAAATAGAGATATCCCATAGAGTGTTCGGGGGGGAGGGTATAGCTCAGTGGTTAGAGTGCGTGCTTAGCATGCATGAAGTCCTGGGTTCAATCCCCAGTACCCTCCATTAAATAAAAAATTAAACAAAACCTAATTACCTCCCCCCCAAAAAAGTCAAAAGAAACCTATAGCTGGGTGGGTAGGTGGATGGATACCCAGATGGAAATTGAGAGGAAGAATAATTCAAAATATTGTTCACATATTTCATTTTACTTGACTCCTAGACTACCTGTATAAAATATGACTATAACATTACATCTTTAAGTATATGGCATAAAATACATTATACACATACAAATACATGTATACATATCTAAAGACAAGATTTAAAGGAAATACATAAAAACAGCAACAGATAATATGGGGAAGGTATCGTTGTTGTCGGAGTAAAGCGTTAAGAAGGCTTCTCCCATTTGGCACATGTTAGTGTTTTTAAATTGCACTCCAGATGAAAATCATATTTGCTAGCTCTGTAACATCACTGTTTCTTCAGAATCTGTGTTGTGATTCAAGTCTTCTTCCAAACAAAGTGAGGAGTTGTGCCAAATTAAATGAAAGCAACAGGTAAGTGAAATTACACAGAAAATAAATGAATAACCGTTTCCCCACCTACACTTAACTGGGGCACGGATGTTAGAGAGTCTGTGTTAATTCTGCAGGTGAGGCTTGTGTTCTTTTCCTCACCAGACACTTCACAGAATCAGACACATCCTGGAGTTCCCATTCCCGTATCTCCCAAATTCACTGTCGAGTAGATTCTATTTGCCCCCAAATCTCTCCGTCTGCTCTGTGCCACCCCATGTCACCCCAGCCTCTGGGACAATCTAGGGAAGTGGTTAGATGGCTGGGGACTGAATCCCAGGTCTGACCTGGGGAATCAACGAGAACCTTACCAGCTGCCCCGATAGCCACTGTCTTAGCTCAGCTCTCTCTCTGCCTGGTCTGTCCCAGCCCGTTTCCACCATCATGTGACAAGTCAGTCTCCGTAACAAGCAAACCTGATCCCAATCCCCAAACCCTGACACCTCCATCGCCCCCTTAGACCCAAATATGCTTTAATGCTTCCTCTATTTTTTTTATAATGGAATTTATAAATAGCATATTCACATACACACTTTCAAAAACAGACAAGGGAGGATATAGCTCAGCAGTATAGTGTGTGCTTGTTTAATCCCCAGTACCTCCATTAAAAAATAAATAAATAAAAACCTAATTACCCACCCCCCCAAAAGAAATTAAAAAAAAGTACAGACACATAACATACACACACCATCTCAACTCAATATAATGCCCGAGTTGTGAAAATAAGAAAAACAATGTTTAATTCATGATAACATACTATGAATTTATGAGTGCTCAGGCACACCGCCAGCAGAGGACACGTGAAGCTGTCCTTTGCCTGCCCCTATGCGTGGAGTCTGCATGGAGGTGAGACTCACAAATGCAGGTGGGCACAGACGGGTTTTCTGTGACTCAAGCACCACAGGCAGGACTCCATCAGAGACATGACTTTACGTGAGGGCAGCTAACTTTTGACTCCAAATAAAGCAAAGTACAATTTTCCCTTAAGTTACATTTACAATTCGAGTTACAATTTTCCTGGAAAAGTCATTATATATTAAGTCCATGCCAAAGCAGAAAATCTTTGTGTTTATTTATATGAAAAGCACAATTAGGTTTTCAGCTCAGATAATCACAAACAGCTTTTTCACCTACACTAACGTCCTTTCGACAGATTGGGGGTGGGGGCGGGTGTGCAGGACCGTTCTTGTTGGAGGGGACTGTCCTGCACGCTGCAGGGCAGCTAATACCTCTGGGTCCTCGCACACCAAGTGCCGGGAGCACCCCCACTAATCATTACGTTAACTAAAAACGACCCTGCAAATTTCCAAAATCCTTCCTGGGGTCCAAGCCACCGATCCCAGTGGAAAACCACTGGCTTAGTGCACAGCTAATGCTTATGAAACGTCTGTGGAATCGATGACCTTTAATCATTAGGCCTCAAAAATATTTCTTTTCAAAGTACTTCTCATGTGACTATGCCATGCACAAATTCCAAGGATTCCAAGTAAATCTACAACATATTGAACTGATATGCGAGAAGAATGTCCCACCACAACTGAAATGCACACGGGGAGTTAGAACGTTTGAAAGAGGCCATGATCACTTCCACATTGCGCTATGGTAGAATAAACGCAACCTGGCACGTGAAAAACGCTCCGCCATCTGCTGTTACTACAGACAGAAATATTTCTGGAAACCACGCAAATGATTATGTGCAGATCACCTCCAGAAAGTAAATGTAAAATGAAAGAGAAGTTGGAATGTTTACAGCCTGATTTAAACATGTGCTACTGTTATGAAGCAAATAGACGTTCCTGTGAGCTCAGCCTCTTGGAAGTATTTTCAGAAACAGTGTCATGACTAGAAATCCCACAGTCCTATGGCAACTGGGCTCTTTGAAGTTGCAGAAAGAGGCTGGCTTAGGTGACCCCAATTAATAGGAGTTCATCCTGGGGTGCACAAGGAAGAGAAAAAGGCAAGGAACAGTCTCAGCTGTTAACTGTGGAAGGGACTTCTCCATTGTGCTCATATGCGCCAAAACACAGATGGACGGGCTGCCCCTGCCAGGTGGTAGACTGAATCCACGAGTTCTCAACACCGGCTACACATTAGAATCTCTTAAAGAGATGGTAAAAGTCACAGCTCCTTGGACTCCACTCCCAGAGAGTCTGCAGAATTGCTCTAGTGTGGGACCCTAACACTGTTGCGTGTGTTCGGTTACTTTCTGATGATGTTAGTTTTAATTCCCTGGGAGATTTTAACGTGTTAAGGTTGAGGACCACTGATCTTAAGCCAAAATTCAGATTTTAATGATGAGATTTCAGCTGGCACAGTAGGCCAACAAGAAAAACATTTCGAGTGTAGGCAATACTCTACCCTAACAAAGTACCCCACAGAAGTAACATCTGTTTCCCCTCCTGGTAAACTGGTTTTAATATATTCTGTAACGCCACAAGAGAGTAAACGCAACTCTGAAAATACATGTGAGGAAACATGTGAACTTACTCCAGAAGATTTACGAGTTCTTTGGACTTACAAAAACATGATAATCTAGCTAATGGACTCACATATTCAAGAGTCACAGACACATGGTCCAAGACGATGACGGAGAAGAGCTAAGGGAATCCCCGAATCCCTAAATCCAACAGAAAGACTGGGAGACAAAACTGGATCATAAAGCTAGCCTGTAATTTCAGAAAAGGTAAATTCCAAATGTGGTTAAATCTGGTCTGAATCAAATTCTAATGCCCCACCTACTGTCGTAACTCAGAGACCTGGGCAAGCCATGGACATCACATCCTGCTCCTTCAGCAGCTTCCCCGGGGTGCTTGTAAGGCACGGTTAATGCTAAGAGCACAGAACCACCAGCTACAAAGTGCTGAACACTGCCCATGAGAGTAGAATTTGTTTGCCCAAGACAACATGCTAGGCTGAACATCTGTGGACAAAAAAACCCTAGTGAAGCCAGGACACCCACATGGGCTTATCTCAGGAACGCTGTCACAAAGATACACAGTCTCACCTCCGACAGAGGCCGAAGAAGAGTGGACATTCCCTCATCTCCCTTCCTGGCAGCCAGAGCACAGACACGGGACCTATACTTGGCCCATGAGATACACCTCATACCTAATGTTGAGAACCTAGTGACTAGAGTCCAGTGAAGCAGCGGCAGTGACAACAAGTGTCCATTCAGCTCCCACAGGTTTTTCCAGCCCAGGATGTCAGTATTCTCAGTAATTCTAGAAGCTACTTATCCTTCCAGTAAGTCCTTCTGTGGTTAAGAAAGCCAGAATTAATATCTACGGTTTTCAACCAAGAATCCTGACTGGTAAGGTACAGGCACATACGTGGATGTCAAGGAGAGAAGTGGCTCTATTTTCTCTAGAATTGCTACCCTTAGGATGATGTAAGATGGGAGCTGCTGGTCAGCTCTGCCACCATGTGGAGAGAGCTTTCTTGAGAATGAAGCTATGGTGGACAGATTCTAAGATGGGCCCTGGCGATCCCTGATTCCTGGTATTCACACCCTTCAAAACTCCTTTCTCCCTGAGTATGGATGGGACCATGACTTGCTTCTAACCCACAGAATATAGCATGCCACTTCCACAATTATGTTACATAAGACTGTAATTTCTGCCTTGCTAGCAGACTCATCCTTGCTGGCTTTGAGGACAGAAGCTGCCATATCTATCGTGAGCTGCCCTGTGGAGAGGTTCAGGCGGCAAGGAACTGAGGATGGGCTTTGGATGACACCTGACAGCAAGGCCCTCAGTCCAACAACCCACACGTACTGAGTTCTTTCAAAAACTACATAAGCTGGGAAGCAGATCCTTCCCCGGTCATGCCTTCAGATGAGACCACAGTGCTGACTGACACCTTTGTTGCAGTCTTGTGAGAAGGCCTGAAACCAAAGACCCGAAGAAGCCACATGCAGCCTCGTGACCTACAAACATCATGAGATAATAAATATGTGTTTTAAGCCAATATGTTTAATGTAACTTGTTACATGGCAATAGATAACTAACACAGATGCCAACACAGGGGAAAAAACAGAGCCAGGAGATAGCAACAGAATCTTGGTGACATTGCTTGAGCTGAACCCCAGCACATCTGAAGTCTCTGAAACCATGAAATGTACCACTGGAAATTTTAATTATGTAAGCCAGTAGAGGTCCTTTATTTTGATCACATTAGTTTGCGCCAGGTTTCTTTAAATTGTCATTAAAAACACCTCCATTAAGGTGTCCAAAGAAGACAGAGGCAATGTAGAACCAACAAATCTCAAAGACTCAAAGAGAAGTTTGCTCTACACTACGTTAATTCCAGTGTTGGAACTCCGGGTGGAATGGAAGATTTGAATATTCTAATAAAAGTGTCAAAAAAGGATGTTACCACACTAAAGAAATATTAACCCGGATGTTCAAGTCACTGAATGAATTCCCAGAACCTACACCCTTGTATTAGACATGGCTCCATTCTTCATGTGTGGGAGACATTACAAATAATATTTCAAGAATTACAGGAGAGCGAGGAGGGCGTAGCTCAAGTGGTAAAGCATGCACGAGGTCCTGGGTTCAATCCCCAGTACCTCTTTTAAGAATAAGTAAACATAATTTCCTCCCTCTCCCACCAAAAAAGAATTACAGGAGAAAATACATATAAACGTGTTCCATATAATGCCTAACACATTGTAGGTATTAAACGTGAACCAAAATCCACCTTTCTAAATTGAGAAACACTGTTTTTAAGTACTGATTTACTAGATCTATCCAAGAGCTCTTTGAAATCCGTAGATTTATGCAGTAAGTTGTTATTCTCAGGGACTTTGATGTGCTCAAACTGGTTTGAGCTTTACCAGCCATTCTTCTTGTAACCACAGAAGACCACTCAGGGGCACTGAAGTGGTGGTAGCTCTTCCAATGAGCCAGACACTGATTTCAGGACTTTTCTGTGTTACCTTTTTAGATCTCCCAAGAAACCCATGAGATGGGTACTGTTAATTGGTCCCACTCACCAGATGTGCAACTCAATCTTAGAAAAGTAAAACCAAGGGCCAGGGTTATGAACTGGAGAGCTAAGAGAAAGTGAGAGTGGAACTCAATAAATGTGTCTTCAAAGAAGAAAATTCAGCAATGGATACAGCTCACTGTATGGATACAGCTTCTGCCTGCCTTTGCGCAGCCTCTGTGCATCTGGGAAAGCATAATTAGGATGTATAATCTGCAGTGAGGAACATGAGAACAAGATTCCAAATGTACGGCTAGGAGCCATATAATTGTCAAGTAGCACAAGTCTAACAATATAATGGATCATGTTTTATCCACAAAACACTTCCAAAAAATGAAATACTCTGATTTCTGATTTGTACGCCTCAGCAAACTTTTTCAAAAAAACAGTGTGTGCCTCCTTCACATCTACTGAAAGATCTGTTTCACCAGGTGGTTTTAGTCATCTTTACTATTTTCTAAGATCTTTTGCTGCCCGTTCCTTATCCAGTCTTCGTCGTCATCTTTTTTTTTTTTTAACAGTTGATTCTGAGCTGAACCTTAAGAAAATTCAACTGAAACTAACAAGCAAAAATTATGAAATGCAGATCCAAAGGGGACCTTGAGCCATCATCCAAAATGAAGCCTCTCAGAAGGATCTTGGAAGAACATACCTTCTCACCCAGGTAGGGGACAACAGCTCTCATGAGTCTTCTCAGATTGAATAGAGCTGTGCCCCCTTTATCCATGATTTCACTTTCCAAAGTTTCAGTTACCAACAGTCAACCACAGTCCAAAAATATTAAATGGAAAACTCCAGAAATAAACAATTCAGAAGTTTTAAATTGTGTGCCATTCTGAGTAGCCTGATGAAACCCATCGCCGTCCTGCTCTGTCATGCCCGGGACGTGGATCATCCCTTTGTCCAGTAAATACACCTGGGAGCCATCTGGGTTATCAAACTGACTGTCTCAGTAATGCAGTGCTTGTGTTCAAGTCACCCTTATTTTATTTAATAAAAGCCCCACAGCACAAGGGTAGTGATGCTGACAAATCGGGTATGTCAAAGAGAAGTTGGAAAGTGCTTCTTTTAAGTGAAAAGGTGAAAGTTCTCAACTGAATAAGGAGAGAGAAATAATTGTATGCTGAGGTTGTTAAAATCTATGATGAGAACGAATTTTCTATTCATGAAATTGTGAAGAAGGAAAAAGAAATTTGTGCTAGTTTTGCTGTCACACCTCCAACTGCAGAAGTTTCGTTGTCACAGTGCGTGATAAGAGCTTAGTTAAGATGGAAAAGGTATTAAATTTGCACAATAAGATATGTTGAGAGAGAGACCACATACACATAACTTTTATTACAATATACTGTCATAATTTTATTATTAGTTATTGTTGTTAATCTCCTCCTGTGCCTTATTTATAAATTAAGTTTTATCACAGGTATGTATGTGAAGGGAAAAAATATGTATATAGTTTAGTACTGTCCATGATTTCAGGCATCCACTGGGGGTCTTGGAAGGCATCCCCCAAGGATAAGGGGGGACCATTGTTCTCAGTATAAGACAACCCTGTATCATCTGAAACACCATTACAAACAACGTCTTTAACGTCTGTTAAAGAGTGTATAATCAATATACTCAAGACACCTGACAGCAATCATATGTGGTGGACTCCAAGAGACACTGGAGTGGAATTTACGAATTGTAAATGAATTTTTACCACCTCTTATGGCAAATCTTTAAAATTACTGCTACAATGAAAAAAGCTTTAAACTCAATGTTCCAAGACAGGTGTGTTCACACTTCCTGTGTCTCGCTATATCCTTCCAATCTCTGTGGCTGTAATTTCAGTCATTTCCCGATCCTTGCAAAGACACTTTAAATCTTTTGCCATGAAAGTCACTTCATGCCTAGCTGTGAGAGTCTCACATTAGAGATTTGATAATTTCAGAAGATGAATAATACCACTATTATTAGTGTAAAATACCCGAGGAAAACAAGACCAAATAAAAGCCATAATAATCACCGTGATGAAGAAAAGTTTTCTGCCTTACGAAAACCCAACAGGAGGTTTTTCACTGGCAGGAGGAAGAACTGTATACAGTACCATGTACGCCACTTAGCTTTTCCATATGAACACGTTCCCCTGAGTAAGATCAGGAGAAATCCAGGAGTCAGGCGTAATGAGTCAATGAGAAATGTGGTGAAGACTCATAATAGTCTATGATCCTTACTTTCCCACTCCCAACTGGACTCTTGAATTAACATGGGTACCCTTCATGTTCCACAGTGCTACTCCGTCACCAACTATGGGTGAGCCCTGAGGAATCTCACACTTTCTCAAGGTGAATGGCCTTCCACATCTAATCTCTCTTCACCCTTCTTTCAGCAGCACACAGAGGGGGAAAAACAGAAAGAGGCTGCCACGAGTCAGCCATCAAGGCAGAGAAACCAGACATGGTTCCTATTAGCAACCTACTTCACCACAAGTGCACTCGTGGTACCTATGTTGAAATGACTTTAAGGCGATTCTCTAATGGGAAGGAAGGAAGGGAGGGGGAGAGAGAGAGAGAGAAAGAAAGAAAGAAAAAGAGAAAGAAAAGAAAAAGAAAAGGAAACACTAGTAATAGCCAATTTCCATCAACACTACACTGGTTATTAGTAAAAAGATGGACTGGACGATGTTCATTTTTAATTCATAGACTCTACTTGTGTATTCAGTACAAAAGAGCATGGCAAGTTTATAAAGTCATTTTTCTGCCGCCCGCATAGTGCTGAATTATTTAAAACTCATTTGAAAAACACACACACACACCTGACAGTTTTTAAAATACCGTTTGACAACAGCATTTTCAACATCTATAAAAATATGTGCTAGAAAAGCAGATTCTGTACACACAGTCTTTCATTAGCAAGTCCTAAAGTATTTTTACCCACTGGTGCATCACACTTCACAAAATCACTTGAGAGAAACAGGAAGAAATGTGACCCTTTGTTCAGAGTTCAAATTACTTGCTTTCTACCATACAATGAATTTACATCACCTGCAAAGTAAAATTAACTGGTTGGTCAAAATCTGCACGTCAGTTATACTCGGACACCTTCCTTCAAAAGTTACAGGATCGAAGTCCTCACAAACTGACACTCAGTAGGATCTCATCAAATAAACTCTACAACTTTGGATGCAATACTGATGAAGCTAGTGGAATACATCAGAGAAACTCAAAGACTTCTTAAAAAATTCTGTATCGAATACTGTTTGGATCACAAAGCCTCCATAATGTTTTCTTTTAAAAAGAATTTTTGGTTTTAACAATATCAGTCTAAGACTTTAGTAATTTTAAAAAGCGGTCTCTTAAGACAGAAATAAAATTTGTATCCAAATATATATCCTTTTAGAAGTTGATCTAGCTTCTTCCATATCAATGCTTACATATCCTTTTTCATTTCTACTATTTCAAGTTTTCTTTCTAATTTTTTTAATTAAACCTGCCACAAGCTTGCCTACTTCATTTGTCTTTTTAAAGATATGGCCCTCCAATTATCTATCATTTTTTTTCCTGCTCAGTTTATTAAGTTTTGCCTTTATCATTATTAAGCCCATCTTCCGCTAATCTTTTATTTATTCCTTTTCTAGCTTCTTAAGTTGAGAACTTCATTTATTTACTTTTAAAAATTTCTTGCTATAATATAAAAAACACTTAAGAGTTTCACATGGAGTGTTCTGTTTATTTCTAAAGTTTTTAAAAAATTTCCTCTTAATCAGGGACTTATTTAAATTTCCAAGTGATTATGATTACGGAGATTGTTTTTTTCCTTTTGCTCACATTTAAAGTCTTTATTATTACTTTGTGATCAGAGATTATGGCCTATGAAGTCTGTATATAAAGGCGACTGAAGCTGCCTTTGTAGCCTGGTACACAACTCAGGTAGGCATGTTGTACGGTATCCGCGTAGGATGAGGCTGGGCCACGGGGCCATGCATCGCGGGGCACCGAGGGGCAGTTTCACTGTTCTAGCCCCATTGCCGAGCTGTCCTTCAAGCCTCCTGAATGTTCAGTTTTCCCTTTCCTCGTTTGAATTGACTTTGCCTTCTAGCTCTGCACTCAGATTTTGGATCTGACTTCTTTCCTTACTGTTTACTCTAGACTTCTGAACTTGAGTCAGTAACTCAGCAATTTATACTTTGCCTATTGTCTTTAGTTGGGCCAGCCACCCCAAACTGTCTTTATTTAATAAACATACATTTACTGAGTAACCATGATGTGCCAAGTACTGTTTAAGACATTGAGGATAGGCAGCGAATGGACAGATTACAGCTCTGCCCTCCTGGAACTTGGGAGGCACAAGCAAGTTAAGATTCATGAAAATACACTATTTCTATTTTAATAACTCAATTTTCCACTGTAAATAATGCATGCTCACTATAGAGAATTTGACCCCAAAAAAGGTTAAAGAACAATGATAAATAATTCTATAACATTGAGTTAATAACTAATAATTATTTTTATGTTTTTATTTAGTCCTTTTTATGACTCTTCTTACTTTGGGAAAAAATGAAACCTTATCATATACAATACTTTGTATTCTACTTTCTACCCTTATCTTGAGGATTTTCCAATTCCATGAAAATGATCTCTGAAAATAACATTTTAATGACTATATAATATTCCATTACATCATGATTAATTGAACTGTTTACCTACTACTGGATATTTAAGTGTTTTCCAGTTTCCCAACACTTCATGAAAATAAATATACTTACATCAATCCTTTTTTGTATTTATGGTTATTTATAATTTGGACAATTTTCTAGAAAGGTAATTACCAATTTAAAGGGTATAAGCTTTTTACACCTCTTGATGTATTTCATCAAATTACTTTTCAGAAAGTTTGTATCAAAACACAGTCCCATCAGTTGTTTATGTGAACTCCCATTTCATCAAATTCTTAACAACAGTGACAATTTTTTAATCTTGTCAGTTTAACAAGTGAAGTAGATTATTTTAACTTTCCTTGTTTGGTCAACAATGAAATTTTATGTTATACATTTCTTAGCCACTGATCTTCTTCTATAAATTGTCTTTTGATGGACTTTTTCCTTGTAGGTAGTACTATTCGTCACAAAGATTTGATCCTCTTTTTCCAAATTTATTTCTACATTTTTTGCCTTTTGTTTTAATTTATAATCTATAATCTATAATCTGGGAAAACTAGTTGCTTTTGCTTTCATCTAAGGTTATGTTCATTATTTTTATGTTTAGAAATTTCTTCCCAACTCAAGAACTGAAGTTTCCCTCACATATTATTACATATCTTTCAGATGCTGTTTCTTCAATCTTTCAAACACAATCTGTAAGAAATTTGTTTTGGACTATAGTGAGTTAAAGCTGTAAGTTTAGCTTCTTCCAAATGGTTAGATAATTCTTCAAGTACCATTTGTTAAATAATTCTTATTTTCCCCACTGATTTATAATGTTATATTTATTACATTTGTGACCTATTTTGTCCTAGAAAGATGGAGGGGAAAAAAGTGTGCCTGAGAATCAAAGAATCATGGTAATATAAATAATAGAAGACACATATATTGCTAGAAATAAAACGTGTTATTTATTTGACCTGTGTGTTATAAATGACTACAAAATTAAAATGCTCTCCTCTTGAATTCAGAGGGGAACAAATGTCCACTTAAAGAGAGGTAAGTTAGAATCAAATTATTTATCTCTCATATAAGCTAATGAGAAGCCAACTTTAAATGGAAGGAATGAATGTTCATGTAGTCTGCAGCCTGCTCTCAGCTGGTTATCACAGAATAACTGATGTGCTAATGATTTCATTTCATAGCACCGACTGTCTTCACTTTGCATAATTTGAACCAAACCTGAATGTAAATGGAAAACAGTCCTCTTGCCTATTTAACTCCCAGGACTTTTAACTAAAAATCACTGAATACTGGAAAAGAGGAAGGAAGAAATTAGCAAATATAAAGAACTTCCTTATTTAAAAACATTTCTCCTTATACTGAAATGGGAAGAATTAAGTATATACATCAGAAATCTCCAGAGATGTGATTTATCATCTTATTAGTTGACAGTGAATGTTTAATTGTGTAACGTTTATCTCCAATAGTGTCTCCTGAAAAAAATTCCAAGTAGACCAAAGTACATATTCTAAATACTCCAAAGGGAAATAAATGTGCTTCACAGGATTCATCCCTCTTTTAATAAAAAAATATATATATTAGTAAGAAAAAAAATCAACTCATATAATTGCTACAATTGGTAATTAACTTTACAGATTAAAAAAACACCCTTTTCCTGTAAAACACACAACACAGAGCTCTTTAATTTAATCAGATGCACTTACGGATATCGCCTTTTAACCTAGGGCATACGACACTTTTTGATTTTTAAAAAATTCTGTCTTTTAAAATAACCTCTAGTCTTCATTACAGGAGACAGCCAGTACAGTAAACCCAAGTCTCGCACCTGTCACCAAGTCCCCAGAACTGATCATTAACAAGCCTGGTTAGTTAAGTACAGATTAGATAGGTGCTCTCACCCACACACCCACAATTACATCACAGCATGATGGCCAATTAGTTTCAATCTGGGTAGTGAACCTTATTCCAGACAACTCTGCATTCGACTGGAAAAACAGCTGCTTCCTTATTTCTACCTACCGCTCTTCACTGTTATTCCGAGCCAGCCAAGTGGGTGAAGCAAGCCTGAAACAAGGTCTGACTAATTTACAGACAGCAGGAGTCTCCACGCTGGTGCGCTCTGGTTGAGATGGAAATCTTTCACATCTACCTCCGTGTGTGACGTGTACCTTTTACAATGGAGCCACAGCAGGACTGTCTAGTTACAGAAGAAAACAATATGTATTCATTCGCCTAAATTATAACTTGCTTAGAAACCATGCCACATGGCTAACTGAACACTGCTTCTGAGTTATAAGGGGGCAAATAAAAAGCAGTTAATGCTTATACACATAGACATTCAGGCATGATTATAACTGTTCATTCAAAACAAAACCAACTGTCACAGCCAGGAGGACTGAATTTTGTCCCCACTCGAATATGTCAATGTGATGATATCTGGAGATGAGGCCTTGGGGAGATAATTAGGTTTAGAGGAGGTCATGAAGGTGGGGTTCTCATGACGGTATCAACGCCCTTACACTAAGAGACACCAGAAAGCGAGAGTTCCCCCACCCCACCCCTGTCCCCGTCCCCACCAAGTGCCATGTGAAGACAGTGAGAAGGCAGCCATCATCCAGCCAGGAAGAGAGTCCTGGACAGAAACCAACCATGCTGACACCTTGATCTCGGACTTCTAGCCTCTAGAACTGAGAAAATTAAGTTCTGCTGTTTAATCCACTCCACCTATGGTGTTCTGCTATGGCAGCCCGAGCTAAGCCCAAGGAGACGTGAAGACTAAATGTCACGCGGTATTCCAGAGAAGAACCCAGAACAGAAAAAGGACGTCATGTAAAAATTTGGGAAATCTGAATAAAGTACGGAGTTTAGTTAATTAAGAATCTGTCGTGTGGCTCATTAATTGCAACAAATACACCATATTAATGTTAAGATGTCAAAATTAGGTGAAAATGGGTACAGGTTATATGGGAGCTTTCTGTGTATCTTCACAATTTTGCTGTAAATTAAAGTCATTTTAACAAATAGAATTTACTTAAAATACATAAATATATAAAACTTGTGTCTTCAATCTCCCCACAAAACAACCTATCAAATCATCTCTTTATTTTCAATGTAAAAGACTTTTCTGTTCTTAGCTACAGTTTAGAATAAATCTTACCCATTAACATTAGCAAAAAAAAAAAAATCCCCATAAGCATTGTCTAAGTTATTATTCATAGAACATAAAATCGTACTGTGAACTTAAGGTCTCTTAGCATATATCATCTAATAAAGAACCCACTGAAATTTAATATCACCACTCATTAACAATCAGCAATTGTAGCTTTTTGGAAATATGTAGAGCACACAGGCAAACCACAGACAAGGAAATAGAACTGACAGAAAAGGAAATGAAGAGTTGCCCCGCGTCACTAACCAAAGAATTGTAAATAACAGCAATGGAGTAATTTTTGTTACACATCAAATTTCAAAAAAACTTATAGCAAATATTCAGATTGGACAAAAAGTGGGGAAGCAGGCACTTTCATGTGCTGTTGGTAGACTTTAAACTGGAGCAAACTTACAGACACCAAGTTGGAAATACGTATAAAAGAGTCACGAAAATAGTTCAAACTCACTACGCTAATTCTGGAAATCTACTCCAAGGACACATTCAGACCTGGGAGCCAAGACTAACAAATAATGTTTTGACAGACATCCTCACTTGGAATTTGGATCATCAGGTAATAAAATTCATATGTAAAATTAGTGAATGAGAAAATAAAGGAACCACAACAAGATTCATTACACAGCCACTAAAACTGAGGCTTTTAAAGAACTGTGCTTATAGTAAGTTAAAGGAGAAGGTAGGAAATAATTGTGTATGAGGGTGGGGTGTGTGGCGGCAGAACGCCAAAGGTAGTTGTCTCTGGGTAGGAGACTATGGGAAATTTGTTTTCTTCATCATACTTTACATATTTTCAACTTTTCGATAATGAATAAATACCTTGTTCTCAATCAGGAGCTGAGAAATTAGATTTCACCCTCTTTTCGCTACTGCTTTCGTTTTAGTTTAATCATTTATGCAATATAACCAATTTTTAAACGAAATTGTTACACTCAATCTCTTAAAAAAGAAACACTGCAGAAAACTGAGTAGCCAGATGAAATTCTTTTCTGTTCCTAATGTACCTCCTACTCAGCCTGAGGCTCATCCTACAGTGGTTGGGGGTGGGCCTGATCACTGCGTCCAGCTGTTCAGGACAAGGCTAGGTCTTCTCTTTGTCCACAAGCTTGGCCTCCAGAGCTAGAGAGATGATTAATACACCCTCTTCCCCTCAAAGAGTTCCAATTCTAGTGGGAGGGAAAGTTCTCTGCCTCAAAATTTCTCCTCATCTCATAAAACTTAACTCAAGGGAATCATTGCTTTGGTTAAGAATTGCTCTCACCTTCAGTTTTGGTCAACTGTCAGCCCTTCTGGGGGACAAACAAATTAGCCAACTCTTTCACATAACACATATAACTTTCCTTTATGGGAGTCTGTAAGGGAGAAGGGAGGAAATGTACAAATGGACATCTGAGGAACGCAGCAGAGAAACCTGCTTGGGAGGGTCCTGGAATGTTGACTCCAGCTGAACTCTAACAGGCTGTGAAAAGCTGTTTGCATGAAATAAAAAAGAGGGTGAGTTTCAATTCTATACACATCTGACATCCAAGTTTAGTAGAAAAACACAACTGTCCCTAGTAGATACAAAAGATGTGATTGTGTCATATAAACAGAAAAGCAAGGCTTCAGAATATGCTTATCTTGGGCAAGAAATAAATTCACGTATACACACAAACACACACACGAACACCAAACAACATGGCAACATCCAAGTTATACCTACTAAAAAAAGTTTTGTCTTTGTTTTCTTGTCTTAAAAAATGATGGCATCCAATACAGATAAATTTGTACTAAAACTGACACATAATAAACTGGTATAACTTCTTGAAAAACAACTTGATCCACCCTCGAAAACCATGAATCTCAGACAGCAGCCCTCTCTCCTCTCGACGAGCTACCACAACACTGGCCCAGCCCTAAGACCACAGTTCCTCTTAGCTCCCATCCATCAGGGCATTTTTGTTAAAGGACCTTTCTCTCCAAAGCATAATTAATTTGGGTATCGAATGGACTTACATATTTGCCACTTGCTTATTTACACAAACCCCCAATGTATATTTTAACCCAGTATCTATTTGGTTTTTATTTTCTACTAAGCTATTAGAAACACTTCCACATTTAAAAAGCTTGGAAAGGAATGTCATACTTTTTGGGAAAATACGTTAACTTTTATACTTCATTGTCTCCTTTGCTCTAGATAACCCCTTTATCTTGAATTCTCAAAGGATTTCTATGAATAACGTTGTTTATAGTAACTGTTATTAGCATGTTCTGGTTTAGGAGAAGTCTAAATCTGTTAGTACACATCTTCACATACATGCAGATCCATATACACACAGCTATTTTGAGAGCTGGTATGGTCATTAGTAAGCCTCATGAATTAATACTTGTTCTGATGAAAGACAATAAATCAGGAGATATTAGTAGCTCATGGTGGCGGCTGACATGCAGAAAGTCCCTAACACATGACAGTCATTAGGACCCAGGGACTGTCAAGCGGGCCTGGGAAACCTCTCTCCCGCCCTCTCTCTTCCCTTCTATTCTCTCAGCCTCCCTAGTTCCAGTCTTCAGTCTCTTCTCTAGTCTATGCCAACAGGTTGATGAGGCCCCTGGCATGAAATCTCAAACTTTTACACTACTCCTGGCCTCTCCTAAAGGTTGGAGAGGTTGTTCATGGTTTATGGTTGTTCCTCCCTAGAAACCAAAGTCCATCTGACTACCAGCCAGGCCGGAATTCACTAACTTGCCATCCAAGGCCCTCTACAGTGTGGTCCCATCTCAACTCTCTAGCGAGTGTTTATAAAACATACCTTGAAGGACACTTGTTCTGGAGAGACTGCTTCATGCTTGTGCTAACCAAAAGGGTACCGTCCTCAAATAAATATGGGAAACTAGTCACCCTGATTTCATTCTTGCAGCACTTTTCAGAACCTTTCACGTGTTCAGGTCCCCTGTGGCCAATGGCCACATGGAACACACTTGTGCAGAGTTTCCTGACCAGGGAACTTTGTTCCAGGGAGCATCCAGGGAACTAGCACTTGAGAGAACACATTAGGGAGACACAGCC
The DNA here is from genome assembly GCF_048773025.1 of Camelus bactrianus. Lineage (NCBI taxonomy): Eukaryota > Metazoa > Chordata > Mammalia > Artiodactyla > Camelidae > Camelus > Camelus bactrianus. The sequence continues at coordinate 94,833,093 of NC_133543.1, read as the reverse complement.
AGCTTTACCTCCCAGCGTTTCAGGACCTTGCCACACTTCCTGGGCTTTGCTCTCCCTCCTCCCACTGCAAAGAGCATTCTCCTTCATCATCCACCCCATGGCCTCCCAGAACTCAACGCGCACACACACCCCCTCCTCTGGCAAGCCTCCTCATTCCTCAGATCAGAGTTAGTTACCCTCCTTTTTGATTCATCTGCTTTTATTGAACTAAACTTTCCATCTTCTGTTTTGTTTCAGTTAGTTGTTCATCTGTGTTTCTTCTACTAAACTGTGAAGCTGCTGAGGGGAGAGGATGGAATATTGATCTGCGTCAGCCGTTAACAAGGACCCCAAAAGTGCAGGTGTAAGAGGGAAGAAACATTCTTCTTATACTCCAGATTTAATTTGAAACTGCTCAAGATTACTTCCTTCTTACATTTGAGTGAGATATCAAGTTCTAAAACAATGAGATACGGATCCATCTTGTAATTGAAAAAAATTAACTAAAATTAAAATAACTGACAGAGGTCATAAGGGAATCTAGCAAGAGATTTCAGGCCAAAAGCAACCACAGAAACTACACCTCCTTCGCTGATTGTATTAATCAAGGTTCTCTAGAGAAACAGGACCAATTATATACATGCATATGTATACATAATTTAATATACATATTTAAAATTTTATTACTTCATATATAAATTATATATAAATTTTATATAAACTTACATATATATTTATTATAAGGAATTGGCTCACATGATTATAGAGGCTGAGAAGCCCCACAGTGTGCCATTTGCAAGCTGCAGACCCTGTAAAGTAGGTGGTGTCAATTCCAGTCTGAGTCCATGGTCTGAGAACCAGCAACACCGATGGTGTAGGTCTCAGCCCCAGAGTAGACCAATGTCTCAGCCCAAACAGTCAGAAGGGAAGAAAAGAGCTCAACCTCCCTCCGCCTTGTTGTTCTATTTACTCCTTGAATGGTTGGGATGATGCCCACCCGCAAAGGGCCGGGCCATCTGCTTTACTTGGTCCAGCAATTCAAATGCCGATCTCATCCAGAAATGCCCGCACAGGCACACCCGGATACAATGTTTAACCGGGTATCTGGGCATCTCAGGGCTCAGTCAAGTTGACATATAAAGTTAACCATCACACTGATGGTTTTAAATTACCTAAGTTAATTCAACAGTAAATTTTATTCCTTTTTCTTTTTTTACTATTGATGTATAGTCAGTTTAAAATGTTGTATCAATTTCTGGTGTATGGCATCACATTTCAGTCATACATACACATACATATATATTCCTTTCATATTCATTATAGGTTTGCTACAAGGTACTGAATATAGCTCCCTGTGCTGTACAGTATAAACTTGTTGTTTATTTTATATATAGTAGTTCATATCTGCAAATCCCGAACTCCCAATTTATCTCTTCCCATCCCCTTAATATTTACTCAGCATCTACTATGTGTCATGAAGATGATTAAGATACAAGATGAATAAGAGTCCTTAGTCTCAAGAAGCTCGCAGCCTAAAGAGGAAAATCAAAAAACACAATTCTGAGAGAAAGTGCTATGGTAGAGAAATCTATGAACATTATGGGAGCGAAGACAGAAAAGCAACTAACTTTGCCTGGAGAATTAGGGAAAGCAGCGCAGAATAGATATTATTTGATTTAGGTAGGTTTTGAATGATAACCAGGAATTCACGAGGAAGAAGAGAACAAAAGGCATGGCAGGCGCGGGAAGGGAAATGCTCTCCCACAGGCCCGGACCCACGGCTGGTGTTCCGAGCCTGAGTCTCTGCCTCCCACCGATCTTTGATGATGTGGCGGGCGAGTAATGACCCCACCCCCAAAGACGTCCACATTCTAATCTCGGGAACTGGTAAGTGTTACGTCATAGGCAAGGACTTTTCACCTTAAGGCTCTTGAGATGGGATGATGGTCCTGGATTACCAGGGTGGGTCCTGAACGCTGTCACAAGGGTCCTTGTAAGACAGAGACAGAGGAAAACTGGACGCAGGTAGAAGAGGAGAAGCCAATGTGACCGCAGAGGCCTTGGGGTGACGCGACCACAAGCCCAGGAATCCTGGCAGCCACCAGAAGCTGGGAGAGAGGAGGACTCTTCCCAGAGCCCCCAGAGGATGCACAGTCCTGTCAACACGCTGATTTCAGCTCAGTGTTAACTAACTTCAGGCATTCAGGCTCCAAAACTGTGAGAGAATAGATTTCTGTTGTTTGAAGCCACCAAGTCTGCGGTACTTTGCTACAGCAGTGACAAGAAACTAACACAGACGCTGCTGCTGCTCCAGGGTCATTCCCAACATCCGCAGAGTGCTCGGCAGTAACTTGTCTTCATCTCTGCCCCACCACCTATGATCTTCCAGGGAGATTTCACCACTCATGCAGATAACTCACTCAACTCCTTCACCTCACAGCCCCTGATCCTCCGTGACTCTGACCTTCTCTTCCACCATTCCTGTTTCACGCACGCTCTGGACCACATCACCAGGAAAAGAGACCCCAACGTCTAGTCCTCTGACCGCCAGCTCCTATTGTCACTTCTCTCAGTTTTCAAACTTGAAACAACCTCCTGTCTCCCAATCCCACCGGCCCACAGGCCAGGCCTCTTAGGTTGCATTTCTTTCCCTTTCCCATTGTCATCACTGGGACAACTCTCTGAACAGAGCCCACGAGCGAATTTGCCAAGAAGATTGTGAAACATCAGGTGCCTCACTTGCCAGAAACCTTTCAGAGCCATGGGAGGGTCCCAGCAGCACGTTCACATGGGCATGTGTTCTTGTCAAATTCATGAAAGTAAGACCTCTTTCCATTTCAACCTCCCCTGTCATACTGCCTCCCATGTCAGGTGGCACTGGAGTGGTCACAGACATTTTTGGGATTCAACTAAAGGAGAACAACTGAAGGTGCACTTAGTTTGGGTTCAGTGGGGTTCATTCATGTGGTTCGTGGTCATTTTGGTGCAGGGTTAAGTCACTTCTAGTGTATAAATGGCTTCCAGAAATATTCTTCACACCCACTGTGTGTCCTTATCCAGAGCTGTAACGGGAGGACAGGAGCAGAAGTCCTGCAGCACTCTCAAGTGTCCCAAAGCCACCAGCACTGGCGGCACAGCCATCGTGCTGGAGTTGGAACCCAGTGTCTAGAAAATTCTTCCAAGCACCAAGCACGTAAAACTGTAGGGGGAGCATTCGGTTCCCTTATTACAGAGTCAAAACACAAATTAAACAGAAGTTCTCTTGCATCAGGAATACACTTAATAACGCAGTGCACGGTGTATAAATGGACCATCCACTTTCCCTTTTCTTCCCCCAAGAACAAAAATAAACTTTATTAGAATTCCTGTGTTTGTGGCTTTCAAACAAATATATTTTCAAATCACATCAACAGCTGTGAAGAGAAGTAATGAACAGGTTCTTGGATTTCTGGGAATCCAATTAATGAAGAGGAGTAAATCATAAGGACATTAGTAAAGTAGTTACACTGCTTGCTGATTCAGCAGCAAGTATTGATACCAGTGAAGAAAACGTAAATCTCATACTAAGCCCCTAAGGAGTAGGGATGACATTTAAATCAATTCAAAGAACATCTGATATGGGTCACTGCACAAGAAAACTTGAAAAGCCCTGAAATTTTACAGCTTGTATGTAAAAGCAGCTTGACAGAAGTTTTCCCAAATAGTACAATGATTCTAAACATTTACATGGTAAGTTGTGAAAGCAACTCTTCTAAACTCTCAATAATAAAAAGTTAATGTTGATGTACCGTGTTATTCCCTCCACAGAAATGCTATTGCCAAATTATTGTCATATGAAGAAGAGATCAGATTATGTAGCAAAAAGGATCAGATATCCTGTGGGGGGAAAATATTATAGAGGCATGCCAGGGAGTTAGTATAATGTTACATATGCTTACAGATTTTGTAATGTTCATAGTATTTATTAGTTCTTAAAAATATATATATTGTTGTGCTTTCTTTTCTCATTTAAAATGTTTACTTTTGCTTCTAATTTCTTTTTCTTTAAGAAAGGACCCACACAACTGAAAAAGCTTCAAGCCCACAAAGCTAACATATGCCCTTGATAGAACACTCATCTTCTTCAACTCCTTACCTTTGTGTCTTAAACGCCAACCGTGGACTAACTCTATCTAATAAATGTAGAGGGAATGACAAAATCAGAAAATCACCATTCCCAGCTCCCTCTGAAATAACCAACTTGGACAAAGATCATCACTGACATGTGCCAAACAATAAGGCAAAAGGTTGCTGAGAACAAGCCATCAGCACGATGTCCAAATATCACCCCATCAACTGCACAGGGACATACGCCCTCTTACAATGAAGAGTACCTTAATCAAATGATTGAACTTAGAATTCCTAGGGGAGGGACAGCCTGGCATCATGTCCTTCTGATGTGACGCATTATGGAGTGAACAACATAACTTGTATGAAGTGTTCTTGCCAAACAGTTTAATCTGAATGTAATTAAACCTTTAGACCTAATTTCCAGTTTACAGAAAGGGGCTAGAGGAACAAATTAAATACCTCTACAAGGAAACAAGCAGAGAAATCCAGAACATGGGACCTCCTATAAAGCCTAGACGAGATCTAGTCTCTTCAAAACTTTTTCATGACCTTTATTTGGCAAAGTCATGTGAAAATAGAAAGGCAGAGGGACTGCCTTAGAGTAAAAGGGAACAAAGAAATATCATCAAACGCAACATGTGAACCTTGATTGGACCCTGGTCCTCCCTCATCATCTCATCACCTCCACCCCCTATTTCCAAACAAAAAAATGTTACAAAAGGCACTTTGAAAACTGGGGAAACTTGAATATAGACCAACTGCTAGACAACACTGGGGAATTACTGTTAATTTTCTTCAGTCTGACAACAGTAATATGGTTTAGGAGATGTATGCTGAAATTTTTAGAGGCCAAGTTATCATGAAGTTTGCAATTTAGTTTCCAAAGGCTCAGCGACTTTTCTTAATGTTTGAAAGTCTTTACAATTAAAAAATTGGAACAAGTCAAAAACATATTAAATCTATTTTTCTCTGATTTGGTCAACATAACCAACAAGTTTTTAGCAGGGTCACAGTAATTACTCTCCTCCAACGTTAGCAGTGAGGTGGTGCCCAAAGCCGAGGGGCCAAGGCTTTCAGAACTGCCATGTTATACTGAGGACTCTCCTTGGGTCCAAGGCAGTCACAGTCTGCTTCATCTGTGCTTAAGAGTAGCTTACAGGAATTTTTAAATTGCTCACTGTCATTCCAGATGGGAAAATCAAGGAGGAACAAGGAACGGGGAGACACAGAGCTCATGCAAACAAAGTTAAATAACATCTGGTTTATTTTATTAATTTTAGGAAGAAAAAAAATCATGGACACTACACACTTTCAGTCATTTATCTCACAATAAGAGTCATGAGTTATGCACTTTGTCATTTATAAAGTTTTTTCATATGGATTATCTCTTCGATTCTTTAAAACTAACTCATGAAACAGAGAAGGTGAGTCACATTCCCATTTCCCAGATGAGGTAAATGATGCTCAGAGAGGTTGTTTGATTTGCCTGAGGTCCTTTGGCTGGCATGAGAGCCCAGGTCCCTTCATCCTGGACCACTGTCCTCTAGTGTGGTCACCGAGTGGCCATCTTACTTGGGTAACGTTTATTTCTCTGAGCTTCAGGCTCTGGACTAGACAGCCTTAAGCTTACATAAGAAACAGCAAAGGTTCATGATTTGGGCTGGAAGGTCATATCTGGCATCAGATCCCCCTTCCTTCCATCAAAAGAAGATGGTGGAGGGGTGGGCGTGGAAGACGGCAGTGGGTGGGAGGTGGGAAGGGCAGGAGCCCAGCCTGTGAGGAAGCGGCATCCAGAAGCAGCCTGCACATCTCCCCTGTGCCACCTCAGGAACAGGGCCACTTCTTCCAACACAACCACCTAGCAGGGCCCAGGACATGCAGTGAAAGGAAAGGACCACGTGAGGCAAAGCAATCTCTGAAACAAGGGATATCCGAGTACTGTGAGAAAAGCCCCAGCAAATGGGTGTGATTACTTCACTCTGCTGATCGAGTCCACACCCCTTGTGGTGCCTGACGGCCGCTGTTTGGAGTGGCTTCCCTCCATAAAACTCCCTAGCTGGGGGAAATTACTAATTCTGTGGCTTTCATAAAACACAGAGGTCCAAAATGTTTGCTTGGCAGATTTTTTTCTTCTCCCAAGGGTAGCTCATTAAGTCCGTCAATAAAGCAGGCTTTGTTCTAAAGATTTACAGTGTTTTCCCAATGAAAATTCTAATTGACAACCACCAGGAGAGTAACAATGCAGAGCAAAGAGAGCCCTGGTTTCTCCCATTCTTCCAAGATCCATCTCAAAGAAGCACTCCCTTCTTAGGTTTCCTGGACCAGCGTTCGGCTCACTCTTTATTTGGACACAGCATAAGTAGATGCTTGGGTATCAGAAGTTTATCATTCAAAGTAGTCAAATCGTAAAAACCCAAAGATTTAGTCTTTCAAACTTCAAAGATAGGGAAATTCCATTTAATTCCCAGGCTCAGAATACCAGGTCCCTCCACGCAGAATAAGCGTATTACATAAAAATGCAACCATGCCTTTTCTATGGAAAGGCGGGGTGGGGGGGCGGGGAGACCCTAAAAAAATAAAATGCATGATGAGAGTCTTCAGGAACAGTCGCATGAGAATATTAAAGGCGCTGCTATTCAATGGATTCATTATAGAATAAAAGTTCAAGTACCGGAGGGAGTGATTTTCATATGAATGTTGGGTGTTGCCCTCACATACAAGAGTCCCCCGTCTACACAGAGAACCAAGTCACATCGAGCAAGTCAGGGAGCTGTGAGTGACAAGGTATAGAGACGGCTGTTCAGATAAGGGACAGACTTTACTGGACCCTTTTTCAAAGAGAACTTTGAAGATTTTGTTAGGCTTTCTTCGTGAAACTGTCACAAGATAACAATACAGTTGCAAATGAGTGGTGTTCAGTGGCCACATCACTGCCTTTTACAGACCAGCTGGCAATGGCTGCCCACGATGGGAAATTAGCATTAAAGAAGGACTCAAGGTTCCTGGGCTGACACACAGCCCGAGGAGAATATTCTCCAATAAAGTAGGACACCCTACACAGCCACACAAACCAAAAGCAAAGGAGAAAAGCTCCTGTCTAAAAAGGACAGCAGCAAAAACTCTCCTCCTTACTTCTTTCTGAGTCTTCCTGAATCTCCACCCTCTTCTCCAAACAGCGTCCATGTCCCCACAGTAAAAATAAACAAACCAACCATGGGCTTCCAGTTGCATTATACAGATTAAGAGAAGTGCAGCTGGTGGAAGAGGTCGGAAAATAACACAATTCACTCTCCTTTTTCTCAAAGGAAAGCAGAACAAGGAACCAAAGTGAGAGAGCTCTCCCCCACCCTGCCACCCCTCTCACTCCCCTAGTGCCCTGGGAACACCCAGACCAGGAATAAGGAGGCCTGTATCCTAACTAGTCTAGGATCTACCAAGAGCTGCTTGATGAGTCCCTTGACCGCCTGAATTTCCTTGTTCTCATCTGCAAAGGAAATTCATAGACATCAGTGGTTCCCCAACTGTGTTCCCTGAAGCTCCAGGGTTCCATGGAGCTGCCTCTGAGGCAGCCACAGTGACACAGGGGTAAGGCAAAGGGAGTGGGGCCCCATGCTTCCTCTCCACCCAAAACAGTTCAGAGTTGACCTATTTGATTTATCAAGATTGTGAGTGAACCCTTCTGTCAAAGAGCCTATGATCACCAAGGCAATTCACAACTAAAATGGCTTAAAAGCACTGGACCAACATACCTTTTGGTTTTCTATCTTTATAATTATGTGGTTTCTATGTGCCTCGTTGGGTTACTGTTATTAGAACGAATGAATGAATAGGCTGGTTAACACTGATTCTCAAATCTGTGTATCAGGTTCTACTTAAAAGGTGAGGAAACGGAAACTCAGCTAAGGCAAGTGCACCAAAACCAGACAGCTCAGTAGCTGGCAGGATTCAAACCCAGGAACGTCAGACATTAAAACCTTTAAGCTGGACTCTGTCCTAACAGTTAAAGAATGAACTTCACTGTAAAAGACAACGTGGTTACCTCATTATTATTGCAATTCTTTTCTCCCCAGAACATCACGTCCTTCATTTGTTTCTCTAAGGGTAAACACTTACCCTGGTGAGAGGAAGTGGATAGCCAGAAGTTCTGCCCAACAGGCAAACCTGTTGGGTACAGGAAAGCCCAAAACGCTGACAAAGCCTCCGGGGCAATAGTGGTTGTTAAGAACTTTCAAAGCAAACAGAACTCCTAGAAGAGAGTAAAGAGCATACAAACATCAACCCAAACGTGGAGACGATCAACGCTGGCAAAAAACTAACTGAAAGTGAACATGATTATTCGAGCATGTCCAGCTTTTCGCTTTGAAACATATTCTATTCCTTACGAGTCAGCCCAGCATTTGGTAGAGAGACAGTCTTCAAGGCAATCATTCCCTCAACGTTTCTTAACACAGAAGTTCACACTGGCTTTCAGTATTCTACTAAATATACAACACATAAAATGGCAATAAGACACCAGCAATGGTATTAAATGCCCCTGAATTGTAAACTTCAAAATCATTCATTTTATGCTACGTGATTTTTAACTCAAACATTGAGTGTTTTTTTTTTTTTTACATGGATGTGTATTTTTCTGACCCTCATGGAAAGACATGCAGAAGGAACAGCGTATTTTGGTTCCTCCCCCATCATCAGATGCATCTTCGATGGAAGCGGGGAGGGTGGCAGGGAAAGCAGAGGGAAGGTTTGGTTTCCTTCTATTTTAGGACTGTTTCCCTCCTCCCCTTCACATTATAATTTTGAGAACATATTTCAAGTCCTGATGCCAATTTATAAGATACACGTGAAAAAAAAAAACTAGTGAGGGGAGTAGTGATAGGCAATGTGACACGTGGTTAAAAGTTGTGCAGGCTGGGTTCAAATCCCATCTCCATCACTTACGAGGTGTGTAACTTTGAGCAAGTTAACTAACTTCTCTGGGCTCTGGCTTCCTCACCTACAAAATCAAGGCACGGCCACCTCCCTATGGACCTGTTACATGAATTAAATAGCATGAATTGTGTAGAGAGACTACCATGGTTCCTAAAACATGGTGAGCATGCCATGGTAGGGTGCACTTATTTTAATGGGGTTATTGAGAGTCGCACTCATCTTCTTAGGATGGAGCCAGGGCATACTTCCAGGACTACGACTTCTACAAAACTATGTTTAGGCAGACCCTAGTCTTAAGTTGTCCAAAAGCGAATGATGCAGCATAATGGGAGATAGCAAGATCAGTGTCCCTCCTGTGCTTCAATCAGTCTATTCCCCAAAATCCAAGCCCCAGCAGCCCTCTGCCACTCGGAATTCAGTTCCCTCACCAACTGAGACTCAGGCTTCAGAAAATCCCAACAGCTGCATCTCCCTCACTGTCTTTACGCATGCTACCTTAGAAGCCCATCTGCCTTACCTGAGAAACCTACAGCACAGTTCCTTTTTAAGTTAGGTTCGTTCATAAATTCCGCCAGAGCAAATTCCAAGAGCAAGTACACCACCCCAGTGAGTAGGGAGAATGTGGCAATGATGTAGGCAAACCATTTACTTCCCAGTCTTCTTTCCAACTTGATTCCTTTCCATAGCATGGACGCCATGTTGAAATACAAATGCCAATCATCCGCGTGGTGAAGAGGGGAAAGCAGGAGGCGCTGCCAGTCTTTCTGCTGGTAACATTTCTCCACGCTAAGGCAGGCGCTCAACAGCGGTTTCAGAGGATTCAAGAATAACCAGATGTTGAGGGCCAAAGTTGCCAGGGTGACAGGTGGAATATTGTCGACCCCAACATGGATGATCTGAGAAAGGAGCAAGAGCAGCCCAATATTAACTCCTCTTGATCTCCGCTGCATGGTTAGGTGTCAAGCCAGGGATGCGAAGATGCGGTCAGGTTCTGGGAATCTGGGAAGATATACAGGCAGCTGAACCTAAAAGGTAAAATAAAATGCACATGAAAATCCATCAGCTAAGAATTAGTATATGACAAGACATACTCACTTAAATACGGACTTACGTTACATATGTATTTCTCTCTATGTAGGTATATACAGCTATTTCTTCTCCCATCTAACATAAACAATTATTTTCTGTGTTTTCCAGCATAACATCCAGGACACTGGCTGATGTCCCTCCTCATTTTACATTCTAGAGTAGAAATGTCATCCCAAATCCCAGTGGACCAGTTAATGGATGGATATGCTTTTTCTGACAAATACGCCATGAAAATGTGACTTGTCTTCCTTACAAACAAACTCATAACCTAATTTAAAAAACATACAAAGATAGTGTGTGAATATTCAATAATGATTTCTTCTCAGAGTGCTGTACACAATTCTTCACCTCCTTCAGTTTTTTAAAGAAATGTTCAATTTTGATATTTTAGATAGAGTCTGCTCCAAAGTTTTTAAACATCAGCAAGCAAGTTTTAAAATGCAAGCATATTTTATCTTCTATTCTATGTGGGCAGATAGCAACTGCTAGAGTGCTTTATTTTCACAAAAACTTCCACTTTGAAAAGTGACCTACTGTGTGCCAAATCCTGGACTGAAACCGTCACTGTCTTTAAGTAACTCATTTTCTACTAAGAAGTAAATCAACAACTGCCACACAATGTTCTAAACACAGGGACAGAGGGAGCCCAGACCCGAGGCACAGCACTCAGCCAGAGGTGGCTGCAGTCTGGAGGGTAAACTGCATTTAGCAAGGAGGAAGACAGCCACGTTCAGTGGGCTATTTCTCCACGCCTGGGGCTGGCTTTTGGGACCTGCTTTGGTTACAGAATGAGGAGCAAGGGACGCCCATTCCACATCTAGACCTCAAGATGATTTGCAGGCTTCTGCTCCCTCTTGAAACCCTCTCAGGCCATCATGTGGACAAGCCCAGGCTACCCCGCTGAATGATGGAAGACACACGCTCTAATCTCCGACAGCCCTGGTCACTGACCAACTAATGCCTCAGAAGCAAAGCTGTTGAGCTGAAAGCAGCTGACCACAACTGTGTAAGTCCAGCTGAGCCCGGGTGACTTTGGTGACCCACAGAATAGTGAGCTAAATAGATGAGATTTCAAATGAACTTCACCAAGTTTTGGAGTGGTTTGTTATGCGGCAATTACTAACCAACAGAGAACACATTTGCTTCGGAAAGGAATTGGGTTATGCTTCAGGGAAGAAGCTTAAAGAAAGAGACACAGACTAAAGATGCCAGAGATAAAAAGAATCGAGTCTTTAGAGGGAACAGCCTTGTCCATCATAACAGGAAGGAAGAAGAAAGATGTCAGTTGCAGATATGGGTAAATAGGCAGATTGGGGGACAGGATGCTGAAAAAGTTCTCATCTAGCAGTTTTCTGATTTCCCTGTGGAGATTCCTCGGCTCCCGACCAAATACATAACTGATTCTGATACCCTAAGGATTCTAATTCAGACAAGTGCATGGGCTTTCGAGTTAAAAAAACGCTGGATTCTCCTCCTTACTAGCCCTGTGACCTAGGCAAATTACTTAAACTTTAATTTCTTCACTTTAAATTGGAAATAATACCTCCTTCCCAGGATTACTGTAATGTGTCTGGAACAAAGTAGGTACTGAATAAATGGTAGCTACTTTATTCATTACTAAAAGGTAATCTCACTTATGTGAAAAAAGGCTTTGCAAATGGGAGCATCCTAAAAAGGCTCAAATGTACCCCTCATCAGCCCCAACATGGACTCTTATCAACATCACACCCAAAAGAAATGCCCAAGGAAGAATGACACATATGTGTGTGTGTTGTGTGTATACCTCCAATATTGGCACCACCCAAGTTTCTGCACTGCCATGGGCTTACTATCATAGCTCGGCAGCATTCTCGTGGAGCAGAGGACTTAATAAAATTTCAGCTGAAAAGCTCGCAGATAATTCTGGAGAAACAGACTATATTTTTCACATTGACGTTCAAGTTGAATTTCAAACCTCCAACTACTGTGACATGTTTGCAATTCCGCTCAATAAGGTTAGATCTCAAACATCCTTACCTGTAACAGGAGCAATGGAAAAATCTGGCCTTGATATTAAGTAACCAGCTTACAAGAAGTCACAAAATAAACATTTCAATATCAGTACAACCAGTGTCCTCTGATGCCAGGTATCAGCAGAAAATCAAAAGTATGTCTTTGCTTAAGAAAAACACCCCTCTCGACGGAAATCATTAGTTATGAAGAATATAAAGGAAAGGATAGTGGAATTTTCCAAGCTCATTTCACTTGTTATGCTTGCTTGATTTCTGCCCAAATCCATAGGCTCCTTTTTGTTTCCATCCCTTCTCACCTCTCGGCTCTACCTGCCGGCTGTTGACTGTTCTGCTTCCCTGGGACACTCCCTCCCTGCAGCATCCCCACTTCAATCTCCCCTTCTCTGCTTTTCAGTTTTCCCCCATCCTTACTCTCTTTTGCACACACTCATAGAATTCCACGCTCAGGGTTTCTGTAAGTCTTTATATCAGGATGGTTCCCAAATTTAAATCTTACAGCCTTGATTTCTCAGTAGGTTTCAGGGACATAATCTTACAGGAAGAAGATTATGCCTGATCTCTTGGTTTCTGAAAATGGAATTATCCCTCCTTCTCACAGAATGACTACTCAGCCACTCCCTCCAACACTCATTTGTTTAATAAATACCAAGTGCCAAGTGCATGTCAGTCCCTATGCCAGGCTTAGAGGTATACGGCAAAGACCAAAACGCTTGCAGTCCCAGCCCCTAAATGGCCCATTTCTATTTGTTGGAGAAAATTAAAATACTGGCTGCAGAAAATCACAAGATGAATAAAAGGATTGGTACACTCAGTGTGCAGGCAGAGATAACCGTAACCAATGTGAACAATGCATAGTATGTCGGACTCTGCTTTCAAAAGGTCATTAGAACATAAAGTTTTGAATTTTAAGTAGCGAAGATAAATCTGCACTACTTCATACCGGCTCCATGGCTGTTTCCTTCCTAGTAAGTTATCAAGTCAGCCTTGATATGAGGGATGCAGCCTGTATGTAACAAGGTAACAGAAAATCCGACTGGTTCATGAGAAGATCAAATTTGTACCTTGACCTTGTGGGCCAGGTAGGCATAGTTCTAGAACACCAAAGACAACAGATTACAACAAGCGAGCACTTATTGTAAGATGAACATTGTTTTGTCCTGTTCATCAAATACATAGAAATGTTTAGAGAGCTGAGCTGTAAATGACAGCACAGGGGCATAACTGATGAGCTGGGAACAGGTGCAATGTGCTTGGTTTTGAATGTCTTGGACCCAGACTGTAACCAGTTACACCCGCTCAAGGAAGGGCAGGCTGGTCCCTGCACTCAACCCCTCCCCCACCTCATAAACACACCCTCCCCGGCACACTCAACATGCCCCAAACTGAACACTGGACGGTCCCTTTCAATTCTGCTCCTCGTCCCATGTGCCAGGTCTCAGGACACAGAATCTCCAGCTACCCAGCTGTTCAGGTTGGAGACGGAGAAACCATCCTCGACACCTCCTTCGCTCTCTTCACTCCGCTGCCCCCAAATCCCACCCATCACGCTGTGCTGATTCTTCCCAACAGCTGGCATCAACCTGCCTCTTTCTAGCTCTACAGCCACCACTCCAGGGGTGGAGCCGCCATCACAACTTGCCTGGGTTGCCACAACTCTGCTTCTCCTCTTCTCCCTGCCAACCGTTTTCCACTGCTGCTCAGAGGAATCTCCATAAAACTGAAGACAGAGTCCCCTGCAGTCAGCCTCCAGTGACTGGAGTGAAGTGCAAACTCTTGACCATAATCACACCACAAATTACTCCTGATTTCCAGTGCCCTGCCTACGCCCCCGGTCTCACCTCTCACTGGTCTCTGCCTCGGTCACTATGACCCGGCCACACGAGTGCTCCCATACCAGGAGCTCCGTGGTTAAAGCATAAATGCCGAGGGCAGCATTATCTTACCCGTTTTTACCACCGTCTGACTGCCCAGAGCCCAGCACAGAGACTGGTACGTAGTCAGAGCTTAGTATTTACCCAATGACTCAAGACTAGCATGTTAACTGTATCTACATTCTACATAAGCGACACCGACTGAAAAGGTCTGGATACCTATGAGGTGTTCATCTCTATGTATTTTTCCTGCACTTGCAGCAACTTTCCTCACAGAACTATACATAATATTCCTCTCACCATTTTTAGTTCCAGAACAGTGTTTATAACATTCATCTAAACTTTACAGAAATAAACCTCTGATCCATTTAAAATATATTAATAGGCTGCTTTGCCAGAACTATTTGATAAAAAAGGCGTTTTAATTATGTAGTAATCCACACCAGACAGCACTTTATCAGGGTTGTGACAGAGAGAAACGGAAGACCTCTTAAAATATTGATAGGAAAATTAGCCATATTTACTTTTAATGAGAAATTAAAAATTAAACAGGTATGTAATAAGAAAAAAATAAGTGGCTAGAACAAACAAAAGAGACTGAATTCATAACTTGGGAAACCAACACGTCTCACAGGGGAGAGAAAGGAGTTTTACAAAAAGGGGGAAGAAACTAATCACGGTGATTTCCAGTTCTACTCACACAGCAGGAACTGTCTCACCACTATCACCTACCTCGGTGATACAGATCTTGATTTTCAGTTTAAATGTTCAAGAAGAACTCAGGCCATTACACTGCAAGAATACACACCAGTTATAAACGACATTCCCAATTTGGCATCTGATAGTAACCAAATTAATTTCACAAGAAAGAAAAAAACAGTCTTAACAGGAGTAATCGAACACTATTCTGAAAACAGCCTTCCACGTCACTGGAAGTGCAACAAATCTTAAAATTATTCACTGAGATCTTTTAAAATCGTGCGAGGCTTTTTTTTTTTTTAAAGAATCAAGAAAAGGTTTATCACTACATATTTGAGGTAGATTCATGCTTTGTCATTATCACTCTTTCCATGCCTTTGGTAAATTTCTTTTAAGTTCCATACATTTTAAGTATATGCTCTGAAAAAGAATTCATAGAGGAGAATGCATGTTCGTTCAAGTCACTTGGCATGTATGTACAAAGGCTCTGCTACCACCTAGGTTCAATACTTCGCTAATGCCTGACTTTCTAGGTGCTTAAGCTTTGGTTTTTAAAAATTGAGATATAATTCACATACCATAAAGTTCACTGTCTTAAAGTATACAATTTAGCGGGGGTTTTTTTTGGTATATTCACAAGGCTGTGCAATTATTACTACTTCCAGAACATTTTCATTACCCCCAAAAGAAACCCAGGCCCCATCAGCAGTCACTCTCAGCTCAGCTTCCCACCCCACCCAGCGTCTGGCAACCGCTCGTCGACTAATATGTGGCCTTTTACGCTGGGCTTCTTTCGCTTAGCATACTGTTTTCAAGGGTCATCCACCCTGCGGGAAGTGTCAATACTTAGTTCTGTTTTATGGCCAAATAATATTTCATCACCTAAATGTATCTGTGTTTATCGATTTATCAGTTGATGGACATTTGGATTGTTCTCGCTTTTTGGCTATAGTGAATAATGCCGCTGTGTACACTCACTCATGTGTAATTTTCTTGTAGAAACCTATGTTTTCAGTTCTCTTGGTCCTATACCAAGGAACGGAATTGCTGGGTCAGATGATAATGCTACGTTTAACTTTCTAAAGAACTACCAAACTGTTTTCCAGATTTCTGTGCCATTTGACGTTCCCTCCAGCAGCGTATGAGGGTTCCAGTCGCTCCATATTCATTACTCAACAGTACTTGTTTGTATCCACCTTTTTTATTATAATCATCCTAGTGGATGTGAAGTGGGACTGATTTGCATTTCTCTAGGGACTAATGATGCTGAGCACATGCTTAAATTTTCATTGCTTAAAACATGATATAAATACTCACATGCATAGGTACACATACTCATACAGACAAGCATGTACCCTCTCTGTCTCTGTCTCTCTCTCTGTCTCTGTCTCTCTCTCCAAGAAATACTTTAATAAGCTTCGGTCAAAAGAAAGCTTCAGAAAGAAAGACGACACCATAAAGAAATCACCCCAGTCAAACTGCCAGGACTTTAGCACTACCATCGCCCTGCGAAGTGATGTGATAAAAGTTACGTGTGGACGTACTTCAACAGCAGAGACATGGCTTAGGCCAATGTGTTCGACTCTAAATACTGTAAAATCGTTCTGAAAGATGCAGAAGGTTAGTATGATTTATTGTTTCAAACAAAGCAAAAAAGATATAGAAACAGCAGACTGGGTATGCTCAACATAAAAACTTCTGCTTTTTAAATTACAAGAGCTGAACAACAAATTAGTGCATCATAAATATCACATTAACTCGGGCAAAATATACACAAAACAACTAGATGTATTTTCTCTCTCCTACTGTTTGAGTACCGTCTGCTTTCTCTAGGAACGAACTGAACTGGCTCATTTCTTCTCACTCCTGCAACTCTCTCAGGAATCTTTATCATTTGTGGCTTTCCTAATCCAAACGTAAGAAACTGTTTTTACTACCTGTTACTACAGGGCCAATAGATAGGAACGTTTCAGTCCAGCACAATAATAATAAGAAAATTCTTTGTTCTTCCAATAACACTTCTTAGCATAATTGTATTTTTCCTAAAAGGTATTAGCTTTCTTAAGCCCCAAGAAAACCCAATTACAAAATGCAGATTTTCAAGATATTTTTGAAAATAAGAAAATGGCAACATATAACACGTATTTGCATTTAACAGAAAACAAGAATTTATTAACTGAATTCTTGCAAAATGTTTCCTCTTTTCAAATATATGAATGCATTTCAAAAAGCTTACAGAACTTATCTGCAATACATAGTTGTGTGAATAACATGCAAATTATACTTTTAAAAGTTAGTATTTAAATACTAAATGTAATAGCAGCTGCAGCTGGTCTGGCTTCACATCATTACACTGTGTTCACTCTACCAGAATGCATCATCTGCCTGAGCTGACTAGTAAATGGGGGGTTCTGGGGGTCCAGCGTGGACTCCTCATTAAAGCACAGTCATCATTTAATGACAAGTTGCAAAAAAATGGCAAATTTTTTTCTGTCCATCTAAATCTGTTACATGGCTTCAGGAGCTACAATTAATGATAAAAATCAAAGAGAATCAGGTTAGGACTCTGTTTTCTTATTTCACATCAGAGGCAGAGAGATACAAAGAAATGGAGTCAATCAAATGAATGAAAACTGACTTCATGAATAAAATATGAAAACTGGAATCAAACTATATTAAGAAGGTACTAGGAATGTAGTCCTCATGAATACTGTGACACTCAGTAATTAATACTAGTATCTGTTTCAGGAAATAGCTACAACTTGGACTCTGTTCCGGAAGAAACTGGGAATTGAGAGCACTTTCCCATTTTCAGGGCTGCTGAGATCTCCACTTATATAAAGGTTCTGCAGCCTCATACACTTCACCATCATGACCACAACAGAAAGTCTTCCCAACTCGACACACCCATTAAACCACATCTCCAAGGCCAACAGGCTAAATCTTTCTAAGCTACCAGATCCGGCTTAAACACACAAGACCTAGCTTTTAACACCCAAGAGCTCCTCTTTCCCTTTTTCCTGCATACACCATCTCTCCAAATGTACACAATTACAAGACTTCCCATACCCAGTGGGACAGTGTCCACCTATCTTTTATGATGCCTGTCTTAAGTATCAACACCAAGGAGGTGGAAGACAGAACACCCAACCTCTGGGGAGTTAGGATTTAAGACCACTAAAATGACATAAGAAGTTAAAGAAGGTCCCAGATTACCAAGCAGTCATTGGTAAGGTCACAGGTTATGTGATGACAAATCCAACCCAAGGTCATATCACCTGACACTTCTCCCCCAATCTACTCCATCAGGCCTGATTCAATCTGCTTAAAATCCAATCTCATCATGTCATCCCCTGTCTCCAGTCCGTCATGCTTTCTTACCGAGAACAGGCTTTCTGTACTTCATCACTGTAAGACTGAACAGAATCCTAGTTCACAGAATGACTCTGAAGCCTAATGGCCTGTGTTCAAGTCCTGCCTCAACTGCTTGGAACTGTATGACCATGGGCAAGTTCTTCATCAATCTAGACCTGCCTAAGTTTCCTCATTTATAAAACAGATACAAATAATAGTAAGACCTGCCTGATAGAGTTATTGGTAAGTTAGTCATATATGGAAAACAAACAGAACAATGCCTGAAACATAATAAGGACTTTATAAGTATTAGCTGATATAAAATCATCATCTGATCAATTTCAAGCATTTCACCCTTATGATGTGTATATAAATGTCTTTATGATGTTTCCGGCAATGTTATATATACACATCTCAGCCTTATAATGTTTACCTACCACAGCCCTGGGTAACATTTTCTTGTTTTGTTTTGTTTTTATTGTAGACCATGTCCTGCCTTTTATTTCTGTGGGCAGCAGCACATCTCACCAGCCAGAACACAGCCCAGGGAAGGGACCCAAAGCATGGGGGCATCCACACCCCCTTCCAGAGTGGAAAACAGCGTTCCCAGTTTTCTCCTTACAGCCATAAATAACATTATTCTCCAATAATAACTAATATTTACACAATTATTTATTGTTCACGAAGTAGTTAAGTATACTTGCTTCATTTCAATTCTCACAGTACTGTGACAACAAAAATAGTTCCATGTTATGACTGGCTGGTCTACCCAGAACTTGGCAAAAAAATCACTTTACTGTCCTGTTAGCCATTCTGAAGCCTGCTCTGTAGATCTGTCCAGATGAGAAGTAGGAGCTTCCGCCCTTGAGACAGTCTCTGGAAGTTAAATGTCTCTGTCCAAGGTGCTAAATAATTATGGCCCATCACCACAGGCGGGCAGTTCCATGGGGCTCTCTCACCACCAGAGGTCACCAAAGTGAATTTCACATACTTCCCACAGTTCATATTTTAAATCTGACCATTCAAAACATAACCGCCCAATTTAATGGAAATCCTTTCAGCAGTTTTGGTGTGAAACCGTCAAAAAAGAGGCAGAAATCCTACTTTATCTTTTTTTTAGTATAGATAAAGAAACCAAGATGACAATGCTCATACACTGGACTACTAGGACTCAAGTCCATCACCAGCAGACGGTGCTGCTTGCCAGGCGAGCCCTTCAACTTTCGGTCTCTCACAAATGCAGCCCTGCAGCTACTGTCCATCCCTGTGAGAGGTGTCCATCGTCCTGCCTATCCATCACTCAAGAAAGCCAATGTCCACACTTCCACGGCACAAAACAAATGCCTTGAATGTCTACAAGGCGTTACATAAAAATCTCTTGAAATTCTAGGCAGGCCAGGAAATAGCTCAAACTTCGGCTTCACAACCAATCTTTTTAACTCAATAGAAATACTTAAGCAAGATGTCGACTACTTTTCTTTCATGTAACTGCTTCTTGGTGGGTAAACTCAAGTTTAAAAGAATTTTTTTTAAGTGCTAAAGAGGACTAAAACAATGTTTCATTTTTAGTTCAGTCTCTACTTGTATGTTGTAAAATTTAATTAGAGCTATTTTCAGTAATAAGTGAGAAAAAAGCGATTAAAAGGATGAAGTTTCAATACTTCCCATTTAGCAAAGGGCTGCTTCTTTTATGAAAAATAAGACCTTGCCAAAAAGATAAGGTGAAGCCACACATTTTAAGCTAGATATTGCTTCTGTCAAAAATGAGACCCACTACAATATGTGCATTATCAAGTGAGCCCTCACTATGGGTGCCTGGGGCCTGATCTCACTAGGGACCCTGGGAGCTGGCATGGAAGTGTCTCAGTGTTAGCTCCCAAAGGGCTAGGGGTCTGCTTTAACGCCCTATCACTGGTGGCTTGCCAGGGCAGGAAAAGTGGGGGCCAGGGATCTGAGAAAATACTCAGGCAAAGAACTGCAGTGCAGGAGGCTGGGAGTCTGTCAGAGTCACCAAGGGCACGGGGATGAGGGCAGGGCCATGACAGTGCTGCGGGCATCACTCCCTGACCTGAGACACACTCCCACCTGCTCCCCCCAACCCATTCAATTCTGCCCCATCCTTCAAAGCCAGCCCCTGTCTTGCCTCCTTAATATCGACTCCCTGATCACGTCAGCACTCACTAATCTTCCACAATGCCTTCTAAGTGTACGGTTCACCAGTGCCACCTGGATGTCACCAAAGGCCTTTTTCATCTCCACCACACTGTGTCCTCAGTGCACCTTGGGGAGAGCACATAACTGGAGTCCTGATTGGTCTCAATGGCTGCCTTTAGAGTTAAGAGCTATGTGAACTTAGGCAAGTCACTTAACCTGAGCCCCAGTTTCCCGCTATGGAAAACAGAATAGTGACAGTAACAGCTAAACCTGATCCAAGAATTCTCGTAAAGATTAAATGACTTAAAAACACCAAAGTGCTTAGAATAATGCCAAGCACACAGTAAATATTCATGAAATCTTAGCTATTGTTTTAATGATTTAAATAGAAATAACCACTTGCTACTGACTTACAGTTTTTCTAAATACAGATCAAATACAAAAATCCAATCATTGGCTAAAGTTACACACTTTACAGTAATAGTTAATCTTCGGTAGTGTTGTTCTCAAAGTTTACATGTGTGCCACCACCTGACACAGTTAATTCTTACATCAGGACCCAAAATTGAGGCCGCCCTGGTGGCCCGCCCATGTCCCAAGTCTAGACCTAAGCCAGCCAGCATTTATGGGAAACACCTCACTGCCCAGGAAACCCCACGCCAATCACACTCCTCCAGCTCAGCTTCAGCCAGCTCGCCTCACCCAAGAACACAGGACCTGCTGGACTTAGAGGTCCAGCTTGGACCTGGCTCCAGAGTCCTTGTTCTTCAAATGAAGTTCTGAGTCACATTTGTCTGCAGAGAAGTTGAGAGTTTTCAACTTTCAAGAGAGCCTATGTTCACACTCCAGCAGCGCATCAAGATGACCGTTTAAATGTTCCGACTAGTTACTGCTGTTGGGAGGGCTTCAGTTCCAGGTAAGCTGACTGTAGGACAGCAGAACGCGCAATCCCATAAGACATAAGGATTATCTTGAGTTGAACGCAATTAAGAAAAGCAGATACAACTAAAGCTTTCTACCCTCCCCTACCTGCTTAAAAGCGGGACATAAATTTACAAAGGTAGCCCCCTTGTCTACCAGGTAGAACGGAAGTTCAGCACCAGAGAAAAGCTTACAACCAGCTCCCAAAAATCTACACAGCAAACCTTACCAACCAGCCCTTATCTGCCACCAGTTCCCCCACCTATTTGCCTTCCTACTATTTGCTGCCCTAGAAACTCAAAGTCCTCTTCCCTTTGCCTTGTCACTTCTCTAAAAATGTATTGTTCTCTTGTTAAAATGCTATACAAGCCCAGGTTCTAACCGTCTCTTTGAGTTTCTCATCACTGGGTACTTCCACTGTGTGCACGACACATATGCTAATAAGTTTGCTTGTCTTTCTCTTATAAGTCTATCCTTTGTCAGTCCACCGGATAGGGCCCCAGTGGAGAACCTAGGAACGTAGAAGGAAAAAATAATGTTTCCTCTCCTACTCAGTCTTGCCTGTGATCTGCAATTCGAGCCTGTGCCTCCAGATTGGAGGGTGCGAATTTACCCTGTGACCTCGATTTTCTGAAGGATCTAAGAAAAGTCATTGATTTTCAGTTTGCTCAGGGTTCTTCTTGTTGTGACCCTCGGGTTGATGACTTCTGAGCTCTTTACATGTCAGAGCTGAGGCAGGAAGTCAGCCCCCACTGCCTTTTAATAAGAGATACAACACTTCAACTACCCGAAAGAATTAGGAAGATTATTTGAGCATAAAGAGTAATCTTTTCCTAAGAAAGTGCAGTTGGCCACTTCCATTAAACATACCAAAATGTATATGCATTCTGAAATATTTCAAATGTGGAAAATCTCAGGACATAAAACTTTTACTCCACCAAATGTAATTATTTCTTGATACAATTCAACTTGTAGATCTATATTTGAGTAGTACAAAGTAACGTTCAAGTACCCAGTTTCTTTTAGTAATTGTCATCATAGCTTAAAAAACAACAAAAATCTGTTTTTAAAATCAAATTAAAAACAAAGAAGTAGCAACAGTCCCAATGTCATTTTTCTCATTTGGGGATACACTCCATATAAACAGAGAAGCTGAGGGACAAAAGCCCCTGTGCCTTCTCCGACCTTCTCCCGCCAGGACCGGGAGCTGCCTGGCAAGGACTCTGGGAAGAAGGGGGTGGGGGTGGGGGATGTGGCGTGCGCCCTGCCTGGCACTCTTTCACCCTCTCAGGCCCTAACCTGCAAAATAAGGTTCAATTTGAGAAGGAAGCCACAGGGTGGCAAAAATATCTTTCCTACCTTTTAGAATTATTAGTCCAAAGGATCACTTTCTCAACTTTTAGCTCTTGTGTTTTGCCAAATCTCCAAAACCTGCACGGTCAGCTCATGTCACTTTGCCTTTGGAGAATGACTTTTGCAGAAATGGCGCCTTTATTTTATGAGAGGCCTTGACACAGGTCCTACTCCCCCAAGGGACTGCCAGGAGGCAGCATCTTCACATTCGTGTAAAACACCCTCCAGACTTACCGCTCCTTGTGCAAAGTCCCATCAGAGCTAGAAAAAGCTTCATTTCATCTAATACACACATATGCTTTCTTCTGCCAAGAGCTACTCAGCCATTTGTTTGCTTCTTGTCCCCCGCCGCTTTACTACTCGCTTCTGTCTTTTCTAAAACCGATACTTTCTGAAAATAGGTAAATAATGTACAAATATGGGCCAAGATGAAAAATGTGAAGTCAGTTCAATTCAGAGGATAAGTCAGGGAAGCTTCCTCACCTGCACCAGACTTTAAAAGAGAAAAAAATGGATAAAAGGAGGAAAGGTATTTTAAAGGGAGGAAATAGCACGCATGCGCTGTGAGCGCAGAGACAGGAAAAACATTAAATAGACTTGGTGAAGTTTAAGATCATTAGGCCAGTCAGTTCCACTACAGCACTTGTTTTGAAACAAGCAAGTCTGTTCAAATGCAATTAATATATCTGGGAACAATTTGAGCACAGTGCAAATTCTGCATCTGATGATGCACTATTTCATCAGCAAGAATCCCTGGGTGAATGCGGGAAACTGCACCCCTTGAAGAAAGCTGCACAGGAATTCAAAAATGCCTACCTTGGCACACCTCAAACATCCACCCGCTACCTCAGTTCACTGAGTATTTTATGAGTTACCTCCAACCACATCTGCAATCACAGCCTGACATCCAATCCAGCTAACCCGCCTGACAATAATTCACAAGCTGCAATCCGACAACTGCTTCCACAAGCAAAGTTCAGGACTTTTTGAAAGTAAAGCGCCATATTTCTTATAGTAAGCACTTCTGTATTTCTATAACATTTAACAGGTGTAAAACTATGCTACCATTATTTTTCCTCCTTTTTTTTTTCTAATGTACCACTGACAAAGTTTTTGAGTTTTCTGCTCCTAAGACCATGTGCACCATGAGCTCTGTGGTTTTTACTGCATGATTTCTCATAGTATGACGTCACGTCTAGCCGAGCTGACTACTACCCTGGTCTAAAGTGTGTGGCAGGGAGGACCTGTACGCAGGGACTGCTGCTCATTAGCCATTGTTATCTCACCTCCACTCTGTGTTTTACTCCTACCATCCCATTTATTAACCAAAATCACCCAAGTTAGAGGTTCTCAACACTCAAATATTTACATACCACATGCTCTGAACTTTCTCAGACAAATTTGAATAAGAGAAGGCAAATTCTCTTTCAATCTATCAAATATGCCCCTTATTCTCCCCCTTATGTCTCCTCCACCAAAAGTTGCTTTACCTTCCTTCACATGGAATTTAAAACCAAGATTCATTTAGTTTTGGCATTTGTTGACTTGACCGTATGTCCTAAATGTGCCAAGGTTTCATGTCGGATTATAATTATTGAAATACACAGACAACACCTGTGTTTGGCCAGATGATTTTCATAAGAGATACCAGCATAATATTCAGTTTGAGTGTAATAGTTCCAGCAAAGTAAGAACCCAAGATCAGATGCTCTGACAACACATGCAGCTCAGTGAACCAACTGCATTTACATGCACTGTGCATGTTTCACTTCTAGACAGCATACAAGGTCAAATCACTAACTGTCAGTTACAATAAGCTTCCAAACTTCTGGTCAATTACCTGGTTAATACCAAAAGACAAGGCTATGACATCATTACGGTTATAATTAATTTACACAGATCAGCTTCCTGTTAATCAAATACATCTTTAAAAGCATTTAATTATTTTTCACCTAGAAAGCAACTCTCAGCTTTGTTAAATGAAAAGCAAGCTTGCTGAACTCAACGTGAAAGGCTGTCAGGCTGCTCTAAGACACAAAGGACAAAAGCCTTCACAGGACACACTCCTGCAATACAGGAGCCACTGCCATGTTCACAGCAAACAGAAACAAAGATGACGGATAATACAAGACATCTGAACAGCTTCCGAACATAAAGAAGTTGTCCAGGAACTGGGGGTAAACAGAGAGGCTCTGGAAAAAGAAACACCACAGTGCTTTTTGTCAAAATGATACACAGGACCAGCAATAGTAACGTATGCAGGACAGGACAGGAGTTAAGGGCATGATCTTTGATAAGAGCTCCACAGTACACCAGCTACATAACCTCAGCAAAGTTATTTAGCTGCTGGTTTCTGACCTGTGCAAGGAGATAATGCAGCCTCATCTGGTGTTGTGACACTTAAATGAGATTATATATAATCATAAATTGGGAAATGATAGTACTTTAACCTATATAAACACATGAATTAAAATAAGGCTTAAGATTAAAATTTTTAAATAGCTTTAAAGTGTTTTTATAACTTAGTAAACAATTAGCATTTTTCTGGGCTATCTATGATCCTACATTTTTAAACAGCATCATGTGATTTAATTACACATTTTTTTTTAATAATAATATGATGGGGCATGTGAAGGGCACATGAAAATAGAAATACTTTTTAAACTAAATTTTATAATAAAATCTCAAACCAGAGTTTTTGTCAAGATCATCTTTAAATTAGCATTAAATTTGAGAATTTAACGAGCCTCAGGATTTCAGGATTAAAAAAAACTCTATGTCAGATGGCAAAATTTTTATTTTTCTGTCTTTTTTAAAGTGCTAGTCTTCACAGAAATGATCAGATTATCTTCATACAGGAAAAATGAAACACTGGATTTTGTATATAATCTTGACTTTTGCTCCACAGTGAGGTGAATTAGTGTCAACTCCAATTCGGATCCATCACCACTTATGATTTCCAGGATCAATCATAAGCTGGTTCCTTCTCTCGCAGCCTACAAGTTTTAGTGTAATGAGGGCTCATTAAAGTTCCCCGACTGACAGCCCTTCAGACGTAGGTCCTTAAACCAAGAGGTACACAGGGAGCAGCCATGCCAGCACCCCACCATCACTCCCTTCGAGACGATTTAAGCAATTCCATTCTCACATTTGCTCCACACTAGACTTCTTTGTCTACCTAAAGTCAATAAAAAAAAGGTGATAGCCATAACCCCATTTAAATTAACTTGTGTAGGAATTGTGAGTGAATTATTTATGTAACTGAAATCCTCCCAGCACAAGGACCAGTCAAGCGGGGAAAAGCATGCCAGACTTCAGAGATGTTTATGTTCCACAAGCACACGGGACGTCCACTAATTACCAGGTGGTGGATAGCTTGCACACCTCATTCTTTCAGTAGCAGGTGAGAGATGGCTCTCACTCCCATCGGACCCCCATTTCTGGGGGGACCAGAAATCAAGGGTGCTTTTCCTACACTGATTCAAGAATGACAGTGATCAGAGCTGGAATAACAACTCTCTCCCTGGAATCTAAAACTCGTGCAGAGACACAAAGAGCAACAACGCCTCCATCTGACACTCAAAACATTAACTTAAAGAATTTTCCAGATCTACCAAGGTCTACCTAAGCCTCAAGAGCTCAGCTAGCTGCTGTCCTATGGTCGGGTTTTTCTGTAGATTTTCTGAGCTTATCCATATACTTCCAATAAAC
Source organism: Camelus bactrianus (assembly GCF_048773025.1). NCBI lineage: Eukaryota > Metazoa > Chordata > Mammalia > Artiodactyla > Camelidae > Camelus > Camelus bactrianus. The sequence continues at coordinate 94,806,911 of NC_133543.1, read as the reverse complement.
CTCTTGTTCTTGAATAAATTATCTTGATAACTTAGTTAACTTAAATTCTACTGTTTGTAGTCAAAGAACCCTACCCAGATATTAGGGCATTTGCCAAGGGCTGGCAGCAATCCTAGCTCATTTCAAGCATCACCAACTCTCATTTTTTTACTGAGTACAACACTCTAGCTGATGGGAGGACCAAAACGTGTAGGGGATATAAACAGCATCTCAAAGGTCTGCGACGGGCGTGCTATTCCCAAAGGAAGAGGCATGCACAGAGCTGAGGATGGGTAACTCCTGCATAAATAAGGCAAAATCCTCTTTCAGTCGTACTCTTACTGTATAAACAGACACTGGATGAATAATGTTATTTCAAAAGGGAAAACTGATGGTCTAAAATTTTTCTACTTATACAAGGTTGATGTTTTTAAAGAATACACCTAATTACTGCAGTGATTTTCAAAACACTGGACTCCCTTTGTTCGTCATTGAAAGTAAGACTAGTCTTCACGTTTAATAAAATGTTATCACTTTATAAAAACTTATGACCAGAACTTCAGGACAATGAATCACTTAGATTCACAGAAGGATAGAAGGAAGGAAGGGAGGGGAGGAAAGGAGAGAAAAAGGGAGAGGGAGAGACGGGAGGGGGGGAGGGGGAAGGAAGGAAGGAAGGAAAAAGAAAAAAGAAAAAACAGGAATAAGAGGCTTCTTTCAGTCTCACAGCCTTCAGGAAAGAATATGGAAGTATCCTACGTGCTTTTCCGTGGAAAGCTATCCCCCGCCTCACTTTTCACCATCATGCAGTTCATTAACGGACGTAAATCTTCGTATCTGTCTAATCACGTACCCAGAGAAGGAAACCAATGGATGTGAAACTATAGCAATAAAAACATTAAGCACATAATTTTATGTATCACTGTCTATAGTCCATCATTTATTAAATATTCGAGCATCTACTAAGGGACAAGCTCCGTCCTTTCAGGCAACCATGGCCTTGAGAGAGAAGCAGACACACAAACAGTGTGGTAAAGACCTGCACCAGGGCTGTAATATAAAGGTGCGTGGAGTGCTTGGAAAACAGCAAAAATAAGACGGAAGTTTGATATGGGGTGGGGGAGGGGAGAGAGAAAGAAAACACTGGGGCAGGCATTATCCTGTGGGTAATGGGGGAGGAAGGGAGATGAAATGACCCAGGAAATTCAGTCAAAGCAGTGGAGCCATTTCACAAAAAGAAATGGACTTAAGTCATCACTTGGTGGACATACAGCTACAGTCTGAACACTGAGAAAGCTAAAAGGTCCCTTATTAAAACAAAATCAACATCCCTTGGAAAGAGAAAGAAGCAGCCCTGAACACTTTGGCGTCAAAGAAGGGACTTCCCCTCATGGGCAGCACATGCAATATTGTTCCCACTTCTGTTCAAACTTAGCATCACAACTGATTTATTACAATACACATCACTGCAAATTTCTGATATCTGTAATATAAAAAGGGATCAAAATTTCTTTCCAAGTGTTGCCCTAGAGGCTTTTCTCAAGGGCAAAAAAAATCCAAAACTAGAAGTAGCTGCTAAGACACACCCCCCCCAATATATTATTTATATGAAACTGAAGTCATTGTAATATGTATCTACATTTCATTCATAACTATCTTGATATTGTGACTCTGGGTTAAAAATGCATAAGCAAGTTAACACCGTGGAGAAACAGCTGTTGGTGTAACGACAGCATTCCCGGAGCTGAAGCCAGATTCGCGGTCAAATCCGGATGCCATCACTTACTAGTACGTGGCCTTGGACAAATCACATAATCAGTCCTGCTGAGCCTCGATTTCTTTACCCATGAATGAGTAAAATTCCCCTTACTTCCTGGAGACATTGGGAAGAATAAATGAAACAGCAGATCATGTAAAAGTACACAGCATAACCGCAAAGTTTGTTTTCCATTCTCCCTTCCTCTCCACAAACTAATGAGCGTTTTACCCCCGTGGAACTAGACTTTATTGCTTTATAATTATGATGTGCATGTAACAATGTCCAAGAGAGGAAATGGTAAATAACACCAACATGCCAACCTGAACGCACACGTTGTTAGCTGGCTACCAGCTAGATCCCAAAGGGCTCTTACACACTATCTATTGCTTCCCAGAAATGTGATATATTTTCTCTCCTGAATACAGCCAAAATCATCCACCGGCTTTGAAATATCACCACCATGATGCTGCACAGAGCAGCTGGTTGATTGAACGTGACTGCCCCTCCCCCACACTCCAGCTGTCACCAGGATCCCACCCCTACGTGTGAAAAAAGACAATGTGATATTGCTACTCCTTTATTAATAACAAGCTAACAAATACTTGGCATTGGAAATTTTTTCTTAAGTTCACTATTAACTAAAAATTAACTCCTTAGGAAAAATCCTTTCCTTTATCGTATAAACGCAAACCAGCTGCTTTCATACAACCAAAAAACCAAGGGACAGTAAACACAAGGCGTGTATTTCCACTGACTACTTGTTTCTTTTTCCTTGCATTATCTGTAATGCTAAACAACAGCCAGTTAAAATACAAAATAGCTTTAACCAGGATACAGCTGTCACAGCTTAGAGGGATTTAAGAAAAACAAAACAAAACTTAGATGATTTCTCAAAAAAAATTGCATAGATTCCTCTCTGTTTTTGTATAATATGAGTCAGATTGAAGGCTGGATTTTTTAAAAAATAATCACTCAACTTCTCTGCATTAGGAGCTACATATACGTTTGACATGGCTGAACACCCTGGGAGTTGTCTTCAGAACAAGCTTGTGAATTCCACTCAGGAATTCTCAACACTCTTTTTCAGGTACAGCTCATTCCCTGAGGGTTTCTACCCTACAGATGAAGGATCCGACACCCTGTGCCCTGGACTCCGAGGTGCCAGGGACATGCCTTGGAGTGTCACTGCAGGAGGCTGAAGGTGAGCACCAACAGGCAGGGTCTGTGCCCTTCGACCTTTCTTCTCTTAAAGCCTCTCAACTCCTGAGCTTTACAGGTAAGATTCTGCAAAGATGGTCCCCTGCTAAAATTATCTGAGGCCCCCTGCCTAGATGACTACAATTGCAGCAGAAAAGGAAATTATCTTTTTAAGGCAATCTATCTTTAGAATGGTTTTTAAAAAGAATTTTGACATACATGCACTTACCTAACTTAACTGTACAGGTTGTCTCCACCCCATATTTTAACTAGTAAACAAAATTATGACCTAGTATGACTAGGTAGTTTGAAGTAGTTTCCGGGCTCATATATTCATATGCAATATATACAAACTACATGAAATTTTTGATCATTTAAAAAATGGAACATAAAACTTTCCCTTCGCTATCATTAAGCATCTGTATCAAAATACAATAATGATTTCAGCACTGACAGCACTTTCTTATTCTTTGGTGCATGTTTTGAGCGAGGTCTCATCTCCTGTAACACAGCGCCCCCTTCTATAGCTGACTGTTCCGCTTAACTGAAGATAATCCATCAACCCCTGACCTTGACCTTCCAGTAAACACTCAAAACAACGTACAGAAGATGCTCTGTTACATGATAGAACTGCTGAGAGTTTTAACTTTCTCCAAGTGTTCACTTTCTCTCATTCACAATGACATGAAAGCTTTGACTCTTCACTTCAGCATTTTGCTTAAAAAGAAAAGCAGCAAGCAGCACTGTTGGGTAATAACAAAATTATCTTAATTATAAAAATATTACGGGGAAATGAGTAAGATCAAGTTAGGTTTGAGGTGATAACCATCTTTTCTCCCCTGTGCAATGCGCACCAGTTGCTGAGTCTAACAGACATGTTTTGTACTTAATTTCATTCCATTTAATGCCCTTGGGTGGTCACACACAGTCTCACCTACTTTACAGAAGAGGAAATTCAGGTTGGGAGTGTGTTAACCTGTCTAATGGACAACATCAGTACATTGCAGAGGCAGGGTTCAAAGCAGGGTCTGCTCCACCAAAAACCATCGCTACACATCTGCCTCTTTGACACAGAGAACAAGAAAAATGTGGCCTTTGAAAAATGAATGCTTCATGATGGGGCACTGCTAATTTAGCAGTAGCGATAACAAAATTATTTACAGAAGCTGATGTGCAAGCTGACTCATGTTTCTCTGAAAACTCTCTCACCCACAATAACTTGTCCCAGGTCCTAAGTCTAGGAAACACTCAGGACCAGTGGAAGCTAATTAATGTGCTAAGGCCACAGTGTGGCCCTGACTCTTCTCAGCACTGCCATGAGTCTAGGCTTTAGGGCAGCTGCTTCAAGTCCTGAATATTTCTCTTTCTACCCCCAACAATGACCCCCTGAAAAGGGAAGGAAAAAGACGAAAGTCAACCCTGCAACTGACATTCTGTAAAAAAAAACAGCAGCTGGAGGGCACATCCAACAGAACTCCTGCAGTGCTTCCAGAAAACAGAGGCATGGAGAGTGTTTACGATGAGGCCTTCTGTGCTACTGTGGAGCTGTACGACATACGGGAGAGAAAGATAAGGACAGAAACATCTTCAGTCTTGTCTCGTTTCCAACTCGCTACTCAATAGTACTCTAAGGCTAAGGCTGATCTCTGGTCAGTAACCCACCCTGCTTTCTTTACCAAATTCTGGGTAAAGAGAAGGTATAATTAAGCTGAAGAAACCAAAAGGCCAAAGATTTTTTTTTTAAAAAACTACTCTTTAACACAATTACTAATGCGGTTCTTAAACACAATACAGCATTGTTATTAATCAGTACATACTGCTGTAACTTTTAACTGAATGTCCTATATCCAGAAATCTCAAATGTATACAACTGAGCATCCATAAATAAATAAAATGCCCCTTAAGCAGCAGAAGGGGCACAATATTCATGCACTACAACTCGTATCTAACCCAGGAAAGAATCCTTCCTGCATAACCTATGCCCTTATTTTATGCAGTTCTGACAAGTTACTCAATTATATTTCATCTTTGAGTGCTTTCTATGTGTGTTGATGTTAAACACTTTCCCTGCATTTTCGCATTGAATTCTTTCAGCCCTGTGAAGTAACCTTTAACTAACTTGCCCCAGGTCCTACACCTAGGAAATGCTTTAACTGAATTCAAATTTCATTCTGCGAAGACACAATGGCTGTTCTTTATCACTACAGTCAGTAATTCTCAAACTTTAGTACTCAGGTGCATGGGGACCAATTGAAAGTCTTGTTAAAACAGATTTCTGATTCATTAAGTCTGGGCTAAGACTCCAAAATTTGCATTTCCAACAAGTTCCCAGGTGATGCTAATGCTGATGCTAGTAGTCCTGGACAATTCAGGAACCCAAAGCACTGCTATTTTTCTAAAATTACTTGCTTTCCCAAGCTCTGCCACGCCAGCAGCAAATTAGAAGTTTTTAGGTTTAAAGGTTATTAGAACTAGCAAAAAATGTCATCTAAATGTGAGACATAAGACAGATTTTTAAGAAGCAATTCCAAAGGACTGAAAAAAAATAAGCAGCAAAGTGTAGCTGTCAGAGTGAACTACCCATTTCGATGACTAAATCATGACTATGCAATAATTTATTTTGATAGCAACGCTTAGCTTCTGCTCCATTTGGAAAAACATTATTTGTGCATGTGATCCGTTTTTGGAGAGATTTTTTTAAGGCCTGAATACAAAAGGGTTAAATACCCTTAGTGTATTTCCTGTTCCCTATTAAGAGAAGTATCACTACTTAGGTTAAGACTGTTTTCCACACACTTGCGGGAAAGTTACTCTTTCAAGAGAAACCGAAAGTGCAAGCTGTTGGTGATGCAACGTCGCTTCAAACTCCCTGCCTTCAAAAGGAATCCTTCAAACCCCCCCAGAGCCAGCCCCATCCTCCGAGCTTCTCCCTGTGCAGTCGACCTCAAGCAGAGACTGGGACGAAGACGGTGGAACCCCCATAGAGTCGCTCCGGGAAACCCAGTCCCGGTTCTCCGGCCGGACGAGATTCCCAGGATGCGGAGGCTGCGCCTCTAACCTCGCCCCCGCCCCGGCCCCTGGGTGGCGCCCACCGCCGCCCCGCAGCCCCCGCCCCGCCGCCGGCGCAAAAGGCCACAGACGCGGCTCAAAACGGACAACGGGAGCGGCGCCGAGCAGACGCGGAAACTCACGCTCTCTACGGCCCGCCTGCGTCCGTCCCCACGTCTTCGCGACCACGTGCGTCATCACGCACGGGCGCCCGCTCCCGGACGCTCCAGATCCCGAGGGGCGGGGAGAGCGTGTGATCCGCTTCGCGACGCGGCTGGCGTGGCCCCAGGTCGGGGGGAGGGGGTGCCGTAAAGCGGGGCGGCGGGCAGCGGCGCATGCTCAGTTGCGCGCGCCCGCGCTTTTTTTCTCGCGGGCTGGGGGTGGGTCAAGACCGCGTGTGGTGGCGGTGGCTCGAAGGAGGCTCCGGGGACGCGACGGGGAAAGGACTGCGGCTGAGCGCGGTGTGGAGGGCTTGTATCTTCGTCTCGTCCTCCAGGCTCTAAGTGACACGTAGCTAATAATAACACCTTTTTGCCTTAAGCTGGCCGCCCACCACCCGTAAACCTGCCTTCGAGGGGTTGCAGGTGGGGTGGAGAAGCGGCGAGTGGGCCCCGTCGCGGCTGAGAAACTTCTTTCCGGGCCCCAGCAGCGCCCCAGGCTCGTGATCCGCGGCGTGGAGGAGTCATGTACTCTCTGTGAAGTGGATGGCGGGGGTTACAGAAATCTTAATGAGTTATCAGATGGCAGGAGAGCTCCCCATCGCCGACCTCAGGGCCGAACCCGCGGTTACAAAGCAGGCCAGCAAAACAAGGTCGTGCTTTTCCCTCCCCAGAGCTTAGGTCTGAGGTTGCATTTCTTTGTTTGCCCATTTAAGGGCTTTAGGTGTTAAGTGTTTCGGTTATTGTGTCATTTGATGCAATTTTAATTATGGGTTTTGCTTCTTCTCTGGAACAAGTTTTACGTTCGGTTATAGGAGTCAGGTTAAGTTAAATGCTGTATTTCATACAATATGAGAAAACTGTCTTACATGGTACGGAATTTTCTCATAACTAGGGGGATAAATATGCCTTACCCAACGAAGAAACCAAATGCAGGTGGTTTTATGCTGCTCTGTATTTATCAGAAGTTGTGGCAGCTGTGTTTAGATTACTTAAAAACTGCCTGAATCAGAAGAGTTTTGATTTTCTTTTGTTACTGTGTAGTGCGAGAATTCTTCATGGAAATGGCTACTTTGGAGTCTGAAACTTAAGTGAAGATTTGGCTCACGTGCAGGGTACGTAACAGACCTTCAAGTGATAAAGAAGAATCTTAGCAATTTGCAAGTATGTTCCCTGAGCCTTACAAGTTATCCCTTTCTTTTAGAAACAATATGCTGATCAGAAAGTTGGCTGATGATGAGAAACGGCATTTCTGGAAATAGAAAGTAAACTGAAGGTTGGAAGGGTGGAGGTGAATTGCCAATAGAAGTGTTTTATACATTCCCTAGAAAAAAAGTGATTTCTCAAGAAGAGGGGGTTCCCTTTTATCCTGATCCATGATCATATGCATCAGCTTAATTAACGTTAATCCTTATCTTCCATTCTCTAACACCATTTACACCTTTCTATAAGTGCATCATTTTTCTTGTCCTTATCTTAATATATCAAATACAGAGATGGTTTTAAGGGAGCCACAAATCAATAAATCTCAATACAGTAATCACATAAAAATGTCATTTTATATTTAGAGATTAAGAATATAGTTAGGCAGTTATATTCAATTTCAGATATCATCAGTGAAATTTTTCATAACCATTTATGAGGACAGAAAAACCTAGCTTTTAAAAAATGACCTTTTTTTGTCCTATATGATTCATTGAGCAGACAGGAATTTTTTTTTAAGCCTATTGAAATCAACATTGAAATTGACAAACATGACTTGGATGATAATTGTATATCTTAAACGTTAACATATGTAACAGTCAGCAGGATCCTTTCACTGAGGCAAGGCTTTAAAATACCAAAGAATCAATGCCGTAAGAAGTGCTTTAACAAAAAAAGTTATGCAATTATTAAATTACCTTGTAAGATAATTTCTAAAAGCTCAAAAGTATTCATGTATCTTAATTGTGAGAAAAAGCAGCATTATGCACACTATATATAATATTTGAAACCTATGTAATGCCCTGGATAATTTTTTATTTTATCAAAAATGTGCAAGATAGCAACAATACCTGGAATTAAGCCATCTGATTTAAACAAGTGTTCTGCAAATGAGAAGTTGTGGTAACAACCTTTGTACAGTTCATGAATCTAGGATTAGAACTGGCAGGAAGGCAGATTAGTTTTATTCTCAGTTTTTAAACCTGGATTGAAGGTGAGAAAACATCAGACAACACCACCATGAGCAGATAACACAACTGGATTATTTTTTTAAAGCGCTTGCTTGTTATCTAATTGGTTTTAATGGATGAAGTATTTTATTATACCCATCACAGAAAGATGTATGAAACTCAGCAAAGAATTTATACCTTTACTGTTATGAAAAAGCTTGCAAATTAATTCAAGAACAACTTGAGAACTATAAAAATAGAAAATTGCATCATGTAGTATGATGCTAAAAAGACTAACAGTGACAGACCATGCAAAAGGCAACCATGAGAGATTTGCAGTGACTGTAATGATGTGAGACAAAGTAGACTTTAAGACAAATATTTCTAGAAACAGTCATTGCATAAGAGGGTCAATACATCAAGAAGATACAACCATTAGAAATGTATGTGCACTGGAAACAGCCCTAAGTACATGAAGCAAAAGTTGTTAGATGTGAATGTAGAAATAGACAATAATAATTTGGTATTTTAATATATCATACTCTCAATAATGGATAGAACTAGACAGAAAACCACCACACTATCAATCTAAGATATGTAACAACCACTGTGTTTAGTGACAGCAGAATTTATGTTCTTTTAAAGAAGTGTATTCTCCATGATAGTTTACATACTTGGCCGTAAAACAAGTCTCCATAAATTTAAGAGGTTTGGAACTATGCTAAGTATGTCATCTGATTACAATGGAATTGTATCAGGAATAGACAATAGGAAGAAATTTGGAAAATCCCCAAATATTTGCAAATTAAATTACTCTTGGGCCAAAGGAGAAGTAACAAAGAAAACTAGAAAATATTTTGAGCTGCATGAAAATGAAAACACATTGAAATGTATAGGTTGCAACTAAAAGAGTAAAGGGTATTTGCTGCTTTAAGCACCTATATTAGGAAAGGAAAAGGGTTACAATATTCTATGCTTCTACTTTAAACACTAGAAAAATAAGAGCAACTTAAACGTATAGCAAACGAAAGGGAGGAAATAACGATCATACTGGCAACAAGTGAAATAAGAGTAAAAATAGCGAAAATCAATGAAAATAAAAGTTGGTTCTTTGAAAAGATCAGGGAAATTGATGAACCTTTATTAGGCTGACCAAAAAAAGAAAAAAAAGAAAACAAATTACCGAAATCAGAAAAGCAATATATTACACCCACCTGAGCAAAATTAAAAGAGACTATGAGTAATTTTATGCCAATGGATTAGGCCATATAGATAAATTGGACAAACGCCTTGAGAGACACAAATTGCCAAAACTGAATCAAGAAAATGAAATCTGAAAAGAGTTTGTATTCATTTCCTAGGCAAACATAACAAAGTAACACAGACTGGGTAGCTGAAAACAATAGAAATTTATGTCCCAGTTCTGGAGGCTAGAAGTTCGAGATCAAGGTTTTGGCAGGACCATGCTCTCTCTGACACTTGTAGGGGAGAAGCCTTGACGCTGTCTAGCCCCTGGTGGTTTGTCAACAATCCTTGTGTTCCTTGGTTTGCAGCAGTGTCAACTTCAGTCTCTGCCCCCATCATCACGTGATGTTCTCCCCTCATATGTCTGCCTCCTCTCCTTATTCAGACACCAGTCATTGTAGATTAAAAGCTCAGCCCACTCCAGTATGACCTCATCTTGACTGATTACATCTGCTGTGACTCTTTCTAAAGAACACAGTCCGAGGTCCTGGGGGTTAGGACCTCGACATATCTTTTTGGGTGACACAATTCAATCCATCACAGTCCTGTAACTAGGAGTGAAATTAAATCAATACTTTAAAATATTGCCACAAAGAAAAGCCCAGGCTTAGGTGGATTCACTGATGAATTCAATCAAATAGTTAAGGTAGAAATGCTACATGCAGACGCTTTCTGAAATAGATGAGAGAGCACTTCTCAATTCAGTCTATGAAGATGTTTATTTCTCTGATACTACAGATAAAGACATTATAAGGAAAGAAAGCTGCAGATCACTATCTCTCAAGAACATTAAAAATCCCCGCCCAAAATGTTTGCAAACCAAATCCAGCAATGCATAAGAAGGACTATATGCCATGAATGCAAGGTTGATTTAATGTCGGGAAAAAAAAAAAAGGTAAAACACCAGATAGTAAACCAAAGGACAAAAACCACATAACATCTCAATAGATACAGAAAAGCATTTGACAGAATTTAACACACATGATAAAAACTCTGAAAAAGTACAGTTAGAAGGGAACTTCCTCAATCTAATAGAGGGCATCAATAAAAAACCTATAGCTAACATCATACTTACTGGTAAAACACTGAATGCTTTCCCCCTAAGATGAAGAGTAAGGCAAAGATGTCTGTTCTCACCACTTACATTCAAAATTTTACTGGAAGTTTTAGCCAGTGCAGTGAAGAAAACAAAAGAAAAAGCATCAAATTGAATAGGAAGACATAAAACAGTTTTTATTGACAGATGACTTGATCCTACATGTAAAAATCTTAAAACACATGCACACACACACAAATAAACACTACTAAAATTAATAAATGAACTTAGCAGTGTTTGGGTACAAGGTCTCTGTATATTTCTATATGCTACAAATTAACAGTTCAAAAATAGCATTAAGGAGATAACTTCATTCCAAATAGCATCACAAGGAGTAAGATACTTTGGAATAAATGTAATAAAAGAGATACAAGACTCCTAACACTGAAAACTACTTAAAATGGCTGAGAGAAATTGCTATTTCATGTTCACACACTGCAAGGCTCAATGTTGCTAACATGGCAGTTCTCCTCAACATGATCTATGGATTCATAACAATCTCAAAAAATCTTAGCAGGCTTTTTTAAAAAAATGGAAATTGACAAGCTGATACTTAACGATAGTAGTGTTTTTCTTAAACTATATTTATAATACTTGAAGCCCATGATGATTTTAGGGTTGAGCAATAGTATTTATAACTTAGAATAAAAGATGTATAATAGAATTTTGAAAAAGAATAAAATTGGAGGAATGACACCACCCAATTTCAAAATACACTCTAAAGTTATAATAATAAAGATAGGTTATTACTGGTGTAAGAGTAGGCATAGAGATTAATGGGACAGAATTTAAATAACCTCCAATGTGGTCAGTTGATTTTCAACTAGATTGCCAAGGCAAAGGATAGTCTCTCCAACAAATAATGCTAGGAAAATTGGACATCTATATGAAAAAAAGACTATTAACTTGGACTCATACTTCACACAATACACACACAAAAAAACTCCAAATGAACATAGACCTAAACATAATAGCTAAAGCTATAAAATTTCTGGAAGGAAACACAAGAGAAAATCTTTGACGTCTTAGGTTAGACAAAGGCTTCTTAGCTATGACACCAAAAGCATGACCCACAAAAGAAACACTGATTAATTAGACCTCAAAATTAAAAAAAAAAAATTGCTTTTTAAAAAACATCACTAAAGAAAATAAAAAGCAAGCCACAGACTGGAAGGAGATATTTGCAAACTTTATACCTGATAAAGGATTTGTATGTGGGATATTTAAAGTATTCTTACAACTCAAGAGTAAGATATACTATTCAGTTAAAAAGAAGGCAAAAGAGTTGAGTAGACACCTAAGAAGATACATGAATAACTAATAAACATATTTAAAATATTCCCAACATTAGTCATTAGGAAGATGCCATTTAAAACCACAATGAGATACCCAACATTCCCCTACCTCCCCCTGAGGGACTATAATTAAAAAAAACACTGACTGTAATAATAAAACACTGAATATGGAGAAACTAGAATCTTCATACATTTCTGGTGGGGATGTAAAATGGTGTGGCCACTTTGGAAAATATGTGATTTTTTTTTTTTTAAGTTAAACATACACTTAGGATACAACTCAGCAGTTCCACTCTTCGGAATCTACCCAAGAGAAATGAAACTTACGTCCACAAAAGACTTGTATGCCAATTTCAAAGCAGTATTATTTATAATAGCCAAAAACTGCAAATGATCTAAATGGTTATCAAGCATTGATAGATAAAGCAATAGAAAATACACAAATTGCCAATTCATCCTACAATCTGGATGAACCTCAAAAACAGTATGCCGGTTGAGAGAAACCAGATCCAAAAGATTACATGTTGTGTAATTCTCTACATATGAAATGTCCAGAAAAGGTAAATCTATAGAGACAGAAACTAGGAACTAGTAGTGGAAGCTGGGTTAACTGTAAATGGACATGAGAAAAATTTTTGAGATGATAGAAATGTTTAAAACTAGACTGTGATGATGGTAATCCAACTCTAAAAATTAATTAAAATCGCAAAGACTCTATACACAGACAATGGCTGCATTTTATGATATGTAGATTCTACCTCAAAGCTGTTTGTGGATGCCTTCCTCTAGGAACTTTGAGTCTTGTATAGAAGCCAAGGGATCTACATAAACTTCAGCGAAACGAGATAGAAAGAGCTGACTTCTCTAAGTGAGGTTTAGTTAAATTAACTTGGGACTTAAAAGGAAGCTAACGTTGACTAGAACTGTAGACGTGTGAGGATGCTTTGTGGAGTTGACATTTGAATAGTTTCCTTGAGGTACAAGTGGGATTGGACTTCAATGAATGGAAGAGAATTCCAGGCCAAAACAAACAAACAAACAAAATAGTGAAATGAGAACAATATTACGAGGAATTAATCATTGGGGTGATTTATGTTTTATGTAGCCTTTGAGTGGGGTATTATTCTGATCAATAAGGAGTGAGAAGGGAATGCTATGATATCCAGTATTCTTGGTGTATGAGCATTGTAATGTAGGTATTGGACTAAATGGAACGGAAAAACAAATTTAGAATAATGGGAAAAGTTAGCTGTAGATTATGGATTTAAAGTATACAGAATATTAAATTCCACTTAAAAAACCATTAATAATAAAAATGCAATCAGTTAACATGTCTTAGAAATTCTTACAATGATCTTGTCTTTGAGTCTTCTTATGGAAATGTGTGCTTTAGAACTCCAGTGGTTTTTTATTGGTTTAAATGAGGAATGTAGAATTAAGAATCTATCATGATTGAGTTCATTCTATAGCCAATGAGAAAAGTTCTGGAAATAATACGGTATTACTATAACTACAAATAGGAGTGATGCACTTACAGTGGACCTGTGATGGTTAATTATCCTGACATTATTATGGTCATTATTATAATTGCACATCTATTGTCACTAATCAACTCTCAATTAATCAAATGGAGCTGAGAGGAGCTGTGATAACACTAAAATAATTTATGTTACTCTGCAGGTATTTTAAGGCTTACAATTTAATGCTTAAACTCCTGCCCCTAGATCAGCTGCTCCCTGATTTCCAATCATATCAGAAACGGATTTTTTTATTTCCTACATTGGGGCACTAAACCAATGAAATCTCATTCTCTCCTCAACTACTGTCTTAATTTTTTCCTAAGGAGCAGTCCCCCCACTGCATAGAAGGTGAAGAAGCTGGGATTTCTTTCTCCCTGCCCCAGTACCCCTATAGAGCAGGAATGTAAGTAGGAAGCTGTCAGTCAAAGGCTCTCTCGGGACTTGGACTCTAAGGAGGCTCTGGAGATGGTGAGGCCGTAGTCATCTCAGCATCAGAAATGGCAGTGCTTCAGTGGAGGCTGAGGACCTCTCAGAGCACATAGGGGAGGGCAGGGTGTTAGCTTGACCACCTCAGGATTCCCTGAACTTTAACACAACCCCTGACTCTGTACTGCTGAGACCTTCAGATACAGATTTTATTTTCTTACAACTCCATGTTATTTTAGTAAATTTTAAAATTGTTTTCTCACTCCTCTACCCTCCTGTAAGGTCTCACTATTAACCACTACTGTGACCTCTACTTGGTAAGTAAGATAATGCATTTAGGCCTCTTATCAGAGTGCCTGGCACACGATAAACACTCAGTAAACATCAACTGTTTTTGTAACTGCTATTAGCCACCGTGTGTTGAGTGTCTACCGTGTGACAGGAACTTCACCTCCACTTTGTAAATGAGGAAACAGAGGGTCAGAGAGTCTAAGTAAATTGCCAAAGCTCACAAACCTAGTGGACAGAGGGATTAATGGTTCAGACTTTCCAATATACTATTTCTGCTTCTGAATATGAAGTAGCTAGTACTGCTTATAGTTGGATTCATCATCATCCACATAAAAGGTAATTTTGTTTTGGCATGTTCACATAAAGTTTTCATTGTTTCATTAATTAAACTATAAAAAATGAAAATGACGATTATTCACTATCCATTTCAGAATTGCTTTCAATGATTCTGTTTCTTTCAATTTTCTACATTTTTCTATTTTGAGAAGTATCTTTTTCTATTGAGTATTTTGGATGAATCTTCCTTAATCTTGTTTTGACTCACTATGATTATTATCTAAAAATTAAATTGGGTTTACAGATGTCCCATTGTTCTTATGTTTATGAGATAATAGTAGAATATTGTTGGAGAGTTCCTGTTTCTTTCAAATAATAAATCCTAAATAAGCAGTTTATTTTAATAATCATTCCTTTAACAGCATTTTTCTTTGTATCTGCAACTGCCACTTCTATTTTCATATCAACTAGAATTCTGATGCTTCCATGACTACAATGAATAATTTCACTCCAAACTGCCACATCACATTTTCTGTGTGCCATTTGAGATCTCGTAGGAGCTTTCCTAAACCACATCTCCTCAAATCTGGCAGAATATATCATGAAGACTATATGTGCTTTGTGAAAAGACAATTCAGATAATAAATTCTTAGCAAAGGGAGATCTTTGAATGTCCTTGCTAGGAAAAGGTACTCAAAAAGGAACTTGCATCGAAATATGGGAAATGAGGCTGTGATGACAGCCATGGATGACTCAGGCGTTCTAGCTGTCTTTCCTGTCTGCCCTCGGTCCCCGGTGATTTTAGGACCTTCTTTGGTTCATGCGAGCACATCCACATGCACATGGACACAGCTCTGTCTCCAGGAACATCTGCTAACAATTAAAATCCCTTCAAAAACACCTTTCCATCGACAGACATAACCTGTTTTTAAATGTAGGGCTGTTGAGGGAACACTTAGGAGAGAATAAATTTCCTTAAGGGTCAATGGGTCAATCTGTCTCCCAGCACGTGAAAGTCCTGACCAGAGGGAGCTGGAGGCAGAGGGATCTTGATTGGAGGGAACTGGGGACAAAAGACAGAGTTGAAAAATTTGCAGAATTATTGCTAAGCTTTTACCCAATTTACTACAATAGGACTAGGAAAAATAGAAGCCACTAAGTGGAGCAGGAGGGGAGGGGATTTCTGACATCCCCTATAATCACAGATGGCTCCACCTCACATAATTTAGATTTTTCTTTTTTGGTTTTACTTTAACACACCTGACTTCTAACAAAAGCCTCTCTTTCTCACGGGATTTGTTATTTGCAAGCTAACTATAAAAGTAAAGGCTGTCATTTATCTGAGAATGTTAAATATATATATAAGTGAAAAGGATTTTTTATATTTCACTATTTTTCTTAAGTTATGAGAATGCCAGTCTATAAGTGGATGGCAGATCATATAAGTTTTCATACTGCCAATAATTTTTTAACTTATTCTGAAATAATTGCAGACTTTATAGAAAAGTTGCAAAAATAGTACAGAGAATTCCTGTATATTCACAAAATATCCTAAGTGTTAACGTATGTTTCTTTCCCTCACTCTCTCTACATATTAAAATTAATATGTCAATATATATTATATATATAAACACACAATTTTTCTGAATCATTTTGCTGTCAAACTCCAGATCATGTGCCGGATGCACAGTGAGGCCAGACTGAAATGTAGGAGTCTGGAGCAGAGAAAGGTTTATTGCAGGGTCCATACAAGGAGAACAGGTGGCTCGTGCTTAAAAACCCGAACCCTGATGGTTTTCAGAGAAGCGTTTTTTATAGGCGAACTTGGTGGGAGCGGGGATCTGCCGGGTGTGTGGCCTTCCTCTGATTGGTTGGTGGTAAGGTAACAGTATGGCTGTTGTTACCCCAAAAACTGGGTTCGCCTCTTGGTGGGTGTCAAGCAGAAAGACACAACCAAGTCAAAGATCAGGAGAAGGAGGGATTTATTACTTCCAGGAAGTAAGAAGAACACTGGGGAGCTGCAGGAAAGAATTCAAGAGCGAGCCATAGTAAAGTGAAACCAAGTTTATTTAGAGAGCTAAGGCAGAATGTGGTCCTACCCAGAGGGTGAGAGGAGGCCCCCAGGGCATGCCAGTGGTTAGTTTTTATGGGCTGGGTATTTTCGTATGCTAAGGAGTGAGGGGAGTAGTCTAACTATTTTGGGGAAGGGGCGGGGATTTCCAGGCATTGAAAATCCTTTTATGATCAGCCTCAGAGCTGCTCTGGCACCACCAGTGGGTGTGTCATTTTGGACGCTGATGTCTTACAGTGACCATGTAATGAGGCTGGAGGCCTTCTGGAAGTCAGATCTTCTGCCATTTTGGGCCTGGTTGGTTTTAAACACTTGTTGTCATATTCTGTTTTTCTCAACAGCTGTGTCTTCCTCTTCATTCTTTTAACGGTTGTACCCTGCGTGCTTCCTTCCTGTCTTAAAAGAATAAGCATCTCCACAAAATTAAATACATTTGACTAAATAATAGCCCAGAACTTTAAAATTAATTGATTGAATAAAATAAGCTATAAAGGAAGAAGATACCATGGATGGGGCAAGGTCAGGGTGGGGTCAGGTCTGAGAGGCTATGGCAGAAATTGCTGTTACATAGAGCTTTACAGCCATTTGAGGGCCTATTAGCAAAAAATTAGCTTCTAATTTTTTGACTTACAATGAACAAGAAAGCATAGACGATTGGAAAGTGTACAGAATATGATTTTCAACTCTCCCGCTAGCTATGTGATCTCGAGTAAGCCACTCAAGTCCCCCGCAACTTAATTTTCTCAACTTTAAGATGAGAAAAATCACATGAGATTATTTCTAAGGTCTCCTTCAGCTTAAGTATTCTAAGATTCTAAGATGTAGAGGAAAAAACAAGCAGCCCATTAGGGGAAAAACCAAAGGCAACGAGATATTAAAATATGACTAGCAGGAAGAGTTGCTGAGCCAAAGAGAAGACAAAGATTTGAGATATAAAGTATCCCATAATCTTTTTTTTTTTTTCCCTGTGGACTGAACCCAGGACCTCATGCATGCTAAGCATGCGCTCTGCCACTGAACTATACTGTCTCCCTCTAGGTGGCAAGAATCCCATAATTTTTAACATTTAAAAATTTACTTAAGTTTAATTAAAACTGTGTTGGTGTAGAAAAGTAGAAAGCATAAAATACACAGTTTTGCTTTATTTTGGAATGAAGGAAATAAACTAAATATAACACACAGTTACTTAATAAATATGTCTTGTGCTATGAAGTCTTTGAGAGGCAATTGCAGCTTTATACAAAGAAAATTCCTAAATTATAGAATAATGGATAACTCAACATAGTCCTGGAAGTCCTAGCCATAGCAGTCAGGCAAGAGAAAGAAAGAAAAGGGATCCAAATTGGAAAAGAAGAGGTAAAAGTGTCATTATATGCTGATGACATGTTACTATATATAGAAAACCCTAAAAGGTCCACACAAAAGCTACTAGAGCTGATTGAAGAATTCAGCAAGGTAGCAGGTTACAAAATTAACGTTCAAAAATCGGTTGCATTTCTTTACACTAACGATAAATCAACAGAAGAAGAAAGTAAAGAAACAATCCCCTTTAAAATAGCACCCAAAGTAATAAAATATTTGGGAATAAATCTAACCAAGGAGGTGAAAGAATTATACACAGAAAACTATAAACCATTGATGAAGGAAATTAAAGAAGACTTTAAAAAATGGAAAGATATTCCATGCTCTTGGATTGGAAGAATCAATATTGTTAAAATGGTCACACTGCCCAAGGCAATCTACAGATTTAATGCAATCCCTATCCAATTACCCAGGACATATTTCACAGAACTAGAAAAAATCATAATAAAATTCATATGGAACCATCAAAGACCTAGAATTGCCAAAGCATTACTGAAGAGAAAGAAAGAGGCAGGAGGAATAACTCTCCCAGACTTCAGACAATACTATAGAGCTACAGTCATCAAGACAGCATGGTATTGGTACCAAAACAGACATATAGACCAATGGAACAGAATAGAGAGCCCAGAGATGAACCCACAAACTTTTGGTCAACTCATCTTCGACAAAGGAGGCAAGAATATACAATGGAATAAAGACAGTCTCTTCAGCAAATGGTGTTGGGAAAACTGGACAGCAGCATGTAAAACAATGAAGCTAGAACACTCCCTTACACCATATACAAAAATCAACTCAAAATGGATTAAAGACTTAAACATAAGACAAGATACAATAAACCTCCTAGAGGAAAACATAGGCAAAACATTATCTGACATACATCTCAAAAATTTTCTCCTAGAAGAAATAAAAGCAAGAATAAACAAATGGGACCTAATGAAACTTACAAGCTTCTGCACAGCAAAGGAAACCAGAAGTAAAACAAGAAGAAAACCTACGGAATGGGAGAAAATTTTTGCAAGTGAAACCGACAAAGGCTTGATCTCCAGAATATATAAGCAGCTCATACGACTCAATAAGAAAAAAATAAACAACCCAATCCAAAAATGGGCAGAAGACCTAAACAAGCAATTCTCCAAGGAAGACATACAAATGATCAAAAAGCACATGAAAAAAATGCTCAATATCACTAATTATCAGAGAAATGCAAATCAAAACTACAATGAGGTATCACCTCACACCAGTCAGAATGGCCGTCATTCAAAAATCCACAAATGACAAATGCTGGAGAGGCTGTGGAGAAAGGGGAACCCTCCTACACTGCTGGTGGGAATGCAGTTTGGTGCAGCCACTATGGAAAACAGTGTGGAGATTCCTCAAAAGACTAGGAATAGACTTACCATATGACCCAGGAATCCCACTCCTGGGCTTGTATCCAGAAGGAAATCTACTTCAGGATGACACCCACACCCCAATGTTCATAGCAGCACTATTTACAATAGCCAAAACATGGAAACAGCCTAAATGTCCATCAACAGGTGACTGGATAAAGAAGAAGTGGTATATTTATACAATGGAATACTACTCAGCCATAAAAACTGACAACATAATGCCGTCTGCAGCAACATGGATGCTCCTGGAGAATGTCATTCTAAGTGAAGTAAGCCAGAAAGAGAAAGAAAAATACCATATGAGATCGCTCATATGTGGAATCTAAAAAACAAAAACAAAAACAAACAAACAAACAAAAACAAAGCGTAAATACAGGACAGAAATAGACTCACAGACAGAGAATACAGACTTGTGGTTACCAGGGGAGTGGAGGGTGGGAAGGGTTAGACTGGGATTTCAAAATTGTAGAATAGATAAACAAGATTCCACTGTATAGCACAGGGAAATATACACAAAATGTTATGATAACTCACAGAGAAAAAAATGTGACAATGAGTGTGTATATGTCCATGAATGACTGAAAAATTGTGCTGAACACTGGAATTTGACACAACATTGTAAAATGATTATAAATCAATAAAAAATGTTAAAAAAAATTTAAGTTTAAAACATTTCTATCTACTGAGAGCCAGTAAGTCACAGGAAAAAAGAAAAGAAAAAAAAAAAAAACTAAACAAAGTCAACAAATTTGGAACAAACTCAAGCAAAGAATAAATTGATTATTCTTAATTTAATAGGAAAAAATATATTCATTCACTGCTTTTTAAAAATAGAGAAAACACTGTTTGTTAATCATTATTGCATTCATAACTGGCTTGAATTCAGACATACTAGGTAGGCTTCAGTCTTAATCCAACCCAGAGATCATGTGATCTGACCTACCTCTTAACTGGGGCAATAATTTCTTCCTCTGTGGCTTCTTGTCCAGATTGATTGAGATAAAACATATAAAATGTATATCTTAATCACTGGCACATAGTAAGGGCTGAAAAAAATGTTAAGTATCATATCAACTTTTCCCTCATTCACATTCAAATGTCCACTTTGAGGAGGGAAAACAAACATTTGAGTGTCAGAGATAAAAGAGGATGGAGGTACCAGAAGGCTAGAGGAAGAGCAGGGGCTGTAACTTGCCCATCTTCCTGGACCACTTAACAGGACCTATTTCTTCAACAAGATTCTTTGAAAGATCAGTTGCCTTTCAGCAACCCCCTTTTTGATCTGTGTTAAAAGCTTTTCTGAACTTACTTTCAAAAATAAAAGTTATTTTTTAAAAGAAACATTTACTTTCCTGTGGACTTTATTTTAGAGTATGCACCTGAGAAATATAAGACTGCGCAAGAGTCTTAGGGAGGAGTGATGACTAGCCATTAGCCTAAACAATGCTTTGTTATGAATAATACATTCGCTTGCCCTTTCTTTGGTTGGGTGAATAAAGCTCCTTAAAAGGAAAATTGAAACAAGGGTTTACTACTTACTTTTTTAGGTTTTTTTTCTTAGGTCCTATGAAATATTGTTTAGTCAGTGTCAGAAAAAGAGTCATCCTCACTGATTAAAATAAAGCTGTCACTTATTGAACTTGTGCCACATCCTTTATTCATCAAACTACATTTATCCTCCTAATGAGTCTGTGAAGTAGAATTATTATCTCACTTTACTGACAAGGCACTGAGAAGCAAAGTGACTAGTACGAGTTTACAGAGACAGAAAAAGAGATACTTGGAATCCAAACCTAAGTCATCACGGATTTATGCAAAAGGTTCCACTGCCCTAGCTAAAAGGGAGACCTAAACTGCAGGAGAGGAAAGAAATGATACCAAGACATGTAGTTTTCAAACATAAACCTAGATAATAAATTATTAACGGATTTTTAACTTGAATTTTCCTGAGACTTATTTTCAGTGCACATAATCAAGGGAGGAAAAATAATGAATGGAAAGTTTTAAATTTTCATTGCCAGGTTATATTTGATCTTGGGAAAAGGCAACCCTACTGAGGCCTGACAGAAATAATATGAAACATTTTAACTAATTTTAAATGGAATGAAAGAAATGTAGAACATAGTTGCCCATCGAATATTCTTGGGCTGTTAATCACATATGATTGATTTGAGGTGAGTTTTTTAGAGTGGTTTTAAAATTATTATTTACTTTCATTTTTGGTAAAAGACTGTAACCAACTGTGTTTTACGTAAAGCAACAGTCTCTCTAAGCAGGATCTCTCCTTTTGCTGTAAAAAATACACACCAAATAAAATATGCACATCAATTAGACATGGCAAATTGTGTAGCCTCTTAGAAAGACTTGCGTTACATTGGACCTTCTTATGATTAATGGGCACTCTGCGAACGAATTAGCCCAGATTCTGCCCAGGAGCACAGTACGGGCATCCCAGGAGGATGCAGTAGAACAAGTCTGAACGTGGAATATCTGTCTTCATCATCAAATACTGTTCAAAAGCAATTGGTTTTGAAGTACCCTTAAGACAGGGGTCACAAACTCCAGTGCCTCGAGGAGGAAGGCAGGTGATATAAATGAGTCAAGTGGGCTGGGTAGAAGAAAGCATTTGAAACATGGTGGTGACAAATGGCACCTGACACTTGGCTGTAGTGTCAGGGAGATGATCTGGAGCCATGGGATTATGGCAAACTGGCCATCAAAAGGGGCAGCAGCTTTTCAGTTTTGGTTGACTGAGGCCATTTGGGAATTGAGGGGGAATGCTCTCAGATCATCTGATTTTTAAACAGAAATTAGAATTTCAAATTTTGATGAATCATCTTCTAATGCTTCATGTTGACAATTCATTTTAAAAATGCTATTTTAGCCCGTTTTTAAACCTACTTATGGGACATATCTGGCCAGCTGGCTACCAGTTTGCCACTTCTGATTTAGGGAATTAAGGCAAATAGTCATAGAAGTAATACCTGAAATGATACCATAGTTTTGAATATTTATACCTTTATATTAGCCTTTATATACATTGAAAATGCACTTAAGTTGTGTTTTCCCAAAGCAAACGGGGAAGATGGTACCGACCTAGGGTTCTATGTGAAACCATAAAGTATATTTCTCAATATGTGAACTATACACTGCCTACTTCAGAATTAACTGAAGAGCTTATTTAAAATGTGCATGCTGGATTTGCATTAATTAGGTCTCAGGTGGCTCCTAGCAATCTGACTTTGTACAAACACCCTGATCCCAGATGATTCTAATACAGCCATTAATGTAGTGCCTCCCTTTGAGAATTTGCAGGCTATGTGGTCATTGCACCGCCAGCCTTAACTTCTGTATCTTCCCTATTCCCCCAGGCGGAGACAGCTGTGATTTAAAGAGGGTTAAATTTTGGATCCTTTGGGTTCCTGCTTGGTTGGGTGATCCAGAACACATCTGTGCTTTTGGGTCATTCAATTCCATAGTTACGGGTTGATACTTCATAATGACAAATGGCTGTCTCATTAGCTTGCAGTTTATGGTAGCTCAGTGTATGTCTTCATTTAGCTAATGTCTTAGTGGGTTATTTCCTCATGGCTCCCTACTGAGTATCAGTGTAATGTACCTGATCGGTGCCTAGTAAGTAATTTTTGATTGACTATTATAATGCATTAATTAGAACATCGTCAACTAGGCCTACCAGATCAACCGTCTGTGACTGAACTGAATAATCATTTACTTTAACTCACTAGGCATTTATTTAAGCCAATAATTTGACCAATTTTTAGCTCTCAGAAAATTATTTGATGACATTCGACCAAATGAACCCATCCTCAAAATGATTAATATAACTTCTGACCTTGCCTGCTCTTATGTCCAAAGTAAACATATTATTAGGAGTATATAACTCGTTACGCACTCTTACCCTGCATAAAAACAGTGTCTTGAAAGTGTTATCATCACACCATTTTAGACACTGGAAATACCAGCTATGGAAAATGCTGATAGACTGTGATGTTCAATAAACTACACATTTTAGCGTGCCTAGGGAAAACCACAATTGAAATGTAAATTGTCATTTTGCTTCAGTGAAAAAATGAACGAAAACGCAAATTTTCTTTTAAAAACATTGAGATCAGGAAAAGGTATTAGACCTGTGTCTTCTATCCGGTGTTCACAGCCCGTAATCAACAGCATTTTGGGTATGGGGCACAGTTTAAGAGATTATTCATCCCTTAGCCTGGACCACAAGTAGGGATGTTTCTTAAATTATTCCAAGCACTATTAGACAAAAGAAATTTTTTACCTCCGAGGTAACCTCCTCTAAAAGATAAACTGATACTTCCTTGCCCATCTTGTCTTTTTTCATCATTTCCGTTTTAGCCCAGTTAATGCAACCAGTTTTGAATTTCAAAATATTCAAATATGCTACTGGGGTTCTGGCCCCTGTCACGGGTCTTGAGTCCTCCCTCGCAGAGGTGAAGTAACATTAAATTTGTCACTGCCTCATCTAAGTCAGCAAGATGGCACTGTATAGTATCTTTAGAAATACTAAGAAGTCCACAGGGAAGAAGGTGAAAAGAAGGTCAGCTACTGACATAAAATCAGGCTTCCGATGTGACGACACTTCATCAGAGGCTTTGTAGCCTGCAAGTCAGCAGTGACTGAATCTACCTCCCAGCTGAAGCCAGACACGTCGATAAAGGAAGCCCCACCTGCACAGCAATAGATGAGCCATCAGCATCCCTCACTGACTGGAGACACAGGGCAGTTCCTTTTATAAAAGGAACTTAAAGCTATGAATGGCCTCTTTTATTTTCTGCTCCCTTCACCCCAAAGTGTTGACCTTTATTTTAATATCTGAAGAACCCATGAATGTATTATAACTTAGAGAAAGATAAAAATTAACCTTTGGTAGCCAGAGTCCTGAAAATTATACTTTGAAAAATTCCTGGAGAACTCAGTCTTCCAGTTATTAAGCAACTGAACTAAAACAAACTTGAGTTTTGCTGGAAACAAATATAGTAACAACTCTTCAAATAAATTTTCCTCCATAGAACACACTTAGCAAGAGTAGCTTAAAATAGAGTTAATAAAGTGGAACAGAAATTGCAAATTCTAATTTTTACTTTTGCCTCCTATTATGTAAATAGAGTTCATAGTCTTTAGAATCAATCAACCTTGATATGCTTCAATTAATACAATATAAAAACTTCCAAAAGATTTCTATGTTACTTAGAGGAATCAAGCATTAAAATATTCAGTGCATTTTTAAAGCTTGGATGAGATTTATTGTAACTATTATCTGATGCACTGATCCTTATTTTAGAAAAGAATCTCCACTCTAGATGAGAAGGGGGATTCCAAACGTCAGAGTCTAGGAAATTGTCTGTGATAAAATATTATTTTAGAAGTTAGAAAAAATAATTTTGACTACCCTCAGTGCAGAAATTAACTTGTATATTTACTGATGGGAAATTTCATGACAACAGCCAAGGTCAGTGACCAACAATTTGAGTTAATGAATAAGGATTAAGAGAAGAAAAATTAATTAGGTTAGGCTTGAGGAAAGCAAAGAACATAACTTCAGGCCAGTTATACCTAAACTTGATCAGATGCATGCCCTTCAAAAGAATAGTGCTTTCTGGGGCCTCACCCTCCACGGGCCCAAAGCAGTTTCTGAAGATTCTTGCTGAGTGGCCAGGCTGTAGGCAGATCTGTCTTCTGAGGCTGAGCAGTTTCTGTAGCTAGTCATGTAGGCTACCAAATAGATCAACGTGCACACAGTGTGACTGCTTAACCTCTCCACTCTGTGCAAAATTCATCTTGACCACCTGTGTCAGCCTTGTTTACTTGGGGGCGTTGGGAACTGGCACAAACATGCTGACTTCTGGCTACCACTTTTTCTGTAATACAGTCTTTCTTAAAAAAAAAAAAAAAAAGATCAGATATCCTACCATCCTCTTAATTGCTCAGGATCAAAATCCCAGTTATCTTTGACTTCTCTCTTAGGACTTCCCCAAACATCCAATCTGTATTCAAACCCATCATCCACACCTCTGAATTTTTTTGGCACCTACGCCTTCCTCTTCTTTCCACCACCACAAACCTAGCCTAGACCCTCGTTACGTCAA
This sequence comes from Camelus bactrianus, assembly GCF_048773025.1. Taxonomy (NCBI): domain Eukaryota; kingdom Metazoa; phylum Chordata; class Mammalia; order Artiodactyla; family Camelidae; genus Camelus; species Camelus bactrianus. The sequence continues at coordinate 94,781,519 of NC_133543.1, read as the reverse complement.
TTGGGCTTTTGAAACAGACTCTTAACTAGCCTGCCCTGCCCAAGGTTTCCATTTTATTCTGTTTTTCAGATTTGCTTGTGTGACTTCCCATGTTTATCATACCAAATGTTCCTTATTATTAGCCAAATAATTCTAAACTCTTTGATCTGCATTCAAAGCCATCTGTGTGGACCCTCAAGCTTAATGCAGTAACATTCAGTTCTACAGTGGAGTACTGAGCACATGCTATGAATGATTCTTAAATGAAGAGGACGCTATTCTCCTCAAAGAGTTTGTAGTCCCACTTCTTATAATAGAACCATGATGGTTACCAGGTGCTGAATCCCTTATGTGCATAATTTCATTTATAGAGATCTTCCAGTCCACATGGAATGCCTGTTTTTCTTCATGATTTTCTCACCATCGTTTGAATAGCCTCATGCCTGGAATGCTTCCTTCAAACATCTTTATTTAACACATATTTGTCTGGTGATACATTAACACATATAGCTGGAGATATTTAAGAAAAATTAAGTAAAGGCAAGAATCAACCTGGTAAACTCTTTTCTCTTCTTTAAGGGTGAAATTTCTGTGATCCTCACCACGATGTGGTAGGCCTTGTTCTGCATGGGGTGGGGGATTGAAGGCGGAAGAGATGAATGGTGGGACTAATCCCATTTAAAACACATGTTTAAGGACAACAACAATGATGACAATGGCTAAGATTTATCCAGCACTGATAATACATGTACTACTATCTGTTTAAAAATCTCACGATGATCCAGTGGGACACTATTATTATTCCCATGTTATTAATACTTGAGACATAAGGGAGGTGAGATAAGTTGTCAACATTTATGATGATGGTAAGTGTCAGAGCCAACTGATCCAAGACAATCCAATCCTAAGGCCTAAATGAATTGACCCACAGGATATCAGGGTGCTCTGGCCAAAAGATAGAGAAAGTGAATGCTGGGTAGATGCCCAATGAATTTCCATGTCAATTACCTCTCTGTCCCCAACCTCCTCACTTCTAAATCCACCCTCCACAACTACAAGAATGATCTAGCCAACAAGAAAGTCCAGCTTTGTCATTATCCTGATTAAACAATTTAATGGCTCCCACTGCTGGAGAGAGAAACCATTATTATACATTGCTCTCTAGTGAAATTTTACAAGGTGGTGTGTATCTTAACTGCCAGTTTAAGAAAACCTCCACACCAAATCTAAGCACTTGGTACAGAAGGAAAAGCTTATTTAGTGATTTGTTTTATTAGCCATTGTGAAGAGAATCCTCGTTGGATATTATTGATAGATGGCGTGCGAGGAAATTTAGTTTTTATCCACAGAAACCTGTCCTTGTTGTGGGGTGGGTATTACAGCAAAGTCAGGGGCAACCATGGAGGCAAAAGGGTGGATTGGTTAAACACGAGAGCTTTGGAGCCAGAGTTTGGAATCACAGCACTATGACTCTTGCAGCCTTATTTGCAGCAGCCTCAAGGGCGATTTGAGGAAAACGTCTTTCTCACAGATTTGCTGCAAGGACTGAGTGAGAAACATATTAAAGGGCTTAAAACAATGGCTACATAGAAATTCCCAAGCAAGTGATAGCTATTACATATCATTCAAGTTTTCATTGTTCTATACTTGTTACATTAATTACAGTGGCTCAATTCAAGTAGTAATTCACAAATGTTGTTGGAAAAAACAAACAAGCACCATAAGAAAACATGGGGAAAAAAGAGTCCCTCTCCCAGAGGAAATCATTGTTAAGATTTCCTGTTTGTCCTTCTATAATTTTTCTGTGTGTAGAAAAATATACCTGTGCTTTTGAGAAACATAAATGATAGCATTTATAATATAGTTTCACACCTTGCCCTTTTTTCCTGTGAGGATTTTCTCATATTGACACACATAAATTTACTAAATTACCTTTAATGGCTATGCAGTATTTCAACATGTAAATGTGGCATAACTTATTTAATAAGTCCTCTATTGATAGGCATGTATTTGGTCTTCATTTTCTACGACAAAACACATTTCAATGAATATTCTTGTATGATTACTTCTATAGAATTCATTTATATAAGTACAATTGCTGGGTCAAATGGTAAATGCATGTGAAGTCTTTATAGCTCTTGTTCAACTGCCTTCTGAACAGGCTGAAAGAATTTATACTCTTAATCAGCTGTAGTACAGAGAAGTTATTTAAGTTATTCCAATTTTCTTAAGCCAGTTTTTCTCACTGTCCCAGAAAACCCCAAGCTAATTTCCTGCCTCTGTTCCTATAATTTTGTCTTGCTCCTAGCCTAGAATTACCTTTCTTCTCATTTGTCTATTTAAATCCTACCTATCTGCATTAGTAGGACACACTCGGTTGTAAGTAACAAAATTCATATGAAATTAGCTTAAGGAAAATTAAAAGGGGAGGGTTCAAAAACTGTTAAAAGGATTCTAGGTAGTTCACAGGACAGAAAGATGAGCTGCAGGTTCTAGGGCAGTTCCAGAGACCTAGGACTGAAGCCCGCACATACTCCTCTAATTATCCACTTCCAACTCCACAATCTCTGAATGATTTCATTCTCTAATACGGTAGCCTGGTAGGTCTCCTAACTGTCAAAATGTGAAAATTTACATAAAAGGTAGCACATTTTAAACATGAAGCTTCAAAAGATGTTTTGCAACTTCTGGCTTTCCCTACTTTTGGTGTCTCCTCAACTATCATTAGATGAAATTCAATGAAGAATTTCAAAAAACACTGACAGAATGTCCAGAAAAATCATTCCTCTCGAATATAAGGGAATCAGAATTCCACTGTCATTCTTTATAATAATGTCTTTTAAGTGAAAGTTGTCCATCAGCAATTTCAGGATTATTTTTTTCCCCACCTGCCTAACATTTTGGAAGTGCCCCTTCCTCACGCTCTCCGTGGTGCTGAATCACCCTCCACTTTAGAGTTATTTGAAAAGTGCTAGGAGGGAAATTAGGGAATAAAGAAAGTGTTGAGGAACAAAAGAAAATATTTTTGTTTTGTCAGTTTTTAAACACTGTCAATTACCAGCAAAAAAAAAAAATCACAATTAACCTTGGCCAAACTGAAAGAGAATAAACAATATTGTGGGAAACATTGTTGTCTGTGCAAATGTCCCCATACACAAGCAAGGTCACGTGGGGTAGTGGGCAGATCACCACTGGGCAGAGATGGGATAGGTCAACTACCATTCTCAGTTGACATATATCAAATTATACACAGATTTCCTTTATTTTTACTTTTATATCATGATGGGAAAATTGTAGAATTAAAGCAATAATAGTCTCACAATTCACAGAGATGTGTTTAAGTATATTTTGTAGTTTTATAATGATTCCAAGAATTATGGTTTTTACTATTTGGCAAATTGTGTGTCCACCCATGATACAGTCATTTTTGTTTTACATAACTATATTGTTGGGTATTGAATTATTTTGTGTAATATTTTATTTCTTATTTTTTCAGCTTAACACTAAACTGTTTTGATATTTGTCCTTTGAATGCACTAAATTACTTCCCATTAATCTTTAAAAATAATTCAAGATAATGTGGAAAGCTACTGTTTGTTTTAGGGAAGATTTTAAGTCAGTAAAATTTAATAAATCTAGAAGTAGATTTCTAGAAATAAACTTTCATCTGAAAATATTTTATTGGTAAAAATTAGGATATATTATCTTGGAAATCTTTGCTCTAAATCTTTCTATCCTTCTCTCTTCCCCTCCCCACCTCCCTTCTCCTCGCTCTCAAAATTTTAAGAAATGTCTAGGAGTTTACATCTCAGCTACAAGAAGGCTGAAGTCCCTGGTAAGGATTAAACAAATACAACATCAAATCTTTATTCTCATGGAAATGTTTCAAGTTAAAGTTATTTAGGAAATATGAAATGTGTTGCCATAATTATCCATGTAAGCACTACAGATTTATCACACATATTTAGTGTGCTGTACACATCTAAAGAGTGGGTTGATTACCCTGAAGAATCCAATTATACCCTGAGCATTTTGTGTGCACCCGTGATCAGTGTTGATCAGTTTTACAAATAACACAATTAGGCTAAAACCTATGCCAAGTCCAAGGTCTTCTCTGGTTTAACCATCAGCAACAACTAGTTGTTGACCTCTCTCCTCCTTTGCCTTACAGAGAACAACCTTACTAGTTGCTCTTCCAGTCTCTTTGGTTGGTTCCTTTGTTCCATTCTGTTCTTGACTTTCTCTTTCTTAATGGTCTTGTCCCATATTTTGGGCTTTAAATCCTGCATATGCTGATAACCTTCATATTTACATCTTCTGCCCAGACCAGCCTTTTCAACTGCAATTTTATACATTCAAATGACTACTTGATATCTCCACTTAAGGGCTCAACAAGCATCTGAAACTCAATAGATATAGAACTGAATCTTCTTGATCCGTCCCCATTATCACTCTACCTGTTTGCCCACAGTCTTTTAATCTGTGGTAGTTTTTTTTTTTTTTAATGGCCACTGCTCTTTGTTATTCATCCTGTGAAGAAGTATGGTGTAGGTTCCCTCCCCTTTAACCTGGCTGGGCGTGGTGACTGCTTTAACCCAGCAGAGTACATTCAGTAGAAGCAAAGCGCCATGATTTCTGAAATGAGGTCATGAAAGACTACACAACTTCTGCCTGGTTCTCTTGGAAAACCTCCTCTTGGCATGTTCACTCTTGGGATGTTCAATCTGCTGACTCCTTTGGAATTCAGCCTCCATGCTGTGAGCAGCTCAGCCACATGGAGAGACCAGGTGTAACTGCTCTGGTTGATCTAGCCTTTCAGTCATCCCAGCCCAGATGCCAAACACATGAATGAAGGAACTTCCAGATTATTCCAGGCTCCAGCCAATCAAGTTGCCTGCAGCTTTTCATGCCATCCCAGCCAGGGTCCCAGACATCATGGAGCAAAGACAAGTCATCCCCACAGTGCCCTGTCTGAATTCCTGACTCAGAATCCTAGAGCATAATAAAGCTGTTGATGTTTTACAATACTTGCTTTGGAGTGGTTTGTAAACCCAGCAACTGAAAACCGACATGCTATCTCAGTTGAAGGCAATTTTATCTTTCTAGTTGCACAGATAGAAAAAAAAAGCAATACCTTTTTGTCTCATGTCACATCCAAATCACCTACAAATCCTGCTGATTCCACCTTCAAAATATATTCAGAATTGGACCACTTCTCACCATCTCTGCTGGCTGGATCTCCATCTCCTGATTGGATTTCTGCAATAGCCTTTTAACGGATCTTTCGGCTTCTGCCTTTATTCCTGCCTCCTCTCCCACCAACAGTCTACTCCCAACAGAACTGCCAGAATGAGTCTTTAAAATATGTCAGATTATGTCACTGCTCTGTCAAATGCCCTCCCACCCTGCAGTGGCTTCCTATCTCATTCAGGGTAAGAACAAAAGTCCTTAAAAAGGCCCACGTGATCTTTATGATTTCATCCATTTTCTCTCTCTAATCTTTCTTCCCTCTTTTCTCCCTCCCCTCTCTCTGCTTCAGCCATACTTCCTTCCTTACTGCCCCTTGAAAGTGCCAAGCATGCTCCTAACTTGGGCCCTTTGCACTGGCTGTTTCCTCTGCATGGGACACTCATCACCACTTTCCAGTTGGCTACTTCGCTCACCTCTTCCTGGTCTCAACTCAACGTCAGTCACCTTCTTGACGGAAGCTTACCAGGATCACCTACTTATTTTTTTTGTTGTTGTTATTATTATTATTATTTTTAACATTTTCTATTGATTTATAATCATTTTACAATGTTGTGTCAAATTCCAGTGTTCAGCACAATTTTTCAGTCATTCATGGACATATACACACTCATTGTCACATTTTTTTCTCTGTGAGTTATCATAACATTTTGTGTATATTTCCCTGTGCTATACAGTGGAATCTTGTTTATCTATTCTACAATTTTGAAATCCCAGTCTAACCCTTCCCACCCTCCACTCCCCTGGTAACCACAAGTCTGTATTCTCTGTCTGTGAGTCTATTTCTGTCCTGTATTTACGCTTTGTTTTTGTTTGTTTGTTTGTTTTTGTTTTTGTTTTTTAGATTCCACATATGAGCGATCTCATATGGTATTTTTCTTTCTCTTTCTGGCTTACTTCACTTAGAATGACATTCTCCAGGAGCATCCATGTTGCTGCAGACGGCATTATGTTGTCGGTTTTTATGGCTGAGTAGTATTCCATTGTATAAATATACCACTTCTTCTTTATCCAGTCACCTGTTGATGGACATTTAGGCTGTTTCCATGTTTTGGCTATTGTAAATAGTGCTGCTATGAACATTGGGGTGTGGGTGTCATCCTGAAGTAGATTTCCTTCTGGATACAAGCCCAGGAGTGGGATTCCTGGGTCATATGGTAAGTCTATTCCTAGTCTTTTGAGGAATCTCCACACTGTTTTCCATAGTGGCTGCACCAAACTGCATTCCCACCAGCAGTGTAGGAGGGTTCCCCTTTCTCCACAGCCTCTCCAGCATTTGTCATTTGTGGATTTTTGAATGACGGCCATTCTGACTGGTGTGAGGTGATACCTCATTGTAGTTTTGATTTGCATTTCTCTGATAATTAGTGATATTGAGCATTTTTTTCATGTGCTTTTTGATCATTTGTATGTCTTCCTTGGAGAATTGCTTGTTTAGGTCTTCTGCCCATTTTTGGATTGGGTTGTTTATTTTTTTCTTATTGAGTCGTATGAGCTGCTTATATATTCTGGAGATCAAGCCTTTGTCGGTTTCACTTGCAAAAATTTTCTCCCATTCCGTAGGTTTTCTTCTTGTTTTACTTCTGGTTTCCTTTGCTGTGCAGAAGCTTGTAAGTTTCATTAGGTCCCATTTGTTTATTCTTGCTTTTATTTCTTCTAGGAGAAAATTTTTGAGATGTATGTCAGATAATGTTTTGCCTATGTTTTCCTCTAGGAGGTTTATTGTATCTTGTCTTATGTTTAAGTCTTTAATCCATTTTGAGTTGATTTTTGTATATGGTGTAAGGGAGTGTTCTAGCTTCATTGTTTTACATGCTGCTGTCCAGTTTTCCCAACACCATTTGCTGAAGAGACTGTCTTTATTCCATTGTATATTCTTGCCTCCTTTGTCGAAGATGAGTTGACCAAAAGTTTGTGGGTTCATCTCTGGGCTCTCTATTCTGTTCCATTGGTCTATATGTCTGTTTTGGTACCAATACCATGCTATCTTGATGACTGTAGCTCTATAGTATTGTCTGAAGTCTGGGAGAGTTATTCCTCCTGCCTCTTTCTTTCTCTTCAGTAATGCTTTGGCAATTCTAGGTCTTTGATGGTTCCATATGAATTTTATTATGATTTTTTCTAGTTCTGTGAAATATGTCCTGGGTAATTGGATAGGGATTGCATTAAATCTGTAGATTGCCTTGGGCAGTGTGACCATTTTAACAATATTGATTCTTCCAATCCAAGAGCATGGAATATCTTTCCATTTTTTAAAGTCTTCTTTAATTTCCTTCATCAATGGTTTATAGTTTTCTGTGTATAATTCTTTCACCTCCTTGGTTAGATTTATTCCCAAATATTTTATTACTTTGGGTGCTATTTTAAAGGGGATTGTTTCTTTACTTTCTTCTTCTGTTGATTTATCGTTAGTGTAAAGAAATGCAACTGACTTTTGAACGTTAATTTTGTAACCTGCTACCTTGCTGAATTCTTCAATCAGCTCTAGTAGCTTTTGTGTGGACCTTTTAGGGTTTTCTATATATAGTAACATGTCATCAGCATATAATGACACTTTTACCTCTTCTTTTCCAATTTGGATCCCTTTTCTTTTTTCTCTTGCCTGACTGCTGTGGCTAGGACTTCCAGGACTATGTTGAATAGGAGTGGTGATAGTGGGCATCCTTGTCTTGTCCCAGATTTTAGTGGGAAGCTTTTGAGTTTTTCACCGTTGAGTACTATGCTGGCTGTAGGTTTGTCATATATAGCTTTTATTATGTTGAGATATGTTCCCTCTATACCCACTTTGGCGAGAGTTTTTATCATAAATGGGTGTTGAATTTTATCAAATGCTTTTTCTGCATCGATCGAGATGATTATGTGGTTTTTGTCCTTTCTCTTGTTGATGTGATGTATTACACTGATTGATTTGCGTATGTTGAACCAGCCTTGTATCCCTGGGATGAACCCCACTTGGTCATGATGTATAATCTTTTTTATGTGTTGTTGGATTCTATTTGATAAAATTTTGGTGAGGATTTTGGCGTCTATGTTCATCAGTGATATTGGCCTATAATTCTCTTTTTTTGTAGTGTCTTTGCCTGGTTTTGGTATCAGGGTGATGGTGGCTTCATAGAATGAGTTTGGGAGTATTCCCTCCTTTTCAATCGTCTGGAAGAGTTTGAGAAGGACTGGTATGAGTTCTTCTTTGTATGTTTTGTAGAATTCCCCGGTGAAGCCGTCCGGTCCTGGACTTTTATTTGTAGGGAGGTTTTTAATTGCTATTTCTATTTCCTTTCTAGTGATCGGATTGTTCAAGTGTTCAGATTCTTCTTGATTCAGTTTTGGTGGACAGTATGTTTCCAGAAACTTGTCCATCTCCTCTAGGTTATCCAGTTTGGTTCCATATAGTTTTTCATAATATTCTCGTATGATATTCTGTATTTCTATTTTGTTGTAATTTCTCCATTTTCCTTTCTTATTTTGCTAATTTGTGCTCTCTCTTTTTTCTTCTTTGTGAGTTTGGCCAGAGGTTTGTCGATTTTATTTACTTTTTCAAAAAACCAGCTTTTGGTTTGGTTGATTTTTTCTATGGTCTTGTTAATCTCTATTGTATTTAATTCCTGTCTGATCTTTATTATTTCCTTCCTTCTGCTGCTTTTTGGGGCTTTTTGTTCTTCTTTTTCTAATTCATTCAGGTGGTGGGTTAAATTGTTTCTTTGAGATTGTTCTTCTTTTTTGAGGAAGGCCTGTATCGCTATAAACTTCCCTCTTAGCACTGCCTTTGCTGTGTCCCATAGGTTTTGAGTGGTTGTGCTTTCATTATCATTTGTCTCAAGGTATTTTTTAATTTCAGCTTTGATTTCCTCATTGATCCATTGTTTTTTCAATAACATATTGTTTAATCTCCATGCTTTCCTTTTTTTCTCCTTTGTTTCTCTGTTGTTGATTTCCAGTTTCATGGCATTGTGGTCAGTAAAGATGCTTGAGATAATGTCTATCTTCTTAAAATTGTTGAGGTTTCTTTTGTGCCCAAGTACATGATCGATCCTGGAAAATGTTCCATGTGCACTTGAAAAGAATGTATATCCTATTTTTGGGGGGTGTAATGCTCTGAAAATATCCACCAAATCTAGTTTTTCTATTGTAGTATTTAATTTCTCTGTTGCCTTGTTTATTTTCTGTCTGGAAGATCTGTCTAGTGATGTTAATGCAGTGTTAAAATCTCCACCTATGATTGTATTCCCATCAATATCCCCCTTTATCTCTGTTAGTAATTCTTGTATGTACTTAGGTGCTCCTATATTGGGTGCATATATATTAACGAGTGTAATATCCTCATCTTGTATCACTCCTTTAATCATTATAAAATGTCCTTCTTTATCTTTCTTTATGGCCTTTGTTTTAAAGTCTATTTTGTCTGAAATCAGTACTGCAACACCTGCTTTTTTGGCTTTTCCATTTGCATGGAATATCCTTTTCCATCCTTTCACTCTCAATCTATATGTGTCCTTCTCCCTAAAGTGGGTCTCTTGTATGCAGCATATTGAAGGTTCTTGCTTTATTATCCAGTCTGCCACTCTGTGTCTTTTGACTGGAGCATTTAGTCCATTAATATTTACAGTAATTAATGATAGATGTGTGTTTATTGCCATTTTGAACTTATCTTTGCAGTTGAATTGGTATATCCTCTTTGTTCCTTTCTTCTTCCTTTTGTGGTTTGGTAATTTTCCTTTGTATTATCATGGATTTTATTTAATTTTTGTGACTCCTTTGTAAATTTTTGGCTTGTGGTTACCCTTTTTTGTAAATCTATCAACCCATTACTATAACTGTTTTTATTAAACTGATAGTAACATGATCTCAAACCCATCCTACTGTTAAAAAATTTAAAAAAGAAAGAAAAAAATATTCTATATTTCCCTGCCTCCCTCTCCCACTCTCAGTGATTTGTATGTCTTCTTTTATAATTTCATGTTTACTTTATTTGTAATTCATGAGTTATCACCTTTCCAGTTGTGTGTTTCTCATTTCTGTAGCATCCTGCTGCTTTTCTATTTAGAATAGCCCTTTCAATATTTCTTTTAGCATGGGTTTAGTGTTGCTAAACTCCTGCAGCTTTTTTTTTTGTCTGTGAAACTCTTTATTTCTCCTTCTATCCTCAAGGATAGCCTTGCTGGATAAAGGATCCTAGGCTGCATCTTTTTTTCATTCAGGGCTTTGAATGTATCTTGCCACTCCCTTCTGGCCTGTAGTGTTTGTGTAGCGAAATCAGCTGAGAGCCTTATGGGGGTTCCCTTGTAACTTACTCTTTGCTTTCCTCTTGCTGCCTTTAGAATCATTTCTTTATCCTTGACTCTGGCCATCTTGATTATGATATGTCTTGGTGTGGGTCTATTTGGGTTCTTCCTGTTTGGGACCTTCTGAGCTTCCTGTACTTGGATATCTGATTCCTTCTTTAATTTTGGGAAGTTTTCAGTCATGATTTCTTCAAAAACCTTTTCAATCCCCTTTGATCTTTCTTCTCCTTCTGGGACCCCTATTATGCGAAGATTGGGACGCTTTATATTATCCCTTAGGTCCCTTATGCTATTTTCATTATTTTTTATTTGCTTCTCTTGTAGTTCTTCTGAATGGGTGCTTTCTATTGCCCTGTCTTCTAGATCACTAATTCGTTCCTCTGCATTATCTAGTTGGCTTTGCACAGCTATTAGATCATTCCTCATCTCTGTCAATGAGTTTACCCATTCTACTTGGCTCTTCTTTATAGCTTCAATTTCATTTTTGACATATTTTATATCTCTAAACACTATCTCTTTTAATTCCTTCAGCAATTCGATCACTCCTTTTTTGAAATCTTGATCTAGTAGGCTATTGATGTCTATTTTGTTGATCTTTCTTTCAGGGGATTTCTCTTGTTCTTTTAATTGGGAAAGGTTTTTCTGCTTCTTCATCTTGCTCATACCTCTTTGGCACTGTGGTTTATGGAGTATCAGTTGTTTATTTTGGTCCTTAAGGATTTTATCTATCTGATGCCTATTTAGGAATAGAACTTAGGAAAAAAAGAAAAAAAAAATAAGAGAGAGAGAAAGAATTTTAAAAGAAGGGAGAAAGAGGGTTTGAAAACAGCGTATAATGAATAATAGAAGAGTGAGTTGAAGCAGAGTATTAATCGGGTTGAGACGTCCTTTTAAAACCCTTACAAAAAAGGGGGCGGGGGAGATGAACAGATGTATTTGAAACCTGTGTCTAATCAACAGCAGGACATCAAAACCCAAGAGAAATAGAAATGAATTAAGAAGTAAAGATTAAGAGAGTAATAGAAAATAGAACAGGTAAAAACAGATTAAAAAAAAAAAAAAAGGGGAGGGGGGTGTTTGTCGGTGTTCTCCTGGAGTCTGTGTGCTTTTAATGTGAAGTCTTTCTGTCTTCGTCCTGTTTTGGAAGCTCAGCTTGCTGTTTTCAGGGGCCCTCCGTTGGCGCCCTCTTCTGTGCTGCTCCCAGCACCTGTGGGCAAGCAGATCGCGCCTCCTCCTAACACTGGGTCAGGTGCAGCTCTCTGCTGTGGGCGGGCGGGTCGCTGCCCCTCCGGATGCCGCAGTCAGATGTTGCAGACTGGCCGGGTAGGAGGGCGGGTCGTGCCCCCTCCCAGCACCTCGGTCAGGGGCTGTGTTCCTGCCCGAAAGGCGGGGGGCCGCTCTCGCTCTACCTGTGCCGCCGCCGGTAGCTCCGCTGCTCTGTGCGCTGCGTGCTCCGCCCTGGTCGGCGCTCCGCGGGTGGGCTCGGGGAAGACCGAGGGACAGCCTTGTCCCTGCTCCGAGCCAGAACCCAGCTCCTTGTTTGTCTTTGTGGAGCAAGTTCTCTGAGGGACCAGGATGGAAGGATCCTATCTGCCCCGGGCTGCAGGCCAGTCTCAGTCTGGCCTTTGAGGCTGCTAAGCCCTTCAGTGTGGATGCAGGTTTCGCCCCCGCCCCCGCCTGAGTGCTCAGCGCGGAGGATATGGCGGGTGTGCCTGAGCCCCGCCTCTCTTCCCCCGAAAACTTTCCGCGGGTTTTCAGAGATGGGGGTGTGCACCCTTCCCTCGAGAGCACATCAACCTTGCTGTTTTATGGAGGGCCCAGGTTGTTCTGCCCTGTGCACCCACAGCCACGGCGCGCAGCCCCTTGCGTTCCCCCGGGGCTGACTCCGTGCAGCCACTTCCGTCCTCCGCCCGGCTTGTGCAGCCTGGCCCTGCCCGCCGCTGCCGGCCCGCGTCTCAGGCTGGGTGTCGGGGGGACACTCTGTGCCCGTTTAACTTAGTTCTGTTAGTCAAGGGCCGCTCTGTACAGACGGGATCACCTACTTATAATAGGTGCAACCCTCTGCTACCACCAGCACTCAATCCTCCTTATCTTGATTTAATTTATCTTCTCTTTTCTTCCATAGCCCTTAGCACTTTTTCACATACTAGGTAGTTTCATCATTTAAGTTGCTTAGTTTTATTGCCTTTTGTCTTTATTTACTAGAATTGAAGCTCCGAAAGCAGATATTTGTCTGCTTTGTGCTTTAAGTACCTCAAGCCCCTGAAACAGTGACTGACACATAGTAAATTCTCAATAAATATTTGTTGAGTAAATAAATGCAGGAGAACTAGAAGTTCGATCTCCTAGTACTTGCAGAAATTTATGTTTTGTAAATTGAGAAATACAAAATAGTCACATTTTATCTGGTTTGAAGGAAACATGTTAATAAAACTAATATAAATTTTTAATAAGTAATTCGTTTTTAAATGTCTACTTTATCAAAGAGGACAGTTCCTTTCTTATTTAGGCTCAATCCAAAATGAATGCAGAAACAAAATATAAATTTACCTGAATATATTTTAGATGCCTTTATGTCTACTTCATATCCTTCCCCCAAATACTTTATAAACAGTGCAAAGTAAATGACATTAACTCATTATTAAAAATACAATAAAGCTGGGAAGTGATAATAAATATCTCTAATTTTGAAAAAAACTACATTCAGTGTTCTTCATCTGCGCTTTCACCTGTACTTAGATTTTCATTGTCAAGATACATGGAAAACTTAAGTGCATCAGATTTCATTGTTTAGCAGGTACAGACTGACTAGAGCTTGAAAAAAAAAGCAGTGGAAAAATCAAATTTGGCTGGTACCCAAAATGATATTTAAGGGAACTAGACAGACTCCACTGAAAAGTGATGTGAAGGAGTCCTACGGAGAGCACAATCAAGGAACTAGATGACTGCTGTTTTGTTTTTGAATTTAGAAATACTCATGCAGCAAGGAAAACAGTAAGTCAAACTGTTTTCACACTGTAGGTCACAACACCTGAATGTGCTTGGAATTGAATTTAGTGGGTCTTAGCATGCATTAAAAGAAAAAGAGCATGAGAGCAAGAGAGGGGGAGAGAAAGAAGAGCAGAAGGACCTGAGTGTGTTGCAAAGAGTAAGAATAGTTGTGTTTCAGTTGTGTGTGTGTGTGGACAGGGCTTGAGGTACCATGTGTTCGTAAATATATTTTTACTGCAGGTCATGATCAAAAGTTTGTAAGTAAATGCAGTAGAATATTTCTGAATAAAACTATTAAGCAGACTTGTAACAATTATGGGAGGTCAAGCCACATGTATTTCATAATATCCTCATTTAAAATATATGGTTTTAGACAGAGGCTAATGAGTGGTTTTCAAATCTTAGCACACATAAAACTCCTGGGAGGAGGGGTGGGACATAGGGGAGGGGCACAGTCACCTATAAAGTGTCTGATTTAGTAGGGTCAGGGGTAGGACAGAGGAGGAAGCTTTGAGTTTAACAAGCCCCCAGGTGATTCTGATGTGGGTGGCCCTCTGCCCATGTGAAGAGCCACACCAGGCAACAGCACAGGTAGCAATGTAATTACAAATGTCTTGAGTTCAAATTAACCCATATCTTCCTAATCCACACCTAACAAATATTCCTAAATTCCCAGTTTTCTTTTTTAATGAAGCACCTTGAAGTCATGAGCCTCAGTTTGAGAAACTATTAAAAAAAAAAAAAAGATAGGAAAAGGAAAAGAAACAAGATGATTGTAAATCTTGCAGTTAACAGGGTGATTGCAAGGGGGTGTGAGAAAAGTGAGGGTCGGGGTGATCCAGTGATTCTTTGTTAATAAAACCAACTAGTTTTACCTCTAGAGCCCCTAATAGAGGGTACTGAAAATTCATCACTACATCAATTTCTATTAAAAAAATAAATAAGTAAACTCTAATTCAAAAAGATACATGCACCCACCTCAATGTTCATAGCAGCACTATTTACAATAGCCAAGACATGAAAGCAACCTAAATGTCCATTGACAGATGACTGGATAAAGAAAATGTGGTATATATACACAATGGAATATTACTCAGCCATTAAAAAAGAATGAAATAATGCCATTTGCAGCAACATGGATAGACCTAGAGAGTATTATACTAAGTGAAGTAAGTCAGAAAAAGACAACTATCACATGGTATCACTTATATATGGAATCTGAAAAAATGATACAAATGAACTTATTTACAAAACAAGAATAGACTCACAGATGTCGGAAAAAACTTGTGATTACCAAAGGGGAAAGATGGGGAGGGATAAATTAGGAGTTTGGGATTAACAGATAGACACAATAACATATGAAATAACAAGGACTTACTATATGGCACAGGGGAACTATATTTAATAACTTGTAATAACCTGTAGTGAAAAAGAATCTGTAAAAGGATATATATGTATAACTGAATCACTTGCTTATATACCTGAAACTAACACAACATTGTAAATCAACTATACTTCAATAAAAAGTTGTTTTGGAAAAAAAAAAAAACAAGTAAAGTTGAAGAATTATTTAGAAGACATTTTTTGGTTATCAAATTTTAGACTGAGCGCACTGAACAAAAAAAAAAACTTTAGAACTAATGATAGGGCAAAATCAACAAGGGTTGTTATAAAGTTTACAGATTCTTGTAGGCATGTGCTTTTCTAGATAAGATATATGCCTTTTCAAATACAAAAAACAGCTGAGGTTTCTTTCTTTAGAGTAAATGACCAAAAGAGTTGGTGGCACTAAGATGACAAATTGTCTGACAAACTCCCAATCCTTTCCGAAGAATGCATAAGAAAATGAAAATACAATAATTAAAGAAATCAAGAACATTAAAAAAAGAGAAAAAGCAAGTCTTTTAGATATGTGTCAGTTATTAGTGACTAATCTAAAAAATCACCAATCAGTAAAATTTCTGAAATGGAAAAAAATAGTGGCCTAGAGTCTTCACCTTCTCCCTCTCCTTCACCCACATCCATCAGTATATTTTATGTTTATTTACACCAAAAACAACAAATGTTTTGAAGTCATCTGTTGAAAGTATTAGTGTCTTTCTGAAATCTTGTTCCCAAGGTATTTCATTAATTTTCCTTTGGGCCTAAGCCAATGATTCTTAAATTTTAGTGTAAATAACAATCTCTTGGAATACTACTTAGAATGCATTCCTTGAGGAGCCCAGCCTTCTCTAAGAGATTCTGGTTCGATAGGATTTGAATATAGCCAGAAGCCTGCATTTTTAATCACACCTTGGAAAATACTACTGTAAATGTTTCAGAGAGAATAGCTCTTCACATTTGTCAGAAAGAGTTGATACTTGTGATTGAAAAGAGAAACTCCAATGCAGTGATGTCTCAGTCAGGAAGAGTTTTTATATTGCTGTTGTTCTTGATATGTATATAATACTAAAATGTAAGTATCCTGCTTGCATTTCACAGCACCACAGTATTGCGCCTTTAAACTAACCATCAATCACCTAAGAACTGCGCTACAGAAAGGGTGGTGCCCACACCCACCCAGTAGAATCAGCATCACGGGGAGTATGTTAACAGCGCAGAACCTCAGTCTGCCCTAGACCTTCAAAATCCCAACTTGCATTAACAAGATCCTCATGTTTGAGATGCATGGCTCTAGCAGATTCTAAGTCTAAATGTGACTTTCTGGCTCACTTTTAATTTCACTATTTCACATTTTAATCTAAGTCTAAATATGACTTTCTGGCTCACTTTTAATTTCACTATTTCACATTTTAATCCAAAAGGATGAAAGATTTTAAGTACAAGAGAAAACAAGGTTATTAAGGGGAGAGGCATCTAGAGGGTCTCAAACTGCGTCTGTGACTGATTAACTCTTAAACCAGATGGCGACTGGTTGTCATGGGATCTTATTTGAGATCCCAGTGCCTTGTAGATCACACTGATCTGAGATCCCGGTACCTTATAATTGTATTCATTTGTCTCGCATCTTCCCTGTAAGCTTCCTGTGAGCAGGATCATGTCTTACATATTTAAATCCTCAGTGCCTAGCCTAATGCCTAACCCAAGGAGGTGCTCTAAAATACCTAAATGAAAAAAAAAAAAAAAAAGCCAAATACTTATGCGTTATAACCACCCTTCAAGTTCAAGTGTAAGGCTTCTCGCCTCCATAAAGATTTCTTTAGTTATTTCACCTACCATGATCTCCACCTGCTCCAAGTAAATACCACTTACTTGACCTTTAATGCACTCACACAGGATTTCGTTGATCAATTATCTTTATTTTGTATCTCACTTATTACCCTACCAAAACTGTAAGAAGCTGCTTTTTATATATTTCATACTGCTTGTCAGAGTAGGCATTCAAATATTGGTTACTACCGAGCAATCTTAAAATTGAAAAAGACATTAAAATGAGAAAAATCTACAAGTTTTGATATTCCTTCAGGTATCATTCTAAATTGCCAAAATTACTTCTAGAGAGGACAATAGTTAAACAGCTCCTCCAGCTGTGACCTGTTTATCTTAAGTAAAACTTTTAATTTTCAAATGGTTAGTTGTACCTTCAGTCAACTCAATTCTAATTTCTCTTATGACAGTAACTTATACTTCTCTATGTTGAGCATATATAAAATGGTTACTCTATATAACAGATTAATTCATAACCAAAATAAATGTCTAGCTAGAGATCACTTTAGGGAAATATGTAGAAATTTATAGTTTGTATGATGTCCGTGATAGTGTCACATACAGGCGAATATTTCCATTTTAAAGCTAATTGCAGAAATATTGCCCAATAGTGCACTCGTGGTGTTGAATGTTTTAACTCCTGGAATCATAACTGCATTGTCAACAACAACATAGCTGTCCCAGTGTTTTGATGAATCATTATTTCAGCTCTTGTAGTTTTAAAACGCACTTTAGGCTCTTACCCAAATCATCTCTAACTGTCCTATAGATGGCAGCATTGAGCAATATATTTGGTAAGCTTCCTTTCTTGGTTTCTGTAAATTTTCACTTAGGAGTGAATTTTTCATACAGTATATTTAACTGCAGTACACCACAAGACTAATTTCACATATGGTGACAGGATAATACTTGTACCTGCTCAAAATTACTTCAGTCAGTTTCCACAAAAGCATCTCTTTCTAGTCTGTATATGAACCAAATACGGATTTCCAGAGTTAACCGACTAATTAAAAAAAATGTAAAGGACAAATGAAATCACTGTAGTATTATTATAATAATGTTAACCACCTTTAACGTTGGTAGTAAAGCATCAGCAAGTAGGAAGAAAGGACAATAACATTCCATGATCAGTGATCATCTACCACGTGAAATTGGCTTGGAAAAAAAAAGTGTCACACCAAGCTGACTTATTTCGAGATTTTTAATGAATATTTTAGCCACTGAATTTGCTTTTTTAAAGCTGAAATTCTTTGTCACTGAGTTATTTTAAGGCTTTAAAATAAGTTATACATGATCAAAATTCTAACCTTTCTATGAAGATTATTGTAGAATATTCACAAATTATCTTGATCTCCCTGACCCCTCCTCCTGCTAGGATAGAGTATTTTCTTTTCCTTTATTCCATTTATTTAGCTTTATTTAGCTTTTTTAATTTTTTTGCGGGGGGAGCATTTCAAAAGTAAATGGACTTGGATTGTTTTTCCAACAAAATGTGATATACTCTCCACCCCGACCCTGCCCTAAGCATCAAAACTGTAAAAAGCCCTTTGGCCTTAGATTTCATTGTTACTAGTAAACAATCCTTTTATCTTTTTTTTTTTTTCTTTCGCCAAGGGTAAAACCCCACAGTTACTTTACTCTTTACCTACTTTAAGTTCAGCCTTCCCTGATCCGCAACCCCTGCTCTCCATCAAGCGCGCTATTCCCCCGGAATCTCAGCCACTGTTACTGCCGCCTCGTTTGCAGATTATATCTGCTATTTATAGCTCTGCTGTAGTGGGCACGTGTGCCCACATCACCAAGCTGTCAGAGGTAGAGAAGGGCGGGCTTTCAATTCAAAAGCGTGCACACGAATTATAGATTAACCGGGTTGAGATGAGGCTGCATGATGGCAGGCAACAAGAAGGTGAGAGAGGAAATGAGAAACTCCCAGGCTTCGGTGGGGAGTAGCCCCTCTGCAGACACCGACTCCCCCAATTCACGTGTCATACGCTGCTGAATGGCGCCTTTGGTTCTTTTTTCTTCTTTTTTCTTTTTTTCACTGCGCTTTGCAACCTACCTTGGTACCCTCACCCTCTCTCCCCACCTCCCCTCCCTCAAGGCAAGGCTTGAAGGACAGGCAGCCTCACCAATCAGCAGGCTTCGCCAAGAAACTCCCCCGCCCCTCACCCCCGTATTAGGCCCAGGCGCGCTCCTCCTCGGCCCAGCCTGTCCGGCCATTGAGCATGCCCAGCGCCTGAGCTACTGCGTTTCCCTGCGAGCATCCTGCAGTGCCAGAGAGCTGGCGTCTGAGGAGGGTCTCCCTTGCGAAGAGGGGGCGGAGACCCCAAACGGGCCAGGGAATAGGGTGGGAAAATAAGATAGCGTTAAGTAGAGTGACAGAAGTCATTTTTAAAAGGGTTGTTAATGCCAGCTGGACCAGCAGGGGACAAACTGCTTGTTTACAGGTCAGCTTAACAAACAAAAACTTCGGGGAGCGTTTGTGATGAGACTGATACCGCAAGGGAACTGTGTTAAGAATCGCTCCAAGAAGACCCAGGCTGATGACCTGTTCTAATCCTGAAGTGCCCATTTTCCTGTACAGTTGAGCTGGCACCATCCTTGTTTTCTCCCGATTATCCTTGTGCTCAAGGGTAAACATTTTATGGGGTGGTTCAATGGGTGTGGATGCTGTGTGTGTGTGAAACACACTTCAGCCAATATTTACACAGTAGGGTTTTGGCCTCACGAACCCTCTGTAGTCCCCCAACGTCTTTTAAAAATCACAAATTGCTTTCGGAATATGGTAAGGGGAGAGCATCTCATTTCCTCCCCAAGCCTTCACCCAAGGTGTGAACCCCCGCCCCCTCGCTGGGATAGGGGGTGGGGGAGACGCTGTGATATTTATATTTTCTCCCTAACTGACCAGCGCTAACCTCAAGGCGCCGGACGTATGACGCTTCCCAGGGATCCCTGTTCCCGTTTAGAAGTGACCATAACCCCCCCAGTCACTGCCCTTGGGCGTCCCTCTGTTTCTTCGAGGTACTTCACTGCAGCAAATGCGAGGATTCCAAGGTGGAAAGCTGACCCAAAAAGTCCTTTAGAAAACCCACAAAAATACAGATCTCACTCTCGCCTATCACCCCGAAACTGAAATTCAGCTTTTATATTTCCAGGGAGAAAAAGCTTTGACTAGAAACGTCCTTCTAGAGGGGTCGATCTTACCTGTTAGGTAAGATCCAGCCCCACTCCCGCGCCCCCTCCTCCCGGGGCCCTCCCACGCAGGGCGCTGTAGCCGCAGTGCCCCCCCGTCGCCCCCCACCCTCACTCCTGCGTCTTCCCGAGTTCGCCCCCCCGTTTTCCCAGACTCCCCTCGTGCTTTCGGGTTGCCATCCAAACACCCCCGCCCGCGCCCGCGGCGGGGATTCCTGCGGGCCAGGGGCGCCCTGGGTGGCGCGTGGGGAGGAAGGCTTTGCGCCGGGGCGGGCGGCCGCGCAGGGGCGCTGCCCGAGCGCTGCGCCGAGGCCGGGCGCGGGCGCCGCTGCGGCACGGCCGGGGGGCGGAGAGGGGCGGGCGCGGGGCGGGCTCGGCCCGGAATGTAGAGACCCGGGCGGGAGCCTCCCGGCGGCGGCGGCGGCGGTGGCGGCCGGGCTGCGGAGCGCAGAGGCTCCGTCACGTGTTTTTCTCCTCGGAGTGAGACGGCGGCGCGGTCGGAGGGGGCCGGCGCGCAGAGCCAGACGCCGCCGCTTGTTTTGGTTGGGGCTCTCGGCAACTCTCCGAGGAGGAGGGAGGAGGGGAGAAGTAACTGCAGCGGCAGCGCCTCCCGGGGAAGAGGCGTCTTCCCCGACTCCTTCCCCAGCCTACCCCCCTCGCCTCCCGCCCTCGTCCCCTCCCCTCCCGACTGGAGCGAGGGGCAGGGATGAGCCTGTCCCTCCAGCTTATCCTCAGCTCCCCAAGCTGCCTAGTAGCGTTTGTCGTGGAAAAGCCACTTTCTCCGCCTGCCGAGATGGGCCCGAATGGGGGCTGCAGAGGACGCGTCCGCGGGCGGCGGCAGCAGCAGCAGCAGCAGCAGCAGCAGCAGCAGCAGCAGCAGCAGCAGCAACAGCCGCAGCGCCGCGGTCTCTGCGACTGAGCTGGTATTTGGGCTGCTGGTGGCGGCAGGGACGGTTGGGGGGTGGGAGGAGGCGGAGGAGGAGGCGAAGGAGGAGGAGGGAGAACCCCGTGCAACGTTGGGACTTGGCAGCTCGCCTCCCCCTGCCCAAGGATATTTAATTTGCCTCGGGAATCGCTACTTCCAAAGGGGAACTCAGGAGGGAAGGCGCGCGCGCCTGGAGGGGCAACGCGGGGACCCCCAGCCGTAGCCGCCGCCTGCCTGCGCCGGACTCTCGCCTCGGCGGCGAGAGATGCATCTTTGCTCCTTCCCGGCCGCGGCGGTTGAGAGGAGACTTGGCTCTCGGAGGATCCGGGCTGCAACTCACGCCGGACGCGCTGCCTCCCCCAGGGCATGAAACGCCAGTAAACTCCGGTCGGGGCAATCTCCTTGGCGCAGCTGCTGCGTCCTCCCTTGGCTGCCCCTCCCTAGCGCAGAGGGCGGCGTGGATTTCGGAGTCGGGGTTTCAGCCGCCTCCAGCCCTGTTTGCATGTGCGGGGCCGCGGCTCGGAGCCTCCGCCCCCCACCCGGTTGTTTTTCGGCGCCTCGCTCTGCTCGGCGGCGGTGGTGGCGGCGGCGGTGGCAGCAGCATGGCGAGCCCTCCCGAGACCGACGGCTTCTCGGACGTGCGCAAGGTGGGCTACCTGCGCAAACCCAAGAGCATGCACAAGCGCTTCTTCGTGCTGCGGGCGGCCAGCGAGGCGGGGGGCCCGGCGCGTCTCGAGTACTACGAGAACGAGAAGAAGTGGCGGCACAAGTCGAGCGCCCCCAAACGCTCGATCCCCCTCGAGAGCTGCTTCAACATCAACAAGCGGGCGGACTCCAAGAACAAGCACCTGGTAGCCCTCTACACCCGGGACGAGCACTTTGCCATCGCGGCGGACAGCGAGGCGGAGCAGGACAGCTGGTACCAGGCCCTCCTGCAGCTGCACAACCGAGCCAAGGGCCACCACGACGGGGCCGCGGCCCCCGGGGCGGGAGGCGGCGGGGGCAGCTGCAGTGGCAGCTCTGGCCTCGGCGAGGCTGGGGAGGACTTGAGCTACGGGGACGTGCCCCCAGGACCCGCCTTCAAGGAGGTCTGGCAGGTGATCCTGAAACCCAAGGGCCTGGGTCAGACAAAGAACCTGATTGGCATCTACCGCCTCTGCCTGACCAGCAAGACCATCAGCTTTGTGAAGCTGAACTCGGAGGCGGCGGCTGTGGTACTGCAGCTGATGAACATCAGGCGCTGTGGGCACTCCGAGAACTTCTTCTTCATCGAGGTGGGCCGTTCCGCAGTGACGGGACCCGGGGAGTTCTGGATGCAGGTGGATGACTCTGTGGTGGCCCAGAACATGCATGAGACAATCCTGGAGGCCATGCGGGCCATGAGCGATGAGTTTCGACCTCGAAGCAAGAGCCAGTCCTCCTCCAACTGCTCCAACCCCATCAGTGTCCCCCTGCGCAGGCACCACCTCAACAACCCTCCACCCAGCCAGGTAGGGCTGACCCGCCGCTCTCGCACAGAGAGCATCACTGCCACCTCCCCTGCCAGCTTGGTGGGCGGGAAGCAGGGCTCCTTCCGCGTCCGTGCCTCCAGTGATGGCGAAGGCACCATGTCTCGCCCCGCCTCTGTGGACGGTAGTCCTGTAAGTCCTAGCACCAACAGGACCCACGCCCACCGGCATCGAGGCAGCTCCCGGCTGCACCCGCCTCTCAACCACAGCCGCTCTATCCCCATGCCTTCTTCTCGCTGCTCACCTTCTGCCACCAGCCCGGTCAGTCTGTCGTCTAGCAGCACCAGTGGCCACGGATCCACCTCGGACTGTCTCTTCCCGCGGCGGTCTAGTGCTTCTGTGTCCGGTTCCCCCAGCGATGGCGGTTTCATCTCCTCAGATGAGTATGGCTCCAGTCCCTGCGATTTCCGAAGTTCCTTTCGTAGTGTCACTCCGGATTCCCTGGGCCACACCCCACCGGCCCGCGGTGAGGAGGAGCTGAGCAACTACATCTGCATGGGAGGCAAGGGGCCCTCCACCCTCGCTGCCCCCAACGGTCACTACATTTTGCCTCGGGGTGGCAACGGTCACCGCTACATCCCAGGAGCTGGTTTGGGGACGAGCCCAGCCCTGACTGGAGATGAAGCAGCCAGTGCCGCGGATCTGGATAATCGGTTCCGAAAGCGAACTCACTCTGCTGGCACATCCCCTACCATTTCCCACCAGAAGACCCCATCCCAGTCCTCTGTGGCTTCCATTGAGGAATATACAGAGATGATGCCTGCCTACCCGCCAGGAGGTGGCAGCGGAGGCCGAGTGCCCAGCTACCGGCACTCCGCCTTCGTGCCCACCCATTCCTACCCTGAGGAGGGTCTAGAAATGCACCCCCTGGAGCGGCGTGGGGGCCACCACCGCCCAGACACCTCCAGTCTCCACACCGATGACGGCTACATGCCCATGTCCCCAGGGGTGGCTCCAGTGCCCGGCAGCCGAAAGGGCAGTGGAGACTACATGCCCATGAGCCCCAAGAGCGTGTCTGCCCCACAACAGATCATCAACCCCATCAGACGCCATCCTCAGAGAGTGGACCCCAATGGCTACATGATGATGTCCCCAAGCGGCAGCTGCTCTCCTGACCTTGGAGGTGGACCTGGCAGTGGCGGCAGCGGCAGCGGTGCAGCCCCTTCTGGGAGCAGCTATGGCAAGCTGTGGACGAACGGGGTAGGAGGCCACCACTCTCACGCCCTGCCACACCCCAAACTCCCCGTGGAGAGCAGTAGTGGCAAGCTCTTGTCTTGTACAGGTGACTACATGAACATGTCGCCAGTGGGGGACTCCAACACCAGCAGCCCTTCCGACTGCTACTATGGCCCTGAGGATCCCCAGCACAAGCCAGTCCTCTCCTACTACTCCTTGCCAAGGTCCTTTAAGCACACCCAGCGCCCGGGAGAGCTGGAGGAGAGCGCCCGGCACCAGCACCTCCGCCTCTCCTCCAGCTCTGGTCGACTCCTCTATGCCACAGCGGCAGAAGATTCCTCCTCCTCCACCAGCAGCGACAGCCTGGGCGGGGGATACTGTGGGGCTAGGCTGGAGCCCAGCCTCCCGCATCTCCACCATCAGGTCCTGCAGCCCCATCTGCCTCGAAAGGTGGACACAGCTGCCCAGACCAACAACCGCCTGGCCCGGCCCACGAGGCTGTCCCTGGGGGATCCCAAGGCCAGCACCTTACCTCGGGCCAGAGAGCAGCAGCCGCCGCCCTTGCTGCACCCTCCGGAGCCCAAGAGCCCAGGGGAATATGTGAATATTGAATTCGGGAGCGATCAGCCCGGCTACTTATCTGGCCCAGTGGCTCCCCACAGCTCGCCTTCTGTCAGGTGCCCATCCCAGCTCCAGCCAGCTCCCAGAGAGGAAGAGGCTGGCGCGGAAGAGTACATGAACATGGACCTGGGGCCCGGCAGGAGGGCCACCTGGCAGGAGAGCGCAGGGGTCCAGCCCGGGAGGGTGGGCCCCGCCCCCCCCGGAGCTGTTAGCGTGTGCCGGCCGACCCGGGCAGTGCCTAGCAGCCGGGGTGACTACATGACCATGCAGGTGGGCTGCCCCCATCAGAGCTACGTGGACACCTCGCCGGTTGCCCCCATCAGCTACGCCGATATGCGGACCGGAATCGTTGTGGAGGAGGCCAGCCTTCCCGGGGCCACAGCGGCCGCGCCCTCCTCATCCTCCACGACCTCTGCTTCCCCTGCAGAGCCTCAAGGAGCAGGGGAGCTGGCGGCCTGCTCGTCCCTGCTGGGGGGCCCGCAGGGACCTGGGGGCCCGAGCGCCTTCACGCGGGTGAACCTCAGTCCCAGCCGTAACCAGAGTGCCAAAGTGATCCGTGCCGACCCGCAAGGGTGCAGGAGGAGGCACAGCTCCGAGACCTTCTCCTCAACGCCCAGTGCCACTCGGGCGGGCAACACCCTGCCCTTCGGAGGCGGGGCTGCAGTCGGGGGCAGTGGTGGTGGCAGCAGCAGCGCTGAGGATGTGAAGCGCCACAGCTCTGCTTCCTTTGAGAACGTGTGGCTGAGGCCTGGGGAGCTGGGGGGAGCCCCCAAGGAGCTGGCTCAAGTGTGCGGGGCAGCCGGGGGTTTGGAGAATGGTCTTAACTACATAGACCTGGATCTGGTCAAGGACTTCAAACAGCGCCCTCAGGAGCGACCCCCTCAACCGCAGCCTCCTCCACCCCCGCCCCCCCATCAGCCTCTGGGCAGCGGCGAGAGCAGCTCCACCAGCCGCTCCAGCGAGGATTTAAGCGCCTATGCCAGCATCAGTTTCCAGAAGCAGCCAGAGGACCTCCAGTAGCTCAACTGGACATCACAGCAGGTGCGTTTCCTGGTGACAAAGTCAGAAGACGAAACTGCTTTTAACCTTGTGCTGGAATTCTGTTCCTCTGCCTCCACCCCTTCCCTCTCCTCCCCACTGCTTCCTTAGGGAGTGTACTCAGGGAGGGGGGAGGTCAGGGCACACAAGGTGACACCTGGCTGATGGTCAGTTAAGTCTGTAGCAGCAGCCACACACAGGACGGCTTTTTCACTTGAGGTTCCCAAGTGAAGTACTCACTGGTATTTACAAGGCATATTTCCTATACTACTAGTTCTGAGGTTTGTGAAGTTCATATGTAAGAACCTTGACCTCTATTGAAGTTTTCTTTTGACTATATATTTAGGTCAGCCTCTGGAAGGGACAATTCCACAAAAAAAAAAAAAAAAAAAAAAAAAAAAAAAACCTGTTAATACAGGGACTGAGCCCTTCATTTGAAGGTAGTGTTTCTGAGTTCTTAAGGGTGATCTTATCAAGTTGCTCTGTGTACTTTAGTTCTGTGATTTCACAACACCAAGGCAATATAAATAGCATGGGAAACACCAATTTTTATTCCTGTTGCCCTGAAAAGATTGAGTCAGGACTTGCTTAGGCTTATGTACTTAGAGAAGTACCTGTTAATTGGTGACTCTCTTTAGAAGGTAATCATTGGTGACATTTTCTTTTTGTTCCTGAACCAGGATGTGTGAAATACTACTCACACACCGACCCACCACCTCACAGGCATGGCTGCTTTTATACAGATAGGCAGTGAAGTCTGTATGCGTCTGGGACCCATTATTGAGTTAAGAGTTATGAAAATTCATCCCAGCGTGTCTGCCTTACAGTTGCCTGT
Organism: Camelus bactrianus; assembly: GCF_048773025.1. Classification (NCBI taxonomy): domain Eukaryota; kingdom Metazoa; phylum Chordata; class Mammalia; order Artiodactyla; family Camelidae; genus Camelus; species Camelus bactrianus. The sequence continues at coordinate 94,755,521 of NC_133543.1, read as the reverse complement.
TCTTGCAAAGGCCTGCACAAAGACGTCATACAGATCATTTGGGGGCTACTGTATGTCTTCTGTAAAATTACTTAACATTTTTATGCTGAAAAGGAGTCCTAAGACAGGGAAATGGAAGGGTTTGGTTTTCTTCTGCATTGAACGTAAGGACTAGACCTTGTTCTCTTCATTTTTAGGATATTTACTGTTTGCCTCTAAGTTCAATAGTGAATGTTGAAAGTTGGCTTCAGGTCTTCTGGGGCTAAGGCTGTACTGAAAACAAAAAACGTTTGTAGTAGGAAATTAGCTTGCCCTTCATTCTGTTGAGCCTGTTTTCTGGTGGTCATAATTGTGGGAAGGAGAGAGGAGTATAGTTTGCAAATAATGTGATGAGTTGGCAATGTAGAAGTTTCCAGCATTTGGAAACACTTTATTCTGACAAACTGATTATCTTGTTGTGATAGTCTTTTTATATATGCTTCACCAAATGAGCTTTAAAAAGCACGATTCTTCCTAATATGTGTCCATTCATAAGACATTCATGTGTGCAGTGGGTTCCTGTTGATAGGTTATTTATTATGTGGTCATAGTCTCTTTGATTCTAATATTTGACCCATATCATTTTCTCTTTTGTAGAACAAGGTACAGGTATACAAACATTCAAACTAAGATTTAAGGTGATATATTATACAAAGCACTTATTTGATAAGTATTCAAAATTTATTTTCATGATTCATTCTCTGGAAGAGAAATTTAATTGTGTATAGCAACCTCAACAGTAAAAATTTTGGTTATTTCCAGGGATGTTTTTGGGAATGTGAATCCCTCTAACACATTAGCCATTTGTGTTGCAAAATGTTTCATTTATAAAGGAATGAGAATTTGAAGGGAGAAAAACCCCTGCAGAACTAAGATTTGGATTTTAAAGAGATGAAAGAAGAGGCTAAGAAACAATAAGATTTCCTTGCCTGTTTTCCTAATTTGAACAGGTTTCTTTTTATAGAGTAGAATAAATAATATTTGCTCGGAAGGAAATTGACAAATAAAGTTTTTATTTTTCAAAAGGGCTTTAAAATAAAATCCTCCTTATATGGAGGATAGATTAAAAACAAACCAACAAAACCAAAGAATCTTCTATTCTTAGCTTTCTGAGGGAAAATATAATACTCTGCAACAACCATATAATCATATCCTTAATAATCCTGGAGTAGCAATTGACCATGCTTTGACAGCAATATGCCAGAAAAATTCTACAGTATTTGTAAGATGTAAATGCAGAGAGATGAGAGATGGGGGGAGTGGGAGCTGTGTGTGTGTGTGTGTGTGTGTGTGTGTGTGTGTGTGTGTGTGTGTGTGTACGCATGCGCCAGTGTGTATATATGTGTGTGTGTTTTAAGTGAGGCACCAAATGCTACTTGGCACATTTAAACCCTGACTTGTGCTTATTTCTCTTTCTTGCTGAGTTTGCCTTTGCTCTGTTGAGTTTAAAGATGTGATTTGATAGTCAATTATCATCTGAAACAAAAAGGAAGTCAAACCTGTCCACAGCAAAGCACTCTGCCTATGAAAGAGCATGTTAGTTTGTGAAAACATCGTTTTCCTAACTTCCTCAGCAACTGCTGTTTGCCTCTCTTTCCTATTTCTCAGGTGAAACCTGAAACAGGAAAGGGCATAAGGGGCCAGGAGATGTGTGCTCTATCTCCTAAGCCCTCATTTGAAACATCTCTGCCTGTTTACTCTTTTCCACGGTCTGTTACAGGACATTTCTGAGGCATTTCGTGCAGGTGGGCAGGACTGTTGGTTGCCCTTGATTCACCTCCTGTCCCACCACATTTTCTGTTTCTCTTCCCTCTTGTCCATCTGGGTCTCCTCTTGGTTCTGACCTGCCAGATCGTTTTCCAGTCTCCACCTCTCCCAGTCCCCTTGTTTCCCACCTCTTATGTTCCTGGCATTGTCTTTTCTTTTCGGCTCCATTTCAGAATTTTGCAGTACTGGTGGCCTACTCTCTGCAGAGAGTAAATTGAGAGCCCAAATCGGAGGGCAGAAAGGGCTTTACAGCAGCCCAGCTATCTTCACCCAGAATTTACCTCAAATTTGTTTTTTAGTTTGGAAGCTGCAGCTGAGCGGATAGAGCAGGCTTTGGTAAAGACAGACTCAAGCCATAGTTTTTTAGGTTCCTTTTTTTTTTGGTCATTTGGTTATGTCCCCTTAAAAAAATGGGCCTTTTTTCTTCCTCTCACCCCATTTCCTCGTTGTGATGTCAAGGATTCCTACCTCCACGACTACCTCCCATCTCTCCCTCTCTTCCTCCCTCCTGTCCCCTCGCTGTGTGGCCTTTTTTGTCTGGCGCAAACCCTCTCTCGGCCCTGGCACTTCACCGTTTCCCCGGTCACCTCTGCTTCCTGCATCCCTCCCTGTTTATTTGGTGCTCTGCTCCCCCTCCCTCCTCTAAGCCCCCTTAGGCCCGAGGTTGGGGAATCTGCAGCGAGGCTGAGGCCACCCTAAGAAGACTCCCACCCTGCTCACCCCCGGTCGCTTGGGGGTGCGGGGGCGGCCGGGTCCCCTCCCGGGCGTGGTGGGAGGTGGCGGTGGCAGTGGCGGGCGAGCCCTGGCCCCTGCCAGAGCCGCGGGGAGGCTGGCCCCTGGGCGGGCGGGGCAGCCGGGCGCTGATTGGCCCCCACCGGAGCCAATCAGCGCGAGCGTAGGCCTAGCTGCAGCAGGGGTGGGGCGGGACCTCGGGCGAGGGTTGGGTGGGGGCCTCGGTCCCGGGTCCAGGGTCCGGTGGTGGCAGCCGGCCAGACAGCCAGGCGGTCGCCCACCCTTCTCCCTCTGCCCCCTCCCTCTACCGCTCGAAGAACTGAGCCAAATACACGCCCCCTCCATCCTCCTCCCAGAGGATGTTATGAGCTCAGCCTTACTCGTGCATCTAGACCAGAATCCTAAGAATGAGAAAGTCCAACCAGCCCACTGACAGAGGCCGGAAACACACACTTCCTCTTATATTTAATTGAGAAAAATCCAGGCCGTGACCATGTGACGTGCCCCATTTTGTTTCCCTCCTCTCTTTACTACGATTTACTACGACGCCACGTTCCTGTTCCTTAATCTTCCTGTCTTGAAATCTGTGAACAGGAGGAAGCTACAGCACGTGGTTGTAGGATTGATTGGGTTGGCTCAAGATTTTTACATTTACATCTCTTACTATTGGGAGGAAGGAGAGAGAAACTGAGTAGGAAATCCAAGTGCTGTGGCTGGCACTGTGTGGGGATCATTCGGAAAATCCATTTGGCTCGAAACTGCATCAGGGTCAACACTGTTGCGTGCTTGCAGTTTGCAAAGCACAGAGCTAGGATAAGACCCACAAAAACTGACCATCCTCAGCCCAAGGAAGCTCATAGTGAAATGAAAACGTCGATACAGCTTGCAAATCGTGAGAATCTAGAGATTCCTTACGAGGGCTTGGACAGGGTTCCTTATTGGGCTTGCAGGTAATGCTGCTTGCTTCTCAAAAACAGATTTGTGTTTTGACCTGTGGCAGCCTGAGTGACAGCTCATCAGGGCAGGCAGGGAGAACGGACTTCGAAAGCTTGCTAGATTTATGTTGTGCTTCCTCACATAACCAAAATTATGTGGGATGTATTACCAAGTGCGATCGGCATTTGTTTATTTATTCTTTCTAGAATAAAGAAGGAAAATAACGAAGATAAATACTATGGAAGTATTTCCTTCTTCCCATCCCTCTCAGATAAGCGTTTCTCACCAGCTAACAATCTCTGTTGCAATCACTGAATCATAAGCCCCAAAGGCAGCATTTTTCTTTAGGTGTTGATTGAAACGTCACAGGTGAAAATGTAAGGAAGAAACACTGCCCCTGAAAATTCTATGCCCCAATACTGCTTCTGAGCTGCTCTGCTGTTCCAGAAAACTTTGAGCATTTAACAATCTTCCTAATTTCTGCTATTGTTTAGGTAGCTTTTTATGTTAGAAATAAAGCCATAAAAATTTCATATATTGTAGTCAGTTATCAGATTGCCTTCCAAATAAATACTTTCTCCAATACTGTTCTAGAGTGAGAGACTCAGAATCCAAGAGGGCATACTTCCCTCCTCTCTCCTTTTTTTTTTTAATCAAAATTCCCGGAAAATAGCTTAATGTTATCTTGAATGATACAATGGAAAAAGCAGTTCCTGGGAGCCAGAGATCTTGGGTTATAACACAGCCTATGCCCTTCACTAAGCTGAGTGACCTTGAGAAAGTCATTTAATTTCTCTGGACCTATTTCCTCATCAGTAAGTTGAGAATTTTGTTCTTAATTATTCTAACCTCCTTTGCAGCTCTAAACATAGGGATATTTTGGAGAAAATGATATTCTTTAATGGGTCAGTTGTAATGAGGATTCTTTCTGAAGAAGCTATTGATGGGGTCCTAATGAAGTGCATTAGAATATTCGGTTCTGTCCCGTTCTAGCTTCTGGATCACTCTTTATGGCTTGATTTAAGACTGATTTTAACCTTTCTTATCTGGAGTCGGGGGAACATTTTCAGACTTTAACAGACCTTCAGACAAACCTTGCTGACTCTACCAGTCTAAATTTTTGGAACCTTTTTTAGACTGGATTTGGCTTCTCTCCCCTCCTCCCTTTTTAAAAACAAAATTTGTGTGAGAATGCAGGTTACCCGCTGGTTCCTTCCTCCTAAGGTCAGCTGTTGGAAGCATCCGTCCCCACCTGGCAGTACAGGTAAAGCTTTAAGCAATCCACGCCTGTGGCGTTATTCTGTTTATTGTGCTGGAAATCACCCCTTCTTGCGCCAGTGGTCTGTTTATGGATAATGTTTCTCATTTGTACCATGAGAATCCTTTGGTGAAGTATCCACTTGAATGAATGGGGAAGAAATCTGAGAGGCCAGTTGGGAACTATAAGAAGTCTTTCACAATTTTTTGTTTAGTTTTATTTTTCTCTGTTGGGTGTGTGAACAAACTCAAAACTTCTCTTGCTGGTAAAATCAGTGTTGCCCAGCTTTTTTGTGCTTCAGCAGTTCTGATTGGTTGCTTGAGCCGCACAGTGCTTTGCTGACCCAGTGTAATCCTGGCTGTCCGGCTGCCAATGTATTCAGAATTGCCTTCCCATTTGGGCACCTCCATGTGGATTTCATAAATTAGAAAAGTCTATTGATGCTTTCATTCAAAACTTCATTGACCTGACAGTTACTTTTCTACTCTTTCTGCTATCATCAGATGTATTTCTTAGCTGTATAGTATATAAATGTTTCCTTTTATTTTGGTGGGTTGGTAATTCAGTATAATGGGACACTTCACAATTTTAAGGTTTTATTTTGCTTTGTTCTGAAGAAAACCATTTCCTCAATTATTTCCTCATGTTACAGAGTTACTGGAAATTGTATTCAAGGAAAACAGCTTCTTGCGGATTCAGTTTGAAGTCAGTTTCACACTAAAGATTCTGTAACTTTTTTTCACACTAATACTTTTCTTGTGTTTAAAATAACAGATAGTCTACCACATTTATAGTTATGCAATTGATGTATTATTTCATTATCTTATGAGTCCACAGCTACGCAGCAAACTTGAAACGTTCTTTTTAAAATGTTATGGAAACATGCTCATAAATTGTAATCACATTGAATTTTAACTTAACAGAATTACATTTTAATATTAGTATGGTATAGTAGTACACTAATTTCAAACTGTTGGGAAAGTTCCAAAAAGTTGTAAAACTTTTCCTCTTTTTGGTTCTGTTCTTGTCTGACATTATGAAAATGTTGTCTCTCTCCCATTCTTAATTTATGAGACTAGAGGGGAGATAGATTAGATAAATATCAGGTACTGTCATCTATGGGAAAAGGAACATTTTCCATTTTAATCTTCCTGCAGGCTCTGCTACAATCTATTTATTCAAAGAAATTTAGTTGGGTCTATGTTATTTGTACTTCTTCAGTGAGTCAGTGATCTTTGAATATTAGAGCTTTTAAAAATGATGTGTTTAGGTTGAAAACATAAACACATCACTTTCTTTTTCACCCCTCCTTTCTGCATTTGCATTAATGATGGCAGTGGACTTGAATATGAGTCAGACTATTATGTTAATTGTATCCATCTTTGTGGTTTTATTGCCCTACCCTGCATGTCTGATGGAGGAAGCTGAGTTGCATTCACTGTTTTCCCTTGTTGTTCCATGTTTGTTGCTGCTGTTGTCCACTCAGTGTCACACTCTCCACCATCTACCGCTGGCCCTGTTAGAGCCAAACCCATGTGCGTTGGATGCTAGTCGGTTGGGCTGAAGAAGATGCCAAGTTGTAGTAAGGAAAAAAGACTTTAATAAACTTTCCTCCCTCTTCTTTTTTTGACCAAAAAATACTTTGATGCTAGTTCTCTGATCCTCCCTGACATCTTGAGGTCACGTTGCTGAACAAGTAGCACTTAATCTTGAGAAATTGATAGTTGTATTGTGTTTGTTGGAATGATCAAAGAGGCCTTCTTTTTGTTTTCTGGTTTTTTTCCTTCAAATATATGTGGTGTGGCAAACAAATTATATTCTGCACAGAAAGTCATGATTCTTACTTTTAGGAAGGTTATGATTGAAATAAGACAGGCAAAAATTTTTAAAAAATACAGTAGTTGAAGGTCTCTGAAATATCTGGTAATTACTATGTATCTAACTATTATTCAGTATTCTCCAGTGATCATTTCCCTGTTCTTTTAAAAATTATTGACAGGGCTCTATGAGATATGAGAAATAATCATACTTACCCTTGAATTTAAGAGATTGTGGGAATGATCAGAAGAACTTTCCATCTCCAGTGTATTGATAGGGGCCACCTAGCTCCCAACACCTAACCTATGATTTCCTTTTTTTTTTAAATGGAGGTACTGGGGATTGAACCCACGACTTTGTGCTTCATGCATACTTAGCACATGCTCTGCTGCTGAGCTATACACTCCTCACTAAACTATGATTTCTTATTGGTCTCCCTCCCTCCTTTGCCTCAATAAACACCAGTGAGCACCTATCACATTACAACAGCACAGATTTTGTTAAGAGGATGGTGATGGGAACATGGAAATGAGGACAAAAATGGGAGGGAGGGGAATTCATCTAAGTAATTACCAAATTTCTTACGGCTCAACTTATCTGGGAAAAAATTAAGATTCAGAAGGTGCAATGTATGGAAGTCAGTATTTTTCATCTGCTCATTGGGCCGAAGTGCCCACCTATCTTAAAGTTGTCTGCTTTTCTTAATCATTCTAACCATAGCTTCCTGCCTCACAGTAACACCAGCATGCTTAAATAGTTTATAAGGCTGTCCAAACTCTCCTTTGGACAGAGTGGTCCGTTTTCGGATATGCAGCTAGCAAACATAATATTTACAAGAAGCAAGGAGAAAAGAGATCTTTGGTCAAACTAAAGCAGCCAGGAGAGGGGTCCAGGTGATAAATGGTCAGGAGCTTAGTCAGTCCTTGTTAGGGGTTAGTCAGTGTTAGGAAACGTGGGGTGAAGATGAGGGCTGCGAAAGAAATTGCAAAATCTTTGGGTCTTAGAAGCTCTATTATTCAAGGACTTTTTTCTTCCCCTTTGGGTGGGTGGTTTTTATTTTTAGTAGCGAAACCTCTAACCCTCTGACCTCTGGACCCTGTGCTTGCTGCTGGCGGGAAGTATAATCTACTTTGAGGTTTTTCTCATTGCTCGCTTTTCATCTCTCTCTGTTTTGACGGTGTGCAGTCATATTTGTTTTTAAGTTTATAGTAGTTTCTTCCAGAGACATAAAAAAAGCAGTTTTTTTAAGACCACCAAGTTTTATGGTAGTTTTCTGGATCTATTTACATAATGTTTTTTTCTTTTAATATTTTGGTGTAGCCAATGCAGACTCATGCTGTTTCAAGTGGTTTAACAAAATTGTTTTTAAAGATATAGAGTGAAAATTAAGGCTTTCTCCCACTCCTGTTCTCCAGCTTCTCTTCTCAGAGGCCACCACCAACGCTGGTTTTTTGTTTATCTTTCCAGAGATGAGCTGCTCATAAATTTTGAAGCTTAGTAATAGAAAGTTGGTTAAATGCCCAACAGCTCCAAGTCTTCCATGGCAGAACACACTCAGATCCCACATTGCTGCACTGAGGGAACACAGCAGCCAACAGCCCTCTTACAATAGACTCCCTGCTTTGTTTTTGTTAAAGGGAAAAAGCAAAGTACTCTTTATTTTCCATGCCTCTTCTGGATCCTCAGGTTAAAGAAAAAAGTACATAACCCTGGAAGGAGGGAAAGCTTGTTAAGAAATGATCTGCTTTTCTAGCTTTGAAGCGTTTGTGCCAATTGATTGAGAAGGGAAAGGTGTCTAAGTTTTCAAATACTAGCATTTTTAATCTTTATTACTTTATTTACCTCCCCGGTTCACTTTTATGGTAGTACTCAGGCATTCAGCACCCAACTCCCTTACCCCCTCCAAGACTGCACAAATAACTAGTTCTTAATATAGTGTAGTAGGATTAAGTATAAAGGTTAAGGATCTTTGTGACGACTTCCTGGACACTAATGTCTCCGAGTTTTGAGAGTTCAAAAGACTTAATGTTTTAATTAAAATAGTCTTTCACTATAAAGCCATCTCGTTTCCTAACAGTGTGCATTGTTTAGCTTTGATGTGTAACAAGCCGCTCCAAAACCGATCGCCTTAAATGATCAGTCTTTGTTAGATCATAATTCTGAGGGTTTGGTGATTGGGGCTGGGTTCAGCTGGGCGGTTCTGCGTCTCACCCCGCTGAGCTTATGCGGTTGCGGTGACTGGAGGGTCGGCTGGGGGCTGGTTGGTCTGGGATGGCTTCCCTTACTTGTCTGGTGGGTGATGCTGGCTGTCAGGCGGTGATTGCTGCTGACTGTACCACGTGTCCCCGCAGGCTAACCCGATATGGGACGAGGTCTCTGCAGTAAGAGGGCAAGCCTGCACAGGCACTTTGCAAGCCTCTGCTTGCATCATATTTGCTACTCTCCCATTGCCCAAAGCAAGTCACAAAGCCATGCCCAGTTTCAAGGGGTGGAAAAATAGATAGTAATTCTTGATGGGAGAAGCCATTTTTTTTCTGATTTATACAGGATATAAATGCATCTATAAACAGTTCTTTATGTCATCATTAAGAGAGATTTATCAGCTACATGCTGAATATTTAGCATAACATTATTCTTAGATGTTTATAATGAATATTCCTAGTTTTGGGCAAAATATCTGGATTTCCTTCATATTAAGGTGGTATCACCTTTTGCCTCTCAATTTTTCTTTGAAAAACATGAAAGGTGATGTTCTCTCAATAAAGCTTTATTGGGTTTGTACTGGGAGCCAGGCCCTGAAGACAGGAGTGAGTGAGTCTCTGCCCTTCTGGTGCTTTTAGATGGGGCAGACAACAAAGCTGTGAACAAATTTGTGCTCCTGCAGAACACAGCTCCATGAAGATGAAATGCAGGGTCACGGAGTAGAATAATGGAGAACTGCTTTCCATGTGGGGGCAGAAAGCGATTTGAGAAAATAGTACGTAATGCAGTTCTGCCATTCAGGCTTGTGAAGGGGGAACACATATTTTTATATCGCGTGTTGGTGGGGCCAGGTGCAGATTCCGGTCTTGGGATGGCGTCTCTTTCTAAGAGTTAGATTTCCCTCTTGAGAATGCCTCTTACTGGATGAGTGAAAGCTGCAAGTTCACCTCTGCGAAAACCGTAAAAAGTGGCTACTGAGGTTCCTAGTACCAGAAGCTGCTGTGTATATTTTTAATGCCGTTGGTGGTTGGTGAAAATATTCATGCTCTTTTCCTAGACTAGAGGATTACACTTTCTGACCGTCTGCAGGGCTCACATAGGACCGGAAGATAATTTGGTCTTGGGAAGGTGCCCAGAGCCAGAGGACAGACACTAGACATCTCGGACCACCCTCCCTTTGCCTCTTCACCAGGACTGCCCTTCCCCAAGGACGCAGCAGGCTGGACCAGATGAGAACTTACACTTGAGTGGGGTGAGATGGGGAGCAGTGACTGAAATGGAGTCAAAGACTTTTAAATGGTTTGAAAGAGTTTTTTCCTACCTGAGCACCAATCCCGATCTTGGTAATACAGACTTGCTAATTATTGGAAAGCAAACCAAACGGTCAGCAATATCTCACTCAAAGCCAAAGCAGTACTTTTAACTCTGCCCCAGATCTTCTATCAGGCAGTATTTACATTTTTCTTTTACTGGAATCTCCAGTGCTTTAAATGTTCCTGAGGTTACAAAACAAAACAAAATGGGACCCTGTGTAAATTACATCATGGTGGGAGGAGGGGAGGGAGGCTCCTAAAGCGTTTTGAGGGGCTGGCTGGGTGGTGTGTTGATACTCTGCTCTTGGCAACTCCCACCCACCCCCAACTCCTCCCTTGACCCCTGCCTTCTGCCAGCCTTCCCATTTCAGGGCTCTCTTTGAACCACAACTAAACAATAACTTCCTTTCAAAGTTGAGCCCATCCCTCTGGTTAGGTTAAGGAATAGAAATACTACATTTTGAAAAAGAGTGGGTAACAACTGAATTTCTGACAATATTTCACTTCCACTGGTGGGGTATCCTGCAAGTTGGTGAGTGTGTGTGTGTGTATGTGTGTGTTGGTTTGTGTGTGGGGGGAGGTGGGGAGGTGGGGAGCTGGGGCAGATGGTTAGGGAGTGGAAACTATGGCCAACAAAAAGGGTTATATGCCTAAAACTAGGTCTTTAAAATATTTTGCAGCCTGAGCGTTTAGTCCCTGCAAGGGACGACCTTCAGAAAGTGTGCAGGCTTGTTTCTCCAGGCCTTTGAACTGGGTGAGGAATGTGTCTCAAGATGGAAAAACGAATGACTGGTGTTTTTAGCCTCCAGCTTGAAACTTGCCGGAGGAATGTTCTTGTGCCCTGAGAGCCTGCTTCCCACCATGCGTTAGATGGCCTTTCGGAAAGCGTCTTTGCTTGATCAGGTCCTCAACAAAAACCCATGCCACTCACTACTTCTAGGTGGATTTTAAATGAATGCCTCTTCTCTAAGAGTAGAGCCCCACCGCTCCCTCTCCACCTCAGCTGAGATGATTTATTGGTGCTCATGAGATAAGGAAACGTCAGACTTTTTTTTTTTCTTTTTTTTTTGGCTTGGGGAATAATTTTAAAAAAATAATGGCAGGAGGTACTTAGGAACATAAATAAAGAGATCTGATCTCAGAATGGATTTTCACCAAAAGAAAAATTGCATTTGCAGTGGAAAATCAATACATTTAAGACAACATTTAGCGTATTTGGTTTGCTGGTTCCTGTGTACCTAGCACCCTGTCTCTCTCCTTTCTTTCAGAAAGTTGACTCCTTCTTAACAGATGATGGGGACCCCTGTCCTGGCTGTGGGTACTGGTTTCACGTTACTCTCCCACTAAAAATTGCCAGCTCTTTGAGAATAGTCTCACCAATCATCTCACGACTCCAGTATCTGGGGAGGTGCTCACAGAACACTGAAGTAAAAATTTGTTTATCAACAGTTCAGGAGAGAGTTGTGGAACAAAGGAGAGGACTTCAGGAAAACCTCCAACGAAAACAGTACTGTGGGTATATTTTGAGTACCTCAAACCATTTCATTTGCCAAATATTTTTTAAAAATCCAGTTCAGATTGAACAATGCATTAAAAATAGTCAAACAAGATTACGAGAGCCTTTGCAATGCGATGTGACTGGATATGAAAACTGGGGGGAAGTTAACTACAGCTGCCTTGTTGCTGTGTCCGAAATCCTTGGATCTTTCCTCTGTTCCCTCAAACCATTCTTTTCAAGATTGACAGAAACTTTGCTTTGTTTTGACAAGATTTATTTCTCTGCTGCCAACAGTAGTTCATCAACGTTTATCCTCCTAACAGAGTTCTTCTGATGTTAATTGTAGCTTACCGATCTAGGTCATAGCATAGCATTTTACGCTGAGGCTTAAAGATATCAAAAGCAATGAGAAAATTATTTGAAAAATAATTATTGTATCGTAGTTACCTCTATTTTTTTTTTTTTTCAAAGAGGCCAGTTGTTCAGTACGTGAAGCGTCAAGTCCCCTTTTAACTTGTCCCTATGCTCATTCTTTTTCTTCCCCTGGAGTATATTGCTGCTAATTAGTCCTTCTCCTAAAATATGGGTAAGGCCTGGGAAAAGAAATTAAATTTAAGCAAGTCCATTTTGTCAAGGTGGTACTTAGTATGACTCGGCTAAAAAGCTACCTTGGTCTGGGGAGTTGACCCTCATTGCCAAGACATGAGACTTTTTCCCTGCATCCTTTTTTTTTTTTCTGTGTTGAAAAAGTTTTAATGTAATTACATATCCTAAAACTTTGATATATTTGTTCTTACATGGTGAGTGATACATAGTTATTATAAGCAATTTATAGATAGTTGTCGAGGCAAGTTATGAAGATCTATAAGCCATGTCATTGTAATGTTTTCTAATTAGTTATTCCAGAGATTTTTTAAGTTTAAGTCCCCTGCATTCTGGATGGAGGCTGGGCTACTTGGATGATCAAAGGAACAGAATGTGTGCTCTGAACTAATTTATCAGCTATTATAGCCATTCTTTTTTCACCGTTGCTTGAGATTTTAAGTATTAGGCTGAAACTTAGCATTCAAGCAGTTTTACTCATAGCAAAACAGTTGTCATCTTTTAATATAAAAGCCCACAATGCCCCAAGATCTGTAGCACGAAGGTGTTTAATTTCATTGTAACTAGGACTTCCGTTTTCTTAGTTCTGCAGTCACTTGGCATGTATGCTACTTTGTAAAACTTGAAAGTGTTTCCAACGGGTATGTGTCTGGTATTGAGCTGGGCTAGTTTTCTCTCTGCCAGGGTGGTTGACTGAGTTAAGATGCTTAGAGCAATGAGTCTGACATTCGGTAGACATTATGTGTTGTAGATACTGAATGACTGAACGTGGGACCATGTGTTTTTAGACCACAGCAGGGGAAATGTGCCAACACCTCATTTATCTGTAGAGCGGAATCATACTCTTCAGCAGGACAGGGAGTTTTTCTTAACTACATTACCACTGTCTGACACTTGGTGGGTACTTATTGTCTTAAATGTTTCCATTTCATTCCATAATTAAGCTCTTGTAATTACTGAACCTGGAAACCTGAAGAAATGATAAGTGGTCTTGAAGGTAGTTGTGGGGAATCCCCGAAGACGCGAATGTTTGTAGACCAGACATGAGAGAATGTTCTGGTTAATTAATGCAACAAGGAGTTAGGGGTTACTGCCAGGCATGTACCTCAGTTCTTGAGTTACAACTTTAAAGAAAGCAGACAAAAACTCAGGCCCTTACAGAGCTTTTTTTCTTGAGGACTCCTGGAAGGAGAGGCTGTTGAGGGTCGGTTTCCTTGGAGGACAAGTTGAGACCCACTGAGAGAAATAAGAGAGACTACTGGCCCCTTTTGTGGCCTTGAGGGGTTGGCATTGATTTGTGCATGTACTTTCACCTTAAAATGCATCACGTTCTTTTTACCTGGATGTAAGTATGTCATTTGTATTCCTCGTGGCTTTTCAGTCATGATTAAGGTTACCTTGTGACTCACAAACGAAGCAAAGTCACACTCTTCTGACGTCATAGGGCAGGATATGAAAGAGAAGGAAGAGGAAGACAAATGTGGCCACCACTGTGTGTTGGGCCGCGAGCCACAGCTAATGCCGTGTGTGGTAGTGGATGTCAGTAATTTTCACTGGATGTTAAGAGGTTCCTGTGGGAGACCACTACGCAAAACTGGTAATGTGTCATACCAATCTTTGGCTGAAATTTTGTTGGAAAATTCTGTTGGAAAAATATTTAATATGTTTGCTTTTCTCTACATTTATTCCTTGTACAAAATTGGAGAAAGACTAGTATCTTGAAACACTTTAAAAAATGTTTTCTTTTTAAAAAAAATTTTTGTTTGTTTTTTTGGGGGGGGGTGGCAATTAGGTTCATTTATTTATCTTTTTTTTTTTTTTTTAAGGGAGGTACTGGGGATTGAACCCAGGACCTCGTGCATGCTAATAAGCACGGACTCTACCACTGAACTATACCCTCCCTGCTAGTAAAGTTTTAAGTTTTGACAAATGCTTAATGTCTTGTGTTTGCCATTGCAGTATCTTGCAGAATAGTTTCACTACTCTAAAAATTACCTGTGCTTCCCTATTCAAACCTCCTTCCTCTCCCCAACCTCTGGGGATAACCCCCTGATCTGTAGTTTTGCCTTTTCCAGAATGTTACACAATTGGAATCATATAGTATATGCATTTATCAGACTGGCTTCTTTTACTTAGCAGTGTGCTCTTAAGATTCATCCATGTCCTTTTTGGTGGCTTGACAGCTTATTTCTTTTTATTGTAAATAATATCCCATTGTATGGATGTGCAACAGTTTCTTTATTCAGCCCACTGACCTTTTATGAGATGTGTTTCTGCATGTGTTTGAAGACTTTGGTGAAGTCAGCTCTCAATTTTCCCTTAATATTTTTTCTGTTTAATTGAGGTATAGTTGATTTACAATGTAGTGTTAGTTTCAACTGTGCAACAAAGTGATTCAGTTACAGCAAAGTGATTCATATATATCTATTCTTTTTTCAGATTCTTTTCCATTATAGGTTATTGTAAGATACTGAATACAGTACCCTGTGCTATATAGTAGGTTCTTATTGTCTCTCTGTTTTATATATATAATAATGTGTATCTGTTAACCCCAAACTCCTAATTTATCCCTCCTGCCCCTCCTCTACACTTTGGTTACCATAAGTTTGTTTTCTATGTCTGTGAGTCTGTTTCTGTTTTGTGAGTAAGTTCATTTATGTCATTTATTTTTTTAGATTCCACATATAAGTGGTATCATATGATATTTGTCTTTCTCTGTCTGATTTCCTTTACTTAGTGTGATAATCTCCAGGTCCATCCATGTTGCTGCAAATGGCATTATTTCATTCTTTTTTATGGCCGAGTAGTATTCCGCTATATATACATTCACCACATCTTCTTTATCCAGTCATCTGTTGTTGGAATTTAGGTTGCGTCCGTGTTTTGGCTATTGTAAATAGTGCTGCCGTGAACATTGGGGATGCATGTATCTTAGTTTTTCCTTAATATTAACCATTATTAGATTTTAGTCATCATTCTGATTTCTCAAACTTTCAATCAATTTTGCAGTTCTTTCCAAAACCTATAAAGTATTCTGTATCTCTTTCCTGCCCAGAATTGGCTAACATTCCAGGGTACAGTTAGAGATTTGCTTCCTGATTTCTCCACCTTCTTCCCATTTTAGTATGCTCTGTGTCAGTGTTTATTTGCTCAGTGAAAGCAGAACATTTTAGATTTTTCTATCACCTTGGAGCCACTGTGATCACAACTTCCTTAAGCTTTCTTCCTTCAAGGACCTAGCTATTTGGATTTTTTAAACAGTTATTTGAATCCTACTGGTAGTCTCTTTAAAAGTGATTTTATAATGTGGCCTCATGGTAGATATTGATAAAATCCATTTTTTTTTTCTTACCATAATTGTTTCCCAGGTCTCAAGGAATTAAATTCCTCCATATCATGTGAGCTTGGTCATCATCAATTCTGGACATCCAGTGGGAACCTGGAACTGATTGATCCAGCACTCCTGCCTGGTCTGGGCACAGCATGGTTCACAGGGGCAGCCTCAGGGTTCTTCCCTGTATGGGTTTGTCGTCTAGGGGACGGGGCTTTCCTTGCTTGACTGCAGAATTGTTCCTGGGCTCTTAAAGGGGCCACACTGAGGTCAATCTGCTGATCACATTGGCTTGGAAAAAGGCACTTACTTAAGCAATTGGCTAAAAGGGGCTTGAAAAGCATGTTTATACAGAGTCTTTCAACACTTAACAATTTTTTTGAGCATTTACTCCATTCAAGGTGAAATCAGCCTTAGGGCTTCCCTCCTAGGGTGGCTCCCACTGACGAAGGCAGACCCCCTTCTTACCCACCTGGGGTCGGAGTGCTGGGGGATGGGCTAATCAGAGGAAGAAGTGATAAGAGGGCTGGAAAAGCACAGATGTTTTGTTCAAATACCAGGACACAAAAGACAAATAGGGTCCCAGGTCATTTATGCTCCAAAGTTCCATTCCACACAGTCCTTTTTTTTTTTTCTTTCCCCTTTTAAACACAGACATTGATTTTTTTTCTTCTTCTTCTTCTCTCTGAAATGGCCTCAGCTTGTTGTGTAATCCTGGTGATAGAATTCTTGACATACTATATCATAAAGCTTATAGCTTGGCGTCTTTTATACCTGTGTGTGTGTGTGTGTGTGTGTGTGTGTGTATTTAACCTCGGATTACATGTGTAATTTTCAAACACATTCCCTTATAATCAGTTTTGTTGTTGTCAGTACTTGTTGACTATGAAAGCTTCTGGAAAAGTTGTTTAAAATACAGGACCCAGGGCTCTCTTGACACACAACCTTTTCACTGAAATGAATCTCCGGTTAAAAGCTGTTTTTAAACCTGTTTAAAAATTAACTGACCTGAAATAAATCCTACATGCTTGTGCGAACCATACATTAAAAATAGGAATTTATAGCTGCTAATGGCTTTTGTTTCAAAGTTTCCAGAAATAACCAAATGGAGTTCCACAGGTCTTTGACTAGGGACAGTCATGGTATCATCCATGGATTTCTGGGGCTGCTGGCTTTTGCGCATTCTCAATTGTCACCCAAGTCTAAGAGGAATTGGTGTGACTGGACTATATTTGCATTTAGAGTGTTAGCCAGCCTCCAGAGTACATATGCTGGGCTATTTATGAAACAACTTCAGCTGACAGCTGAAGATCAGAAGATTCTATTTTGGGAACTGTCCTAAATGTGAGGTTCTGTGGTTTTAAAAAAAAAAAATTTTTCAGTGTCCTACAGATAAGAATACTTAAAACAGGAAGCAGTGGTAATTTATTGCTTCCTGTATAACTATTCTTATCAGTGTGATAAGCTTTAGGTTTCGTTTCTGCTTTCCTGATTTCTTTTCTTGTAATCAGCTTCTATAAGAGGATTAAAAATTAAAAAAAAAAAAAAAGGATGGGGAGTTGAGGGGTCTGGGGAGAATTTACCAGCATCGTTTTTCCTGTCTTGATAAGATGCTTTCATTTCCCACCACTCACGAGTATTTCCTCAGCCAAGAGAAGCTCTGTGGACGGCTGTTCACTCATTCCGTTGGCTGTATCTCTTGTGTCGTGTGCACATGTAGGATTGATTCTGTATCTGTTGTAATGCAAGGCTAGGTTGACTGTCATACATGAAAGGTCGAATGATATTATAGAACCAGCATGGCCAAGAAAAGAGAGGTGAATTTTATTCCTGAATCTGCCACTTCCTGGGATCCACCATTCTTTGACCTAATTTTCTGGTCCATAAAATTGGACGTAGCGATATTTCCCCAATCTGACCGTGTTGTTCCGAGGATCGAGGAAAAGTGCCTTTGGGAAATATGAATTGCCTTCCAAGCCTTAAGGTTGGCAGTGGTTTGAGTTTAGATCCCACCACTCCCCTTTCACCCTTAGAACACATGGGTGCTTTTGGTTTATGTTCCTTCCTTACTAAAAATATCTTTCAAATTCAGTCAGCTTCCTTGACTTTTTGGCTGGACGAATGTATTGTGACTGAGTGCCTGAAAAGATGCATTGACTTGGATGCTTCAGTTCAGGTGTTTGTCTCATGAAGTATGGGTGTGTTGCACTGTGAAATTCGAGGAAATTGGATTGCATTTATTAGCTTGGCATAGGAAAAAAAAAAGTTCTGCACTTGGGCTAAAATATTTCATAAGCTGAAAGTATCCATCAGGGTTAAAGACTGAAATGTGTTTATTAAATTTTAGAAGGAGATGGGAATGTACATTTATAGTTCCTGTGGATTTAATTATTTACTAAGCATGGAAGATAAAAGTATGACTGGGTAGCACTGAATGTTTTCGTCCACAAATTTCTTGTTGATAAATCTCTCTATTCTTGCATCTCACACTGTTTGCCGGAGAGACCTGGTGTCCTGTGCTGTGCTGGGCAGAAGGGACTGCTGTCTTGAAGGGGTGGGGAAAGGAAAGCATGAGTCCTACTTAGTGAAGGAACTAGATCAGCTCTTTAAGGTTGGTCCTAGAATCGAAATCGTGCCATTTACTTGTCCTAAGGAAAGGAAGCTTTGGAGAGTGAAAACTAGCTAAAAGGGTGTTATTTTATTCTTGCTGTGATAAAATGACTTTGGTAGTGTTGGCTGTGTTGTGATTTTAAAGGTTACTTTTTTTTTTTTTTTTAAACGGGGGAATGTAGATGTTTAGGTGTGAGCTCCTTCTTGGTCCTGACTTGCGTTGGTCAAAGTCACAGGTGTAGGGGGAGGATAATGACGGTAGGGTACACACGGCTGTAGAGGAGTTTACAGCAGGGTGCCCTTTCCCATACTCATATGCACAGCATTAGTCAGCTGTCCAGAACAATATTTTCAGGGGCTCACCAGGCACGTTTGTATTCCAAAACTATTTCAGAGCATTTGGCTCCATCGGTCAAGGAAAAAGAAAATAGAAAAAAAAAAAGAGAGAGAGAGAGAGAGAGAACCAAGGGGTAAGTTGGAGGAGGAGTAAAATTGCATGACCCTTTTGTAAATAGTCAATGACTAGAGTTCATGATTTGTAATTACCCAGAGGTTAGAATTTTAGTTATTTTGCTATTTTATTTTCTAGGCAGAGTAGATTATATGAGTCTTTGTATGAGTCTTTTGAATTTATTAAGGAAAATATTAGGGCTGTAAGTGTCCTTAAAGCTTCAAATGTTCATTGTATAGATAAATAAACTTGGACCCAGGGGGCGAAGTAACTTGCTCAAGATGACCCAGCTGGTTTACAGTAGCGTCAGCAGAGATTCCTGGTGCGTAATCTCCAGCTTGGTGCACTTCCTGCATGCTGTCCTGCGTACAGACGTGCATGTATATAATGCTTTGTCTAGTTTATATTTACATACATTTATGTTACATACTCACATTTGTGTGTGAGCTGTGTATGTGTGTGCGTGTGTGTTAGAGATTTAATTGTTCGTTTGTTTGTTTCTCACATATTTATAATGCTAGGCGCTGCTTTGGATGCTAGGAATACAGCTGGGAATAAGACTTAGTCTTTGCCCTCGTGGAGTTTATATTCCCATGGGACAAGCAGGTAATAAATAAACTTATTTCAGATAGTTCTGAGTGCTCTTAGGAAAAACCAAGCAGAATAGAGGAGTGTGTGGGCAAAATATATAATCATAAATTTATCAAAGAAGCTAAAGAGACCACACTCACATTTAGTTTTAATTTATTATTTTTGAGGATTTAAAAAAAAATTCTATTGGGCAAGAAGCACTCAAAGTTTTCAAAGATATGTTAGGGAAAAGTTGTAATTTATGAGAATAATGAAAGGATTTGAAAGATTGCTTGTTACATGAAGTTTCCTCTTTTATATGTAGAGTGTTTTTGGTTATTAGCACTGCTTGGAAATAATTTATGAACGGTAATTAACTGCCTGTATCTGTGACTTAGTCAACCCTCACCATAAAGTTTTAAAAATGCATTTATGACTACCAGGACTCTATAAATGCTTTCTTTCCAACCTCCCGTTTCCTTTCTGGGAGAGGAATGTATTTCCGTGCCTACTCTGCTCACACAGGAAGGCACTTGAAACCATGATGCTGTATTTTGTACAACGTGAAAGGGCATATCTCATATAATAAGAAGGCAATCATGGATGGTATGTCTTAACTAAGATAAATGTATGCTTATTGTCAGGGTGGCCCGAGTTTATTCAGAAACGTTGGAAGACTCTATTCCATTGGCTTCTGATTTTTTTTTTTATGTACCTGTTTTTCCTGGAGCCATCGATGCAAAGTTTGCTACAGATAATGACCAGGGGAGTTCTTCCCTATTTTCTCCCCTGTTGCCACTAAAAGAATTACTTTCTTTAACTGCTTTGATGGTATAATGATGGGTTGATAAGTTGTTGCTTTTCAAATAGAAGTTAGGTCCCTAGCCTCCCATGAAACTCTTAGGAAGCCTAAAATGATGTGTCCTGCGTGTGGAGGTCTTCTATCCATGGACTCCTCAGCTGGAAGGCCAGGCCCAGAAATGGCCCTGTGTTTCCATGGGGAGGCTTGCCTTCCTGTGGTCTAGTGTGTGAACTTCTGGAGACACTCTGGGCAGCCTGCTTTTCCTTGTCAGTCCCTGACCACGTGAACCTGAACTGTTGTAATCTTAATGTCCATATTCTGCATTGCCAGTGTCCATTCTTGGCTGGGCAAGGGCCAGTGTCCTTAGCTGTCTTCAGTTTCACTGTTTGTTCATAACTCTTTCCTGACTCTGCACAGTTGATTGCAATCTTTGGCATGTCTTCAATGCTTTAAGAGCATTCTTGTGGTCATAGAGTGATTTGGTGATGGTGGTAGCATTGAATCAGAATTCTAGTACTCATTTCTGGGTTCTGATTGTTTCTTCTGCTTCATAAACAATATTGATATATATTGAATAGAGTTACATAAAATATATAAAATATGAGTGGCCCTGTTACGCAAACAAGTCTTATCATGTTGTTGTTGGAAAATGGGTCACAGAAGGAACCATCCACTGCCTCAGCCAGCTCTGATAACTTTAAAGAAGAATCAAGATCTTAGTGAACTTCTGAGGTCATCCAAGTTGGTAACAGCCAGAACCTGGTTTCAAATGGACTTTAAGGTCAGTAAATACAGAGCATTGCTCAAGGCAGTTTTGCCAATCAACTCTTGGCATGTTGTGCAGTGCACAAAACACTTATGACTTTGATTAGCCCTTTGGTTGTGGTTTGGTTTATTTTCATCTTATCAACGATTATTTGCTTGTTATGTTCATTATTATTTCATAAAGTGTATTTGCATCAATGCAACGAATATATCTCCATTCGTTCATTCCGCAGATACTTCCATGTTGAGTACCTCCTCTGTGACCAGATATGTTTTTGGAAAACGGAGATTCTCTAGTGAATCAGGCAGAGTAACAGGTTTTTGTCCTCATGGAGTATATATTATTCTTGTAGAAGAGATGAATGATAAGTAAATGGAAGTAATATAATTTCAGAGAGTAAGCACTACAAAGAAAATTAAGTAGCGTAAAGTGATACAGGAGAGGGGTGGGCTGTTTTTGATAAGGGAAGTCAGAAAAGGAGGCAGTGTTTGAGCAAACACCTGAATGAGGCGGAGGAGAAAGTTCTCCATCCGCTTGCTGGTGAAGTGTTCTCAGGAGGAGCAGGAGAAGACAGAGTCCTGCAGTGGGAACAATTCCGGCACGTTCCAGTGCCTCTGGAGCAGCGGAGAAAGGGATGGGAGATGCGACGGGAGTCGTAGTTAGGACAAGATCTTGGAGGGCTCGATAGGCAGTGGTGAGTCACTTGGATTCATTCTAAGGGTGACGGAAGCACATTAAGGAGGTTACCATGTGTGCCAGGACCACCCAACATGCAGACCACGCTTCATATTGGAGAGACATGAGTTCTCTGTGGAGTTCTGTTAATTAAGGCAATCAGCTGGGACCTCTTACATATGAACCAAAGCCACCTGTGACCTAGATTTTCCTACGTTCATTCCCAGCATCACCCAGGCCTATTTTAGGGGTACATTAAAGAGATTTCCTCTTTAGTCTTGTCACATTGCTCTTTGCTCAATCCCCTGGGATGCCCATTGGCCAAACTGGGTGACTTTAGCTTGGTCTCAGTTCCAGGCCGGTCTGGTTGCTTGGCCACACACCTGATGATTGTTGACACATTCCTTACAAGACACGCCTACTCTGGTTTCTTCAAAGCCAGATCCCAGTTCTTCTATAAAGAATGGCCACGGCCCTTCCTTCTTGGGTGGGATCCTTGGTGTAAGCCACTAACAAGCATTCTAACTGTAAAGAATTTAATCCACTTTTTGTATATCTTGATCTGGTCATTTTTGTTTTGGAATCCATGTCACCCAACATGACCTGTTCACATAGTCACCCTACTAGTACTTGCATGTATTTCAAAACTCTTTTTATCGTAAGTGGTTTTTAGGTTATGAGATCCAAATTTAGACTCGCTGATAACACTTGGCTGCCAACTGACTGGCACTGAGTGGAAGTCTGTATGTTTCAGGAAGTATAGTATTAATTCACTTAAATCCTTTAATCTTTCTGTTTGCGAGATACTAGTCTGCCCCAACACCTGCATTGCATAGCATTCTTCCTGTGACATGAAAGACCTCTAATGGAAACATATGGCATCATTCAGGTGGAGTGAGTTAGCTTTGACTTTTATTGCTTTTTTTTTTTCCAAACCGGATTTTACCTACTTCCTGGAAAATGTTGGCCAAGTTAACTTTTAAGGATGTTTTGATATGCCATTTGCTTTAAGGTGTTAATTCTGTGACCATTCTTGTTTGGAGCTGCTCTGGACAGCTGGCTCTTAGTGGTTTCATGGGGACATGCGGTGGGTTGATGAAACCCTAAATGGGAGGGTGGTGGTGGAAGAGTGATCGTCATGATCTAAACTCCTGCAATTTTAAGCATTTAGTAGGGAAGCAGAACCTATAAAAATGTGCACTAATGAACTAACCACCTTCAGACTGTCTCCTTGCTTATCACCTTGCTGTTCGTAATACCAGGGACTACGCCTCCATCACTTTTAGTCAACACTGAAAATGTGCATTTTACAAAAGTGCAGGATTTCATGAAGTCAATGAAAGTAATGTTAAAGGATGGCTGAGACTCACATATAGTCAATGACCAGGATCTAGCAGAATGAGATGAGTCAGCTGTTGCTGAGGCAAATCAAAGATGCCGTACTTCTAAAACACACGGTAAAAATACAGGATTAGAGGGACCTTTGCGGGAAACTGGTAAAGCCTTTGAATATTTCTATAGAAATGATCCTTTTTATGATTGTTCTGTGAAAACCAAACGAGAATTCAAAGATGAAACATGAAAGGAAAATAATCCCCAAACTGAACACTTGATCATCCTCTGTTCATTCCAAGACCTTGCCAGCAGATGCAACTAAGACTTACATTTTGTTAAATGTAACGTTAAAGAGCTTGTTCCCATATATTTTAATTTCAATATTTACAATATTCTAGTCTCCCAATTCCATCCAACTCCCCCCACCTTTTTTTTTTTAAACTATGAAAATCAGGTCCCTGTGTTAAATTGATTTTTGTTTTTCTTTTAATGGAGGTACTGGGGATTGAACCCAGGACCTCATGCATGCTAAACACGCACTCTACCACTGAGCTCTACCCAAGCCCCGATTTTACTTTTAAAATGGCCTTTTTCTGGTACCAGTTATGTTCAGCTGATAAAGATATCCTGCATATTTCGTTTAGGGATATGGTGGAAGACAATCATTGGCTGCCCTTTCCTGTTGTTTCCCTAAATTTTGCGAAGTAGAAACTAGAGTTTCTTGTTGTCCCAGTGCTGTGAGGCCAGTTGTGGAGCAGGCAGATGGCAGAATTCTAGGGATGTTTTGCTGGAAAGACCATTAGTGCTTATGCGTTGTCTTCAGGAGCTCATTGGAACAGTGGTGCTTGCCAGCCTTGTCACAAACACCAGGAAGTTGTTGATTCCTCAGGGGGCCCCAGTAAAAATTATTCCTGGCCCTTAGAGCTGGATATGGATTAATCCTGAAGACAGCTGCATCAAGAGGACCCTCCAAAGAAGTCTGTCCTACAACAAATAGCTATTCATGAAGAGCTTGCTACTTGCTAAGTCAATACACGTTTACATCTTAAAGGGATTATCACACGGCTAATTCCCAGGTCAGCTCAACCGTTTGTTTCCAGAGGGAGGTGAGTTTGAGCAGATTTTTTTTCTAAGAAAGGAATATGAATTGATCAAGCCATAGAGGGAGGCTGGGATACTTACGGATGTAATTGAGGAGGGAAATGGAAATAGAAGCAGATTTTCTTAGCTTTGAAGAGACCTACTGAGACACAAAATTTGTGCGATCGAGTTCTGAGTACTATATTGATGGTGTCTCTCTAACCACCATGTCAGTGTGATAGTGCACTGTTAGTCTTTATTTTTATTTATTTTACTAATTGTTGAAGTAGAGCTGATGTACAATAGCATACGTTCCAAGTATATGTAACAGTATAGTGACTCAATTTTTAAAGGTTATACTCCGTTTATAGTTATTATAAAATATTGGCTTTCATCCTCACATTGTACAATATATCCTGGTAGCTTATTTTCTACTGAAGAGCTTGTACCTCTTACATTCCCTTCCCCTGTATCGCTCACCTCCCTTCCCTCTCCCCACGGTAACCACTGGCTTGTTCTCTGTATCTGTGAGTCTGCTGCTTTTTTGTTCTATTACTAGTTTGCTGTATTTTTCAGATTTTAGGCAACACTTCATTGGTACATTTTCTTGTAGGAAAACCAGTTAGGCGGCTGGTCTGTTTCTGATCTGCTCACACGGTAGATAGATGAGCACTCAACCTTGACCGGTGTGACACCAAGACAAATGGTACATCATCCTGGTCCAGAGGGGACGCTGTGACTGCCACTGCATGCCTGCCTCAGCTCCTTTTCTGGATTCAAAGCATCATCCTCATTCATTCTCTCTCTTTTTACTGATCTTCCCGTGTCAGGTGGATGGAGTACTTTGCATAGCAATTTAAAAAAATCCGTATTTTCAAATCTGATTCTTGATCACAGTCCTTTACTGATCCCTTGTTATTGTCAAAGGAACACACTCTTTGATTAGTGCAGTAAAAGCAAAAGCAAAATATTCCTTAGAAAATATGGGATGGGGAGAAATCATAAAACCTATTTTTAGATGGAATAGAAATGATACTGGATCGTGTGCTGTTAAAGGTTGTCCAGGCTCCATCTTTCAGCTTTTGGCGTGAACTGGAGTTATGTGCAGGGATTTTCAGTCTAGTATTAGTATTTGGAGTTCATTTCCCATATAAAATTGATACAAACGCGTTTTGAAGCCCTGACTACTTAGTGACTGGTCCATAGATTATCACATTAAGTAGGATATATTAGTACCCTGAGGCTCATTGTTGGTATTGACAATGAAGAAAAGAGCAGCTTGGGAGTTGCTGGAGAGAAATTCAGTTCAGAAGTCAACGTTTATGTGAATGGGGGATTTATGTACGGCCTTTTTTGATGGCATTTAAAGTTGATTTGGAATTATTGTGAGGGTGATGAATAATTCCAGGTGGAATAAAAGTTATAGAAACCAAGAGAGAAAAACCACAGAAGTATGGATACCTTGGCCGTGGGAAGTCAGATGCACTGTGAGCTAATGTTTTGGGCTGCTGGTGCTGGAGAGGAGAGCTATTTCTGCTGCTGTTTGGCTTTTGGAAAGCAGATGGCATCTTTTAAAAACTACCCTTGAAATTCATGCTGAGTTGCTCATTGCACTGTCATGTTGGCATTCCAAGATGGGTCACCACCAGGACCTGAGATGTGGCGTCTGTGGCACTGTTTGTGGGTTTTGTTTGTAATATTTTTGTTGTAGAAGGGCATCGTAGCCGCCTTCCCTGGGAGCCTTGATACAGGACTCTCAGGATCTTGCATAATTCTAGGACTGAAGAACCCACAACATGGTATAAAAAGAAAAATCCCCAAAATGTAGTAATTTGAATAAAAAGGAACCCAAAATAGGACGTATGGGAAATGTTGAGAGAATGGTGGATTTGAAGCTAACAAGACCGTCCAGTGTAAGGCCGTCCACCATGCGGTCGCCGCAGGTCTGGTATTCCTCACACTCAGAATCTCCCTTCCTGGCCTTTGAAAGTACTCTTTCCTCCTCTTATCTTCCCATTCAGGAAATTACTGTGCCTTCTCTACTGTAAAAGCCTTTAAAGGAAGAGAATGACACAGAATGTTCTGAAGTCAGTCCTCTTCTCTTCTTGGTGATCAAAGTGGCCTTCAATGATACGTTCAGAATAACAAATGCCTGTTTATACTTGGGCAGACCACTTGTTAGCTGTTTTCCTCGCCTGATTCCTTAGAACGGTGTTTTCTGTTTGTAGGGTTGTTTCCATGACCTGATTTGGTTTCTGTGTGCAGCCCGTCTTGTGTGTATTCCTTCTGATTTACAGTGAAATATGTGGTTTTCTGGACTTTACAGGGAGTCGACAAGTTAGCCTTACAGGCCAAAATCCGGCCATCACCTGTTTCTGTAGGTTTTTGGAGGCGCAGCTACACCTATTTCTTATGGGTCATTATCCTGGCCACTTTCCAGCTGTAACAGCAGTTGAGTTGTCGCAAGAGAGATTATAGGCAGACCTGGTAGGCGCAACTGATACTGTGATCTTGTTTTTGCTCTTTATCTTTTTTTAACTTTTCTATGGTCTCATGGCATTTTAGATGGTTTTGTCACAGCAGGCATGAGTTATGTGTTTTTAATGGTTAGTACAATATGACATATGTAATTTGGGGGCATTGATTCTAAGTCAGGATGCCACATTCAAATGGTGATAGTGCGTTCTGTTCATTAGGAACAAGGTTTTTAAAAACTTTGCTATATTAATAAATGAAACAAAATTCAAATCTATGTTGTTCTGGAAGATAATGATTGCCAGTTGTTAGAAGAAAGTGAGCCTTAGGGAGCCTTCCGATCTGTATTTAGAGGGCTTCTGTAGTAAGCAAGGATTGCGTCGATGTACAGGTCAGCCCTTTGTATAGATTAGTCATTTTTGCCCTCGTACATGCTTTTCTGAAGATCAGAATGAAGGGCCCGAGCAAGCCAATAACCAGGTGGGCTTTGCTAAAAACTGGGGAACTTTAATATTCCTATAGTTTATGATGAAAAGCAGTGTCACTTGGCAACCTCTGTTATCCATAACCATGCTAATGGCTGTCATAATTTCCAAATTACATTAATGAAACATTCATTTAAGTTTCAAGACTCACAATTTGGGGCTTAACTAGTGCGGTCGAACACCTCTTCCTTGGGCAGATTCTATGGATTTGGAGAATTTCAGATTTATTGAAGTCCCTATAAAATCTTAGTTCTGTTCAAATTTTAGAACCTTATCGTCTGCAATTTAGAATTCTTTGTAGGAAGATGGAAGCACTGTGAAACCTCAACTGGCCTTTATTAAGTATAAGTTTTGATAAGAAGCAAAACTTTGTCACTGGAAATAATGGTTGACTAGTGTGGAGAAGGTGGCTGGGAAGAATTCCATAGGAAGTATCAAAGATAAAATGGATAATTTCCAGCTTTTTCTGGTATGGCTTTTGGAAACTGGCTTGGACTTAATAAAACCCACAACCACCTGGGCTGCGGAAGGCACATCTCCTTGGGACGGTTTCACACAGATGATGGTGTAAATAGCGCCCCCTGTGGTTGTACCGTCAAAACCTCAGTTTTAACGAAAGTCAAATTTAACACCCAAGGCATTTCAAAGCAATTATGTTGTTGTAGTTAAATTATCTGGAGAGTTGGATTTTATTGCCCTGCTTTTTGCTCATTAAAACCAACAGTTAAGAACTGGAACTGTCTGTATGTTCACATTCCTGCCCACAGCTAGTTAGGCGGTGTAGCTTGATAGAGAACCCAGCTCGATTTCTAAGTTTAGCTTTACTGCTCAAGCCAGCAGTGAAACCTGCACGTATTGGTTTTCATGGAAGCGGCGTGGAAAACCTCAGCGATTCCCGCATCTCCGCCGAAAGGCGCACATGTGAGTCTGCTGCTGCTCGGACGGGGCAGGGTTGCAGGGTTAGATTTCACAATGCTCCTTTCACAAGACTGGCCTGAGCCTTGTGCACATGTGCTTCCAAGGCTTCTAGTGACGGTAAAAGACAGCACCCTGGACTCCAGACAGCTTCGATGGCGAGTTTGCGAGCTTTGTTCTTGCAATAGCTTTTCCACAAGGACTTGTTTGGTATCTGATCATAGTACCGAACTCAGTTGTTAAAAAAACAGCTCATTTCCTTGCTAGCTTCATCCAGAAGTGGGACGAAGAGGGTGCAGGAGGGATTAAGCATTGAGCCATGTGTGTGCACACCCGTCAGCCGGTTCCTTCCTCAGTGCCCAGATCTCGACCAGCTGTGTGCCTGTTCATCTTTCACAGAGGGTGAGGGTTTTCCTCTGACGTAGAGGCATTCCAGATGGACAGGAGTGTAAATGCCAGGTTACATTTTTAGGGGCTTACTAATGGAGCCACAGCAGATTAAGAGGGGAAAAAAAAGTGTGACTGCTTATCTTTGGAGGGAAGTGTGGACCGGACACCGTGACATTTGCTATTCTCTGAGATCCTCTTCTACTGACATTTTATAAACACGAATTGGGTATTTGTGCTCACTCCAAGGAATAGAGAGATTCTTAATGCTACCTTCTGTTGAAATCATATTTCAGGCAACCTTTTAGTATGGCCACGTACTGAATCTTGGTTTTAAAATTAACTTTTAATCTTGTCTTAGGGCAAAAGACAATCAAAAAAACAAACAAACAAACAAAAAACAATGCCAAGAAAACAAATAACCAAAACAAAATCAACCTCGAATGTAATTTATGCACATAAATTAAAAGACTTTTGTCTGGAGGATGGGCTTATTCTGCCAGTGACATTTCTTTCTCATCTAAGCCTGTGTAACATGTTCTAACAGAGTTTTAGGAGACAAAACATTTCGATATATTTTCATGGCTTCGTGATTCATGGCACATTTACATTTTATTGTGACTTTTGACTCTCTTGAGTTTTCTCTAGTGTAAAGAGAGTGGCATGTTTTAAATTATATTAAAAACGGTATTTGCCTTTGTATGAATTTTGAAAAAAAATAAGTTTCTATGTTGTTTTTCATTCACCTTTTCAATACATTGGAAAATGTCTGCTTTGATCGTAGTAGCTCTTTGCTCACGTGATCTTCATTCAGCCTCAAGTGAAGGCAATAAATTTCCCTGCCCATCAACATTTTACTATATTATAGGAAATGCTACAGGGCTTTGGAATGTGACTCGCTTCAGCTGCTGCTTGGTGGTTAATGGTTCATGTCGTTTGCTGGCAATGTCAAAACCTCTGTAACTTCAGACTCGAGAACGCAGTACTTACTTGCCCCTTTATTAGACGCAGGTACCATGTTTAGAAGTTCATTTGTTCCAGACCTCCATCAAAGTTTTCTTTGGACAAGGTGTTTTGCTTTGTGGAAAGAACCTTTCCATTCACCAGCATCGCACTGTGAAAAATACAGCAACTTTATCTTGTGTTTGTACATAAGCATTTGGATTTGGCTTTCAGAACCACATGGGTGCCTAATAAATGCTACTTGCTATTTGTGACTTTTATTTGTGCTTTGAGCCTTGGGTAATATTTTTTTTCCCCCTGAAACAGGCAGTTTGGGATATTAGGGCTTATTTTTTCATTATCCCCCATTGGGCCTCTGTGAGTCATCTTCTAGGCACACAGAAGTGAAGGTACAATTGCACAACCTTTCTTATTCCACAATTACTGGATGAAATACTTTGTAATGTGCCCTGACCATCTTTGTTAAAGGAATTTACAAAAATGTCTTCAAGACAATCCCTGTATCTATCTGTAGAATTTCTAGATTTCTATTTCCTTGGACATTTTAGGAATCTTAAATTGGACTATGTCCTTGTGACTAATTGTGGGGTAGTTACCATTTGCATCTGATTATTTAAGTTCCCCTTCCCAGCCACCGTTTTTTTTTTTTCCCACTTGCTTTCTTTAAAACAGGACACTCTTTATGTTTCCTTTCCATATTTCTGACAGTATATAATTTATACACATAAAAATATCTTAGAAAAAAATGTATATCATCACAGCCCTTTGGAAACCAAGAAGGAAATGAAAATAATAGTCTTGATTCATTTTAATTTTTTCTATATTTTGTCAGTGTTTAACCCTGTAAGGTAAAATTCTACCCAAGTCTAAATATTCACATTTAGACATTCAAACTTCACATTTTCCCAATATATACAACAATGTATTGAGAAAATATTTAGGCTAAAAATAATACAATAGTCTGTGTAATATTTTGAAAAAAAGTGTGGCATTTTCATTTATGATGTTTTTTATAATTTTGAAAGTACTCATCATATGTGTTTGGTCATAGTGGTAGAGACAGTTGGTTTTTCTAGTAATGTAAAATATTTTTACTTTGTCTGCATTTTTTCAAGTATTACTTTAAATTATTTGTGCAGTAATAAACCATTTCATTTATATGACATACATCCATCAATGCCATGAAGGGAAAAATAAAACATGTTTCATACGTGAGCCCTGAAAACTGAAGGATGGTTTTCTGAACTCAGACTGAGTCTATGAATAATTAGGGAAGGAAGTTTGCTCTCTGCATTCTTCAGTTCATTTTCTCGCTTTCTATATATTCATTTTCTTTCAAAATCAAAGTGGCAAACCATAGTTTCAACGTATCGTATGCCAAATTGTAAATTATTGAAGCATTAATATCCTATTGACTACAAATCATGCTGGGAATTTAGGAATAAAAAACAAATGTGGTATTCTCAAAGTATATTTTTTGTGCTCAATTTTTATCAACTTTTCCATCCAAAATACATTTCTTTTGTTTATGTCTGTATATTATTTTGTCTAATATTTTATCAGAATACTTTTTTTTTAAGTGGGGATGCTGGGAATTGAACCCAGGACCTCATGCATGCCAAGCACACGCTCTACCACTGAGCTACCTCCTCCCTCCGTCAGAATGCTTTCAGAATGGCAAAGTTCAGCGGAAAACGCTTTTGGCAGTCTTTTCCAAAGTGTGTTTCACAGGATGTTAGAGTTGTTAGTGTGAAATAAAATCTACATAGTTTCTGATCAGAAGTTTAGGAAACACGTGGTTAAACAAAATGTGACGGCTCTATGTAAAAGGGAGATACTGTCTAAATGTCGCTGGCCGTAGAACCTTCTTTCTCGTGGAGCTCTCGTTCTATGGAACACGTTTTGGAACTGCGTGCTTATTGCACGCCCAGGCCAGGGTCTGCAGAAGGGACATGCACCATCCTCTGCTACTCCCTCTTACTCTGTGTATTGTAGGTTCCCCCAGATGTTGTATGACTTGGAGTCATTGCCCTGACCCATTCATTGCAGTACTTTATAAATACTCAAATTTTTACTTTGTACATCTGCCTTTCATCACTGAGTGCAAGCGCATAAGTGTCTAGACCTCTCTGGCTGCACGCGGCTGCCTTCTCGGAAGGCTGTTAAGGAGAGGACCCATTCATGTCTTAAAGGAGACAGTTCGGTGCTGCCCTGTAATTCTATTCCAGTTGTGGTTTGGATCATTGAGCCTGCATTCACATTGCTGTTGTAATGCATTGATAAGGATATAATTGCTCAGTAAGTCATCTGATTTCAGAACTATCTTTCCTACTTACATTCTAACGGTAAAACATATTGTTCCTGTTTATTCATCATTAAGCCTTTGGGTGTGTAACACTTAGAGCCACCTTTTTGGATATTAAGACATTGACCTAGTTATAGGGTTAATGTTTACAAACAGTGCTTGGTAACTTTGGGGAAACAGTGATTGCACTGACAGGGGCTGCCTTTCCAGGACGGTTTCACCACCTTCAGCGGAGCATATGTTTTGATTTCAATGAGATCATCGATGCCAGATTTTAACATCAGAACTTTCTCAGTGGGATGAAGTTGGTGACTCACCTTGGCTTGTACCTCAGACACGTGGGTATGGGATAAATGACTTCTTAATGATAGCTCAGGGCAGCCAAATCTTTCATCTGCCTGAATTGACTGGCTCTCTTACCACTGATATTAATTGGGCGCTCCTGATGGAAATGGGCTTGCGTGAAGTTAAAGCTGAAATGTTTGAGAATGAAGTCTTTCTCTTGATCCAGACAATTGAAAACAAATGCGTGAGGTCCGTGAGTGGATGTTGTGTTTTAAAGACTGTGCCAACTGCTGACGTCTTGAAAATGTAACAAACTAGAATTTTAGAGATTAAACTCCTCCCTGCTCCTCTTCTATGTTCATGCGAGATGTTGGGAGCGGGCGATCCACACTTGTAGGGTTTGTTCAGTGTTGCATTAGTGTTTTAATACTTGGAGGCAAGAATTTAAAAAATGGTCATTGGGTCTGGGGCTGCTCGGTTTTCTAAGCCTGAGTATCAACAGCAATGCTGACAAGCATTTGTGGGTGGCACCAAGCGACAGGGACAAGGGATTAAGGGAAAGGAAAATAGGAAAGTTGGGAGGAGGAGGGAGGGGAGTAGGGGTTGAAGGGCCAGAGAACCCCAATAATTGCATCCAGTGTCATCCAAGCCTTGCACCCCCCCCACCAAGTTCAACTTGAAAAAGCTATTTGGATTGTTTTGGGTTATTTTTTTTTAAATTTTTATTGAAGTATAGTCAGTTTACAATGTTGTGTCCATTTCTGGTGTATAGCACAACACTTCAGTCATATAGGAACATACATATATTCATTTTCATATTCTTTTTTTACCATAGGTCACTACAGGATATTGAATGTGGTTCCCTGTGCTACACAGCATGAACTTGTTGCTTATCTATTTTATGTATAGTTGTGGATTATTTTGACTTGTTGAACCAGTCGTGTCCTGTACCGTATGTACCATGGGGAACATAACACTTGAGCTGTATAACATTTTAACGGTGACATACAGATTTTAGAGAGTTTTCTGTAGACAGTTAATCAGCACAATTACAGCTTTCCTTTTGTTCCTTTCAGATCGGTTATCACCAGCCGGAGTAATGGGCATCAGCTCAGCTCTGTTGATATGTAAACGGTGTCATATCTGAAAGCTAACGTCATTGTTTTCCCCTTTCTCAAAGCACAGTGTGTTTTGATCCACATAAGGAGTATTTTTAAAAAGTGGATGTCTGAGAATGTAAACAGTTGGGAGGGGAGATGCAGCTGTTTATGATTTACTTTTTAATCCTCTGTTCTTTCGTGGCTTCTGATGCCGAAGGACGTCTCCTTACCTATTACAGCTTATAGCTTTTGGCCCTGTGAGTATGCTTTTTCTGGTTTTCATTTTGGCTTGCTAAATAAAGGATGGAAGGACTGAAGGAAAAGTCGACAGATAAATATAGCCCCCAGTCTACTAGATCTCGTGCTGCAAGCACGGGGCCAGAAGAGCTGTGGTCCCCGAGTGAAGAGGGTTTCTATTTTATGGGGCCAATAAATGCCCGGCCCCGCTCTTTACCTGAGGGCTGTGCGTGCGTGTTTGTCAGAATCTATTAGTCACACCCAGTTGCTTGCGTCTCCCACTGTCTAGACTCTTCAAAGGATGAGAGATTTCATATTTAGTGTTTTTACAGGAGGGCACAGATTAAGGGAGAAGAGTGTGCTTTTATGATGGCAGTCTCATTTGCAGACTCTTTTCCAGAAGCGAAGGCATTCCTGATAGCCAGGTGCCTGCTATGTGAAGTGTCGTTTTAGCTGACTTCATTTGGCTTTATCAGAACGGCATTTCGCTATGTAATTTCTCATTACCCTCCATAGACACAAAGCTCACCCTGCTTCCTTTTATAAAAATAACTTTGTACGTTCCAGTGGACTCTGTGATGAGAGGTTTGACAACACTGCCACCCATGCTTTTTATAGCACTATCTGTACATTTGTGGTCAAGAGCTTGGTTTTTGAATCCCAATTGCCCCTCTTACTAGCTCTGAGATCTGGAGGAATTCACTCATCCTTTCTGAACCTCAGTTTCCTCATCTTTAAAACAGGGGTAGTAATACAATCTCAAGATGGCCGTAAGGATTAAATGAAATAGTGCATATTAGAACAGAGAGCAGATGTTGGCTGTGTTTTTGATGGAGACTAAATTACTAGGCTGTGTTAGTAGGTTGGGTAAGTTTACACACCCTACCCTCACGCCTAGAATGGTTTACTGAAATATTTGGGGAGGGAGGGAGAATACAAGTATCATTTGAAAAGAATCATAATCAATATTAAAATATCTTTATTTTCTTAGTCATGATATTTAATTTGCAGCATTAAAAAATTGTGGGTTTTTTTCACATATATTTATCAAAAGGGGATAACTTTCTGTGAGGGGAACCTCACAAAAACTTGAGCCCATTTTTCTTTGGCTGAAATTACCCTTAATCAAGTCTTACGGACCTTAGAATCTATGTGCATGTATGATTTTTCTGTAGATACTTTTTTAGACTGTACAGTTATTTATTGAGTGCCAACTGTGTATAAAACACTGATAAATCAAGTAGAGAGCTGCAGGTGAGAAACCTCAAGAACTATTGGGTAAAGGATATTAATCAAATGAAAGTTTTTGTCACAGTCTCAGAAAATTAAACTTCACAGCACACGTGGATCTGGTGTGAGTCTACCAAGCCTGGGTATAATTTTTCCTTGCAGCTAGTGAAGTACGAAAATTCAGGTTACAAAAGTTAGAGGTGCTTTATAATTGCGAAGGACAATCCATTTTCATAACAGATCAACTTTTAGAATTGTAAAGCAAAACGGGAAGCCCTTTTGCACCCAGTGTTAGAACAGCTGTAACTTGGGCAGCATCCCTAATTTGAGACCAGTGGTTTCATGCGGTGAGTGTGACTGCTGGGGTTTCCTTGACAGCCTTTTTTGAGGTGCTCCTCTCTGCAGACATGTCTGCGGTATTGCCAAGCGCAGAGAGCCTCAGTGTCAAGGACCTTCCTTCCCCTTTCGTTCCTCTTTCTGCTGTCCCCCTCCCACATGCTTTCTGGTGGCTTCGCTACTGGATCGAATGAAGGAATTGTTCGACCTTGGCTCAGTTGTCAGGGTCTGGGCCTCGTGTTTTATAGTCACCGTCTCATTTAATCCTCAGAACAAACCAATGAGTTAGGCACTCTTAATGCCATTTTACCAGGAACTGCTGCTCGTTAAGGTTGATCAAGTGCCTGAGTCCCAGAAAGTGGCACTGGGGGAGCCAGGGTCTTGCCACAGTGCGGTGGCCACATGGCCCAGCAGTGAGTGCCTTGCAGGAAGTGTCCCTTCCTGTCGTATCCCAGAGCCCTGTCCCCACTGGTTAGGGTAGTAACTCGTGAATTGCACGGCATGTGAATTGCACTGCCCAGCAGTGGTTTTGGAATTAGCTTTTGAAGGGGAGTATCTCTGGCCACCTCTTCATTTTCCTACTGTTTCCCAAAGTCTTTAGAAATCTATGCTTGTCTTGCCCTGGCTTCTCTTCCAGACCAGTATACTCGTACCACCAGGTCACAGCACAGAGTCCAGCCCAGTGAATGAAATTGCCGTCTAACAGCGAAGGCCTTTGTCATCCTGGGAGACTTCACTGATGGGAAATTGAAGTCTTGTCACTGACTTCCTAATAAATCAGACTGAAGAGCATGCTCTTGACTTGGGGGGCTGTTTGCCTTCCTCTAGACGTTGGGACCAGTTGGATACTGTCTGTTGACCCGAATGGAAGTTATTAGCACACACTGACTATCCTTTTGTGCTTATTTTTAAGTCTTCTTAAAATTTTGATACCTTTCAGTCATGATGGCTTGGCTGCTTCCCCTGATGCTACAAAATGTGCTACTCCTGGGCTTCCTCTGCACACGTCCGTGGTTCTGGGGATGAGCTTTCTGCACGTGGAACCTTCCTTGTTCTTAAGAAGGGTTTTGGAGGCTGAATTAACACTCGTGGGAAAAATGGAAGTGTATTCTGACATCAGTACTTTGATCTTTCAAAGTTAAAGGTGCCATAGATTGTTATAGTCATTTAATTGTTGTGTTGATTCTACTCATTTATTTGAGATGAAATCTGAGTTGGCAATTTGGTGGCTTTCACTACCAGCAGGTCCCCTCAGATACTAAAGACGTGATGCTGGCAACTAACCTCTAATTTGTGCCTTGTGGTTTATTTGGTAAAAGACGGGTGGAGAGCATTTCATTGAGTTGTGGGGGATCCTGTTTATTTGGTTCTATCATCTGTGAGCTAACACACATGGCCCTCCTCTGTTCCTCTTGCCCAAGATCGCCAGACATCAAAGTAATCAGCATTCATTTTTAAAAGAGAGAGAAATGTATTGAGTCACAGTTTCCATCCCCCTTTTCCCAATCCAGCCGTCTCAGGCTTCCCCGACCAGAACACTCGGCAGGGTGCAAACCCATCAGTGTTAGGGAATTCTGACTACTGTCCTCTTCCTCCGGGTCCTCTTTGCAGCCATCCAGATCGTGTGTGTTGTTTAAGAGCCCTGGAGGTAGAGGCTTCTCATTCTCTTCTAGGACCCTTTCCACCTGGAAATAGTTCTTTGTGTTTCAGTTCAAAGCTGTTTTTGCCATTTAAGCCCATTTACTCTATGGAGACAGGGAACAGATGGCTTATAGTGTAGCCTCCTTACAACTCACCAGTTAAGCCCTCTTATTATTTCTTCCTATAAATTAAATAGTACGTTTTCTCTTTCTTTTTAGATTCTTTACTCCTTTGCTACTCAAAGTGTGGTTCTCAGACCAGCAGCACTGGGGTCACCTGGGAGCTGGTTAGAAATGCAAACTCTTGGGCCCCAGCCCAAACCTAGAGAATCAGAATCTGCATTTTACCCAAATCTTCAGGAGACCCTAAGCACGTGAAAGTTTGACAGGCACCGCTTTTTTTCTCTTCATAATTTGGTTATTAATTTCTCTGTACTTTTCTCTAAGGCTGCCTTAAGAGACATGGTGGAACAACAGTGGCGATACTTTTAGCAAGTACTTGTCTATCTCAATTCCTGTGAGCACCTGTGATGTTACAATCTTTCAAACTAAGTTGATGTGTAATCTTTGTTTACAGTCAGTGTGTGATCTTCAGAGACTTCAGGGGAGGCCTTTCTCTGCTGTGTGTTTTCCCCCATCACCTATGGAAACTCCCACTTTGTAGCTGAGTGGCTTGGCCGCCAGGAATCTTGCTTTGCACTTACACTGAATACCACCCTGTTTTTCTTCATCTGTTAGAATCATTTTGCTTTTCTGAAGAGTTGGGCTGTGAAGATTTTAAAGACTCGTAGTTAGAAAGAGAACTACTTTGAGGGTAAGGAGACGCCACCTCTGTGGTCTCACCTCTGTGCTACTAACCAGTTTCATGAGCTCGGGCAGCTCATTTAATGATGATTTGTAATTCTTGCCCATAACCACACGATCACGGAAGTCCACCTAATACCAGGGCTGCGATGCTTTGATTGTTCTGTTCCTATAATCCATGAACCCTTTATACAGCAACTTGGTTGTGCAGTGGAAGTTGCCTGTGGAGATAGGAATGGGGCATCTAAAACAAAAATTTGACAGTTGTCATCTAGATGTGTATTTTGGTTAGAGTATATGGTCCTCCTTACCACTCTGATAGAACTCTCAGGAGGGAAAACTTGCTGAGTTGAGTTTTTGGTTGAGTTCTCCTTTATATCTTGGATCTATCCTGGGCAGAAGTGCTACCAAACCACTAAATGGCCGAAGCCAGCAGGTCACCGCGGGACGGGTCCCAGTTTAGTTACTGACGTCCAGTGGTGCCCAAGTCCCCTTCCTGCTGACTTTCTCTAGCTGTGACTTAGAATGGGACATCAGCAAGCACCTGGCTGCTCTCAATGCTCACACCTCTGTTGAAAGACTCTGGGAGAGCCTTTTATTTCTACTGGAAGTTCTCTAGGGAGGATCCTGGAAGAAATGATGTGTGGCGAGTCGACAGCTGAATTTAGGGGTCTGTTAGGAACTGCTGATGGTTGGAAGTGAGGAGAGCTGAGAGTGAGAAGACAGAAAGACGGAGCATCTCTGAAGATTCAGTCTCGGCCTGGACCTCAACCTAATCACGCTTGTCCTTGTCTTGTTAAGGGAGGAGCGCATGGAGAAACCAAGCAGACAGGTAGGCCATTGTCCATAGGTGACGTGGTTTTACGGAAAAAAATGTACGGCAGTTTTTGAGCTGAATTGAGCAAAGCTCATCATGGAGCTGTTAATTAAGTGTTAATTATAGCCTGTCGCTGGTGGATAGCAGTGGTGAATTGCGAGGTCCGGTATTATTTTGAAGGCATTTTGTCAGCATCTCGGGCTACAGTCTCAACAGAATAGCAGCCATTGTTTTCTTTGTGTGCTTTTGGACCACAGCAGCTTCCGCGGCTGTGTTTAACTGCCATTCCCTTGGGATTCAGTCAGGAAAACTTTGTGTTTCACCAACTGGAAATCAACTTGTTCTTTCTGTTCATTGTCTAGATTTTAGAATTTAGAACCCTATATACTCTCAGTAATGATTGTACACCTGCAGTGCCCTGACCCCCTCCACTCCCCGCCCTCCCCAATTTTTCTTCTAGTTTAAGTTTAGAGAAAAATTAAGACCTCAGATTGTCTTCCTGGGAAGACATCTTATATTTAGGAATTCCACTTGCTGTTTCTGTCTGACTCTTGTACTTTGACTGTATATATATATATATATATATTTTTTTTTTTGTAATAAATCATCTTCCAAGGTGGGTATTTGTTTTGTAAGTTGGAAAAAAATCTGTAGGAAACAATTTTCTGACTTAGGACTAGCCTCTTAGAGAGCAAACTTAATGGATTAATTTTTAAAAGTTGACTAATTCTGGAACAGAGGAGACTTCATCATTAATTTTTTTTTTAACTCCTAAAAATTTGAAGGGCAATGAACAGGACTAATGGTCACAAGTGACATTAGGAAGGTGTCTGCTGGTTCAGTGTCCTCTTGTTAGCTCACTGAGTTTTGCAAACGTCAGGGAGGACTAAGTATTTCTTCCACTGTTTCGCATTGTGGAGGCAAAATGAGGTCAAACGACTCGTCCAGGAGCACACAGAAAGCCATGGCTAAGCTGGGCACAGACGCAGACTTGGACGCGAAGAGATGTGTTTCCTCGGGCAGCTGATCTCTTCCCCGTGGTCAGGAAAGGTGGAGAAGCATCACACCCTGCTAGTCAGCTTCAGACTCTGTGGCTTTGGCCTCAGAAACACCTAATATGCTCTCCTCTTCAGTCAGTGTTTTGCATTTCACCCAGGAGTTTCCTGTTTTCCTTTGGCTCAGGGACATGGGAAAACATGGGCCAGGACTGGCTACTCAGATGAGCTGTCTTCTCGTAAAAGGTCGTGAGGGAGCAGGATGCAGTGCAGGTAGCTTTCCATCAGTAATACACTGGGAGAGGCTACGAGCGTGGGGAGGCTGGCCTCCACTGGGACTCTGAGGCCACGACGTGACAGTCAGAAATACAGGGAAGCCTCAGAGCAGGGACACCTCCTCCCTCCCACTGTTCCATAAACAGCTGATGAGCGGGTTGGGTGGCTTCCTCTGTTTCCTCTGCTGCAGGCAGTTGCTCTGGAGCAGGGCTTCTCAGCCTCCGCACTGCGGAAGCATGGGGCCAAGTCATTCCTTGTTGCAGGTGGCCATCCTGTGCATGGGAGGGTGCTTGGTAGCGCTCCTGGCCTCTGCCCGATAAATGCCAATAGCATCTCCCTCACCTCCCCCTACCCCAGTTGTGACAACCCAGTGTTTGCAGGCGTTGCTCAAGCCTGCCCCTTGAGGGGAGAAATTATTCCTGCTGACTCCAACTGAGAACTGTTGCTCCAGAGATTGCGTGGGCTGCTTGGAGGCTAGAGGGTCTCTCTGCGGGGAGGAGTGGGTTTTGCCCCACAAACACATTTCAGCTGATCTAGAGGACCCCTGCCTGGCATTCCAGTGGGCCTGGGGGTCACTGTCATTGAAGTCGTCTACTCCCTTGGGCCTGTGACCTCCTCAGAGTCACTGATAAAGATTCTTCATAAAGATCCCTTAGTTAAGAGTTGTCACCACCTTGTAATTAGGGATTTGGCACAACTGTCCTCAAGATGCTTCTAGTTCAGCCCGGCGGCCAGCATGGGACCCCAGTCACACGATGCCCTGAATTCAGCATGCTGGTAGGAACTTTTCAGCAAATACCATTTTCCAAATTAAAAAGGAAAAGGCTGAGAGGTCAGATAGTGGCAAAAAAGAGAGAGGAACAAGGTCACCGTGGAAGGGAGACTTGAAAGCTGAAAGCCAAGGATTAGGAGCTTTGGGGTCAGCGGGTGAAAGGTCGACCCCTCGTTGTCAACTGGAAGAATTCTGCCTCCTTATCTGACATAATAAAGAAGTGTCTGCAGTTAGAAATCTGCACCACTGTCTGCTTCGAAGACCTTAGAGACGCAGGCGATGTGTACATTATCAATTATTTCAGATCATCATTCCGATTTTTTTCCCTCCTCCTCCAGCTGCCAGCCATTAGACGTGGGCATCTGGCCGCAATTTCCGTTTTCCATCAAGTGTCTCCGGCAGCATAGACTGGCTGTGTCCTGCCCCTGTTCCGTTCCTTCACATGACAGACGGTGGGGGAAAGAATCTGGAAACAAAAGCCACCCGATTCCTTCCCCAACAATCAGAAACATGCTTTAGAACCTGGAAATAGTGCAGAAGAATCCCACTGAGCATCCATTTAGGCCTGTTCCTGAGCGTGCCTTGTAAATGCTTTCACAGCATTGTAAGCCTCTCGTTAGCCTCCTTAGAAAGGGGTGGGGGGGCTGCAAGCGTCTGATATCTTATGGGAAGGCTACACAAGTGGCCTTTCTGCGGTATTTCTCTGGATGGCATTGATTTAAGATCTGCTCAAAGGTCTGCTCTCATAGTTGACTCGAGCTGTTCCCTTTGCAGATGAGCAGGTCTTTGCCTTTCATTGTATCACAGGGTTGTATTTTTAGTTTCACTACCACCACTGCTGCTACTTTTACTTTTTCGTGCTGTTCTGGCCTTTCCCCCATACCCACCTCCTCTCTGAAATAACTCTGTCTCTCTCTTCTCAAGACACGTCCTCATCTTGGCTTTTGCTTCGGTCCTTGGCTGCCATCTGGTCTGTGGATTC
This sequence comes from Camelus bactrianus, assembly GCF_048773025.1. NCBI lineage: Eukaryota > Metazoa > Chordata > Mammalia > Artiodactyla > Camelidae > Camelus > Camelus bactrianus. The sequence continues at coordinate 94,714,752 of NC_133543.1, read as the reverse complement.
ACTCTTGCCTGCGCCTCCCACCAGGGTGTTTTGGCTGGTGTGTGTTCAGGTATCAGGAGGGGATATGAGAGCCAAGGATTTCTAGTTCGTCGTGAGAGTGGTTCCAATAGGAGCTACTGTTTGAGGGCTTGTTATGTGTCAAGCACGATGAGAGACCCTTTCGTGTATTATCTCATTTAACTCAGTGGTACCCCTATGGACTGGGTAGGGGTGTCCCCAGGTTACAGGTGAAAACATTGAGATTGGGGAGGGTTAGTAACTTGCCCAAAATTACAGAGAAGAACAAGAGAAGAGACACTGTACATTATCTTGACCTTTTAAAAAAATATTAACTTGGAAATAGGCTTTGAGTTAAAATTGATCCAGTCTTTAAAAAGCGTGACAGCCACACAATAGCTCTGTTTTCATTCTCAAAATAACCTGTCTGGATGGAGTTTCCTAAATTACATCTTAGAATTCAAAACTGCTTATAGGTTACTCGGGTATCACTCCGGTAGCAGCAGCTCAAGGGAAAACATTTATTCTGTTACTTTATTGTAAGCAGTATTACGCTCATCTTCAAAGTAACCCAGTTATTTTAGAACCTGTGGCCTTCTACAGTCTACAGTGGATGGTACAGGTTGCCATTCTCCTTGGCATTGACTTTTGTTTAATTTTTTTCTCTCATAACCCAGAGATCTTTATGGCTTGCATTTCTTGAACAACAATTCTTAAGGCAAAATGAGAGAGAATTGTGGGTTGAATACATTTGAAATATGCTGCCATATGCTTATATATTTATGGCCAGTTTCAATTGGTTTCAGAGAGTGTTCTTTCATTATTTAGACTGCTTGAGGGGAAAAAAAAAGCTTACTTAACCTCAAAGAATCCCAGGTGAAATTCTTTGCACTTCCCTTTGGTATTCTCAAAGCAAGAAGGGAGACAAGGGCTGGGACCTTTTTGTTCATGATGTATGATGATGCCTGTCAGGAGGTGATTTTTTGTTTGTTTTGGTTTTTGGTTTCTTTCTTTCTTTCTTTCTTTCTTTCTTTCTTTCTTTCTTTCTTTCTTTCTTTCTGATTTACAATGTTATATTAGTTTCTGGTGTACAGCATAGTGATTCAATTATTTATATATATATATATATACACACACACACATATATATATATATATACACACACATATTATTTTTTGTATTCTTTTTATTACAGGTTGCTACAAACCATTGAGTATAGTTCCCTGTGCTACACAGTAGGATCTTGTTGTTTATTCTGTACCTACTTGTCTGTATCAGCCAATCCCAAACTCTTAATTTATCCCTCCTCCTCCCTTTCCCCCCTGGTAACCATAAATCTGTTTTCTATGTCTATGAGTCTCTTTCTGTTTTGTAAATAAGTTTGTGTCATTGTTTTTTAGATTCCGTATATAAGTGATATTATATCAGGAGATGCTAATTTGATGTGTGTAGTAGGGAAAGTCACAACTGAGCTGGACCTTTGTAGGAACGGTTGGGAATGGCTCTGTCCTCTGTTAGGCCAATTTAATGACCAAAAAACCTACAGGAAGGAGATCAGGGCCACGTGGCTTAGGTACCTTGTGGTTCCTCTTAAAGATGCCTGTTCAGTTCAGTGCATTTTTCTTGCATTACCAAATTCTTCCATAAAGTCAACCACAACCCATATTATCAGGGACTCCAGCTAAAACTTGCGGTGAGCAGGAAATAGATTAAACACAGGTTTTCCCTTTTCTCTGGCTGCCAAAAGTGATGTCAGTGGCATTAATGGTCCTTACCTCAGCCCTCTGCAGACTGAGGGCCGTCTGAGTGAACCCTTGTTCAGCGTTCTGGTTCCTCTGCTGCTGCAGAGAAGCTGACGATGGATGAGGAGGAGCAACTGAGCAGCCAGACAGTTACTCGAAGGTAAAGTCAGGCACTTGCTTTCTCACAAGTTATGAGATGACTCCAGGGAGCAGGCAAAGACAGCGACATCTATCTAGTGTTTAAAAGAAGTGAAGGTAGGGGGACCAGGGTTGCTTAATTTCCTTTTGCCTAATTCCAGAAACAGTATTGCAAACACGTTTTTACTATCTCTGCAGCACACTGGAAATGAAGTTGTGATTTTAATTTAAATCTGCTGGTTTGTATCAGAGCCAGACAAGTAAAACCTACGTCCTGTATTTCTGAACATTACCAAAAAAAAAAAAAAAAAAAAACCCCAAAAACAAAAATAAAAAGCCCAAACTGATGTGAAATTACAATATAAACCTCAGAGCTGGAACTGCAATTCTTGTGGGGCAGAATATACTGCAGAAATAGCTCCCATGGAAGCAGAAGAAAGAGACTTTTATGACTTTCTTGCTCAGGTAGGGAAGATGATATATTACTTTCATGTTTTCAAGTAACAGGTTTATTTTCGTTGAGCTCTGTTAAAATTTAAGTGTCCTGTCCCCCAGCACGTGTGGTCTGACTTGGTAATTTCAAGGGATTGTCTTTCTGAGTTCCTCCACCTTGACTGTCCTGTATATGGGGACATGTTACAATTTTGGCAGAAGAGAGATCTGAGACATTTTGATTGACATTTTGGCGGGAGACTGTTACGGTGTTGATCCTCGTTTGCTGGATCTTTTAATTACCTTTTTGCTTTTATCGGCATGCTCCATCTTTAATGAGAGGAGACAGGAAGTAACTGAAGTGAGTATTCTTTGGCTTAAAGATTTCTGAATGTTTATTCAGATTTCCTCAATATATCATTGATGGAACACTTTTAATTGTTGAGAACCATATGCTGTTGTTTAAATCTATCTTCTGCCTAAATCCCAAGTCTCTTGAAAAGTTTCCAGAGCCTCCTACTTCTGCCCTTCGTTGCTGGGGAAGGAGATATCCACAGTGTGGACCTTCTCCCCGCGGGACCACATCGGGAGCCCGCGGGCGTGATGGTCGGCAGATCGGGCCGCCCCTCCCACCCTTCCTTTGCGTAATGCGTGTGCCTTGCTTCACTGGTGGCCTCCTGAAGTCGCCGGCCCCGGCGGAAGGTCTTCCCCTGGGACAAAAGGGGACCTGGAGCGAGATGGCCTCGCACATGTTGGCAGCTCTCCCTGCGTTTCCTGCCTTGGCAGCCCTGCACTCTGGAAGCGCTGGCCGGCAACCTTGTTATTTTCACCAGCCCTCCCCCATGTGACTCGCACCAGGCAGAAGTGCTATTTAAGCAGCTCCGTTAAAGCACTGGCTTGGCCGGCCGGTTACCCTTTGCCATTTAAGACCATGAAACCAAGGCTTTCCAGCTCAATTCTGGCCTATTTTAAAAGGTGCTGGTTTCCTTTCTTTCGCTAAAACGGCTTTCTCCTTTCAACGTAAAGGAGATCTTAGCTCTCACTTTACTTCTGTAGTTCAGTCCTAATTGATTTTTTTTTTAATTTTATTTTTGGTGATTACAGTCTGAAGGCTTTAAAGCAGAGTGCTTTTTCACTGTTTAGGTCTGTCCTTTCCCCAAATCTCAGCTTGCCCCGCACTTCCCAGCCATACCCTGCGAAAAGCAGAGAGATGACCCCAGGACCCAAACTTGAAGCTCTCTTTTTCCCCCCTTTTTCCCTTAGGTGATTCCCATAGCCCGCAGAGCTGGCTGGTAATGCTTTCCTCCCTACATGCTGTCAGCTAACCGTCGTGGTAGGACCCAAGCTCTGAGCCAGGCAGTTCCTTTCCTGAGGGGTTTCACAGTCTATAGACAATCCATGCTCTCGCTTACCCATCTGAGACTGCGCGGTGAATGTTAAAATGAGGACCACCTATACGCCACCAGAACTATGCATGTGTTTGATGCTGATGATTTTAAAAAAAATTTACTGTATCCGTTTGCCAGGTTTCAGGTAAGCTTGGAAACAGAGTCCTTTTGCAGTGATTTATTGTTGTTTTATTCACATGCAAGCATTCTAGAAGACTCGATTGGCTGTAAATGAGCAGGACTGTGCATTAATTGCATCACCATCAATGAGGTGGCTGAAGAAATGGATTGTGGCCAAAGTTAGTGTATGCAGTTTGCTTATAACTGTGGGAAATAAGAAATCGACAGACCTGGGAAGCAGGATATAGAGATGTCACAGGTGCCGTGCTCAGCATCCTGCGAGGTACAGAGCTACCCACCGACCTTTCCACTCTCACATCCCTGCCACCTTTTTCTTCGTCCCATTCCCACGCCCAGGGGAAACTTTTCTGCTCTGAGAGGAGTACTCCCCTTCTGGTTCTTCAGAATAGTTTGCCTGCACCATCCCCTTAAAGATTTAGGCTTTTGGAAACCAGAAAGCCAGAAGTTTTTTTCCTGCTTTCAAATGGTCCTGCTTCTCCCCATACATAGTCCACTGGGAGAATGGGGAAGGGATGGAAGACCAAGAAGGTTTAACAAGTTGCGTACCATTTTCTCTTCTCCTCACAGATTTTTCAGAATGAGAAAGATCTAAATTTGAGTAAAAGATAATTTGCCTCTCTATTTAAACATTTTTGACACGAAATGTAGAATATTCAAAGTTCAAATCCTTTAAGTAGAGAGTGAAGTCAGAACCATAGCCGAGTAGTGGTTTTCCCTGGGTGACAGGAATGTTGAGGAATATTTATTCCTTGTTTACATTAACTGTATTTTATAAATTTTCTGTATTATACTCAAGATTTTTTTTAAGTCCTAGCAATTTATGTTAAGGGAAAAGGAAATACGCTGTTTTGACACATTTCTTCAAGTGGAGGAATTTATTTATATGAATTTTTCTAGTTGAATCTGCAGTGTATGATTTCAAACAATGATCCCCATTGAGATCTGAAAGCAAGCCAGAGTTACTTTCTGGCTACATTTTAGTGCATGACAATAGCCAAGCAACTTACAGTATTTACTCCTTTTTTTTTTTTTTAAAGTAAAAATAGAAACTACTAGTAATGCCCTAACCAGGGATTTTAACTGTGTTGCCCTTGACTCAACCAATTGGCCTGAAGAGTTTCAAGGCATTTAAATACAAAATAAAAACTTCGTCAATGGGTTTGACTAAAAATGCTTTGCTGAAAGGGTGCAGATCCCTCTCGTACTTATATCATAACCTTGTGCTGTTTTCAGCTGCTTACGTGGTGGAAACTAATCACTAGGCTGAGACAGTGTAAAAGGAATCAGAAGCTTTATTTGCTTTTCAGCTCCAGCAGACATAGTTTAAGTGGGTCGAGTCCAGAAGATGTGAATTCCTACCGGATGCAATAATGCAATAATCCATAGGTCTCGAGTAGCATTGCCCGAGTGTTGACTTATTTGATAATGCTTTAAAAATTACATTTTTCATTACTGGCCACAGGGTTAGGTGGGGGTTTATCCTGTGAGCAGACACAGGCGGACGGGTACAGTACATGCCGATGCGGTGATGGAATGTTGTCAGAATGTAATTTCCTGCTTCTAAATCTTGTGACAGGTGCATTGCATTTCTGGGTTCAGAAGTTATTCCCCAGTGTTGTAACTAGAGAGAACGTATCACAGGAACATCACCGTTTGATATTTGCACAGCTCTTCTCCAAGGATATGTTTCACTTTCTTTTGGCCCCTAGCTTATGAGCACTACAAATGTGTTTTTGTAAAACATCATAGCAATATTTGCCTCATGTGGCTGGTGTCAGTCAGTTGGAGTTGCGTATATAAAGTGCATTAAACACACATCACCCATGCCTTCTTTTTCAGTGGGCATTACAATCTTTATCATTGTATTTTTATTTGTCATTCAACAGACATTTATTGCATTGAAAGACTGGGGGAGTCTAGTATGGGTATGGCTTTTTTTTTTTTTTAAACATATTCCTGAGTTACAAAGATGTATGAATATACATTCATACATTATGCATATGCATGCAAACACATATATATGCGGCTGCCCTTCTCCAAGCCAGTTGCTTTATCGAGCTCAGCCCTTCCTGATTGCAAGCATGTAGAGGCAAGGATACAGGCAGATGAACTGAAGTCCCATGAAGCATTACGCTAAGGTCTGTCTGTAGTGTTATGAGCGTTCCTTTCCAACAAAACTCATTAGAGCCATTGTGAACAGCTATGTTTTTGGAACTTTAGTTTTGGAGTTCTTTGGCTTTAGAATAATACCTCGCTGGGAACCATCACCCAGCTTAATCAGCTCTTTTATTCACCATATTTGGCTCTCGAAGCTTTTTGGCTGTCTGCAAAGATCAAATGTGCCCTCAAAGGGCCAAACTGGCTGCTATAGAGACCATTCAAAAGAATATGCCCAAGGCTGAGAAGGCAGTTGCAAGAAAGACACGAGAACTTAAGAAGGCTTTCCTCCAAAATGCTTCGAACAATGGCTGCATGATTGGAATAAGTGTGCAGACCCCAGGGTGGCTGCGTGGGGGACAGTCCTCACCGAGGATGTCTGTTAAAAATCCATGTGGTTTACTCAGTAGCTCAACTTTATGTACACACACACACACACACACACACACCCAACCCTTGCACAAAGATAAACAGTTGTGAACCTCAGACTCTTTAAGTTTTTCCAGGCCTCTGTTGCCTGTTTTTAGGTTCTGTTCCCATCCCCTCTGTGTCAGCATTACCTCCCGCTTTCCCTCTTTCTCTCTTTCCCCGAGACTCCTAAGTTGATGGCGCCAGTCGGTAGCATTAGTGGCTGAGACACGTGTTGATCAGGACGTATAATATGGGCTTTGAAAAGTAGTATGCAGAGATTTTGGAGGGGAAGGTATATGAAAGAACTGATATATCCCTTTATTTCCTGCTCTTTGAACATACTACTTGTAGAAGATTACAAGGATGCTTTCAGAGGGGCCCAAAGCAGTAGATTTCCCCATCTGGTGAAACCATTTTTTTTTTCTGTCTCTCCTCATCGGGCCCCCAGTCTCCACCCTTCGGCAGCCATTCAGGTTGGCACATGTGATAACAAAGCTGGATATAGTTTGTTACTGTGCTAAGCTGTCCATTCAGCCGCTCCGGATAAGAGCCAGATGTGAGATGAAAAGCATGCCGTGTACCCTTAACTTTCCCCATTTTATATAAATCGGCACTTTGTTTGACTCAAGCCTTTTAATAAAGTATGGCCTTCCTAACCCAGTTTTGGGCTCAGATGCATGAAGCTGTGTTGAGCTGTATCTAGAAACCCTGGTAGGAACATTTGGATAGATTGCAACACGCGTTCAGGAGAAACTTAAAAGTGAGATCTCTGGGACTTTTGAAAGGCTAGATTTTCCTCTCACTTGCAGAAACCACATCAAGTAAATCCTATTTCTCTGGCAATTAAAGAGATAAGCCTGGAGTTTTCGTTTTGTTTTTACCTTGGTGTCTCCATGTCAAGTCTTTATTTGTGAGCAGAAAAATAGACTGTTTATCTGTCACTTAGGGGTGGAGTTAATATTGTGAAATAAACAAAAATCTCATTTGGTGGATTTCAGCTTACCTGAAAGCCATTATGTAGATGGTGAATGCTGACTGGTCCCAGCCATACTCTTCTTCAAAGAGGAGAGAGAGAGAGAAAAACAAAGTTGGCACTGGTCAACACTGATTGTGTGGACGTTAGTCTGTCGCTCTCCTTGGGGCGGATGTGGATCACTACTGCGGCGTGTCGATCATAACACAAGGCGTGGCCTTGTCGCCGCCCCTTCACTGGGAAAGACGTCTTGCCCATCACCCAAGGTTCTTCCCCTCTACCCCAGCCTACACTTGTAGACTTGACGCCCTCTAGCCCTTTGCAGATACCTCGTGCTCTAAAACCATGTTCCCCCCTTGGGCTGTGCAGGGCTGCGCTCTCAGCCCCCTGGGCTTTGTCTGGTCCTGTGCCCTCGGTGGGAAGTGTGCTTTGTCCCTTCCATCCATTCTGCTCATAGGTAGTGAGTTCCTGCTGTGTGCCTGCCCTTGTGCTGGGCTCCGGACACACAGTGCTGAAGCGACACAGACACCGTCCCCATTTCCACCTCCCCAGATGATTCCATTTCTTCCAAAACAAGCCAGGTGTGTGGGCGAGATGCTTCCTTTACATTCTAAGCGAGAAGCGTTCTTCCCTCCTCTGGGCACTTAGAGCTTTTTGCCTGCATGCATCTATTCTGGGATTCACCCTGTCTCTACTTTGCATTTTATTTGTGAACAGAGCTTACTGTCCTTTCTAGAATTTCTAGAAAGCAGGGCCTGGAGCAGAATTCACCTTTGTATCCTCTATCATTTTTAATGCAACCATATACTTCTTCAGCAGGCATTTACTGATTTGCTACTCTGTACCACCTAACAGTCTATCAGTCTTGAGATTTATTGATACCTTTTGGGTGCATGAAAAATTGGGACCTCAGAAGGACTATCCCATGTTAGTACTTGAGAACAAAAGCAGCTTTCTGAGGTTGAAAAAGTGTCTCCTCTCTGGAGGCAAGTGGTTAACATCCCTCCCTTGAGGCCTGAATTTTTAAATTGCATAGAAGAAATGTTGCATTCCTGCCAGGATGACTTCTTTCCATTGGACCAAATTGGAACCCTTTTCTTTATTTAATGATCAACTGGGTCTGTTTTGCTTGCATCTCCGTTTGCATCTCAAATTCTCTTGTCAAACCATGTCACCTTAAAAACCGATTTCAGATTTTGCAATGTTAAGCCCTGCAACTTCAAATTCTAAAATCTGCAGTTGATTTTTAACCAAGAGAAGATCAAGCGTAGCCTGCCTGTAACCTGCTTACCATGTTTTGTAGCTGTTTTACACAATACCTGTAGTGCACATTTTTGTTTTGATCATAAGGACATCAAAGTGTTTTGTATTTTTGTATTGCTAAACCTCTGAAACCTCCAAACCACATCGATTTGTTTACTGACTTAATATTGACTATTTTGAGTTTGTGATCGCTTTAGACTCTTGCGTTTTGAAAGAAAAGAAGTTAAATAGAGTTTGTTGATTTTACTTAAGTACACAGTACTGTTTGTGCCTGTAACTTCAGTTTATCTGGTGCTGTCCCTTTTTAAAGAAAAAACGCCCCAAAAGTGAGTGAACGTGCATTTTGAGATGCCCGTGGTGACACATTCTTTCATTTTCCTTTTCAGAATGAAGACCTAAATGACCTCAGCAAATCCTCCTTTAACTCATGGGTACCCAGACTCTAAATATTTCACGATTCACAGCCAGGACCTCACCTTCCTCCTCCGTAGATGGTACGATGCATTCATTTCAGTTTGTTTACTTTACACAATCCTCAGGAGTTTGTTAACTGAACTGCACGTTCTCTGTCGTGCCAAGAAAAAAGCACTGTGACACCGGAACAATGAGTCTGCATAAACTTCATCTTCAACCTTAAGGACTTAGCTGGCTACGTGAGCTGACGTGCCCCCCGCCACGCCACGAGAGAAGGGGTTTACGCTCATTGCATTTACGAGACCCATTTCATCTGCTGCTGCAACTGTGTGCAACAAAGCGTCCTTGTAAATTATTTCATACAGAACTGTTTGCGTCGGGTGGAGAGAGTATTAAATATTTAACATAGGTTTTTGATTTATATGTGTAATTTTTTTTAATTAAAATGTAACTTTTCTTACAGCACATCTTTTTTTGGGATGTGGAACTGAGGTATACAATGTTCTGTTGTAAAGAGTGGAGCAAATGCTTAAAACAAGGCTAACAAGAGTAGAATAGGGTACGATCCTTGTTTTAAGATTGTAATTCAGAAAAAATAATATAATAAGAATCATAGTGCCATAGAGGGTTCTCAACTGTATAGTTATATTTACTGATAATGTCTCTTGTAATATAGCCCTGATGTTGAGCTGAGATCCTTGCAAGAATTGATCTTAATTTTGTATTTTTTTTTTTCTGTAAGGCAATAGGCCATGTTAATTAAACTGAAGAAGGCTATATTCTGGTGGGTATTTTCAAGTGTCAGCTTAAAATTGGCAATCGAATGGAAGCAAAATCACAAGAAAAGGAAATCAGAGTCTTCCATTGTATATACTGTAAAAAGGAGGAGACATGGGGGATCCCTTTGAATCAAAAGCTCTCTTTGGAATGAACAATGTGGGTGTTTGTAAATTCTGGAAATTTCTTTCTATTCATAATAAACTAGAGACTGTTGATCTTTTCTTCTCCCCCTCCCCCCACTTCTCTAAGCTTCCTGTTCCGTTGCCACCATTTTTTTTCCCCATGCACACGTTAGGATATTTCATTTCCTGCATTGTCTCGAGAAAGATGCAAGACAAGTGAGTACTTGTCTTTAATTTCTAACCAGAAATTAAAATTCCAGAAAGTGGTTTTTTTTTTTTTTTTTTTTTTTTTAAATCATGCCCAGGGCTGCATGTCACTTTCCTTAAGACTCTTAACTCCTGTTTTTTGAGAACATCCAGTTTTACATTATTTAACTGAGTGGAATTTGGTCCATTTGCCCTGGTGGCTACTGGCCTGTTGCTGATTAGTTAATAAAACCCAGTGTGCAGGGAGCACATCAAAGCATCATGACCTGCCATTGAAACACGCAGCCAGTGGTGAAAATACTCACCCTTTTCTGGTTTGGAGAGCCCACACATCTTGGAATTTTTCCTTGTGAAAAAGAAATGGCAAGGAAGGTACTTAAAGAAATTGCCTACGGAGTTTTTCATCCTTTTACCAGGAAACTTCCTAAAGCTTAAGTGAATTAATGCTAAGATTGGGCTCCCTCGGAGTCCAGGTAAACTCTCCATTCGGAATTCCCAGTCCTGCCGTTGCGAGGAGGGACATCTCCTTGCCCTGAAGGCTGCAGCTCCCTGGGTGGGGGCGGGGCCCCCAGGAAGCGGCCAGGGTTGGGGGCCATTGCAGTGGCCGCTGCCCCTCACCAACTAGTGGGGGACCCTGTTCCACAATCCAGGGCGTGGAGCCTAGCAGAACCCCTCCCACTGCTGAGGCCTGTGTTACTGTTAATTCAGCCGGATGGCATGTACCTCACAGACAGTGTTCATTGTTGCAGATCCTAGTCATCTGCATGCTCATCAGTTTCTAAAGATAAATAGGTCTGTAGTCATAAGAATCCATTGTTTTCAAGGAACTTGCTGAATTACATCATTTCCTATCAAGAGAGAACACTACCAATTTAAAAAATCTGATAGGAAAGTGGTTTTTTTTTTTTTTCACTCTTTTATAAAAAAAGACTTTCTTAGTCAAACTAACTTTCATTTTTCAAGTATTCTGACTCATACTCTTGCTTGTAGAGCAAGAGAACAAGCTGTCCCGCTGTCTTCCGTTGAGGACATAAGTGGTTAGAGAGAAATCAATGAGCAGAGTCAGCCCCAATCATTTTCCTGCAAAGGTGGTTATTACTTCTCTAGGAACCTAAGCCTTGAATATATATTACCAAGATACCTCTGCATGTGGGATTATCAACCTATTCTGGGTGAGAACAAGAAATGAACCAGACTGGAAAAAGCATCTCTTGGTTTCTGTTTCTCTGATGCTTTGTTGAAGTCAAATAGAATTAAGGTAGAAATTCTTATTTAAGCTGCTTCTAGTGGTCCCTGAGCTGGGTTTGGGGGGTGGTCTCAAACTTCACCCCTTTTTAAAACTGGAAGTTGCTGGTATTTAAGGCAAAAACTCATGCTCTGTCTACATGAGGAGTGGACCTGGAGCAACACAGCTGCTAAGCTCTTGTGTTCGGTTCCTCTTAAGGAGACTTGCCTTTTATCCATTTCAAAGTATTTGCAGGCCAGCCAAGGGCTTACCTTAATGGGCCTTCTGGTGGCCTCTGGTTAACCTATAAGTTAGTGGCTTTTTCTTCATGAGACCAGCCATTCACAGTGTTCTTTCTAAGAGACTTAGGCAGAGTTTTAAAATTCTCCTTTGTGGAGAGAACAAATATGTTTCACCACTTTGATGATAATCTTCATTCTGAGTGAAAAAAAAGTCCCAGAACCAGCGAAAATTGAAGAGAATCCATTAATGATCAACCACCTGAGTCAATAATGACAGTTCAGTACTGATGTTACATTTGTGGCTATTTCTTGCTAACTTTCAAAGGTCAGGGACTCTCTTGACTAATCTAGGTTGACTGCAAAATTAAATTTTCCAAAAATCATCTAGCCAGAAGTAGAGATTTTTAACTTTCCTTTCCCTACCTCTTGTCTCCTCGCTGTCTTTTAAATCTGAGACATTTAAAGTACTAAGCAATGTTACGATACTGTAAGAAATAGTAATGAACAATGCTGAAGCCCTGTTTTGTCCCATCTTGCATCCTGAACGCAATATGCTGTGTACTGGACAACTTACTTACTGCAGGTAGTTTCAAAATGGGAGAGGGGAGCCCATCGTCCACTGACAACAAGCAGGGAAAGTGGGGCTCATGTGTAGTGTTCCGACTACTTTGGCAGAGGTCTGTAGGTCAGCCCATCACACAAGAAGGCGCTGAAAGCAGAAACACTGGGAAATAAGACCTTGACCGGGGAGAGACAGGACCCTCTGGAAGGCATGGGAAGGAGCCAGATATGGACTCTCCTTTGCAATGACTTGACGGGGGAGTGGGTGTTCCTGGGGCCTCATTATGTTAGTTGGAGGTAATGCTGCATTCGTATAGGATATTGGGAAATTTGAGAGCAAGAAGCATGCACTTCCAGGGATGTGAGGAAATAAGACCTCGCCAATAATAAGAGAAAGACGGCCGCTCAGTGAGCTTAGTCATGGAGGGCAAATATAGCCTTGTGGTCAGCAGAACACAGGGGTTAATCACTGGTGCCTTTGGTCCCTTCAAAGACAAGCCAGAGAAGATAGTGGGGGTCCTTCGGTAGCCCTGCAGATCAGTTCCCTAAGGGCAGAGAGGCAAGGTGTGAGTCAGAAGGCATGTTGAGTTCCTTCCCTGCTTGTAACCGGAGCATCAAATCAGGCACTGGGAGGACATGGAGTGATACTGGAGGTGTCTGACTCTAGTGAGTTCTAATCAGTAATCAAGAGCTTAGAATTATCTAATACGATTAGAAAAATATACAGCGTAGCTGGAGAGTCATCTTCCTTTTCCTCATCCGTCAATGACATGGCTCTGTGATGTCCACACCAAGTCATCTGGTGTTGTAGACTTTTGCTATTTACCTGGCGTTTCAATCTCATTGTCTTCATTGTAAACTTCCCCAGTGTTAACCAATACGCCACTTGCTGGGACGAATTCGGGAAACAGGAAAACTTGTCTGTATGTGTATAGACATCATTAGTGCTGGGTTTTTTGGTTTTTCTTTCTTTCTTCTCTTTTCTTTTTTAGAACTTTGCTGTTTGGCTTAAGAATGTAGTTCCCAGAACAATTTTTCTTACAAAGTTCTTTCCTTACACCTCTTGGCTGCAGGGTGGGCCAAATTAAATACATATCTATTTTTTTTTTTCATTTAACATCTGTGCAGTTTGGTTTATCATCTTAAGATGGTGGTGCTGTTTATGGTGCTACTTCATCTGTGTTCAAAAGGACCAATGCATGGTCTGTATTGCTACCAAAACATTTATTGTATATATGTGTATAACATATGTATTATGTATATATGTAATGGGTACCAGGCCAGGTATATATTTTATTTAGATCCTCTTTTTCCAAGTTTTCTTTATAGTGTTATGCTTATTTTCAGTTTTTTTCTCCCCTCCTTGATTCTGTCTGGTACTTAGATCTGTAGTGTCTTCATCGTTAATTAAAGAAAACTGTCTAAATGAATTCACGGATGTGAATGCTAGTGCTCCTTCATGGTTTTGCTTATGGGACATGAACCAGAAACTGCTGATGAAAGTTTTCGGGGGCATTTGATTGGGTGAGAGCAGTGTAACACCTTGTAACGTACTTTAATAAACAATTTTGCAACAGATAGGTTTGCCTGAACCCTGTCCCTCTTCACTTGGCTTTCAGTGGCCAAGAGTATAAAGAAAAAGACCTCTGAAAAGATTCTGAGTTGCTTTTGGTGGTGGTGGTGTGATGGGAAGAGGGAAAGGGGAACGAAAATCCATCCTTCCCAGGGGCAGAGAGATGTGTTCTGCTGAGAGACACCAGGACTGCCTTATTAACCTCCAGTCTGCAGACCGATGCCCCAAGCGCTTGTCCTGATGCAGATTGCCACTGAGGGGTCTGGGGACGGGGCCTGAGATGGGTAGCATCATCTGGGTAGCTTTCAGAAAAACATCAATGGTCAGGCCAACTCCAGAGATGCTGACTTACTTGGTCTGGGGTGGGGTCCAGGCTTCGGTGCTGCTGCTGCTTTCTGAGTTCTCCAGGAGACTCCAGTTCATGGTCAGAGCTGAGAACCACTGCAGGGAAGTGTTGCCCAAACCTGTCTGATGATGAGAGGCATGCGTTAGAAATGTCGATTCCACACGTGTTTCAACAGGTGACGCGTGTGGTTGGCAAGTCTGGGAAATCCTGATTTCTGAACAAGTGGACCCTTTTGGATCGTCTCACCACTAGAAGGGATAGAAAGAACACCAGTGATTTTTGAAAATAATAAAACCGTGCTGCCGGTGTAGAAACAGCCAACTAGCCTACTCCTCCCCGGTCGAGCTTTCTTGCTTAAACAATTTAAATAGATGACTGACGCGTCTTGTGTTGTTAGGGTGGACTCAAATTATTAAATGTTTTGGAAACAGATTCAAGATTACTTTTTTAATTAATTAATTAATTTTAATGAGCATTATGTTCTACTGAGAGTAAAAAGACTTGAATTTTCTGTCTTTTCTCTCCTTGTTTGGTGCACCAGGCCAGAGAAGTCTTCCTTCTGCCTGGCATTGTAAATGATATTTTTATTGTTAAGAAGCAACACATGACATGATTGAATAAATGCTTAAAGTCATTATTTCATCTTCACTTTATATTAGCTTCCTCCATTTATTCTTAAAAAAAAAAAAACTGATTTTTTTCCCTCCCAGTGGTATTGCAAAGCAAACATCCCTCTACCCGCTATTGAAATTGTAAGTAAACATCATTAATTAGTATTAATTTGAAGGAAGTCTAGTTGAGTGAATTAATGGTGCAGTTGATAGCATAATCATGCTATTACCTTGACACATATACAGAAACAAACGATAGCAGGTAAAATGCTGTCAATAAAATGCCTTTGAGAGTTAAGTCAAGGAGAATTGTAATTACTCACTGATTTTGTTATAAACAATAGCAGTGTTGATTCTGCATTTGTTTAAGGTTAGCCATCAGGATTTACATCAGTTATCTCATTTTTTCCTTCCCGCAACCCAGCGGTGGATACGGTCATTATCGCCATTTCCCATCAGGCAAGCAGAAGAGAGGAAGGGTGTGACAGTTGTCACGTGCTGCTGTGGGGCGGAGCAGCCTCTCAACCCTGGACTGCTTGATGGCAGTCTGTATTCTCATTGACGCCACTGCAAGTCTCTGGTTTCCGAATCCTTAACAAAAAAATTAATTTCAGTACATTAGAAATACTGTCACTCCAGCTGCCTTGTGTTACTTTTACTGAGCAAATAGGATCTCACATGAGCCCGAGAGGAATGTTCTGTCCAACTTACAACTTTCACCCAACAAAGTAACAAGCCCTTAGCACATTCATTTCCATTCTTTGTGTCTAGCTGAGTTCATTCGTGTCAAAAATCTTTTTCCAATCCCGTTTCCTCAAGAAGTTCCCCCCTTTTCAGCAACAGAATAGAGACACTCAGCTGTGTTTTAGGAATGCACCAGGGCAGTAGGTGAAATGTGAAAGCCACAGACACATAAAAATTCCAAACGCCTGTGTTTTTACGCATCAGGTTTTACATGTCACCTCTTGTCAACCTTTTAAATCAGAACTCCTTACATTCAGTGATTAGATAAATGATCAAGACTGGCGATAGAAAAAAAGTGGGGTCATCCGAAGTGGGGAGAGTCCTGACCTGAAGTGATGGAATGAAGTCCCTCCACCTGGCTAGAACCATAGTAAACAATGTACCAGGCATTTGTAACGTATGTTAGTAACAGTGTTGCAGCCTTGTTTTCCGAAGTTCATTTTATTTGGATGAGTTCAATGTATTGCACTAATTGTGTTAGGTCTTCTCATTACATGAAATCTACCATGTGTCAGAGATGATCCAATCAGTTTCGGTGTTGAACTGCTTCAGCAGAACGTGTACATTCACACTCTTTCAGAACTAGGAAGGAGAACAGCCCACCACGGTTTAATTTTACATTGAGATGCTCAGGTTGGAATAAAGCAGTATAAAAAGGAAAAAACAAAAAAACAAAAACCCTCCTCAGCCTCTCATATACCCTGCAGGGGAGAAAAAGGGTTTCCCTTCACTCTCTTAAGATCCCTGGTCCGGTATGAATTTTAAACTGACAAAGACAAAGTACCAAGGGAAAAGCATACAACTTTAACCTGCGAAGTTTTACACGACATGGGAGACTTCCTAAGGAAACCAAGATCTGAAGAAATAGCTTGCTGAGAATTTTCGTTCAAGGTTTGATGAGGAATGGACCCACGAGGAGGAATATGAGAGGTTACGGAGTTTGAGGTTAGCATCCCAAACGGGGAAACTTAGCAGGGCCTGTTTGTTTGCATTCTTCTTGGCGTCTCCTTGTCTTCGGAGATAAGGATGCTCCTTCCCTCTGGGTGTAGGGAGGGGACCTCTCACATGAGGGTTTTATGAACTGTTTCAGGGGAGACGAGCAGGAGAAGGTCACAGTGACCTTTCTGCTTCTGCTGTTTTCGCAAGCTCCTTCAGCTGAAAATACTCAGTGTGCAAAGGGCTGTATTTGGGGGTGTCAGGTCCTGACAGTGTTTCTCAAAGCTTGGACTGTACACTACCTGTACAGAATTTCCTGAAGGGCTTATAACACAGAGATTTGAACAGGAGCCTCAGGAAACTACATTAGTAACAAGTTATTTCCTCCAAATACACACACGCACACGCACACTTTCCTCTCCAGGGCTGTTCTACACCCTGACCTTGGCGGAGTGTGTTATTGGCAGTCTCTTGGCAGCATGCTTTCTGCTCCCTTCTCTCCGTTAAGTTGTTCCAAATCTCAAGCACCACAACCCCTAACTGTAAATATGAGAGAAGTGATGATTGCTGGATTTCCTCACAGTTTCTGAAACAAACAAACCAACAAACAAAAAATCTACAAAGTAGAAATTAATAAAATTAGTCTAAACTTATGTAGGAAACAGCATAAAAAGAAGAGAACTGGTTAAATTTGCGCGTACGGTACATGTAGCATTTTCCTGATTCTGTGAAGCAAAAGCCCAAACAAGACAAAACAAAATATCTCAAAGTATAAAAAAGTGGTACGTCTGATGTCATTAGGGATGGTTTTTATTTTATATTTTCTACTTTTCTGTAAGTTTTGACAATGATTGTGTCTCATTTTCAGAATGAGAAAGGAAACAAAAAACCAGAGTTTTAGATGAGAATCTTAGATGAGAATCTTAGTGAATCCCCGTAGGTTGGTGTTAGCCCACATCACACCACTCCACGATCAGTGAATCAGGGGTCAGCCAGCTAAGGCCTGAGAGCCAAGTGCAGCCTGTTTTTCGTAAATAAAGTTTTATTGGAACATAGCTGTGCTTATTTATTTACATATTGCCTATGACACTACAAGAGTAGAGTTGAGTCATTGTGACCAAGACCAAATGGCCCCAAAAGTAATACACTTACTACCTGATCCTTTATGAAAATGTTTGCCCAGTCCTAGAGAGATGTTTTTCGAGAGAGAGAGTTGGGATGAGGCAAAGACCCTTGCCCCAGGCTTCCGAAATTCTCCTGGATCTGTTTCGGGAGCTTTCTGGAGCTCAGTGGTGTTGGATGGTTGATTACTCGCTCTAATCTCTCTGGAGTTGATGGTTGAAGTGCTAAAAGGACTTCTTCAGTTTCATCTATAAACACTAAGTGCAGTTAGGCATGGAGAGCTGAATCAGACTGAATCTAGGATGATACTTTTTCTTCTTGGTGCTTCAGTTTTTCTAGATGAACAGCCAAAAAAAAAAAAAAAAAAAAAAAGGAAGGAGGAGAAAGAAAGGGAGGGAGAGAGAGAGAGAAAGAGCAGAAATCATCAGTTAAAAGTTTTCTTTTTCGAATAGAGGTTGGGTTTCCTCAAAAGATTCCAGAGGAGGTTCAGAGTAGATTGTGGTCTCCAGAACAGTGGGACCTTGACCAATAGAGACAGTAAACAGGCATTTTTTCCGGTCTCTTTTTCCAACCAGCCGTCAGCGGCAGTGCTGAGAATGGAAACAGTGCCTGAAGCATGAATTCTGGTCAGGAAGATAACACCTGATAACCCATGAGACAAAATATTTGAGGCTAAAAGATAAAATATTTGAGGATGATTGATTCAAAAAAAGAACCCGTTGTTATAAATTGTCATTAGATAGGAACACAATTCCTTGGTATTTTTAAATTATAAAGTTCCACTTTTTTTTTTTTTTTTCATTTATCGCACCCGTGAAATTACTGAGTAACTATCATATGCTATGATATGGCCCAACAACCCAGTGCTTTCTCCTTTGGAGTGCCCGTATTTGGAGGCTGGAAGTGATCTGGACCCCCTGTTTGATGGGTAAGAACACTGGATTTCAGTTCTACCCTCATTTAACGTGACTTTATTTTAAAATCATATTTATACCAGGTTGATTAAAATGGATTTCAAAAGGGCTTTAATGGCCCCTCCTGCTGAGTTTTGGGGTATCTCATGGCCTGGTATGCAGCTGGTGCACAGACTGAGACGTCCTGTCCTGGTGGGTTGCTGAAGTCGGCCTGGAGAGTCGGCTAGGTGGCGAGAGATGGACAGGGATAGTATTGAAATGGGACAGACATAAGGACCAGAAAACTGGAGTGAGGAAGTCAGAGCGGCCAGGTGGGAAGGGCTCCCATAGCCCGCTTCCAAAGAGACCAGAAAGCATCGCAGAACCACGAAGCATTACTGCTGGGCCGAATCCTTTATTCACCATCCGATCTAATTCCTTATTCTTGGGCAAAGTCAAGAACCTAAGGTCCCCAGCCTCCTAGTCATGAATTCAGAACTCCTGCAGGATCAAGTATGCTGAAAACCCAAGTAGCACCCACAGCTCACGTTTGTCAGGCGTTCTGCTGCGTGCCTGTCGCTGGTCATAGATCAGGTCAAGTGCTCTCATCCCAAAGGTCTGTAGATGCTCCCTGTTGGTGTGGTGGTTAGGACTCGGGACTCTCTCCCAAGGCTTTGTAGGTGCCACACATAACACCATTCTGCGGAGTAAAATAAACTAGGGTCTAGAAAGGAGCTAATCTAAGCTTCACTCAGTGGGTAAGTGTGGAGCTGGGATTCCAGCTCAGTTCCATCTAACTCCAGAGTTTCCTCCTAGAGTTGCAGTGATTGAAAGACATGGAAACTGGGGGAAAAAGTGTTCTTTGAAATCCCAATATACATATATGACAGTGGGTGGTCAGGAAATATCATGTTGGAAAGTTCTCTCTCTTTTTTTTTATATTGTATTTTTTTTTTTGTTAGTTTCTTTTGTTTGAAACTGCTGGCGTCCTTTAAACTGCTGATCTTCAGGTGCTCACAGAAAAATGGTAAATCTATTTAAAAATAAACTTTTGGCTTCCGCATATTCCCACTGATACTAATAGATGTTTAATTATGCAGCCATGTGGAAGGTTCTTGATTTGAAGTTCCATTACTGGCCACGGCCAGTACCCCCCCCACTCCCACCTCTCAAGTCCAACTTTCTTCTCTGTGCCTTTGGGGGCTTCTGGTTAAGTTGGGAATGAAAGCGCTCCTTAGCGGTCTCTCATTAACCTCTCGAAGCTCAATTCCTAAAGAAGAGCTTTTTCTCATCACGTTAAATCTAGTTTCCCATTTGCTTTTCACAGAAGATGGCATCCAGATACACACACACACACACACAGCCCCCCTCCTTCCCTGCCCCACCGTAAAATTCAAGGAGGAGAAGTTAATGATGCATCTAAAACAGCTAACTTGTTTTTTTACATCAGCAGCATGTTTCTGGCTTAAATTCAAACTGTTCATTTAATTTTACATCCCCTTTCATCACCACCACATACCAACTATTCAGTTAGTGGGGTCTCATGCCCATATGTAAAAAAAAAAAAAAAAAAAAAAAAGTAGATTTCTGAATCTGGCTTACGTCATCTGTTGAAAAATAAAATAAGCTTGGCTGAGCTAAACAAACGTCTTCCTGAACAGAGCAACCCTACTATTGGTGTTTGCTGAAATGTTTGACAGATGGGAGTCTGATGGGGGTATTTCTTTTAGTGACTGTGGAATACGTCAGTTCTCGTCTTCACTTTGCTACTAGCTGAGTGACTTTGAGCAAAGTATGTCTTTCTGCTCTCTCCTTCTTTGTTTATAAAATATGAGGGTTATCTGATCTTCACCTGGGTTCAGAAATTTGAATGCAGTGTTTTTCCTGGGTATGGCTGTGTGCATTTTTTAATTTCTGGGGAGGAGAGGCTATGACTTCCAGTAGATCTGTTTAAGATTCAAAGTAGAGAGATGGCTTCTTTCTTTCTTTCTTCCTTTCTTTCTTCCTTTCTTTCTTCCTTTCTTCCTTTCTTCCTTTCTTCCTTTCTTCCTTTCTTCCTTTCTTCCTTCCTTCCTTCCTTCCTTCCTTTCTTTCTTTCTTTCTTTCTTTCTTTCTTTCTTTTCTTTTCTTTTCTTTTCTTTTCTTTTCTTTTCTTTTCTTTCTTTCTTTCTTCAAGTTTGAATTTATTTTTGAGCTTTCCATTCTGTTTTTTTTTTGGAGGTGGGTAGGTAATTAGGTTTATTTATTTATTTTTAATGGTGATACTGGGGATTGGATCCAGGACCTTGTACATACTAAGCACGCACTCTACCATTGAGCTATACCCTCCCCCTAAGAGATTTCTCAGAATCATAGAATTTCATGAATTTTATGATGCCCTAGTAAATTTTATAGAATGAAGGACTGGCTTAGGGCAAAATATTAGGTCAGTAAAGTCTGTCCCTACTTCTTTCTCCCCTCAACTCTACACATGGGTTGAAGCTGGGTGTTCCCTCTTCACCAAATATTTTCTTGGGACCCAGGGTCTTTCTGGAGTGGAGAAAACACATCTGATAAACTATTCTTTCCTCGAAAGGTACATGAAATTCATGTTTTAGCTCCCAGGGCATTTGGCTCAAGAAAGAAAATCTACCAAAAAGAGGAGGACACTTTAGCAAATGGGAACTCATTGCTGATAGCGGGGTTTTCAGTATCCACATGGAGAGATAGTTAGTAGAAGGTGTTTAGTTTAGTTGGATCTATTTTCACAGATTATAGGCACTTGTTGACATGGAATATGGTGAGCTGGTCGCTTTTCCCTTTATGTAATGAAAATAAAACTTTCTTTGACAATGGCATAACACTTGGGTGTTTGTAGTCAAGAAACTTTATTTCTAGATTTTCTGAATAATTTTAATTCTGGATAAGTTCATCAAAGCTAAAGCTTTTCTCCTTTGTTTTCAGGGGGTGGGGTCCCTGCTTGGCTGTTGCTCTCAAATCTTGCCTGGGATCAACACCCCTGTGCTCACAACTCTGAAGTCATCTTTCGTAGGGTAACCACCTCCTCCGCCTGGATGTGAAGTTGGCTCTGACCCGCCCTCTGACGAACCTTGCTTAATTGTTGGCAGAAAAAGAACTAACACAGAAAAAAAATGAAAGAATTTCCTTCCGGCTGACAAACAACTCCTACCTGTTGTAACTAACGAGAAACCTATTTTCACTCTTCCATGCCCCAGTGATGGAGCTGATTTCATGACACAAAGAAACCCTCAGCTAAAAATTCAAAAAGAGCATTTCTCTTTGGAGATGCTAAACTCAAAAGAGCTTCTCCAGGAAACTACACAACAGTATTTCAGGGAAGAAGACTGTACCCACTGTGTGTGTTCCAACAACAACAAAAAATCATCAATTATCAAAGATTTTCACCAACAATAACCCTGTGGTTGAAAACTGCCATTTAATTTTTTCTATGTGGTAGCAGAGCGATGAGTTTTCATTCTAGAAAAGGGCTATAGTGTTGGAATTACACCGTCCGGGCCAACATGGAAATCCCATTCACTAGCTGGGAGACCGTGAGAAAATGTCTTAACTTCCCCAAGCCGGAGTCTCACCATCTGTAACGTGAGGAGGATGAGATGTGCTTTGCAGAGGTCTGGAGCGCATTCAAGCCCTCTCGCCATATGCAGAGCATTTGGAATAGCACTTTGCCCATAGCTGGCACCCCATACACTGTCGACCTTGTAGAATAATTTTATTCTAAACATTTTTTTAAACAACTTTTGGACAAAAAACCTCTTCCTTTGTGCCAAAACAGTTGGGTCTACCTTTTTATAGCTGTGATGTTTAAAAGGAGAAAGCACAGAACTGGCACTAATGAGGAAACTGGACGTTATGGACGATGAACATGTTGGCTAGTTCTACTGTGAATTCCAACTGTTGCACGACTTTCTTCAGGATATGAGCTGAGACTAGAAACTCTCATTCCATCCAGACATGCTGGGTTCAAATACAGTCGCTGAGTCTCCCCGTCTCACACTTCTTGCTCATCTAAACGCTGCTGGTTGTTCTGAACCATAAGCATTCTTTTGGAGATGCTGTCTCTTAGCAAATACCCCCTGCAGCATTCAGCCCTGAGTTCGGCCAGCCTTGAGTTCACTTCTTTTTATATCTAAGAGAAAAATTAATGAAGAGAAGTATTTAAGAGGAGCCCGTTGTTTCTGCTTCATGTGTAGTCTAGATCCTGCCCTCCCCCGCCAGTGTTCTTACCGAGGAAGGGGTCCAGGGAGACCGGCCCCCCAAGGCTGGGAAGGGAGCGCTCTCCCAGGAGGACGAAGGTCCCCTTCCCCCTGTCTTCTTTCTCGCCTCCCCCCACTGCCCATCACATCTCTTTCCCTCCTTTTTTTGGGCTGGGCCAACCCCTCTCGGCATTATTTTTAGTTCTCCTGCGAAAACACTGACTTGCTTCTCTCTCTCATGGTTTCTTTTTCCCTTTACCAAGGATGTTCGATGGGGTTTCCGCTCGTGGTTCCAAGGGCGTGGGGACCATCGCGTGCTGACGCTTAACCCCTTGTATTTTTCCCCCGACGTCCTTTGTTCAGTTGCTCGGGAACTTTTAATTTTTTCCAGGCTTGTGTGCGGTGTCCAGACTGTAGGTTTACTGGAGCTTGGCCGGCCTTTCTGTTTGGGGGAAGCTTATTGCTTCACGGAGAGACCATCTGACCGTTGTTATCTGCGTCCCGACCCGAGAGACAGAACTGCCAGCGATGAGAGCCAGAGTTCTTCCCAGGGACCTCCCGGCTGCCCAGGCCCCCCCCTCCCCATCCCCCCCCCCCGGAAAGAGACCAGGGCGACTCCAGATGTTCCCAGGAGGGTGGGAGGCTTCTCCACCTACCACGGCGGCCTTGTGAGCTTCTGCTGGGATGTCTGCACTGTGGTCTCCCTCCCTCCCTCCTGCTCCGTCTCCTTTTTCACCCCTCCTGTCTTCCTTCCTTCCCTTTATGTCTACCTTTCACAGCCATCTGTGGACCTGGGGCTGCGTCACATCTCTCCAGGAGCAAATACAATGGCAGTTGTAACACTGAGCACAAGCCGGGGAGCCATGTCTTCCAGGAGGTGCCTGATCTCAGTGAGAATAAAATCCATGCTCTGCATCAGGGCCAGCAAGGCCCTGGGGGTCGGGGCCCTGCCTGTCTCTTCCCATCCCCCACGCGTGCCTTCCTTTGCTCCTCCTGCGCTCAGCGCCCCCGCCCCAGCCTCCACGTGCACTGCCCCCGCCTCCTGAAACCTCCGGCTCCAGGACTTGTCGTTGGTGCTTCCCTCTGATCCTGCTTTAGCCCAGACACTCCCCTCGCAGAGACACCTCTGCCCGTCTCAGTCTGCCTGTACCACGATTGCATATTTTGTTTCAGTTCCTTCAAAGCACAAATCTTCATCTGAAATCATCTCTGTGTTTGTTTGCTTGCTTGTTTCCTTCCTGCCTTTACCTGCCCCCAAACTCTCTGTCTTTTTCTCCCCGTGGCCCCCAGGGCCTGACCCATAGGTTGTCTTCAGTCAGTATCTGTTGAATGAATAGGTCAATAAATCTAATCGGGGGACATAAGAAATACAAAAATAACATCATAAATAATGATCATAGTCCTCATGGTAACGACTGACTTTTTTCTTGGTGTTTTATGTATTCCATCTCCAATCGTCCAAACAATTATGAGAGTCTTACTTTTACATTTTGCCAAAAAAAAAAAAAAAAAAAAAATGGAGGCTCCCAAGAGTTGGTATTTTCCCAAGGCCACCCACCTGGTGAGGGAATGACCTGGGCTCCATCCGCAGGCAGGTCTGACTCCGGGGCCGCAGGGTTCCTTCCTCCTGGCAGTGATGTCTCATCCAGGTAAACAACCATAACACAAACCAGAGAGAGAGCAACTCCATGAGAGATGCAGATAAAATATCACGGGAATTCAAAGAAGGAAGACGTGGCCTCGAGGGCAACAGCAAAGGGTGGTGACAAGGTGATTTTGTTTTTCTGGACTTCTGAAGAGGCGGGAGGATTTGCATAGTTGGAGGTGGAGTGTGAAACCCCAGGGTGTGCTGAAGGAAGACACCAGGAGGCTAGGGTGCGTGTGTGGTATCGCAGAGAGCAGCGAGACGAGAATGACAATATGACTTTAAATGCTGTTCTGAGAAAGGTTGTAAGCAGTTGTAGATGGGAGTATTTCCTTCTTTTATCTAAGTTCTAACTTCCATTCTTTAAAGACAAAAGCGCCCATCTGTAAGTGAGAGTAAGAACTGCTTCTGAACGTGCATAATCCCACATTGCTGCTTTAGCAGAACTTGCTATTTATCTACCAAAAAAAAAAATGTATTTTCCTACCGAGTCACATTTTAATGTCAGATGTAGGCTAACTGCTCCCAGGCCTATCTAGCCCGGGGGATGGGGTCACGTGGTGCCACCTTACCACTGAAACCCAAACCTTAGTGATTCAGTGTCTCCATCTACTCAAGTAGGATTTATGTCCCCTGCAGAATCGCTGCCCAGCTTTTCCCTTTAGTCCCGAGGAAGGCACATCAGCTGTGTCCACACCAGTCATCCTTGCTGGCACGGCTGTGCCTTCCCTCTTCTGCCGGACACTGCAGTCTTCACAGGGCCTTGGACTCTGTGTTTTGGACCAAGCCCCCTGCGTACGGCTCCAAACTCAGAGTCCCTAGTTTCCAAATTGGCTGCATTCCTTTCAGTCCTCCCAGCAGTGGAGCCTCACAGGACAGGGACAAAGACATCCTCTCTTCTGAGGGCTAAGACCTGTGGGGGAGGGCTGGGAACCAGAAGCCCAAGCATAGCCAAAGGACTGGCATCATAACAGATCCCATTTAGACTGATACCCGTTTGTGGTTAGGGAACCGAGGATGAATGTTATAAACCCCAGTGATGTCAAGGTGACAGTGACAGTGTGATGGAATGGAGGTCATGTACGCTGTGATTTCCTGACCTTTCAGGTGAAGAGATGAAATGTATCATTTTATAGCTGATAAAGAAAATGGTAGAAGTAAAAGTATATTTAAAGTAGAGGTATAAAGATAAATATAAAATTGAATAATGGGAGAGGGAGGAAGTAAGTATAATAATTCTGATCTACAGGTTGCCTTTGTAACTGCAACTCTGTCACGGTTTAACATGATGAGGAGAGCAATTAAGAGCGAGGATCCTACAGTTTTGAGTCCACATAACGTAGTAGCCACACGTATAAAGAAAAAATTTCAGTACGAGATTAGGCACAATGCTTTATAGGAAGAGCCTTCTGTGCATTCTCTTAGTCCATGGCAGATCAAGTAAATGGAAAGCAATAAAAAGCTATAGAAGACCTAAATAGCAAAATTAACAAGGGAAATCCAATTGATATATATCGTATTCAGTTCCCTGAATACGAAGCAGACATTTTTCCCCAGGTGGCCATGGAGTGTTTGCCAAAAAATAACCATATACTAGGATACAGAGAAAACTAAGTGAAGTCCAAAAAGCAGAATCTGTACAAAAATCATCTCCTGATTGTAATGGAAAAAATTAGAAGAAAACAAATAACAAAAGGACTACTCATCTGGAAAAATTTTTTTTTAAGTATCTTAGGTAACACAAAGTCAAAGAGGAATACAAAACCAAAACTGCAGAATATCTAGGAAATAATGAAAGTTAAAACACTACATACCAGAACTTACGTTGTAAAACTATACATTCTACTCCATTCTATTTGTAGAAAATAAAAAAGAAAACAAATTAACCAAGAGAAGAAAATAAACCAAAGGAAAAGTAGAGGGAGAAAGTTATCAAAGAAGAAAGCAAAATTGATTAATGAGGAAAAAAAGAAGATTATAGTAAAAAAACAAACCAGATTTACAAACTTGGTTGTAATGGATAATTTTTCTAGGATAACAATTTATGAAAACTGACCCCAAAATAGATAGGAGATGGGAACATTAGAAAATGACAACAAAAAGAAAGCTAACAACTCATAATTTGGAAACTAAGTAAATGTATTATTAAATAACTCCCAAGTTAACAAGGAAATTATAAAGAAAATTTAAAAATATTTAGTACTGAAAGATATGAAAATACTAGAGTCCAAAATTTGTGGGACAACACACACACTTGTACTCAAATGTTTACAGAAGATTTATTCACGTGAACCCCAAATTGGAAACAAATCAAATGTCCATCAACAGGTGAACAGCTAAACACATTGTGGTAAATTCAATGGAATCATATTTAGAAATAAAAAGGAAAGAACAATTGGTACATGCAACAGCAGGGATGAAGCCCCAAACCATTACGCGGAGAAAAAAAGATCAGTCATAGAAGAGTACATCCTAGATGATTCCACTTAGATAAAGAAAGAGATATGATTGTCATTATTTGCTGTTGATATGATCACCAATATAGAAAAATAAGAGCCTAGGCAAATTTTTAGAACTAATACAAGAGAGTGGAACAAGGTTGCTGGACGCCAAGTCATCCCATAAAATCAATAGCAGTTCACAACAATATTATCCAACCAGAAAATGTAATTGAAAAACTGCCCTATTCACAATAGCAAATGATACAGTTTCTAAGAGTTAGCCTGACCAAGAGTTCCTAAGACCTTTATGGAGAAAATAGTAAAAGACATAGAAGACGTTCAGGCAAATGGGAGAGATATCCATTCTCTGGGTTGGGACAAATTTACCTACGATTTCAGTGCAACTCTAATCAAAATTACATTCGGATTTCTAAAAAGAAACTTAATAAACTTATCCTAAAATGTATATGGAGGAATAAAGGTCTACAGATTGTTAATTAAAAAATAGAAAGTAGGTGTGGGACTTGTCCTATCAGTTATCATGACACACTTCCTACATTTAGAAAAATAAGAGAAATATTAATACCAAATCATTTCATCAGACCAATGATCAGAATGAAGAGCTGAAGGCCAGGAATGTTTAGTTTTTATAAATTATATTTAAAGAAGAAAAACTACAATATTAGGGTTCTCCAGAGAAATAGATCCAATGGGATGTCTGTCTGTCTATCTATCTATCTATCCATATATAGAGAGATTTATTCTAAGGAATTGGTTCAAATGATGTCAAGAGTTTAGCTAAGCTACCTCATGTCATTGCTGTCTTGGCATCCATTTTATTTGGCCAGGTTGCCTGTGGGGGCCTTAAACTGATGATAGCCCCTCATGTAAGCACATGCCCTAGAAAACAACCTGCTGGGTCCCAAATAAACTCAAGTTCCTGATATGACTTCCTCAAGGCTCTTGTTACAGTTTTCCCCACTCCCAGGATCTTCCCCTGGGGACCCCTTACATAAGACCCCTGTAGAACTTATCAAAACCCCACTCTTTCTGGTTTGAATTGACCAGTCTGGCCTTAGCCTAGGTCCCCCAAAGCACTCCACCCATTTAATAATAATAAAGGCACCTGCCCCAGGTCCCATCTCTGTCTCCCCTTCCCCCCTGCTTTGACCTCCCTGTGTGGCCCTTTGAGATCTGCTGTGTACTTCCTCCAGGACCCATGAGTAATAAACATCTCTATTTCAACTTCTCCTGTGGTCTTTTGTTGAACTGTGGCTCACCATCCAGCACCCTGGGGCTCTACTTAACAAATGTTGATTTAACAGTCATAACACATAATTACAGAGGCTGGCAAATCCAAAATCTGCAGGGTGAACCAATAAACTGGAGATCCATGAAAGAGCTGCCTATGCTGCAGGTTAAGCTTGAAGACTACCTGCTGCAGAATTCCCTCTTGCTCAGAAGAGGTCCAGCTCTAGTTCTAATTGTGCCTTCAACTGATTGGATGAGGCCCACCCACATGATGGAGGGCAGTCTGCTTTACTCAAATCCACCAATTTAAATGTTAATCTCAAAAGCACCCTCACATAAAACATCCAGAATAATATTTGATCACATATCTGAGCACTGTGCCTGGTCAAACCGATGCATAAACTTAACCCTCACCTCTACACATCCAATTAAACTTGGATATAGAAAAACTTGGAGAAAAAAACATGTAGATCCTTTCCAGGTGTCTCAAATAAAGGTGAATTTTAAATGGGTTTAATTAGATAATCAAATTGCAAAGAAAATTTAGTAGGAAAAAACACAGGTTATCTTTGTTACCTAGCACAGAGAAGAAATTTTAAAATAAAATGTCAAAAGCAAGATTATAAGCTAAAAATCTGAGCTATTTGATTACATCAGAATTAAAGATTTCTATTCACCAAGGGTCCTCATGACGGAAGTGGCTAGATCAATGACAGAATAAGAGATGGTATTTGCAATGTCTAAGCCAAGGACTCATATCTAGATTAATCAAGAAACTTTTGAAAAGCAAAAAGAAAAACATAGCAAGTCCAATTAGAAAGTGGGCAAAGGATATGAACAGGCAGGATCCTGATGAGGACACCTCAAAAGCTAACTAGTATTTGAAGAGGAATAAAAATCAAAATTAATGCAGCAGTAGTATATGGTGTATACCTACTGGGCTGACAACAGTTAGAAAACTAGATAGTCAGGGGTTCAGGAAATAGAAATCCTTATATACTGCTGGTGGGACCACAGGCTGGCCAGCCATTTCAGTCAGCTTAGACAGACACATACCCTATGATTAGGAAGTCCACCAGATGAATTCTCACATAGGTTCCTAAGGAGCCATGTACAAGGATGTTAATTGCAGAGCCACTTGTGGTGACAGGGGACCTGGGAGCCCATTAGCCAAGAATAGAGATGGATCATCAGGTGGGTGCACATCTTGAAGTTTACTGCACAATTGGAGGCAGTGGACCCCATGTTTGCACAGTGATATGATGGGTCTTAAAACACAGTGCTTGAGAAACAAGGTGACAAATGGATTGAGACCTACAGGTCGACTCTCGGTATCCATAGGTTCTGCACCCGTAGATGTGCAGGGCCGAGTGCACTGAGCCGTTTTATGCAAAGGGCTTGAGCATCATTGGATTTTAGTATTCATGGGCATCCCCAAAACCAGTCCCCTGCAGATTCCGTGGGATGATGATAGAACAGTAGCATTTTTGTGAATCAAAAAATGCCGGCGCAGAAAAACAATGCACAATTTTCAAGGACGTATTTTTTTAGAAAGACATTCATTCAACATGTTAGAATGGTTGCCTCGATGAGGGGGAGGGGGAGAGGAGGGAGCATGAGGGTGAAAAGGAAGAGATATTTGGAAAGAATAAATTAGATGGGCCTTGTGAAAGCAACGATTATCATGTGTCATGAATCGAAGGGTCTGATAAACCTAACCTTCTGTTCCTGAGGCTTAAAAAAACAGAACAGAACTGAAATATAAACTAGACAAATAATGTAAACAAAATAGAGAAGTTTGTGAAAGCAAAACCTTGGAAAGCCCCAGGGCCAGATGGTTTCACAGAGAGGTCCTACCACAGCGTTAAGGAAAAGAAGATAGCTCCTGAGTTGCTCAGCTGTTTCTGAGCAGAAAAAGAGAACGCTTCTAAAGTGAGTTTTAGAAGGCCAGGATAATATTGTCCTCACAGCCCAACAAAGGGAGCACAAAAAAGAAAGCCATGAATGATATGATGTGGCTATCAAATGCAAAAAGCCTAAATAGAATATTAGCAGACAGACTCCAACAACACACTAAAAAAATAGTCCATCACAATGAAGGGTTTATTTTGGAGACAGAAGGTTGATTTTCAGGTAGGAAGTTTAACATAATTTAGCAAATCAGTAGTTGGAACTATGAAGGTCATTTGTCCCAATATATATGGAGAAGGTATTTGATAATATTTAATATTCATTTTTTTAATTCAAAAAGGCTCCATAACAAAACAGAAAGGACTGGAAACCTGTATAGTCATCAGTGGGACCAGTTATGTAAATTAAGATGAAGACATAATGAAACGTTCTGTGCCAGTAAGAGAGAGAATGAGAAAGTCTTTATTTCTGATGTGGAAAGATCTTCAAGATTTATTGTTAAATGGAGAAGTAAGGTGCATCAAAGGAAGTATTGTATATTAACAGTATGTAGGGAGAGGAGGAAAAAAAGATGTGTTTGTGCTTCCTTGCATATATAAATTTATAAACAATATCCAGAAGGATTAAAAAAAGTGAAAATCATGGTTCCTGGTGTGTGTGCGCACACACGTGTGTGTTGGGGGAGGGGTGGGAACCGAACGGGTGAGGGAAGGCTTTTTATAGTATACTTTTTTGTACTTTTTGTTGTTTGAGTTAAATGAATCTATTACTGATTCAAAATAATAGATAACTTGAAAAAGAAATTAAAAACTTGTGCTACGATGATTACCTGTGCTGTCTGTCACTCTGAGTGGTAGTCCTTCCAGTGGTGCTTTCTGATACAGTCTTGGATTAAATTGAGAAATAAATAAATGGTCATGATTCTTTTGGAAATGTAACCGTCAGATTGTAAAACCTGGAGTGGACTTGAATGATCATCTGCTGAAGCCCAAAGCCTCATTTGCCAAGTGAGAAAAGTGACACCCAGAGAAGGTAAGTGGCCTGTTTTACCTGCCGTCAGAGTTCATGTGTCTTGCATTTTCTTACTGGCTTCCTGGCAACTTTAGTTACAATTTGTATGATTCATTTTAGGCTATTCTGTCGCCCTGTTCTTAGTTAGGTGGCTTTTTCTCAGTATTTATTGTGTAGTAACTACTTCATGTTTCTTCCAAACTCGTTTTCTCCCAGTGGGGAATTAGGTCCTGAAATTCATGGCCAGAGATTGAACGACAACTAAACTTACCTGTATACAGAAACATTTTGCTTGGGGTCCTATTCTGAAGTTATGAATTATATGAAACTCCAAGGAATAGGAAATTGATTCTAGTAATTTGAGGACTCCGTGAGAGTTTTGTTTTGTTTTGCTTTAACAAAAACAATAATAAATAATAAAACTAGCATGTTCTCTTTATAAGAAAGGAACTCAGTTAAGTGCTCTATGTGCCTTAACCCATTCAATCTTCATAACCGCCCTATGAAACAGATACTGTCATGAAACCCATTTTACAGAGGAAGGAACTGAGGCTTTACAGAGGCTAACTCAACTCAAGTTCACACAACTGGTCAGTAGTAGGGCGGAGTTGCAGTCGTAGGAGGTCTAACACCAAAATTACATCCTTTATTGTTTTTTGGGTACCTCTGTCATAAGGTTTTTTTTTTTTTTTTTAAATATATCTCCGGATCCAGTTTCCTTCCCCATTTCTCCTCTCATACCTACTGAGTTAGAAACGTCTTCTATTTATGTTTTCATGAATTTCTGAATTCAGTGGGTTCAGATGGCAGTCTACCAACAGTTCTCTATTCATTGACACTTCATCTTGTCCAAGACTCCATTTAAGAAGAAATCAGAAGGTTGCAAGTTTATTTCTCTTTGTCAGGAACTTTGGCAAGAACAATTTTGAGTGATAGTCATTTGTTAACATGAGACTAAGTTAGGTTATAGCCATAAGAGCAATATGTTAATTTGTAAAGATTTTTTCCTTAAAGAAATTGGTTCCTGAGTGTTAAAATAACTCAAATGCATTAAAGGTTATGCATTATGACTTTTACAGAAATGCTGCTTGCAATGATTTTAAGTCAAAACAGTAAGTCAAATAAAGTCAATAATCGTCTGTCTAAATAAGGATCTTAGGGGATGTCTTTAATACATAAAGATGATTTATAATGTACTCACCAGTAAGCATTTTAATGTTTATAACAAATAAATATTTTAAAGGGCTTAAAATATTTTTCTTCAATGGCTTCGATATTTTTGACCACCTCTTATTTACAAAAATATGGTTGATTTACTTATGTAGCAGGATGCTGAGTTGGAGGTTTTAATGCAGTGTCAAGATATAACAGATGTTCACATCACATACATATACAAATACAAATTAACTCAAAATGAACCAAAGACCTTAATGTAACAGATAAAATGATAAAACTCTTAAAAGAAAACATAGTTGTAAGTCTTCATTACCTTGGATTAAGCAATGGTTTCTTAGCTATGACACCTAAAACACAAGCAAACAAACAAAAAGAGATAAATTGGACTTCATCAAAGTTAAAAACCTTTATGCCTCAGAGAACACTATCAAGAAAGTGAAGTGACCACCCACCGAATGGGAGAAAGAATTTGCAAATCATGTATCTGATAGGCGTCTGGGACTGAGAGTAAAGAACTCTTCCAAGTCAACAACAAAAAGACATATTACTCAATTAAAAACCGGGCAAAAGATTTGAATAGACATTTCAGCAAGGAAGATATACAAATGGCCAATTAGCCATCATAGAAATGCAAATTAAAATCATAATGAGATACCATTTCACACCCCCAAAAGTGGCTGTAATAAAAAAGACAGACAACAGCAAACGTTGACAAAAATGCAGAGAAGACAACAAACGAAGACACAAATGCACGTGGGTTTGCAAAACGGTGTAGCAATTTGAAAAAATAGGCTGGCAGTTTCTGAAAGTGTCAACATAGAGTTACCATGTCACCCAGCAATTCCACTCAAGTATAAACCCAAGAGAACTGAAAACATATGTCCACACAAAAACTTGTACACATCATTCATAAGAGACAAAACGTGAAAACAACCTAAATGCCCATCAACTGATGAGTGGATAAACAGAACGTGGTATATCTATACAATGGTATTATTCAGCCACAAAAAGGCATGAGATACTGACATGTGCTACAATATGGATTAAACTTGAAAACACTATGTTAAGTAAAAGAAGCCACGTGTTGTATAATTCCACGTGTGTGAAATGTCCAGAATAGGCACATTTATAGAGATAGGAGGTAGACTAGTAGTTGCCAGGGACTGCGGCGAGTGGAGAATGAGGAGGGTCTGCTCATGGGTACCAGGATTCTTTTCGGGGTGATGGGAATGTTCAGGAGTCAGTGGTGATGGCTGCACAGCCTCATGGATATGCTTAAAATCCACTGAACTGCACACTTTAAATAAATGAATTTTATGATTTATGAATTATATCTTAATTTTAAAAAAAGATGCAATAAATGTCCAATACCAAATTTAGCTACGAGCAGATCATCCACCCATAGGCGCAGTTCAAAAGATACATTCTAGAACCAGTGATAATCTCTTACCCAAGTGACTCTCACCTGGAGGAAGGATATGAAAGGGTCAAGGACGTGGAAATTAGGGGATGATTTGTCAGGAGGAATTTGATGGTGAGAGCTATGCCGGAAGCCCCAAGCCTCCAAGGGCTGGGGTGCAGGGTACTTTCCCCTTTGAGCTAAATCTAATCTCACTCGGAGAGCTGTGTGTCAGGCATTCCTGGGCACGGGGGTCAGGTGCCTGGCACAGACCTCAGCAAACCAAAGTGGTTGTGCCAGCAGATGAAGGACTACGTCTAGGAACTACTGACCCTGCCTTCTGATGACTCCAGAGCCCAGCTGTGGAACCCTGGGCTGGAATAGCATCCTGGGGATCCCAGCTGCGGAGAGTCCTTCTGGGAAAGGAAGCTGACAGGGATGGAGCTGGGCCTGAAAAGAAGGCTCTGCTCCTGACAAATTTATATCCAGACTATCCCAGGAGCTGGTCTCCACTGAACCCATAAAAACATCCTCAAGAGATAGTGTCAGCTTGAAACATCCCATAGTCCCAGAGGACATGGTACCGCTTTACGACAGTACTAAGCAAGTCAGAACTCTTCACCTGTGTACCCCTCCTCCATCCCTGCTTGGATCTTGGCAAGGCTGGGAAAGAGCAGCTGGTGAGTCAGGAAGGAAGTAGCGGGTGGAGAGAGAATGAGAATGACCCCACGGCCCCATCTCAAGTGGTCCCACCGAGACTCGTGGAGGGGGAGGACACACCACTGGTCACTGGTGGATCCCTTTTCAAAGCCCTTAGCCATGCTGCTGTGCTGGGAGTGACAATGAACCTCTCTCTCCAGTCGACATCGACCCTTGATTCCTAGCAGTGAATGTAGAGCAGACACGGCAGGGCAGTGATGTAACACAGAAGAAAGAGCCATTGTGCGAACGGAGCAGGAAGGAAACGCCGCCTTGGGCGGACCTACAGTGCCCCTCTAATCTCCACGTCTTCCAGGAAATGTTCATTCATGCGGAGGGTCTTTCCAAATGTCCAGCTCTGCCTTCCAGCAAGATAAACACTTTACTGTACAAAAGTGAAAGAAAAAGAGGAAGCGCTTGCCAAGAAAATAACACAGAGCTAACAGCCTGATGAGCTGTTTCCTTAGCATTTTCTTAGCAGGTTGATGACTGTGGAAAATATTCACCGATAAGCACTTTCTCACCTGTGGCACCTCTACTACTGCATACGTTAATTTCTTTAACAAGTAATGATCAGCACTTTCTACAGAGTGTCTTGATGTTAGAGACTTCATAGGTTTATTTCCGGAGGGGGTATAATAACAAAGTGTATGTCGTGATAGCTTCTACAAGTTTATGTCATTCATTAAAGTTTGGCAAAGGACCTAGCAGTGCACACACGTGTTTCTACCTAGGGTGGAAGGAGGGGCTTTGAAATATGATATTTGGTTAAATACTTGGTAAGTTAGCACAGAACTTCACGGTCACAAATGAGATAGTTTCAGGCGGCATTATTTTGACTGCTCTCTTTTTTCAATTAAAAAAATTTTTTTTAAAAATGAAGGTACTGGGGATTGAACCCAGGACCCTGTGCATGCTAAACATGCACTCTACCACTGAGCTATACCCTCCCCCACCTTGACTGTTCTCTTGAAGTACTCCCTTCAAAAAATAGTCATCTCTACCTACGATTAAGAAAGGATGCTTCTCATTCTGCATATTTTTATCAGTGAAGGGAAAAATAATTTTCACTGCATACCTACTCTAAAAAGAAAACTATTTCTAAGCTACACATTGAGCAATCATATTTACACTATTTTGACCATGCAGCCCAATGAAATCAGAATCAGTAGATTCTGGTGTGTAAACCCTGATCTAGTCCAGTCCTCATATTTTGCAGAGGAGGACATTGAAGCCCAGATGTGAAGTGTCAAAGGTGAGTTTGTCTAATTCTAAGGCCAGCCCACCATCCAGCGCCTGATGCTGCCAGCAGATTGGAAGTACCTGGAATGTGGCCAAAACCATCCATCAGACGTCTTGAACAATTTCCTCAAAGCTCTTACTCAAAGTCAACTTGGCCCAAACAGTAGGAATTACACTGGCTAAGTCCATTTTGTCTGCTAGCTTTGTTCCTTCCTATTGAGGAAAAGAGGAAAAGAACTTTATAGCTCGCCCTGGATCGGCAGACATCATCACGACACTGTGATTTCAGCCTCTCTACACCTGGACGGTCTGGGACTGCAGCAGCTTGTTGATAGTTGTGAATTTGCAGCGTTTTACCTTGCTACCTGTTGTTCAGGACCAGGATGATCTTAATGGACTTTGGCCCACATGGATCCTATAGAAGCCTGCTCTGTCCTTCCCCTCCTCCAAGCCAACACATCAAAAGTCAGAAGGAATGAGGAGCCAGTCTGCGAGCAGTCAGCAGTGGCGTTTCCTAGACCGGCTGTTGGCATTCTTTGTTCACAAAGCATCTGATGATGGAGGAAGGAAGCCTGGATTCAGCTTCATTGGGCCAAAATCAAGATGTCAGTTCCCTTGGTGTTTCCAGTGAGGGATCACATTCAGAGCCGACCTGAGCGATTCAGGATAATCGCCCCAGCTCGAGAGCCTTAGCTTAACCACACCTGCAAAGTCTCTTTTGCCATATAAGGTAACTTTCCCAGGTTCCAAGAATTACAACCTCAGTACCTTTGGTGGGGCCATCATTCAACCGACCACAGTCTGCAAGGTCAGTGAGCCTCCTCACGGGTTTACATGAACGCCCTCTTTTTAAGCCTAATTTTAAGCATGATTAGTTCTACAGGGCCATTGGGTATAACCACTGCTTCAATATGCTGTGGGATCCTAGAGCCCCAAAGAAGTTCATCTACTTTCCAAAAGGCGTAATTTATATCCAAGTTGGGGCGTGGGAACCGGACTAGATTTTTATCCATACTGGCCACTACCAAGACTTTATATTCAGTCTGCACAGCTTCTGGAGGAGGCCATGTTTGTCTGACTCTGTGCAGAGATGAGGGATTTTTCCTTTCTTCTCTGTGCTCTTCATTTTCCCAAATGCAAGTCTAATCACTGCACAGGAGCACTGACTGGAAGCCTTGTTGGCCGGGATCCTTCTGGACCTCAGCGGGACCTGGAAGGATCCTGTG
This sequence comes from Camelus bactrianus, assembly GCF_048773025.1. Classification (NCBI taxonomy): domain Eukaryota; kingdom Metazoa; phylum Chordata; class Mammalia; order Artiodactyla; family Camelidae; genus Camelus; species Camelus bactrianus. Next base: position 94,678,119 of record NC_133543.1, on the reverse strand, counting down.
TGAAGCTCTGGGCTTGGCTGCTTTCCACTCTGCAGTTGGGAGCCCCACCTCTGTCACTGGCCAGTGAACTCCTTCTCCGTCTTCTCGGTCCAGGCTTTAGATTTAACCCATGAGTGCCCGTCAGGTCTGGTGTCAGGGATGCTATACCTGGAGGAGGGGTGAGTGAATCTTATGCCGTGAATGATCCAGATGATGTCAGAGGAGGAAACTGGCTTACAATCGAAGGATCCAGGATCTGGAGTTAGATCCCCTAAGCCTGAAGCTGGTCTGTGTGATCCAGGACAAGTTGAGAAACCTCTGGGAGCCTTGGTTTTCTTACCTGTAACTTGGGGGACCGTTGCATTTTTCATCTAGGGTTCCCGCGAAGATTGAATGCTATAATCTTGAGTCAAACTCTTAGCACAATGCCTGGCATCTGGAAGCACTCAGTCCGTGGAAGCACTCGTGAGTAATGAGTCCAGCCCGGGGGACTTTCAGAACCTGGGTTTGCTGGTTGATTCACCAAGATGATGCTGAATATATGTGTGTGGGTGAAATGTCTTGCTCCCAAGTCCTACTTTCAGGCATATTTTTGGAGACTTTTGACATGAGTCAGTGCTGGGGGGAAGACAGAGATGTATAAAATATAGAACTTGGTGTCTGAAAGAGAGAGGGCAATAGATATCAAAGTTTTTGTAAATGCCACAGGATGAAGGCGGCTGGGTCAGACGGTAGGAAGCCAGAGCCAGATAGAAGGGTTCAGGGCCGTGGGAAGGACAGACAGTCTCCTAGAGAATGTGGGGCCCTGGTGACTTGCAAATCTCTGCACACCATTCTCTTAATTCTCTGAATTTGTTTCCATTTATGATTATTTGGTGTCCATTTACAGTTAAGAGGGTGGCATGGAAATAGGACTGGGCGCTGTGTCTGTTGGGCGGAGCTGGTTGACTTGGTTGGCCTCACAGGAGAGGGTTTGGTAGGGCCACCAGCCAGGGCAGTTGGCTTCTGCAGAGAAATCTCTTCTGCGCCTGTGCCAGGAAGGGCTGGGTGTATTAACCCCGAAACCGAGTTCCGGAGCAAAGTGGGAAAAGGAGGCTGATGGTCATGCCTGACCTTTCAGTGTGCACATTTCTCTTTGCCTTCCTATAGCCAGGGGGTGGCATGAGAGTCTCAACCTCCCCCCACCCCCATCCCGATGGCCTCTCCACATCAGGGTGATGGTGTTACTTGCCTAGCGCTGCTGTCGCGAAGTACTTCAAACCAGGAGGCTTAAAACAGCAGACATTTCTTTTTTCATAGTTCTGGAGGCCAGAAGTCCTAATTCAAGATGTTGGCAGGGTTGGGTCCTTCTGGAGGCTCTGAGGGAGAAGCCACTGCGCACGTTTCTCCTCGCTTCTGGTGGCTGTTGGCAATCCCTGGCGTCCATTGGCTTGTGGCAACGTCATTTCCGTTCTCTGCCTCAGCTGTCACACGCCTTCTCCCCTGTGTCTCTGTCTTCTCCTTTCTGTCTCGTCGAAGGGCTCCTCTCATTGGATTTAGGGCCACCCTAATTCAGAATGGTCTCACTTCGAGATCCTGCCCTTCACTACACCTGCAAAGATTATTCCAAATAAGGTCACATTCTGAATTCCAAGCAGATGTATTTTGGGAGACACAATTCAACCCAATAAAATGACCAAACAATTTTTTGTACAAAACAAGGCACTCCAGGATTGACAGTGCCAAACTGGACAGCACCCAGTCAAGTGTCTTTGCCTGGACACTTGCTTGGGCACAAGGACTGGCTCTCTGAGGGAGGGGCCTCTCTCAGACCGAGGGTTTGGAAGATGGAGCGTGAAGACTGAACTCTTCTTAATACCGACTTCTCAGTGTTTCCAATATTTTCTGGTAAAAATCCACTCACTCCTTGTGGAGTCCTCTCCTTTGGGGACACCAAAGCTGAAACACAGGCCATTCTCCCAAGCTTTCTGGCACCTTTTCCTGCTATTCTCCCCTCTCTTCTCTTTCGTAAGCATTTCACTGACACCTTATTGGGGGAAATGACAGTGGGGACAACAGTCCCGCAGGAGCTGGGGAGGAGTGAAGGTAAGTGTGCGCTCGGTCTGCTTTTGTGCAGAAGAACGTGTGCAGGAGACAAGTGCATGGTGGTTTTCCTTTTACGTTCAAACACGAGAAGTGAGCAACTGCAAGGGGGAGCTCACCAGTAAGGTTTAAAACTGCAGTGGAAACGACAGTTGCAACACTTCTGTTTGAATAGAAACCCATCAGAGCCCTTTCACGGTAGTACTGGGCTGTTCAATGTTACTGAGGATGTGGGGACAATGGGCAGACCTGGACACTGCTGATGAAAGCCGGATCAGCAGACTTTTTCTGGAGGACAGTTTGACATCAACTCCCTGAAAAATATGCATAGCCATTCACCCGGTTTCACCTCAGGACAGCGATCTAGGAGGAAAACAAAACAGAGATTTGTTACAGCCCCACAAACAAGGAGTGCGACACAAAGACACAAACTATGTGTGAATCGGAATCAGCTGAAAGGCAAGTGTGATGATATTTGGCTAAATGAGACGGTGGCCATGTGACAGTGTTGCACACGGCCATTAAAAATCACTTTTTAAAAGAATATTTAGAATTTAGAATTCCTACATTTTATTTGTTTTTTAAACATTTTTTAAAATTGAGTTATAGTCATTTTACAATGTTGTGTCAAATTCCAGTGTAGAGCAGAACTTTTCAGTTATACATGAACATACATACATTTGTTGTCACATTCTCTTTCGCTGCGAACCACCACAAGATCCTGTATATATTTCCCTGTGCTACACAATACAATCTTGTTTATCTATCCTACATTTTGAATTCTGAAGAAGAGAAAAAAGAATATTTAATGACATTGCAAAATGATCAGGATAGAATTTGAAATTTAAGAGGCAAGTTACAAAGCTTTATGTTTCCAATGATCCCCAAATGAGAAAGAAAACAAAACAAACGTGACAGCTGGGTGGATGTAAGTCAGAACGTTAAAGCTGAGTATCTCAGAGGGATGAGATTACAGGTGGGTTTTATTTTTATTTTTGCATTATTCCGCATCCATGTACTTTCCACAATTAATATATATTAATCTCTTTCTGTTATATTGAGAAAAAAGCCCAATAAAACAAAGACAAATAGGAAAGATGAATAGAACAAGAAAAAATAATCTGAGTCCCTGTCTTGTCCCCTCCCCCTACTCTCTGTGTTCCTTGCTTGGTACAGGGTCAAGCTACTGAGGGGCGGGAAGCTCTACAGACCCCCCAGGGACTGCCACCCTCTTCCTACACCTGTGTCCTCCGAATCGAGCCCTTGGTGGCACCACCTCATATAGACTCTCTGACCCCACAGCTTTCTCTAAGCCTGGCTTATTTGCATGTCATAGTCAGGAAACTCTTTAAGCCTCCAGGAAGAAAGAGATTGCTTTTCTTTCAGCTCCTGATTTGGAGCAAAATTTGCACAGTCTTTTGTGTTACTATCCTGTCCTTCCAGAGTGACCCCCTTCTGCAAGCCACCTGGTTGGGGGGCAGCGTAAGTTGTCACTACTTGTTGAACAACTTCTGTCACACTTGAACGTGCTGCAGTAAGTCCAGCCTGCTGGTCTTCCCTTTCGGGTTATCATGAGCTCTACCCTGAAAGCAAATTTTTTAGTTAGACAGATAATCTTGAACTTATCCTGCTTTGGGTATTAATCAAGTGTTTGAGGCTTTTTTTTTCTTTTCTTTATTTTGCCTTCATAGGTGTTTACTGATCAGTTCCCTGTACTTTGGAAAACTCCAATACCCGCTGTCCCTCTGCCCTATATTTTACCTCCTCCACCCCACTCACTAGAGCTGAGATGTTACAGTTTCTGGTCCTTTTTATTACCATCCCTGTTACTCACTGTCACCTAACTTGTTATGCCTTCAAGGCACCTTCCTCCTGCTCAGCTAGTTTCTTTCTCAACTTCATTTGTGTGTGTGTGTGTGTGTGTGTGTGTGTGTGTGTGTGTATTTAAGACGTGCAAACAGATGGGAAAATGACAGTAGAGCCATTAGGTGTGTTTGCACTCCTTTGACAATCTGCTTGGGGTAACAAATGTAAGCCTCTCTGTTTCAGTTACTCCATGAACACACATCTACTGCTCCTTTGTTCAGGTGACCTTAGATTCTGAAACAAAAATGAGAACACACGGTCTGATAAACTATCTTTTTCCCCTGATGTTTCAGTATCTATTTGGTCAAAGTATCACAAAGGGATACAAATTAAAGAATGTTTAGTTTCAAAGTTATCTCTATTGATAGTAAGAAAATTCAGTGACATTAGGACTGTTTTAGAAAATCTTCAGTACCTGGCTATCACTTTTTTTTACCTGTTGGGGTGTGTGGGTGTGTGTGTGTGTGTGGTGCTCACAGATGGTCAATCTACTTTATATACAGGTAGCATTAGTTACATAATTCCATGGGCATTAGAATATGTAATATCTCAAAATGCAGTTTACATCGACCCATCGACTCATTAACTTATCAGCCCCAAACACATTTAACACCGAACAGCAATTGTTCATGGCAGGTTACTGCTTGCTCTTCTCAGCTGCCAGATAAAGGAATGCTGAAAGGGGCTTTGCAGATTGGGAAAATTCTACTTTAAAAAAGTGATATGACTTATAAGGACCACAAAATAGTAGTTTTTAGAACAAGAGTCCTGGATTCCTGTGGCCCAGATGCGTGTGTCACTCACGGTCCTGCCTGCTCCATTGTTTATCTGGCTATAGAAGCTGCTTCTTGAAAATAATTTTTAAAATATTGACATGTAAAGGAAGACAACAATAACTTACAATTTCCACACTCAGAGACCACTTCTCTTAAGATTTTGACTTTTAAAATGTTACCGGTGGAGATATGAATGTATAAAGATCAGACTAAATATGTAATTTTGTATCTGACGACTTTTACTTAACATTCCATGCTAAGCATTTCTCTGTGCAACTAAAAACTCTTAAGAACAGAATTTTTAAATGCTTCAAACTCCATGATAGCGAAGATCTTTATCTGTTTTGCTAACTGATGTCCACCAGGAGCCAAGGCCAGGGCCGGGGGGTAGGAGGCACTTACTAGATAGATGCTGAAAGCTCTATGCATTATACATATACTCTAGTTTACTTCACTCTTTGGTCATGGACAACTTTTTTCTTTTATAAATTCTATCACCACGAACACTTTGGGGGACATTCATGAATCACCTACCTTGTGAGTTATTTCCTGAAACTGTATTTCTTAAAGCCTAACTGTCCAGTCAAACAGCACACTTCTATGTCCCTTGATGTAAACTGTTTTCCGGTTATGGTACCCAAGTTCAAGAAGACTAGTAGGGATTATAGGCGAAAATTATCTTTATGGAAAGAACATAGATAACCAGCTAATAAGATAATTAAACCGTGACTTTCTTGAAATAATTTAACTGAGATAGCTTACTAATTAGAGGTGATGGGGCCGCAGTAAAGTCAATACATCTAAATGCTGACCACACTACAGTTAACCCTAGGAGGATTTATTATTTATTCAATAATTGCATATCGAGTGCTGATAATGAATCATGTGCTCAGTCTGGGGAAAAGGATGCTGAGGATCATTTCTGCCTATGTGGGGCCTACAGCTGGCCGGGGGGGTGGGGGGTGGGGGCGCAGAGGCCTGTGAACGTGCACGATCGGGGAGTGCTGAGTCAGAGGGAGACCTCAGGGTCCATTTCTCCAAGTAAATTGGGGAAAACTACATGGAATGTCCTTCTTTCTCAATACGCGGTGTTTCTTCTCTTATGGAAGGGACAGTCAACATCGTTAGATGGGGCTTGGAGAGAGATGAGACTCAAAGTGCCCCCATAGGATCTCAAAGCGTTAGCGACAGAGGTCTGAACAGATTCAGCGAGACGCCCCAGCAGAGGCATTAGCATCACCGTTTAACTTCCCAAGGCCTTGGTTTTTCACCTGTAGGATGAAGAATTATAATTTCAAACCCACTGCAGCCTTCTTTGAAATCTAAGCTTCAGGGGTCTGTGTATCGGTTTAGGGGAGACCACTAGGGTCCCCAGTAATAGTCACTTCCCTCTACAGGCAGGACTCTGTGATCACAGAGAAGCAGAAAACTTAGAAATCTTCCTAAGGTAGCTCATCATTAGGATTTAAAAAAAACCTTTTTATAATAAAAATTGGAAAAATCAGGCCTCCATTCACCTTATGCCCACGCACCACTTTATTTTCTCCCTGAAGTGTTGGCCAGACCCAGAGCCCAGAGCACTGGGGAGCACAATGTGGACTCCCTTTACACTATTCCCAGGCTTAAAGTGTGTCTTAAGATGACAGGATGTCAGGTTTTGCTCTGAGACTGAGTACATTCCTTTTATTTCATTTGTTTTACAAGAACTTTCTGGCGTCGGGGGATGGACAACAGCCCATCCGCCTCCTCTCCTCGACGAGCAGCAGCCTGGGATGCTTGTCGGATGGTACCGAAAGGGCCAGTGAAGGAACAGCCAGAGAGGCAGCATCTGGGGCAGAAACTGAAAATAAGATCAGATAAAAGCATGCAGCCAGCTTGCCAGTCTGCAGGACCCAGGCAGAGACAGAGTCTAGTCAATGGGAGAGGAAGCAGAGGAGTCAGGAGGGTTAGAAGCGGAAGGGAGGTAGACACTGTGCTGGGAGGTTGGCCAAAGCAGCTCTTTTGCAGGCACCTTGTTACCTCTGCGGATGAGCCACCACCAGGAGCAACAGCTGGAGCTGGCCACAGTGAAACGACTAGAGCCGCAGTAGCAAGGAGGCGCCTGGCTGGCCGCAAGCCAGCAGCAGATCTCACGGGAACTGTTACCCCAGCTCGGGGCCAAGGAGCGCACGGCAGGACCCTGCGCCATCTGTGTTCCCTCTAAGCACCTCAGGAGATGCCACAGGATGCTCACAGTTGTGTCTCGAGTGATACCGAATGACGTGGGCCTGATTTGTCAACTGTAATTGTGAAAGTCTTTATTCGATGGGCATAAACTTCCTCATGATGCTTTGTTGCCAGGGAACTCCTCAGCAGGAGGGCGACGTCAGCCGTCAGGGCTGGTCAGTAGATGGCCTGTCTCAGGGGCAGCGCCCTTCTGGACAGACGGCTGGATGGCAGAGAGCTGGATTTCTCTGCCTTGGGGGCTCTAGCAGTCAATAAGGGGGAGAACTGAAAATGAGTTAAAAGAGAAAGAAAACTTCTCCATGAGGTGTAGATCACGGTGAAGAAGAAACTGGCGTTCCTCGCATTTCCCCTGCTCACCCTCCCCCCACCCCCACTTTAAAGCCAGCAAGAAAGTCACGTCTCTACGCAACCATGACCGATTGATGACCCCAAGGAAACTGTGTGGTCATCTCATTTGTCCTTGAGTGTTTGGAGGACTTGAACTTTATTGTTTCCTCTAATAATTCTGGGGCCAAATGAGGACTGTGTGTTCTAGTTTAAAAATTTCCTTTGGGAACCTGCTCTGTCTCTTCCTGTACTGGCTGATCCTCCATTATTGAACAGTAGCAAATGTGCTACCCAGCTTTAAATCCGTATTTGGCAAGTTCTCAGTGGTCCAGACAGAAGTGCCAAAAGAGGTGATGGGGCCAGCTTTATTTGACTTTTTAAGGAGAGATTTAATTCCTTATTTCTGAAAAAAATTTGCCAAGTGTTTACATTAAAAAGAAACATATCAACACAAACACCATTTGACTCAAATTAGGGTAAGTTATGCTTTGAATTCAGATGCGGTGAATTGCTTAGTCGAATGAAAATTTATTCAACATTCAACAAACATTTATTGATTTCTCACCGTTGGCGGGGAATGGTGTTAAATACTATGAGGTTTGTATTGATAAATGAGATAATCCCTGTCTTTAAATCACTCATGGTCTCTTGAGGGAGGGAGACACTTAATAAAAGATTGATGGCACATTGCGATTAACATTAGGCATAAGTAAGCACGGGAGGCTATGAAGCCACGTTAGGGATTCCAGATAGGAGCACCAGGCTCAGAAGATCATCCACGGAAATGCCAAAGACTTCTACAACTGTCTTTATGGATCCGTATTTCTTTGAGTACCCCAAATGCCCTCTACATGTTACAAAATTTGATACTCCATTCTCTTCCGGTCTTTCCTCAAACATCACCTTCCTACTGAGGTCTTCCCTGATCATCTGATTATAAACCATACCTCTGCCTGCTCACTTCTGGTACTCCCTACTCTTCCTTCCACGCTTTATGTCTTTCTCTCCAACAACTGTCACCATGGAATATGAAATATGTTTTAGTTTTTACTTGTTATTATTATTATTATTAATCACCCATTCCCCTCTCCCCTAACTGGAAATACATACATATATACAGTTGTATTCTCAGCACTTAGAAGTGTGGCTTTTATATACAGGAGATGCTCAGTGAACCTTTGTTGACCAAAAGCAAGGACGAGGAGTTGTGTCATTTGCACCAAGTTAAGGATGTACCTAATGGCCCAGGCATTTTACTGCTACTCTTTACATAGCCAAAAAATACTAAGGAGAAAATTTTAGATAAAAGTTAGATGGAAAAAGAGTCATCTTGCAATTAACTAATTAGTATTTATCGACTGCCTATACATACTAGGCACACTGTTGGAAAACAATATACACAGAGATGCTCGAGAGAGATCTTTGCCTTCAAATACCTTATCATTTAATCGGTGAGCTAGATATGAAACCACGTACAAAAAGATAACAACACAGTGGAAAATCATATGAGCTATCTTAAGCAGAAAAAGAGAAAAAAATAAAGGAATGTCTAAGCAATCTTGGCTGAGTTGCCTGAGAGTAAGCTGGTTGGTCAGGAAAAAGTTTCTTGGAAAACTTGACCTTGGATGCAGGCTTTATGGAGAAAGAAATGAAACTCGTAGTGCAGGAGAGAAGGTGGCAGAGAAAAGTACTCTGCGGGGCACATCACTTACGGGGAAGACTGTGCAGAGCCACGATGCCTGGAGGCACGCTGTGGCATGGAACAGCCCTTAGATATTTGCACGAGGGTTCTTCAGAGGAGTTATCTTGGGAAACAGTAGACTTATTCCAACTATAATCCTTTTGTTCCAACCATTGTGAAATGCCTCTTTGGAAATGATCTTCAGAGACTGACTGCCGCTTTTGAACTTTCTCCCTGGGGGCATCTTTGTTATTGGAAAACATTTAATATTTCGAGAAAAGCCAACAGTAGTTCATGGTCAAGCTGGGTGCTAGAGACAGAGAGACGGAATGTTTGTACCCGCCCCCTCCCCCTGTTTGTGTGTGAAATCCTAAAGCCCAAGGCCATGGTATTAGGAGGTGGGGCCCTTGGGAGGTGATTCGGTCGTAAGGGCTCTCCAGAGATTAATAATGAAATTAGTCCCCTTGTAAAAGAGACTTCAGAGAGCTCCTTCACTCCTTCCACCACGGGAAGACAGTGAAAAGATGGCAGTCTAAGACTTAAGAAGTAGGCTCTTACTAGACACCCAATCTGCTGGCGCCCTGATCTTGAACTTCCCAGGCTCCAGATCTGTAAGAAATAAATGTTTATCTTTTTGAAACCACCCAGTCTCTGGTATTTTGTTATAACAACCTGAATGAACTGAGACACAGGGTTACCAAACTGAATGATCAAACCAGGCAATACAATTTGGGCCTCAACTGAAGTGTGATTTTAAAGTAATGGGCTAAAAGAAAGGAAAAAAAAAAAAAAAAAGAACAAAACAAAACAAAAAAAGAAGAAAAGGAAAAAAAAAAAGAAATAAAGTAATGGGCTAGATTTTCAGAGATGCTTCATACGCTGGAGCTGAAAGCAACTCCAAAGTCAGGGTTTAGAAATATGTTGAAGAGAACTGTGTCTTTGGCATGTCACCCACTAAGCTGATTGTTTTGAAAGCCATTTCCCACTTGAACGTATAATTGTTTAAAAAAGCAGCGTTAATCTTCAATAAGTCACTCTTCACAGTTGTGAATACGGTTTCTTTCTAATTCCTCTGAATTCTTTCCATTAGCCCTTTGCATATGGGAATGTGTTCTCTGCTTCGATATTTATTGGAATTGAACCAATTAGCTGTGATGGTGAGAAATGACCTCTTTGACTCAAGAACAGGATAGGGAAAACAGCAAAACTGCAGCTCTTGTTTAATTATTAGATGAGCATTAGTGGCGTGGTCAAAGGAGATCATTAACTTTGACTTTATGCCTAATGAAGGAGCAAAGGCAGGCAGTGGCCACATCATGTGGACGAGAGATTTGGGGACACACAGTAACCCTTTCTGCTTCTTCTATTCTTCTGTTCTCTGTCACCCCCAGCGATACTCCTCAAACAGACTTGGGCCTCAGGCCCGGGTTCTGAAATACTCAGGTGACTGGCTAGTTATCCTCATGACCGTCTCTAAACTCTACCTCAGCTTTCCTGGGTAGACCCCACCTCCATGTTCTTCAACACTGGATTTTTTTGGTGATAGAGACATTGTGATCACCAAACCCTTTCTATTTTACATAAAAATAGGAAGACCAAGAATCAGATTTAATGTCTGGAATCCATATGATTGATTCATTTATAGGCACGTATAGAAGATTTTGATAGGACCAAATGCTAAATGCATAACATTAAAAAGACAGACGTGGTTACCGTGGCTTTGAAAGTCATTCCCGTCCGTTCATCCGCCCTAGTGTGGACCATCAGAGAGAGGAGAGTTAAGCGCAGATATCAGCCGGCTAGAGTTTCACAAGCCGCTGACAAATACATCCTAAGTGCGAGGGATCACTTGGTAAGAAGCAGCCTTGTTAAAAGTGACAAGGTCAAGTTCCAGGAATGGCAGTTCAATTGTCACCTTGGGTCTTAACATCCATAAGACTTACAGCCTTTATGGCATAGTGGAGCCCTCTAGTCATACCGTCCTAGAATTCATGTGCCATTCAAGTAGAAAGGGACCAGAAAAGATCATTTCCCCAAATTCACGGTTAATGGATCTGTAATTTGTCGTTGTTGCTTGATACGGGTTAGACTGATCTCTAAGACTGGATTGTGTATTCCCTGGACATATGGCACCGAATATTTGCACTTAGATTGTTTTCACTTGGGTTATCAAGTGTTGGACTAGTTGGAAACACACAGTTAAATACATGTTGAGTTACTGTAGGGACTAATCACTTGTACTTATGATTGGGTCTCACAATACCTGTAGAAATATACAGAGCACAAAAATGAAGGGAGTGGGGGAGAATCAAGTGCATACAGCTACAAAGTGACGAGGGACAAGTTATTCTACGGTAGATTTTTCCGTCCCTCCGTGGCTCTCGTAGCTGTGTAAGTCATCGAGCTATGTGGTTTTAGTGCTTTATTTGCAATTGCTGTCAGATCTACAATTTTAAAGGCAGTGTACCCGCTGGTGTTTAAGCAGGAGAAGAGAGACTGGTGTGTGCAGTGAAACAGGAAGAGCAGGAAAACGTGAGCAAGCTGGCACTTTGTCCATCACCCTCGCCCTTGCTTAATAAAGTAATCGATGCCTCAGTGTGGCTTTGAAGTGGTTGCCAACTTCCTCACAGCGCACGAAACTTGATCCTTCTGCCTTTAAACAGTGTGTGGAAGTGCAAACGGTAGTACTTGTGAATTCATTCAGCCACTTCCAAAGCGTAGTGTAAGCAGGGGCTGGGAAGATGAGACCGAGAGAGGAGGGGGAGAGGGCGTCTGCGAGTTTCAGGGGCTGGATGTCAGGTTTGGCTGACTTTCCACTACGCAGACTTGAACTTTACAGAGATAAACATTGGTTTCCCCAAAGGATCTAAAGGAATTAAAAGAAGGAACTTTGATCTTCTTAGCACGCTTTTTTTCATTTAATAAGCTCACGGCAGAGCTGAGGACAAGCCAACTCAACCCACGTTTAACAAAATGCTTGCTGGGCTACCACATTTAATAGGTGCATTTTAGAAGGTGGAAAGTGTGTCCAAATAATAAAGGCGAGGGAGGTAGGTCAGGAGAACATTTTCTGGGCTTGAACTGAGACGACTACTGCACAAGACTGGCTCAGACCTGGGCTGACATAGTTTTCGGCTATCTGCCTTCCCTTTCTGAGCAGGCGGTCCACGTGTTGAGGTTCTTGAAAATGTCAAGAATCATTTTTATATGTGTCATAAGTGCCACCCAGGAAACTAAGGAAGCCTTATATCTAGAACTGTGTGATGACCTTGGCTGTGTACCCACATTCCCTCTTGCACTTGGGGAGAACACGATAACGAGGCTGTTATCCTTGCTCAATGCGCTTGCAAACAAAGCGGTTGAGAACAAAGGCTGACTCCTTGGCAGCTCGTGGCCTGTGGAATTGTGCAAGAAAGTCAGAAGTCTGAATCTGTGACGTTAGCTATTTCTGAAGCAACAAGTTAATACGTCAAAAGAGCAGAGTGACGTCTCTCTCTCGTGCTACAAGCTGGAAAGTGCAAAAGATTGTGCAGTTAAATAGAGAGGTCTTTATTTGAACGATGGTCCAGAGCAGCAAAAGTCCTCTCCAAAATTCATCCTCTGGGTGTACTGGAGATCTCCAGCTCTGCTCTTCAATGAAAAAATCCATATTCCACAGTGGTATTGATCAAGAAAAACCTTCTCCAAGGGAGTAAATGTTCGATATTCGCACTGTCCACTATGGTAGCCACAAACCACATGTGGCTACGAGACTAAGGAACTGAGGTTTAGCTTCACTTATTTTCAGTTTATTTTAATTCAAGCAGCCACACGTGTCTAATGGATTTTACATTGCACAGCACAGTTCTAGAGGGACTGCGGCAGGGATGTACATGAGCCCCTACCGCACGTGCTGTTTAAAGTCGATGAAGACAATGTTTGCCATACGTGTTTCCAGTTTGGGAGATTCCGTTTAACTTCCCCATGAAGCAGCAATGCTGATCATAAAAATATACACGTTCCTGCAATGTGATAAGTCCCTCATTAAAAATCAGAAAGATCGAATCTATATGTATATGCATGACTGGGACACTGTGCTGTACACCAGAAATTGACACATTGTAACTGATGGTACTTCAATAATTAAAAAAAAAAAAAAAAAAAAGAAAGACAGAAAGAAAAAAAACAGAAAAGAAATGAAAAGATAAAGGAAATAAACCTGAGATTACAGGGGTTCCTAGAGAAGGGTTGATGATTTTTTCTCGGGCAAATGTTTGCTGTGATGCAAAGTGGTAACGTCTCAGCAAGGTGGTCGCTCTCCTGCCGTCATTCACTTTTGGATGCGGGGTTCCTGCACTTTTGTCTTTGTTGGAGAGCTGTCTTACGCCTTTCCAAGCCACCTCTTAGAAAAACAAAACATCGTAACAATAAGATAGAGAAGGGAAGATGTGCTCAGTGTGGGAAAATGCGTTAACTATGCAGGTTTCAACTTGCTAACAAGTGGTTCCACACCTGACTGTAACTCACTTACTTGGAATTTGGAACATGCTCTCTTGGAAGGGCTTTTTATAATTTGCTACTTTCCAAGGCTAAACTCTAGTAGTCTATTTCCCCATCATGATAAATGGTATATTTAGAATAAGAATACTAGAAAATATTTCTGTGGAATACTAGTTGTTAGTGGAAACCCAGATCAAAACTCAGTGATACGAGTTTTTTGATACTAAAGTATGAAATTTGAAAAATCGAGTAAGAACAAATTTTTTGTTTTATTTTGAAGAGCTGACTGCTTGAAGAAAAGCAGGTTAAACTCAGAAGTAGTGGGAGACTTCTGGGGACATTCTGAAGAAGTTTTTGGGGGTATCCTGGACTTATTTTTAAGGGTGTTTGCACTTAGGAACCCCAGTCCTATACTTCAAATATTTTATCTCAAAGTTGATGGCTTCCCTTTTCTTGTCTGAGGGTATACTGGTGATGCTGCTCTTAGATTCACGAAGTAGCCAGGAAGAAAGAAACACAGAGGGAAAAAAGAGACTAATACATAATGGACAGAAATTGAAAGAGAAAAAAGGAAGAAGTCAGAGTTTCGGATGATTGCTGGAGGTGAAATACACAGGCTTGTGAATAACAATGGTCCCCATTTATAGACCATTTCCTTCCAGCACTGGGAACTGAATTCAATTACTTATATTAATTCTAGATTCTTTACATTAATCATTTCATGGAATTCTCACAACTATCGTATGAAGTAGGTTCCCCCCCCCCATGCCTTGGATGGGGAAATGAAAAGTTTAGAGATGAAACCACTGGCTCAAGGGACTCCCTCACCCCCTTCCAGGTCAAAGTAGATGAGTCTGGATTTAAATGCCAGCCTGCTGAGTGCCAAGCCCCTGCCCTTGTGTTAAAGTGAGCGTGGCTGCAATGAGCCCGCTGGAAAACGGGGAGCCTGGGAGGTCAGGATGTATACAGGCCCTTTGAGGAGGATGAAGGCGGTGTCCAAGAGGGGGTTGGATGAGTTCCTGGCGCTCGTCACCAGGCCCCCAGGAGAACGTAGGAAATGAGTTACGAGCTGGTGAGGAGTGAGTGCCATGGGATTGATCATGGGGCAACTGGCTGGCAGTGGCTATCAGCATTTTCACAAGTCGGGAGTTCCACACCCAGGAATGCCTCTGGTGTCTGTGTGAGTGAAAGCTCGCCGCCACCCGGGAAGCAGCTGGGACAACTTGCAAATCTGGACGGCTGGACCCGTTGCTGGGATCGCGGTGGCTGCTCTGTGGTTTGCCGTGCCCACCTGGAGAGGAATTTGCTTCTGGGAAAGTTCTCTCTGATCTCAAAGGGTAAACTATGCAAAATGATATATTCACTCGAGCAATTAGCCTTTTTGGAATACCTGCTACACACGGGCAATCCATCCACATTCCGTAAATCCTGGAGGAACGCCCACTCTGGCTCCGATGCCCTTCCACGCCAAGTGGTGTGAACACCAGCTTCACGTGAAGGACAATGCCTTCCAAAAGTTAAATTTTAATTTACTTAATCTCTTATTTTAATACAGGCTCCTCTCCCCTCGTTTCTACGATAATACTGCAGGGCACTTAAATGCTACTTAAAGGAAACAAGAACCCTCGCCTTGCAGTGTATTTATAACTTCCTCTCAATTTAGGGCTTGACATGGTGGAGGAGAAAACTAAATATAACCAGTGTTTGTCTTTTCCCTCGTAAGCCTGTTGGGCTTTGAAAAGGAGGGTCGAGATCGCAAGCTTTGTGAAAAAGGTTCCCAGTGTTAATGAGCAGCTGTATGTATCTCAGGGAAACAGTTTGTAACTAAAAATAGTCTCTCTAACTATACCAACTCAGAGCGTTTAATACCCAGTTTCTCTCCAGGCAAAAATAAATCCCCAAAGGGTGGATGATTAAGGAGGGGTGGAGTGCCAGTGCTGGAGGGGTCTGCAGAACTGTGACCCCAAATCCAGGGTTGCATTAATCCTCTCAATCAAATATTCTTACTGCATTCACACAAGATCTTCCGAGTCTCAAACACAATTAGAAATCAGTTTGTAACAATGAAGCTAAAGAGGAAAAACAGTGCACATAAGCTATTTTTAGCACACTAAGCCAAATTGTTTACAAAAAAAAAAAAAAAGACAGAGATGGTAAGTATAAAGTAAGGAAACATAAATATTAAAGGGAAAAGGTAATATCAACTTCTTGGTATGTAGCCAGTTTACTGAAGATGTGAGATTTATCCAGAACATTGAAGACATTCGTTTTAGAATGGCCATCTCTGTATTTTATTAATATTTGTTCAATTTAGGTATCTGGAAACCTGCTTTCTAAGATGAATGAGAACTTTTTAGAGTTTTTTTGTTGTGTTAACTAGTACTATGGACTGAATGATCCTCCCGCCACCACAAGTCTCCTCACCAACCCCCGAGTTCATATGTTGAAGCCTTAATCTTAAAAGTGGGGCATTTGGGGGTGGGGTCTTTCGGAAGTAGAGTTAGATGAGGTCATGAGGATGGGGGCCTCACGATGGCGTTAGTGCCCTTATAAGAAGAGGAAGAGACCCCAGAGTTCTCTTGTGAGCACTCTCTCTCCATCATGTGAGGACAGAAGAAGGCAGCCATCTGCAAGCCAGGAAGAGGTCCCTCAACAAGATCTCTTGACTCAGCTGGCACCTTGATTTTGGACTTTCCAGCCTCTAGAACTGTGTCTCCAGAAATAAATGTCTGCTGTTTAAGCACCCAGTCTAAAGCATTTTGTTACAGCAGCCAAGCAGACTAATACAACCAACATTGTCACTGTTGTGTTGAAAAGATAAGTTGCATGGTTATTGTTGGTTTTTCGGTAATCCAGGAATGATCGATTAAGCATTTTTTCCCCTCTCCATTTATTTCTTTCCCTGCCTCCTAGAAGACTGAAATCTTTTGGAAATGTTAACAGGTAAAAAGATCTCCCAATACATGTTCTGATCCTCATTGGCCTTCACTTGATAAAATGTTTACGGTGTTTCCAAATTGTGCAGGTTTTAATTTTTAACTAAAAGGCAAGACCTGAAGAGCTGAGCATTTCTGAGTCTGTGGAAGGTTAATATTAAAAAGAGGAAGAGTGAGGCCGCCGGTGTTTAAACTACTTAAGGTCGGTCCCGCTTTGTTTGGAAATAGTAATTGTTATGATCTTGGCAATGGAGGATGACCTGGTTCCCTGTATACAGGCAAATACATCAGGGAAGTAAAATTTCCCACACTGGAGAATCTTGAATGTGGTAATGTTTATGTATAATGTGTTTGGTGACTGCCATCCTTGTAACAACAGATTAACTTGAGAAATGAAAACACAACAAAAATAGGAAAAGAACAGAATCATTCTTCTAAACCCTTCATGCACATTGCCTCATTTTTCACTGTATTTTGGGGTCAATTTATAAAGGTAGGTGAAATATCACCCTGTACTGATGGAGAAACTCAGAAAAGTTCAAGTGAGGGGATAATTTATTCCTTTCTGTTAGATGCTTCCTTGGAAAATTTAAAATAATAGCTTTCCATTTCTAGAGGACTTAGACCAACCATTAAATTCTGTGGATGCATTTTTGTTTTTTTAAGCAGTGATGAGGGGTCCAGAGCTGAGAAAGAAATTTCACATTTCCACATGCTACACACTCCCTGGATATACTTAGATTTTATTGAAATACTGGAATGGGAGGAGGGGGGAGGGAAGAATTATCAACAATAAGTTTTTTATAAATCACAAGAATTAAGAGCCTGTGGCAGAGATAAAATGGGTCTTCGGCTACGTTTTATTCCCGGGGCAGACACCCACAGTTCACTCTCCCACAAAAGAAAGGGTATGCAGAATTGTTATTGTTACAGGAATAACTTGGAATCGGCTCTTATTAAAGAAGTCAGTAGTTTTCCAAAGTCAGCGATGAATTATTTCCAGTACATCTTGTACCCAATATACATGGTGTCCTGACCCTACTGTTGAGAATCCTTGGTGTTGTCTATAAGTCCATGGGAACAAAGGGGTTAAACTCTAAAGCCTTGAGCGTGGGCTCCCGGGAGCATGTATAGTGAGCCTGCCGGGGACACTCCAGACTTCCACATGTCTGGGAAACCTCTTTCAGTTTGGATCCAGTCTGTAAGTTGCTTTAACACCCTTCCCAAACGCTGCTGTCCCTTGGAGGAGGCTGGGCAGAGCCTTAGGGGTGAGATCACTCAAGATGCGGAATGAAAACAGAGGGCTTCTCCAGCAAACCCAACCACCAAGCCCCATCAAACAGGTGCCAGCATTTCAGAGGGCATCAAATGAGAGCAACTGCAGGAGGGCTCTGGTTGATAAAGACTGGACACCTGACATTGCCACTTAAAAGCAATTGCAGGCTGAGAACCATTTGCAGCTGATATGAAATGCCTTGCTACAGAAAGATACCCCTAGAACTCCCGGCGTGGGGTCTTCAAGTGACAGAATTGGGACTGGCTGGCCAGGTACGGGCACCTCAGCCCTGCCTGGCCAAGAATTTTCACAAGTTCCTTAGTGAGAAAGGCTTAGAAGTGAACACCAGAAGTTTAGAGAACAGAGTCTGTAGCTTGTTTTCTGGGTGTGGCGGTGGTGGCTGTGGTCCTGCTGGTGCGTGTGTACAAGCTTATATTAATTATTTAGTAATCTCTCTCTCTAGTCTTTCATTTCACAGTGTGGGTTTCATCACTTTCAATGGACTTTTTATAAAGCTTTGAGTTAAAGAGTCTCTTCAGATTTTTTTTTATAGACATATCTTTTCCAGGAGGAATCAGCTAAGTTCTTAGGAGATTCAGATCTCAGCAGGCCAACCAAGGAGAGGTCTTTCCAGAGTGTGCCTGGATGAGGCTTGGCGCTGCCTGGGCGTGCTCCACGCTAGGCTAGGACGACAGCTCGCTTGCTCCTGGTCACGTACTCACGGCCTATATTTGGCAGAGATAAGGAAGGAAACTCATTTACATATTCTTTTTTTTTTTAACTCTAAATAGCTATGTAAATGATTTAGATGTCTTTAGATGTCATTAGATATCATGATACAATTTGAATGATTTGGAATTGGATGTCATGATATGATTGAAAAAGGGCCAAAACTTAAATCTTAGGAGCAAATATTTGGGCTGTTACTTAAATTAAAAAAAGAAAAGAAAAGAAAAAAAGAACCCCCACCCCCAAAGAGGCTGGTACAAGACCAACCAAATACAGGTGAAGACTTTAAGTCAGCATTAAATCATCAGGTTTTTTTTCCCCTCTCTCTTAATTTCAGTTTCCCTGTTGGACAATGAGAAATTACGGTGACAGGAGGGAAGCAGGGACCCTGTTTGGTCGTAGAGCTGAGTCTGACTCCACCAAGACCTGTACAACGAAGTGAGACAGAAATTCTGAGTTTGGTGGGAAAGAACTCTTCTTATGTAAACATGCAGTTCAAATAAAAGTTGTGTCTGCAGCAAGAATATCTAAATCCACTTTTCATCAGTTAGAGGTGAAGCGTCCCTCTTTGTTGGTACCTGGCGTTTCTCAGGAAGAACTTGCCCTTGTACCTGTGCTGGGAACAGAGCGAGAATGGAATCCTGGGGCCAGGATGCTGTGTAGCTGCAGAGTCGCTCACAATGAAGGAGATGACCTTGATGAACCTAAAAGGCGTGGAATCTCATAATCCCTCAAAATATTTCTGGAGCAAAGCAGGGCATAAATACATAAACCAAAAATATACATTTAACACTTTTGCACAGTTAAAGCAATTTGTGATCCCAGAAAGACAGGATACAAAGATTAAAAAAAAAAATCTCCAACCTACCAGTCTAGTAGAAGAGACTTCTATTACACAGCCTTGATTTTTGAGGGCTTTGGTGGAGGAGACATCAGACTTGGAGAAACAAGATTATTCTGTCATTTATGGTTTATTAACATCTCTTAGGGTGGGGGCTCCATTTTTATTGCCTCACATTTTTACATGGAAGGACCTCCATTGGAACAGAAGTTCTTATATTTTGGGGGGGTCTGAATGTCATTTTATGACCTTGCACGTATGCCCACCAGCTAAGGACAGGCTCCTGGGGTGTGAAGTTCCTGTCTGTGCAGGAAGAAACAGACTGAACCAGTGGATGGATTTTTAGTATTGCTTCCTGGCACCGTGTAAGTCATCTTATGAGTACAACCAATCTGACATCTGAGCGAACTTGGAAGAGCAGACCACAAAAGTAATCATCTCGGCTTTTCAGAGCCTCTAGGGCCATCCCACGTGATTTTTCCACTTCTGTGTGTTTGGTACTTTTTCCCTTCCTGAAGTATCTTTCCCTTCTGCCAGTCACTGTTGACAGGTGCAACTCAGCCCAAATGCCACTTCCTGCTCAAGGCCTCACAAGGCAGATTCTACAACCTGATGGTTCCAGGATCACATCAAGACTGCACACAGGCTGCCTTCACTAGGGGACACGCAGCTCAGAACTTCCTTCTTCAAAAGACGGCACCTGGAGGAGGAAGAGGACTGATGGAGATAAACACGGGTTGAGCTTCTGCTATGTATCAAATACTTGTGAGAACTCTGGTTTGATCATTCATGGGGCAAATACTTATGTACCAGGGCATGTTCTAGGCACTGCAGATAGAATGACTAAGCAGGACACAGTCTCTGCCCTCAGAGACACTGTTCCTAAGTTACCCTTTAAATCTAGGTCTTTCTCTCCATTCACGAAGGAGGCACGACTTTTTGTGACGCTGTTTGCTAACCTCTCTCTTTTCGTAAGGTCACGTGAAAACACAAATACACATGGAATGAGAACTAGATATATTTGCTTCCCTGTAAAAATCCCCTCCTTCTCCAAATGAAGAATTGTAATCACTACTCTTCCATCTAGACCTTGACATACTCTGGTATAAAATAGGAACAAACCGAACTAAAAGAGCCCAGCGTATAGGAGCCTTTTTCCCCCTGAGACTGAAGCCCAGCGGACTTCTCCCACGACTCTGTGGGTTTTGTAACTCCCACGATAACACCAAGCATTTGTCACCGGGCTACAAAGGCGGCGCATATGCAAGCCAGGCCACCTGCGAGGCGAAGCCTGCTTAATTTACTAGCCAGCATGTGTAGATATGGAGGGTCCAGACTGAACTCAGCAGCGAGCTCACGCTTAGATAAGCAAGGTCAGGCTTCCCTGGGGCCGAGGCAATTACGGAAAAGGCAGCTCATTGCAGCCCCACAAATAGGTTGCCATTTGCTTCTTGCTTTCTTTTGGGCTCGGGGCCAATGCTTTTCAGGGAGAATTATATTGTAATATTCATTTGCCCAAAATAAAGAGCCTGCACTGATTTTTTTTCTGGAAATACAACAAATAGTTTTATTAATGCAAAATGTTTTGAATTTTACAATTCTGGGGCCTCATTTTTCACTTTCGAGGTAAATGCGCTTTAAAAAATTGTTTGCACTTGGCTCATTTTTGCAACCATTTGGTGAAGTCTATTTCTTATGTGTGATTCACTGTTGCAGATACGTAAGCAGTTCTTAGTTTAATGAGAGCAATGTATCTGCTGTATATTACCGGGTGAAGAGACTGTAGAAGAAATGGACTGTACGTCTTTGTGTCTAAACTACTTTTGGTTAGTGAAGTTTCTCGGAGATGCTAATGTGAAGTTAGTCTTTGGATGAGGATTTTTACCAAGAGTTATGCCTATTAAATGCACTAATTTCTAATTAGCAGAATGACTCTCAAATAAACAATCTAGCTAGGTGTCTAAGGAGCAATGTCTTTAATTGCCCTGTGATAAACGACGAGGGAAACCCACAGCTGGATAACAGATAGCAGTAAAATCTGTCAATAAAACCAATATTGTTACGCCTCCCCAGCTCTGCTCACTTGTTGGAGGGCTGATAGCAAAATTTTAATGGAGAATTGTTTGAAAGACATTTAGGCACACTAGAACACGTCTCGACTTGGAGGGTATGATTTGGTGAATGTTTTCTCCTTTCAAGCTAATCATAAAGCACATACAAAAATACTTAAGTAAAAAGTTACCTCCTTTGAAGACGTATGTGTCTAAAAGGAGAACCCAGCCAGGATTATCGGAGCTCAGATCAAACGCTGATCGCGCCTATTTCCTATGTATGAACACTGTGTTCTAGCCCAGCGTGATTACCATCTAATTAGGCTAAACTTTGCTTGAGGTTACTTTCATCACGGTAGTATTCTTGGCCTGCTTTATGATGTTTATTATTAAACTGTTTGTTATATTAAATTTACTGAACTCTTAATCTATTAGGTGATTTTAAAATATCACTCTGATGTGCGGGGAAGGGAATTACCACTGCTTTATGTTCAAGGTGGGAGACTGAACATATTTAAATGACATTTCAGGAAGTCACGGAGTAAAGGTTAAGATTCAGAGAGCAGGTAAGATTGTGGTAACTGTGGCCTCCAGTTGCCCTGCCTGCTGTCCCAGTGTCCTTCTGATAACAGCCCTTTGTTTTCCTGTGGGTGCTGACCCTGCCATTCCATGTGAACTTGGCGGGGCTGGCGGTCACAGTGGCCTGTCCTCTCCTGACCACAGGAGCCAGGCGCATGGCTCAGAGTAACCCTTTGGCATGGCTGCAGGGATTGGTTCGGAGACTGGCACATGGACCAGATTGAGCCAATCACTAACAGCCTCTTCTAAAATGTTTCACGTGGAGTTAACCATTTTCTGCTGGAGTCGCTAAACTGAGGGGATGTGGCTGATGGCCGGAGGTCATCTTGGAGAGACACAGGTTGAAGAGTGAAGCCTGGCTAGAACAAAAGAGATGAGGCATGGAGAAATGGAGTCCTGGAGACATCATTTAGTCCTGACACTAGCTGTGCCTGTAATCACTGATAATTCTAGATCTTCCGGAAATATGAGATTGCCCTTTTTTTTTTGCAAGAGCTAGTTTGAGTTGAGTTTTTGTCATTCGAAACTCAAAGCATCATGATTAATACAGAAGTTTACCTGTGTGTTAATAACATCCAAAGCAGACTCACCTTGATTACAAAGCTGAAGTATAATCACCAACAAATCCCACCCAAACTGGGATCTCTTCTACGAAGTGGAAGATACATTTTGGAAGACAGTCCCGCCAAATGCAACAAAAGATACTGATGAGTGTTGTTAGAGAGCTCCGGAAACCATTTCACACTACGTTGCCGCGTAATTTCTGCTTCAGTTAAACACTATTTTTATCCAGAGGATCCTCTTCATGAAATCATCCAGCTAGTTAGTTGAATTACACATACAAGGTAATAAGGGAGAAAAAAAGCTGCACACTAAAAGCAAAAGAGCACCCTCCTTTCTCATTTGGTTATAAACACTGTCTCCAAATTGGCTGAGTCTTGTCTCAGCGGCTCCTCTGAGGATGTATTACTACTGCTGGGCTTGCCCCCAAAGACCCCACATCCAGCTCTTTCTGATTTAATTCCCAAATTTTCTGATCCCACTGGCTGACCCCCAGCCCTCTAGGCTTGATTCACATCTTCGCCTTGTCTGCATTTTGCCATTTCTCAGCTTTGATTTATTCTCTGGTCCCCTTGTCCCCACCGCCAAACTGTTGTCCCTTCTGGGCTGTGCCTGGTTAACAACAATTCTTTAGGTAAAACTCCTCCTGGACTGACCTGCCCTCTGGGATGCTTCCTGCCCTCACGCCGACTTTGCGAAGTTGCCTTGCCTCCCAAATCCGGTCTGTCATTTCTAGGATATGACTTTAGACTCATTAAGGGATCCTGTCCCAGTCAGGCATCTGAAATGTCAAATTTCAGAGATTCGTTGCCACGTCTCTTTTCCTCCTTTGATGAAATGCCGGTATCTCTGGGAGAAGTGACGCAAGAAGTTTCAGCAGTGACGTCTCCCTTGGGGCATGCTGAGTGTTGTCTCCATTCCAGTGCCTCCCTGTGCAGCGGCAACTTAGCCCAGCTCCAGGGAGGGAGGGCGGCTGATTCATCTCAACCAGTCATGGTGGTCTTATCAGCAATTGGCTCAGGAACTCAGAGCACAGCATTCCCTGTTTGACAGCTCAGGGGTCAATGACGTATGTCTGTCCAAACAGATGGAAAGCGACGCTTTGGTTCAGTGGCTGGGGAAAGCATCTTTCTCTTCCTCCCTCCCCCATTCCCACTCACTTGTCCCTCTGTGGACATGAACACAGAAGCACAGGGCCCAGATGGATTCACGGAGCCATCCTATAACCACAGGGAGGACAACCTTAGGATGGAGCTGACATCATGTTCAGCAGAACGGAGAGACAGAAAGAACCTGAGTGTTTCATGACACTGTCCAGGCACTGGATTGTCCAACCCTTATCAAGACTTCCAGATAAGTGAGTCATAATTCTGTGTTAGAACCATTAGATTTTAAAAAGGCTCACGTAACTAATACAATCGGTTTGTTTGTGTTCTTTTCTGGGATCCGGTTTTGAGTCCAGGAGAATAAATTGAGCAGGGCAGGAGGTACAAGGAAGACATTTCCCAGAAGGGGACTGGACAGGCTGGAACACAGAGAAAGAGAGGGCAGAACACCAGGAAAGAACCTCTCCAGACTTACAATGTGCTGGGAGGTGCACTCTATCCAAGTAGCCTCGAGGCATGATTTTTTTTTCTATTAATCAAGGATAAAGGCTCCTTTTTCTGTCATTTTCCTTGAAGTCCTTTAAATCATGCTGCACTGAAGGAGAGACCTGCCCAGTGTTTCCAGGCAAAGATCATAAGGTCAGGCCACAAGTCCAGCAAATAACAGTAAGACCTAACATTCAAATTTATAAACCACATTCCTCTTTGCAAAGGGCTGCCACTGATTAATTTCATTAGAGTCTGAGAATATTTTAGTGGAGTAAATTTTTATCATCTACATTGTACAGATGAGGCATCTAAGACTCAGGGAGATGTATGGTGCAGGACCACCTGGCTGGTGAATGGGATTCCAGGACTTAAGGCTGGAGTTCTGCCTCGGGGACTTCAGGGCTTCAACCTCCCCACACTGCTTCTCTGCCACTCCACGTAGCCTCTCCCTCTCCGCTCCTTGGCAGGCAGCCTCTTCCTCTGAATTCAGAGTCAGCTTTCCTTATTGGCATCAATTTAGGGAGGCAGCCCTAGAGCTTTCCTTATCAGTTTGTGGTTGCTAGAGTTCTCTTACCATGAAAAGGGCTTTATTTCTTGGCATCTAATCCACTTCCTTATCCACTCCCTCTTCTCCATTACTTCACGGGGCTTCCTGTTGGTTTTGAGTTAGGAACACCCTGGGTCGACAACTGGAGTCAATTTCTGCATTGGATTCAAAGGGAATTCAACTGAATGAAGGCTACAGAACGGTGAAATTAGTGGATCATTACATCTTAAGTAATTCCCAGGAAATGCGATGAAACAATAGGAAAGCGATCCTTAGTATGAGCTGAGAGGGCAAAAGCACTTTGGTTCTTAATAACACCCATGAGATGATGGAGGTCTCACCATAAATATGGAAGAAAGACAAAAAATGAAGCGGAGTGAAAAAGCAGGCGAAAGGAAGAAAAATAACAAATAAACATAAATGTATACAAGTACTGAGAGTCAGAGTGTATATATATATGTGTATGTATATATATATATATATATATATATATGAGATAATTTCCTAACCTCTAAAATTTTTCTCTCGTTTTTGAGTTAAATTAGGCATTGCTTGGTAAGCACAATTAGCCATTCCACAGAGGCTCTCGAGTGCCATAGGGTGCATTAAATCAGTAATTTGTGTGATGGGCTAATGGAGTTAGCAGCGGACAAAATGGTAGCTGTAATCAATAGCCTACTGACTCGTAAACCAGTTGATTTGGCCCCCAAACACCTATTACGTTTATTGGTTAATCGCATGTACAGAATATAGATAAATTACCAAGCGGTGTTGATCATTGCCTAGAGTAGTTTCCTCTTCTTTCTCCCGATAAGCCCTTCCAAATTAAAATGGGAAGTAAAGGTTAGGAAGTAATAGGTCAAATTTTGGGTCAAGAGAACTTCCAGTCGTATTGTCCTAGACCTCCAGCCCCTCTCTGTGGCTTGTGATGTCTTTGAATCCCCTGATGTGGGAGATTTGGGTGCTGGGGTGTCTACACTCGAGAAAAATGATAGGATGAGTTGTATACATAATTACACTTTGGCTTTTATAACCAGGCAGCCACCAACTTATTTAAAGCACTGATGAATAAGAGGGACTCTGAAAGGGAACATTTGACTCATCCTTATCTTTACTTTGAGGACGACAATAATCCTTGGAATCAAGGAACATGGAAATAAAACATGAAATGGTGGATTCATCTGATTAGCTTCATAGGTAGAAATGTGAGATTGATTGAGAATAATTAAAAGTTGGATTTGGCACAATTCTTAATTGGCCACATGCAGAAGGTAACGTAAGGAAAGATTTTTAGAGGTGCCAGATGAAAGACTTACAGTGTAGAGAAGTGTGGGGAAGCATTTGCAAGGTTTATCCATGTAACATTTTTAAAGTTGTCCTACCAGGATATTTGTGTTGTAAAAAAAATGTTCGAGAACAGACACCATGCCCTGCTCACCCTAGGAGGGGTTGCTTCGTCCTGACAGAGGGGAACTTGGTAACTGGAGAGACGACCTCAGTTGTGCCTCCATTCAGAATTCGCATTCAC
The DNA here is from genome assembly GCF_048773025.1 of Camelus bactrianus. NCBI lineage: Eukaryota > Metazoa > Chordata > Mammalia > Artiodactyla > Camelidae > Camelus > Camelus bactrianus. The sequence continues at coordinate 94,652,060 of NC_133543.1, read as the reverse complement.
TTAATGAAAGATTTTTAATGCTTCAGTCTGCGTTTGCTTCTTCTGGACGTCACGATTCTTACCTCACTGCCTCGGTATGCATTTACATAGCATAGCTCAGTTGTCCAGGATTTAAAAAAAATTTTTTTCCCCCCACTTATTAACTTTCTATCCAATCCAAAGTGAGACTGAGAAGAGGGATGTGGGCTGGGTAAGACCAGTGAGTCATGATTAGGTCAAGGAACATGAGAACGCCGCGCTGCAGCTTCAGGCTACTCACAGCTTTTCTCTCTTACGGTTTCTGATCTGTGTGTGTTTGGCAATGACAAGAGACAGAGGGAGGTCATCCTTCCAGCTCCTATTTCAGCCAGAATATGGGGGACAGCAGCCGCAGCAAGTAGTCCCTGTTATCCAGTACACAGTAGAAACGCCTTATGTCCACGATCTCGTTTAAGCCTTGCGGTAACCTGGGAGAAAACCAGTGTTATTGCATCGGACAGATGAGGAGGAGGAGATGCAGAAGTGCTAGGGAATAAGCCCGAACCTGCACGGCTGGTGAATGACAGCGGCAAGGCTGTGAGCCCAGACTGGCCCCTGCTGGAGCCGGTGCCTTTGTTAGCGACTCCGCTGCTTTTTGAAAAGCAAGGTTTTGAGAAGGTAGGGGATGAAACGGGGGCCACTGGTTACACAAGTCTGTCTATAAATGTTCCACTCTCTTTCATTTTCTTTTTTTGGAAAACTTTTATTTTTTATATTTATTTATTTATTTTACATTTTTTATTGAGTTATAGTCATTTTACAATGTTGTGTCAAATTCCAGGGTAGAGCACAAATTTTCAGTTATACATGAACACACATATATTCATTGTCACATTGTTTTTTTTTTTTTTTTTTTTTGCTGTGAGCTACCACAAGATCTTGTATGTATTTCCTTGTGCTATACAGTATAATCTTGTTTATCTATTCTACATATGCCTGTCAGTATCTACAGATTTTGAACTCCCAGTCTGTCCCTTCTCACCCTCTGCCCCTTTGGCAACCACAAGTTTGTATTCTATGTCTATGAGCCTGTTTCTGTTTTGTATTTATGTTATTTTTTTTTTAGATTACACATATGAGTGATCTCATATGGTATTTTTCTTTCTGTTTCTGGCTTATTTCACTTAGAATGACATTCTCCAGGAGCATTCATGTTGCTGCAAATGGTGTTATGGTGCCGGGTTTTATAGCTGAGTAGTATTCCATTGTATAAATATACCACATCTTCTATATCCAGTCATCTGTTGATGGACATTTAGGCTGTCTCCATGTCTTGGCTATTGTAAATAGAGCTGCTATGAACATTGGGGTGCAGGTGTCATTTTGAAGAGGGTTCCTTCTGGATATATGCCCAGGAGCGGGATTCCTGGGTCATATGGTAAGTCTATTCCTAGTCTTTTGAGGAATCTCCATGCTGTTTTCCACAGTGGCTGCACCAAACTGCATTCCCACCAGTAGTGAAGGAGGGTTCCCTTTTCTCCACAGCCTCTCCAGCATTTGTCATTTGTGGACTTTTGAATGATGGCCATTCTGACTGGTGTGAGGTGTTACCTCATTGTAGTTTTGATTTGCATTTCTCTGATAATTAGTGATATTGAACATTTTTTCATGTGCCTATTGATCATTTGTATTTCTTCCTTGGAGAATTGCTTGTTTAGGTCTTCTGCCCATTTTTGGATTGGGTTGTTTGTTTTTTTCTTATTATGTCATATGAGCTGCTTATATATTCTGGAGATCAAGCCTTTGTCAGTTCCATCGTCTGCAAAAATTTTCTTCCATTCCATAGGTTGTCGTTTTGTTTTACTTATGGTTTCCTTTGCTGTGCAGAAGCTTGTAAGTTTAATTAGATCCCACTTGTTTATCCTTGCTTTTATTTCTATCGCTTGGGTAGATTGCCCTAGCAGAACATTTTTGAGATGTATGTCAGATAATATTTTGCCTGTGTTTTCTTCTAGGAGGTTTATTGTATCTTGTCTTATGTTTAAGTCTTTGATCCATTTTGAGTTTACTTTTGTGTATGGTGTAAGGTAGTGTTCTAGCTTCATTGATTTACATGCTGCTGTCCAGTTTTCCCAACACCATTTGCTGAAGAGACTGTCTTTATTCCATTGTATATTCTTGCCTCTTTTGTCAAAGATTAGTTGACCAAAAGTTTCTGGGTTCATTTCTGGGCTCTCTCTTCTGTTCCATTGGTCTATATCTCTGTTTTTGTACCAATACCATGCTGTCTTGATTACTGTAGCTCTGTAGTATTGTCTGAAGTCTGGGGGAGTTATTCCTCCAGCCTCTTCCTTTTTCCTCTTTCTTTTTCTTCAGTAATGCTTTGGCAATTCTAGGTCTTTGATGGTTCCATATAAATTTTATTATGATTTGTTCTAATTCTGTGAAATATGTCCTGGGTAATTGGATAGGGATTGCATTAAATCTGTAGATTGCCTTGGGCAGTGTGAGCATTTTAACAATATTGGTTCTTCCAATCCAGGAGCATGGGGTATCTTTCCATTTTTTAAGTCTTCTTTAATTTCCTTCATCAATGGTTTATAGTTTTCTGTGTATAAGTCTTTCACCTCATTGGTTAGATTTACTCCTAGGTATTTTATTACTTTGGGTGCTATTTTAAAGGGGATTGTTTCTTTCCTTTCTTTTTCTGTTGATTCATCATTAGTGTAAAGAAATGCAACTGATTTTTGAACGTTAATCTTGTAACCTGCTACCTTGCTGAATTCTTCAATTAGTTCTAGTAGTTTTTGTGTGGACCTTTTAGAGTTTTCTATATATAGTATCATATCATCTGCATATAGTGACACTTTTACCTCTTCTTTTCCAATTTGGATCCCTTTTATTTCTCTCTCTTGCCTGATTGCTGTAGCTAGGACTTCCAAGACTATGTTGAATAGGAGTGGTGATAGTGGGCAGCCTTGTCTTGTCCCAGATTTTACTGGGAAGCTTTTGAGTTTTTCACCATTAAGTGCTATGCTGGCTGTAGGTTTGTCATATATAGCATTTATTATGTTTAGGTATGTCCCCTCTATACCCACTTTGGTGAGAGTTTTTATCATAAATGGGTGTTGAATTTTATCAAATGCTTTTTCTTCATCTATTGAGATGATCATGTGGTTTTTGTCCTTTGTCTTGTTGATGTGATGTATTACATTGATTGATTTGCATATGCTGAACCATCCTTGTGTCCCTGGGATGAATCCCACTTGAGCATGATGTATAATCTTTTTTATGTGCTGTTGGATTCTATTTGCTAGTATTTTGGTAAGGATTTTTGCATCTATGTTCATCAGTGATATTGGTCTGTAATTCTCTTTTTTGGTGGTGTCTTTGCCTGGTTTTGTTATCAGGGTGATGGTGGCTTCACAGAATGAGTTTGGGAGTATTCCTTCCTTTTCAATCTTTCAGAAGAGTTTGAGAAGGACTGGTATGAGTTCTGTTTTGTATGTTTGTTAGAATTCTCTGGTGAAGCCATCTGGTCCTGGACTTTTATTTGTAGGGAGGTTTTTTATTGCTAATTCGATTTCATTTCTAGTGATCAGTTTGTTCAAGTGGTCAGTTTCTTCTTGGTTCAGTCTTGGTGGACTGTATGCTTCCAGAAACTTGCCCGTCTACTGTAGGTTATCCATTTTGTTTCCATATAGTTTTTCATAATATTCTCGTATGATATTTTGTATTTCTATGTTATTTGTTGTAATTTCTCCATTTTCCTTTCTTATTTTGCTTATTTGTGCTCTTTCTTTTTTCTCCTTTGTGAGTTTGGCCAGAGGTTTGTCGATTTTATTTACTTTTTCAAAAAACCAGCTTTTGGTTTGATTGATTTTTTTTCTATTGTTTTTTTAATCTCTATTTTATTTATTTCCTCTCTGATCTTTAGTATTTCCTTCCTTCTGCTGACATTTGGGGTTTTTTGCTCTTCTTTTTCTAATTCTTTTAGCTGATGGGTTAGACTGTTTATTTGAGATTGTTCTTTTTTGAGGAAGGCCTATATCGCTATAAACTTCCCTCTTAGCGCTGCCTTTGCTGCATCCCATACATTTTGTGTGGTTGTGTTTTTATTTTCATTTGTCTCAAGGTATTTTTTAATTTCAACTTTGATTTCATCATTGACCCATTGGTTTTTTTAATAGCATGTTATTTAATCTCTATGCTTTCCTTTTGTTCTCCTTTGTTTCTCTGTAGTTGATTTCTAGTTTCATGGCATTGTGGTCAGTAAAGATGCTTCAGACAATTTCTATCTTCTTAAGATTGTTGAGGCTTCTTTTGTGCCCAAGTACATAATCAATCCTAGAAAATGTTCCATGTGCACTTGAAAAGAACGTAAATCCTATTTTTTGGGGAAGTAATGCTCTGAAAATATCCACTAAATCTGTTTTCTATTGTATCATTTAATTTCTCTGTTGTCTTATTTATTTTCTGTCTGGAAGATCTGTCTAGTGATGTTAATGCAGTGTTAAAATCTCTGACAATGATTGTATTCCCATCAATATCCCCTTTATCTCTGTTTGTAATTGTTTTATGTACTTAGGTGCTCCTATATTGGGTGCATATATATTAACGAGTGTAATATCCTCATCTTGTATTACTCCTTTAATCATTATAAAATGCCCTTCTTTATCTTTCTTTATGGCCTTTGTTTTAAAGTCTATTTTGTCTGAAATCAGTACTGCTACACCTGCTGTGCCAGTCTCTTTCGGTTACAGTTTCATCTTGCTTCTCCGTCCAACACACCCAAGTGAAAACAATGAGGCAGAAGCAAAAAACAGATACTAGTTGTCACTGATTTAGAAGAAAAAGAAGCTTGTTTTCTAAGGTAAACTTCAGAATCCTATTCTGCCGCGTTTCTGCATTCTGACCTCAGAGGCTTAGCTCTTTCCACTGAGCAAATGATCAAGAAATCAGTTAGATGGGATTTCCTGTGAGCTGTAGATACATTTTACTTCAACATTTTGGGTAAAAAAGACCCATTATCATTTATTTGCCTCTCAGTCTTACTCTCTTGATCTGATCCAAACCTTGGTATGGAAAAGAGTCATCCAGTGAATCAGTTGGTGTTCTTTGGTTGCAAGTAACAGAAATTTCTCTGGTTACTATAAGCAGCAAGGATTTGGGCAGCTCTCAGAACCAGAGGGAAGCCTGGATGTCAGGGACAGAAAAAGAGAGAGACAGGCAGCTCTAGGGGGGAATAATTTTTTAATAATTTTAAAATAAGTTTTTAATAAGTAGGAGGAATTAATTTTTTTCTCTCTACACTCAGTGTTGTAATCTCTTCAAATCCCAAGATTAAAATATACCTATAGTAGTCAGAATTCTAAGATGGGCTGTATGATGTCCCACCAATTATGTATTAGTTGGTGTTCTCCAGAGAAATACAATTGATAGGACATATAAATATATAAACACTATGTATGTGAGATAAATATACATATATATAATATAGTGTCTGGTGTTTTCATCATAAGCATCTTTGTCATAGACATTTTTGCCACAAACATCTACATCACAAAACTAATTGGCTGTTAGGTAATTTTGCCATAAAAGATAAAATAACTGATTGGGTTTCATTTCTCCATTGATGTGATACTCCTGTTTTTATATCCCATACGTCTTAGCCCTTCCACTGGTTGTACCGTGATGAGTGGATATGGTGGTCTTAAAATACTGGGTGAGAGCAGCTATGGATATGGACGTGATAGAAAATACAGCGATAAAACCTACTGGAAATGTGAAATAAGAGACTGTCGAGTATGATTGCACACTATGAGGAAATGATAATTTGTCAGTTTGAAATCCTTTGGTGATTTGAAGGCCCAGAGTTGAACCCTCATTTCTCGTAGACCTTTGGAATGTCTGTCAATGGATGTGGGACAATGTGCCAAGAACAAACAACAGTTTAGAGGCTTTCACAAGGCAATACAGAGCTCCATTTACAGATATGCACCGTAGTGTTTGGACACTGATACCTCTCTTAATGAAGGAAGAAATTTAACAAAAAAGAATAAGTGCTATGCTGAATGAGGAGACAAATCAACAAGCAAAAAAAAGTATAAAGTACTATGAAGAAAAGACTTGGAAGGCAAATGCTTAGGTATACCGACAAGATAAAATAAGTTACTTGAGTTGTATTACCACGAATCTACACACATGTTAAATGTATTCAAATATTTTATATTTTGCAATCAAGTCATTTTAATTTTGTTATTCATTTCTCATGTTTCATGGCTCTGTCCTTTTGAGTGTTCCTTTAAACATTTTTTTTCTGTGGTTTTATTTTTTTATAGCAGAACTGCCTTATGGCCAGTTAGTTACGTGGTGAAAATGTAAAGTCTTTTCAACTTTGTTATTTATTTTTTTCATGATTCATTTTGTCTTTTTTAATTTCCCTCTTTTACTTTTTTGTTATTTTATCTTCTATGGCATAATTTTCTTACAGCCAATTAGTTATGTGGTGAAAATATTTGTAGCAAAAATGCTCGCGGCAAAGATACCTACAGCAAAGATACTTATAGCAAAAGTACCCAGAATCTATCTTTCTATCTATCTATCTATATATATATATATATATATACACACACACACAAAGAGATTTATTATGAGAGATTGGGTCACATGATTGGGAAGCTGAGAAGTCACACTGTCTGCTATTTGCAGGCTGGAGTCTCCAGAAAGCCAGTGATGCAATTCTAGTCCAAACTCAAAGTCTTAAAAACCAGGAGCACCCATATCCCAGCTCAAGACAGAGACCAAATTCACCCCTCCTCAGCCTTTTTGTTCTATTCAGGCACTCAGCAGGTTGCATGATGCCTGCTTGCAGTGAGGTGGGAAGCCCCATAAAAAAGACTGGCAGGACCCCCAGGCAGGACCACTACTCTCCTGCCAGCACCATCTGGTTCCCTGGCCCAGTGGCTTTATCTCACTTTTTACCTCTGAAACAGCTAACTTTTAGGAAAGTGGAGCTCACTCCTGATTGGTCCATTTCCCTCACTCTTGATTGGTTATTTCTCTCCCCCCCTGATTGGTCCATTTCTACAAGCCTGTTCCTAATTAGTCAACTTTTGTTATACTTTATTTGCATATGATGTTGCAAAGTGTAAACTGGCAGCCTATAAAAGCCTGTGTAAACCTACAGACGGGGTCTAGAGCTTGGAGTGTTAACTCCTCTGGTCCCGCTGGCGTAATAAACGTGAGTTCTCCAACTCTCCGAGTGCTGCTTGGTCTCTTGCCCGGATCCAGGTTGCTGTCACAACTGAGCTGTAACATGGACCTGTAACACTGAGCTGTAACACGTTTTTCTGCAACAGCAGTAATGAGAGCCATCTTCTTTACTCAGTCTACCATGCAAGTGCTAATCTCTCCTGGAAATACTGTCACAGTTACACCCACAGGTAATGTTCTGCCAGCTCTCTGGGCGTCCCTTAGCACGGTCAAGTGGACACAAAAATTTTGCCATCACACCCTGGTCTACAAACCTGTGTTATCCTCTCCCTTTGACTGCGGGTGAGATTATGAATATGATGAGATGTTACTGCCAGGATCAGATGACTAATCAGTTGACTTTAAGTTCATCAGAGGAGAGGACTCTCCTTGGTTTTGTCTGATCAAATCAACGAGCTCTTAAAAGAGGGCTGAGCCCTCTCTGGAGTGAGAGATTCGATGAGAAAGAGAGTCTCTTGCTGACCTTGAAGCTGAAAACTGCCTTGGACATGGCCACATGGCAGGGAGCTGTGGGTACCTCCAGGAGCTGAGAGTGACACTGAGGAATAGCCTGCCAGAAAGTGGGTCCTCAGTCCTATGGTTGCAAGGAGCTGAATTCTGCCGTCAAGCCATGTTGGAAGAGGACGAAAGCCTCCCTTCAGCCCCAGCTGACACCTTGATTTCAGCCTGTGGGAGCCCAAGGAGCTTATTTAGCCACACTGTGTCTGGACTGTTGAGATAATAATTGGATATTGTTTTAAGCTGCTCAGTCTGTGGTCATTTGTTATGGGACAATAGAAAATAAATATATACCATCTACATGCGGATGACTCTAAAATTTATATTTCTGGTCCAGCTCTTTCTCCTGAACTTCAGTCTCACATCCAGCCACCTATGGAGCATCTCTACTTGGATGTCTAATAGACCTGGCACATTTAACATGTCCCCAGTGGGGCTCCCCATCTTCCCTTCTCCCAGCTCAGTTTTCCTGTACCCATTTTATGAAAAAATGACAACTCAATACTTACCGTTGTTTAACTCAAAGACTTTGATTTGTGTTTTACAGTCAATCCATCAATTTGAAACTTTTGACTCTAGTTTCAAAATAGTTCCAGAACTGACCACTTCTCACTAAGGCATTTGCTATCACTTTGTGCTGTGCAATCAGGGTGTTAGAAGCTAGTGCCATAGCTTCCAACCGGCCTCCCAGATCTCTTCCGGGCTCTCTTACAGTGTATTTTTAACATACCAACCAGAGTGGTGTTGTTAAAGGAAAGATCGGGTCACTCATCTGCTTAGAACCTTCCATGGCTGTACGCTAGGCTGAGTGATTAGTCCCGACTCCCCGTCTCTTTTGCCGTATGAAGTCGCAGTCGCTCTCACTCCAGGGGAAGTTTGCTGCCCCCTCTTTGACTTGGGCTTGGCCATGGACTTGCTCTGGGCAAGTAGACAGAAGCGAGGAGAGGTGTGCAGAGGCAACAGTCGTCATGTGTTTGCACTTGCTCTCTGTACCCTGCTCTCGCTGTGAGAACACACTGTGGCTAGTCCAGTTGTTCAAAAAAGGATGAGGGTCACTTGGAGTAGACACAGGCTCAACCTGCCACTTCGTGTGGTCCAGGTGAGCCCAGCCTAGACTGGGCTGGTTCTAAGCTGACCAGTGGGTAAGTGATTGAATTAATTAAATGCTTAAAGCATGTCACTGAGAGTCTGGTTGTTTCTTTCCAAACACAGCTGATTGAGACGGGCTCAGGAGCAAAGCCAAAGTACTTCCAATGGTACACGGTACAAGGCTCTGCTCGTTCTGTCCTCATGATAGCTCTGACCTCTTCCCTACAACTAACTCGCTGCACTCCAGGTGCCCTGGTCCTTGACCTGGTCAAGCTCACTTCCACCCAGGCCTTTGCATTTATTTCCTTTGAGAGCTAGTCTTCTGGTTCGCTCCCCACTGCCTTCGGGTTTTCACTCAAATGTCAGTTTGCTATTGCAGCCTTATTCATTTTCCCTCCCTGCCTCCCTTCCTCTGTCTATTTTTCTTACAGTGCTTTTTATTTATTTTTTACAGTACTTATTGCACTGCTACGTATTTTATTTATTTACTTTTTACTGGTTGACATCTTCCCCCAGCCCCCACCAACTAGAATGTAAGCATCATAAGAGTAGGGACTTTGGTCTGATTTGTTCACTCCCAAATCCCTAGTTCCTGGAATGGTGCTCAGTATTAGTGACTGAATAAATGCTGGCATAAATGAATTAATTTCTCATCGTTTGAACAGGGAGCCGCTTTTTTTTTTTCCTCATTCTGTATCATCTGCGGAAGAACCAATGTCTCAAGGAAGGATTACGTCAGGCTTGGATCTCAGTTCCACTCCTTGGCCAGGGCAGAGCGAGATACCTTTATTCATAAGTCCCTCCAATGGGGAGGGAGGGTTCCCACAAACAACTGGGTATAACCTAAAGCAGGGGGAGGGGATGACAGGAAACCCATTACCAGACAGTTGTCATTTACGCCAGGCTTGAGTTAACTGTCTCCGTCCTCATACTGTGTTCTAGAGCTTCCATCTCAGTGCCTGCGGCTCACATTTTGAGAAACATCAGATGTAGTAAGACACATTGGGAAAGTCCTTTGAGAATCTCAAAGAAAGATGGGGAAATTGAGTCTGTTCTCCATGTGCAAGGGGAGGAGGGAACCCCATCTGAAGCCCTTGGATGAAGGAAGCCCTGGGGACCTGGGCTGAGGAACCCACTCAGAATAGGAGGGGTCCCCAGGGATTTCCAAGCCTTTCCTGGCTGTGGGCATCAGGAACCCTGCAGGAGCCCTTCACCCCCACTCTGATCTTTTCTCCACCAGAGCCACCATCCCAGGCTCCAGAGGTCCTGTGGACCTCAGCTCTTACTTCCTGGTTAGCAGGGAAGGGGTGAAAGGTGGCTGCCACCTGGCACCAGGGACGTGGGTTGGGACATGTATTCTTGCTGCGCTGGGCTGGACTCCCAGCAGCACTTCCCGCCGTTGCCCCTCACGTGCAGGTTGCTGTGACAGCCCTGCGCTTCAGCTATGTCAAGCGCGTGACGGTCTTCTGTGGATCAGCTCCAGGACCCGACCACACCCTGTGGGAAAGAGCATTCTGAGTGACAGAACACCAAGCATCTGACCCGTTTTTGGAAAACAGATTGTTTGTAGGTTGGAAACTACACTTTTAGGGAAGGAAAATGACAGTCTTTCTAGGTAAAGTGACGCAGTGTTTAATAGTTTGCTGAGATTGACTTCCTTACCGTTCTTCTTGCCATTTTGATGTAAACATCAACTTTGGATGTCAGTCATGAAGCTGGAATATGGTCTTTGATTTGCACAATAAGAAACTTTTGTCCCTTATGTGCCATAAACTTTTTTTAAAAATTGAAGTATAGTCAGCTTACAATGTTGTGTCAATTTTGTACAGCATCATGCTTCAGTCATATATGAGCATACATATATTCTGTTTCATAGTCATTATAGGTTACTACAAGATATTGAATATAGTTCCTTGTGCTATACAGTAGAAACTTGTTGTTTATATATTTTATATATAGTAGCTAGTATCTGCAAATCTCAAACTCCCAATTTACCCCTTCCCACCCCCTTTCCTCCCTGGTAACCATAAGTTTATTTTCTATGTCTGTGAGTCTGTTTCTGTTTTGTAAATAAGTTCTTTTGTGTCTTTTTTTTTTTAGACTCCACATATGAGCGATCTCATATGGTATTTTTCTTTCTCTTTCTGGCTTAACTTCACTTAGAATGACAATCTCCAGGTCCATCCATGTTGCTGTAAATGGCATTATTTTATTCTTTTTTATGGCTGAGTAGTATTCCATTGCATGTATATATGTGTGTGTGTGTGTGTGTGTGTGTGTATCTCACATCTTCTTTACTCTGTCATCTGTCAATGACATTTAGGTTGCTTCCATGTTGCCATAAAGTTACCAGTGTGCCTTTACCATGCCTTCATCATACAATTATCCATCTTCAACACTTTCTGTTAAATGGGAATAAATACACTTCTCATCTAGATAGCTCATGGAAAAATTGATTAAGGAGGTGAAATTACATGAATAACTGTGAACTCTTTAGAGATCGTTGTTATTTAAATTCATTTATTTAATGAAACGAGTATGTGTATGTATATGCATGACTGGGACACTGTGTTGTACACCAGAGATTGACACATTGTAACTGACTGTACTTCAATTAAAAAACAACAACAACAAAACAAAAACAAAAACAAAAACCTCCATTTCCTTAACCACAAAGTAAAAATAATATTCCTATTTCCCAAGCCTGTGATGGCTCCCAGATGAGGCAGTAAGTAGAAAGCACTGATGCTTTTAGTGAATTCTGATCTTTCGTTGTTTGCTTTCATTTTTCGCTGGGCCGGGCAGGCCCCAGTGCCCACACTGTGATGGGCCCCTGAGGGCTTCACACAGTGACTTCCCTGCTTGATCCTTGCAGACATTCCTTGCCCCCTAAAAATACCAAGCTGAGAGCAGGATCCTTAAAAAAAAAGTTCATTTATTTAGTCTACATGTTGATAATGTGTTTATCAACTTGTCATCTTACTTACTGTTACTAGTTTAAGGCATTTAATGTTTTACTTCTAATTTTAACAGTATAGCTATTTCTTTAACATATATATTTATTGAAGTGTAGTCAGTTTACAATGTTGTGTCAGTTTCTGGTGTACAGCCCAGTGCTTCAGTCATATAGGAACATACGTATATTCATTTTCATGTTCTTTTTCACCATAAGTTATTACAAGATATTGAATATAATTCCCTGTGCTACACAGTATAGCTCTTTCTAAGTCATGGAAGTTACGTTTGGAGGGTCAGAGTATTCACATAATGGTAACAAAGTACCAGCACTGGTGGAACAACAGTAATAATAATAACAGTCCTAGTAAACCTAGAAATAGAGAATTTATTATGTGCTACAGACAGTGTTGTTCTGTTCCTTAAGCTTTCAAATCCGTTATTCTTCTCATGAGATTCTTCCAGGTTTTAAAGTCAGATGAATGTGGGTCTGAAGCCCACCTCTGCCTCTTAGCTGGCTGTGTGATACCAGGCCAGTTACTTAACCTCTCTGCAAAGTGGGGCTAGCAATCCTTATCTCACAGGATCTTTGTGAAACTAGATTTAAAGGCAATGATGTATATAAAGGACGAGTATGAAGTCAAATACTTGTGTCTTAATAATGCTATAAATAGATTGCATATTGCACGTAGCAAAGCTCCTTATCCGTGTGAACAATCAAAAAGGAGATGAACAAATACGGAAAACTGCTACCACTCAGGGCTCAAGGAGACAGACAACACACACGTTTTGGTTTTGATTGATCATCACAACTCGCTAACTGTTAGTAATGAGAAGATCAGAGGACATGACAAGGACCCTGCCCTTAACTACATCCCCAGACTGAGACGGGCACACCATCTATTGTTGCCTCTCAGTACTTTATTACTTTCTCACTGAGGTTTCAGTCTTGTCTAGTTGTGCAAATACCATCCATAAAAAGCAGAGCTCATAGGGGGTGGTGGTTGGGAGGCAGGAAAGACACCCTTTAAAAAAATCTTTTGCCCAAGATAATTATAAACGCTGCAGAACGTTGCAGGCCAATTAGCATTGTAATCGATGGGAGCATAAGGCATAGTGATGATTTTCCCATAAGAGATGCATCTATTTTGGAATTCTCAGCAGTTTACTACTTCCTCTACCATGGGAGTCAACACAGTTTGGATTGACTGACTCATTGTCCCTGGAGTCTTTTCCTCTAAATTTTAAACCAAGAGGAAAAAAAAAAAAAGAGGAGATAAGGAATGGTGGAAGAAATGCAAGGCCTGGAGGAAAAAGGAGGAGGAAAAAAAAGGAAATGAGAGAGAAAGAAGACCAGAGGGAGAGGTGGGGGAAGGAGAGCAAAGGAGGGAGGGAGAGAAGCTGGCGTCTGTTATGGAGGGTGAGAGGTGAAAATGTAGTATCTTACTTCCTTCCAATGGAGTAAAATAAAAGTTGAAAATATTCCGATTATTCAAGCCTTATTGAAAATATTGGTTCAAAATTTGAGGTTTTTTTTTTTTTTTTTTTTTTTTAATCTGTCAGCATCTTATTAACCTAACTGCAAGCGTTGATTATTTACCATGTGTCTAAGTTTGCTGGGCGCTGGGGTGACCGGCTGAGCTTATCACTGGATCCGTGTCTGCTCCCTCCGTGCCGGTGGTCTGGTTGGGGATTTAAAAACAAGTAGGAAGCTAGATAGCCTCTAATCTAGAAGCAAAATTGACAGGAAGTTAGTTTGTTTTAGTTCCACAGGGTTGCAGAAGGAAAAAAGGACAGAGTGGCCCAGTTTAATGCCCTTGGGGAGTTCTTCAACCTGCCTTCTCTGGGAGGACCCTTGTGCACGTTAACGTCTTACGTTTCCCTCGGATGGTAAAGAAACTGTTTCCTCAAGGGCAGAGGCTGCCTAAGCTCTGTGCTGGGAGTTGGTTAGGGAGTGTGAATACAGGCAGGAAAGGAAAAAGTGGAGTGAGGATGGAAGGCAGGAGAGGAAGCCGACGCAAACCTGTGTTACTGAGTCTGACACATCACCATGCAGGGCACCTGGTGCCGGAAAATGAAAACAAATCATGGGACAGTAGGGCGAGAAGTTGAGGAAGAAAGAGTAGGATCTCGGGGGGCATCACTTCAGCCTGTGACGGGAGCCCTAGCAAAAGTGTCACAGGAATGTCCACCTAGAAGACAAAAGGGAACGTTTCATCCACTGGCTCCTGAATCACCTTGGTTAGGGGTGACCCCCAGGTAGATGGACTCCCCACCCCTCTGGGTTGCACGTAAGTGATTGCCGGGCAGTTCCCGTGGGAGGCGCGTGCTGAGTGTCAGAGGTGCTCCGGGGTGGGAGGTGAGAGTCTCTGGGCAGTGGGCCACAGTGAGGCGTTGCCAACCAGCACCTGTGTCACCTGGCTAAAACCTCACGGAACTGGACCCGCCAGCCACGGCTGGAGGAAGCTGGGGAGGCCCAAAAAGATTCAGAAATGGCGCATAGGTACTGGCCCACCCAGACACCTGCTGAAACTTTAAAAATTCTTGTCATCTGCCAGCCCGTGGGGGTGTTATTCGGCCGAATATTGGTAAACACAGGAATGCTTTCTTCGAATGGTAGGCGGAGGATTTGATCCAGCTTCAGGTATGGCTCTATTCAGGGAGTCAATGTTTCTCAAATCTCTCTTTGTCTCAACTTTTGCCCCGCTTTGCTGTGTTTCGGTTTCATTTTCCAGCAGGCTCCTTCTCCATGTGGTGGGAAAGGTGAACCCTGGTAGCTTTCACTGGGTCACCTGTCCCACTCTTCCTTTTGCTCCTGGGCACACAGCTGGACTGTCTTCCCCAGGCTTGCTTGCAATTAGCTGGGACCTACGATGGGTTCTGGCTCATGGAAGAGGAGGGCAGAGAGGACCATGCCTTTGTCCTCAGGAAACTTCACTCTCTCTTACTCTCATTGTCCAGTTGCCAGCAGTCTGCAGGGGACCCAGTGAGGACTGCACGGCCCTGGGGTGGAGGGAACCTGGGTTTCCGAAGTCACTGCCTAGAGGGTCAGTTGCCGAGCGCCTGTGTTGGAGTGTTAGGTGAGTAAGAGGAACACTTCCGTTGTGTTGTAAGCCGCTGCATTTTGATGTTGTCTGCGACTGTAGTGAGCCTGCCTACTGACACCCTCTCATCATCCCTGTGTCCCCGTCAATGCTGGAAAAGAATTCTCATGATCTCAGTCGGGTTATTTGACAACACGCTGGACTCATCAGAGTTTCCAGGAATGGGGGAGGGCGGGTGGAGATGCTTGATCTACACCAGAAACACATGGAATGGAAGAGAGAGAGAATGGAAAAAAGAAGCCCTGGCAGTTGCTCCAGGAGCCTAGCCCTGGTGTGGCCCCCTGGCCACGCCGCTCACCTCCGCTAGGCTTTGGCGGCTTCCTCTGTACAGCGCGAGAGTTGGGTTTGACGGTTTCTAATGCTTTTTTTCAATTTTGAGCTTTTGGTAATAAAATGGTGAAAAATGAAGCTGGGCAGATTCCACTCTTTCCCATGTGGATGGAGTGACGCCACAGAGGGTCCTTCTGCTCCCTTAGGTTTACAAGTGTGGTGGGAATCTCTGGCTGCCGACACTGATCCTGGGAACTTCCTTCCACTGTGCTGGTGACCACGGCGAGGGCTGTGGGTGCTGTGGATCCAGAGGGTGCGAGTCACCTCTGTGCAGCAAAGAAGGACAACACAGGCAGCTCTTCCACTGGTTCTGCACCGGCAGAGGCAGACAACCTGCGCATCGATCCGTCTCACACATGGGCAGAGGCGTTTGGAAAGAAGGAAGCAAGGATGCCCCAGAGTCAGAGCTGTTTCCCTTGTGGGTGATCTTTCTGCGGTCGTGCCTCAGAGATCTGGATCTTTCTTCCTGAACAGCAGTATGATGCGGGAAGTAATCATCCTGCCCCCTTGTCAGGGCTTTAGTCAAGAAGGGGGTTGAGTGCAGAGTTAGAAATGGTAGCAGCGGGTCTGTTCAGTGGCTGGTAGCCACGTGCGGAGGCCACTTGGGAGGAACTGAGAACAGAGGGTTCTGGTGGGAAAATGCCGAAGCGAAGCGAGCATTTCCAGGAGGATACAGAATGCTTGGAAGGTTGCAAGGCAGCTAGAAGTGGCGTTTATAGGGATTTGTGGGGAAAAAAGCAAAGGCCAAAAATTAACAGTAATAACCACACGCTGAGTCACTTTGGAGGCATCTGTCAGTTCTCAGTCAGCTCCGTAAGAACATGTCAGACTGTAACAAAAGAGGGACGGGGGAAAAGGAATCAGGGTAGACAGATCTGAGATGCAGATCCAGCTGGTCCTGGCTAGGTGATCTGCACCCTGCTTCCGAGGGGAGGGATCTGTGCAATAATAGAGTTGGTTATATTTTCAAAGTTAATTGTTTTCATTAGGCCTGTTAGTTTTTCTCACGTGAGTCCCTTTTGGGGGCAAATCCTTCTTAAGGACTCTAATTGGATATTTTTTTCTAAATGAGGGGTCCTACTTTGAATCTAAGCTTTGCACGTTAAAAAGACTAACAGTGTAGTGCTCAGACCTCTTGTCCTGAGGGACTAAGTCGTGTTGTGGGAGAGGGGTGTCCTGGAGAGGAGATCTTGGCTCACATGCTGAAGTCAACAGCACACGGCTCAGTGTTCTGGGGGCAGGGTCAGCCTGTGGAAACAGTTGCCATGGTGACAGATTTTATAAAGGGACATTGGAGTTGGTGCGGGATGTGAAACCCAAAACACGGGGCGACCTGCATTCACCAAAAACGTCTGACATTCCTTCCTTCCTTGAGCCAACAAGCGTTTGTTGAGCATTTACTCTGTGCCTGTCGGGTCACTTGTCCCTGGGGTATAGTGGTAAGTAGCCACTCTAGCTGAATATCAGTCAGAAGACCACGGAGGAACGAGGAAAACTGAACACTGTCAGCCGGTGCTGAGGAAATAAACAGATCATTGAAATGGAGAGGGATTAGGGCTGGTGGGGGGAGGATTTTGAGGTTAAACCTGACCGTGGGCAAGGGACCAGCCATGCAAGGAGCAAGAGTGTTTCTGACAGTGGGAAGAACAGTTGCAAAGGCCCCGAGGAAGCGAGGAGCTGGTGGGTTCTGTGACCTGAAAGGAGGCCAGGGTGACTACAGCATAATGAACAGGGTCAGAGAGACAGGAAGTGACCTGGTCATTTCAAGCCGAGTTTCTCAACCGCAGTGCTATTGTTGTCATTCAGGACCGGAAAACTCTCCGTTGTTGGAGGCTGTCCCGTGCATTCTGAGATGTTTTGCAGCATCCCTGGCCTCTGCTCACTGGATGCCAGTAGTACCCCTCAGCTACGGCAGCCAAAAATGCCTCCAGACGTTCCCGTCTGTGTCCCGGGGGCTGAGAGCCAAAATGGAGGTGGGACACCAAGGAGGGCCACCAGGACGTGAAACGGGAGGGGAGCAAGGCTCTGTGATTTTATGTGTCTTCTGGCTGGGCCACAGGACCCAGATATTTGGTCAAATGTTATTCTAGATGTGTCTGTGAAGGTGTTTTTTAGATGAGATTAATATTTCAATCAGTAACCTTTGAGTAAAGCATGTGACCGTTACCTCCAAAATGTGGGTAAGCCTCATCCAATTGGCTGAAGATCCTAAGAAAGACTGACTTTTCCCTGAAGGAGGGCATCTTTGTGGCAGACTGCCTTTGGACTTGCGCTGCAACGTCAACTCTTCCCCGGGTCTGCACGCCGATGGGCTTGCCCTGCAGATTTTGGACCCACCAGCCTACGCGACCTCATTCGTATGCCTATGGACTCCAGCATCTGAACACCACCTGGGTAGGGACAGGGTGGGGTTGGGGATGGAAGCAACAGGGCATGTGACTAGAACCCAACAAACAACTTCGAGAATAACACAGAGAACAAATGCTTTATTTAGGAAGGCAGAATTTGGTAGTGGGGTCGGAGCAGGGCAAGTGACATGGTTACAGAGGCCTCACTGAGAGCTGGTAAAAGATGGTGACACTGAGGTGGGGCACAATAACTTGCCCATGGTGCACAGGAGGTCACCCCTGCGGGCTCTCCTACTAATGGGCAGGTAGGAGTTGGCGGAGGTTGGGGTGAGGGTTGGAGATAAGGTCAGAGGAGATGACAGTCAAGCAACTACAACCACTGCTGTTTTGTGATGATGTTTTAACTCCCAGGCAGATGAAGGGGAACTGGGGATGTAGATATATGAGAAATACCTCCATTTAGGTGCAACTTATTACCTGGTGGTCTCAAGATGGTGCACAGATAAGAATGGACGGTTTGCAACCTGCTTCAGAGGTAACAAAACCAGTGCCTGGAAACCAGGGACAACTATACCGCCATCTCCCACCTCTGGAACACTTACAGAGGTGCTTACGTGGCCAATGAACATTCCTGACTCTTCCCAGACAAAAACAAAAACCCCATTATCTCCCTGAATGTCTGGAAGTTGGATTCTTTCCCAAGAGAAGCCAGAGGAAAGAGGAAGAGTGGTTTCTCCCCTATTTCTTGCTAGGAAAACACACAGGTTTGCTGATGGGAAGGGGAGATTCAAGAGGCGTTTCTTTTTATAGATGTTGGTTTTGGAGTGAGCTTCAGCCGTCATCACAGGTATCCATCCAGGCTCCGCAGTAAACCTGCTGTGACCTGGCCTTAAGGGGAAGCTCTGGCGGCCTCCACTCCTGGGCTATGTTGCTGACTTAACCCGAAATCCTTCTTTGGATTGAGTCAGCAACGTATCCCATGACCTGTGGGTGATAGGTTCTTTTATATACGACCATAGAGCAAAAGGCCCTTTTGACATAGTGTTGAATTTCTCAGAGGCTACGACCAAGGATTAGACTGAGGTAAAGAAGTTCAAGAGATGCTGCTAAAAAGTGTGGAGTAAGGCATAACTTGGCTTAGTCATGCCCTTCAAGTGCTTGTGGAGAGCAAATAAAGACTGTGGGTAATTGAGAATAAAAATGTGTTGCTTTTCACACATTGGAATAACTCGAATGACGATAAATCCCTTAAAACATTTTAACTTCAATTAACTTCATATTATAAGACACACACATGCACGCACATACGCGCGCACACACTCGTATGTGCACACACAGAATCACACGTTTATTTTTTGGCTTGCGTTGCCTTTGGTATGGAAGTCGTTCTCCAAACCGATGTTGTATGTGCACATAAAAGTTTTTCTTAAAAATTATCCAATTTATAATTTAAATATAAAAATCTCAAAAAAAGGCTGTGTCAATACCTTGCTAACCAAATAGATCCAGTCATTACTGTTCTGGCCTTTGTTTGCTTTGGCCTTTGGTTACACATGCCAGGGCACTGGGTCCCCACTGTGGTTTTCCCACTGACACTGCTCAGGACTTGCCTTCTTGTAGGTAATGGCAGCTCCCTTGGGTGCAGCATGGCCCCCACTGCTCTGCCTCCTTGGATGTTGCTCTGGGACCCAACGTCGCCATTGATAAGCGCTGGTCTAGGTTATAAGATGGTCAGTGGGATAAGAACACGTTCAAAGACGCCAAATAATCTTGTGACCTCAAGCTTTAAATGGTTGACGTCGGCATCATCTGGGTCTGTTCCTTTCAGTGTTTTATTTAAAGAGAAGGCATAGTTTGTCCAAATAGGAACAAAAATTGGCATTAATGAGGGAGGATTTGTCATGGGACAAGAACTTTGGTCTTTGTACTCAAGAAATCTGGTTGTGGTCAAATGAGGCAGGTGAGATTCCTGGCTCTGTGACTGGGCAGGTTACTCAGTGTATGATGTTTTATTTCCTTATTTATAAAGTAAGGGCATCGACCTTAACTAACACACATCAATTTAATTCACACTTCATCGACCTTAACTCACACACGAGGTTGCTGGGGCAATCACAAGCAACAAGATATGTGAAAGTAGTGGTAAGTTTAAGAGCACTGGGCTTCATAAGATTGCATTACATCACAAATAATTATTGTTTACTAATCTGCTAGCACGCTCTGTGCTAAGCTCCAAGTTTAACAACCAATATGGAACAAACAGGTAAGACATGCCTCGGATTGCATGAGGAGAGGTCCATGGAATGAGAAAGAACTAACCCTCTCTGGCCCTTCTCTAAGAAGTAATGTATGACTTATCGGTCATTAAAGCTGCTTTTTTTTAAATAAAAAAAGAATAAAAGGTAGATGTCAAATTAGGGTAGGAATCAATTCTTTGTTCAACTATACTGCTGATGCAGCTAAGGTCAAAAAGGTATCAATTTCATTCCTAGATAGTGACTCACTGACTCAAGTTGCCTGTAGCTTTACGATCTATTTTTGACAACTATAATTGATAAATGAGGTTAAAAAATTTTGTTTTTAATGAAAAATAGAAAAAAGCAAATAAAGGGGGGCAAATGAAAAAAAAATTCGCAGCCAAATATTTTGCATATTATTGCACACATCTACCATCACCTATAGAAGAAAATAAAGGTGGTAACCCTTGTTAGAAAAATAAAAAGCAATGAGAATTCAAACTCTGATTAATTAGCTTCATAAAGATATAAGTAGCAGTGATTGAATTTTTGTACATTGAGTTCAATTTTGGTTTTGACTCAAGGTGGTAAGTTTGGCGCCTTTATTTATTAAAATAAAACTCCTTTTTTAATTATAAAAATAATCTATACTCATTTAAACTAAAGACTACAGAATTGCCAAAAGGTAGATATGGTTGAGTCCCTTGGCTTGAACTGAATTTGAACCCCTGCTCTGCTCCCACTTGTTATGGCTGTGATCCCTCAGGCTTTCAGTTTCTCATCAGTAAAGTGAGGTTAATAAATTTTTATGCAAAATCTTGTGAGGATTAAGAGAAAAATGATTTAAAATGCCAAGCATAATATTTGGTGAGTATTAAATAAACGCTGTGGGTTCTTTCTCCTTCCCATATTTTGAAAGTTCATTTGAATGGAATTAACTTTATAGGTAACACACTGATCTGAAAAAAGCTTGATACGCTATGAAGATGTATTTGCCTCATTTGGGGTTTCATTAGTGTCTGTCAAATGTCTCCAAACCTTGAGTGCCCCGTGGAAGGCCCTGCCTTACCACTTTGCTAACTAATTGTCTATCTCAAGGACTTTTCACATAGTTGACCATTAACACTCAGGAAATGCCTAACCCTCAAATTATCCTGGCTGCTTCCAGTTTTGGAGTAAAAGGTACATTTACAAAATTGTCTTTTTGTTTGTTGAATAACTTGAACCTCCAACCACAGTCATTCCCCTGTGGGCGCAAACATAATAAATTGTCCTTTCTGTGTCTTTAAAGACTGGAGCAATCAAAAAGAAGTGAATAGTGAAGTTTTACTTTCATCATTCTGCAGGAATGGTTTTATTGTAAATTCAGGAAAGATACTTTGCCGGTTGGCAAAGCAGCAGGAGAGGTTTTCTCTTTTGTAAAAGGATGTCTCAAATGTTGTGACTCAGAGCATATCGGATGAGACAACTACATGAATGAAAATGGATTGTGTTTGCTTCTCAGTTGAAGTAGGAGGTCCTGAAAAACAGTGGATATACTGAAAGTGTTTCTCAAAAGTCTTCCCTGAGGTAGGATGTTTCTGGCATCACACGACATGATCATCTTTCGTTTTGTAAAGGAGGATGGCATAGAGTAACAGACAGAGCCTGAACTGGACTCCAGACCTATCTTGTGATCTAGGCAAGTTGGTCAACCTGTCTGTGCCTCAGTTTCCTCATCTCTGATGTGGGGGCAAACACTTCCTGCCTCACAGGAAGTTCCTGAGGATAGCATGGGAGAAGAGTCACATTTCCTGCACATGGTAGGCAGGTAGTAAATCCTTCTTCTTTCACTCTCTGCCTCCCTTCAGTAAAAAACGTTAGGCTATGTGGTTTTAAAACTAAACTTCTCTCATGTGTATGGGGGGTTACAAAGTGTTTCCAAAGTACATTTTCTCCTTAGATTTTTCAAAACAGCCCTGTGAAATAGGAAGGCTTGACTTAGTATTAACAGTATTTTACAAATAAAGAAATGGTGCTCAAGGAGCTAATGAGAATTCTGCCCCTGTCACTTGGCTGGTGAAGGAAGATGCAGGGAAATGGTCCAGGCTGTTTGGCACCTGAGTCTGTGCTTTCCCCACTCTACTTTGTAGCACCCTCCCCATCTCTCCATGGAAAATGCAAATGGCAAGCTTGAATATATTCTTCTTGTTTTCCGATGATAGCTATAAGTCAGGGTTCAACCAGAGAAGCAGGACTGGTATGAGATTTATCACAAGGAATTGGCTTATGCAATTATGGGGACAGGCTCAGCAAGCCTGGAGTCTGTGGGGCACAAGATCATGGGCATTCCAGAACCCAGAAAGCATGGAGTGAAACTTGGAGTCTCTGAATTCAGAGGGGTGGCGAGTGGTCCAGACCCTCCTTTAAAGGGCTTCCAACTGTCTAAGCCAGGCCTTCTGGGGTGGTCTCCTTACTGTTTATCTTAGAGTCAGCTGATTAGGGACCTTAATTTCATCTACAATATCCTTTCACAGCAGCACTTAGGAAGTAAGACTAGTGTTTGACTGAATCACTGGGAGAAGGTGTGTGTGTGCTGCCAAATGGCTTCCAACTCCCTCCCTTCTCTGACTCCCTGGAGAGGATCGCCTTTGTAGTCCACCGTAACCAGAACACACCAGAAAGGGAATTCTTGGGACTGTAGTTCAGCTGAGTGAAGCTGAAAAAAAAAAAATCACAAAGCCACCCCAACGAGAAACCGAAGCCCACCACTGAAATGTATTTCTCTAGTCGTGTGTTCCTCTGGCATCTGAGCACACCTTCTGGTCACTGTGAGAGAAG
Source organism: Camelus bactrianus (assembly GCF_048773025.1). Classification (NCBI taxonomy): domain Eukaryota; kingdom Metazoa; phylum Chordata; class Mammalia; order Artiodactyla; family Camelidae; genus Camelus; species Camelus bactrianus. The sequence continues at coordinate 94,629,446 of NC_133543.1, read as the reverse complement.
CTTGAGCAAACTAAGAAAGTGACTGGTCACCATGAATTTCTACCTGAGTGTCTGCTGTCAGGCTCCAAAGACAGAGCTTCTGTGCACACCAGCTCTTGTGAATTGGGTTTCTGGAAGATTCCCAGAGATAGTGCCCACATGGGGAGTGTTTACTGATAGATGTTCTGGGTGTATCATTTGTGGTTGAATGTGAGGGGCTTCACCATCTCGGGCAAAAACAAAGCAAAGCAAAAGCAGCCAAATCAAATAAAAAGTGACAACAATGAAGCAAGATCAATGGCCATGACACTGTGACACAGGGGACACTAGGGCTTTATCAGTTTAAGGTTCCTATTCTTCCCTTGATGACTAGGATTATTTGGTGATGCTGAAAAAAAATCAAGGGATGGCATGCCTGGGGACAGACCATTTGCCTTTACCATGCATCAGGTATTTGTCTTTGCGCCTGGCACAGTATTCCACTAAGTAGAGCATTAGTCAGGATTTTCCTTGAAAACAGAAAAAAAATATATATATATTTCATATAATCATATCACATAATGTATGATTTATTATAAGGAATTGGCTCCTATGGTTATGGAGACTGGCAAGTCTTAAGATCTGCAGGCAGCAACCTGGAGACCCAGGAAGGCCATGATCTAATTCCAAAGGCCAGCAGGCTTGAGATCCAGGAAGAGCTAATGTTTTAGTTTGAATCCCAAGTTAGGAAAACAAACAAACAAACAAACAAACAAACATGTTCCAGCTCAAAGGAGGAATTTAGGGGAGGATCAGCTGTACTCAGGCTTTCAACTGATTGGATACGGCCCACCCACATGAAGGAGGGCAAACTGCTTTACTGAATCCATAATTTAAATGTGAAACTTATGCAAAACCACTCTCACAGAATAATGTCTGACCACATATCTGTGTACCCCGTGGCCTAGTCAATTTGACATATAAAATTAACCATCACAGTAGTTTTAGTTTATACCAAGCATGAAAGGAAATCCCAGTTCTGTGAAAGGCCTCTAATTCTCATTTCTCATGATCCCTTGGTTTTTCCTTTGGCTTTCTCAGTGCAGGATGTTCCAACTGTGCTTTCCTTCAGACTTCCACTTCCATTCCTTTTTGCCCAGAAACACAAAGTTGAGCTTTGCTGTGAATGTAATTACTTGAGGCAGCTGCCTCTGTCTGCTACTCATACTAAAGGGACTATCCCCCACCTCAGGAGTGCTAAGTGGTGGGAGGGGCTGCCACGAAGGAGCATCAGGCACCCTTGTTGCTGACCTCTGGTGGCTGCCACACAGGGATGCTGTACTCAGTCCATGCTGACACTCACCCCTACCCTGTTGGGTTTAGTGAGTATGACATTAAGTAGTATGTGTGGGAGAGGTTTTTGGCAGATTGCAAAAGTGGCCACACTTTTTCATGCTTGCAATTTGACTTTGAAGCTTCTCTCATCAAGGTTTATTTCCCCACTTCCTGAATCTAGGTTGGCCTAATGACTTGCTTTGGCAACAAAATGCAGTGGAGGCAATGATGTGCTAGTTCTGAGCTTAGGCTCCAAGAGGTCTTGCATATTTCCACACTCTTTTGGCATCTTGGCGAGATAATTTATGAACGAGTCCAGGCTAGCCTGGTGGAGGACAAGAGATTGCGTGGAATAAAGACAAGTCATTTCAACTGAGACCATCCTAGACTAGTCCACTTCAACTGGCCTAGTAAACAACCATAAATGCATTAATGAACCCAACTGAGACCCAGCTGATCACCAATTATGGCCCCAGTTACCAACCTGCAAAATTGTGAGCTAAATAAATGACTATTGTTTTGAGCCACTATGTTCTGGGGTAGTTTGTTACACAGTAAAAACTAACAGATACAGTTATCACTCTATACCTGGAGGGGAATTACTGATATAGAGCCCCTGAGCATTTTGTAACTCCCTGTTTTGGAGTAAAGAATGAATAGGATATTATTGCTGGTAAAATTAAAAGGTTTCTTCTACCTCGCATTTTTCTGATCTAGCATAGCACCTAAAAGCTCAAAACTAACATATGTACGTAGAATAGAGTTTGGTAGTTTGGTAGAATCTTCAAATTTTAGCATAGAAGCCTGAATGACATGATACTAAACCTTGAATATCTATTTAAGTAGGCTTTCAATGGACCTCGTAGGGGTTTCAGAAGGCATGAGCCCTGGCTTCCTTCTTATTCTTGTTCAAGCAAACACAGGTTTAAGAGGCCAAGTGACCCACACAGGTGACAAGTACACTCATTTCCTATTGCATCCATAATCTCCTGCCGAATTTCCTCGACCTCAGTTGGGTCACAGATATGAAGAATTGCAGAGCTATTTCGTGGAAGGAAAAGAGCAATTTCAGAGGAGATTCATAGATTTTGATGACTATGAATCATACCTTAAGAATTTGTGGCTACCTTTGAAGTGCAAACCACAGGATGTGTCTGATTTACTGAGCATCTGTGCTATTTCTGTGGTTCAGCTTCCAAAAAACCTGACTGAGCTGAAAATGAACTGTGCCCACCAAGAAGACCATGGGTAAAAATGTTGAGTCTATTAACCAGAATTGTTCTGAATTTTCTGGCTACATGGCCAAAATCTTGCTCAAGTTTGGGGTTTATTGGCTTCGTGGAAATGTCTTCTTTCATGAAACTCTTGCGATCAGAGCTGAGTCTCTTTTAGGGATGTAGATTGTGATTCAGAAGTGAGGTCTGCTCCAACTTGCTGCACTCCTGAGGTTCTCCAGAGTAGCTCAGTTTAAGTTTTCTTATTGACGAGTTGATAAGACTGCCACCTGACCTACAAGAATGGATTTTTGAATGTATTTGATGGAAAAACTTTTTTTTTTTTTAGATTCCTTCATACTGAGTTTAGAGAAAGTGTCTCCCAGAGTGCCCTTAATTCTCAGCCTAATCCAGTTAGTGTACACATCTGGCAGATCTTTTAGTGTAACACAAATGAATATTTTCATTTACTTCACCTGATTTGTTTAGTTGAAGGTCCCGGTGGACCTGATATGTAAATTTCTAGGAACTGTGTCTCAGTGGAAGCAAATAACAAATTTGTTCGAGAAATCTAGTGGCTTTGCCTCCCTGCTGAGTGTACATTTAAAAAATATTTTCTATTGTGATTGAAAAAAAATACTACTTTTCAACTGAGAAATCACACCTATCCTTCATTAGAAACACCTTCCCTTTGGAAGTCTAGTTCTATTTTGGCAGAAGAGAGTCACTGTGCCTTCCTAAGGGGTGACATTGTGCTTCCAGCTCAGACAAGCCCAGCTTTTCAGACTTCCCGTGAAAAAAATTAACCCAATGACAGTTTGATTAGATGATGATGATGATGATGATGATGATGATGATGATGATGATGATAATGAGTAATTATATTTATTGAGCACTGGGCAAGACACTAAGTAAAATTATCCACGTTAATCATCTTACAAAACCCTGTGAGGTAGGCACTGTTATTCCCCCCATTTTCAGATGAGGAAATTGAGGCACAGAGGAGTCAAATGTCCAAGTGGTGTAGCTAGGAAATGGAAGAGATGGGGCCTGAATATAGTTTTGTTAGACTCAAAAACTCATAAGCATCTCAAAATACTGTATAGTATTAAATCAATTACTAAGAATTTCTTTTTAAAATCTCATCAAAACATGAACAGCTAGTGGCAGCTCTTTTGCACAGGCAGAGTGGATGCTTAAGATTGTAGGGGAGGAAAAAGAATTTTCCCTCTATGCTTCTGAGTTCTTAGCTGAGACTCTGTAATAAAAGATAGATTAATAAGAGGAAAACAAACAAGTTTATTAACATGTCGACCTTATGTATCTGTGAGTGATGCCCAGGGGAAAAATGAGTAACTCAAAGAGGTGGCTTAGAATTCAGGCTTAAATTATCATCTCAATGATTTTTTAGGAAAGTTGAATGGGCCCTTGGAAGAATAGATGGGAGATATGATAGTTTGTGACTAAGTTTGTCTGAGTGTAGAGTCAACTTCTAGTCTCTCTTCATGTGGTAAGAGTCAATCCTCCTTGGTTGATGGAACTCCTGGGGAAGGAATTTGCAACGATTGAATTCCTTTTGGAGATAACATATATGGGGAGTTCAGAGACTTTCTCTCCCTGCATGTGCTGTTTTCCAAGTGCCTACAGCTCAAAATCATCACTATACCAAACTGGCAGACTTTGATGTGGCATGCCCTATGAGCTTTTAAAACTTGATATCAACTGGTTTAACTTTTGGTTGAGAAACATTGGGCGTCTGGAGTATGGGGAATAATGTCAAGTTTACCATCTCCATTGGGTTATACCCTGAAGGATCTTTTAGACTTTAGATTCCATTCATGGCAGAATATTTTACCATAATTCTAGAGGTAGGGGAAAGAGAGAGTAAGAAAGAGGGTGCAGGGAGAGAGAGAGAGAGAGAAGAGAGTGCTGCTTTTACCACTATTAACCAACCATTGACCATCCCACATCTCTTCAGGTTTCTTTTCATGCATCCAGGATGTGTCAGTGCAACTCTTAGTATTTTGGTTGCAGTGCCTGGAAAATGAAAGGTCTTAACACCTTGTAAGGTGTGGTTTCATTATAATTAATTCCATACACAGCTGGTTTGATTTGAGCTCTACCAGCTATTTGTCCTTTGTGGGCAGCTACAATCGGCTGGCACGCAATTAGCCAAGTGCATGTTAGTCAATGTGAGAGGTTTGTGCATCTACGTAATGAAAGGCTCACGACATTTAGGCATTTTCAGTCTTCTTAGAGCGACTGCACCGGGGTTCTGTAAGTTCCCTTGCAGAACTGACGTGTGGCTGCAGGGAAACACAGGGCCAGGGCCTTTCCCAACCAAAACATGTCGGTGACATTTCCCTGTGTAAACATTGACTTTTTGGTTAGTGAGGAAATCCCCCGGTGCCTGATGAGGTAGGAGAAATGGATTCTGAAGATGCTCATCTCTGGAGCGTCCGCAGCGGTGCAGCCGGCCTGCAGCTGCCTCCGGGGGAGCCTTGGACGAAGCAGGAGGGAGCTGGGGCTCCTCGGATGACTCACTCCACGTCTGCTGGGTGGTTCACACGGCCGCCAGCCGGAACAGGAAGGCCCTCATTGTGCTCAATTGTTTTCCTGAATGCCTTTCTCGACAACAGCGAAAGGAAACATTACCGCTTGGCTTAGAGCCATCCAGGCTGCTTGGTACTTACAGTGCTTAGAATGTAAAAGCTGGGCCCGGCCAGGACCTGCAGAGACGCAGGGCTGCCGTTACTGCTGTCTGTGTTTCGGATTAAACGGCTGCCTTTCGCAGTAAACAATCCCGGGTGATTTAAGACAACGGGAACTCCCTTTCCTAGCAAAACCCCCGACCCAAGTCAGAACGTTTGTTTTACAAGCTGGTTTCACGTCCAATAACCCCATGGGGGGCGGGGAGGGGCGCGGGGAGCCTTGACACCACCACCCACGGAGTCACTGGAATAAAATAGGAAGGGCCAGCTACGCCCTTCTGGAGCTGATTGCTCCTGAGGGACTGGGTGGGTGGGGAAAGCGTGGCCTGGGGAGAAAGAGGAAGGAGGAGACCAGAAGGTTCCTTAATGTACAGAGGGCCTGGAATCAGGGCGCCCGGGGCGCTACAGCCTCTGGGTGGAATTACAGTGAGGCCCGGAGGCTCATCCCCCTACTCCGGAAAGACGCCGGCCTCGTCAGGGGTCTCCTGCCCTGCGGGGTCCCCCCTGGGCTCTTAACCATCTGCGCATTCTCCCCCTTTGCACGACTGGGCCCAGGCCTGTTCCTATTCTGCCCTCCCCTGAGAAGGCGGCTCCTCTGGGCTCAGGGGCCAGACGTGTGCTGCAGTTTGTGCAGAAAAGAGGGTCCGGGGTGAGGGGGAAAGAATGTTTCCCCCTCACCTTGGGATTGCTCCGGGTCCTGCAGCCCACCCTGCGCTCACCGAGGAACAGCCTCCTTGCCTCTGCTTCCGGAACTTTCGTCAGCATCCACAGAGGCTCAAGCTGGAGGCCAGAGAGGCCTCCGGAGGGAGGGAGGGGTGGGAGCAGGAGGCCGGCTGCATTCCTCTGGCCTCGCTGCTCCTCGCTCCTTCCTTCTTTCAGGGTCTCCTGCACCCGCTCCTCTCACTCCCCAGCCCCGGACCGGTTCGCCTACCCATCACCTCGCGAAAGGTGACCCAGGGTTTCCTGGCCCATCTCTTCTGACACAACTGAAAGCTGAAATCAGTTGGGCCTCACTCAGAAAATCCACCTCGTTTTTTCCACATCCTCCAGGGGGTTCGTCTGTTTATATCAATACATACCCGGGACTGCGGGTTGCCAAAAACTTTCCCAGGCTCCCAAGAGTTTGGGCCACAAGATTAAGGAAAAGCCAACAGATTCTTTGCTGTGGGACTTCTGCGACACATCACCACGCAGCCGCGTGCTGTGGCTTTGCCCAGAGCCTCAGATGTGCGGGGTTAACTTGTGCGTCCGTCTGGTTGAGGACTAACCTCTAGTTCCAAAGCAGGAATCGTGGGCAGGTGCTTTTCCATCAACTCAGCGGGCCTTTCTCAGAGGATACAGGCTCACCACACAGAACGAAAACTACAACCCGCTTTGTGGCTTCCTCCAGCACCCCTAAATCCACTGGGGGGAAGAGGAGGGCCCAAGCTCTGGAGACAGGAAGGCTTACAGCTTTCAGAGCCCTGAGCAGGGTAACACATGCGCTGCTGGCAGAAGGAGGCATCACCTTCTGCATTCAATGCACTTCCTGGGGAGTGGGGTGGGGGTGGGGACAGCTATTATAATGTCATGTTTGGGGCAGAGGGAGCAGCAATGGAACCTCAGGCTGCCCTCGAGAAAAGGCCAGAAGATGTATCCTTTTTGGTGGAACTAACTGGTAGAGTCAGGGCTCCCAGAGGAAACAGCCAAGCTTGCACCAGCTCACCCACACGTCCCACAGTGCTCTCAGGGACTTCAAGGACCAAGCAAGCCAAATCCCAGCAACAGCAAGACCCAAATCACACCCTTAAATTCAGCCATCACATTTGTATACACATCATACTATTGGTCTGTTTTAACCGAATGGAACCATCATGCTCATTTCTTGGGGCCAGAGTGAAAACTTCAGAACGGAGTAGTATTTACCTAGAAACCCCAATTCTGGGGGCCAGGGCTGAAGGGGGACTGTCTGGAAAACATGATCCATACACAATCCTGCTGATATTAGAACCACCTCCACTTACTTTTTTTTTTTTAAGGAAACATCTCCCATCAAAACCTCTTGGAAATAACATTTCATGGAACACAGTTAGGAAAATACTTGTCTACATAGATTCCAGCTTTCTTCGTTCTCTTTACAGAAACAAAAGAGGTCAGCAAAATGCCTGCATCAGAAATGGACATCCAACCATGTGGGAACATGACAGGTCAGCATATAAGAAGCACCAGCGTCCAATTTCCTTCCCTGTTAAGTTCTAAGGCAGCAAAATGAAGGGAGGGAGGGGGGAGGGATGTCACAGAGATAGCCAGGTCACAGCTTGTGTAACTGGCGGATGACAATCGGTTTTCACCGAGAACAGGGAAGAAGGAAGAAGGAAGCAGACGTGTTCTTTGAAAGAGAAAGAAGATAGTGATTTACTTTTGGACAGGCTTTACAGACATTCACACAGAAATCTCCTCTAAGCAGGCAGATAGATATATGAGTCTGGAACTCAGAGACGTCTGGGCTAGAGGCATAACTTTGGGTCAACAGAGAATTTAAGCCACGAGTGTGCATGAGATCATTGGAGACAGTTCAATGTGAGCAGCAGAAGGGCCAGGGCTGGGTTCAGAGAGGAGACTGGAAGGGAGACCAGGCAGGGAGGAACAGAAAGATAGGTTACCCCTGCTTTTAGTGTTAGAGCAGGCAGATAGCTAGATATGAGCAGAGAAAGGGGGACACAGACCAAATGGCAGGAATTGGGCAGAAAGGAGGGGCACAGGCCAAATGCAGGAAACCACACATCATGTAGGCAGCAGGGATCCTTGGGCAGAGAAAGAAAAGCAGGAACCTTGGGGCTGATAAGGGATCATGCCTTTTGGGATGACAAGTGGCCTGGAGAAGAACAAAGAAAGGTGAGAAAAGGCAGGAATTTCTAGTGTCCGAATGTAACCTTTTGCTCATTATGCCCTCATTTCAATAAAACTAGCCTTGCAGATCGGAAGTACCCATCAAGCACCGACACCATGACACTTCCGATCCAGACTGAATAAGGACAAATATCCCTCCTCCCTTTGGGAAGGTGGAGTTGGGATGATAATCAGGGGATACGACCCCAAACCCTTCCCCCCCCAATGAATATTCCGCCCATTCATTTTTACACCCTATGTAGCTAACTTGCCAAGGAAACTTAGGGCAGCCGCTCACCTGAGCCTGCCCGCTCTCCCCTGAGAGTGCACTATCCATCCTTTAATAAATCCTCACTTTACCTTTTTTTAACCTGTAAGTCTTGTCTCTGAATTCTTTCTGGGACGGGACAGGAACCTGGAACCCTGGTTGCATCTATCGGCAACATTAGTTCTCTTCAGATACACACAAACCCGCCTGACTCAGGGTGCGGCTGAACAGGGCGGGCTTCCACCAGCTAGTTAAATGGGGCCTGTTTTTCTTTGCAAATGTTACCTTTCATTTGTATGTATAGTATTCGAAGCATTTTTTCAACAATTTTATCTTTAAAAATTTACATTCATGTAATGAACCAGCGAGGAAGTCCTAGAAGATATTGTGAACCTCCCCCCTCCTTTTTCTAGCTTTATTGAGATATGACTGACACATAAAATTGTAAGATAATTTAAAGTGTGCAACATATTGATTATATATATACTTATATATACACACACATTGTGGAAGGATGCCCTTCATTGAGTTAATTAACACATCCATCACCTCTCATGTTTTTTACCCCCTTTTCTTGTGTGTGTGAGAACAAGGAAGTTCTTAGAAAATTTCAAACGTACACTACCGTGTTATCAACTGTAGTCACCTGCTCTACGTTAGATCTTCAGATCTTACTCATCTTGTAAGGCTAGTTTGTACCCTTTTATCAACCTCTCCCTGCCCCCTCCCGCCCCGCCCCAGCCCCCGGCAACCACTTTATGACTTTGGTGAGTCCACATATAAGTGATACCACGAGGTGTTTGTATGAGCCCCTTTTTAACGATAAAGAAGTTATCATTAAAACCTCCCACCTTTGGGAGAGAAAGGGCGATTAGGGTTCATTGTCATGTGACACTAATGTCTTCCTAGCCCTTTATTTTCACTTTGCTTTAGCTCATCACGTATGATTTGTAATCTTGTAAATCTATCTGTCCATGTTCCTACTGGATTGTAATGTACTCGAGGTTTGATCCTGAATCGTGTTTTACTCTTCCCTCCAGGCTCCCATTCCTCCATCTAGTACCTTGCTTTGTAACTCCAAAATATTTGATAAATTGGGAGCGAATGGAATCCATAGCAGGACAAAACCTTCATGTTTTGAATGCTTTGAAGCTTTCCTCAGCAGCTCAGCAATTCCTCAGCGGCACCCAATAGGGGTGTCTGTTGTACTCAGTCTTAGAACAGCAAGAGAGATTCACATACATTCTGTAGGCGGGTCTTTGTAGCGAATTCAGCGTGACCCGTTCAACAAATACTTTCTGGATCAGTATGTATTTTAGCACAATCCCTTTTTGCTTTCTTTCCCTAGTGGTACACAGCTGCCTGGGAATTTGCTTTTAGAAATGTGGAGAAGCAGCCTTTTTTCATTTCTTTAGCGTTAAAAAAAATACGTATAATTTTACGATTTTGCTTCTTGTTTCTATATTATATCTTGTACAATTTTGAATTTTTTTCCTCTGAGTTTAGACACCACTAGGATTCCTGATACTGGCCAATTTCTGCCGTGCACTGTGGAAAATGAGGGCAGGTCATACAGTACGGGGGAGGGAGAACACGAGCTTTGTTTTCAGGACAGCTGGTGTGCACGGTGTGATCTTAGGCAACTCACTTAACCTTCCAACGTGTGTTGTCTTATCTGTAAAAGAAATCCTTATTGCCTTTGTAGGGCTTGTAACGAGAATTAAGTGAAACAAGACCTGGAGCTATCTCATACTGGCCCATACCATGTGCTTGATAAATGTTTATTTTCAATCCACTCCGTCTATTTTTAACTCTGACACGTATTTATTATGTAACTGAGAGAGCGCTTTCAACACTTAGGTGTAGTATCAGTCTACACTTGCCATTTACCGCTTCTTACGTTTTTCCCCTTAGCCAGTGCCTTCTCACAAGAAGTTCTAAACCCCTTGGGAATAGAATGATACATTTTATTTTTTAGGTGTTTTTATGCCCAGTCACCTACGACATGCTCATCATCAAGTAGGTGGTCAGATACTTTTTAATTAGCTTTTCTTTATTTCAGCTTCATTTGTCATGTGATCATAATGACGGTATTTGCCCTGGTGTAAGGAATTAATTAGAAATGTAAACAAACCCCATCAATCTCAGGTATTCACGATAGAGCTGCAAGGTGGTGTTGCTGTTACTGTTAATTTATTCCCCGATTTCCCCAGTCGGAGGACACTCAGATCAAATACTCATGACTCTTTTCTCTCCGTGTGGCAGGATTCCCAGCCCCATCTGCAAGTTGGCAAACAGTGAAGTTTATGCAGACAGGAGAGTTGGTTAGAAGTAAAGTGACTGTATAATTTGTTGTCCAAATGGGAACACATGTGAAAGTCACAAGGGGAGCTATTAGTGATTGTGGTAAACCAGGGCTGCCCAGGGCAAGCCATGCACACTCTGGCTATAGTAGTTGGGTCCCAAGGTTATCTCTGCCTTGTGACAGCCACCCCACACCAACCCCACTGATACTAGATACCGAAGCAATTATGTTAACTGAGTTTTGCACGCACTCTGCAGCATGTATTTAGCATGTGCATTTCTCTTTTTTGGTCGGTTACACTGTGTCAGTTTCTGGTGTGCAGCACAATGTCTCAGACATGCATATACATACGTGTATTCGTTTTCATATTCTTTTTTCATTAAAGGTTAATACAAGATATTGAATATCATTTCCTGTGCTATACAGAAAAAACTTTTTTAAAGCATATTTTTATATATAGTGGCTAACATTTGCAAATCTCAAACTCCTGAATTTATCCCTTTCCACCCCCTTCCGCAGTAACCATAGATTGTTTACTATGTCTGCAAGTCTGTTCCTGTTTTGTAGATGATTTCACATCTACAAAAGTGTCCTTTTTCTTTTTTACGTTGTGCATATGAGCGCTATCATATGGTATTTTTCTTTCTCTTTCTGGCTTACTTCACTTAGAATGATGATCTCCAGGTCCAACCATGTTGCTGTAAATGGCATTATTTTATTCTTTTTATGGCTGAGTAGTATTCCATTGCATAAATTTACCACAACTTCTTTATCCAGTCATCTGTCAGTGGACATTTAGGTTGCTTCCATGTCCTGGCTATTGTATAAAGTAACATGTGCATTTCTTGACCACTGTCTATTAGCATCTGATTGGGGCACTGTGTTGCTAAATGAAGTATCTCATGTTGAAGAGAACTACCTAAGTCAGAGAATATTCCAAGCATAGCTGGAGAGAATTTCATACTGTTTTTTAATCATGCATCTCACAATTGAATGAGGACCTCAGGTGTGGTGCTGCTACCTATCTCACCCGTGTTTCTTCCCCAAGCTCCCTGATCTCTGTCCAGCCCCTGGGCAGCATAATGCCAGCTGTAAGAATTTTCTCTGAAAGGTAACGCAATCATAGTTTTTCTCCAAGAGACCCTACTCTTGTAGGGTAAGTTTTTGTAGTGTTGAAAGAGACATCTCTTTGCAAACAGAAGATGCCTAAATGGCTAAGAGTTATTAATTCTTCACATTTGTCATTTTGTTAGGAATTGGTTCTCTGAGGACTTGTAATGGCTTCAATGATAGGGTGATAGCCACTGAGACCACAACTTTGTCTTTCATGGAAGGCAAATAAATCCAAAAAGATTTAGAAATAAAGATGGATATTTAAACTGCTTCACATGTCCATCGACAAATGACTGGCTAAAGAAAATGTGCATACACACATATATACAATGGAATACTACTCAGCCATAAAAAAGAATAAAATAATGCCATTTGCAGCAACATGAATGGACCTGGAGATCATTATTCTAAGTGAAGTAAGCCAGAAAGAGAAACAAAAATGCCATAGGATATTGCTTATATATGAATCTGGAAAAAAGGACACAAATGAACTTAGCTACAAAACAGAAACAGACTCACAGACATAGAGAACAAATTTATGGTTACCAGGGAGTAAAGGGGGTGGGAAGGGATAAATTGGCAATTTGAAAATTGCACCTCTTGAGGTGTGATGGAAATGTTAGCTATCTTGATTGTGGTTTCATGGATGTATATACATCTATCAAAATTCCTCAAATTGTACATCTGAAGTATGTGTAGTTTATGGTACAGGAATCATACCACAATCAGGATGTTAAAAATATTAAAAAAGTAAGCTGCTTCATGTATGAGATTACTGTCTGTTAGCCAGATGGAAATCAGATGCCTCCTGATTTGCAGTTACTTTCTTTGTAAATAAAAATGATCTTTTGACCAAGAAGGTGAGACTTTTTTTTTTTTTTTTTTTTTTTTTGCAATTTTTCACCTAGCAGTGGGTTTTGTGGCCTGGCTAATGATCTCTTCTAACAAAGTGTTAATTGGACATTTTGTTCCCTTGGATATTAGAAACAGGACAGAACGTGATGAAAATCAGGTTCAAATCCATAGCTTGCCTTTCACTGGCTAACTGGCTTTGGGCTGTTGCTTTATCACTATGGTCCCCAGTTTTCCCGTTTGTCTAGTTCTGTTATGGATCCAATGATCCATATCCAATGATCCATATGCCCTATACTCTGTCTAGCTTCCTATAGTCAAAAAATTAATAAGCCTAATTAGGCCGTAGGACCGTGAGAGTGGGCCTTTCATTTATCTCTCTAGCATGTATGCTTGTACACTCAGTAAATATTAGTCAAAAGGATGAAGACTATAAACTGGAAGAATAAATGAAAGTTTTAACACGTCCCCATAAGTTCACTGTGCGTGGTGTTGTACCTATGTGTTACCTTCCATCTCTCCTCTTCTGAGCTGAGAACTAAAAATGGGAAAGACGGATCAAGTCAGCACTCTCCCACAACTCTCTGAGTTATTCCAGCATCAGTTTTTATTTGTTTGCTTGTTCCTCCCTTCACCCCGGCATCTACTACACATGTAGGATGTAATGATGACTCTCTGTGTGGCCTTGCTTCTTGAGACCAGCAGCATCTGAGAACTCGTTAGAGATGAAGTGTCCTGGGCCCCACCCTGGCTTTCCTGACTCAGGATCTGTGTCTTCACAAGATCCAGATGACCCCCGAGAATGTTAACCCCTGGGAGGCCCTGCTGTAGGAATGAAGGAGATCCATTTGCTATCTTCTAGGTGCTGACAATTTAATTGGGAAGGCAAAAATATGCACGGATCTCAGACTACAAGCCTTGGTGTGCACGAAACATGACTTTATTTCCCCTGTAACTCAGTTTAATTCCTGTATCCAGCTCCATGCGGCTGGCTGGGTGGGAACTCCATCTCATACAACATTGAGCTTCCTTCCCTTCCTCCTGGGGCGATTAGCAAGCTTTGGGGATGAGGGGTGATCAGTTCATTAGTCACCTGTTCATTGGGGTGTCCTCTGAGATTTCCGTGGGCTGCATTTGTCCTTGTTTTCCTACAGATGCGGTATCTTAGTCCTTTTTTCTTGTGGGCCATTTAGGCTTTAGTGACTGAAGATCCCTGAGATTGATGCCGTGCTGGGACATGGACATTTCAGCGGGGCTCCCAGGGCTGGCCCAGTGGGCTTGGATACAGCACGCGAGCCTCTACTGAAGAAGCAGAACAGGTGAAGAGAGTGTGTGTGTGTGTGTGTGTGTGTGAGTGTGCGAGTGTATGTGCATGTGTGAGTGAGTGTGCGGGTGTGTGTGTGTGAGTGTGAGAGTGTGTGTCTGTGTGTGTGTGTGTACGTGTGTATGAGTGCATGTCTGTGCGTGCGAGTGAGCATGAGCCTGTGTGAGAGTGAGTGCGTGTGAGTGTGTGTCTATGTGTGAGTGCATGTGTGAGAGTGTGAGTGGGTGTGTGTATGTGTGAGTGGGTGTGTGTATCTGTGAATGTGTGAGTGTGTGTTTGTGAGTTGTGTGTGCATGCGTGTGAGTGTGTGAGTGTGTATGCATGTGTGTGCATGTGAGTGTGTGTGGATGTATGTGTGAGTGTATGTGTGTGCGTGCGTGTGTGTGTGAGTGTGTGGATGTATATGTGTGTGTGCAGGTGTGTGTCTTTCTTCTGAGCCCCCACTGGGACTTTGCCCTTACTATTCTCTCTCTTCCTCTTACCACGGCCCAGGAGACCTCTTTCCACCCTCGGGGCCATCCTTCCCTCTCTTGTAATTTGTCATTTCTCCCTCAGAGGCAGTAGCGTAATCTCTTAATGGGTTTAAGTTCTTGGAACCACAAAGGCTGGCAGATTCGGACACAACGATTCCCAGAGGCAAAGGGGCACTGAGCCTACGCTTTGCTTCTATGAGGGAAGGCGGGGGGACTTCCACGAGGTGAACTCAAATGAAAGAATGTCTCAGAAGTATTATTTCGCTCCAGGAATGGAAGAATAAAGAGAGATCAGTTACAAAGTGAGACATAAGCCAGAGCCTGACTACATGGCAGCACATGAATGAACATATCAGTGGGGAAGAAGAAGGCACACAAGTCACCACCTTTCACCAATGAAGACTGAGTGCTCCTCTTTGCTGAGGTGGGCACGCCCGGCTCTGCACGGTGCAACCTTCCAGGATGAATTCAAAGACGCCCTCTTCTCCTGGGTGGGCCCGGCAGGTGCTTGGAAAGCGAGGCTGTGTCGCCCAGCTGGAGCGAATCTTTCAAGGGCTGCGCGGCTGAGCTAGCTGGGGGGTTCCCGCTCCCTCCACAGACCATGTGGATGTTGCTCGGATGTTCTGCTGCTTTCTGTTCCCTGCACAGTCTGCTTCCGATGGACAACATCCAAAAGGCAGGAAGGTGTTGAGTACAGGAGTAAATAATGTGCTGTTTTGTTGATACGCCATCTCTGCATTCACTGGGCAACTCCAAGCTTCAGTTTTCAGCGCAAACAAGGGTTTCTTTCTCTCTCTGTCTGTCGGTCTGTCTCTCTTTGCTTCTTTCATTTTGCCTCGTGAGACTGGATTGAATATTTTCCCACCTTGGTAGCTTCTCTGATGATGGACTACTGGCCTGCGGAATAACGGACCTCAGCCTGGGGCCTCATTAAGACCACGTCCCAAGGTGCCCCGTATGAAATCAAGTAACTGTCTCTTTTCCCTCCTTCAGCTTTCAGGTTCACTAAATTCAGAGCATCTTCCTATGAGAAGAAATAATTAAGTTAAAAGGGAAAAGTTCTTCTGACTGGCTGACACTTGTAGGTAAAACAGCATTTAGGGGCAGGATTTGAAGGTTGTGGCAATGAGGCTGGGCCATTGTAAGAAATTTTAAGCTGGTACCAGGGACACTGGGCATACGAGTTGCTCTCACACGGGAGTCACTTTACAGATTTTAAAGCACTTTTCTATACGTATCTGTTAATTCATTTGGGCTTCACAACAACGTACAGAAATGGATAAGACAGATTTTTCCCATTTTATAAATGAAGAGATTTGCAGCCAAGTGATTTGTCTAAGGTCATATAAGTAGTAAATGGTAGACCTAGAATTTTATTCCAAATCTTCTGATTCCAGTGCCTCTGATACACAGTGTTGACTAGGGTGGCACAGATTTATTTCTCCATTCAAGTCTTTACTGGATAAACTTATGTAAGTGGGTTAGTGCAACATACTGCTTTTGACTGGTTTAACATCCTTAAAATTCCAACCAATTGGCTTATATCAGAACTAGTATGCACATTTAGTGATTTTGCCTTCTCGTTACCTAACCCTCTTACTGCTGACAACAAAACACTGATTTTCCTTTGAGGACCAGATCTTGCCTGTTCTCTGTAGATTTGGTGGGACAGTACCCTGGCTCCTCACTGGCCGAGGGCTGAGCAGGATTGCTTGGCTCTGTCTCAGAAATTTGAATCTTCAGCTGGTGATTTGACTTGATGGAAAAATGTTCTCCATTCTGATGGCAGAATTTCCCAGAGACTTTGAGGTTCTATTACCTATATCTTCGGAATCTAATCCCTTTGGAGGTCTGTATGATCAGATTTTTCTTTGATTTTATGAATTTCTTCAAACTTTTGCAACGAATTCCTTTTGTGATCAGGTGAGCCAGATTGACTTCAGTTGCTTACGCCCAAAGGTCTCTTACTTATGGAAGAGATAAAAAAGAGAAACAAGGTGTTCCTTATGGCAGGTCTCACTATTGTCAGATATTTTCCCTCCCTTCTCTCAGTTGCATGGAAGAAGTAAGCTTTCCCACTCCGCTGGTGTTGGGCTTGGCCACATGACTGTCTTTGGCTGTCTCATGGACAGAGAGTACTTCTCCTCCCCTTGATTTCGGGTTTAGAATGTGATGTGATTAGCTTTGGCTCATGGGATAAGAGCAGGTGTGACTCAACAGAGGCTGGAAATGTTGTCTTCAGCTGTTGCCATGAAAAGAGCACTCCCAGTTTAGCCCACAGGTTCCAGAAGGTGGATGAGAAAAGCACAAAGTACAGAGTCACACAGCTGAGCTGGGCCTGCCTGGATCAGCAGATCCCCAGCCAATTCACAGATACGTGAACTAAATAAATGTTTATTTTTGCACACCTCTGAGATCTTTTCCTGTTTGTTATGCAACATTTTTGTAGTAATAACGAATCTATATAGCATTTTGCATTAATAAGTGCTGTGCTGGCTGTAAGAAAAACCTGAAAGCTTTGGGATTGGGTGGTGGGTATAGGTTGGGAAAATGTTGAAGAAACTATTAGAAAAACCTGAGAAATGATGGCTCATGTTCTACATCTCTGAAGCATTCGGTACACCACTCTTCTGTGAGAAACTAGAAGATAGAAAGGTAATCAATGAACCGTGGACTTGGCAAGATGGTTTTTATTAGAATGTAGAAGAATTTGCTGCCTTCTTTTGGCTACATATGATGAACTCAGAAAATAACTAGCTGGTTTGAAATAGAATTTTGAGGAATGGTAGAGAACCCAGAACTTGCCGGTTTAGGGAAAAGTAAGTTTCTCATACTACCTTCCCCATTTGGAAATTTTCTTTTTTCTGATATCTCTGTCTGGTTTTGGTATCAGGGTGATGCTGGCCTCATAGAGTAAGTTCAGAAGTGCTTCTTCCTCTGCAGTTTTTTGGACTAATTTGAGAAGGATAGGTGTTAACTCTTCTGTAAATGTTTGGTAGAATTCATCTGTGAAGCCATCTGGTCCTGGACTCTCGTTTGCTGGGAGTTCTTAAATTAATGATTCAATTTCGTTACTGGTAATTGGGCTGTTCATGTTTTCTATTTCTTCCTGGTTCAGTCTTAGGAGATTGTATATTTCTAAGAATTTGTTCATTTCTTCTAGGTTGTCTTATAATTGTTCACAGTAGTCTTTTATGGTCCTTTGTATTTCTGTGGTGTCATTTAGTAAGAGGTTCTTCAGTGAAGGTACAGCCTGAGATTTTGGAGTTCAGGTGCGCCAGCATGACATGGTCTTGTACCCTGTCTTTGCTCCAAGGCTTAAGGCTTAACGACCAAAAAGCAAATGTTGGGCTGTAATATCGTTTAAAAGACCTTTGAAAAAAATCAAATGGCAACTAAAACATCCTTTCAGTTGGATGTTAGAAAGTTTAAGGGTGTGTCCCCCAACAGCTCGATATTCCAAGACCAGTCATTAAGTCTAGAGAGAGAGGCATGTCTCAAAAATAATGATAGGGATGGCTTTTGGAATATGAAATAGACCACAATGGTTAATAACATACAAGTACAGCACTTGTTTTTTCATTTCAAAAATAGTTTAACAATTATAAATGAAAACTTTCCGTTTATATACTCAAAATGTCTAAGCAACTAAAACCGAGATGTCTACCATGTGAAAATACGCTCTGAAACAATGTACAATAAAGAAACAGAAATTCTACTATAATGGAATGTAAATTAGAATGAAATGTCAGGTATTTCCCTCCCCTGCCAGGAGTGAGTTGAGATTATTATTGCCGTCAATGGACTATGAACACACAAAGGTTTACAATAATACAAGGCAAGTATCAGTGACTCAGGGAGAAATTCACAAGGCAGAAGATAAATATCAAGAAACAAATTCAGAGCAGGAAGTTCAGAATTAGAGACAGATGAAACAACACTTCTAGTGAGATCTTTGAAACTGAAGACATATTACTGAAAAACAAAGACGACCAAAATCAAAGTTGCCTAAAAATGGGTCGTTATGCCTTGGGTTTTCTTTAGTGCATTTCATAACTTTCTCGTTCCAAATCATCACAATTGACCAAGTTAAAAATGGAATAATGTGCTAATAATTTAAAAAACCCCAATAATTTTAACAATGAAAGAAGCCGGTTTGAACCTCTTTATTTTTTAACCAGTGAAAATTAGGACCAGCTTTCTGAAACCTTTATATGATATGGTTCAATGAACTTGGCCCATTTTTAGCAGTGATAAAGACCTTTTTATCCTCTACTTTCTAAAACTTTCTTGGTTTTCTTTAGTGGAATCATTTCCTTGTTAAAAGGTAAGATCCAAGAATCAAGCACCACCATAAATGTCCTTTTCATAGCTGAGTCCCTAGAAATACATCATCAAATGTGATAGCCACTAGCCACGTGTGGCTATTAAAGTTAGAATGAAATAAAATATTTAGTTCATCAGTGATGTTCTCGCCACATTTCAGGTGCTCAATAGCCACATGAGACTGGTGGCTCCCATGCTAGGCAGTGCAGAAAATATTTCCATCAACACAGAAAGCTCTTGAAAGAATAACGTTGCCCAAGAATATAATACAGTGCCTTGCATATCATAGGTACTTGAAAAATACTTGTCAGCTAAAATTATCAAAATTCATTGTAATTTTCAAAATCTTAGGAGAGTATGCAGATGATCTTACTATGCCAAGGGGCTGTCATGCCTGAAGGACTGAGTACAGTCCTGGGACACCATGACATTGCAAGTTTAGAGAGGAGGAAGCACGGAGGACTGAGAAAGAGCAGGTGAAGTAGGAGGAAAAACCCTGAGACCTGGCAGCCAAGTGAGGCAAGAGATCTAGGAGGAAGTTAGCTGCTGGTCAAAAGTTGCTCATAGGTTAAGTAAGATGAGGACTAGAAAGTAACCATTTCTGGCTCTATTTTTCTGATAGTTTCCTGGTAACACAAACCACAAAGTGATATATTTACACTTCTCTTTTTTCATCAAATATGTCAGTACTGATCTCTGTTCTTAGAGGTAAAAGATTTTTCTTATACCCACTTGTTAAAAATCTCTCCTTTATAGGCTATCTTACAGTATTTCGCTCACAATAACCTGCGTAACTCTATTCAGTGTGCTTGTTCTTTGTCTTAGTCTGTTCAGGCTGCTGTAACAATATACCGCAGACTGGGTGGCTTATAAACAACAGACATTTATTTCTCACGGTTCTGGATGCTGGAAAGTCCAAGCCCAGGGAACCAGCATGGCTGAGTTCTGGCAAAGCCCCTCTTCTGGACTGCAGACTGCTGACTCCGTGCATCCTCACATGGAGCTCTCCAGGGTCTCTTTTACAGGGGTCACTACCCTCATGACCCAGGCTCCTTCCAGAGGCCCCACCTCTTCATACCATCACCTTGGTCACTGGGTTTTCAACATATGAATTTGGGGGGACACAAACATTCAGATCATAGCATACTTATATTTCAGTGTTTTTGATTCCTCGACTTTAGATGGTATTTATTTCTTCGAGTCCTCCCTGCCTAGCTTGAGAAAATGAGCCCCATCTCTGCCAGTCTTTTCTCTTCTGATTGTCGACTTCTGCCAGTTCTATTTCCTTTTACATTATTTAGGTTTTTAGCATTTACAGGCTGCTCTGTAAATGTAATTGAGCTTAGCATGCTTTACCTCTGTCCATAGGTGGATTATAAAGATGTAAGAACAGCAAGTAAAATTTATGATGCTGTAATAATTCCCCATTGAACTGAGTATTGTGATTGCTAATTGGTCTGTTGGAATAAAAAGTCTGCTTACTTTGGGAAATCCTAAAAAAATGGAACTTATCTTAAACATTATATTTTAACTTAAAATGTTTAAATACGCTTACTTGTTCGTATTCTAATATAGGGTAGGGACACTTTCTTTGAGAATGTCTACTAATCATTGTAAGAGATTTATAATATTTGAATTCCAACATCTCTTGGAAGCAGACCCTGCTTAGAACAGTAAATTTTAGGTGACTGTAATGCCAGATTCCATAAATGAATAATATTGGCCAATAATTGACTTATTAAATGGCATGAAAAGAAAGTTTGTCTGAAAAACTCCTTTTGATGTATAATTATCACATTCCTAGAGGAGGCATTGTGTTAATAACATTAGAGTTGATTAAAGAAATGTTCATGCATATGTGAACAAAGCTAGTTACTGCTTTTATGCTATAAAACCCCCCATTTCTTGGCATTATTCATTGGCTAAGCAATAACACAAATGACAAATAATACTAAAGCAATAAAAATCCAAATTACCCACAAAATAATGGCATAGTTTATATGTGTATGGCACCTTCCTCTGCATGTGAAATTTCTTCATTAGTTGTCCACCGCACTCCTCTGTGGGAGTTGAATCCCCTCCTCCCCTCGGGGCTCCAGAATTTCAGAATTTCCATCTGAAAACGTAAGAAACTACTTTCACAAATGGTTAAATTGGGTTTTTGCTTTGCTCTACTCAAACGGGTTTCGGGAATAGATTCCAAGTTTGGCAGCTCTGATGTTCTGAGCTGTTTTCAAGTCTTCTTTTCTCAAAATAGCTTATTTTTCATCTCTGAGGTCAAAGTAATGATACTTGATAAGAACTTTCTTTTTAAATCAGTAAATGTTAAGTATTAGGTCAGAAAATAAATTTATGAATCCTTCCAGAGTCTTGTTATTTATGGGTGATGACTTGGTGTAACCAGGAGAGCCCAGGTTTTTTTTTTTGTATGAAAAATACTTGTGTTGCTAATACCTAGAGGTGTAGTTTGTTATCATTTTCTCATATTTGCCTTTAGCCTTTTTTTTTTAAATAGAAGAAATAAAATGTCCCTAGTTCTTTTAAATAAAATTCTACACATGCACACTAAGAACAAAGAACTATTTTGACAACATAGAGTTCTAAGAAAGAGAGGCTCAGATTAAACAAACAGTAAGTGCCCCTACATCTACTGCCAAAGGAACAATAGTGCTTGGGTGATGTTTTCCAGGCAACCCTACAGCATAAATCTTTAATCCCACTGCCTTTCATGTGACATTTATATACAGAAAAAAAAAAACCCCAAAAAACTGTTTATAGAGCAACGAAATCTTTCCTTGTGTTCATTAGGGTTTATCAGGGCCGCCAGTGCTTCGTTTCTTACGATATAACTGGTCACAAGACGTCAGCAAATGTTATCAAGATATTTTGCTTTCGTTCTTTGGAGTCTCACCAGAACCAAATAAGGGACTGATGTACCCATAACAAAACAAGGTAACAAGGTCAATGGCAAGAAGACGGCGAAGCTCGCACAGTCTCTGTTTGCAGATTCCAGGGTCTGAGCACGAGTGAATAGTTCTTTTATCAGACCAGAAGGGGAGACTTTCTCTTTACAGTATCCATGAATTTTGACTTAACTAATCTTCATAGAAAACCTAGGCAGGATAAATTTGAATTCATTTGAACAAAAGAAAGCAGGGACAGATAAATCGGCATGGTATGTTAGAAAATCATCTGCGCAAGTTAGGGAATAGAATATATTTTGGAATCATAAATCTGGAAAAAGGCCATTGAGAATGATTTTCCCATTCATTGACTAAATTTACTGAAAACCAGTTTACAGAAATATGCAGCAAATTGTATAAGGCACTTGATTGCAAATGATGAAATCCCAACTCAAATTAAATTTTGTAAGAAGAATAATTGATTGACACATCTAACTAGAGAGTCAAAGAGATGCACTTGACCTTGGGCCTCTTAGATATACTTCCCTCAGCCTGGCTTTCTTCTCCTTCTCGGGAGGTGGCACGATGGACCCCAGATTTCCAGATGCATGTGGTCTTCAGTGTTCATGGTTATAGAGAAAGAGCAGCTGCTTCTCATGACAAAAGTCCTGGGGACTTGATGATTGGCTCAGTTTGGGACAGGGGCCCATTCCTGGTCTAACCCCTGTACCCAGAGAAATGGGCTCAGTTCTATGGGTGACCCAGCCTGGGTCATGGCCACTTCTTCAACAGGAAGGTGGTATCAGTTTCGCCTGCGCTATGTGGTCTGAGGCTTCTATAGAATGGTGGAGGGGTGACTCCCCAAAGGAAGGGATGCTGGCCAGACTGGAAAGATAGATGCCCAGTACCTGTCATTGATAAGTTTAAGTAGAACATGAGATACATGAGTCTCAACTCCATATTTATTTTTGTTGACTGATTTTTACTTTCTATTGCCTGCCTAAATTAGTGTTTCTAGTCTAGAGATGGTGGATACATGTGTAAGAGTGCAAAAATCAGTGTACATATCTGTGCTTGGATTTGGAAGGCTAAGTGTTAACAAAGGAGTAGGCTGATGACCAGAAGGAGCCATCTCTTTGATAAGATGTTCATAAAAGGATGATATAGACCAAAAATTAATTAAGAAAGTTTATCACTAAGGTTTGCTGCCTTCTCAAGACACTTACATGTGAATTACTGTAAAATGCAGCAGTGATCTGGCCTTTAAGACAATGTCTGTTGGGCAAACCAAAAAATGCACAGTTGGGGTAAGAAACCTAATGTCTGGAGTTTATCTGAAGCTTTTGAATGTAAAAAAGGAAAATCATAAAACAAAACAAAACAAAACCCCAAACACTGTTTTGTGTTTTCATAAGAAGAATGGTTGCCTCCTAAGATTCATATCTCTTTTGCTGACAGTCCCAGCTGGAAGAAGGAAATTTAGCCAGTGAAATTTAACAAGTGAAAACTTTTTTAGTATTCTGGAAACTTGCAAACCTCAAAACAGATCTGTTATTATTTCTCAGTTTTTATTCAATTGGGTCTACTTGAATGTCCTCATACTTCATTTGAGTGAAAACAAAGAACAAAGACTAAAGATTGTCGTGGGAATATTTCTGTTATAATGTATTAAAGAGTCAATACATGTTTCATTTGAGCATGGCACCATCGCAGTCTGTGGGAGGCTATAGAAGAAAGAAGACGTTCTGTCTTTGTTGGCAGGTGTCAGTAGATTTTCGAGTACATTCCCCTTTGCCCCAGAACGGTGGTCCTCAGACTGTAATGTGCACCGTGGTCACTTGGAAGGTTCATTAAAACCCGTGTTGCTTGGCCTCACCCCCAGTTTCTGACTCAGTAGGTCTGTGGTGGGCCCAATAATCTGCACGTCTAGCAAGTTACTGTGTGATGCTGGTGCTGTTCTTCTGGGACCACACTTGGAGAACCACTCCTCTGGATGAATCTCAAAGCTCAGCTCCGGATGAGTCATCATGATCCGTAGTTCCAGCTGAGAGGTGGGTTGAGGCTTCCCTGGGGGCATCATTAACCAGAGTTTCTAGTAGCGATGATGGTTTGAATTAATGGCATAGTGCCAGTTCCAGGAGGAAATCTCTGTGAACACAGGACTCCAGTTCATGTGTGGGGTAAAGTGGCAGAGTCTGCCTCGTTGGGAAGATGGACCACATAATAATTAGGCAGGTTGTTAGGTCTCTCACCAAATACTCTGGATTTTAAAAGCAGAGTTCCAGGACTAGCTAGGAATTTAAGTGCCAATTAGGACAGAAATCTGGTTGAAGAGCCTGGTGCATGTGATGGGGTCACAGGAAAGGCTGAAACTGGAGGCTGCATGGATTCCCAAGAAGCTTATTTTGACTAGGCTTAGACCAAAAGGCCAGTCCTGGTCCCATGCATGAGGGAGGCTGGTGCTGAGCAAATACTGTGCCAAGATATAGGATATAGATCAATCTGTAGCTGAAACCTGCCTGTTCAGTGCCCGCCAGGATCAGAACTAAGGCAGGCAAGGCCTATTTGGCAAACTATTTTGTTTCTCAAACTATTTTTGACCTTGACATACACTGAGAAATACAAATACATTACAAAATGGTATACACACACAAACACACACATACATACATACAACATGCAGGATATTCTAATCTGGTTTGTTTTATTTGTTCTATCATATTTTATTATTTCACGAAAATTAAAAAAAAAAAAACAAAAAACTTGCTATCCAACAATTTTTTTATGACCCACTAATGGGCTGAGACCTGTAGTTCAAAACTGTTCACTTAAAATTTGCAGTCTATACCATCCACAACCTTGATCTACAGCTGGCCCTCCCATTCCCGTGCAGCAGCTGGCACCTCAAAACCAGCTGTAGGACATAAAGTCACTTCCAGTTAAGAAGCCAAGGGTTCCCTGCTTCAATCAACCTATTACTTCCTGGAGGCCCACTTCCTGGGTTAGAATCCTCCCTTACAGGACTCCGTGGCTCCCATGCCTTGCCCAAGTTTTGGACTGGCCTCTTTTGATACCCTGAATAACATTAGGAAAGACTTTCCCCTCCAGGTCTGGCTTTGGGAGTCCCGTCAGCTAGGATAATCCTCCTTCGTCCTCCACTGAAGCTGGCCCTAGACAAAAAGGCAAGTCATGTCTTCTTATCCTGTTTTCCTTTATTCAATAGGTCAACCTAATTCCTCTTGCTGAAAATCAACTTTATCTTTCTTCTCTGCTTAATTTCTCTTCTCAGTTAAATGTCTGGACAACAATTTTAAAAAAGCCCTTATTTATGTTAGAAATAATAGCTACATAAATTAAAATAACTGCTGATAAATTCCAGCTGATAAGCAAACAAAACCATACCAGGGTGAGAAATAAAACCATGGGACTGTTCAATAATGAATCTTTGCTAATATCTGTAGCAACTGTGATGTAGAAAAGATGGATGGTGACCAATCAGCCAGCCAACCAAGCAGACAAAATTCCCATCAACCCAAGTTTTTGAAGAAGTAAGACTTAGTTAAAGCCGTTTACAAACATAACCAGAATAGATGATGTGTTAATAAGGCACATTATAAAAGTCAAGCTTGTGTGTTTCTCACAGTGATGAAACAAAGGGTGAGCTGTCTGAAACAAAGATAGCTATTTCCAGTCATCAAATGAATCTCTGCCCAAATACATTTTCTAATATTTTAATACTTTAAAGAATATTATCACTTATAAATTGGTACAGCCACTGTAGGAAACAGTATGATTCATTAAGAAAATTAAAAATTGAACTGCCATATGATCCAGCAACCCCACTTCTGGGTAAGTAAGCCAAAAGAAATGGAACCATTATGTGGAGAGATCTGCCCCTGCCCCCATGTTCACGGCAGCATTCGTCACAAAAAGCCGAGACATGAAAACAACCTAAGTATCCATTGATGGATGAATGGATAAAGAAAATGTGAGATAAGTATTTATATATATATACACACACACATATAGCTACTATTGAGACATAAAAAGACGGAAATCCTGCCATTTGTGACAACGTGGATGGACCTTGAGGATACTAGGCTAAGGGAAATAAGTCAGTAAGAGAAAGACAAATGCAGTATGACCTCACTTATCTGTGGAATCTTAAAAAGAGCCAAAATCATAAAAATGAAGAGTAGAATGGTAGTTTTCAGGGGCAGGAGCCTGGGGGAAATGGGAGATGTTGGCTACAGGCTACCACCTTCCAGTTATAAGATGAGTAAGTCCTGGGGGTCTGATACTCAGCATGGTGACCGTAGTTAACAGGACTGTGTTACGTACTTGAACGTTACTAACAGGGTAGACATTACATCTTCTCACCACACACACGCATAAAGGTAATCATGTGAGATAATGAGGTCTTGCAAACTGACCTTCTTGTGGTCATCATTTCATAACACATGCCTGTATCCAATCATCATGAACATCTTAAACTTATGCAATATTATATGCCCATTGCACTTCAATAAGACTGGAAAAAAACATTGCCACGGTGGTCAAGAAATGTCTAAAGTATACCCTTCCTTTCTCACTGCCCCTCGATTTTCAGTCCAAGATGGAATTTTCTTGAATAGGATGATTTATGTCTTAAAACAGCTGTTTTTAGGAGATAACTTAAGATCCCAAGGCACAAGAATCACCTTGGGAGGGGCAGATTCCCAGACCCTGTGGGTTCATAAAGGCCACACTTTAAAAACATTGTCAGGAGATAAAATAGTTTATTTCAAGGGGTCGCTGAGCCTCTTTCCCAGATGCACATGTCAAGGACTTGACATCTGATGGAATGATGAGGTTGTTTTTCATGTTTCTTCTGTCACTCAATGACTCATCGATTTCCAGAACTTTCCATGTGATTCTTCTCCATCTCAGACCGGCTGGCTTGGAGCAAGACCTCCAAGTTCCAAAGGCAGCACAGGCCGTGCGGGTATACGAATCAGCAGAGGAGAGAGTGATAGGCGAGGCTGAGAGGCATACCTGGTGTTCTGACTCCCTCCAAAGCGGCATGTGCGTTAGCACCCTCCTCCATGCACAGTCACAGCACCCCCCCCTCCTCCCTCACAAGCATTGTCAACCTCAGGAAGTTCCAGAAAACGTCACAAATCAAAATCCCAGATCACGAATAGAAAGGAAATTTTACCTCGTGAAATCAAAGACAAATACAAAAATAAAATGAAATACTAGGTTATTTCCGGGCAGAAAGGGGTTTTCAACAAAAGCATGAAGTTAAAAAAAAAAAATGCAGTGTGAAACAAACCTAAGGAAGGGAACGTGGTTTTTAAGAACTTGGCCGCTAGTAGTCTGGCTTAGTGTTGGAGACCTGGAATTTGCCATCAGATAGTCATTTTATTCCTGTCTGGCTGAGTTTCTCATCTGTGAAATGACACAAAAGCTGCTTGCTCCTTAGGTGACATCCAGGAATTTCACATGAAATGATTAGGCAAAATCTATGCTTTTCAAGACAAATGTTCTCGTGATCCTCTTGGGCAGATGAGAGAACTTATCTTCAGCTAATTAGTACCTTCAGTCAGACAGAGCAAGAGAGAATCTTAGTTTAGCATGCCCTTAAAAATGACAATAAAAATCAGCACCTTCCTTAAAAAAAAATCAATAAAAAGGACTTTCTAGAAGTCCCAGAGTGCTTATATAAGGACTCAAGTTCTCTGTGGATTAAAATGATTTATTTTCAGACAATTCACCTAGAGACATTTTTTTCTAATTATTAAGGTCTGGGGAGGAAGAATCTTGAGTGACATAGTCAACAGAAGATCTCTTGGAAGGCCCTCTTCGTTCCTCTTTGAGGTCCAGCAAGGGGACAAAGTTAGAAACTAGGAAACATTTGGCTGGCTCCTCATCAGAAAAAGAGATATTTAACCCCATCTAGTATTACATGCGGCTTTGCTCAAAATAAAGCAGCTGCTTGGGAACTGATTTGAGCCCGTTCCTGTTTAAGCAGATCCATTTGTGTGCGTGCATGAGTGTGTGTGTGTGTGTGTGTGTGTGTGTGTGTGTGTGTTCCTCAGCTGAATCTGACTTGTCAGGCTGAGAACATATGTGTGTCCCAATCCAGAAAGAATGCACATTTATTTTCCTCCCATTTAATGTTTGAACATGATCACAGTCACCAGATGGGTCAGAAAAACAACGACAGCATGGTATAAATCTTCAGAGGGTTTATCAATCTGATTGCACTGAGAAGATAAAGTGGATTTTGCTAGAAATCCAATAAACTCTTTCCACCTCAAATGATAATAAGAGTTTGTGCCAATTTTCTCCTTTACTGCGATCTCTGCCCCTTCACTTTTTATTCTTTTTTTCTGTTTCATTCCCTTCATATTATGAGGCCTGTTTTATTCTCTAAAGATGTTAGGTGAGCCCAGGTTGTTCGAGCCTAATTGGTCAACGAAATTGGAGGCCACGTGCTGGCGATGGAAATAGTGCAGGGCTTAAAGATAGATAGACTTCTTTCAACACAGACTCTCTCTCCATCTGACTATGTGGTCCTCCATCCTCAGTTTGCTCATGTAAGAAATGAAGCTAACCTGTCCCGTGGCAGTAAGAGTTAGAGATTATGGGTCTGAAAGACCTAGCGTGATTTCTAGCCCAGGGAAGAGTGCCTTTTAATACCGTGGACGCCCAAGATGAAATTTGTTAGCCAGAAGTTCATTCTCTTTAAGGAGGCACGAATTGTTGCCAAGAGGAAAGAAACATTCTTTGCCAAAAGACCTTTAATATTACCATAGAATTTAACCTGTATTCTCTGATTGTACTGGTTAAAGGACTAACACGTCCAGCTTAGTGATTTTTCTCTAAGCACTGAAATGTTACATGTGCTGTTGTGTACTAGTCAGAAAATTGCTGGTCATGGCTCTACATGCAGTGTCAGGCAAAATGAAACCCTGTACTCTATTTCACTCCAACGTGACGCTTCAGATACCTGAACCTTAAAAAATAAATGGCTAGGTCTACCAGATAGGTTCTGTTGGAACTTATCAAAGTTCCCAGCAAACTTACTCCCCAACAGTAACTAGCAGATGGAGATTTGCAAAACTAACCTACTGAAGACATCTGAAGTTAAAATGCCTTCATTTTGGCCACTGAACTTAACAGCTGCTAAGATGAAAGATTTCAATTAGGTTGCTGTTCTTTATGGGGTTTAGGGACCAGAACACAGGAACAAGTAGGGCTAAGCAAGGTCTTGAAGTGGGCCAGGACGTCGCTGAATGTCTCTAGGTAGGTAATGAGATGATCACTCTGGCAGAGAGCAGATTTAGGGAGGTAAATCTGCTCGCATAGAAGCAGAGAAGCCAGTTAGGAGGCTATTATAGTAGTATAGGTGAGAGATATTAGTGTCCTGTCCTGGGGAATGGCTGTAGAGATGGAAGGAAGTAAATGGATTCAAGATATATCTTGGAAGTAGCCTTTGAACAGAATGTGCTGATGGATTGGCTATTGGGAGCAGAAGTGATGAGGCAAAGAGAGAAATCAAGGATGACTCCTAGGTTTTGAGTTTTTCCAAATAGTGGATGGTGGGTACCATTACAGAGATGGGGAGGTGGGGCATGGATGGCCAGAAATGGTTTGGGGATCAAAACCATAGATAATGTTTTGACTATGTTAGTTTAACCCTAGTGATGGTCATTAGAGTTTGATGTGAATCAACAGTATTATTAGTGAAAGGACAACTTACTGCAAATTCACCCTCATTAAAGATCAAATTGGGAAGTGGGAGCCCTCCTACACTGTTGGTGGGAATGTAAATTGGTGTAGCCACTATGGAAAATAGTATGGAGGTTCCTTAAAAAACTAAAAATAGACCCTACTTTTGGGTGTATATCCAGAGAAAACTCAAATTTGAAAAAAATACATACACCCTAATATTCATAGCAGCACTATTTACAACAGCCAAGACATGGAAGCAACCTAAATGTCCATTGATAGATAAATGGATAAAGAACATACGTTGAATGTATATATAATGGAATACTACTCAGCCATAAAAATGAAATAATGCCATTTGCAGCAACGTGGATGGAGCTACAGATTATCATGCTAAGTGAAGTAAGTCAGACAGAGAAAGACAAATATCATATGCTCTCACTTGTATGTGGAATCAAAAAAGTGATACAAATGAACTTATTTACAAAACAGAAACAGGCTCACATATATAGAAAACAAACTTATGGTTATCAAAAGGGAAGTGAGGGAGGGATAAATTAGGAGTTTGGGATTAGCAGATACACACTACTGTATGTAAAATAGATAAGCAACAAGGACCTGCTATATAGCATAGGAAGCTATATTCAATATCTTGTAATAACCTATGATGGAAAAGAATCTGAAAAAAACATGTGTGTGTGTATATATATATATATATATATATATATTTGTATGTATATATGAAACTGGGTCACTTTGCTGTATACCTGAAACTAGCACAACATTGTAAATCAACTACAGTTCAATTAAAAAAAAAATCAAATTACTGAATCTCAAGTGCAAAGAGAAACCTAACTCTGGGGGCGACATGGTGTAACTGTGAGATGTCGCTTTGACCTGGCTGTTTTCCGTTTTTCCACATCTCTCAGCTTCTCTTTACGGATGCCTCCCTGTGCCCTGCACCTCCTGGCAGCATGCCTAGACCTTGTGAATGTGTCCTCTTTTCTCTTCCCCTGATGCACTATGTCGTCTTAATCTCCACCAGTGCTCTGTGCCTTGCACGGTGCCCGGAACAGAGCTGGTAGTCACAGAAGGCTTTTTAAGTGAATGAGTGGATGAATGCAGGTGTGCTGCGGCCCCTGGATCCCCACTTCTGGTCGATCTCCCTCTGGGCTGTAATTTGGGAGTAGGGGAGTCTGAATGTAAGGCGTGCCCCAGCATCAATCTGCTTCTGATTTGTCCTTTCTCCTGTTCATGGCACAGAGTTTCCATCTTAAACTCTTGTTCTGGTAAATGGCGATTAACCCCCTTGTGCCTGAATTCCTAGCGTGTTAGCCTGGCTGTGCATCCAGGCCCTGGAGGACGGGAGCCCTGGGCTCCCGCCCGCTCCCAGCCTGCCTGCAGTGGTCCATCCTCTTTCTGCTGCCGCGGGTCGAAGCCTGTACTAACAGAGACGTTGGCTATTTTCCCGAGTGTCTAAATAGTGCCTGCTTCCAGGTCCCTGTTTCTAAGCAACTCTGCCCATCAGGAAATTCCGTCATCACTCCTGGACCTGCCCAGTGACACTCTTTGCTGGTGTTTCTATTTGCTGCTTGTCACTATTTGGACCTCCCCTCCACTTAGTCACTTGCCACCACTGAATTCCGCTCCAACCCCCACCCCAATTCAGGCACCACCTCAGGGAACAGAGCTGGTTCAGCTCAGCCAAGCCTACAGTTGTCATCTTCTTCAATCTGGCCAAGTCGTCAGAGACGACTAATGCAAGCAAACAAAACACATGGAGGAGAAACATCCCACTGGTGTGAAAAAAGCAGCAGGTATTGGTCACATGGTTCCAGAAAGATCTACGCATAAGGTATGTTGCTGGAAGTGTGTGTGTATGTGTATGTGAGTGAACTGATACATTTATCTAGAAATATTTCCACTTTTTAGCTGTTCACTCCATTCCTTTTCTAGGAGAAAACTTAAGTTTTGCCATACTGTCACAGGTCAACAAATGTTGATTAAACTCTTTCTGAGGAGCTGAGTATGTGCTAGGAACTAGGGATACCAATTTCCATCTGCTCACTTGTTTAATAACATAACCGAAGCCTGCTGTGTGCCAGATTCTGCTCTGGCTGTGACCCATCCTTGACCATCTTTACCCAAGATGAATTTTGGTGATTTTCTCTCTTCCAGGAACTCATCAAGAGTACAGATAAATCCCTTCATTCACGGCCCCTCCCCACCCAGCATCCAATTCAAATCCAAGCAACACTAAACAATAAAATAAGTGTCAGAAAGTTCATCAAAGTACTTGTTTTTTTCCTATGCTGATAACTTCAATGATATTGTTAAAATAAGCTCCCATGATGAAAATATTTTGATTGTTTTCTTTTGTTGTTATTGCTGCCTCTCTTTTGCCAAGCACATCTTCCTGGTCGGCAAGCCAGCACTGCTCATGGTTAACGCAAGCCACAGACAGGTAAACTGATTTGCATAACTCACTGCCGGATACAGAGACACACCCTACGCCAGGGGTGTATCCAGTGATGGGGAAGTAAACACAGTTCTGGGTGAACATAACACTTCCTACCCTGCCCTCCCTTTTTTGCCTTCACATTCGTATTCGGGGGAAATTATTTCCAGATTCAGAGAAAAATGGAATGTATGCCTGTAAATCATAGCTCTCATCAAAAATAAGGTACATATGGCCGTTGAGGCTTTTGTGGGAGACGAAGGATGAAGTCAGAAATATCAGCCCGTGCCTTTGAAGTTTTGTAGGTCTGGTTCTTGCAACCCTAAGGTGTGAAATGTTTGCACTGTGTCTGAAATGAAGGATTAGGGTAGCTGTTAGCTCCCAAACTTCCTTTGGACGCCGCGTTTGTCTTCCCCGCTGAGTTTTAGCTTCCCCAACTTGTTCAAAGGACAGCATCAAAGCATTGTTTTATCAGTTAGTTTAGGATAATAGGCCAGGGTCGAACTCTAGTCAGTAAAGGGAAACTTTTCAGACTTGGAGTTAAAGTTCAATCTGTTATTCTTGGCAACTGGCCCAAGAGGGAAGGAGAATTCATGAGAGAGACTTGTTGGCTGGACAGTTATATGATCCAACAGTTGCTATGAACAGATCGCAGAATGGAATGATCAAATGAATCTTCACGCACAACTGACAGCATGGACATATTTCCCTTTCTTGCATATCTCTTTCTTCGGATGCTATTCTTGGTGCTCCTTCAACAGAGTAAAACCTCCCTCGTGGTGAGTGAAAGGATAAATGTCTCCATGTGGACTCAGTTCTGCTGTTCATTAGGTTGCAACAATCGGGAATGCATTTCCTCTGGGACTTGCCTTTCTGCTTCATGTTGAAGGTGATTGCTTGGCATGCAGATCAGGTCGGTGATGATACCTTCCTCTCTGATGTCCAAAGACAAGAAAGAATTCGTGTCTGGTGCCACTTGTGAAATGATGGAGCCCAGCGCTCAGCTGAGTCGGGGGCCAGGATGCTCACCTGGACCTAATAAGCTTGACAGCGGTCCTTCCTGCTCTTGTCATCTTGGTGCCAGAAAGAGGGGGGGGGGGTCACAAGAATAGAAAAAGAGGTAGCGAGAGGGAAGAAACTGGGTCATGAGGATCCAAGACTATGTAGTGGATGAGAATCCACGGGCACTCTCTGCTTCTGTTAAGAGGAGGTCATTGCTGGACACTGCCCTGTGCTGCTGGACAACATGGGCCATGCACTCTGCTGCTCTGGAGGAGCCCGGGCAGCCTGAGCTTCTGTGAAAGGTGTGCTGGGGAGTGAAAGCTGACAAGGGTCTAGGCACCAACACCTTGTCTGAATCTGTGGCCTTCCCACGTCCAGTCACCTTGTCTGGGCCCCACTGTCCTCTCTCTGCTTTGTGTGTCACTCTGCCAAGCCCAGAGAAACTTCCTCGTGTCTGGCAGAAGTATTGCTCCCCCCTCGTCTCATCACCATCCCCTCAACAAACACATACATATTCTTCCTAATCATTTCAATCATCATTTCAGAAGTATTATCTCACCAATGTCACTTTCCTCTCTTATCGCATAGGACTTATGGGGGAAGAATAAGAATGCAAGGGTACTGAATCACTCTGCTGTACACCAGAAATTTACACAACCTTGTAAACAGACTATACTTCAATAAAAATTGTATTTTTTGTAACATGTAACAAGTTAAAAAATATGCAAAGACCACCATATTTCAATAAATGAAAATTAAAAAAAGAAAGCATCAGTGCCAATGCAAATATGTCCAGAGATGATAAACCATTTAGAGATAAGATCTTCTTTAAAAACATAGATTGAAAGGTGACAAATATGGTTGAAATCTAATTGCTCAAACACATAATGGTAAGAGTAACTACACTCATAAAGTAATTTTAGGCACTGTTTTGAGGATTAATTCATTTAATCGTACAAGAACTCTGTGAACTTGGTACAATACTTATCTCCATCTTTAACAGATGAGGAAACTGAGGCACAGAGACGTTAAACATTTAGTCACACAGCTGGTAAGTCCCAGCCCTGGAAGATAGGAAAACCAGGTGGATTTAGACTCAGAGGCCTCTGCTGCTGGGCAAGTCATTTAATTTGATTCTCAGTGTCCTCACTAGAAGACAGAGACAGTGTGTCTGCCACCCAAAGCCTTGTGTTCAAAGGCGACTTTGGTGGGAAGTCATGTGGCTCTGGACCTGGCACAGAATGGGCATGCGATGCTGTGTCCTTCTTGCCTCCCACTTCCACACAAGCCCTCATCTGTCTGACTCAGGTGTGTCGCTGCTGCGTGGGGGAGACAATATGATTAGTGCTTGCTCTTAGGTGACTCCATTTATTTAAAAAATATTAATTGAGTGTTGTGGCTTGTACAATAATCGTCCGCAAGGGATCTGATGATGTAACCCTCAGAACCCATGAATTTATCAGCATCACGTGGCAAAAGGGACAGTAGATCCCAACCAGCTGACGTTAAAGTAGGGAGATTGTTGTGGATTATCCTGGTGGCCAAATATATCCCATGGACCCTTAAAGGTGGAAGAGGGAGGCAGAGGAGTAATGGGAGAGATTCAAAACATGAGAGGGACTTGACCCATGGTTACTGGCTTTGAAGATAAAGGAGGTTCTGATCCTGGGAATGCAGATGGCTTCCAGAAGCCGGGGAGGGCCCTCATCTTACAGCCAGCAAACAAACCGGGGCTCAGTCTCATAGTCACAAGGCACCGAATTTGGCCAACAACCTGAGTGAACTTGGAAGTGGCTTCCTCCCCACAGCATTCCAAGAGGAATGCTGTCGGCACCTTGACTTCAGCTTGTGAGACTCTAAGCCAAGGGTTGCAGCTGAGCCGTGATGGTCCTGGACCCTGGACCCTGGACCCACAGAACTCTGAGATAAGTGTTGTTTTCAGCTGCTAAGTTTTTAGGAATATGTTACCATGGCAAAGGAAGCTAATTCAAAGGTTCACATTATCCCAGGAACTCTGCTGGGTCTGGGAATATAACTGTCAGTTGCAGGGATTGCTGACGGGGAATCAGGCAGACCCAGGTCCAGAGATCAGCAGAGGCCATTTCTTTTTCCATCCTGTTTACCAGTTGTCCCTGAAGCATATTGCTTGCTGGTGTGAGCCTCAGTCTCCACAGCTGTCAGACAGGCATAATTGCACAGGGCTTTTCCCTGGAACTGAGGTATAAACACTGTGAACTGTTTTCCATATGGTCCTTGGGTGACCTGTGAAAACTCAGCTGCCTTCTGACGCTGAAATGTCTGTCTTCCCCCCCCAAGATGTGGCTGTGGCCCTGCGCTCACAGATGGGGTTTGGAAAGACGCTGCCTCCAGCTCAGGGGGAACACTTATTTGATGGAATAATTAAATCAGTCGCCCAAATTAGTTTTTCAAAAAGATCTCCATGTGAGTCTTTTCTTACTGGAACCCTTTCGGTAATTCTTTAGACAATGGTAATTATTGGATGAAGGAAAGAAAGAACATGGGAAAGGCAACAAAAAGGTTCTCACTGTACTGATCTCAGACAAATTTGAGATCATCAAACAATTGGTTGCAACAAACCAAGGTCACATACAAACACACGCAATTATCTAAAAATACAAAATACTGCCCTCAGCAAACAACCGTTAAGAACCGAACAAATATTTAGATTTGCCAGCATCTGTTGAAAAGCTGTGTGAAAGGTCTCCAATAAACTGAACAATGCTTAAGAAACACATGGGCTAAATAACCTGAAAAGAAATTATCCTCATTGACTAAAGACTTACATAAAGCCCCACTTACAGGAATATAATCCTATGTGAGGAAGTTACCTCCTGGCATAAACTGTTACTCACTATCTCATCTGATTTGTTACACAGTTTTTTTTAGGTTACCTAATGCTGTTTGGCATTGTCTATTTTAAGTGTTTTGTTCATTGTCTCTTTTCCTTTCTAGAATGTGAGCACCATGAGGGAAGGACCTTGTCTGTCAGCTGAGATGCCATTCACACTCCTTCAGGCACCTACCCTAATTTTCTTTTGGGAAACACCCAACCTGTCCTTACCCACGTATTTCAAGGAGCGGAAGCCACCCTGGACTCCAGTCTTGAAGCCTGTGTACACAGCCCACGCCCATCAGGACATTCCATCCCGCCGGCCAGAAAGATTGGTTTGTTATGGGCACAAACAGTCATGCCTGTCAGGATGAATGGGGTCCAATCCTGGGACTTTTCTTTGAGCTTTTCTGCTGGGTCTTAAGCCTGAGAGGATGTGGGGGCCGGAGATGCTGTTGCTATCCTACCTACCTCTGCATTGAGCTTCTCAGAATGGACGAAAGGCTGAGCCCAGAAATAGAAAAAAGGGGGGCTCTGATGGTATAATGTGGGCCCCAAATCCTGTCATGTCCAATTCAGTGCAACTATGGAATTTTTACTTACATGGGCCCGTAAATATCTTTCTCAAAGCAAAGAGCCTCCAACTGAATGAATGAATGAATGAATCAATCAATTACTCAATTAATTAATTGAAATACAGTTGATTTATTAATTTAAATGTATCAAGTGGCCAGAGTCCTGATGTCTGGTTAAGCTCATGTTGTTTGGACTTTTGGAACATAGTAGGACATGGGGGATTTGGGACCCATAAGAGTACCTGTTTTCACAGTAGTTCTGACTACAAGGAGCTTGGTTTTCTTAGGCCTCTGGACAAAAAGCAGACGAAGTTGGTGGCTATTCCTCACCCGACCCCCATTAGTCTTCGTAAGCCATATTGAAGCCAGGATTTGGTTTTAAGTAAGACATCACTTACAGGTGGAATCTAATAAAAAAAATACAACAAAATAGTGAATATAACAGAAAAGAAACGGACTCACAGATGTAGAGAAGGAACCAGTGGTTACCAGCAGGGAGAGGGAAGGGGAGGGGCAGGATGGAGGTGGAGGATTAAGAGGTACAAACCCTCAGGTATAAAATAAGCTGCAAGGACGTATTGTGCAACTTGGGAACGTAGCCAATATTTTGTAATAACTATAAATGGAGTATAACCTTTAAAAATTGTGAATCACTATATTGCGTATATGTAACATATAATATTGTACAGCAACTGTACTTCGCTTTAAAAATTACAATTGTAAAATAAATACATAAAGTAAAAAAACTTTAAAAAGAAGTAAGTAATAGGACATAAGTGGATATTAACACTTATCTGGAGAAGTCAGAAAAGGCTTCCAGGAGAAATGATGCTTGACTTGAATTCTGAAGAGTGAATCAGAGTTTCTGGGCAGAGGAATGGGAAAGAATCTTTCAGATGGGATGAGAAGCCGAAAGGATGACTTGGAGGAGTGAAGTAACGGGATGTCCTCAAGGGAGCTGATAACCTAATGTTGACAAGTGCTTAATCTGCTGGTCTAGACGGCAACTCTGTGTAAAATTAGGAGGACTCGTAACAGTGATCTCACATTTTTCCTTCTTTTTTATTATTTTACAGGGGAAAAGACTCTGTAGTCGAGGCATTTTACCTACTTACACTCTACAGAGCCAAACATTTTCTCACGTATTAATGAGACAAAAGGAACTGCTTTTGTTGAAAGGCGACGTCTGATCCTCATTTACTATCCTAGCTAAATGATTAATTCCTTCCAGAAACAAAAACAAAGACAAAGTCATATTATAAACATTAATTCCTTGAGAAATCCATCCATGGACCACCTAGGAGGCTCTTGGGGACCACCAGTCAGGATCGGTCTGGGCAAGATTACGATGTGGTTGGAGTTTATCTTGGTGCTCCCAGCCTGCCATCTCTGTGTCTTCAGTCTGGTGTCTCAGGAGCACCAGACTCTCATCTCTATGAAATTCTGTTTCCCAGAAAGGATTGGACACACGTGTTCTTGCTTAGAAGTATGACCCCAGAGAGACCGGCATTGCCACTCTCCAAGAGGGGTTGATTAACCGCCATGTCTATTTTACTTCTTAGAAGACAAGGACCGAAGCTAAAGGTATAATTTTGTGATGGTTATTTTTTTTTTAAAATAAGCAATTCAGTATGAAAGAATTTAGATTTTTGGGGAGGGAAGAGACCAAGGTGCATTCTCAATACCCTTATAATCACATCTTGTTAGGAGAGTGCCTATGCCTCTCAGAGTCAACCCATTCAGGGAGTTATCGAAAGAAATCTGCTATGTTCGAGCACAAGGCTAGGTGCTGTGGAGAATATAATGGTTAGAAACAGTCCCTGCCCTCCAGGGGTTCACAGTCTAGTAAAAGAGCTAAGAATTGACAATGGATAACAATCAAGTAAGGCAGAATAGATCATAGATAAAAGCAGATAGAAAGTATTAAATGGAATCTCCCTCCACCCACCAAAGAAAGAAATGATTATTTCTAAATGGGAAAAGTCATGAAAGTGAAGTAGGGGTCAGGGTTGGAGGAAGCAGAAGGGCAAGAGGAAATGTGTGCTTTGTATTTTTGACTTTATATATGAAGCAATAGGAAACGGAAGCTCATGAAATCAAATAACTTCCCAAGGTAACAGTTAGTAACTGGCGTGGCTGGAGCTTCAGGTGAGTGAAGGCGTGTAGTGGGAGGTGGTGTGCTAAGGAGTTTAGTTTAATATTCCGGAAATAAGGGAAGCCATTGAAGGTCTCTTATTGGTTTATGGGGTGGAGTGAGTGGGTGGATGAAATATGATTTGCATATTTAAGGTGGTCTCTCTGATGTCATGAAGGGTGGATTTAGAAAGGAAAGAGATTGCAGGCAAGGAGATATATTACGATGATTTATCCATCCATTTATCTACCTGTTCAACAAAAATTTAATCAGTATCTACTATGTGCTAGGCATTACAAAAATCTATTGCAATAACCCAGGCAAAAGAGTGTGAGATATCGAGAGTGAGTGGGGAAGGTGGCCACAGGGCTTTACAGGAGGGGATAGGGTCATCCTTCCGATATCTTCCCTTCAGTACTTTCCTCAAATGCAGGGCATGGCCCTTCCGCAGCTGTCCAAGTTGGCTCTCTGCATGTTGCAACTGGTGGGCTGTGAGAAGACAGGATGTGGGGGATGGTAAGGCTGTGCCTTTGGTCTCTGGCTGCCAGCACAGCATGGAAGTGGAGATTCTGAATTCAGAGCTTCTTCTCTGAGGAGGCAGAGGTCTACAAACCTCTCCGTCTCATTTCTACCCATTCTTTGATAAGACCCTATAATTTTCTCTGAATGTCTTGTTCTCAGACTCTCTCTCTCTCTCTGCAGAATTATAGGGACCTGAGATTTGAACTGGGGACCAGAGAATTAGGTTCAGTGCTTCTCTGCAAATGATAGAGAATAAATAGCCAAATAAAAAAATCAGCCACAAAACTTCCAAGTCACAGATACAAATGATATCAGGCTCTGGCAGCCTTCTGGAATG
Organism: Camelus bactrianus; assembly: GCF_048773025.1. NCBI lineage: Eukaryota > Metazoa > Chordata > Mammalia > Artiodactyla > Camelidae > Camelus > Camelus bactrianus. Next base: position 94,590,201 of record NC_133543.1, on the reverse strand, counting down.
TTCTTTCACCAATGGTGCTAACCTGGCCATGTGGACAAAGAATCAGGATGGTGATGATCAGAGGGTGGATTCCAGCTGCAGGGGTTGCATGCTTCTCGAGGGAAAGTGGAGGCGATTAGTGGGCAGGGTGAGGGGACATTGTGTGGACAGAAGGGATAAAATGGCAGGATGAAGAAACCGTCCAAAGAACTTGAGGGCTACTGAAGTATTACTGGTTTGCATTTACTTCTTTCAAATTGTTGCTTTTCAAATTTTCTTGCTTTTCCTTTACTGTCAAACCCCATTTTTCTACCATTTCTTTAAAATGAAAAGCACAAAGTCATCTCCTCTTTGTAGAATTCTTGAGTTTTCTTTAAGCAGATGAATTTCTTGCTTAAAGTATAAAATGATCTGTCATGTTCTTTCGTTTCTGGTGGACCTACCTTAACTTTTGAGCCATGTCTAGTGAACTTAAAGAGGAGGTTTTTCTGGGATCAGTTTAACAAAATAGAGGAAGTGTTGTCCCCCATATAATGTTTCATTCTGTGGCGCCATTAAAGAGAATAATTTCTATTACCATGCTCTAAAATTCGGTCCCCAGTGTCAGTTGGGAGACAACATCCCAAGTGGATGAGATTCTCTGTGCTTATAATCAGAGACCCATTAAGTCTGCCCTTCCACGGCCAGAACACATGTGATTGGAACCGAGAGTGGATCCTCTTCCCAATAACCCAATCACACTTTTATACTTTCCATTTGGTTTGGAGAGCTTGGTTCCCGAGAAACAAAAGCTTCAATAGTGGCAACGGTGGTTTCATTGAATAGGAAGGTGAGACCACCACTTGGCCTTTTAGAATCTTTATGCCCATAAGCCTACTGGCTTTGGGGGATTGATTCTGATTACCAAGGGAAACTGGGTTGCAACTCACAGTGCAGGCAAGAAGTGTGTCTGGAACCCAGGAGGCTCCCTGAGGTGCCTCTTAGTCCTTCCACAGCCAGTAGTAAGAGTGAATGGGAAGTGAGAGCCACCATGAAGCGACTGGACCACTGAGGATTCAGACCCTTCAAGAAGAAGGTCTAAATGACCCCACCATGGAATAATCCCAGCCAGTGGAGGCTCTAATGAGGACAAAAGAAACGTGGCCTGAGTAGTAGTGGAAGAAGAAAGTTACAAATACCCGCTATGACCACACGATCAGTGACGGTCATAGAACATATGGGTGTTTTCTTCTTCACTTGCTCTATTTGTATTACCTCTTTTCATCTTCTTTCTCTCCTTTACCTCTGATTGCTTTAGACAAGGTTTGTTGGAGGTTAACTTTACAGATTAGTGTTCAGGTAAAAGTATATCCGGAGAAGACCCTGACTGAAATTGAGGGGTAATCGATACAGCCCAGAGAGGGCTGCAGAACCCTCAGGACATTCTGTCTCCTTGCTTAGGGAAGAGGACGGGTGTCTTTGTTTGCAGGAAGACAGCTGCACCTTGGAAGGCTGCAGCATAAGAGCTGCCTTTATTGTTGCAAGGAAGTTCAAATACTGTAGAGGGCATTCATGGAGATCTAAAGGTGTGGATGGTGCCAGACTTTAGCCATTGTCTCTTAGCCTTCAACCCACACTTCTATAGTCTGTTGGGTGGTGCTGGCACCAGGACTGTGCAAACCTCATTTCTGTTTGGCCAGCTGGCTACCAGTTATGCTCTGCTAACAGGGGACACAAGAGAGAGGCTTCAAGGCTGGGGAGAAAGAAGAGAAGGCTTCTTTCTGGATGCTTCTAGTTCCGGTGAGGGCAACCCTAGCACTGCTTCTTAATTTCAAAAGTGAGATGACTTTTCCTGTAGCAGCAGGTGAGCCCAGTTTGCAGCTTTCCCAACAACTGCAGAACCATCCGCATTTACCCTTCAGGGACAAGAGTATCTGATAGACAGTGACTTTTCCTCAGAGGTCTGGGCCCCTTCTATAGGGCTCCTTGCCAAGACGGTAGAAGTTTAATAATTTTATTTCAGAATTTCAACCTTTGTTCTCCCAGCTCTAAGGGGGATGGCTGCTTCGTGCCATTGCTACCTCTGTGACACTTTATTGTTCTCTTTCTGGCTTTTCAGTTACGTAGGTAGATGAAGAGTATCTAGGAGAGAAGGTTCATTTCAAAATATGAGTAGGGAAGGGAACTGGGATCCAAAGATAAATCTTTTGGTCCCGTCGGTTTCCATAGCTGCAAAGGAGCCAGCTACCTGTAAGGTTACCAATGAGCATCTTTTAGCGAGACAGATATGGCTGATATCTGTTTTTGGTCAATGTTATTGTTTACCTACTTCATTTTGATACTCAACTCTCTCTCTGCTCAAGTAACCTGGTGCTGACCCTCTCCTGATCAGACCCCGATGGATACAGTGGTTAACAAGACTCCTCTTGGGACAGACAGATCAGTTTTAGACAGAGCAACCCCCAATTCTAGTCCCGTCACCTGTGATTTAGTAACTCTGAGTGCACGGATGAATGACATGGTATTTTTGTAAGTTAGAGTCCTCTGGAATCAGTGAGGAGGGTGGCGCCTGCTCTGACCTGTTCGTAAGGCTGGGGTGGGAACTGAATACAATCCTATATCGGGCCTCTTTGGTCAATTGTAAGGAGCTGTACACGTTCCAGAGATTATGTTCACAAAAGCTAAAGACAGTCTAAAACAAAGGTATCGACTGCCTCTGTCCCATTAAGAGATGCTTACTGGTAACTTTTCAGGTAGCTGGCTTCTTTGCAGCTGATGGAAACTGAGAGCACCAAGAGGTCCATCGACGAGTCTCAGTGCTTTTTTTAGACAGAAAATCTCTACTCATATTTCCAAATGGACCTCATCTCTTCCCAATTGCTACTTCTAAATGTTCCCCATGTTCTATTTTGGTCTTGCCCAGTTATGAGAAAAATGTCAACATTATTATTGGTGCTATTTTGCTTTTCTATTTTAAATTAAATTTGGTCCTCTTACACTATAAAGCATGCTGGATTTTCTTGCTCTATAGCCTGGATGCTAAATTCATTTCTGCTTCTTGCTAACTATAAGCCAGTTATTTTACCCTTCCTGGTCTCAGTTCCCTCGTCTACTAATTGGAAAAGTGTCTTGTATTATCTGTCACATGGGGCTTTTCTATCTTATATAAAAGTGCTCTGTAAATTCAAAAGTGTTGGAAGATATGTTACTGTTATTTTTGGTAGTGTTCATAGTAGTAGGGATTTAGGATTGTTTGAAAAGGATCCTGTAAGCAGTGTCAGGAAATATCACTATATAATTTAGCATTAAAAATTTGCTGTTTCAAACCCTTTCCATTGATGCACATTAAATCTATGCTGGTAAAATACATGGTATTGAATTTCAACAAAGCACTAGCTTCTATGACAAGATTGGTCACTTCAGTATATTTCCCGGCAGTTTTGATCGCGTGAATTTGTCCTAATACTGCAACCGTTTGCTCGTGTCTGAAAGAGTGATTACATATGAGAAACACTCACACATCCAGAAAGGAAAGACTGATAAATGAATACTCAGAGACTCTAGAACCAGGAACAACTGATTCCAAGGTTTTAATTAGCAGAGACGTATGCACTAAAAGCGACACGCACGATAAAGCAGTTGAACAGTAGTGAGGAAGCTACGACAGACCAAATTAATTCCCTGATGGCCTCCAAAATAAATGTTCACCAACCCAGGCTTATTTGCCATACGTTTTCCTTTTGGCTACTGTTTCAAGCTGCTTGTGGACACAAGAGGGGAAGGGAGGCTGGAGTTAATCGTTTGCAGAATTCGTGCTACCAAGCAGCAAAGGCTCATTACGTGCTTATTAATTCACACGAAATCAGTTGTCTGACTTGCTTGTGCCGGCTGTCTGTATTGATCGGAGTTATTGTATAGTTGCTGAACTGTTGAAAGGATATTGGTCACTTACGAAGCAATGAAGACATGGGCTGCCCGTGTGTATGTGTGGCTTTCATGTGCACTGCAAACCTCATCTGCTTTAAGAAGACAATCGAACCAATTCCTGCCAAAAATCACCCTCATGACATGCCTAACGGTTACTGAGTCATATACCAGGCTGTGTCGTGATCGAAAGGGCATATATTCATACTTAGAATCAAATCACCACTCCCTTAGGGTGAATGATTGGATGTCTATCCCCTGTGAAACTGGGAAGGTCATAAGGTGAAGTACTTTTAGCTTTTTATTGGACTTTCCCCTGGGTAGATTGGAAATAGTTTGCAGACCTCCCTACACCTCTCCCAAATCATTCTCTACCTTAAAAAAATGTTTCTTCAAGGCTGCTATTTCCTTGGGGGCTGGGGGTGGTTACTGTCCCTCCGAACTGCAGTTAGACTTCTTACAATCATTACAATGCCAGTGACTCACAAAACGTTCCCTTGTGTTGTAAGCGTAAAACTGTTCAAATACGATGGCTTTTTAGATCTTTTACTTCCAGGCCATATGTGGTTTTCTAGTGAGCTAGCTCCCTTTCTGGTGGCCTTGGTTTAGCGTAGGGGTACGTTTTGTTGCATAGCATGTGACGTAGGAACGGAAGACATTTGATGTGCCTGCCATTGCATCTCAGAGGGTTGAATGGACTCCCGGATGAAGGCACGGTTGTCTTCAGACGTGGGGTGGGGTTGGGGTTGGCGGGGGAGATCAGTGCTGACTTGTGGCTGGCCCACTGGGCCATTGCTGGAACTGGGCTGGCCCGAAGTAGCAGCCTAGGAAGGGTCCTTGATGCAATGACATAGCTCAGTGGACCTCATTTTTTTTTTTTTTTTTTTTTTAATCTGCTGTAAAGGAGAAAGGGAAGTCTTGAATACTGGTTAGGCAGCATCATTCCTAATTGTGGGAGCAGTAACATCAGGGAGCAGTAACACCTTTACCAGGGCTCAGTGATCTTGCAGGTTCTCTCACATTTATCTTTCGTCCTGGAAGGCATTTCGGCTCCAGTCTCTAGTAAGCACCTTCACCCCGTTTTATCAAAGAGCAATGCAAGGCCCAGAGAGATGAACTGACTTAGATCTCATGGCAGAGCCTGGTATTTTGGTCTTAAGTCTGTTGCCTATAGACTTTTCCACCAGTAGTGTGATGATAAAACAAGGTGGCTATCTCTGCCCTTGGAGATGTCTGAAATCCGCATTCTCCATTCCCTGTAGATGTTAACGAGTCATGTCAAATTTAAAATGACTTTCACGTATAACTGAAAAATTGTGCTCTACACTGGAATTCGACACAACATTGTAAAATGATTATAAATCAATAAAAAATGTTAAAAAAATTTAAAATGACTGCAAATATTTTTCCGGAAGAACTTTTTATGGGAGAAGGAGGTAATGTGTTATTTATCACTGCATAACAAATTACCCTAATTCTTAATAACTTAAAACAGAACACATGTATTATCTCACAGTTTGTGTGGGTTGGGAATCCAGGACTAACTTAGCTGGACTCTTTGCTTTGAGTTATCTCACCATCAAGGTGTTGGCCAGGACTGTGGTCTCAGCCAAAGTCTGGACTGGGGAAGGATCCGCTGCTAAGCTGACTCACATGGTTGTTGGCAGGATTCAGTACTTGGCTGTTAGACTGAGGCCATCAGTCCTCACAGGCTGTTGGCTGGAAGTAGCCCTCGGTTCCTTGCCACATGGACTCTTCTACATGACAGCTTGTGTCATGAAAGCCAGAAAGCTAAGCAGGCAAGAGAAAAAGAGAAAGCTAGCAAAACACAAGCAATGGTGCTTTCTTATCTAATCTCAGATGGGACCTCCCATCACTTTTGCCATATTCCATATTCATGTTGATTAGAAGCAAGTCCATGGGTCCAACTCATTCTCAAGGGGAGGGGGTTACACAAAGGTATGAATACCAGGAAGAAAGAAATACTGGGACACATTTTAGAAGATGGTTCCCCACGGAGGTGTTGTCCTATTTGTTCCATGTTTAGCACATATAAAACCTCATTTATTTTGGCTTGCTAGAGTTCATCACAATGTGCTGAAATAGCTTTAGTTCATGTCATCACCACTGAAATATAGATGGAAACAAGAGCGGATCACCCTGTCTACCTCCTTCACTCTCCTCAACTCCTATCCACCCTCAACTCTGAGGCACACAGAGGGAGACTGTGCCCATAGGAAGGGCCTTGGGGTCTTCAGTGTTCCTCTAGACCAGGCGCCTAGAGAGGAACCCATGCAGTGGCTACACGGGGCTTTGGGATGGAAGGACTTGGGTTTGTATCCTTGTTCCATTTCTCAGTAGCTGTGGATCTTGAACAGAATTACCCTGAAACTGTTTCCTTATCTGTAAAATGGGGCCCATAATCCCTGCCTACCAGGTTGTTGGGAACATTCAGCAAGATAATGTGTACAAAGGGAACCTTCTCCGATTCTGGCCATAGACAAAGGATCACAGCAGATGGACACTCCTTTCCCTCTCCACATCCCCCCCCCCCAAATAATAGAGGATTCCGCAGGAATGGTCAGGGCAAGATTTGGTTCCACAGTAGGGCTCTTTGATCTTGAGAGTTATCATACGACTTAATTTTGGGGGTCATTTAGTCTACTTGATTTTCATATTTGAGTAAATTAGAGTCAAGAGCAGTACCAAACCCAGAGGATTTTTGTGATGTTTAAGAAAGTTAATGTGTGTCAGGCTATTTAGCACAGTGTCTGCCAAGTGGTATACACTCAGTAAATGTCAGCTATTACTATAACAGTGTCTCTACATAGACTATCTCAAAAAAATTACTTCAACTCTTTGTGCCTTCATTTCCTCATCTGGAATATGGGGAAAGAACAGGAGGGTTGTCATTAAAGTTAATGTCATAAAATGTTTTAAATAGTGCCTGGCACATGGTAGGGGCTCAAAGAATGTAAACAAATGTTAACTTTATTTTTTATTAGTATTTGATCAGTGTTTGCTTCTGCTATGGAGGACTTGTACCTAGTATAAATATATTTAATATAAGTTTTTTTATATTATGTGATATACATAATATATATTACACATGCTGTATTACTTAGATCCTATATATTCAATTATTATTATATATTATATATATGTAATACATACATACAAACAAGAGCATGATTTATCCTCTGCACCCACATAAAGAGGAAGAACCAAGTGTGAGAAGCGAATATTAAAAGAAACAAACAAACCATTTTTCTTTTTTTTGGCCACTATCCAGGAGTATAAATCACATGTGTGATAAGCCCAAGGTCCCCAAAGATCATGTGTGAGACACACATTATAGTATCTCATTCGAATTGCTCTTTTTTTCCCGTAGGGTAATATTTTTGGTTCCGGATACTCATTCTCTTTGCTGGTTAGCAGCTCGGTCACCAAAATGAGTGGATACACATTGTCTTTGATGTCAATTTTTTTTAAATAGTATTTTTTTTTAAATCGAGTTATTGTCAGTTTACAATGTCGTGTCAATTTCTGGTGTGCAGCCCAATTTTTCAGTCATACGTGAATATACATACATTCATTTGATGTCAGTTTGACTTGCCTTCCTCTTGAATAGTTACTGCAAAAATTTAGTCCTGCTTCCAATGTATCAAATTCAACCATTATCTTCAGAGAAGCAGGCTGGTTTTCTTTCCTCGGAAGATGTTCGTGTATAACAAGGACAATGTGAAAATTAGAGGTTTTAAGCACCCAACAAAGGCTATTCAGAGCGATGCTTGGTGAGAGAGAGGGAATGAGAGCAAGATTGTGTTCATGAAAGGGAGAGACAGACAGAAAGGGAGGAGAAAGAAAAATCCCTTTGTAAGTAGCCACTGAAACACAACTTCAAATACCCTGTGTTTCTGGGAAGAAAGCCTCTGTGTTAAAAAAGGAGCATCTCTCCAGTAAGTTCTAAATTAAGTTAATAAAAACAAATCGAAGCAGAGGGCCAAGTCTGCTTTCTGGAGGCCACTGGGAGAGGCGGACTCTGGCAACTGTTTCCGTGAGAAAAATTGGTCGATTGTGGGAACCTAATGATTTCTCTAGAATGATTTCTGCCTCAGATACATGGTGAATCAGGGTGCCCTGTCACTCTTTCCTTCTTGTCCTCTCTCTCTTTAATCTTCCTTAAGAAATTTTCCCATATCATCTCAAAGTAAAACAAACACAGTGCCCCAGTCTGCTTGCCTTTGGGGGCCCAAAAGCCAGTGAGTGGATTTGTCAAGGGGCGTTCGGCACTGGAGTTAGAGCAGAACTGTGGCTGCTCAGGTGTCTGTAATAGAGATAAAAGTGGTTGTCCAGGAAAAAAAAAGGATCTGTTTTTCTTTGACTGCACCTCAGGAAAGGTCAAATAGGATTAAATTTTTTTAAGCTGACCAGAACAAAGATAGATGACTTGATTTTCAGTGCAAATTCGGTTACGTCAAACCAAGTAGCCCCAGAAATATGATCGATTAACCTCTGGAGAGTCAGTGACATATTTCATTCCACTCCCTTTGGTGTCACTGCGGTGCCCTGTGCTGTCTTTCAGGATGATGGATTTACAGGGATTCCCAAATGTCTGTTAATGCCCTTCACCCACTTTGCTGAGATCAGTCATCTGAACAAATGGTGTGAGGATTTTGTATGAAGATGCTATAAAAAGAGTCATTGGTTTCTCTTGTTCGTAGCAGTTATCATGTATATGGGTTGAGGGGAGACTAGAATTCAAGAACTGATGTCATCAAGAATGAGAGCCATGTTTGAGTCGGAATTATCCAGAGCGTTCAAACAAAGATGTCTACTTTGAAGAGAGTCTTTATGTCCCTAAATATTTTCTAGAAGTACATTTTTTCTACAGGTTTCCTTACATTTGTTTCATTTTATGTATTTCTACATGCTATGCAAGTTATAAAAATCCCGTTTTCTGTACCTAGTCACAGGAGGTGGGTAAGAAGGGATATGTGAGCATAAGGACAAAATGGAGAGTGTTTGGAGAGATGAACAATCACCACAGAAAGCACTGGTCATTTTCAGTGTTCTGACCTAAAGCTGGCGAGGGGGCAGGAAGAACTGTGCCAGCTGCGATAACCTGCTCGAAAATCGAACCCAAGACATGGACTGAGAACTGCATTCTTCATTTCCAATGGAAATAACAAGTGAGATGTGTGGGATACATATGTATACCTTTAACAATCTTCTGTTGAGCGATGGCTGTACATTATGAATTGTGATCATTTGGGGCAGAACACAGTACAAGGGGTGAGGACAGATGATGACAGAAACTGTCACACAATGTGATAAACCTAAAAGCTGGATGAGAACTGTGAGCCATAGACTACAGAGAAGACAGACGAGTCTGGGTTGATCTACTGAGGAGGAGGAAGGGAGGAGAATTGAGAAGATCTCACTAAGGAAGTGAAAGCAAGGAGCCTTGAAGAAGGAATGAGTAGGCTTCTTAAGAAAAAGGATAAAAAATGAAGGAGAGGTAAGAGGAGGAGGGGAGGTTGTGAGTGATAAGTTCATTCTTTCAACAAATGTGACTTTGGTGCCTGCCGTATGCCAGGCAATGTTCTGGCATATTCTGGCTGGTACAGCTCTCTGGGAGTGTTCCTCAAGAAACCTCGTGGGGAGATAATGAATGAGATAAATAATGCCAAGGAGAAAAAATAAAGCAGGGAGGGGAATTTGACATTTGAAGGGTGGGGTGGGATTTTTAGGAGGGTGGCCAAGAATGTTTTCACTGGGAACCAAAATTCTGAGTGGCAACCTGAAGGGAATAAAGGAGCAAACCTGTGGCTCCTGGGGAAAGAACATTGTAGGTGAGAACAGATCTGGGGGAGCTCAGGCTGTGAGCTGGGGGAGTCGGGGGTGGGAACGAGGGCAGAGCTTTGCAGGAAGGAGCTTTGAAATTGAGGGCAGGACCTTGGTCTTTGCTCTGAGTGAAGGAGGAAGATGCTGGAAAGTTTTGAGCAGAGGAGTGATCTGATCTGACACGATTTTATAGGCTCTCCCCAGCTGCTCTGCAGAGAACTTCCATTTTTGTGCCAGTTCACAGTTGTAAAGTGCTTTGACACACCACGTCACACAACTCATTCCCCTGCTGAAGGAACTAGAGCTCAGGGAAGTTAAAATAACTTGCCCGAAATCTTGTGGCCAATGAAGAGTTGTGTCAGAATAAAGCATCCTCAACAGGCTCTAAGTTGGAACTGTTTTCATCACATCCCACTGCCCCCAGGTTGTAGGAAACACAGAGGGACACTCAAGGAAAAAGGGAAACTTCAAATTCTCAGTTTGTTTATTTCATTTCTTTCTTCCTTGTCTTCTATCTTTCAATCAAAATACTTTCTTTGTAAAGCTGCTGTCCCCACCCTCTACTTCAAATGCTGTTTTGGTGAACTGTGGTATATGAGAGATTGGATGCATGAGATCAAGCTCTGAGTCACAGATGATCAACTGATTGACACATAAGCATTTAGCTCTTTTCAAAGGCTGGAAATAGATTGAGGGCTAGAGCTGGTCATGACTTTTAGTCTCAGAGAGTAATTCTAGCAAAATCAAGTGGATCTAGCTGGCTGCTTAGCTTCTTGGTAGTATAAATCCAACCACCAAGTTAAGGATAGACAAAAGGAGAATGGTGGGGGAGTGAGGGGTGGAGCTAAAATTTCTTCCTATGTCCTTCCTAGCTGACTGTGCTGTTGCTTTCAAAGGGGAAAGTGTATGTGGGCAATGAATCCTGTTTCTCAGTTCTCTCTTGGCTTCCCCAAAAATGATTCCCAGATTCCAGAACAAATTTGTTATTTTAAATATTTAGTGCTTTTATGAATTTTTACCTTTCTTGGAGGGCTTTCCGTTAAAATCGCTACACAGAGATATCTAGAATGGCCTCATTTTTAGCTTTTGAGTTGAAACGCATGAAATACAATTAGTGCACTTAAATCTTGATGAATGTTTACGGAAATAAAGCCATGTCATCACTACCCAGACCAACATGTACAACTTTTCCAGCTCCTAGAAGGCTCCCATGCGCCCTTTCCCGTTGACTTGCTCTATTTTAACTCAAAAACTTATCTCTGGTTTTGACTAGATCTTTAGGCTTGTCTTTGGCAAAAATTCATTCTTGGTTCAAAATAGAATAGATTGTGGTTACATGGTTATTATAAATATCTCTAAGAAACATCTCTTTTTGTTGAAACTATGTAAGAAAACATCATTACATTTTACTTGTCATCCATATATGTTAAAATAACCAAAGGAAGAGGATTTGGGGTCAAATGCCATTAAAGTTTTTATTCAACACAAAAATATAACAACACGCACTTGGAAACATAGGGCCAAACCCCAATTGCCTGCTGACCTCCCATTTATCATATGTTCTGAGCCCACAAAATTGAAGTGCTTAATGGAGCCCTCTGTGGGAAAAAAAATCCGCTTCATCACTTTCTTTTGTCGACATGGAATGCCTTACCTAGCCACAAGTAGCATGGAGGAAGCTCTTTTCAGCCATTTTTCATTTTATTCAAGCCCAAGAGAAAACCACCATGATTCCCAATTGGGAGGAACAGTCAATATCCTGCTACCAATACGTCAGCATCAAGGAGAGATGCAGATCATTACTTACTCTCTTCTTACTGAGCATTTAAACGTTTATGTTGTTTATTAATGTAGATTTACTTCACACATTACCTAGTTTCTCAATAGATTCACTTTTGAAATCTGACCATGTTTCTAACACATATCAGTCACACATGATGTTAGACAGACTTCTGGCAGTTGCTTTAAGATTAAGGTGTACGTTGTGTTTGCTTACGTCTTAATGTCTGCACTCAGGGAAAACACAGCACACACTGGTGGAAAAGAATGTTTTATTCTCAAACCCCAGGAATGGTGTTCATTGGTCTGACTTGAGAAACATGCTCATTCCTCAATCAATTCACTATGGCCAAGGGAATGAGATATGGTGATTGGCCAGATTTGGGAAAGGTGCCCATCCCTGGGTATGGAGGGATATAGGAGGTAGCTCACTCTACAGACCACCTTAGACAAAGAATGGAGAACTGTGGTTCCTAAGGGAAACCTGCTGTTCCCGAGACAGGAGGAGTGTAGGCGCATCAGGCAAAAGACTCCTGGGTATGTTGGAGGTGGGGGGAGGGGATGGGTCTCAATGTCGAAGTTCAGAGCAGGAAGGCCCATTTGTAAAGCTGGTATTTTAAGACTCATCTGGTTCTTTGAGAGACTTGTGGGAAGTTGGAGAAGTGATCGTGTATCCTCAAACCTCCAAAAATTTGAATGCCCTGAAAAGTTATGTGGCTTTCCTATGATGTATGTAAACTGCCTATTCTAGGGCCTTTTGCAAAGAGGGTTCTTTCAACATATACTTTCCTTTTCCATCCCCTTTGCCTTATAACTGCTCACCAACAACCTGCAAAAGACCAAGACTGGAGTTCAGTTGGAGAGATTATCAAAAAGGGGAGGATGGTTATTCTTGGCCAATATTAATTCATTTGATTTTTTTTCACACTCTTCCAAACAATAATGATGAATAATGAATAATGAATAATGGAATAATGGAAACCTGTCTTATTGAGAATTGACTGTGCTCTTCCAACTCATTTATACCAAAAAAATTATATATATAATATATAAATATGTAGATTATCAACCAGTGATATTTACTCTCTTCTTTACTGAACATTTTAACATTTGTGTTTTTGATAATGTATATTTAATCCATATAAATACAGTAAAAGTTAATTTCTTAAAGAGGGCATTCATTGGTAAATATGTCTTGTGCAATTTTTTTCATACTTAGTACGTAGTTTGGAAATTTTAGAATATTTTAAAAAAGTTCTCAAAAATATTTGAATGTTCTGTTGGGTTCCAGATCAATTTTCACATAACTGTGAGCAAATAAATAAGCAAAATCATGAGAGTAAGGAACTAGCAAGTTTCATTGTCATATGTATTCTGGATTCTGGTTTCTGGCTAAATCTTGTTTTCTCCTTGATATTCTGATGCTATCTGGTCTTATAGATGATTTTTCTTTACTAAGAGATGTGATATTAATGAACTCAGGAACAACAAGCATTATTTAGATTAAAGCTTATTTATCTTTTTTTCTATTTAAAAAAATAGCATGGAGTCAATAAATGTTTCTTTCCTATGACTACATTCTCTCTCTCATCCAGAGTATCTTCTTAATGTGAATTTTTTAAGGGGCAGGGGGCTTGGTGGGGAAGAGCTCTCACTGGGAAATTCATCTTCTTTATTTTCAATAACTGGGTTAAGTACCTCCCTGAGCTCATCCTGCCAAGTTCTGTCCAGAACCTCTTTGATCTCTTCTCACTGCCTTATATGGGTGTGGGAAGGATTAATTAATTAACACTTATGAAGAGCTTTGAAGATGAAGGTGCTTTGTTTGTGCCACCATCTTCTCTTGGCCTCCCCCGTCTCCAGATTTGACTGTGTAGAGGTCTTTCTCCAACCCTCCCCACCAAGGTGGAGACTATATGTTTGGACTTGTAGGGATGGTTTACTGAACTTGCATAGAAAGAAAGCCTAGGTTTTGCATTAGAGAATAAAATAGACCCAAAGGAAACATGGAAACATTCTTTTTGCTCCTGGACTTGCCAAAACATAGAAATCCCATTTGAGGTCAAACTCCTTAACTTCAGAAAGTTTTTGAAGTTGCGGGCATTGCATATGTGTAGTGTATTTACATTTTCTAAGCCTTTTTGTAACCCCAATGCCCTTCCCATCATGTGACAATGTCCAAGGTAGTCATCTTCAGTAATATGTACTCCCAATCCCTGTTTCCCTTCCAGTGAATAGAGTACTGGCCTCTGTCATGCTCCCCTGAGGTTGCCATTTCTCTCACTGTGGTTCAAGCCTCACTTTTCTTCCATGATGGAATCTACACCTTCATAATATGTCTTCCGACTTCTTCATTAAACCACATACAGAACATTATCATGTCAACGTTTTTCCATTTTGAATGCCTCCTCTTATACCAACATGGTACCCAGAAAGTGGCCTGGTCATTGATGGGCTCTTGAATGCAGCTGATTTAATAGATGCAGCCAGAGACTCCACTCAGGACTGTCATGTGAGCATGACCCTTCTACTGACAGTACTCCAGAGTCTTCCTATGAGTACCTGTGAGTGTTAAGACAGCCTCAAAATTTTTTTTAGTGACCTGAAATGTCTTTTTGTGAGTGGAAGGAAAGAGAAATCTTTGTGAAAATTGCAAAGACATGTAGAATCCAAACCAAATGAAGACTGTATTTCTTAATTTTCAGAGACAGTGGTGATGATTTGTAAATAGATGTGCCACCAAATAAAGTGTTGCTTTAGTACATTCTGCCTTTATGAAACTCATTCCTTAATTTGGGAATGCTAAGTGGGTGTTCAGCTTTGAGATTTTGCTTGTGTGTTTTATTTGTTCTAAAATCATGTTAAACAAAAGCAACTTTTATTTTTCATGTCTTTTACACCATCTCATTATATTTACTTCTGTTTTCTTGTTTGGTTGAGAGTAGCTTTACAGAATAATTGTCATGATAATTACCCTTTACAGAGCATCTGCAAAACTCCAGGAACACACTAGGTACCTTTCTTCCAATATTTCATTTAATCTTCATTACCATTCTCTGTAAGTTTTACTATTCTTATTTGATACATGGAGAAATGGGGGTTCAGAGAGATTACTAATTTGCCCAGGGTTAAGGAGCTTGTAAATGGTGAAGCTGGGATCTAAACTTAGACCAGAATCTGTCCAGATTTCATGCCCAGAGTCCATGCTCTGACAACCCACCCTCTTTGGGACAGCATTTACTGCAGCCAGAGAAAGTTACTTCTCTTCAGAGATGTAAAAGACAAGAAGAACTTTACAATCCACCCAGTGTCATCTAGCACAGTGGAAATTCTCCAAAATTTCTCTAGCTGATTTTTTAGTTTGTTTGGCTTGCACTGAGTACACACTACCTGGGGTGACATTGAATAGACCTCTAAATCCTTTTAAGCTTCAATACCTTTATCTGTAAAATGGCGATGATGATAATACCCACCTCAAGGGATTTTTGCATGTGATCATTACAGGAACTGTGTAGTGAGTAGTGAGTTGCTACTTTAATTCCTTTAGGAAGCAACTACATTATTCTTGATGAGAGAGTGTGAAACTCTGAACTATCGACAATTGAAAGGAACTGACATTTATGAGAGAAACTGCTTGGATAAGAGACTTGAGTGAAAAGGAAGACTTCAAAAGAAAGCATGCCTGTGAGGTGAAGGTGATTTAACTGAGGAGGGGATCACAGGATGAGGAGCAGGATGAAGAGTGCAGTGTGGAAAGTGTTGGGTTTGAGGTGATGGGAGAATTTCTGTGTAGAGATGTTGAGCAGAACTTTGCAGTTGAAGTTCAGCTGTGAGGAGAGAAGACCTTGTTAAAGAAATAGGCTTGAGAGCCATCCATAGAAAGAAGCTATTTGAGATATCAATGTGGATGAGATTGTCTAGAAGAAGAGTATCAAATCAGAAGCAGATTCTGGATACAGAAACTTGTGAAAGTCTACACTTAAGGAACAAGCATTCGCGGAGGATCCAGAAAGGGTTCTGAAAGGAAATGAGAGATTGAAAAACCAGAGAATGTATTCCACTACAAAGAAGAAGAGATTTCAAGTAAAGTTTGACATTAATGTTGACTTCTGCAGAGGTTGACAAGGATGGAAGGGCTGTGATTTTGCAATTAAGAGATTGTTGAAAACTTTTGAGAAAATAGTTTCAGAAGAGCCATTGGAACCAAAGACATGTTACAAAGGGGAGGCAGGATGGCTTAGTGTTGAGACACAGGAGCCAGTGAACAAACACTATTCAGACCAGTGTCAGGTGAGATCTTGAGCTTGTCTTATCCATTCGGGAATAGGAAGGGCCAAAATAGTTGCTTAGGTGTCTTAGCATCTTGGGTTAAGTCCCGCCAAAAGCTGACTCGGGCAAAGATTTGAGTACAAGTAGTTTATTTGGGAGATGAGCCAGGAGGAACCAATAGGGGAATGAGGACTTGGGACAGAGAAGGGAAGAAACCAATACAGGGTGTTATGATAAAATTACTACCTTGGCAACTGGGGCCCATTCCTGTTGGGGACATCTGGGAGGGGAGACAACCTGGAATACACCTCGGACCTGCTCTTTTGGGGAGGCAAGGAAGCTCAAACATTTATCCTCCAACTCTTACCTATATTGACTGAGAGTTGTTTTCAGAATGTCAATGCCTTGCCTCTGATCTGTCCTCTGCTCGCAGAAAGCATACCAATAACAAACAAATGGAGCCCCCCTCCTCCCGAACAAACAGAAAACCTCAGATAAAGTCATAAGTGGTTGCAGTGGGAGGCTGTCCATGTATGAGGTGAGTTCAGAGAGGTGTGGGCAGGGTCTGTTGCAATTAGGGATGGACTAGGCAGGGTGGAGACAGAGGAAAGGAAAGGAAAGGAGTAAGGGATTAACATTTATTGAGCACCAAATACATATGCGACACCAGGTGCTTTAGTGTGTGTGTGTCTGTGTGTCTGTTTGTGTGTGTGTGTGTGTATGTTTCAGTCTCCTTTCGTTCTCATAACTTTCCCATGAAGAAATTGAAGTTCAGAGAGATGAAGTAACTTCTCAATGAGACTCAATTCTTCCTTAGATCATCTAAATGCAAAGCCATTCCACCATTCAGCAAGAAAACCTGGGGCCTTAATGGGGGGCATAGTTGAAACAGTGGCCTGTGGTGTGTTTGGACAGACCCTCTCATCAAAATGATGCCTTTTGTTTCTGAATTTGTGCTTTCATTCCTTCCCTCATTTGGAAGGAGTAATTAACAGTTTGGTTTTAAAAAGGTCCCCTGCGGGTTTATGGGCTGTGCATGGAAATCAAAATAGCTAAAAGAATAATGAATTGTGTTAACAAAGGATATTATTATCTCTTCTAATGATTTATGTTGTTTGAAACTCAGATGTAAGATTTGCTATGATTATCTTGTAATGCTGAAGATAGAAATTGTTAGGCTCATCCCGTCCCTCTTGGTTCCCTCCCTCCCTTCTCCTTGTTGTCTTCGGGGAGCTTGATCCTTGGGGTCTCCTACCTGAGTTCAGTGCTTTCAGATGCTACCCTTCCAGGGCTTTGACTGATAACACTCTGGGGGAACTCTGCCCCTCCTGGTTAGAACCCTGCCCTCCTCTTTCGAGTCATAACTTTACCCTCTTTCCTTTAAGGTCCCTTAAAGGTCTGCTCACTCCTGCAGCTTAGGCAGTTGTGTTGTTTCTGGCTTTCTTTCGCCTCCCTTGATACCTTTCTCTTCTGTGTCTTAATCCCCAGGCTGTTGGCACCAACCCCAGTTAATCTGATAAGGATCACTCTGGTGAATGCTCTCAGCGGGAGAGACCAGAGCAGCAAGAGGCCCTTCAGGCAAGCCCCTCCCTCCCAGGAAGTCTCTCTGAATGGTTGTATTCTGTTAATGATTTTCCAGTTTTGGTTTCATGTTGTAAAAATAAAAGGTATAAAAATAACAGCAGAGAGTCTTCTGGGAAAAGAAACAGGATGGAAATAAGCACCCTTACCCACCCCTCCATCCTGACACACTGGTTGTTTTCTTTCTGCCTGTTCCTTGCAAGTCTTTATTCTAGTATGGTGTTTTGAGGTCTGTATTTTTAAACTTAGCTTTATTTCAGAATCATATAAAATCATTTAAAATCTATTTCTTCACAATCTTCCTAATTGTCCCTTTTAATAGCCAATTAATATTCTACTGTATTGGTGGCACCGTATTTAACAATTCTTTTCATTAAGGGAAGTTTTTATTTCTCTAGGACAAAAGCCCGAGAGTGAAACTGCTAAGCTGTATGATAAACCTATTTTTAGTTTTAGAAGAAACTGTCGAGCTATTTTCCAGAATGGCCGGACCATTTTACATTCCCACTAGCGATGTATGAGAGATCCGGTTTCTCCACATCTTCCTCAGCACTTGGTATCTGTTATTATCACTATTTTTAATTTTATTCATTCTAATAGGGCTTGTCTGTGATAATCTCAGATCAAGCCTGTTGTTCCATTGAAATAATTGATTGACTATATTCTCCATACTGTACATTTCACATCCATGACTCATTTATTTTGTAACTGGAATTTTGTACCTACCTCTTAATCTCCTTCTCCTATTTCTCTCATCTCCCCTCTTCTCTCCCTTCTGACAACCACCTGTTCTCTGTATCTATGATTCAGTTTCTGTTTTGTTATGCTTGTTCATTTGTTTTGTTTTCTTTAAATTCCACACATAAGTGAAATCATACAGTGTTTGGCTTTATCTGACTTATTTCACTCAGCATAATATCCTCCAGGTCTATCCATTTTCTCACAAACTGCAACACTTCATTCTTTTTCATGGCTGAACAATATTCCACTACATTGATATACACATCTTCTTTATCCATTCATCCATTCGTGGGCACTTAGGTTGTTTCTATACCTTGGCTATTGTAAATAATGTTGCAATTAATATAGGGGTAAAAATATCTTTTTCAAATTAGTGGGTGTTTTTTTAGATAAATACCCAGAAGTCAAATTGCTGGTCATATGGTAGTTCTATTTTTAATTTCTTGAGGAACCTCCATAGTGTTTCTATAGTGGTTGCACCAATTTACATTCCCACCAACAGTGCACAAGGGTTCCCTTTTCCTAGTTCTGTGAAAAATGCCATTGAATCTATAGATTGCCTTGGGTAGTATGGCCATTTTAGCAATATTAATTCTTCCAACCCAAGAACATAGTGTATTTTCCCATTTGTTTGTGTTGTCTTCAACTTCCTTTTTTCAGTGTCTTATAGTTTTCCCAGCACAGGTTTTTACTTTCTTAGCTAGATTTATTCCTAGGTATTTTTTTCCTTTTGATGTGACTGTTAATGAGATTGTTTTCTTAAATTTCTTTCTGATAGTTCATTTTTAGTTATAAAACACAACAGATACAACTTTACTGAATTCACGTGATGAATTCTAGAAAATTTTGGGTGGTGTCTTTAGGATTTTATATATATAGTATCATGTCCTCTGTGAACAGTGACAGTTTTCCTTCTTCCTTTCCTATTTGAGTTCCTGTTATTTTCTTTTCTTACCTAATTGCTATGGCCAGGACTTCCAGTACTACATTGAATAAAAGACGTTAGAGTGGGCATCCCAATCTTCTTCCTGATCTTAGAGGAAATGCTTTTAGCTTTACACCATTGAGTGTAATGTGGTCTTGTCATATATGCCCTTTATTATGTTGAGCTATGTTCCCTCTATACCCACTTTGTTGAGAATCTTTATCAGAAATGGATGTTGGCTTTTATCAAACGCTTTTTCTGTATCCATTGAGATAATCATATAATTTTTATTCTTCAGTTTGTTAATGTAGTATATCACACTGACTGATTTGCAGTTGTTGAACTATTTTTGCATTCCTGGGATAAATCCCACTTGATCATGGTGTATGATCCTTTTAATGTATTGTTGAACTCAGTTTGCTAATGTTTGTTGAGTATTTTTGCATCTATGTTCATCAGTGATGTTGGCCTGTAATTTTCTTTGGTGACTTTGTCTGGTTTTGATATTAGAGTGATGTTGGCCTTGTAGAGTGAGTTCAGAAGTGTTCCTTCCTCTGTAACTTTTTGGAATATTTTGAGGAGAATTGGTGTTCACTCTCTTTAAAAGTCTGGTAGAATTCACCCGTGAAGCCACTTGATACTGGACTTTCGTTTGTTGGTAGTTTTTAAATTACTGACTCAATTTAATTACTGGTATTTGGTACATTCATATTTTCTATTTCTTCCTGATTTAGTCTTGGGAGATTGTACATTTCTAGGAATTGATCTATTTCTTCTAGGTTGTCCATTTCATTGGCATATAATTGTTCATAGTAATCTCTTATGATCCTTTGTATTTCTGTGGTGTTGATTTTAACTTCTTTTTCATCTCTGATTTTATTTATTTGGGCTCTTTCTCTTTTTTCTTTGATAGATGTGGCTAAAGTTTTATCAATTTTGTTTATCTTTTCAAAGAACAAGCTCTTAGCTTCATCCATCTTTTCTTTTTCTTAGTTCTGTTTTATTTATTTCTGCTCTGATCTTTCTGATCACTTTCCTTCTACTAACTTTGAGTTTCATTTGTTCTTTGTTTATAGCTCCTTTAAGTATGTTAGACTGTTTATCTGATATTTGTCTTATTTCCTGTGATAAGCTTGTATTGCTCTAAACCTCCCTCTTAGAATCTCTTTTGCTGTGTCTCATAGATCTTCGATCATCGTGTTTTCATTTTCATTTGTCTCCAGGTATTTTTTGATTTCCTCTTTGATTTCTTCAGTGATCCATTGGTTGTTTAGTAGCATATTGTCTAGTCTCACATGTTTGTGTTTTTTGCAGTTTTTTTTTTTCTTGTAGTTGATTTCTATTCTCATAGTGTTCTGCTTAGAAAAGATGTTTGGTACAATTTCAATCTTCTTAAATTTACTGAGACTTGAAGGTTTGGTTCCTTCTTTATATCTTTAGTTGTAGAAAATCTTTTCTGCTAGTCTTTGGGCCTTTCTCATCAATAGTTGCTCTGTAAATAGTTGTCATTTTGGTGTGCCTGTGAGAGGAGGTGCTTTCAAAGTCTTTCTACTCCACCATCTTGGCCACACTCCTCATGTGCTTCTTTGTCATCTGTGTCTTTAGCAAAATGACTATTCATGTCTTGTGCTTATTTTTAAATTGGATTGTTTATTTTTAATGTTGTGTTTTTCTGTATGGAACATACACATAACATAAAATTGACCATCTTAACCATTTTTATGTGTACAGCTTAGTAGTGTTATGTACATTCACATTGTTGTACAACCAGCCTCCCGGAGTCTTTTCTTCTTGCAAAACTGAAATTCTATACCAGTTAAACCACTCCATATTCCTCCTCCCAGTCCCTGGCAAACATGATTCTACTTCCTGTGTTTATGAATTTGACTACTCTAGGTGACTTATGTAAGTGAAATCATATATTATTTATATTTCTGTGACTGGCTTAGCTCAGTTAACATAATTCCCTCAAGCTTCATTCATGTAGTAGCATGTGTCAGAATTTCCTTCCTTTAAGGTAGCATATTATTCCATTGTATATTTTTAACTTAGCGTAGTATGCACTGCATTTTGTTTATACAATCATCTGTAGATGAATGATGGGAATTTTCAACAGTTCTTTATATATTGTAGATAAAATTTGTTTGTTAGTTATGTGATTTGTAAATATTTTCCCCAGTCTCTAATTTGTTCTTTATTCTCTCAGTAGGGTCTTTCACAGGCCAAATGTTTTTAATGTTGATGACGTCTTTTTTTAAAAATTTATCCTTTTATGAATCATGCCTTTGGTTTCAAGTCTAAGAACTCTTCACCCAGTCCTAGATCTGGAAGAGTCTCTCCTATTTTTTTCAAAAAGTTTTAAAGTTTCACATTGTACATTTTAGTTTGTGATCCATTCTGAGTTCATTTTTGTGTAAGGTATGAGGCTTAGGTCAAGATTCATGTAGCTTTTTTAATGTAATGGAATCTTTTATTTAGAAAAGGAATGGGATTAGTAAGGCAGGAAGTATGTAAGTTTTAAAAAATATCTGGGTTTTACTTCTAATTTAGAGGATGACTATGATACTGGAAATCTTCAGTGCTGGGAAATTCAAACTCCGTATGAGGAAATAGGACAATCTTAGCACATATGTAAGTGAGATATTTACAGAGCAGGTGGGAATCCTGGAATGCCCCATACAGAGAACAAACACACATGCTGGTTTGTCTTGCACTGACTCAGATCACACCTACTGTTCCACTGAAATTATTAATAGTGCCACTTCCACTGTCAAAGGGTACTGGTTTCCTCAATACAGAATATTCCGATTCCATGATTCTACCCTAAAGCAAGTGCGGTAGATTAAAAAAAATATAATTGTCTTTCTAAGAGACTAAATTGGTACTTTAACTTTAGAAACATACAGAAATTTCCTGATGGAAGAAATCTTAGGGATGCTTTAGACTGGCCAACATTTATCTAGTACTTGTTAAGTGCCAGGCACTGTTCTAAGAATTTTACATATAATAGCCAATCCTTGCTGCCATCTTTTTGGTAGGTTTTATTTTTTCATTTTCATTTCACAGATAAGGCGACTGAGGGACAAAGAAGCTAAGAATCATGCCCAAGTCCTTGTGGCTGGGACTTAGAATGCTGTGATTCAAGTCAAACAGAGTCACTCCAGAGACTGGGCTTAACCACTGCTCACCCACCTCTCTCTCTACATGGTTCTATAGATGTGCAAAGAATGCCCAAGAAGGTTAATAATGTTAAAGGGGTGAGAGTTTCCTATTGCAACCGGGTTACCAGTGATATCTGGCAAGTAAAATAGACTATGGAATCCTAAAGCCAGAATATTTCTCCGTGTGTGGGAAACACAAGTTAATTAAGGCTTGGAATGCAGTTGCAGCTGCACATTGTGAGACCTTGGGCAAGTCACTTAATGAATTTCAACCTCCTTATTGAAGAGGGATGATGAAAGTACCTAACTCACATAAACTATGAGTATGTAGGCGGGTGATGAATGTTGGTGGTGTTACCTGAGTTACGTTTTATCAGAAAACCACTGGAATGGTATTGAAGTGGTGTTCTTTATACCTTGGTTTGGAAAGTCAGTTTATTCTTTTGTGTGTCTGTTTACTCTGAATCTTCTCTCTCACATGCTGCTCTGTCAGTGGGTAAAGATAGAAGTGGCCCCAATACACACGTCAACAGAACCAGAAGCACTGGTTGACATCCAAGTCTCGTCTGTATTTCTGAAGCAACTTTGCTCTTATTTGCTATCATATCCCTGAATGGAACAGATGTTTATAGCTCATGGGTAAGTGTCCAGTTTATAGTACATGCCTAGAGGCAGCATAGAGAGATACTTAGTTCTGATGCTACAGATGAAATGCCCGCAGAATAAACGGGAAGAATGGTCTGGGTAATATAGCATTAAGCTCTGAGTACTTTTTATCAAAACAAGGTGTAGTCACCTTTATATAGATGGTGCCAGCGGGTTTCAAGTTATATCACGAGTTACTCGGGAAGAGTTTGAAGAAAAACAGCAGGGGATTCCGTTAAAAGTCAAAGAAAGATTCAAACATCCCTTTTAATCCTGCTCAAAATTAGACCCAGAAAGGGTGAAAATAGAAGCATACAAATGTCATACTTATTTTGACTATGTTGATATTGTGAAAAATAAAAATAAAAATTTTGGTAAGGAGAGGCATCATGGAAAGTCCAGGGTTATGTGCTCTGGAACCCAGCTTTGAATTCTGATGTGAATCTTAGTGCTGCCATGCACACCTGTGGCCTCCATCCATTCCTTATTCACTGTGGTTCAATTTCCTCTTTCTCAAGATGGGGCTAATTATAGTACCTACTCCACAGGCCGACTGCAAGGATTAAATGAGAAAACAAATGTAAAGAATTGAAAACAGCAAGAGATTATACTGCATAGCACAGGAGAATATACACAAGGTTTTGTCGTAGCTCACAGTGGAAAAGAATGCGACAATGAATACATGTGTGTTCATGTATAACTGAAAAATTGTGCTCTGCACTGGAAATTGACACAACATTGTAAACTGACTATAACTCAATTAAAAAAATCTAGAATTAGCAAAAAAAAAAAAAAGAAAAAAGAAAACAGCACTGGCACATAGTAAGCCCACAGTATGTATTGACTTTTATTTGTGTTACCTAAACATGTGTGCTTCTATAACGTCAGTGTCCTTCAACAGAGGAATGGATAAAGAAGATGCAGTGTATGTGTGTACACACACACACACACACACACACACACACACACACACACACAATGGAATATTACTCAGCCATGAAAAGGAATGAAATCTTGCCATTTGCAACCACATGGATAGACTTGGAGGGTATTACGCTAAATGAAATAAGTCAGACAGAGAAAGACAAATACTACATGACATCACTTATATATAGAATCTTAAAAAAATACAACTAATGAATATAACAAAAAAAAAATCAGAGTCACAGATATAGAGAACAAACTGGTGGTGACCAGTGGGGAGAGGGAAGGGTGTAGGGGCAATACAGGGGTAGGGAATTAAGAGGTACAAGCTATTATGTATAAAACAAGCTACAAGGATGTATTGTACATCACAGGGAATATAGCCAATATTTTATAATAACTGTAAATGGAGTGTAACTTTTAAAAATAGTGAATCACTATATTGTACACCTGTAACATACAATATTGTACATCAACTATACTTCAATAAAAAGATAAAACGTGTGCTTCTAAGTCAGCTTTTCAATAGAAGAGCTTTTTGAAATTTACCCATAACATCATATATAACATCTTGGTTTCCATCAGGGCTTCTCAAGCTATGGCTAAGGAACAGGTTAAAATTTTTTAAATTTCTAATACACTTGACTGGACTGATTATTTTGTAAAATACTGAAATCTGCGGCCATGTGAAATTGCTGTAAGAGTTTCTAAACGCTTCATCTTGCTTTTTCTTCTCTCCTCACTGACCAGCAGCATCAGTCCAGGTCCAACGATGACCCTCTGGGTAGCACTGGTCTGGATTTCACCCTTTGCCCTTTTCTGTCTGTTGTTCGGCATCTTGTTACCTTTGCCCTCGAAAGGGCGTCTCCTTTCCCTTTAGGGACCGCCCCTCCTCCATCCCATCTGCTCCAGTGGAGTCCAAAGCAGAGTGCCCTGCCCCTCCCGAATGCAGGGTAGACCCACCCCTGTCCTGGCAGGAAACAGATGGCACCCTGAAGCTGGGTAATGTGAGGACAATTTAATAACGACAGGGTTTACATAATTAGGGGGCAGGATTTGGAGAAACAAACAAGAGATAGTGCAGTACTTTGGAGCTGGGAAGAGTGGGGCACTATGGTACTTCTAAGCTTAAAAGGCGAGGGGGAGGAAGTGCTTACCAGGTTCTGGGGAAGGCAGCTGATGAAGAGGGCAGCCTGACAGTAACTGAGAAGTTGAGAAAAGTGATGATTCAGGGGACCAAACCCCATGAACCCTCTCTTCTCACACTCTCTGATTTCAGTGTCTCCCATTGGCCAAACCCAGCTGGAAGCCAGAGAGAATGGTGCCCGCAATGCTTTCCAAGCAGCTCAGCCTCTTGGGCAGAAAGCAGAAATCGGTGGACAGTGGATCACAGGATGACCAGTGCCTGCGGCTTGCCTGGGTCTGGGGGGGTTCCTGGGACGGGGAACTGTCAGGACTAAAGCTGGGCCAGTCCCAGGCAAACTGGGATGGTTGGTCACCCTGGATCTGGAGGAGCAAAGAGAGGGCAGCTTAGCGTCCCAGTCTGACCTATCATAATATGTCCATTTTCTTAGCTACAACAATGTGTTTGCTTTGTCTATTCATCACCCAAAGCAGTGTGTGTGTGTGTGTGTGTGTGTGTGTGTTTGTGTGTGTGTGTGTGTGTCTGCTCACGTGGCAGGGGTGGTAAGTAATCTAATGCAATTAAGTCTAATAATGAATGCAAGGCCCTCAAGGCCTCAGTGAAATGGCTGGGTGTTCTGGGCAGGGGGCTGGTCCGTTAGGGGGCTGGTCCTTTAGGGACCTGTCATGATTGGCATCATCTTAATCAAACTGACCGGTGGTTCTCAGTTTTGACTGCACTCTGGGATCACCTGGGGAGATTTAAAATGACTGTTGCCTGGGCTCTCTCCCTGATAATCTGATTTAGTTGGTGGAGAGGTGGCCTAGGAGATGTGGCAGCTGAGGCTGGGAAATAGGATGACCCCGAATGGGGACGCTAAGGGACTTGCTAAGGGTGGAGAAGTGCTTCAGTGTCCTGCCAGGGATGCTGGATGCAGGCTGAGAGCAAGTGATGGACTTCCCGCCCATCAGCTGGCACCAGGGCCTTGGGTAAGCGTCCTGCCTTGGTAGGCGTGAGACACTGCACATCGCAGGCTCCCCTAGGGACCCCATCTGGAGAGGGCAGGGGGGGTCAGGGCTCTCCCAACTGTCTCCTACCCAAAGTCATACCTTAGGAGCACGAGGCTGGGTCTTTAGTGGGAAGCTCTGTCTTGCCTCTCGTGTCTGAGGGCAAGCTCACCCTCCCAAGTCCTGGCAGCATGACTGTTGCAGGGAGCACGGGTTTTAGTGCTTATGCATAAGGATAATGACACTTATGGACTGTTAGGGGCTCTTCCCAGAAGCATTTGAGAGAATCACGGACACTGTTAAGCAAATGCCACCTGCTGCACAGGGTCAGGATTAGGGGGAGGCAAGAGAGGCGTTCAGGGCACAAAGCTGAGGGAGGCAGTCACCCGAGCTCGGAGGACAAGTGCTTCCTCCAAATCCCACCCTCGGTGCCTTTCTTTCTTCTTCTTCTTTTTTAAAATTTATTCTTTTGGTTCTTTTTGAGGGAGGAGGTAATTAGGTTTTTATTTATTTATTTTTAATGGAGGCACTGGGGATTGAACCCAGGACCTCACCAATGCTAGGCATGCGCTCTACCACTGAGCTATATACCCTTCCCACCCTTGGTGCCTTTCTAACCTCACTTCATCCTTGCCCTGTGCTGCAACTCACAAGTCGTCTAGAATCACCCATTTGACAGGCAGCTCACGTGTGCTTTTCTAACTTTAGATTGACTGGGGAGGGGTGTCAGGCACAAGGAGATCCCCCATCGCATCCCACAGTTCATTTGGCTCTCTCCACAGTGACACGTATGGCAGCCACTTCAGCATTTCAATGGCTCTGAAGGACCTGCCTGCATCTCTTGGAAGTAACATCTTGGTTGGGCCCCTCATGGTAGATTTCTGTGAGTGCCGTACAGCCTCGACCTGAAGATAGACCGCTGAAATCCACCTTTCATATTGGAAGATGAGCTGGACTTCATTTCCAAGCCGCTATGGGAGATGACTGACTGCCTCTTCCTTCGCGGCACCTCACTGATGTGCATGCAGTCAGTTGCACACATAATCTCCACCTTTGCTAACATGCAAATCAATTTCATATGATGTGGTTCCAAACAGAAACTTCATTTTATTACATGGATTTATCTTCTTGCTCTCACTCACTGATTCTCTAACAGTGAATTTGAGAGTTTAGTTATGAGTCAGTTTATATATTTGTGTATATATATATATATTTTTTTCCTTTTAAATTAGAATTCAATATTCTTTCTTCCCAACAATGAAATCACTCTCAGCCCTCTCATCGTGGGAGATTCTTGGCATCGGAGTTCTGAAGTGTCTTTCAAGTAAAGGGTGCTTTAGAGGAGGGCTCTGGCTTTTATTGGTGTTATGGGGTGCCTAGCACTTTGCAAAACTTAACACAAGTAAAACTATAACAGCGACTTTGTACTCGTCATGCAGTAAAGGCATTGCTTATCACTGAACACGCCATGCAGTTAATGCTTAATAATTCTAGTTTCAGTATCTAACGGCCAACAGCCAGAACGTATCCTGACCTGACCCTTTTTGCTTGTATAAAGGGACTTAAACTGGTGAATCCACACAAAAGGGCACTGTTGGGATGGCTCTCGGCTATTGTCTATTACCCTAAGGCCAAGAAAATAGGCTGATAGACTTGAGGGAGCATAAAACTGGGGAATCTGAGCTAGTGACCGAGATCTAAATGGAGATTAGGGGATGCTTGCCCTGGATGCCCCTTGGTGCTGGACGCTCCGCCACCTGCTCAGATCTAGATGAATCAGGACATGCCTGCTGCTGGACTTTCTTCACTCCTGTTCTAGTGCACAGGGGAATCAGCAGCTGCTTGGAGATTCTGATCCCTAAGCCTTGGCTCAGGCCCAGGAGGGTGGGGTATGGATAACCATTAACACTGAGCTTTCATTTTTTTTTTTAACATTAAAAAAATCTTTGGAAATCACTTTCCCTTCACCACCATTATTGATTTTCCAGTATTGATAAATTTGGGGAAAAAAAGCCCATCTGCTTGTAAATCAAGCAGACATTTGCATTTATATTAACAAGGGGCTTGTTGTCATGAATTACTTATCATTTTTTAGTTATCCTGAAAGTTGGAGTCTCTGGTTTCCATTTCTCAGCCGAGGCAAGTTTTTGATGACTGGGTTGCCCATTCCAAGTCAGGTGGGCTTTCTAACTCATCTAAGATGAGACCCTCCCTGCATGGGGCAAGTACACATGTGCATGCTGAACGAATTTTTATATAGATTTCTTTTGTGGAAAGGTCAGCGTTTTGAGATTTCATTCCCTGTTGTTACGGAAATCCTTTGGTTCATTTGCTAGCGTTGTTGGTGAACTTCTACTATGGAAATTTTCAAGCATTCACTAAAGCAGAGAGAGCAGTATGATGAACTCCCCGCTACCGGTGTCCACCTCCCACAATGACCAACATTTTGCCAATTTCGTCCCATCTACCTCCAGCCTCTTGTTTTATTTTTGTTGTTTGGCTTGCTGAAATATTTTAAAGCAAACCCTAGAGACTTTTCACCCTCAAATGCTTCAGAGAACAGATAAAGACTTTAAAAAACTCAGAATCATATATACCATTATCACACCTAATCAAATGATCACAATTATTTAATACCATCTAATCCCAATCCATGATTTTAAAATGTCTAATTGTATTTGGTTTCTTGACTCAGGACCCAATATTTGTTGCTGTTTGATATCAATCTCTTAAACTTGATAAGGATTACTGAGTACCCATTATGCGCTAGGAGCAGGGGCAATGAAGACCAACATAACTTGGTCCCTGACCTGGATGTGGCCTCAGTTTTGCAGAGAAGACAGGCACAGAAATATTACCTCTAACCTATATACAGAGCCGGGAAGGTAAAATGTAGTTGTGTGTCTTATGCAGTGAGCACATAGGGAGGGCGACCCGGGAAGATGGCGGCATGAAAGCAAGACGACTCAGATTCCAATCGCCAACAGCTGTGAAGCAATTGCTATGTGCAGGGGTTGTTTCAATTGCGTATCAACATATTTAGTCCCTTCAACCTTACACAGTGTTGTTACACCTATTCTGCACACTGAGGCATGGAATGGTTAGATAATGTAAAAAGATGAGTAGGAGTTTGACAGATAGCAGGTTGGGGCAGGGTATTTGGGCAGAGGGAATCCACTGAGGTAGGAACCCTGGTGTCAAAGTTCCCGCAGAGGCATCCAAGGCGGCTGATGTGTGTCTGAGATGCGTTGAGGTGGGAAGAGGGTGTGCTGGGTGCAGAACTTGAGGGAGTGGCTGTAAACATCTGCTCACTGGAGGTTGGGTTCTTTTCTTCTTTTTTTTAAACATTTATTTATTGATTTTTTTTTTTTTACTTTATCATTTTATCTTATTTAAAAAAATTTTTTTTGGGGGGTTGGAGGTAATTAGATCACCTATTTATTTATTTATTTTTAGTGGAGGTCCTGGGGGTTGAACCCAGGACCTTGTGCATACTCATCACATGCTCTACCACTGAGCTACACCCTCCTTGCCAGGACTCTTTTCTTCTAGGAAATGGGATACCACTGAAAGTTTGAAAGAAGATAGTGATAAAATTGGATTTGTATTTTGGAAAGAAAAGTTTGCTGGCCTCATGAAGGGTACAGTGGAATAAGGATCCCCGAGGAAAGTCTGGGAGAAAGAGTGGCAGAGGGACAAGCCGGGGAGAAGGAAGACCTAGTCCACGCTGATGTTTTCCTAAAGATACTCAGGATGCTCTGTTCCTAACTATAAAATAATGCACTCTCATTGTAGAACATTTGGAAAAGACATAAAGAGGAAGAAAAATTCCTATACTTCCAAAAGAGATAGCTTCTCAGATTTTGGTATATCTTTTTCCAGTTTCACACACAAACACACACACACGTGTTTTCTTTTTTCCAACATTTTGATCATAATTATATATGGTTTTGAATCCTGTCTCACTTAATATTATGCCTTAATATTTTCAATGTCATCAGTGATTGAAAAACATACTTTTGAATGAACATGTTATTTCATCCAACAATGACATCATCATTTATTAATTACCCTTCTATTGTTGGGCATTTCAGTTATTTACAGGTTTCATTTTTCTCCGTTTGCATTTTGGAGAGCGACCTTTGTTGGCATTTATGCCAAACTTCCACACTCAAGTCAGAGAGGAGTCCTTGATCGCCCATTGCTTTGAGTGATTACTCAAGTTTTCCACTGAAACCAACCTCTCATGCCCAAAGGCAGCCAGCCAGAAGCCAGAAGGAGACATGGGACTTCATTAAGCTGGGGTGCAGTCCAGACTGATAGCTCCAAACTCCACCCACTCTAGTGTATTTTGGAAAACAGCTCATCAGGTTGACTGGGCTTTGACCTGGCTTTGGGAATCACTCCTGCTGTTACTGCTGCCAGAACACATACCTTCTGGATGCTCTTCACTTAACACAACAGCCGCCCTTTTAATCAATTACAAGCTACTTCCGTCATAGAAGGGACTGAGAATGAAAATCCCTAATTCTGAAAATCTGAAAAGTAGTTGCACATCGTTCAACTCCTGGAAGTAGATGTTATTTTGCAAAAAACATTCAAAATACTCAAATATTCCTTATAATAAGCGCATCTAATGTTTCCTAAATCATTTTTCACTGTAACCCTAAATTGATCTTTTGAATTCTTTCAAAGAATGTTCTGGTTAGATTACTTGGGAATCTGGGTACAAAATACGACCTGTCCAGTTTTTATATGTAATCTTATCAGACCATATCGAATTGAATGATAGGAATTAGAGGTAATGGATCTAATCAATTATTTACCCTCCTCCAAAGTAACACGATAAACCAGCCGAACGGTGTGAAAATGCAGGGAATTTAGTGGGTGGTGCTCCGGATTAAAAAAAGAGCAGGAAAATGAAGAAGAAAATGACAAAAGCAATAGAAAGGGGTCATGTTCCCAAGGAAATATTTCTTCAATAGTCCCTTTGGATGTGTCCAAAATTTGCTGTTTATATTCAATGTATTTTGACCAATGCTAAAGTCAGCTATTTATTAATTTAATTGTTGACTTGCAGATACATCACCATGGACCATTCGGAGGCTAGTCGCACCTGAGAAAAGTTTGTGTGCACCACAAGCATCCATGGCCCTGAGCACCCAGCAGGTCCCTGGGAGGGAGGAGTCAGGCAGCTTTCCTCAAGAGACAGCACCTTGATCCTTGAAAACCCCTTTCAGCAAAGGCAGCCCACGTCTCTGTGAGAGATGTTACTTCCTCACCTCCCTCAAGAGAGTGAAGGGAGCTTTTCTCGCAGAGTCTGACAGGATGTGGTTGGGGTCAGGGATCTGAATCAGAAGCCCCACATTCCTTTTTGATTTTAGGAAGCACCATTCTGAAGCCTAGTGTACCTTGGAGTTCCTTCTAAGACATCTCTGCAGTGATGCAGTCGTGATGACAGAGCAGGCATTCATTGTTTGTTGTCTGCTGAAAAGGAGAAGAACAACATGTTAAGGAATTGTGTATATGGAAGGTGAGAAAACAGAGTGTTGGAAAAACAAAACGGTTCACTGAAAGGCCACCATTTGGCAAGGATATAAATGTGAATCCATCTAGTGAAGGGCAGCCATTGTCACTGTGATGTGACCATCTCCTTTTCTTTCTGTTGACTTTCTCAGAAAAGAAATAAAAGAAGAACAAGGGTCATGATCCAGGCAGCATTGATGGACTATGGGGTGGGGTGGGGGAGAGAGAAAGGAAGCAACTGGTTTAGGCAATGTCTTTGCATTTTATTTCTTGCCTTTCTAGGATAGGTTTTCTTTATATTTGTGTATTAGGAGTCAGGTCATATCTCAGAATTCCCAGGAAGAGTTGATCAGACAATTTTACCCTTAGTTCCAATACTGGGGAATTACCATGTTGACTTTTTAAAAGCATTCTGCTTTATCTATTTCTGTAAATTATGAAAAATTTGAAACATAGAAAAATAATAAAAAAAGACAGGATTCTCATAATTCTGTCATACAAAGAAGACCTCTGTTTTGTTTGTGTCTCTTCTTCCAGTCTTTGGAGTTTTCCGTATACACATAGAGCATCGTGTCAAGACTATAAAATCTTTGGAGTCAGGTGGATCTCAACTCCAGCACATGTTCTCCTACCAGCTGTGTGAACCTGGACATGTAACTTAGCCTTGCTAAGCTGTTTTCTCTTATATGAAATGAAGATAAAAATGCGTGTAATTTATGGTGAATGTAAGAATTAAGTGAGCTTCTGTGTGACAGTTACATTGTTATGTTTCAGCTAGTGTTAATACAGTAGCCAAAGTTAACACTACCAGAGGTGTGTGATAATTTGGAACATATACCACTTCGTGCTTTTTCCACTCAACATTAGAACATGTTCTCTAGATTATTACAAACTCAACACAATCACATTTAACATATTTTACTAAAGTGTTCTCACATTTTGTACATTTAGTTTCATTTCAATTTCTACTATTTTAAGAATTCTTTCTTCTAGAAAAATTATCAAGGAGTGAATAGCAGTAGAGATAACAGGAAAAATTATATAAAATCAGAAAGGAAGCAAAATAGAGCATTCAGTCCACTAGCACATGTGGCTAGAACATGCCGAAGCTTTTTGAATGTAACAGTTTGTTTCCACACCTTGCATTTTCATTCATGGAAAATTATTGCAAATTGACAGAATGGCAAGTTGGCTGGAAGACCTCGTTGTGGCTGGTGGGAATTCTTGCTAGCGATCAATGAGAAAGCAAATGCTTCCTTTCAGAGTTTTTTGGTTGGAAGCAGTCAAAACAGAGGCATCAAATCACTGGGAAATAATTCAGTGGAAAACCACATGACAAAAAGGTCAGAAAATAGATTGTGAACAGTTGGAGGGATTAGAGGTTCTGTGGACACAGGATCTAAGCTGAACTCCTGAAAGGCAGGGGGAATTTGGACGCCCTGAGAGGAGCAGGGGAGCTCTCCTGCCGTGGGCAAAGATGGCGCAGGGGGCAGAGGATGTGAGCAAATAGGGGCGGGTATGGCTCAAGTAGTGGAGCGCATGCTTGGCATGCACCAGGGACCTGGGTTCAATCCCCAGCACCTCCTTTAAAAATAAATAAGATAAATAGACCTAATCACCAACCCCCCAAAATAAAAAAAAAAACACTCAAAAAAATAAATTAAAAAAAGAAAAGGATAGGGGCCAAAATGAGTGTGTGGGTGTGGGTGTGTTGCAAACAAGAGTTTGGCCTATTAGAGTGGAAAGCAGTATTACACAGCAGAGAGGGAAGTATATGGGCTTGGCTAAGGAGACGAGTGCTAAGGAAGGGAAATGGATTAAAATACAATTGTAGATTTTTAAGTGGGCACATGGAAGCCAAGAGAAGACATTGCTAATAATCATCATATAAACTTCTGTTCTCCTGAAAGTGAGGGATTCTAGTGGCGTCGAAGTCATGTGCAGCCCACTGTGGAAATCTCCTTAGCAGAAATACTACGGCTACTGTCTATAAACTTTTGGATTGAAGCTCCTCCTCCGTATTGTCCTTAGAGAACCCCACCCTCTGCACCCTTGCCCCATGAACCCCAAGTCACACGGGCATGTTTCATTTGGCACATCTAAGACACAAGGATGAACCTAGGTCCCAGTTACAAAGGAGTCTGTGATTGCAAACTTTCTGGACTGACTGTGTAAAAAAATTACCAGAGTATAAGAAGATGGTGTCAAAGTATTTTACACTTGTTAAATAAATGAATGTCTGTTACTATGTGTTTTTCAGGAGAAGGGTGAGATGTAAACATCTTTCTACTTTCTGACATAATAGAATCCAATAATGTCCCTTTTTGAATTTACAGTGGAGAAGAAAAGTCCTTTATCACCTTTTTGGTCTTGATGAAATATCTGAACTCTTGACTCTGTGACAGCCATGGTCATGGAAGTTTGTGTATGTTGGAGGACCACAAGTGAAGAGTTTGTCCTACTTAAATTTAATTTGATAGATGTTTCGTGAGCACTCACGGAAGTGCCAGGACCTATGTGAGGGATTGATAGTTCTTTAACCTTCCCTAACTTCATATTCTTTTTACTCCCTGTTGTCAGCCAGCTTTCCATATCTATGGAGACAAACCACCACTAAATCTTAGTGACTTAAACCACCATCACCATTTCTTACTCCCCATCATGGGACCCAGGCTGCAGGATGACCCATATTGGGACACTGCTGGTCTGAAGCCAAAAGGAAAGAGTCATATAGAACCAGGCAATGGCTTCTTTAAGCTTCTGCTCAGAACTGGTCCACATCACCTCTGCTCACATTTCGTTGGTCAGCCCAGGCATAATGGCTAAGCCTGATGTCAGTGGTGTGGGAACATATAATCCTCTCTCAGGGAGTGGTAGTCAAAAATTGAGAAGAGTAATACAATTTTCCACACTCCATCTCAGCTTGGCCATCTTCCTCCAGAGGATAGGTAGCTCTTTCTTCAAAGCTGACTCCCAGAATTAAACGTGAATAGTCCTTTTGTGGTCTTGCCAGTACAATATACAGACGTGTTAGCCCTGATTTGGGCCATATATTGGGAATAAACTAGTAGCTTCACACATGAAGTACTTTTCTAGAGAGGAAATATTTCTCTGCTTGTGTGATTTCCTCAAAGACATTCTTCAGATCCCTTCTACCCCACCTGTTACAGACTGAACTGCATCCCCTCAAATTCAGAGATTGAAACCCTAACCCACAATGTGACAGAATTTGGAGACAGGGCCTTTAAATAGGTACTTTAGGTTAAATGAATTCGTCAGGGTGGGGCTCTAATCCAATATAACCAGTGTCCTTCTAAGAAGAGGCAAAGGTACAGAGGAAAGGCCATGTGAAGACACAGTGAGAAGGTGGCACCTGCAAGCCAGGAAGAGATGCCTCAGCAGAAACTTACCCTGCCTGTATCTTGATCTTCAACGTCTAGCCTCCAGAACTGTGAGAAATAAATTTCTGTTGTTTAAGCCACACGGTCTGCGGCATTTTGTTACGGCAGCCCAGGCTGACTAGTACCCGACCCTACCCACCCTGCGTGGTGGGACGTACGTGCACACATGCACACAGTACACACTCATGCACGTTGTGGGGGGGGGGAGAACCCAAACCATCTACCTTGTATCCTCGCCAACACTGTGACACTACAGGGTGTTCCTGGTGAAATGTACCAACTAAAGAAACATACATATTGCAAAAATGGTCCTTAATTCATAAGTAGTGGGTGTGACACAGACATTTAAACATCACTGTGAGTAACTGCTACAGTTGAAAGGCAAAAGGATGAATCTCCTGGAGAAGGAGAGAGCTAAGATTGACTTGAAGGGACAGTGGATCTCCGATTAAGCAACAGAAGGCTGAGGTGAGTCCACCCTGATGACATTCCAGGACCTCACCTGTGTCACCCATCGCCGAGGTGATGACTTCCTCTGCTTCCTCTCACCTGCTCCACGTGCTATCCTCAGCTGGGCTCATCCTCAGCCAGGTTACTTCATGCCCCACCTGAAGAAGTCTCATGGCACTCAAGGGAGGCCAGGGGCCCACACTATAGAGCCATGTGGAAATTAAAAATATCCTTGGTGTTCCTCAAGGTTCCCAAGGAATTTTAAAGCACACTTACTCCAGGAACTCCACTCCAAAGCTTGAAAATGTGTTGCCATACACGTGTGAATTAAAGCATCACACACTTTATAGCTAGATATGGTGCTTTTTTAGTGCTGTCTACTCTCGTCAGCACTTCTGGATATTAAAGCATACAGGACTCTGGCCTAAGAAGAGTGCAATTTCTGGTTTGGACATCAGCTATTAGCTTCTCTTTTTGCAAGCCTACTGTGGTCTTGCCAAATTATAAGTGGAAATGTTTAAGTCATTTTTAGTTCCTTATACCACATTGCGTATCAAATCAAATCAAATCAAATGTATGTGCTCCAAGCTGGGGGTTGAGGCCATGGGTTAAGATCAAGACCGTCTGTGTGAGAATCTGCCATTTGTAAGGCAGAGGTTTATGAACTGTGTCTCTCTGTATAGAAATGGTAAGTTGAAAATATAAATTTCTACATAGAGTTCACAGTGGTTCAACTGTCACTTTATTTGTGAGCACGTGGGGGAATTTTTCTCTTGTGCTTGGACACCAACATTCTAGACTAGCGTCTTAAGTGTCAGCCATTTTTCTCTCTGTATTCGAAAAACAATTTCATAGAATGTTACCCATATTCATTCCAAGTCTCTTTTTGTGTGTATATTTTTCTCTTTCTATAACAGAACACTTTTTTCTGCATTTCATCACTTTTTATAGCCAAGAAGTAATTCCTTTCAATTGATTAAACTGCAAGGCTGAAAATCATAATGATACTACTGCAGATATCATTAAAAATACATTCAACTGAATAACAACAACATAATC
The DNA here is from genome assembly GCF_048773025.1 of Camelus bactrianus. Taxonomy (NCBI): domain Eukaryota; kingdom Metazoa; phylum Chordata; class Mammalia; order Artiodactyla; family Camelidae; genus Camelus; species Camelus bactrianus. The sequence goes on along the minus strand of NC_133543.1, from coordinate 94,553,881 downwards.
CTTTTAACTGCATTTTCCTTTGTTCTTTATCCACAGAGGAGATAAATTCCGAGTACCCAATTTTGAAAGGTGAGGCTGGCTAGCCTTAGGGTTAAAACTCATGAGAGATATGAAGTTTGCTAGAAAGCCAAGCAATTGACTGTGTACTTAAGTGGTAAATTAACGTGCACTTTATGTAAAGATAGATTTACACAATCTTGCGTTTAGTATCTTCCCCACACCAGGTTTGTGTGTGTCCATGTGGTGTCTTATGCTCTAACGAAACCATAAAAAAGGACAAGAGTTCACAAATTTCATAAAAGGTAAATTTGCAGAGAATTGTACATATTGTGTTAATGACTTTCCTCGATAAACATTGCTTCTTAGATAGTTTCATTGACATTAAAGCAAGAGTTGCTTCACTGGGGCATTTATTTTACTTTAATATTTTGTGGCTGCCAGTGTCCCAGGACTCTTTAGGAAAAAGGGAAGCAGATAAATTACAGAAACTAATAACTTCTCCAGTTTAAATATATTTAAAATCCTTCATGATCTAATGATTTTTCTAGATCTACTCTGTGTTCGATTCTGCCAGACAAGGAATCCCATCATTGTGAATTCAACACTGTTCTTTTTAGAGTGGATTTTTTTCCCCAGAGGGAGTTTTTCATCTATATTCATCCTGATGGTTTATGCCATTTGCTATTCATCATGGGTAAATTACATTGAAGGTGTTCGTAATGGCCAAACATGGCTGAGAAAAGTGGTAACTAGGACTCGTGACAAATCAGAGTGTTGGAGAAATGTGAGCTTTTAATACATAAATGAAGGTGTTTAGGGAAAATGAACAGGGGCTTCTCCTTGTCAAAGGGAAGAAGTGTTACTGGTAGGTGGGAGGAGGACGTGGTTGTGACTTGGACACACATCAGATCTCTTGTCTTGTGAGTCATCTTCAGACACACCCACACCCCTCACCGACTCATCTCTGTCCCATTTTTTCCAAGGTTGCCTTAAGGATCAGCATTGCATCCAGCTGGGCACTGAGTCAGCTTTTGTATTGGTAAAAGGGAAGGAGCTCAAATTGTTAGCATTTGACTGGAAAAAATTAAAAATTGTTATTCTTATGCTGTGTATTAGGAGAAGGAAATTTCTGTTCTTTAGATTTTGTTTCACTTATCATATAGACACATTGACTTTTACTATTTGCTATGGGTTGACTGGTGTTCCACCCAAATTCATATGTTGAAGCCCTAAGCTCCAACATAACTATATTTGGAAATAGAACCTCTCAAGAGGTAATTAATATTAAATGAGGTCATAAGGGTGGTGCCCTAAACCAACAGGACTGGTGTCCTTATAAGAAGAGGAAGAAACACTAAGGTTGTGCATGTACAGAAGAAAGGCCACGTTACGACAGTGAGAAGGTGACCATCTACAAGCCAGGGAGAGAGGCCTCAGGAGATAACAACCCTGGGGACAGCTTGATACTGGGTTTTTAGCCCTCAGAACTGTAAGAAATAAATGTTTGTTGTTTAAGCCACCCAGTCTGTGGTATTTTGTTATGCAGCCCTAGCTGACTAATACACTATCGATTAGTAGTTCCAAAGAAATCGCATGTTCAAAAATGAGTCCATTGTGTTTATTTCTATCACTTGTACGTGTGTTTGAGTGCTGTTAGCATGATGTTCTCTTATTTAGTGAAAACATATCCCAAACCTTAATGGCTTTATTGCCTTATAATTAAGGAGACGGCAAAAAACCTAGAATTTTTTTTCTGAGAATATGGTAACCCAGCCAATGGTAATATTGGAAGATCTGGGTAATTAAGAAATAGGCAACCTAATTATCAAAAGCACTTGTGAATACAAGGCCATCAGCATGTGGGCTCCTGAAGAGGCTGAAAAGAACTGCATGTTGTATCCGTCTGTGTTTCTGGAATACTCACCACCTTGAACAGGTGAGTCTGAAATATAAGTGAAAACACAATAGCTACCCACACACTTTGCTTGAGAGAATCCATCCTTAAAGGCAGGCACTCTTGCCGTTGGATGATGTGGTAGGAAGATATTAACCAACACACATGTGGTTAGAAATATTAACCAATGAACATCAAGGGATGACATGGGAATTGCTACAGTAGAACAAAAGAACTGAATTCTTGGCTTGTTTTTTAAGCCCTAAAAGTGAGGTACACATCCAATGCTGATGAAGAGAGAGTAACTTCTTTCTCTTCTTGCCCTTCTAGATAAATATTCCATGGGCTTGGCATGAGATGAGAGTCAAATTTGAAGAATAAAGTTTAGATGCAGGAGGCCATTGAGAAGCAACCCAGAGCTAGCTTAGGCAAGTAGTAAGGAAGAGACATCTGAAACCCCTGATGGTCATCCAGAGGTTGGGTCACCTGAGAGTTGAGGAGAACTATTCCTTCCTTCCTGAGTACAGCTGTTAGATATGACAATTTTCCTGGCCTCTAAGACGTTCTCCATGGCAGGGGGTAGAAGCTCTGAGTAGAAACGTTTGGACACATGGGCCAGAAATAAGCTCACAGAGTTTCTTCACTCCTAGTCGCAGATTTCCTGTGTTCATGAGGGGCTCAGATGTAGAGCTATGGAGGTCTAATCTCACCACAACGGTCCCTGTAGCTCAGCCACTAAAGGGCTGAGACTCTGAAGATGTTTCAGGTGAGAGGGCAACTGGGACCCCTGGGCTTCTTGATCTTGCTCTATGCAGACCCATCGGACCAAAGGGCCGTCTCTGGGGACGACCCTGAATTTTGTGAGATTATGTTTCTCTCTTCCTTCTCCTCAGCCGATGAAATGAGCGCTCCGAAGAAAACACTGAGTTTTCTGTAAAACTGGAAACACTTTGTTTCTTGCACGTCAGGGTTTGGGCCTCAGGGCCGTGGCTGCTACAACTGTGCACCAGCAGTCAATCTTAACCGATGGCTGAGGGCGACCAGTTCCCACCTGGTGGAGGGAAAGCATTTTGTGTTTGGGAGGTAGAGATGGGGGAGGTAAGCCCAGTTTGTCCCCTCGGGCCTTGATGACACAGCTCTAAAATTGGTTTACTTTAAAATATTGGGAAATTCTGCTCTAAAGATTGATTGATCTCTTAGGGCTGTGTGGGGAATACGTGCTTCTAGTTCCTTGTTTTTTTATCTCATTTTAAATCCCAAGAGACTACTCACAACGTAACCTTCAACCCGATGATGTGCATAGGTTATATGAAGGTTTGGGGATGGTTCCGAGAAAGCTGAAGCAAGCTAGATTCTTACGACCAACTGGAGTAAATGCTGTTGCCAACTGACTTTGGGGCCATGCTGGCCTTCTTAGAACAGTTGGGATCTGGGAGAAACTGGATCAGGGACAGAGACCAAGGACAGAGGACATCCAAACCAGGACAGCCCGAGGCCTGCCCTTCTCCAGCATGTGCTCATCTTCCCAGTTACAGCTAGAACCAGACTGGTCTTCTGGGGACTACATCTTCCCCCAGAGGGCATTCCTTAAATGCTCCTAAACAAATATCATTTACCTAAATGATTCTGTTCCTGACCACATTCTTAATGATTTGAGAGCAAATCTATTTCTATTCCTTGTGTGTCCTCTTATAAAAAACTACCCTCCCCACCCTATGCTTTGCAAATAGTTCTTTTTGCTTGGCAAATCCCTGAAGGTCTATCAACATTTCCTCCTAGGGATGGAAACTCCAGAATTTCCTTTGGGTGCCTCAAAAGCACAACCCATCCAGGGCATAATAGTCAAGTTTTCTTACTGCTTGGCCACCCATTTATCCTCTTAAAATCACCTGCTTCTCTACTGCCTTTTGTTACAGAGCTGTTGTCAGGAGGCAGGTGGAGAAGAGGCCCTACAATTTGCCATGTGCTACCTGCACGAATGGGTTAGACTTGGGAAGCAAGGCTGGGGTGTGCTTTGTCAAAAAGAGCTACGGTGGAATTAATGACCTGAACAGAAGGCACTTAGCAGCTGCAGGGGGATTGGGTATTGAGTATTGGGAAGAGGCCTGAAGGTAGGACTAACAGACCTGAAGCTTCCTTCCAGAAATTGCCAGTGGAAAAATATGTCTTTCCCAAAAAGCATTGTTGATAGGGCAAGGAAATAAAGAGAAACCAGGGAAGAATGCAGATCAGATGTCTACTTTTGGTTCTGTTGACGTCAAACCTATTTTCCTTCCCAGAGGGATGCTTGTCTGTGGTTGGACAGAGCTCATCAGCTGAAAATAACGCATGACCTCTACCCCAACACCATTAGGATTGCATTTCCAGCCACGAAGAGCCACACACTAGCTGAGACTGGCAAGCTGCGAATACAAGGATGCAGTGAACCCCAGTGACACAGTTGGGTGAAGGAGAACCACATCTTCAGGCATCCAAACATGTTAATTTTATTCAAACAAGAAGAAAGAACTCTACTCCTTTCCAGAGCAAGCACAATTTAGCAAGGGCCATAGGATGGTGGTTCTTAACCAGGGGTGACCCTCCCCACCCTTCCCTGCTTGCTGCCACAAGGGACATGTGGCAATGTCTGGAGACATTTTTGGTGGTCTAAACTTGGGGTTGGGTGATTCTACTGCATCTAGGGAACAGAGACCAAGGATGTTACAAAACATCCTACAATTCAAAGGACATCTCTCCACACCCAAGAATTATCCTGCTCAAAATGTGAGCATGCTGCCATTGAGAAACTGTTGTCCAATGTTAATTTCAAATAGGTTTCAAAATCGAGTGGGCACTCACAACGCAACATCTCTCATCAGATTGCTCTTTGGACATCTGCTACTGATTAGACATAAAGAAAAGTGATTTATAGCTCAAATCACTGTAAAAAAATGACTTACAGTTAAAATATAAGCTGACAAACCTGCTTCTTTTTTTCAAGGAAGTGATTTATAAACAAAGAATGCTGCTTAAAAAAAAAATGTTTTTTGTTTCTTTATTTCCAGGAAATATTCTTGCCTTTCTGTGTGTCAATGAATGTGACATCTTTATAGAATTTTCACACATTTAAAAATGAATAATAAGCAAACATTTAAAAACCAATTTATTGAACTATGGATTGATTCTATCCCTCAGACGCACACATGGAGTTTTTTTTTTTTTAATTCCAGATCTTATGAAGAACAAAGATGTTTACTGTATATGAGAATGTACACTGTACTTAAACACTCCCCAGAATATGCATCTTTTTTAGCTTTGAGAAGAAAATTGACCATGCATCATGAGAAAGATTACAGCTTATTCCTAGAATGTCTAAAACTTGAGTCACCAAACTTTAAAAGCTTCACGAGGGCCTTATACTTTTAACCGCTTAGAAATTGTCATGGGCCGGGATGCCCTTGGGCCTGGGGGATGATGCAATGTTTACTGTGGCATTTTGGGTGTAGGCAGTGGTTCACCTTTCCACGGGACCCCTGTATTTTGCATGTTGGGAGATGATCATGATGTTCTAAGACTCTTAATTCAATGAGAGCGTGACTTTCTTCTATGATAGTTCATCAAGCAGTTGGATTGATGATAAGAAACATTTTCAAAGACAGAACCTTAATATAGACTTTGTAAGCACTTATGAATTCACATCAATAGGATTAATAAGCCTGCTGTCGTTAGGCTAGTGTGTGTCTCTATTACATGAAACTAATTTTACTTAATCTTCATTAATTTTCAATTTCTACTTTGTCTCCTCAGTTCTTGCTTTATTCTCTTAATAGCAGCTTATGCTTAGCTTTGCTGATACTAGAAATCAAGATTAAATGAGGAAAGAAAGCCAAGTCCAAATTTGTTTTGGTGGTCAGGTTCATAGGATAAAATTATTACTTGAATATGGAGATGGAAGTTCCTATGTGTGTGTGTGTGTGTGTGTGTTTGCGTGCGCGCGCCAGTGTGTATGTTTACCTTGTTTTAATTCCCAAGGAAATTAGCTCCTTCCCCCAAATGTATCAGTTTCTATCTGAAATGGCTGGAGCTTTTTCTATCTAGAAATATCTTATTGAAATATCCAGAGTCATACTATTGTTAGTATTTAGAAGTTGTATAGAATTACTAAAATATGAGCTATTTTGCTATAAATTATAGCAATCATTCTCCTATAGCAACTGAACTATATATATATAGTTATAGATATATATATTTTATATATACACACACACACACACACACAACTGAAGATTTCCCGGAGTCTTTTTTGAAGGGAATTGTAGACTGTCATAGTCAATCACATAACTGAACTTTCAGTGTCAGTTGACACTTATCATTTAATCAAATTTCTAAGCACTTGATCTTCCTAAATTAATTTTTATATTATAATATTGGGTTGAACTTTTTATATCTTTTTTAAATTAATTTTTTGGGGAGAACAGGAGGTAATTAGGTTTATGTATTTTAATTTTTAATGGCAGTACTGGGGACTGAACCCAGGACCTCGTACATGCGATGCGTGTACTCTGCCACTGAACTATACCCTCCTCTCTTTTTATATCTTTATTTCTGTTTCCTTTTTTTTTTTTTTTTTTTAATTTTCTTGGAGATTTAAAAAAAACCCTGCTTTTCTCTTGAATTTTCTGCCGCGGTCATTGTATCCCTCTGCGCCAGTGCTGAAAGCTGTCCCCAGCCCCTCTCTGACACTGTCGCACCCAGCCGTTCCAGACTGTTGTAGAAGCCACATTTCATTCACTGTCAGCTCCACGTGCTACTAGAATAGTGGAGGTGTCTGAGTTTTTGTTCATCCCCCATGACAGTGTCAGAAAAGGAATGCAGGTATAAAATAGATAAACTACAAGGTCCCACTGTATAGCACAGGGAACTACATTCAACATCTTGTGATAACCTGTAATGGGAAAGAATCTGAAAAAGAATATATATCTGTACATGTATAACTGAATCACTTTGCTGTACACCTGAAACTAACACAACATGGTAAATCAACTATACTTCAATAAAAATAGATCAAAAACTAAAAAGAAGAGGAATGTAGGTATCTTGTGGCTGTAGCCAATGTATTGTCATGTCCACTTTGTCACCAATAAAAACGTAATGAGGGCAGAGGAAGAATGCCTTCCTCATCTCCACTTCAGAATGTCCAGTTTAAAAATGTACTTCCGGTGAATTGTCTCTAAAACAAACTTTTCTACAGAAAAAGGTAAAAATTTATATTGTGATCCAAACCTAAAACAAAACCAGATACCTATTGTCAGAAGTTCAGTCACGACTAAGCATTGCTGGCTGGCGGAATGAGTCTGAACAATACCATCAGCAGCCCTGAAAGCTGGCATGAGACCCTTTTAAACTTTTTTCCATGATCTGCTACCAACACAGAACTAAAGCATCAATCAGAAAGCACAACGGCTGCCCTGGTGTCACAAGGGTGCACCCACTCTCCTCCTCCTTCTCAACTAAACTAAAACTCCTAGAAAGCAACTGGATATAAGGGAAAAAGGAGGTGAGGCAGGGGCAGGAGAAGATGACGGCAGGTGAAAGTCAAAATAGAATGAGTTCCAGCTGTCTCATATTTACTCATGTGATCCATTTGTGCAAAGTCAGAGAGCCCAACAACAGGGTTGAGAAGACCCAACCTGTTCCACAGGGTTATCCAAGTTACTGAAGTGGAATTTGGCTAAAAGTCACAGGCACATCCACCTGCCATCCACGTGGCGATCTGAAAAGGAAAGTTGACTAGGAACCAACCGGACAAAGAAGAGAGCCAACAGGAATACATGTATCTTGTCTTTTGGACTCTGGGTCTGGACAGATCTCTTATTTAAACAGGAAAAAAATACATATTTAAATACAAGAGAAGAAAAGTAGAGTATTACCCAGAAGACACAAAGAAAGAGCAGACCTCTGAAAAACATTTACTCTTGGAATGAGAAAAAAATTTAGAAAAGTAGCATCACTGTGGGCTAAAAAAAGCAGACAGGATCACTGTAAAGTAGGACCAAGAATCCATCTCAGATGAAGTTGTAGTTGGGTAAATTAGAAATCTATTGTAGAAAAATGAAGGTACACTAACAGAATTCAAGCAGGGATGAGCAGAAGCAGATTATTATAAATAATCCAGTATATGTCATAAACAATAACAGTAATAATAATAACAACAACAACAATAGTAAAAACTAGAGAAGTTCTACCAGGATGTAAAGGAAAAAAAAAAAAACAATCCAAAAAACAAGGGTTGAAGACAATGAGAACAAGTGGTAAGTGTGGAGAACAAAGGATAGGGCGCCAACCTCAGAATTATAGGTGTTCCAGGAGAAAAAGAAATAACCAGTAGAACAGAAGCAATTATTCAAAGATATAATTAAATAAAAGTTTTTTGACTTGAAAAAAAGAATGAGCGAGCAGATCAAAAGGACTCACTGTGTTCAAAGTGAATTAAATGAAAAGAGAACTTTGTAGCATTTGAATTACAGGGATGGAGAGGGAGAGGGTCTAAGCATTCATGCAGAAAAAATAGGTGAAAAACAAAAGAACAAAGCTAAGCTGGCCTTAGATTGACTTTCCCCCCCCCTCTCTGGACACCATGGAGCCATGCCTACAGAATTTTGAAGGAAAAAATTGTTACATGAGCATTTTATGTTTTGCCAAGCTTTAAAAATAGCAAATATAAAATAAGACATTTCTGATACACTAAAAATATGCCAACCACCTAATTTTTCGGAAAACAATTTACCCTGTAGAGACATATTTTAATACACGAAATTCAAGAATAGTGAAACCAAGGTACCACTTGACTGCTCCGACACCCAGTGGTAACGAGACAAGGGTAGCAACAGTTTGCTTCCCAAGTCCTGAGGCAAACTGTCATTCCAGCCAGTGTGTTTAAACTGGCCACGTTGATCAAGCCACAAGAATCTGAAGGACTCGCTGCCTCTTTCTATGCTATTATTTGGAAGAAGTCGAAAATCCTTTCACTGTAAATCATTGCTTGTTTTTAACAGAACCTCTTTTTAACCAGCCACCAAGTCATCTGACACAGTGTGTTATGTTTTTTTTTAGATAAAATCTACCACTGAATCTCAGAAATACGTATATTGATGGTGATTGATACATGCTATCAAACAACTCTTTTGTTATCAAAAAGAGTCAGCATGACAGAGTGATTAAGAATGAGTTCTGTCGGCAGAGGCTGGGGTTTTAATTACTCCTTGCTCTGCCACTTACCCCTCACATCTCGGGCGAATCATTTAATCTCCAGGGGTCTCAGTTTTCTCACCGGTACAATGGAAATACAGTAGACTTTCCTGCACAGCATTTTTGTAAGGCTAAATAAATCAACTCATTTAAGGTACTTAGTGTCTGGCACACCTGCTGCTCAAAAGAGAGGCGTGTACACTCCGGGTAACACGGTGAAACGTGTGGTGGAGACATCACTTCAAACAGGAAATACATACTAACGCATTTGTGCTTTCTTCATATTGCGTGGTTTCTTTTTTTCTATGCTTCTCTAGTTCACAAGACTTTATGAATCACTTTGCATTACTCGTTGAATGAAGTCTAAGTTTAAAGAAAAACGGTCCCTTAAAAATAAACGATAGCTATGTATTCTAATTCCACATTTATTACAGCAACAATGGACTGTACCATTGAAGGTGTCAGTTCTAACCCAACTCCTTTCCTTCTCTCTGAACTTGAATTTTTCTTAGTACCCAGGAGGGTAAGGACAGTATTTCCTCTTAGGGAGTCTGTGGACGTGGATGTTGCTTTTACCCTCATCCTGGCTACGCTGAGGATTCCCGTGCTTTGTTTGGCTTTCCTTTATAAAAGGTTTCGTCCTAAAGAAGTGAACAGAAAGAGAGCAGAGCCGAGGAGGTTTGGGGCAAAATCGTTACCGAGATCTGTCTCATTTCTGTCATGCCTGTTTCCTCTGTCAGTCTGTCCTCAACTATGGCCGTGAAGGAATAAATGGGTTCCAGCTGCCCTTGTGGTGAAGCGTTCTCCATCATCTCACACATCCACGTCGAATGCGATGGTGGAATCAATCACCCAGCTCCTGCCTTGACCTAGTGGGAGAATGAGTGGATTTAGGTATTTACTAGATGGCTAAGGTTTTTGAAGTGTTAGGGAATGTAACTCTACTGGTTTCAATTTTCTGATTTTTAATTTTCACTCATCAGCCTGTCCTTTGCTTTTTTTGGGCTTTATTCTGTGATAGATAGGACGTGGCAGAACTGTTTCAAAAAACCATCCTTCATGTTGGTGCTCTAATGCCACATCTCCTGCTAACAAAACCTCTATGGTTTTAGTGGCCAAGTCCTAGGCCATGTATTCCATGTCAATAATTGAACATTTCACTTCTGGAGAAAAACCAGGCATGTAGCCATGGTTTGTAAGTATCTCATAAAGCATACTTTGAGATGTGTTTTTTTTTTTTTTTAACCAAGCATTTTTGCACATTATCTCATTTCTTCTGAATATTATTTATTTTTTGTTCAATGTCACCATCAGTTCTGCTTACTTTGACATCCATCTCTCCAGCTGTTTTAAATTTTTCTAAATGTGTTTTTTGTTGTTGTTTTTGTGCATTCCCACAGTCTCCCTACTGAAGGATTTTAATTTAGTGCCTTATTGGATGTTATCAGCATTATTTTTGTGTCAATTCTATTAAAGCCAATCTCCTAGATATGGGATTGTCATAAAAGCAACCCTGCGTGGTAACTGTCTGAAGCTCTGGTTTCTGGTAACGATGAGCTAAAATCACCGAGAAAGCTTACCGTGTGCCCCACACACTGAGGTAAGTGCTTTATTTATGTGGTTTGTCTTAAATCCTCCCAGAAACAACAGGAATCAGGCACTATTCTAAATCACCATTTTACAGACAGGGCAACTGTGGTTTAGAGAGGTTAAATAGCCGTGCAAGTTTATACAGAAGTGTCAACAGTCTTTGGTTCAGTTTTGGCCAAAGCCCATTCTCCAAACTTCCACACTATGTTGCCTCTGAATTAACAACTCCTGTTTAACTCCGCCTCGTTTCTGGGGAATAACACTGTGCCTAACAGACTGATGGGAGGATGTCTTGAACTCCACAAGGATGTTTTTCTCTTTGCAGTTTCCAAGAACAGTGATAAAAATCAGAAAACAAACCAAACCAAAACAAACAAACAAACAAAAAAACGTTTTCCTAGAATCATCAAGCATCAGGAGGTTCCAGGAAGCTGGTTTCTGACCGGTGTTAGTAATCTGTTAACAATTAGATAGAAACAAGAGTTCAGCGAGTTTTTAACTATATGGAAGTATTTAAAAATTTAGGAGTTTCATGTGACGGGGGGCACCTCTGAGCTTTTGCGAGGAAGATTTATTTGCCAGTCTTACCTTCAGTTTTAATTTGGGCATTAGATGTGTGGTAATGGAAAAGCAAAGGGAAAACATTTCTGCAGCAACTGGCCTGTGTTCAGAAACCACGCCTCTTCTGCATATCAGCGGCTGTTTAAAAAAACATGTTTTGCTCTGTATGGCATATGTCATAAAGCATCAGACACAGTGAGATGCCTTAGCATGTCTTCTGAGTAAGAAAAAAAGGGCAGCCCTGCCTTGTCTGAAATATGTTTACATCACAGATGGTTTTTGCCTTTTGAGTTTCCAGACAGGTGACTATCTGTGGAAACAGACCTAACTCATCCAAATCCTCGTTTGCAACAAAGGGTGGGAGGGATGTTTGGTGGGAGAGAAATGCTGACGGAGTCAGACCCAGAGCCCCACCAGGGAGCAGGAATCCTCTCCACACCCTGTACTTTGACAAACCTGTTCTTGGCTTTGCTGCCCGCGTGCACGAAAGCAGTTTTTCTAAATAGCTATGTTTAGATTAGCACTTGGTCTAACAGAAGTTCTAACATGTTGTACTGATTAAGCCACACAGAGATCAAAACAGACAGACAGACTGACAGAAATACAAACAAACAAACAGGCCCCCTTCTCTGAACTGTCCCATTTCTTAACATGGGAGAAAAAAAAAAATCTCTGTATGAATTTTGTACAAGATTGCTCGAACCTCGAATAGAACAAAGAGCCTTTAGGAAACAGATTTGTTAGTTATTTGGTGGGGATAAAGGAAATGCAGGAATTAAAAGAAAAATACAGGCATTTGCTTTGGAGATGAGTCCATGTGCCTGAGACCAAGGGCCTGGCTGTGGGGAACGGAGCACTGACCCTGAGTCATTTGGGGGTCATAGAAATTGAGAATCGAGAAACCTTGCCTGGGGTTGTGTTCTTGCACCAAATCCCTCCAGCCAGTTTGCCAGATGCTAACTCAGTTGGGGGAGAGTGGATTATGCCCAGGGAATGGATAAATCTTCTCACTGATACTCAGACATGGCTGTTATTTTATGGTTCCTTTTACAAAAGCAGATGATCGGATTTAAGGAAGGAAAGCGGAGCGCAGGGACAAGTGTAAGCTGTCATGGTGATCTCTCTCTACTTTAATCTTTTAAATGCATTACCTTATTTCCTATTGAAGATGTAGTTCCTTAAAAGCAGCACGCTGTTAGGGTTCAGGCAATTTCAATATTTTTGACGTGTCTTATTTTTCAAGTCTTTAAAAAGGAGTCCTTTAAAGAAAAGCAAATGGCATCTTCTAATGTAATTATTTAGCAATTAGTAAGTGTCTGGATTGCGTTTGTTAATGCTTAGTGCCCTCTGTAAAACATAACAGGGATGGTGCTATTTACCGATGATCATGTAATAACTGGCTTATGGATACAATTGTTAATTTTCCGACAAATAAAGCAGAAGTTGACTTTTGACATCACCAGTCCTAGGAGTGTTGCATTAAGACAGGAAAGCTTTAACATTCCTTCTGGTGTTGGGCTCAGGAGTCTCTCAGCTGCTTTGCTCTGTTAACTTGCTCTGGTTCAGAGTAGAATACTTCCCTCTTTAAGTGGATCAAAGGCAGAGAATCTGGAATTTGGACGGCAGGCAGTAAGGGAAGGGTGTTCAGAGTAACTTCTAAGTTTAAGGAGAAGTCTCAGTGTCCTAATAAAGATTGCCTTTTGCGATCGCTCTCAATCGTGTGCTTCACTGTAGCTGCTTAATAAATGCACTCGTGGTTCTTTTCTACCATAATAAAGGCGCTAGTGTTCGACACTGTGATAAAACGTGCCCTGGTGGCTCTGGGCCTTTCATCACGGAAGCTAAAGCCCAGCTGTTAATTGCCAGTTGTCATGGCCCTTTGGACAAGCTGACCTTTGACACTGCTTAGATGTCGTCCCCTCCCTCCCTGTGGCTGGGCTTAATCCCTCACCCCATTTAGACTTGGACACAACCCCTAGCCCTCTTTCCAGCCCTTCTTTAAACCTCTGCTTACTTCCTGGTCCCTTGACTCTCAGCTTACTCATTGGAAGTCCAGCTGGGCTTCACGGGGCGTCTTGCGCCTGACGAGGCAGAGCCAAGACTCCCATCTTGTCTTCTCTCCACTCTCCCCTTCATCTTCTTGCAATGTAGGGGCTCACTAAGGTCAGCGCTCTTCCCTGGGCCTTGTCTCACCCAGACTGTTCCCCTTCGGAGTTCTCGCTCACATTCAGCTTGTCTTCCAAAGACTAGTCTTTAAACATCCCAGAGGTTCCCCAGGACATGCCACACCCACCCACACACTCGTCGTTTGAAGCTTCCTCCTCCAGCTTTCGGCACCCTCCGGCCCTGTTTGGGAGAAGGGTTGCTGGGCTGGCTTAACCGAGAACTGGCCTTGGGGCTGGACCAGAGACTCACCCAGACACCCTCACCTGAGGTTAAGGAGGCGTCAGTACTGGGCGGTGCGTGCAGGAGAGCTGAGCCCTAAACTCCAGCAGGAGCGTTACTAGAAGCATAAATCTAGGAGGCAGCAGAAGCAGAGAATGAAGAGAACCAGGCAGCCGAAACACACCATGGCCCACAAAGCAGTTTTCGGGGAAGAGGGAGGGCGGGATATTTCCCTGAGAGGCTGCTAAAGCAGACAGGTCTGAGGGGTTTGTTTCATGGGCAACAGAAACGAGGCTCATGCAAGTGGGTCAGGAACACAGATGCTGGTCAGCACACTCTTCCTTGCGCCTCTGATCAAGTTTCATGAGTGAATGGACCGTGGCTTCCACCTACTCTTATTAATAATGCCTGCTCTTTCCTTATGGGCTGGTGTGAAGGAAATCCCTCTCAATTTGATAAAAGCCAGAGGGGAGGTTAGTTGCTACTCCCTGTATTCACGTGCTGGGGGCGTAACAAGGTACCACAGATTAGGTGGCTTTAACCACAGAAGTTGATTTTCTCACAGTCCTGGGAGTCCAAGATCAAGGTACTGGCAGGGTTGGTTTCCCCTCTGGCCTCTCTCCTTGGCAGACCATTGCCTTCTTGCTGTGTCCTCTCTACTTGTCTGTGTCCACGTTTCCTCTTCTTATAAGGACACCAGTCGGACTGGGTTCTGGCCCACCCCAGTGGCCTCATTTAACTCCATCACTTCTTTAAAGGCCCTGTCTCCAAGCACAGTCACATTCAAAAGCACTGGGGGGTTAGGGCTTCAACATATGAATTTTGGGGGGGCACATTTCAGCACATCATACTCCCCAGTTTCTAAAACCACGCAGTCTGGCCGAATGCCCAGTTGCCCGGTGGGCGAGATGCCACTGTTGGAGTCCTGTCGGCCCCTTCGTCTCACTCTGGTGGTCCTCTGATAGCTTTGGGGCCAGTCCTCCAGGTTGGAAATGATCTTTCTGTTCTCAAGCCAGGTCTGGCCTATGGCCAGGTTTTGTTTGCCACCCTCTATGTTGGAAAAGTTTAATTAGTGGCCAAGTTTAAAGGGCCAATCTGGATATTTCACATACATATCTCAATTTCCGGCTTCTCTTCCAAAGCTGGAAGACCTGTGAACACAGGGCTTGCTGTTCCACATGACAGCACTTGACTCAGACCCTGTGGTGCCACCTCCTTCAGGCAGGCCACCAACACCCTCCAGTCCCTCTAACCCACTTCTCTCCTGTTGTCCATCAGCCTGGCTCCGGAGGACATTTGGACATTTGACTCCCAAATTACTGATATACCCACTGCCCCTCAGAATGCTGCCCCCTGTACTTCCCTTCCTTTTTGTTTCTCCTTCCTTTTCTTTAGAACTCTCCATATGAAGTTTCTCCACTGGTAGCAGTTTTGTCCCCAGGGGACATTTGACAACATCCAAACCTATTTTTGATTGTCATGACTGGAGAGGGGAGTTGCCAAGGTATCTAGTGGTAGATTACAGCCCCTCATGACAAAATAAAACAAAGCAAAACTAAAACCAAACGAACATCCAAAAATAGTGATTGATAAACCAATAACTGGTTTGAAACTTTCTCTGAAGAAAAATAATTTATCTTAGTTAAGGTAGTTTCAGTGAAATAAGAATAAAAGAGGAAACATTAGGAAGAGTTTATCTTCTCTATTTATAAAATTGATCAAAGAATGAAGTCAGTGTAAGGGGTTAGGCTCTGGAGATCTCTTCCCTTTGAAAATCTTCCAGCTGTTACATATTCTGATAATACTCATCTTCGGAATGTCCTCAAGGTGAATGTATTGACGTGAAAATATCCAAATGGCAGGGTCAAAACAGCATGGAAAAAATATTCCTCCATTTCCCTCCACTCACTGACGCCACTTGGATTAGGCCCTCCTTTGTTTCTGAAACGGGCTTTTGTTCAGTGTCCCTGCAGTGGATTCCATACCTCTCAAACTGCCCCAACACGACAGAGCTACTGCTACACTAGCGTTTTCAAGGGTAATCTCATTCTGTGTTGATGTTTAGTGATGTCATTTTTTGCAGTCTCTCTCTCGGTTCCTGGCACATCACAAGTGCTCAGGAACTGTTTTATCCTTCCCTGTTTCTGCATCTTTCCTTAAGCCCAAAGTCCTTATTCTGGTTTTTGAGATGGATGTTCACACTGTTTACTCTCTAACAGACCAGTTTTTTCCTTTTCTCTTTTTGCATGCCCTACCCTCCGGAAAATCTGCTCACCATCCTCACCACGTTTTCCTGTTGCTCTGCTTTCCTTATACAGGTGTCATCTTCCAGCTCGTCTTGTTCCTCATCTTCGTACAGCTGAATCTTTTCTGTTCTGTGCACCTAACTTCAGTGGTACCTCCTCAGAGAAAACCTATCTTCTCCTAAGCAAATGTGAGGTGTACCTTCTGCTAACCATCCCAGAAGGTATTTTTTACTATGGTGGGACTTCATACATTTTGTCTTCCCTCTCTACTGGAACATCTAAATTCTGTGAGAGTGGGATTATTTTTTAAATATTTCTGAAATCTGAACAGGACTGGCACAGCTCCTTAAGAATGTTAGGTATTCATTAACCATTTGCCACCCAACTGTATGAAGAGGTGACAAGATGTTTTTGTGGAGACCAATCTGATAAGAGTTGTGGCCCTACTGTGGGAAAAGCCTTCAACTCTAGTCCCACTCTGATGGGAGAGAGGTTACTGGCAATGAATTAGGGATAACTAAAATGTAAAATTTTCTTGCAAATACTTCTAGACTCCATGTTTTCCTCTTCTGTGTCTCTCTCCAAAATACTTTTCTTACTACGCATTTGAAAAATTCAAACATGCATCGTATTCTCATCTCTGTTCATATATTTTCCTCTTTCTTTGGAAAGTTCCACATTTGGAAGATTAGAGAGAGAGCCTGGTAATGGGAGAGAGGCCTTTCCAGCAGGAATTGTTCGATACTGACCCTACGATATTCTTGGTTGGCACGTGCTTAAAGATAATAGTGTTTCCAACCACCCCACAAGTGTCTGAAGTTCATTTGCTAAAAATATTCCTGACTTTCCAAATGGAGAGAAGCCTATTTCAAAACTTTTAATTTTTATGGAAATGAAATTTCTCTGCTTGGCAGAAGGATGCTCAATGTTCAGTGCATTAACTTTCTTGTATTTCTGTACAAAGTTGGCCCAAGTTAGTCTCTGCTTCAATTCTGTATCATGGAGTTTTTAAAAATTTCTTGACTTCTCATTGATAACGCATTTTCAAAGATTCTACAGTGCTTTCCTGTTAAAGAAAAAAGGTAAACATAATTATACTTTTGGAAGTCCCTGGGAACGTTTGCTTGTCTCTGGTCCTTATTACAAAGAACCTTGATAATGATGTGTTGCCTTTAAAAAGTCACAATGTGCTTTATCTAGTCCCATTATGAGCTAATAAATTACCAATTATTTTCCCTTAATCCAGAACATGATTTTGTAATTATCTATCAGTTTAAATGAGAGTAGAGATTAAGCATGTCAAAATTATCCCACCAGCTCCAATAATTATTAAAAGAGCATCAGATAGTGAGAATGAAGTCACTTACATGTGCCTGAGTTTGTGATGAGCAAGGAAATGGGGACGGCAAAGAAAGGAACAAAACTAGCTTTCTCATTTGGCTTTCAGTTAATCAATCCCAGCCACATGAACTTTTCGGGTACCTACAGAGATTTAAATGCAGTTGCTGGTTTTCTGGCATTTCTAGTCTATGAGAAAAATGACATATTGGAACTTTGCAGATTTGAACAAATTCTCAGGATTTCTAACCTACTTTTACAGGAAACAATTTTCACAAGTTTCAGATTCTTGAAAATTTTCCTCCGCCAAAGAATGTAAGCATACGAATAACACGGCCATTTTCTCCTTAAGTACAAACCATCCTGCAGGTTGTGGTCCCCAAGATATTTTGGTTATTTCCCCCCTGCTAATTAACACATAGAAATCAATTAGGTTTGCTTCCGTAATTTTCATTTAGATTAGAACATTAAATTTAACAGATGATCAATCTCATTACTTTCACTAAGAGGTTTCTTGTAGCTAGTAGCCAGCCACCTGCTTGCGAGGCTTTTTATATGGAGTTCCATGCTTCCGTTTTCCAAAAGCAGACCGCAACACCATCTGCGGCAGAATCACCTGAGATGCTCCCTGAAGGTGCCTGTCACTGGTTCTCGCGGAGGTCTACTGAGTATGGCCAGGGAACGTTAACCTGAATGACCACTCTTAGTGATTCTGATGTACACCAACATTTGAGAAATAATGGATTAGATGCTTTTAGGCAATCAAGATGGCATCACTTGGCAATGAACTACGGTGATATGAGTCATCAGTGTCAATAAATAAGATTAGCCAAGACTTCCTGCTTATGTAAGGTCAGAATATTCTTATTTTTGACATAAATAGAGGGAAGTGGTTATTTGGTTTGTTACCATTGAAATGGACACCTACTGTTTCAAGTCAAAGGGAAGTACAAACACGCATTTGTAAATTTCAGGATTGCGTGTGGAAAATACTACTCTTCATCTTTTAAAACTATGAATAAAAGCCTAAAACGGACAAAGTGGACTTTTAAGTCCTTTTTACTTGATACTCTCTTTTCTTTTAAAATAAGACATAGAAGTCAGAGAATTATAGACTAACGTATTTTCAAGGAAGGGAAAATACAAATAATTATGCAATTAAGCCAGATTATACACTTAATGCAACTAAAACTTACTTAGTATTTGTTCCATGATCAGAGCAATCTTAGGTCCCAGGAAACCAAAGATGAAAATCCACTGACTGCATGGAAGAACCGTAAGTGCATATTACTAAGCCAAGGAAGCCCATCTGAAAAGGCTACACATTATTCCAACTACATGGCATTCTGCAAAAGGTATAACAAGACAGTAGAAACGTCAGTGATTGTGAGGCTTTAGTGGAGAGGGGTCAATAGGCAGAGCACAGAGGATTTTCAGTACTTTACTCTGTATGACTCTGTAATGGTGGATAAATGTCATTATGCATTTGTCAAAACCCACAGAATGTAGGGCACCAAGAATGAATCTTAATGTAAACTATGGGCTGTAGGTGATAATGATGTCAATGTAGGTTCATTGATTGTAATTAATCCACCACTGTGGTTTGGGATGTTGATAGTGGAGTGAGCTGTGTGTGTGTGTGTGTGTGTGTGTGTGGGTGTGTGTGGAGGGGGGGGTGGTGGATATGTGGGAACTCACTGTATTTTATGCTCAATTTTGCTGAGAACCGTTTAAAACTGCTCTAACAAATAAAGTCTACTGAAAAAAGTTACTGAAACTCCCCAGAGGACACTAAGAGCCTAATTGTTAGAATTGATGCTCAAACATCCGGTAGAGTCCACAGTCATCAAGGCAACACAATTAAATCCTAAGAAGTGGGACAGCATGGAGGAGGGAACAATTAACTAGGAGAAGGAAGAATCAGGGAAGACCTTTGAGAAGTAGGATGTCTGAACTGAATTGTGAGGATCAAGACGAATCTCTCAGATGGACACATTCCACCATATTGACATTCTAGTGTCCTGACGTTTTATGCGGTACTGTAAATCATCTGGTATTGCTGGAACAAACCTGGAAGCTGTAGGGAGAGCAGTAGGAATGAAGGTGACAAGTAGCTAAGGAAGGCTGACATGCACGTACAGCTGCACACACACAGGTACTTATGCATATAGATGACATGCATATACCCATAAACACACATGCACATAGACAAATACATGTGCATATAGGAAAAAGACTAAGGCATTTAAACCTGTTGGGGAACCACTGAACAACTTTTACCAGGGAAGTGATGTGGTCTAATTTACATTTTATAAAGAGCCCTGCGGTGGTTATGGGGAGCTGGAAGGAAATAGAGACTGGATGGTAACACCTTGTTAACTGGATAAAATTAAGAGCATATGGTAATAAAAGCAAGAGCAGATTCAGATTCAGGAGATATGAAAGAAGTTGGATCAGTTAACTTCTCGAGCACTTCATCGTGGGAGGTAAGAGAGAAAGAGGAGCTGGAAATTTGTTCTCAAGTTTTGGGCTTAAGAGAATGAGTGGGTGGTGTTAAACTCAATCAAGACAGGAAATGCGGAATTAAGACCAGTTTTAGGAGTGGCTACTGTCTCAAGACTAGGGACTTGATGTTTGATGTAACTGAGCTTGAGGTGTCTCTGGGACATATATCCATTCAACTAAGCCCCTTTAGATGCCCTGCCCTGGGCTAGGTACTGGATTCAGCAGTGAAGAAGGCAAACGTAGTCCCCACCCTTATGGAGCTTACTGTTTGTAGGAAAGGAAGACTTCAAACAATAACTACAGATATAATTTCTGTTATGAAAGAGGAAGTAGAGCTACACAGACAGAAGAGATCTAGGATGGAGACAGTTTTGAAAGCCAATGGATTCTAGACTAAAGTTGACATCATAAAGACCAATGAGGTGGCCAAGAGAGAAGATGATGAATGAAAAGAGGAGAGGGTTGCACAAAGAAGAGTGAGCATCCAGCTCTTAAAGGGGCAGCAAAGGAACCTCTGAAGGAATAGTCTAAGAGTCACAGAGGGAGAAGCAGGGGGAGTTTCAAGAATGAAGTGGTCAGGATATGCTATGGAAAGCTGAAAGGAGATAAAGCCTCAGAGATGTTTTTGGGTCTCGTGATATGGAAGGCTTCCATGGTGTTTGTGAAAGCTGCTAGAGTGAACCGGTGGGGGCTGAGAGCTCATTGGAGCCTGTTGAAGGTGAAGGAGAAGTTATAAAACAACTGTCAATGGTGTCTTCTAGATGCTTGGTTCTGGAGGGAATGAGATAGAGAAATAAATGGACACAGGACAAAAAGCAGGTCCTTGAAAATGGGAGGCATTTGAACACATCAAACGATGAAGGAAAAGAAACTAGAAGAGAGATGTTGAAAATGAAATAGAGAAGGGCTGCATTATGCAGCAAGTTTCTGACAAGGTCTTATCCAGAAGGGCATGGGTTCCATTGATGGGTGTCAGATTAGCTGTAAACAAGTGGAAGGTGATTTTTCCTTAAAAACTTAAGTGGAAAGAAGTGACAGTGCCCATGGATGCAATAGGTGAGGACAGGGAGGCGGGGAGGCACCTAGGGGAAAGAGATGACTAAAACAGAAATTCAAGGATAAGCAAATATTTTTGTCAGTCTTGATCAGTTTACAATTTATCCCATAATACATCATCTCACACTTAAAATTTTAGCTGATAAGATTTTTAAAAAAAGGAAAAGACAAAAAAAAAATTGTGGTTCCAATGTGAAGTGAATGTCAAACATAAAAAATCAGATTTGATTTTTAAAGTTCCCCCCTAGGGTTTTATATTTAAATGAGGCAAAGTTCTGTGAACTGTATAGATCACAACAGGAACATGATCCCAGGAAATTCCGAGGTCTTGTCATTCGTGGAGATTTTTCTAACAAACAGAAGCTATGCTGCAGCATTCTATAAATATTTATCAGCCATGGCTTTTATCCCCAGGAGGTTAAAGATCTCTTGAGTTTTGGATGAGAATGAGTGGTTGTCTGATTTGACCTGAATTAGTAGGCAAAAAGAAATCTACTACTTAGTGCAACAGAATAATGACATCTTTTGCAAAACATTACAGGACAACAGGAGTTGGTCCAGTCATTTACAAACCAGTGTGAGCACTGTAATAAGTTTTACCCTTATAGTCATATTTACTAGATTCTATTTGTTTTCAGATTGGCTTTGATTGCCTCAGAAGGACGTGAAAGGGGACATATTCTTAAAACATCTGAGAAATTAACCAGGTTAATTTTAATACTAGAAATTGAACTTTCTCCATGCTTTTCACCTGTTGCTGTTTCAAACTTGTCACGCTGCACACCATTTTATTAGAAGCTTTATCATGTGTTCATGTTAAAATGCATTGTGATTTTTATTTTAGAAGGTTAAAAAGTTTTAGCTTCTGAAGTAGCTAACTTCTTGATTTTATTACAGAAGTAGGTCATTTCATTGGTTTAAAAGTTGACGTGAGACAGTGTGCTCCATAGATCATTCAAGAGAAATATGAAAGAGAGAAAAGAAAGTAGATACCATTACCAATCTCTTTAGAGATGTATTCATTTGCCATTACTTTGGTCACCTGCAAAGTGTTTCAGAATACTTGAAAGAATATTAATGTGAACTAAATGTGATTTTTCTCTTAAAAATTTCAAGATGTTGATTCAGGTAGACAGAAATGTTTTGATGTGGAGCAAAGTAGGATAAAGAATCGTTTTTTAATTTTATGGATTCCTCCCTCCTGTCAGCAGTAGTGTTGGCCCTCCAGGTCAACCGACCACGGATTGAAAAGATTTGGGAAAAAAAATTCCAGAAAGTTCCAAAAAGCAAAACTTGAATTTGCCATGCAGCAGGCAACTATTTACATAGCATTGGCATTTTATTAGGTATTATGAGTAATCTAGAGATGATTTAAAGCATATGAGAAGAAGAGCATAGGTTATTTGCAAATATCACACCATTTTATATAAAGGATTTGGGCATCCGTGGACTGTGGTATCTTGCGGGGAGGATTGTTCCTGGAACCCACCCCCCGGCTGATACCAAGGGGCGACTGTATACTTGACAACGAGGGGGTACAGTTATTAATGTGACAAGTGGTGAGCCTTTCTGTAAGAGTTCACATAGGACAGAAGCTTGAGAGAGGTTTTCCCAAATGTGACAGCTCAGAAATTTACATGAGATTGCAAAACACATGTTATGAAGCTGAAAAGAAGTTTTATAAACTGTGAATAATAATGAATAGATTTCATCCAACCATGCTAGAGAGAAGTGCATTTTTTTCTCTTCTCTCTATGGAAAATGATATTACAACAGAGCTTTCATATGAAGAGGCCACTGAAGAGTATGTAGTCAAAAAATGAAGGAAAAAAGTCTTATAAAGCTGTTTAATAAAAGATGTTTAATTATTAAAAACTTAATGTCATTTTCCTAGATTTTGTGTTACTTGCCAGCTTTAAAAATTTTGTGATTTCCTGTGACTTATTTTCTCATAAATAAATATTCATTTGTATACACAATTTTGTATTTTGCATTCTTTTTTAAAGACTCCACAGAATCCAGATCTGCCCCGGGGTAAATTTTATAATTTTCATTGGAAATAGCTTTTTCCAGAATATTAAAAAAAAAAAAGCTTTCGTATGTGATATTTTCCTGGAGAAGCCTCATTTAGCTCTGTCTAATGCTTCAAAGTATTTTCCTTATAAGTACATTTTTTATTGCTGAAACTCATATATTTTACAGTACTTACATCTTCTCAATGCTCAAGTTCTCCTTTTATATTTTGTCTACTAGTTTTTTTTCAAACTAGTAGTTTTCATCCCCCCAAAACAAAATCAAGGTGTCCATGTTCACAGTAGAATCATAAAATGATATTTAGACAAGGATGTGTATGATCTGAAAAGTATACATAAAAGTAAAAACAGCTGCTAGTGAGAAACTAGACTGTTTCTCCCACCTGTGATACACTTTCTACGATGAAAAGCACTTCCAGGAGTCAGTGCGTTCAAAATCTGCAACATAAAAGAATATTTTGGGGACTTCTCATTGAAGGGATACTGATTTTTGATGGATGTTCATTAGCAATAGATTTAGTGCCCTGCAATAAAATTCGTTTTAGAAACACTTTGCACTCGTCCATTTACATTTCAGGAATAATTGCAAAGTGGCTATTGTCAGATTTATTTCCTAGAATCCCAAACTGCGAAAATAGATATCCTATTTATCTCTCTGTCTCTGTCTCTGTCTCTCTCTCTATGTAGATACAATGTATTTTGTCTGTTTGTCTATTGTATCTGTCTACCTATGTGTCTGTCTTGATAGTACACGTTTGGCAATCACATATGAGTGGATCGCTGCAGTGACTTAGCACATTCTTTTTTCTGCTGACTCATCAGAGCTGCCTCAGTATTCTTGTACAAAGTACAAGGTGTCTGAGTGGATAACTGAGATTCTTCTAAGTCTAAAAAGATATCAGGTTGACTTTGGTCTTCTGTATATATAACCTTTTTTTTAAACGAACCTGGTGGAAAGCAGGACATATGTGGTAATGCTGGGTTTTGAAGTGCCTATGTGAGAGGGCAGTGTCACAGAAAGTGACTGTTTGCCCTGTTTCTGCAGAATCTGATAACCTATGACGTTGTCTTCATTTGGCTTTCACAAAGTCAACGTTGTAGGTTGACCCTGAGGACAGACCATGGCCACCACCTGCACCCTGTTCTCAGCTGACTGTGTACAGTTGTGGCTGATGCTCCCAAGTTTGAGGAGGAAGGAAAGTTGGGCAGAGATCAGTGCAAATGTATTCTTGCTAGTGACAGACTAATTCACCATCTATCTACTTGCCCCTGGAAAGCGGCAAATCTGTAGCATCACTTCCGTAAATGAAGGAGAGTGTGTTTTTGTGGACACCTATTAGTGGGAAAGGGCAAATTGCTGGTTTTGGAAGCAGTTTGTCCTTTTGAGAATCAAGCTTCAAAAATAACAGATGCCTCAAAAGCAATTCCAAAATATTGCACAAGTGTCAAACCCTGGCACGTTTGACAATCTTTCTATTTTTGTGAAATTATACATGGTGCACGTTATACTATACTTCTATCTGGATTTCTATTGACAACTGGCTAAAAGTTGAAAAGTTCTGTATAGTAAAGCCAAAATTTCATACAGACAAACCAAATAAAGGCTATTTACTTTGAGACTTATTTTATCCTGTGTGGCAGCTACGAGTTCCAATTAGACACAGTGTATATTTTCTCCTAGTCTTGACTTCCTTTGTGCTTAACACAGCAACAGATCACAGGATTTATTTTCCCTGGTAGAATCTACTGTGAGTTAGAACCACCTTGTCTTCCTGAATCTCACTTACAACAGTACTTTGTCTTAGGAAATTGAGTTAGAATTGAGCGTGGTTGTAAGAAAAATAAATAGTGCCTCTTGATAAACTAGAGTGCTTGGCAAAAGTGGTTTCCACCCAGGGCTGAGACAAATCAAGGCGGGGATATGATGCTTATTCTAACTGATAAAAGATTTCTCAGGGCCCCCTATGAATCCTTGACTCCCATAAATGAAAGCAGGCACTCGTTTGGCTTTGCCAGGCAGTAAAGTCTTCAGACTAGCAAGAGTAATTATAGAGCAGCCTCGTCCATAGGGCAATGGATTGAACAAAAAAAAAATTGGGAAAAGAACAGCCACATGTGTTGTTTGCTCTTGTAAAAACCTACGACTTTACACAGTGAATTTTACTGCATTGCTAATGTTGCCTCATCACATAGGTGTATTTTTGGGGGTGTGTTTAAAGACAAGCACTTCCAGTGGCTTCCAGCCAACCAGAGCCCCCGTCACTCAAGCCTTAATTTTAGGTCTCCCAGATGCTTTTTTATTTATGTCAAATTAGATGCCAGTTTCAATTCTTGAATTATTAATTAGTTTGTGGTTTTCTTTAAATAGGTCCACAATTGCAATCTTACAAGGGCTTTTTAAGGCATTGATGTTTTTTCATTTTTTGCAGTTTTTAAGTAGATTACCAAGAAATAAGTCATCTCTGTGGGGCCTCCCATCTCTCTCTCAATACCATCCAAAAAAGGACAAAGACAAAAACAAAAAATCTGCTCAGTTGAATTTTATTTTGAACTCAATGGAAATTCACTACTAATTCATAATAGATGTCTTATCCATGTCAACAAATGCTTGGAGTTTATTATATGTTTAGTTAACATACTTACTCATTAAAAAAAAAACTGGAAAATCAGCCTTGCTGACTGTTCTTTATCATTTCAAATGACAACCTAGATTTTGGTTGTAAACAGAATTATCAAGTTGTTTCTGTCTGTCTTCACTTAGGATGATATACCATAATCATTTTCAAAAATTTTTTATTTATTTACTTTTTTCCCCTCAAACAGAAGTGCTGGGGATTGAACCCAGGACCTTGTGCACACCCAGCATGTGCTCTACCACTGAAGGAAACCCCGCCCCCCCAACACATTGATTTTGCTTGCTGATAAGTAAGGAGTAGAATCAAGGTGAGGAAGATGTGGAGGAAGGCTGGCCAGCCTGCCTACGACTGCAGATGTGATTTATTCTCCCCTAGCCGAGTCCAGAAGTCTGGCTAAATTCAAAGCATCAGTGGGTTCAGCAAAGGGCACTGGTGCTTGAGCTGACAACTAGGAAGGTGAAGGTCAAAGTCATGGTGAAGGGAAGGAGAACAGAAACTAAGTTCACCTCCGGGGGAAGATTGGTTGGAATGACTTGACTGAAAAAGAAAAAAACCACTCCTCTTCGCTGGTTCACAGTCTGGGAGTCAACGGCGGACCTCTTATCTTGGGAGAGGCTGCAGTGGGCAGCGGGAGCTGTCTGTAGTTTAGACAGCTGGGGAGGTACCGTGTTTGAACTGTGTTTTCTTAAACTCTCTATTTGTCTGTTTGGCATCCATTCATCACAGGGCCAATTGTATTAACCGTATTTTCTTTTTTCCTGTATCCCTGATGGTCCGGCCTTTGTGGCCTTGCTGATGGGGTCAGAATGCCTCTCCCAAGGCTACCCAGCTTGCAGAACAGCTGTGGGTTCACCTGGGAAGATGCCTTCCGTACGTAAATGAAACAATCCAGAGCCCACAACCCAACCGTCTCTTTTCTCAAACTCTTACCCACCAAGCTTACACTCCCCAGCTCTAAATCAACCCAGGGCCAGGTGCCATACAGCTAGGGACCGCTCCTAAGCCCCAAAACTTGCTGGAATTATTCAGACTAGCCAGTCCTAAGCTGCTCACCCTGTCCTGCCTTGTCTTTCCCACGAAAGTCACAATAGCGTCTCATTCTCCTTCCACCTCCTGGCCCAAATTGGTGCTGTCCCATGTGGCCCTGCACGATGTGGCATGTCCCCTCTTCGCAGGAAATATAAGTAATAAAATTCCTCTTTCAATGGTATTGGTCACTCCATGTCATCACTCAGTCACTTCCATAATTTGAAGCCCTGTGGGAACATTTTTGAGACGCACAGCCTTGTTTGTGTTGTGCGTGGCCTGGGGGCAAGAACTCTCTTAGAGTCTATTTTCCAGTGTTTAGGGTATTTCAAAGGATCTCTCTTGACTTAGCACTGAATGGACCAAGTTTATATGTCATCATCTTGGGAAGTTAGGGTTGTTTGGAACAGGCAGAGACAAAGAAATGGGTAAACAATATTATTGTCCAGCAATAGTTTCAGTTCAGCCAATATGGACACAGAAACAGAGAGATTTCACGTTGGGAGACCTATTTTAAGCATTTTTCAAAGTACAAGTTTTCTGTTCATTGGCCGGACTCTTAATCTCAATTCCAGGGCTCAGTCTAAAAACATATATTTGCCAAGCACCCTGCTATGTGCTATGAAGGCTGAAAACTGAAACAAGGCATTATTTTTACTCTGAAAAGCCACATGATCTAACTATTTGTAACACCATTTGTGTTAGCCTGGGTTTTGTAGAAGTAGAGACCAAGATGAGATTAGATGTGCAAGAAATGTATTGAATGGCAAGTCTCTGAAGACATGTGGGTCTCTTGTATTTCTGCACATCTTGTGAGGAGAGGCTCTGACTCCCCCTTGTTCCAGGCTATCTCTTCAAGGGTGTGTTTATAGCAAACAGCCTTGGGCATGAGAGAGAGTGTTTCCTTCCAGAGTAAAGCATAGGCTGCTTACTGTCCGGTATTATAAAGACAATGTCTCTCTTCCAGGTGAAGTTCAGGCAGATTTAATGCTCATTATAGAAGGTTCAAGTTTTCTAAGCTTGGGGAAACTCTTCCATGAAAACAAAATAAAACAAAGCAAAACAAAACCCTTCCAAAACAAAAAACAAAAATGGAAACAACCCCATTCTCCCTACTGTGTTAGGGTTGTCACCTGGCTCGCTTGATATCACCCTGTAGGGCAAATGCGGACCCTCTGGCTATTGCTACAGCTGTGAGCAAAACACTGTCCTTTGCCTCTGACCCAAGAGTCTCTTGTCTTCTGCCAGCATCCATGAAATGCTGGCAGGCTAACTTCCTAGCTTTCAAGCAAGGATAAAAATACCAGAAGTTTCAGAATTCTTGACAGAATACTTATGAAGGAAAATGGGGAGGAAAATGATAGCCTGCGACAGCTGTCAGACTGTGATACAGGTCTGACCCTTGTATAACAGAGAGGGAAGGAAAGAAGGTTAGATGGAAGAATCTTGGATGATGTGCAGCTATAAGAAGGTTTTGGCGAGGCTGATGAGGAGCCTTCCAGCCAATCTCACTCTTCAGAGCTGTTTCACATCTCATATGAATGGAATGGCCTGCTTTGGTGTGTCGGCTGCACTCAGTCGTTGGCTGGGAACTGCGCATGGGAAGCATGGTCCTGGATCAGAAGTGCTGGTGGATTCAGAACACAGCAGCTGGGGACATCAGTCAAGGATCTTCCTTACAGTGGGCGATCTGAGGGGCACATTGTCCTGGCTGCCACATCAGCCAGGACAATGTGCTGTGATTCCCAAACTCCTTTATTTTTAAAATGAGTTTGGCCAGGACTTAATTTAAATCTTTAAATATAGGGAATATTTAAAGGTTAGGTTGAAGAGTGTGTTGGACAGACTCTTGGCTGTAAGTATGTGAAACCCAACTCATAGTAACAAGAAAAAAAAAGGAGTTTATGGTTTTGTGTAACTGAAGAGTCAAACGTAGAGGTTGAATCTTTCAGAGACAGTTGGGCTGGGAGATCAGAGGACGGCTCATGTCCACCTTCAGCTCTGCTTCTCTCTCTGTTGGCTTTTCTTCAGGCTTCCACGGGGTGCTTTAGTGTTTTTTTTTTTTTTTTTTTTTAAGTATAGTCAGTTTACAATATCATGTCAATTACAGCATAATAGTTCAGTCATACATATGCATACATATATTCATTTTCATTTTTTTTCCATTATGGGTTACAAGATATTGAATATATTTCCCTGTGCTTTATAGTAGAAACTTGTTGTTTACCTATTTTATATATAGTAGTTCGTATCTGCAAATCTCAAACTCCCAATTTATCCCTTCTCATCTCCTTCCCCTGGTAACCATAAGTTTGTTTTCTATGTCTGTGAGCTTGTTTCTGTTTTATAAATAAGTTCATTTGTCTTTTTTTTTTAGATTCCACATATAAGTGATATCATATGGTATTTTTCTCTTTCTTTCTGGCTTACTTCACTTAGAATGACAATTTCCAGGTCCATCCATGTTGCTGCAAATGGCA
Source organism: Camelus bactrianus (assembly GCF_048773025.1). NCBI lineage: Eukaryota > Metazoa > Chordata > Mammalia > Artiodactyla > Camelidae > Camelus > Camelus bactrianus. The sequence goes on along the minus strand of NC_133543.1, from coordinate 94,524,904 downwards.
GTGTTTTATTATTTTTTATCGCTGAGTAGTATTCCATTGTATAAATATATCACAAATTCTTTATCCAGTCATCTGTCGATGGACATTTAGGTTGTTTCCATGTCTTGGCTATTGTGAATAGTGCTGCTGTGAACATTGGGGTGCATGTATCTTTTTAAATTAAAGTTCCCTCTGGATATATGCTCAGGAGTGGGACTGCTGGATCATATGGTAAGTCTAATTTTAGTTTTTTGAGGACTCTATTGTTTCCCATAATGGCTGAACCAAACTACATTCCCACCAACAGTGCAGGAGGGTTCTCTTTTCTCCACACCATCTCCAGCATTTCTCATTTGCAGACTTTTTAATGATGGTCATTCTGATTGGTGTGATATTTCACTCCAATAGACACATGAAAAAATTCTCAATATCACTAATTATCATAGAAATGCTTTAGTGTTTTTATAGCTATTACCGTCAAAGAAAAAGGAGGCTCTCCTCTCTGATGTGCCAGCAAAAGCCCTTGGATTGACAATCAATGGCCCATTTTGGATCAAATTTATTGTCACAACCAGTTGTGTTTACTTGAGGGACAGTATTCTCTGATTGGTCCATCTTAGGCCAGGACAGGTGAGTGGAGAAGTCATGAACAGCCCAGTCAAGTGGAAGGCCAACAGTTGCTTAAAAGGAGCGATGCTGAGTAAATAAAGGACGTTTCTCTTCTCAAAGCTTCAGTGATGGTGATGACTGCTGAGGTGGGATGCACTTGGGTGAAGAAGAGAAGTCTGGCATCATCTGCGAATACAGGGGTTAAGAGAAACGTGGACAGAGACGGCAGGCGCAGTCAGCAGTACAGTGCTGGGATTTGGGACCCTCTCAGGCAGACTGGAGCCTGCAGGCTGCATATTGAGGCTTCTTACCTTGTTACGGTTTGTAATACGATTTTGGACCCCAAAAGACATCTCCAGGTGACATGGCCTCTAAGAATGACTGTTAATCTGGAACAGGGAAGCATAACTAGATAATAAGACTTTTAGAAATTCAGAGAGAAAAGTGACACCTTTTATTTGTGGGGAGGTGGGTGGAGAGGGGAAAGAAAGCATTGAAAACTATTTCTCTTAGAATATTTAATTTAGTAATTTGTAAGTTTGGCTTTGTGAAGTCTTTCTTCAAATACAAGAGATTGTGTAACAGTTCTGGGGCCTGAAATGGGCTTGTCTTGTTTCTTACCTTTTTGAGGTTCAAGGTATCAACACACTAAACTGATAAATACAGTTCTTTGTTGGGTATTTTATCTAGTGTCTTTTTGGACTCAGTGGTCTCAGTATTTCTTTTCTAGCTCATATGCAGAGGCAACCATGGTGCTGAGTAAGGCGAGGAGTTAGAACGTTTGCATTCTGGATCCCTACTCCCTTTGTCCTTAGAAAAACCCTTTTAGCATCTGGAGGACGAGTGAATATGATGATACATTTCTTAAAAATGTGTGAAGCCATATTAGCCAAAAGATAAGCCCTATTTTCACATCAGTTTCACGGGGGGAAAGGTGAAGATATAATGCAATCATCTATTTTGTTTCTTTTAAATACAGCACGTAAGATGGAATCTCTTTTCTCTACACCCAGGATGATTTCTGCCATTCAGTTTGCTTTTAAAACAAGAGTTGGGTTTTCATAATTCAGAACGCAAGCAAACCTGCAGATCCCCACAAGCGGCGTGGTGAAGAAGTCCTCTTATATTCTTCTTTGTTTCGGTAACTGTCGGTCTCTAATTTATTTCCTTTGAGAAAGAGCTTATCGCATCATCAACTCATTAGTGGCTTAATACAGGGTAAGCTGATTATAGGCGATCTGACAGCGAATGTTCACACTGCAGAGCAATCAAGCTAATAAAAATACCTTTTGAGAATATTTCTCCTGCATGTATCACTGCGGCTGATCTTGTTAGATTTGTTACATTGTATGCATGTGAGCATCTTCAGTGCTTCTCACCACTCTGCTCTTGGGATCTTGCATGCACTGTGGTCTTTGCAGAAAAAAAAAAAGCCACTTGAAGCCAATATATTTAGGGGGAAAGGAGATGAAATTCTTCCTACATTACCCCTTGGTTCTCAGTTTGTTACTTGATCAAGATTTCCCAAGATTCAGTCTGAAAGAAAATCTGAGATAATGTTATTAAAGGATGCAGGAATTAGTTGGAGAAGTTAACTAAAGCTGAAACAAAGAAGATTCACACTGCATATCCAGGGAGAAATGAAGGAATTTGAAACCCATCCGAATCCTTTCCTTTTATCCTGTCTCCAAGAGGCTAAAACATCTGGTGAATCACGTCAAAGAGTCAGTCAATCATCCCTGTGTTTGGTTTTTATGTTGCCAGACATCTGGATTGACTGAGTTTCTCTTTTCTTTAATTAAATCAACTGGATGTTTTGGCTTCCTGAAAAATCAGCTTGAGTCTAAATAATACACATTATCATCCTATTTGTACACTTACTCAGTTGGAATCCTTTCTGTGTTTTGTTTTAATTGCTATTTATTTCACGATTGACTTAAAATAGTCTTGGATATTGTATGATACATTTGAGTATGAAGTATTAATAAATAAATTGGAGTGACAAAATTGACTTGACTGTTTGACTTTGCTTTTTTTTCTGGAAGGAACCATGAATGCTGTCTGCACATTGGGAATGGACGTTGAGAAATCTGAAGGACAGTGCTCAATAATTATACAGCTAGTTCTCGGCAGAGATCAAAATAGCCTCTTTGATGTAAAGACAGCTGGCACTGACAATCATTTTAACTGTGGGTAACAAGAACACACAATTTATATAATTTATGCATCCCTAGGTTTTTTTTTTTCAGCCCATAGGAATTTGGTTTGGTTTTATATTATTTTCAGATATCCTTTGTATTCTTATCTGGAAAGGCTTCTGGGCAGGCTGGTGATGGGAGGCGATTTAAAAAGAGATGAAAAGAAACCATGCATGCACACAGACTGGTTTAATGAAATACTATATTTTTTAGGAGAGAAATCAAACCTCAAAGTAGACGAAACAAAGTTTATCACTCTAAATATATGTCAGACAACAACCAAAGAATGTTGGAATAACATCTCAAAGCTCACTCTGGTACAGTGTTTTCCTGGGGCCTGTCTAGCACACAAGCCAAAAATGGGTGCTGCTTCCTCACTAACGTGATTCTGTTCTTTGGTTTTAAAGAAATGAAAGATCGGTAGAGAATAAAGGACTATCCTGATGTGATTGTGGTTGATTTTGAACCACAGATGGATTGTGATTTTAGGATTCTTATTCTAATCATTGTGCTAAATTGGCTACTTTATATTTCTGTTGTGAGAATTCTATGACACATGTCTAAACAGAATACCTAAGAGTTATCACCAAAATTGGGCACAACTCCTTTCCTGCGGAAAGTCCTCCAGCAGATGGTAAGTAAGATTATTTGCTGAAAATAAAAATGAAAGCACACGTTGATGCTACTCTGCTGAATGTGGATATATCTTTATAGTTTTTCTGGAGCTGATTTTGCAGCTGTTTCTTGTGTATTGAACAGGACTTTATTTGGACTCTCCCCTGATGCTCTCTTGGCGAGTAGAAGGTGCGGGCACTCAAGTGCTCTCAATACGTTCCCTCTTAGCTATTGCTCACGACCAGCCTACGCATTATAATTAACAGGGGCCAACACCGGAGCTCAGAGAGGTTTAAAGCAACTGGCTCAACGTTAAACAGTTCAGCTTTTGGATTAACAGTATTTATTTAAAAAATGTGTTTGTATGTGCTCACACACATATTCATTGCAGATCTTTTGGAAGAGATAGAAAATTAAAAAAAAAAAAGAAGAACATTACTCAAAATGCCATTTCCCTGAGATAATGACTATTAATTTTTTGGTATACGGGTTTCTAAGCACCCATATATACATAAATATTTAGATAAATACATCCACTTTTAAAACCATAGATTCATACTGAGCACATTATTTTATAATTTTTCTTTTAATAAACATAATTAGCAACTTCTTCCATATCACGTGCATTTTTCTACAGCAGGGATCAAAGAACTCCTTCTCTCAAGGGCCAGATGGTAAATATTTCATGATTTGCAGGCAATAATGTCTTTGTCCCAAATACTTAACCCTGAGAATGCAGCCACACACAATGCATAAATGACTGGGTGTGACTGTGTTCCAATAAAACTTTATTTACAAAAAACGGGCAGTGGGTCGTATTTAGCCTGTGGATCACAGTTTGCCGATCCTTGTTCTATAAAATCATTTAAAAAAAATGAGACCAATAGTAGTTTCTCCAGGGCTATCTTACTGTTTACTTTTAAGTCTTTATTTAATTTGTGTCTATTTAGTAACAATATTGTGATGAAAATTCTCCTGACTAAAACTCAGTACAGATGCGCTAGATTTTCTTCAGGTTAATTCCATAGAAGAACTTGGCGCAATGAAAAGGTTTTTCCTTAAGTGTTTGCTATGTATTGCTAAATTATTGTCCACAAAGGTGTCATTTCCGTTCTTGCCAGTGCTGCACTGGAGGGCCTCTTTATCCATACCCTTGCTGACAAAGCATACGATGGTTTTTAAAAAATCTATGCCAGACTGATAGAAGAAAAAGGTATCCACATTTTTGAATTTTCTTTTTGATTACTATTGAGATTAACTACACATATATTTTTACATGCTTAATATTCAATCATAAATCAGGCCAATTTAATTTTATAAATGAAGGAAGTATGCCCATTTAGTTTTAGCACATTAAATGACATATCCATAGTTAGAGCAACACGTCAAGTGCTAGATTAGCACACCGGTGCTATTGAGGCAGTCCCTGCAAATCCCTGTTCATCTACTGCATTGATATAATCAACTGGGAGGCGAAATGAAGTCAGATTAGCCCGGGGGGCAGACCCAGCCAGTGTCTGACCATGCTGGAGAGATCAGGCCCTGAGCTCTAGACGGATGCCCGAGGATGAGGCCAAGAACAGAGCGACAGACTCAGGTTGGGGGACGTTGGGGCCAGTCAAGCTGCTGCAAGGCCACGCCGGGCACAGAGCGCACCGTACGGATTCAAGGACTCCATCCCTTCCTTTCTGTCGTAAGGTATTGTGCCTCTACCTCGTGTCGCCAGAAGCCACCTTGGGGAAGAGGATCTGGGAAACCAAGCATTTATCTCGAGGGACTGTTTGGACTGTTCCTTCAAGCCAGGTTAATCAACTGGATTGTGGTATAATTTTTTCCCTGCTACCCATCAAATAGGGTGTCAAGAATGATCAGATTATAAGATCAGATTGTACTACTCAGTAATAGAGAAATAAAGTACGTTTTCTGCCTGTTGTAGTGTAACCACATGGCGTTCTCCTGCATACAGAGGTTTCATTATGCAAAAACCGGTTCACGTGCATGTGCTATTTTTAGCAGTCTCCAGGAAGAGGTGAGCCTTCTCCTTGCCTCATGGTTCCTATACTGTATCCTATATCACAGCCTCTACATGCCCACCCTCCACTCCTGGAATCTTCCAGAATGCTCCTTGTTTATTGGTGGTGTACTCCTGAAATAAGTAGGTGACAGGGACATACGTTTAGGCTACCATCTCCTCCAAGTTGTACCTTTGCCCAGCTTTGGAAAGTTTGTTAACGAAGCTCCAAGGATGAGACTCAGTAACGTGCTGTGGGTTCCCAGACCTAACTCATGACTGGCCACCATCAGTCTGGGGCAGCTGATTCTTTGTCGATTTATTTCTTCATTCAGTAAATATTCCCTGACAGGGTTAAGCAGTGGCATTACAACTGGGAAAGAAAACTTATTATACATTTCCCCCCCCATGGAGCTTATAGTCTGAGAGGTAAAGAAACAGCAAGAAAGGTAGAGCTGGATGGTGAGCTAAACCAGTTTTTTTCACACTAAACCTGCTTTAGAAGATGAACAGGGGAGAATAGAGCCTGGCAAAATATGGAAAATAAAATGATGTATTTGAGTTGACTCTCTAGGAGGCTGGGACTTTCTGAAAGTCTTTAGCGACCAGATAGCATGAGGATCAGAGAAAGGAGACTGAGCAACAATGATTTTGTCCAATTACCTTTGCATCTGACTTAATACAAGAGTTTCTGATTTAAAGAACTACTTTACACAATAATAGTAAACTGAGGAAAGAGTGGCGTGGAATCACAGGAAATTTTTGCTTCATTTGAAAAAAAAAAAAGATTTTTCCCTGATATTGGTTTGTGATGTCATCTTTGAATACCAAGGAAAAAACCATGTTTACACACATCAGGGAAGTGAAGTCCAAGTATATTCAATATTTATGCAGAAAAAGAGCACAGCATGTGGAACCCGAACTTGCCTTTGTCCTATTTCCCAGTTGTTTGCTGCTTTGCCGTACTTGGCCACCCAGTCTCATCGACTCTGAGGCCCACCCAGGGATCATAGTGTCAGCAAGGAAGGAGCAGTCGTGGTCAGGCGTAAACACGAAAATCTGTGTTAAATGTGTTGACTCACAGCTAACGAGATTCCAGGCTTTTTTCTGTAATACGTGATGGAATTTGTAACAATACGCTTGAACAAATCTCTGCTACTGGAACTACGGGGCTTTCATTATAATTAAAAATAAAATTAAATAGGAAGATACTTTACATGGAGAAATGTGGTGATGGTGCAGATTATGTTCTCCAGAAGAAATGAGGGAGCTGCGCTTTCTGGTCATCTGAATTCAGTGCTCCAGCTTAGCCTACAGAGTTAGGAAAAATGTTAGCGTCCACAGCCACTTCCCTGCTTGGGCTGAAATCTGATGCATCCTCTTCAGCAGGGCCTTCAGGGCTTTGAGTGCAAGAGCGGTGGTACATTGTCTACAGAGATAAATATCTTGTATGTGACTAACAAATGCTTCATTCAAATACATCATCCCCCCAGCTTTTTATTTTTTTAAAAATAGAGCCTACTGATATACTGCCAATGGCAAGGCTACGCAGACATAATATTTACACATGCTATCATTTATTTAGCTCTTTATTGACCACATCCTTCGTTTGTCTGGGAAATCTTCATGTATGTTTCTGGTCCAGTGTGTTTATTGGTAGCAGTCTCCTTGACTCTCAAAAATGTGCTGTTTGGCTGGACAACTACATGTAGAAGAATGAAATTAGAACATTTTCTCACACTAGGCACAAAATAAATTCAAAATGGACTGAAGACCTAAATGTAAGACCCGAAACCATAAAAACCTAGAGGAAAACAGGCAGAACACTCTAACATAAATCACAGAAATAATTTTGGATCAGTCTCCTAAGGCCAAAGAGACAAAAGCAAAAGTAAACAAATGGGAACTAATTAAACTTCAAAGTTTTGCACAGCAAAGGAAACCATCAACAAAATGAGAAAAAAAAAAAAACTACTGAATGGGAGAAACTATCTGCAAATGATATGACTGATAAGGGGTTAATATCCAAAATATATAAACAGCTCATACAACTTAACATCAAAAAAACCCCCACACAACTCAGTTGTGAAGCAGAAGATCTGAATAGATGTTTTCCCAAAGAAGATCTACAAATGGCCAACAGGCGCATGAAAAGATGCTCAATGCTGCTAATCATCAGAGAATGCACATCAGAATCCCTGCGAGGTATCACCTCACACCTGTCAGAATGGCTACCATCAAATAGTCTACAAATAAATACTGGAGAGGGTGTGGAGGAAAGGGAACCCTCTATGCTGTTGATGGGAATGCAAATTGGTGCAGCCACTATGGAAAACAACATGGCCAGTCCTCAAAGAACTAAACATAGAACTATCATATCAGCCAGCAATTTCTCACCTGGATATAGCACTCATTATTGGCTAATTTGAAGCTGAAGACCAGGAATTAGGGCACAGAAGAGAGGAGGCGGTTTTAATCAAGCTGTTAGTTATCTAGGTTTTCCTGGGTTTTCTGGAAAAGGAGCTGTGGGTGGCCTGTTTCCTTATCTGGTTGTAATGCTAGTAACTGTGTCATACAGCTGGCAGTATCTTTACTTAAAATGAGTGTCTTTGAGATGTGTGCTTCAGCACCCAAAATGTGTGCTGTCAGGGACTTACACTATAAGAATCTTTGCAGCTGTAATTAGGGACCTCAAGATAAGATCATCCTGAGTCAACTGGCTGGGCCCTAAGTCCAAAAGTCCAATGACAAGTGTCCTTATAGGAAAGGTGAGAGTAGACACAGAAGATGAGGCCATATGAAGACGGAGGCAAAGCTTGCAGTGTTGCAGCCACCAGTCAAGGGAAATCTGAAGCCACCAGAAGCTGGGGAAGAGAGAAAGGACTGTCCCTGTAGCTTTTAGATGGAATATAGCATTGTGACTCCTTGATTTTGGACTTCTGGCCTCTGGGATTATGAGAGAATAAATGTCTGTTGTTTTAAGCCACATGGTAATTTGTTAAGGCAGCTCTAAGAAACTAATAGTGTATTTACAGATTTTTTTTTAAAAACAATGCAGTTTGTATAAGAATGCTATTAACTGTTTTCCTATCATGCATATGACAAACATTTCCCCCTTAATTTTTTACTTGGAAAATCTTGTTTATAGTTGTATTTCTTTATAGATACTTTAATTTTTTCCCCGTAGTCATTTTTAATTTTAAGTTAATAAACTTTATTTTTAGAGTAGGTTTAGATTCATAGCAAAATTGAGCGTAAAGTACAGACAGTTCCTATAGACCACCCTGTCCCCGAGCAAGCCTGACCTCCCCAACTGTCGACGTCCCACACTTAAGCAGTACGTATGGAGGAACCTACACGGACAAGTCATTATCACCTGGAGTCCATGGTTTACTCTTGGTGTTGTCCATTCAGTGGGTTTTGACAGATGTGTAATGACGTGTGTCCACATGTGTCCACCATGGTAGCATCATACAGAGTCTTTTCACTGCCCTAAAGAATCCTCTGTCCTCCCCCCATTCATCACTCCCTCCTGCTAGAAAACTTTAATTTACTCATAACCTCTCAATCTTTTTTGTTAGTGTTTCTACTTTTGGAGATAGTGCAAGAATGGTTACAATTGTTCCTTTAATGAACAGTTTCACCCATAACATTTAAACCTGCGATTACCTAGAATTGATTTTAAGACATAAGATGCCCTGGAGAGGGGAGGAGAATGTGCAAAACAAATTTGGCACATTTTGTTGGATTTTGTGGTATTTGTCGTGTGAGATAAAGGTAGTTCTCTCTTCATAAGGTGATATCTACGTCAAGTGACACTAACTCTGTGAATGTCGCCATTGCTTCTTGAACTTCGACGTGTGTGGCCAAGTGAACGGTAACCAGGGGCTGAGCATGAGGAGGCCAGAAGCCCACTGGAAACAGGGCTCATCACTGAGAGGGGGATACTGACCCTATCACTCATCTGGTTTGTGAAGAGAGAATGTTGGGTGTTGTTGGAGAAAGTGGATTCCCTGAGCCTAGGCTGTGCTCTGGCCGCATACAACCCGTGCTCTCTGTTCTTGGCAGCATGGGACCTGGAGTGAAGATCGGCTTGGGTTTTATGTTACTCTAATTTTTTGGTAGACTTATACTCATTGTCCACCAAAAAGGTCATCTATGTGTTTTCTTTGCTTGTCATTTGGAAGAATCTATTTAAGGTACTTAAAAAAAAATTGTAGTACAGTTGATTTACAACATTATATTAGTTTCAGGTGTACACCATAGTGATGCAATGTTTTTATAGATTATGCTCCATTTAAAGTTATTATAAGCTATTAGCTACATTCCCAGTGCTGTATATCATTGTAGCTTATTTATTTTATATGGAGTAATTTGTATGCCTTACTCCCCTACCTCAGTCTTGCCCTTCCCCCTTTAACTTTTTATAAAAGTTACTTAATTTTATAAAAATTATTTTTATAATATTTTCATTAACTGGAAATTGCCTTGTTATTACTCTTGGCTTTCTAAAGTATTCTGTCTGACTAACTCTGCTTATGCTTCCAGGTGAATTTTGAACGATGTCATTAACTTCCCATTCTCCACCCTTATCCTCTCATCCAAAAATTCCTAATTTTTATTTGGAGTATCTTATATTTATAGTTTAGTTGGAAGAGAATTGACATCCTTAGAATGTAGGATCTTCCCGTACAAGAAGACCCATTCTTGATACAAGTCCTCATACATAAAACTATTTGGGGTCTATGAGTAAGGTTCTAAAGTGTTTTCATTTTAATATGGGCCTTTAACACTTATATGTAAATTTATTTTAAAATATTTTAAGTGTTCATATTCAGAAGATCTTTTATTTATTATATCTTAAAAATGGTAATTAATAATGCATTAAATAGTGTTAATTTTGCTATATTTGTCTTGTGTTGATCCTGTCGCAAAGAATGATAATTTTGTTTTTCCCTTTTAACTGCTATGTACCTTAGTTGATTACAAGGCTACTTGTCTTGGCTGGTCCTTCCATAAATTGCTTTGTAACGGCACAAATACATCCAGCATTTCAGTGTCAGATACGCCCTCAGACCCAACTCTTATAACCAGAGCCTACTCCTCCTCCAGGTTTCAAATGTCATTCTGTTACAGTTGTTTTATATTTTTCTTCTCCCTTTGTCTTTTATCTCATACTTTTATAATACAAGGCCATTTGCAGTAGGAAGTGGGTTATTTGTCCTTGCTCTCACCGTCTCCCTTTCTGTGTAACGACCTAATACCTTTCAGACAGTTGTGGGGCGGGTGGGGCGCGGGCAGGCTGTTTTGAGCGGGACCTCATTTCATGAACGCTTTCACTTAGAGTTTTTGTGTATCTCTACTCTCCTGTGGTCGTATCTTCTCTACTCCATTATTTTTGATAATAATATTAAATATAAAACAAACAAAAAAAATTACTATTACCAGCACTGCTCCAAAGTCTTGTGCTTCGCTGCCTCATGCATAGCGTGCTCTGCCTGCTGTCAGCATGGATTGTGCCTGGAAGTAAATGTTGGCCTCTTAGAGCAATTCCCAGGGGTTCTAGTGCCATCTGCCTATTCTCTGCTACGCAGGGGCTCTGCAGAGCTGAGTCTGGGCAGCAGCGAGGTGAGAGGTGCAAAGCCTCTTTGTCAAGCAGTCTTTCTTCATTTACTAAGCCATGTATTTAAGCCTCGATGTGTGTTTCACAATCCAAATCCAGCTCCTCTCTAATTAATGCCAGTTCCTCCTAGGTTCTGTCTTTGCGTTGACCATCAATCACAGTGTTTTTGTGAGTTGTCAGTGTGCCCTTTTTTTGCAAGTGTCCATTTGTATTTAATGAGAAGTTGGGGGAGGCTATGCTGGGAACTGCTTGCTATTCATCATTTTGAACTTGTCTAATGTATGTTTACTCCAAAAGATACCTGTTTATATTTAACTTACCCTGGTCGAATTTCATAGGTTAAGTTTGGTCAAAACATGTTGATTGTGTTTCAAAATCTTGTACTCTGATCTCTTTGAAAAGTTTGGAGAGTCATGCTGAGTCATTTACAAGAGACCTTCTGGAGTTGGTTAATTACAAATAATTTAAATAAAATCTCTCATAGGAATAAAAGATGGATACAAAGAATAAAGCAACAATGGCTGAAGAAAAAGGGGCTAATTCAAAAGGGCTTCCCAGTTACTGGGCAATTTTTTTTCTTTGTAATGCTTATCACTGTTGTGATTAAATTATTGTGTAATTAGTTGTTGAATGTTTTCCTGTTCCTTTTAATGCAAATTTAATGAGGATTGTTGCTTTCACTGCTGTGTACCCAGCACCTAGCATATGGCTTTGCAGATAGTAAGTGCTCAAAAATATGTATCAAAGGAATGAATAGGTTACCACCGTGCCAATCCACTCCCATGCCACACCCAAGAAGGCATTCTTGCCTCAGAAGAAACAGTAGTGTTTAGTAGAAACTACTCTGGTTGATAAATTATAACCAGATGAATGAGTCATGGCTGACAATTCTGTAATACTGCAAATAAATGCATTTTGGTGCTGGAACCCTAGAATGAAAAATGCTAACACAGAAGTGACAAAGGAGAATGATCACAAATTAATTTTGTATTTCACTAAAAAAGTAAAACAAAAAAACCACCCCCCCCAAAACAAAACAGCAATAAAAAAATGAGTCTACCCTCAAAAATGTTTGTAAAGTTAGTTTTAAAAAATGAAAATAACATTAAATAATAGTGTTAACCATCCATATATTTTGGCACATCTTTTGGATACACACACAGATTTTTGGACAATGATTGTCAGAAACATAAAGTGATTGTATGATCTTTCCAAACATTCTCAAATTATGGTCTAATGTCTAAATCATAAGAAGTACCTCTAGTCACTAAAGTAGACATCTCCATTTGGCGTGATGTATGTTTAGTCTATTTCTTCTTGGCAAAAATATTTTAGCGTAAGTGTCAGAGCATAAAGCTGACAAAATGTTTTCTTTCCTACCCATTTGTGTGGTCTTGTTTAATAAAAATTGTATCAAAAAAGTAGGGTCTGGTTCAGAGGAAAAAATATATATCTACATAAGCAGTTTACTTGGTATTAAGAATAATCCATGAAAGGTAGGTGAGTTCTAAGCGAGAAAAAGCAATAGAACATTTCTTGCTATCATCCCCTGCTTCAGCTATTTAATTATAATTTTGCCTCATTTCATTAGGGAGAGTGAAACCTTTCAATGGAAAGGAATTAATTTTAACTTTTGTGAATAATATAATTTATAATGCCTTACCACTTTTATTGTCACCATTTAATAATACACAGGCATAGATTTGTTTCTGCTTTTGTTCTTTTTTGAAAGTTTGGACAGGAAATTCTGCATCCAACATAACATTAGTTTTATAATACTAGTATATAGGTACAGGGGATGAAAAAATAATTTTAATTCAGAAAGCACGTACTGAAATTTTCTTGTGTTTATAATATGTTGCTGAGGCACTCTAAAGAACTTACAACGTACATGACAAGATACTTTCACATGCAATAGTTATTATGTCCCAAAGCAGCATGTGACCAGCTCCTCCAGTGGACTGTTGAGATTGCTATAGGAATGCAGAGGAGTAGCCCACTGGGCTAGAAGAGACTGAATACGCCTTATAGTTTAAACCTAAGAAAGATCCTGAGAAAGTAGATTCAAATAAATAAATGAATGGAGGAGGCCACTTCCTCTCAGGGAAACAGTAGGAGGAAAGATTGTAAGTTAAGAATGGGCATAGGGTGGAAAGCTTGAGTGCATTGTGCTTGGCCATGAAGGGTAGGACTAACTTCAGGAGGGTCTTGAGGGCCAGGCTCATGGGTTTGATTTTATTTTTTTAAACCATTAGGAGAACATTTTTGAAAAGGGGAGAGAAATGTTGGCATTTATTCAAATTTGGAAACAACATATAGGATCAATAGAGATGGAAGGAGTGGAGGCAGAGAGGCTACAGATGGTGTTCAAGAAGTGACAAGGCTAGCACGTGGTCATGGCAGTGGATGGAGGTGGCCTCTTTTATTATTATTATTATTTTCTTCAACCTTGTATTCTTAGCTGTCTTCAAGTTTCTTGCATGGAGCAACCAGGAGAATGAAAGAACTAGGGAGGCTGATGTAGAAGGCTTCTTTTTTTATGGATACCGAATTTGGTTTAGTCCTGTTGATTTGGGGGCTGATGCAGATAACTGGAGATTCAGGTTAGAAATCCCCAACCAGGCAGAGTGGAGACACTGATCTGAACCATTGGCATAGAGAAATGATTAAAATAATGAGAAACTATAATGATAACATCTGATGCTTTTGATAAAAGGTTAACGACAACTTTGGAGACTGTTCCCCGGTTAGTGGCTGGGGGAAGGAGGAAGAAGCAGCAATGAGTAGTGAGACCCTGGGGAAAAAGTGTTCAGTCAAGTATAGTCTTGGGGAAAATGGGTGTTCACTGCCTCATTGTGCTTAAAGGTCAAGTCTGAGAATTTGAAAAAAATCTTTAATACGCTATGAAGAGTGGAATTTAGCTTTTTCTTGTCGGGGGGAGGTGGGGCATATGTAGGTGGAAGATTATGAACAGAAATACTGGATTTCAGGGCACTGGGGAGTGAACTGAGGTTGTAGAAATGAGTCCATGGTTGAATGGATGGAAATATGGCTGTAATTAGGGAAAACAGGAGTCAGGATAGACCTTTTCAAGATGGTCTTTGTGTGAGACCACATCAAGAGGTCGATGTGTGAGACATACAAGATGGAGAGAGTTCATCAGGGGAAACAACTTTAGAAGATGGCTGGGGAGTGATTGAGTATTGTGAGCTGTGTAAAGGCAGAAATTAAGGAGACAGGTGGAGAGTTTTTTGTGTTAGAAAGGGATGCCATTAAAAAAATTTTGGGGGGGAGGTAATTAGGTTTGTTTGTTTGTTTAGTGTTTAATGGAGGGCCTGGGAATTGAACCCAGGACTTCGTACATGCTAAGCATGTGCTCTACCACTGAGCTATCCCCTGTCCCCACCATTTTTTAAAAAAAGACATTGGGAACAGAGTAGGTGAGGGAGTTAAGGGCTGATGGTTTTTTTTTTTTTTTTCCTTTGTAGGAAAATAAGGGCAAGAATTTGCTGGAAAGAATAGAATGCATGAGTGAGAGGAATAGAAATATTTATAGAGTCTCGTACATCAGACCTACACTTAATTTATGTATTACCAAATATGCTTTGAAAACAAAGTGACAAGTGCCTTCAGTTTCATACAGATAGAATTATTGAATCTGTTCTTCATCTAAAGAATGGTTTATGTTTAAGTTTTTCCTTGGCCATGAAATGAAAATATTAAGTGTTTTCATTGGTGGACACTGTGATATGCCCATAGATCCTCCTTCTGGATTGAAGGATCTCTTCCCCTGGCTGCTGGGAGTGCCCGTAGGCAACACTCTAGCTGTCATTCCACACTGGAAATTGCCTTGGCTGAAGAAATATGCCTCACCCAAGGTCCTATACCCCTCTAGATGGCCCGTATTTGGTGACTGATAAATACTCAACGTACAGACCTGACCCCTGGCCCGGCTTCCCAGCAGGGAACTAATCTAATCTGAAGGTCTGTCTATGCTCTAGAGCTTCCGACAGGGTTCCCTGAGTTCTTCGTTGGGATCTATCATACCTCCTGCTTCTTCCTCTTCTTTTAACAGGTGCTCAGGAACACTCTCTAATCATCCTTTCTGCTGATCCGTGTTTCAAAGTTCCCTTCTCAGTGAAACAAACGTGCAACAGGAAGCCTCAGTCCCTCAGCTGCTCTGGATGATGCTGGAAGACAGCCATCGGAATTTGTCTCTTTCATGATTTGCCTCATGCAGATTTTCTCTATTGAGTCACACTTTCGTTTGGAAACAATCCACATGCCATGACTCATCAAGGTGGTGACATAAAGGGCTGACAGCCCTCTCACTCCATCTCGGAGCAATTCCGACAGACCAGCACACGGTCACAGCTCCTCGTGGCACTGGCCGAGGCCTCAGTTGAGGCTGCATTGCTGCTTAACTTCTCCTGCCCACTTCTCTTCCCTTCCGTTCCCGTCCACAGATTTGAGTCCTGGGGCGTTCTTTAATCAGTCTTCTGCAAGCTAAGCTCCTTCTGGGAGTCTGCTTCTGGTGAAACCTAACCTAGGACTTCTTGATAACTCAGGTTTGATTTTTTAACACGCATCTTCACTTGAACAAAGTATTCCCATACATTTCCATTGTTGTATTTGATTTTCCTGGAAATAAACTGTTGATACATTTTATTTCTTTTCATGAAGACATTTTCCTCCAGTGCTCATGGTTTAAAGTTTGTAAAGGTCCATTGAATAACATCACTTGATTTAGAGTGTTTGTGTGTAATGTTTTGCTTCGTTAATTTCAATTCTCAAACACTATTACTTTAAACTTTATTTGAGCTTCTTTTTATTAAATTAAATTTCTAATTGCCTGATACCTTTACAGAATATTAGTGCCTATTTAGCCATGATATATTGAAGATGACTTCTGTTATTCCTTTACTGAATATTGAACAAGTGTTTCTAACACTGACAACTTTAGCTGAGTGTGGCAGAAATCTCTGGTTTTTATCCGATTCCATTTCCCTTTATAATTTAGTTGTAATTTCCTTTCCCTTTCCTTTTCTCTCCTTTCTTTTCCTACCATTTTAAGAGAGTATAAGGCTATCTTGTTAAATACTACATTTCCCATCCTCCCCTGTAGCTAGATATGGCCACATGACTAAATTCTGGGGATTTGCAATGGGAACAAAAGTGATGTACGTAACTTCTAGAGCAGAACTGCCTGCCAATGGATGTGAACATGATGGCAGGAGCCAGAGAAGTGACTTTGGACCATGGGGAAGGTGGCAGAACAACAAGGTGAATGAAGCCTGACTTTCAACACAGGCCACCATATCAGCCCAAGACTTTTACATGAGAAAGAAACATGTATCTTATTTAAGCCATCATTATTTTGGGTCTTTCTATTACAGCAGCCAAATCAATTCTTTAACTTGTCTTCTAAGAATATGCATCCCTTAGGCTACTTCCTAAGGTTATAATCATGTAATCAGTTGGTAGTTTCTTGCCAATAGGTTGGGAAATGCATGAACTCTTCTAAAACTATGCTTATTAACCTGGGCTATTTGTGGCCCTGTGGGTAAGCAGTGGCATGCCAGAGTTCAGCAGTCCTTAGGATCAATATGACATACTGTCTCCAAATATTGACTTTATTCAAAGTTTAATAATAAAATAAATTCCCAAAATGTCTCAACAATAATTAAACCTCTGTAATATATATATAGATATATATATATTAAAGAATAATGCAAAACTACAATGATCTTGTAGGACAAACAAAACTTAAAAGACATTTAATGCTTGAGATGGGTTACTTTCTGATGTGTCCCCCAGGCTACCCGTGGGCTTGTGTTCCCAGTCCCTTTGTTTTTATGGTGCTTCTGGAGAAATTTTTGAAAGGCACTTTTCTATGGCTATATGCTGTCTCAGTGTCAGGAGTGCTCAGGCTGAATCAAAACAACTTTTCCTTTTTTACGTCAGCATCGTATTTTGTTCCAAGTAGGTCATGATACAATTTTTTTTAATTGATGCTTTGACGTCTTAGAAATATTTCATTTTAGAAGTTGTAGAACTAACTTTTGTGATTTTTCATGACTTTGTTCTTCCAGTTTTTTTTTTTTTTTTTTTTTTTTTTTTTAGATATCCTTATTACCATTTTCAACAGAGGTCTTATTTATTCCAGCTCAGTAGTTATACATGGCTGAGTCTGGCTCAGACCATGGAGGCCAATTTATTGTTCTTGGCTGTCCTTTTCCAACTTTGTTATTCAAACCCTTGGGTGGCTGCGTGCTCGTTTTTGAGTGTCTGATAGAGTTTGAGCGATTCTAAGCACGTAAAACAGAATGTTAGAATGCTACTTGGGTTCCATTCAGTGATATAAACTTTGGTATAAAGTTCAAAATTGCAAATATAAATGGATTTTCTTCTTAATTGCTATCAGACTTTAGCTTCATTTCAACCTCTAGAATATTCAACCTAAGAACTAATTGTGGGGACAAAGATCAGATAGAGAGTCGGACATTTTGAGTTTTGAAGAGGGACCTTTGAGGGTGGCTTTGGAATGTAGAATGGAGCTAATAGAGATACACAGTGACTGGCATTTCTGAAAACCAGGCAGAGTGCCTTTGCTCTGTGTCCTTACAAAATCGGTATACTCACGAAGGGGAGGCAGAAAAGGTTGGAGAATACTGTAAATCTATACTAATTTATCAACAAGGGGTCCCTCCTCCTTAGCCCAGGGGATACCGAAATTCAAATATTGGATAACAGGAATCAATCATCCTGTATTTGTGGTTTCAGATCAACCTCAGAGTGCTAACCTTAGGCTGAACAGCACAAGGAGTATAAAGAATAAGGGAAAGATGGTACCTGAAACAAAGAACAGTGCAAAGCCATCCGTGATTAGCTCCCCAAATGCTGTGGGAGCTGCACCGGGAGCATGCTGGCCCATAGCTCACAGCACGTGGCAAAGTCAGCAGCGACTGAAGAGAAGCCTAAAAAAAGAAACAGAGGAGTTGTAAAGAGAACCTTTACACAACCACAGTAATGTCTAAGCCACTCAGAGACAAAAGTTATCACTTGGCAAGGAGCACGAAGGGAAGGCATGAGCATAGGTGGGGGATCTGATCCGTGCACCTGCCTTGCGTGGAGGAGCTCGAGCAAGTCTTCGGTCTGCTCTGGGTCTGGTTCTTGTCACTCTAGGATGTTTCTTGATGATTCAGCTCCGGGCACTTGGTCTGCAACTGTAGGAACCAATTTTGCTTATCTAAGAAAGGCAATTTACTGGAAAGATGTGGGGTTGTTTACAGAACCTAGGAGAATGCTGAAGGAATCAGGTTCACCTTGGGAGTCTAGAAGTGAGAAAAGGAAGAATGACAGCCTTGGGAAGAATCCAGCTTATATGTCCTTTTCTCTAGGGTCAACTTTCAGACAGGCAGAATCCCATCCGCCTAGTTTGAGTCACGTGGAGGAGACTGGGGATGGACAGGGTGCTTTGCTTGACAGACTCTCTAACCTGTATCCAGGGAAGAAAGTAGAAAAGGAGAAATGCATACTATCTTAGCCACCTTCCAGTTAATACACAGCAGTATTCTGGCTGTGAAGGTTGGTAGTTACATGATCTTGGGCAAGTTAATTAACATTTGTACCTCAGTTTCCTCATCTGCAATGGCAGGTCTAATTCAAAGCATAGTTGAGAGGATACATTGATAGAATTATATTAAATCTTCTGCTGGTTGGGACATAGTAAACACTCATTGAATATTCTTTTCTTTCTTTTAATCTTTGGAGGAAGGACCGATGTATGATTTAGGATGTGTTACAAATGTCCGCAGGTATATTCTTCTATGTGTTAATATGTCTATATTGTCTATTTGTCTATGTTAATATGTCTATATTGTCTATTTCTGAGCGTGCTATTACCAATGAATGTTTACCAGCACTTCTTTGGGTGCACAGTGCTGAGATATGAAGATGTATATATAATATGGTGTTTTGAGAAATTGTAAAATGCTAAATAAACATAAGTTAATAAACACATTAAATATATAACACATATGATAATGTTTCCCAGAGCTAAAGAAGAACTTGTAAGCAAAGTGTAACCACTGAAGTTTAGAGTGGTTACCTGGTTTTTTTTAAAGAAAACTTTTAGAAAATTTACTATATCATATATTCAGAAAAGTCCACAGATCATAAGCAGATGGCTCAATGAATTTTCAAAGTGAACACACTTATGTGACTACTACCTGGGTCAAGAAATAAAACATTTCTAGTGGCCAAGAAGTGTCCCCTTGGGCTCTGCTTGTTCAGTAAACATCTTTCCTGAAAGGTAAAAAGCACCCTGACTTCTCCCACCACGAATTAGTTTTATCTGTTTCTGAATTTCGTCTAAGTGGTGTCACACAGCAATAAATTTCTTTATACATGGTTTCTTTTGCTCAATATTATATTCGTAAGGATCATGCATATTGTTGTGAGTAGCAGTAGTTTATTTCCACTGCTGTGCAGCATCCCATAGTATGAATATATTAACATTTCCCGATTCTACTGTTGGTGGACGTTAGTGTTGTTTCTGATTTGGGCTCTTATGGATGGAGATGCTATGAGCATTCTTGTACCAGTCTTGTGATGCACCTACGCACATACTTCTTATAAGTGAATTCCTAGAGGTTGAATTGGTGGGTATCTTTTTAGGACATGATATCTCCAAGTTTAGTAGATATTATTTTCCAAACCAGCTGTACCAATTTATATTCCCACCACCAACATTTCAGTATTTTAGTTGCCACACATTTTAATAATGTGTCACGGTCATCTTTCTTCATTTTACCCTTTGTGGTGGGTGTGTGGTAGTTTCTTACTGTAATTTCGGTTTGTATATCCAGCATGACTAATGGTCCTTAGAATCTTTTCCTCTTTGCTAATTGAGCATTTGGATATCCGCTTGTGTGAAGTGCTCATTCAAGCCTTTTGCCCACTTTTTGGGGGGTTGTTCTATTTTTCTCATTAATTTGCAGACATTAAAAAATATTTTGGAGACAAACTGTTATAAAAACCTTTTCCCTTACTGTGGGGTTGCCTTTGTAATTTCTTAATTAATTGATGAATTGAGGTTAATTCAGTTTTAATAAATTAAGAAATTAATTCTTAATTTTAATACAGTATAATTGTCAATCTTATCTCGTAAGGTTAGGTTTTTTTTTTTTTTTTTTTGTATCATGTGTAAGATATTGATCAAGGAGTTGACAGAGCTGATTCTTTCTAAGGTCTGCGAGGACAATAGGACAATATGGTCCAAGTCTCTTCCCTGGTGATCATCTTTTTGGGAGACACAATTCAACAGAGTGTGGGGTTCTCTCCAAGCAGACTGTTATCCAGAAGGGCCTATTATTTCAAGTGGGAATATGGGGAAACAAGATATTTTATTATTTCATGTAATATTTGTTATCAAATTTCATCATACCATTTCTAGTCATATTTCATTGTCACGTGTGACTCTGTGGACATGCTGAAGTTGAACATCAGGATAGAGGAATATGTTGTGAATGTCTGTTCGCTTTGCACTGAGTAATAATTTCTAACTTGAGCCTTTTCATATCCCTTCCAGAATTTCCTGTAACTATTTGTATGCTAGATTTCTGTCCAAAGATGATTATAACTTCTATTATTTATTTTGATTTTTAGGGGGTTCTCATCTGCAGCTGGTTACTAGCTCCATCCACCTCCCCTTCCTTGTCACTCTGTACTTCTCAACAGCAGACAATTGGCTTCCTGATCCTATATGCTTGGACCATTGGAACTAAGAACATTCTCTACACCAGCGGTTCCTGCCCCCTCCACACTCCTATAATTTCTGCCAAGCTACTGGATTCTGGATTAATCTCGCCCACAGTACAGGGAATTTGAAAGGGCTCAGGCCAGCAGCTCACTGCGGCCAGCTCCATTACGATCCTGTCCCGTGGCTCTTAACAGTCCTTTGTGAGCACACACCGTCCTTTCCCTGCACCTACGGTGCCCAGACCTTTCAGTCTTCTAACCCTGAGTCCCATTCACTGCCACATTATTGAGAGCCCTCTGAGGGACTCCGCCAGATGAGAGGGCTTAGAAAAAGCAGATGTTTGCCTGTTGGGGCTGGACCGCTAAGATGTTTCTGCATGACTACTCACCTCTCAAATACCTTTAGACATTTCCTTTATAGCTGAGCCTCATTCAGCTTCCCTGGACTTGTTCTCAGAATACACCTCTACGTTTTATTGCTGCCTTTAGTCCTGTCCAACCCAGAAATACTTCTCTCACCACTCTTCATTTTCTTTTTTCCCTCTAATTTCATTACTCAAGCTCTGGGCCCAGCAGCGAAGAGCACGCTCTGAAGCCCTGCGCTTGCTGCCTTTGAGCTACTCCCTCACCTGGAGTCCGACCCCCTAGACTGAAGTCTTATGCCAGAGCCTCGGGGTTCAAGACTGGGACCTACCTACCTCCTCCCAACTATGGATTTAGATGCCTTTGTATGTTTGAGAAAGTCATCTCTTCCAGGTGGATGGACACACTCCAGGATGTGTGGAAAGGTAGCCCCCCAGTCAGGTGCTCTCCCTGGCATCTTTGTGTGATGTACAAACTGCAGAGTGGGACGGTCCTCTGCCTGGGACTCTTTTTCTTTTTTCTCTTGCATGAATCCTGGCTTCCTTATTTGTCTTAAAAAAAACAAAAAACCAAACCTTTATAAAGGCTTATCTCCTGCATATCCAGATCCAAGCCTCTTAGGTCTGATCTACTCTGCCACTAACTTAATCACATTGGTGGATTCAGGAACAATCACAGAGCAAATGAAGTAGCCACTTAGTCATGTTGGGAGACCAGTTGGAGTTGCCAGAATCATCGGTGGGGAATTTTATGCCTAAGACGAAAAGTGCAAAGATAGATGGATCTATTGAAAGATTGGGTCCAGCTCACATTTACTATTTCAATACCCACAAGTGAGCGAGGTTTCATAAAATCATAAAGGAGATGTTGACATTACTCATAACATTACATATGTACACCTGGAATCTAGATCTTCTAATTGATTCAAGAGAAAACATTAAGGCAGCCTATCCATTATAACAAGATCTTGGTTTATTAAATATCCGTGGTACATTGGAGTGAACTGATCACTTTTCATGAAGGAGTGTTTCAATACAGCAATAAGAAAATGGATGCATGTTAAAAAACTGGGTGCCAATAGCTGGTTCTGAAACTCATTAAAACAAATGAAAGACTTGGAATGTTTTCTTGATTTTTTTTTTTTTTTGGCAGAAATTACACATCCACATTGCAAGTTTAATGATTCTAAGCTTGTGATTAAAACTTGAGTAATAATTTCTTTTCCTTTGAAGAACATGATAAATGCATGTAGCACCCATGATATTCAATACTTCTCTGTCATATGGTAGAATTTCTGGGTGCTTAAGAGTATTAACTCCTTGGCGTAATAACCCTTGGGAATAATTTTTATCTTATGGCTCCCATTATATCAATGGGGAGATAAAAATAAAAGGATTGTGTCAGGTCAGTGGCAGGATCCCAATACAAATTCAATCCCGCACGTAATCCAAGCCCAGGGTTGGGGCCCCCTGTGGGGAACTGGGAGGACCTTACTGGATTAGCAGCCATATGGACTCATGACATCAGAATCGTAACACCTACCCTCCCTCCCCTGCTTCCTATCATATGGACTTTCTATGGGTGTTATTCATTTATATGAATTTTTATGCAATTCCAATTACACAAAATTCTACATGGAATTAAAAACACCTTGTTATAGCCTATAATGAAAATGAATATGAAAAGAAAAAAATATATATATACACATATAACTGAATCACTATAATGTACACCAGAAACTAATACAACATTGTAAACTGACTGTACTTTAATAAAAAAAAATAAAATGAAATAAAAAAACCCCCACAAATCTTGTTCCCATTGGGCAGTGTCGTGTGTACTATTGGTGAACCACTCGGTTGGTCCTTGCTTTCCCAAACATACCAGTTGATTAATTCATTAATGTGTGTTCTCCATTCCAACACCCCTCCACTCTCAACAAAAAAAAACAAATCCAAAGATAAGCCATAGGTCCCTAAATCTTATTTAGGTAAAATCAAATTGAAACCCCTGACAGGAGACCCCAACCTTCGCTGATCAGTGGGTCTCACGCCCCATTCCTGTGGTCCACGGTCAGCCCAGGAGCCAGCCTAGTTGGCTCTGGGCAACTGAGCATTAAAAGATGACCCTGGTTGTCTGTTTCCCAAAGCTGGAGGGTTTATTCTTGGTTTCGCTCAGTTACCTGGCCAATCAAATAGGATTCTATTTAGAATAGCGTTTTTTTTTTTTTTTTCAACCTTGGCCTGTGAAGTCTTCCAGAATATTGGAAATCTGTTAAAGCAGAAACATATGTCACACAGAGAGAGGGATAGTCAAAGAAATCAGGATGGCAGAGTCAAAGATGCAAATCAAAGCCCAGGAAAAATCAATTAGACAGGCACCAAAGGTCTGTTTAGGTGATTAACTGAGACGGAAGTGCATCTTGAGATGAATAAATTACAGGAATGTGTGAAAAAAGAAATGGAGGCACAAGAGGCTTGTGAAAGGGAGGGGAAGTGAAGAGATGTGAGAGAAGAGAGTTAATCCAGGTGATGTGCACACAGCCTCAGGATTTGCTTATTCGATTGATTAAATATGCAGAACTGTCACCAGGGCCTCCGGGTAATTGCAGAAAACATGAATACAAATGGTGAACTCCCACAGCTAGAAGAGCAACAAGAGAAGGTGGTTGCGTTCCTCATGAGCTAGTGAGCACGTGTTTTCTGGACCCCACTGTTCCTCTTGGTACCCAGTGCAGTCCATCCCTAAGCTTAATCATACTGAACTGAGCCTTTTGGTCTCCCTCCTGCGCGGAGGAAGAGACCTGGGTTAAGCGGCCTTGTAATAATCTCTGTCATTGTATACGCTCCCCTTAGTGCTGTCGGGTACATCACGGAATCCTCGAAACAAGGTGAGAGTGGCAAGCATCATTACAGCTTTCCAGGGCTGCATGCGGAAAGCAGAGAAACAGGTAGCCAAGTTCACATAGAGCCAGATGCTGCCCCAGGGCGGCCATGTGAAGTTGCGCAGGTTGTGCGGTGCACAAGATTGCTGGTTAAGAGGACGAATAGGGACCTAAATGCAAAGCCTCTTCTCTTCATCACACTGTGCAGCTTGGCACGGGGCTTGTCCGCCTGGAGGCAGGGGCTTTGTTCCCTGGTTTGCAAAGGGAAGGTTCAAAGAGCAGTGACGGCCATGAGCTGGACTTGGGTCTCTGGATGCTCTGTCTCTGATTTGGTCCTGCCCAAGGTGGTTCTCTTCCTTCCCATCTCTTATCCAGTCCAGGGTTCTCCCTTCATCTCAGACTTATCAGCTTGAAAATATGACAGTGTTCAGTTATCCAGCTCTTTTAATTACTTTTCAGGATTTTTTTCCCCACATAATAATCCTTTTAATTTTTTATTGTTCTTCACTGTTCCCAAAACAATCTTATGCGGAAATGCTTACCCTCACCTCATAGAGAACATCTCAGAAAGAATTTCTCCAGGGCACGGTGCCCGAGGGGGACAAAGCTTGGTTCGAAGGCAGATGCAAATCGCCGGTTTGGGTTCAAGCCACGGCACGACTTTGTCCCTGGTGGGCCCACCTTCCCCGCACTGACTCTGTAGCCGTCTCTCCCGGCTTCTTTCCAAGTGACTGCACCAATTTTTATCTCTTCTGAGAATCTATTCATGACTGAATCAGATAGGCCAGTAATACCCAGTTTCTTCCATGCTGAAATTTGATGAAATATCCTCTTAGTGTTGGCCCAAGGCAAGGGGCCTGGCTCAATTCCTTTCATTAACATTCCGATTTAGTGCTGAGTTCCCATGGGATCTGCCACTCCTCCCCTCTCCTCCTCGCAGAAGCTTCTAAAGGGGCCAACTGATTCCCATCTCTATGTTTTCTTCCACCAGACTCAATCAATTCGGAAATCGTCTTTGGGGGTGGGGGCAGGGAGGGAGAGAGGAATGCATTTAATTTATGGATATAAATAAGATGTGGCTGGCACCCAACACCAAATACAGTTCTTTTTTTTTTTAAATTGAAATATAGTTGATTTACAATGTTGTGTTAGTCTCTAGTATATAGCATAGTGATTCAGTTATAAATATATGCATTCTTTCTCATATTCTTTTTCATTATAGGTTATTACAAGATACTGAATATGGTTCCTGTGCTATACGCAGGACCTTGCTATTTATCTGTTTTATATATAGTAGTTTGTATCTGCTAATCCCAAACTCCTAATTTATCTCTCCCTCCGCCTTTCGCCTTTGGCAACCATAAGTTTGTCTTCTATGTCTGTGAGTCTGCTTCTGTTTTGTAAATAAGTCCATTTGTCTCATTTTTTTAAGATTCCACATGTAAGTGGTATCATATGATATTTGTCTTTCTCTGTCTGACTTACTTCACTTAGTGTGATCATCTCTAGGTCCATCCATGTTGCTGCAAATGGCATAATTTCATTCTTTTTTATGGCTGTGTGTAGTCCATCGTATCTTCTTTGTCTGTCTGTAATGGACTCCCACAACAAATGCAGTTCTGATTATCCACCTACCTCGTCCCAAGCTGCATAGCAGGGGGAACCTCCTACGAGGCAGATGGACAGAGAGAAGGAAGGAAGTGCTTGCCTGAAAGGCAGGTGGGCAGGTTGTTCCCAGAAACAGATCCATGAGTAGGGTGCCTTGTCCCTTCAACCCCTCATCCCCACCCTGAAGAGAGGCTCTGGCCACCTCCCTTCTCACTTTGGATGAGAGAATGGTTGATGGAGAGAGAAGCAGGGGCTTCTTCCCGGGTCATTCCTTCGGAGGGCAGCGAGGGTGGCAGAAGAGCCAGTTTTCTGGGCCAGGGAAGGACCGTGGTGGCAGGAAGATTTGGTTCCTAGGGATGGAAAGAGTCTCAAGATGGCCTTAGGTGAACCCTTTCTCAGGGCATCTCTGAGGGCTTCCCCATCCTTCCCTCCCCACCGTGGAGCCTGGTGGCGAGTACTGCCTCATCTCCAAGATCCCTTTCCTGGGCAAGACTTTTGGCATAAACTGCAGTTCATAGAGACCGAGAAACCCTCCTGGCTGCTCAGTGTGATGGACATTCCCACCCTGGGGGTATTTCTGCCAGAGATGAAGTTCACAGGGAAAGGGGAAAACTCTTTCTCTCTCTTTTTTTCTTTCTTTTTTTTTTGGTAAGCTATTGATGATTTTTCGTGACAGTCCCCTGAAAGGAATTTTATCCCATATGTATAATAAAACAAAGAACACACCCATTATGAAACTATTTACATGTCAGTATGTTACTGGATTACTTGAAAGCCAGGAACACTGGCCTGAGACTCAAGAGATAGACTATCGTTCTGATATTGACATTAACTACTGTGGTTTGTTGGGCACGTCTGGACATGTCCCTTAACCACTTTGGATGTCAGTGCTACTATCTATGTAACAGGATGGTTTTATATCTGCTGGATCCTTCCAGGCTCAACATCCCCCACACAATGAGTTCGGAGATCTTAAGAACAGTAAGAAGGCTTCCGGTCGACTAGGTGTTCAACACCGACCTGATCATCACCACCATAATTTTTTAAAGCAGTAGGAAGGAGATGAGTTTGACACAAATGCATGGAATATCTCTAGTTGTCACCGTCTTAGCAAGAGGACCGACTGCTTCCTTATCTGGTTTATGAGTGGAGATATTTTATTCACAAACACTGTCTAATCAGAAAAGACACAATGCACCACAGAGAAAAGTGGTGGTAACAGGTTCAAAAGACTGCTGGGTAAAGTTTCACAGGTAAATGATCTCAGTGAACATAATCTTGTTGCTGCTGGGAACGAGATTATTTCTTTAAGTCTCTGGAGCATTAAGGAAGACATTGATTTCCTATAGATATAAATCAGCAGAGAGTGTGAATATACATTTTACAGGAAAATCTATATAGGAGGAAATAAGGGAAGAGTAAATGGATTTCTTTAGTGGTCAGGATGAAGTCTATGAAAGGCTATATTGTTACAGATGCCCACCCTCACTTCTCCAGGATGGTGAATGGGGGCGGCCTTACAGCAAAGAATGGGCCATGTTAATCAGACAATGCCCCTTTTTACAGAAGTGTTAAGGTAAGGAGAAAAAGCGAGACAGCCCTGAGCCAAATTCCAGGAATATATGCGGCAAAGGTTTTTTTTTTTTTTCTTTAAAGTTCAAAATTGGTATTCTGCCCTTTTTTTTTTTTTAAGGAAATATTTTGAAAACTGAAACTTGTCCTGGGAATTAGTGACCAGTCAGAAGGCTTTTCTACCCTGGAAACTTGGTGGAAATCCAGTTTGAATAGATTAGCTAAGTGTTATTTCAGTTATAGTCCAGCTTGGTTTTCGTTTTTGACATCGGGCACTTTTATTACAATTAGCCCACATTAACTTTGGCTAAGAGAAAAATATTACACCATCTGCCAGAATTCGCAATTTTCTTGAAAGCTTGTGACCTTCTGTAAGTCTTGACAGCAGCATACAGCTTGTTCTTGCTGTTGAATCCACTGAGGATAGAGTCTGTGTCTTTCTGAATCTACTAAATAGAAGCATAACCAAATAATAAATATTTAACTCCCTTTAAAAGAAATGTTCAACTTAAAATTATAGAAAGACTCAGAAGTGAAAGTAGCTTGCATAGGCGCACGTGGTTAGCTTCTGTTCGGGGCAGGACACCTCCTCTCCTGATGTATGTGGTTGCCGTGATTTTGAGATAAATGGATACTTGAGTTTCTTTCTGTTGCTTTATCCCTGTCCTCAGCTCTGTCTGCCTCTCTAGCATACACCCCCAACTTTTAGTATTCTATATTATAGGAAGAAAAAAAAAACAAATGGATTACTTAAAATTATGGACAAGGCAGACATGTCTGGAAAATTCAACTCAAAAATACAACATAGAAGTAAATAGCAGAGGAGGGTATGAATGGCTGGGGGCAGCTTTCACATCACAAATGCATTGGGAAACTCCAAGCCAATTTACTGTCTGTTGAGTAGAGGAAAAACTTCTGAAAGACTGAGTTAGTTTCAGATACGTATGTAGACGTAGATATCGCTAGAGATGAGTGTGTGTGTACACACGGACACACACACACACTCTGCACTTTAAAAGGATGACACACACACACTGTGCCATGGCACTGTGCATCTCCAGAGGCCACCATTCACGTGAAGTACAGTGTGAGTTGGGTCCCCACCCCACACCATAATTATACCACATGTTGTGCTGGACATTATACTTGAATATGTCATAGCTGTCATCACATAAGTGTTTAATTTCATTAGGGATGTTTCTAAGAATTTTTTTTTTTTCAAATTGAAGTATAGTCAGTTTACAATGTTGTATCAGTTTCTGGTGAACAGCATAATGTTTCAGTCATACACATAAATATATATTCATTTTCATATTCTTTTTCATTATAAATTACACCAAGATATTGAGTATAGTTCTCCATGCTATACAGTAGAAACTTCTTGCTTGTCTATTTTGTATACAGTTGTTTTAGGATTCTTTTACAACTTCCTAATCACATATGAGTTCTTACGCCCCACTTTTTACAAGTGAAATAGTTTTGCCAGAAAACCAGTTGTATTTAGAAAATCAGTCTAAAGTGGATGAGGCTGCTGGATTGGACAAGTCTTATTTCAGAGGTGGTTAATTTGTTATAAGTAGATTTAATGTAGATGAAACCCATTCTACATACTGGCCAGGTAAATGGTGAAATGAGGAAGTTCCCAAGTAGAACACAAGCTAAGACAGTTCTCCCCTTGGCACCTACTGTGATGTGGGGAATGCCTAGTGTTAGTCATCTCTGAGTCATGGCGTTGTCTCCAGAAAGGCTCCTCCAGGGCCTTGTTAAAATTATGGTGTGCCCCACTCAAGGGAGCCAACATGTACCCCATTAGCCAGTATTTTTAATTCAACAAATAAGACATTATTAAGAATCTGATTATTTTCTTGACAATAAGCTTTGAGTTCATGTATTACTCCACTGATGTCCAAAGAGAACGTGAACCAATCTAAAAGAAAAAGGCTATACAAGCTTGTTCCAAAAGTATAATGATAATTATCTGGAAAGGCAGGTGATGGAGAAGTGTGTATGTTTCGACAGGGTGTTTGCGTGTGTTTAATAACTGTTGCAGAGTGTCAGCCGTGGTTTATTCTTACGTTCACTAAAAGCATGGTCTGCACGGGATGTATTCATTCATACACTTTTATGGTCTTTCCTCCTTCTCCCCAACCTAGGAGCTACACAGTGTTCTCAGAGCCATTGCACACTTTCCATGGTTGAGTAGAAGGTTCTGAGATGGACAAGCGCCCAGTGTGTAGTCTGGCTCCTTCCCGCTTTTGTTCCTGTTTTCCCTGTTTAGCTTCAACCTGTTGATGTGTTTAAGGGATTCCGTTTCTATGTTTTTAGCATACATTTGATTGGAGAGTCGGCACTTATTATCTCTTCAGGAGCCCCTCCATATCAATGGAAGCTCTTCCATATCAATGGAAGCCCTGTGAACAAGAGCAAAATGCACAGGTGTGTTCAGGAGGAGGGATTAAAGATTGAGTTTAAATCAGAGAAGAACACAGATTCACGGGACCGTACGCTAGAACCGCTCGTTGAAAGATAAACATAGATTTAAGAATCAATTATGGAGACCTTAGTTCAAAAACCACAATTATATTTTTATTTACCTATATTCCTCACTGATGTTGCTATGTGTGAATGTAAGATTTATGCATATTCATTCAGAAGAATGCAGTGTGTGTAGAGGGTATTTGTGCAATGTACCCAGCATCAGGTGCCCCTTCCTCCTCTTTGCTGACCATCCTCTTCCACTCTTTGTCTTTCTGATTCAGTTAGGCTGTCATATCTGATGCCGGGTGTGGAGTCTGTGACCCAAGCTTGGCCATTCAGTGCCTCAAAGCCCCTTAACTACAGTGATTACTTCAGAGATGGAAAGAACTGAGTCCAGGGAATGTGCAGGAACTATGGGGAAGAAATCTTTTCTCTTCTATGCTGGACTGAACTTAGGAGATATGAGCCCGGAGCTGACAGGCGTCCACACATGGAGCTTGAAAATTAGAGTCAGCACAGTAGGAGTCAGTCAAGAGATGGAACCTTGACTCGAATGCTTTTATTTGAGCTCCTGAATCAAGCAATATCTAAAGCTAGAGCTCATGGGTACACTACCAATTACAAACTCATAACCACCAAAAAAGTTCTGGTTCAGTCTATCAGCCACGTCAACTTCTTAAACGTAAGCAAATGCTGATGTCCTTGGACATAAGGGACAGTGAATATTATCTTTTATAGGATTTGTGAACTGTAACAAATTAAATTTTTGTCCCGTCCTTTAAAAAAATTATTGTCTTAAAGATTTTAAGTTAAATTAGAAGAAAAACTATTTTCCTGTACTTAATACTATATATAAAATAGATAAACAACAAGATCCTACAGTATATATAACATAGGGAACTATATTCAATATCTTGTAATAACCTATAACAAAAAAGAATATGAAAAGGAATACATATACAACTGAATCACTATGCTGTACACCAGAAATTAACACAACATGGTAAATCAACTATATTTCAATTAAAATTTTTAAAAAAAAGAAAAAAAAAGAAAGGAAATAACAAAAAACCCCTATCTTTCAGAATTCCTTCAGCTACATGTAGTCTGTTTTACCTTCCTAACTTTCACGGTAATTTGTACCACTTTTGTGGTAAAGTTATTTGTATACCTGTCTCATTACCATAAATGATTTTAAGATCTTTCTGACAAAGGATGGGTGTTGTACATGTTGTAACACATTCCGCTCACACCAGTAACATCAACTGAAGGTACTTGAGAGCACGTGTGTGGTCAGGTTACGGATGCTTGACATTCAGGAATTGAGCCAAAAAATTAGGTAAAGAAATTAGACGTGGAGCCAAGATTTACTGATAATTGAAATTAGCTGTATTTAATAGTTGACCAGCCACTAATGAAGGGGAAGAGACATATGCAGAGCCCCAGAAAAGGAGCTAATCCTAGTATCAGATAGGCTTTATTTCAAAACCATTCAAAAACAGGTGGCTACACACAGGCATTTACCAAAAAGGTTGATTTGAAAAGATGATGGACTTTCTCTCCTTTGTCGTTAGTGTGAACATCTCTTATGCTAAACTGGTGGCTCCTTCAGTTATATCCATAAGGCTTGATACTCAATTAGTATTTATTGAATGAATGGCTTCGGCATAGAATGAATGCTAGGTGGGTGCCTCCCATTTTCACTGCTCGCTTGAAGCATTTTCTTCTGTTCTTTCCTGTCTCTGCTGGCCATTTGGGCGGCTCATTGTGTGTGTGTGTATTTTGGGGTGCGTATGGCAGCAGTGCGGGGAGTTGGGGGTACTGTGAACCTTGGATCTTTCTAGAACTCTTTAATATACGAATATTTCTGCCTCGTTCCTCAGTCCCCTGTGTGATCCCAGGTTTGTATATTGCATTTATATTTTATCGTAGGTCTCGGGTGAGGTATCAGAGCACAGACAGATGACTCGGATTTGGGGTGCATATTTTTGGTGCCTTGGTTGCAAGCATGGTGAGGAGAATAACCAGGAGGTGCCTGTGTTCTCTGCATTGCCACAGAGCTGGCCTTGCTCACAGGGATTCTGGCTTGGTCTATGCGAACGGAATAGCCAGACTGTGAAACAGTTTGCTTGTTTTGGCCCCTTACAGTTTTGGATCATTCCATAACCCAATCAATTGTGTAGCAATTGGCTCTAAATTTGCCCAAATGTAGCCAGCTGAATACATATGCACACTTAGGTACTTGCACAGCCCCCCAAACTGTGCCAGCCCGAACATCTTGTAGGTCAGTCCAGACTCTCAGGACCTGCATGTACATCATGGAAGGCAGGAGAAAGTAGAGGTTCATGGCACAAGTTCTGGAGTTGCGCTGCCTGGGTTCAAGCTCAGGCTCTGTCACTTATTAGCGTGTGGCCTTGAGCATGATATTTGCCTAATATGTCTTCCGTTTCCTCACCTATTAAGTGGGGATAGGTCTTACCTTATGGGGTTGTTGTAAAAATCGAATAAGATAATCCATGAAAAATGCTTAGCTTACCGCCTGCCAAATGGTAGCTCTCAGGAGTTGTTGGCCGTCACCTGTGTCATCACCACCACCACCATCATCATCTGCATTATTATCATCAGCAGCATCATCTCATGAAGGACAGCTCTTCTTGATAACTAGGCTTGAGGACGGTATGCTGAAGTTTGAGGAAGGGATAAGAGATTTCATGTCAGTGCGATGACCTCTAAAATTTGGGGACCACATGCAAATCAGGTTAGGATTAGGCTCTGAGCCCCTGTGGATGTATTTGCTTCTTCTCTTTGATGAGCAGCTGCCTAGATGTGGTCCTAGCTGAACCTGGCCAAAAGTTGGATCATGATGTGATCACTAAAAAAATCCATAAAAATTCTTAAGTAATTTATTATGGGTAACTTTTTGATGATGAATCGTAAATATTAACTTTGTATCAAAAGACAGAAGTACACAAAAGCAATCAGAGCTTTAAAAAGGCAAGATGGGGAGACAAGTTAAGATGATATTTCTCTCTCTGTTTCTCTATCATTCATCTATCTATCTATCTATCTATCTATCTATCTCTCTCTCTCTCTCTCTCTCTCTCTCTCTCTCTATATATATATATATATATATATATATATCTATCTCTCTATCTCTCTATCTATCCATCCATCAATCTAATCTATCTACCTACCAATCACTGATCTTTATGTATACTTACAAAAGCAGTTTTTCCTCGTTTCTGGTTTCTCTTTTCTAATATAAATTTGGGGGATCTCTGTCACATCTTTATATTGTAATCCCTTTCTACTCCAGAAATGGCAGCAAAGCAACTCTCGGGGAGAAACGTATTCTTACATGAGCGGCTGCACAGACGTGTAGTGTAATATGTGGTGGGTGCCGCTGTGAGATCTGCTGCAGAAGGCAGGACTTCAAAAAGCTCCGGGAGAGGGCTGCTTCTCCTGTCCCAAAGCCAGGAGTGGATGGAAGGAACACACCAAAACAAGTTCTCTAAATAAGTGACAACCTAGAAGCCCTTATTGCATCTTTGTGACTCTATCAGTTTGTGTTCGAACCGTAAGTTGTCCTTAAATGGAAAGCATAAACGGCAGTGATTTCTGAGGACATCAGCTTCATTTTTCCTGTGTCCAGACTCACTCACTTCTCCTCTTCCAAACAGCAGCTCTGCCTGAGCCTAAGGCTTGACTGCTTAGAATTCCTGACTTGTTTTTCCACATTCTTCAACCCAAAAGCTATAATAGTCATAGTCATTTATGGAGGGGCCACCTTCTATTTACCTCCTGAGGAGGAGGGAGATTGAAAAAGAAAAAGAAAGAAGGAAAATGTGAGATATGGTGACAGAAGCACAGAAACAGCCAGGACACTGGGTAGAGATAGGAGAAGCTGACCCTCATGTTCCACCTCTGGGCTTGGAAGGAAATGATAGTTCATAAATCCATGCATGAACTGCAATTCTGCTGGGTAGTTTTTTCCCTCCTTTGGAATATTTTCCCTTTTACAGAGCTAAAAACTATTTTGCTTTCCGCTTCTCTAGGTTTCTTTCTTATTCTTGGTTGTGTTCCCTTTTAACATGTACTTCTCTTCCTCTTTTTAAAGCTTTATCTTCCTTTTGTTTGCATTCCACAGGACCTTTCTGGTTTTCACTTGCTTTCTTTAAATTGTATGCTTGTGTGCGTGCGAACACGCGTGTGTGTGTGTGTGTGTGTCTGTGTCTGCTTGAATTAGATTATAAGGGGGAAGAAATTTTTAAATTGGGGAAACAAACTGAGTTTGGAAAAAGTTACATTCTCTGAGGCACATTCTTTTTGCCATGTGCTTTGAGCCATATATCCTCCTCAATTGTGTGGTATACCAAAAACCCACAGTGAGTGCAAACAGTGGAAACAATGTCTCCTTTTCCTGATTTCATATAAGATACATAGACCGAGGTCACAGTCTCTGGGATGGAGTGGTGCCTTTTCTAATTTCTAGGTGAAAAGGCAGTCAAGGGCTGGCACTTTGCGCCTGGTGTTGGAGGAGTCTGTGACGGGACGCAGAAGTTGAGTTATTTTACATGTTGCACAATGAAGGAATGTTGTTTGTGCAAGATCTGATGAGCAGAAGTGCCTATTAGGTGTACCTTGTTAAACCAGTGCCTGATTTAATCATAATGATTGTCTTTTGTGGTGGGGATTAAATTACAGAGAGTCTGCTATGTAAACAGGTAGACAATTGAAGTCTTGCTGAAAAGAAAAGCACCCATCTGGGTGCTCCTGGAAATATCTGATTCCTCTAAGGTAGAGAAGAATTTGAAAAATCTGACATTACAGCATTCAGGCAGCTGGGGAAAGGAGCTGCAGCTTTCGCTCCAAGATACATATATTTTTCAGTCTAATGTTCCCTCCCGTAGGATGAAAACCAAACCCAAACACAAGCTAACTCATAATCACTTTTCCTATTCTGGAAAACCCTTAAGAACTGCTTTAAAAAGTTATGGTTCTTCGGGGTTTCTTTGATTTTTAATCTTAGGTAGAGGCTGCAATTGTAATTACTGTGCCTCCCCTTTCCAAGACCTGAAAAATTTAATGGGTACTTGAGCAGGAAGGTTTCATCTTTGTTTTAAAACTGTGCTATAATAAAGCTTGGGGGTATTATTATTTACTTATTTCAAATCAAGGTCATTATTTTTAAAATGATCATTTTGGGGGGATGAGATAATACACCCCAAGGCCATGTCAAAATCTTTACAAAGGCAATTCCCATGGAATTTATGAGATCTAAACTACAAGAATTATTTTCATTCTTTGAGATTATTTGGAAAGTAATTGAAAGATTCTTTTTTCATCTTAAAGAAAAAAAATACACATAGACACAAACGCACATCCACTACATTTAGAATGTCAGCATGATTTACCTAGTCAAATGCAATTTATTAATGAGTTCTTTTTAGCAATTGTCCTTATTTTAACATGTGAAGTTCTGTTAGATTCTGCTGTATCATTTGCTGCTTATGAGTCAAAGTAATATTTGAAAAGCTCCCTGTTAGATATCATAGAAAAGGAAGGAAGGGGGAAATACATTTGAAATAAATACTAAATATATCCACACTCAAATGTAAATGATACCAAGGAAAAAAATTGATGGAAAGTTTTATTTTGAAGTAGTGCTTTCAGCTCTCTATAATTTCATGCTTATGAAGTGCACACATGCTACCTAAATTTGCTCCAAAAGCCTTTTGTGATTGTTCACGACACACATGCCTGGTTCTGGACCTCAATTTCTACCCAACCCCCAATATAAAGTAAATTTTATAAGTGTGAAATTGAGTTAAATGATGTATGTCCTATAACTATTGTTAAGTATGCAAAAGCATTACTTAATTTTTTTGATTTTCTTATTATGTGTTCTTTTATTTTCTAATAAACATTTGTTTTGTTCAAACCACCGAAAGTCAGGAGTTTGAGCAATATATGACTTTCTAAACCCCATTATTGTGCAAATAATTTTTGTTTTTTCCCTAAGAAGTATAACTTTTGACCCATTTGAAATGAACTTCTTCTTCTGAAAAACTTTGTGCTTAAAAGTGATAGCTTTTAATGAAAAATATATGAAAACAAATATATGTATATATATGCATGACTGGGACATTGTGCTGTACACCAGAAATTAAAACATTGTAATTGACTGTACTTCAATTAAAAAAATACATTTTAAAAAAGTGATAGTTTTAAGATGTAAATCAATAAAATATCTCAGCTTTCACTGTACCTCTAGATTTGAAGGTAGCCTGTATTAAATGACCAAGCTGTGTGAATGAAATTTGAGTACCATTCCAAACCTGTATGCAAAACAGGTTTCATGTGTCATCCTTAAGATACAACAATATAAGATATTCTGTCTTCTTAGAATGCCCTTCTCTCTGTCCTTCCAAAGCACCTACTTTTCAAGGACAAATCAAATGCCCCCTTGGGAAGCTTTCCTCATGCCTTCTGTCTGATTTCCATCACATGCAGAAGCAGAGGTTCCCTCCACCCTGTTCCCAACATACCTTTTCACCATCTATTGTAGTAAGCCATTGTATTACAATTTCTTGTAAGTATATATTATTAGTTGGTAAATTACTCGTGGGAAGTACTCCTGTACTCAGCTATGTGTTCATAACTGAATCCAATATGAGGAACAGTAAAGATGTTTAATAAACACTTGACACATGGAACAATATATTCAGAAGGAAACTTCAAGTCCTGTCATCTGGTTACCAGTGGCTTTCGAGCTCTCTGTGCAGAAATGCTCGGTAAAAAAATATCTATTTTTATCACAACTCAAACACACTCACACAAACACAACTGACAGAGCGTTTTATGACACAGCATTTTCCCTCCCTCAATATGTATGATGTACACTGATTTTTTTCTGTCATACTATATTGTATTGCATTGCATTCCATTCTATTCTTTCCTATCTTATTCTAATTTTTAAATTTGGCTTTAATCCACTAAGTTGATTTCCTCAACTACTTGGTAAACCACAATATGAAACACACTATTTCATCTTTGTGGCTTTAGGCACATCTATTTTTTGAATTCTGGTTTTAAGGCAATCTGTTCTTAAAGGTTATCAGGGATCCAGATTATTAGAGCCATCTTCTGAACACTTGTTCCACTGGAAATAACCAACGTATAAAGAAACTGTTATTTCAAAATCTTCCTGTTACTAAATTTCTTCCAATGATTTTCTAGTTTATTTCATTGGAGAGATTAGCAAAAGTTATCTAATTCTGGATTTATATCATCTACTACAGTGTCCCATAAGAGGTGTTAGGAAGTGAAGTATTAAAAAGGTCATGTGTCCTGACAGCTCACTGGTAACCATGATATATAAGGTACCGAAATTCATGTAACAAGGAATCAGTGACCAAAAAAACTGCGAAAGGATTTTCCTGAAATAAGTAACTACATGGAGAACTCAAAGTTAAAATCTTAGAAACTGAGCATAATTCTTGACTTCAAACCCACAGAAGAAAAAATATTGAACAAAATCATTTATTTCTATGATCCAGAAAGTCAGTCCCACAAATCAGCTTACAAAAACATTTAACTACACCCCATGGTCATCCCGCTGTGTCTCATTTACAAGGGGGCAGTGACTCACTGGGAAATCTTTGTTGGAAAATGTATAGTTAGGAGGCAGCTCTTCCTCGCTGCAAAGTCAGAGAGAACTAGTCAACCTCTTGCTGCTTTTCAGGATCTTATGCATCAGAGATAGGCTACTCAAGTAGACCTGCAGATTAGATGGTATAACTCAGTAGGGATCCCTGAATAGCTCAAAAAGATCCCTTTTGGAAGCGATGATGTTTTTCATATTTTGTCATACCTGAGATAAATATAAGCACTGCACCTTATTATTTGTTAATGTGGAGTTGGATGATTGGTAGAAGAAGAATGTGAATTTTTCAAAGAATGCTTTGACTCTCTTGACAGTAAAGTTTTATTCTCCGGAGCTGCACTGTCCAATATGGTGGCATTGGCCACATGAGACAATGGAAATTCAATTAAAATGACATAAAAGAAAAAATTCAATAATTGAGTCATCGTGGGCACGTTTAAAGTGCTCAATATTCATTATTGCAGGAGGTTCTATTGGACAGCCTAGTTCTCGAGAGAGAGTGTTTTATTTGATTAACACCTAATTTCTTTGGTCACTTGTCTGATCGTTGAAAAGGAAGGGTGGCAGGAAGGTTGGGGTGTGACAGAAGAGCTTGGTCCACCCTGGGGAAAGATTTATTTTGACCTCTACAGGCCTCTACGTGGTCTTCTACGTCTGCTGTGAGGGGGTCATTGATATGGGTCCATTCTAGCTCCTAATTTGAGCTTCTGCAATCAGTCTTTCTCACTGCTTTCAGAGCGACCATTCTAAAACACCAGTCAGCATATCTTTTTTCTTTTTTTTAATGCCCATTATCGACAGAGTAACCTTCATTCTTCTTGCTTTTGATTCAACCTGGCATAAATCAGTAGCTCTCAATTTGTTCCTCTGTGTAGTTTATGCTCTGGTGACACTCTTAGCCACCTACCAGGCATCTCTGGTCCTCTGCTCACACTGTTCCTTGGAGCTCCATGGAAGTGTCCACGCCTCTTGGTTCAGTTTATAAGCCAGAAACTTTGTGAACACTTCTGTGCTCCATTTAGACCCAAACTTACCCCACATTTTTAAGTGCTCACAGCATTTTACTTGCACGTCTATTACTGCATTTCTTTCCCCCATTAAAGTTTTACATGTCTAACTCTCCCACTGGATTATAAGCTTTTTGAAGAAAAAGAAACCCTGCCTCTCTGTATCTGCTACAGCTTTCTACACATAACTGCTTAACAAGGTGTGTATATAGAGTTTAATTTGGAGTGAGGAATGAAAAATCAGGCTAAATGGAGTCGCTGCTGGGGGTTGGGTTGGATTGTCAAGGATGCAGACAGGAGAGGGGACTGAGGTTACGGAGAGAAACCTAACTCTGGCCGTGCTAAAGAGCGTAACAGAATTGTGAGGCGGGACTGCAGGCTGCCAGTGTTTCGTAGGTCACAAAACACCACAAGGCATCCTTCCTGATGGAGATCAACCACAGCATGACTCACTCTCTCCCTGCTCACGGGGCACTGAATCCATGGCTCTGCTCTCTGCCGTGTCCTCAGGCTGGGCACTTCTTGGTGTCAATGTCACCATCTTACTCCATCTCTCCTCCTCACCGCATGCTCTGCTCCGTCCATCCTAGGTCCTCATCTCCTGCATTCCATAAGGAGGTTCTCAGGAAACTGTGGCTGAATAAACCCAACTGTGAGCTAAGAAATGAGTGAAAGATCGCCACAGGTAGAATGTAAAACATGTAAGATTGTCAAGTACAAATAGGAATGCGGAACATGTTGCCAGAGTTATTTGATTTATTTTCAAACAGCGTGGGGTCTTTGGGTCACCTCCCCCATTTAACCCAGCCATATCTCAGCATGCCTGGAATTCTGAACACTGTTTGATCAATCGTCACTTTTTTTTCCCCCTCACAAAAGGGCCTGTTTTTACTAGAGATAAAACTCTTTCCTCATCTTCAAAAGGATGCTCAAAGTGTTTTAAAAAATTCCCGCCTTGGACTTTTCTCCCAATGTCTGCTTCTTGGGGTCAATGTGAAGTGAGTTTGGAGACTCAGAGCCAGGAGTGAGGAACATGGAACTCTTTTTCATGGGTAGACATGTGTGGTCAAGGAAGCTTAAAAATAAAGCTGATTTCCAAAGGTGGGAAAAAAAAAAAAAACCCACATTCATTAAGCTTTCAATAAGCTGCTTTTTTTCTTAAGAAATCAGTTGATTTACTTACCTAAAAAAGAAAAAAAGGAAGAACGCTGTCAGCAGAGGAAAATGCAAGGCACTCTTCCAAAAGGATCCTTTGAGCAGAAGGAACATGTAAATTCCAAGAAAAGTTAGTTAGAAAGAACAGTTTATTCTCACTGGTTCCTTCTCATCACATCAGTATTTATTCCCCCCAAATGCCCTTTATTTATTCATTTTAAACCATCATAGGTGTCTACATGTTGGTCAGGAAATAAAGGCCTTTTCTTACCACAAAGACCCTTTTGGGGACACCAAGGGGAGACCTCAGCTATCCTTTTAAATTCTCAGGACTATAAAACCTGATGTCTGCTGAGCCAAACAGGAGGGCTCCTGCGAGAAGGCAGAAGCCTCAGTAGTTAGGATGTAGGCCTCTGACCAAGAAAATCACGGGGCTGTTCCAGCGTGAACTGGTTTGCCGTCAGTCCATAAGATGGACGTGGGGAGTGCCAGTTTCAGACTGTGGAACTCCTATTTACTGAAACTGTAACACACAGTCATTGTAAGCTACAATTATCCACAGTTTAGTCTGTTTATGAAACCGTTTTGTGGTTATTTATTAAAAATAAAATTTATGTGGGCTTCTTGAAGCTATATTTTTGGCAGGCGAAGGAGGTTGG
Source organism: Camelus bactrianus (assembly GCF_048773025.1). Lineage (NCBI taxonomy): Eukaryota > Metazoa > Chordata > Mammalia > Artiodactyla > Camelidae > Camelus > Camelus bactrianus. The sequence continues at coordinate 94,484,715 of NC_133543.1, read as the reverse complement.
CAGAAATGTTTGAGTCAACAGCCAGGCTCCAGCCACTCTTTATGTCGTCATATAAAAACTTGTCAAATAATATTTAGTTTTTAATCTTCAGTTGCAAACATAGGGTTAGTCATGAAAATATTCTGTGAGTAGGTCTCCTTGAAACAAGAACCCGGGTGTTTGGATTTCAGTAAAGGTGATAATTAAGTTTCTGGCCTGTTTAGGGGCGATCTGTTATTTCTTTCTTCCACCAACTTCTGTGACCTGTTTTTTTGTCCTGTTTCGACAGGGCTTTTGATTTTTTTTTAAAATATAAACTATCTGTTTCCCTATCAGTTCTAGAATCCCAAACCAAAGGTATCAATCATGATTAAGAAGAAATTATCCTGCCAGCATAGTTGTGGTTGTCCTCTATTGGTGATCTCGTGAATGCAATAGGATTGCTTATTTCTCTGGAATTTTTTAGTTATTAAAACCACTATGCTTACTTTTCCAGTGCCATCTAAGAAGGAGGCTCTTTTCAAAGGGGCCACAGTTGTTGGTTCAGGAATCGTGTAGTTCTTCTTCACCAGCTCTGTGCACTGAAAAACAAGCCAAAATGACAGGAGGCTGTTGATAAGAATCCTGAATGAAAAGGAAAATGTCATTGAGTAAAGAACCTTTGAATCAGAGAGAAGGAATGTACCATGAACGGGCAGAATGAAGTCCTTCTTTGCTTTGGATCCTCTTGCCCAAAGATTCAGCGGGAGAAGAGGAAGGACTTAGTATGAAATTATTCAAGAAGAAGTCTTTCCAGAAAAAGAGTTTCTGAGATGTGATAAACAGGACTTGAAAGGAGACTGCCCATTGTCCTTCCTACCACTTCCTTAAACACCTTGGATGTGAGTCATCGCTGCCATCCTGCTCAGTCTGCCTTGAAAGAATGTCTGATCCCAACTTTGTAAGACAGCTATACATTTCATACATCAACTGTCCCCTGTCTCTTCATCCCTTTCCTCCACTAGGATTTGGCTTTGGTTCTAGTAGAAGAGCTGTTTTTTTTTTAATTTTTTTTTTTTTTTTAGTTCTTATTTTTTATTGAGGTGTAGTCGATTCACAATATTAGTTTCAGGTGTACCCCAGAGTGATTCAGTTACACTTACATATACATAGATATATTTTTCAGATTCTTTTCCATCATAGCTCATTACAAGACGTTGCATACAGTTCCCTGTGCTACACAGTAGGTCCTTGTTGTTTATTTATTTGAAGAGCTGTTATGAGGGTGCCCTTCTTAATAGTGATTTGGTCCTGCAATTTAACATTTGTTGCCAATTCACAATTCAGTTCCATACATGTTTTATTTATTGGGCATTTTCTGTGAGTGAAGTTCTGTGCCAGCTGCTATAGAGAATGTCAAGTGTGCTAAGACAGAGCCATTCTTAGAAAAAGCTTAAAAAGTGATAAAATATATTATCTATGAGTGATGTTTACCCCATAGTCTATGGGAGTTTGGGTACTGTTGGCATGATGAAAACTGATTTTGGATCCACCAAGTGTAAAAATCCTGAGGCCTAGAGGAGTTTGGTGTGTTTGAAGACAGAGACTCAGTAAGACTAAAGCAGGAGAGGGGAAGGGTAGAGCTCAGTGGTAGAGCACGTGCTTAGCATGCATGAGGTCCTGGGTTCAATCCCCAGTACCTCCATTAAAAGAGGATTCTGTGTGGATCAGTGGATCAGTGCCATTGCAGGGTCTCAAGTAGGGAAGAAAAAGACTAGAACAGACTGTTCCCTGAGGATGCAGTCTAGATAGTTGAGCAGGAAGTATGTTTATAAAAGAGTGATCTTGGGTTTAACATCTGTAGAAGATTGGGAAGGAAGAAGGATTGGGCAGAAAGAGAAGTGATTTGGAGTTTGGACCCAATGACAGCCTTGGCTGACCCCACAGGGAGGACTGGTTCTCCAGAATGGCTGAGGAATGCTGAGATAGCTGGGCATTAATCCTTCCACGCTGAGCCCTTGGATTTGGCTATGGGCCTCTCCAGGATGGGATGTGACCTGGGGTCAGGCAGTTCTTTGTAGCCAAGGTAACCCGGAAGGTTTAGAAAGTCTGATCCCAGCTTTATAAGACAGCTATACATTTTATATATCCAATGTCTCCTGTTTCTCCATCCTCTTTTTCCACTGGGATTTGGCTTTGGTTCTAGTAGAAGAGCTGTTTTGAAGGTGCCTTCATTGATAGTGATTTGGTTCTGCAATTTAACATTTGTTGCCAAGTCACAATTCAGTTCCATATATGTTTTATTTATTGGACATTTTCTGTGAGCAAAGCTCTGTGCCAGCTGCTATAGAGAATGTCAAGTTTTCTAAGACATCCATTCCTGGAAAAAAAAGTTTAAAAAGTGATAAAATACATTATTTATGAGTGATTTGTATTCTAGATCACTCAACTTAACCTTTGGACAAGTCCTTCATGGAAGCAGAATTTCAGTGATGCATCTCAGTGTCCACCACAGTAACTTTATCTGCATTAAAACAAGCTGGCAGTTTTGGGAGAATGGATTCAAGATGGAAAAGAGTGGGACTGGGAAACCAGCTCGGTGCTCTTTGAATTGTCCAATGGGAGATGAGATGATGATAGATTGAACTATAGGGGAACTGTGGAGTTGCACGGAAAAGAATGGAATCAAAAGATATTTTTGACATAGATCCTATAGGGCTAGAGGCTGGATTAGATGAGGGAGTAAGGGAGAGAAAGACACCAAGGATGAATGTCAGAGTTTTGGCACAAGGGAGTGGGAGGCTAGAGATACCATGTACAGAGGAGGGAGTAGTCAAAGAGGAGAATTGTGGGATTAAAGAGTTTTCTTCTGCACAAGTTAAAATTTTAAAAATTTTAAGAATTTACTTTTTTTTTATACTTTTATATATTCTTTTTATTATAGGTACTACAAGAGATTGAATATAGTTCCCTGTGCTATACAGTAGGACCTTGTTTATTTTAACATATAAGTAGTTAATATCTGCAAATCCCAAACTCCCAATTTATCCCTACCCTCTTCCCCTCTTGTAACCATAAATTTGTTTTCTACGCCTGTGAGTCTGTTTCTGTTTTGTAAATAAGCTCATTTGTGTCATTTTTTTAGATTTCACATATAAGTGATATCATATGGTATTTGTCTTTCTCTTGGTGATTTGACAAAAGTGCAGACATCAAGCAGAAATTTGGATGCGTGATTCTGGAGCTTAGAAAAGAGGTCTGCAATGTTGCTTTATGTTGTTGCTATTGTTGGTATAGAGCCAGTTGCAAGTGCTAATTTCTAGCAAGGGAATTTGGTAAAATAGGAAGGAGGCTGAGCAGAGAACCCTAGGAAACGGCCCCCTCTGGATGTGGAGGAATAAACAAACAAGGCTGAGGTACCATGAGAGAGGGAAGAAGAAAGCCAGGACAATAAGATGTTGTGGAAGTTTGGGAAGGAGACCATTGTTAGCATTCCTTTTAATATTGATAAGAAAAAACATCTATTTTAATGTTCATTAGTCATTTACTAACACTTTGTTGAGACATATTCAACACATCTTAATTCATCCATTTCAAGTGTACCCCAGTGATTTCATTTATATTCTCTGTTTAGTAATTTACCAAGATGTACAGCTATTACCATAAATCAGTTTTAGAACATTTTATCACCCAGATAAGATCCCTCATGTAGGCTCATTTGTTTTTGTTTTTCTTTTGTCTATTGTTTTTATTTTTTTAAATATTGATTTTTAGGAACTTTAAAAATAGTATTTAAAATTTTTGGACATAGACTTGAAAATGTTTTTTGTAGGTTGTTGTTTATCCTTCAGTCTGGTTTATGGAGATATTTTAATATATGGGAACTTTATAATTTTATGGAATTAAATAGTGATTTTTTTAATGGATGTTTACTTTGTTTTCGATTTTTGAGATTATTAGAAAGTCTTTTTATCAAAGATCATATTTTCCTAGCATTTTTAAGATTTTATTTATTACTGTTGGATTTCTAATTTCCTTGGGATTTGTTTTATTTTAAAGAAGGATGTAGTGATCCTGTTTTGCCTGGTTTTCCAAATTACTGGTCAGTTGTTCCAAAATCAGTTATTTACAAATTCATCTTTTCTCTATTGATTTCGTTAAATTACCATATTCTCTTCATTGTTAACTCTATTCTGGCCTTAGTGTCATGCTGTTTCATTTACTATTTCTTAGCAGTACATTTTAGTGTCTAATAGCATGAGACTATAATAGCACTTAGCTAAGTCTTCATATGACAGAGTTAATTCATTCATGCACTATCCTTTCTCTAGTGCCCCCCTCCCCTTTGCCTCTTCCCTCCCTTTGACATCGGTCCAGCCCTCATCCTAAGTAGATCCTGCTCACCCTCAGGCTTCAAGTCTATTTCATCAAACTTCCAAAGTAAATCTGGTTCTTTAGCCAGACTAGTAATTTGGAAGTTTGTTTTGTTTGCATGAACATCCAAACTGCCTTGGCTGCCCAGTGACCTGAGGGCAGCTCACCATCATCTGAAAGCAGCCCATTTTGTGGGTAATGTAAAGTAAATAGACAGTATCTGGTGATACCTGAAAAGAACGGTTGACTATTATAACTTCATTGGTCCATTGGCATGTTTAGTTGAGTTCTTTGTAAGTTACAGGCTTTTGCATCAGTTTCATGTTGTTTCACTGTCTTTCTGGTAGTCTTCAAATAAATCTAGAGTTAAGGATTACTTTTCCAATGACTGTTGAATGACATGACTGTCTTTATTCCATCCATCAGCTCAAAGTATTGCCCTGATGGTGCAGAGAAGTTTCTGCATGCTCTTTTTTAAAAATTCTTTTTTCTTTCATCCAAGACGTCTACTGTCTACCAATATGAAGTCCCTGAAATTTTGATAACTATGGCCTGTGAAATTAGCAGAGCTCAGAAAGGGATAGGCAGTAGTTTTGCAGCCAGCTTCTATGCCTGATTGTTCATGAGTAGGGTGATGCTGTGTATGATTTTTGCATATGCCTTTTCTTTATATAGATAAAGAGAAGTTGTCCATTGGAGCCAAAGTTGTACAGGTAGTTTGTACACCTTAGTTAAAATGTAGGGTAGAAGCACTTTTATCCAGAGCAAAAGTCTAAGAGAGATCATGGTGGGGTAGTCGAAGGAGCAGAGTTGGAGCCTAAAGGCATCCATTTAACTGGAGAAGAGTTGGAGCCTAAAGGCATCCATTTAACTCCTGGCTCCATGGCTTAGAGATCTTGTGCAGAGGCATTTTCTCCAGACCCCTGACTCCTCTTCTGTGAAGGGAAATGATAATAGACACTTACTTCATAGGATTGACATGAGTATAAAATAACACATGTGGATATGTGTTGTAGGATAAGAAGCTAGAAATCTTGAGTATTGAGGTTAAACTTCTAAATTTTCCCTGGCTTGGAAGTGTTCATGTTAATTGAAGGCAAAGTAAATAATGTGGTTCCTCTCATTTAAGATGCCATAGATTGTAAAATACATTGTTATTTTACATACCACTAGGGAAAAATGCTCCCAATTTCAAAAATCAAGTATAAGACATAACCTGATTTCTGAGATGATAGAATCTGAAACACCTCTATGTCTTAGAATGGATGAAACATAATAAGTAGAGAAAATATTAAAGATTTGGACCCATTGGAAAGAAGACTAGTCTGAATTGGTGATAACTCATAACTGTAGAATCTTTTAAGAAGGAATGTTGTTTGTAACTTTTGAATTATAATAATGGAAATAGATTAATAGGTTGCTAGAGTAATTGCCTTAATGAATAGATCATTGATTTATAATTGGCTTGTTTTACAGGAGTCAGAATATGATTACTGTTTGGGCATATTATAAAAATGGGCCACCTGGCCCAGCTGGGCCCTGAGCTGGTCCTCTGATTGATATACATCATAACTGTACAGTGAGTGTATCAATATAGAATAACGGCTATACATTACATATGAAAGTTAAGAGTGTAAATCCTAAGAGTTCTCATCACAAGAAGAACATTTTTCCCAAATTCTTTAATTTTATGTCTATATGAGAGGATGGATGTTCCTTAACTTATTGTCATAATTATTTCATAACATATGTAAGTCAAGTTATCATTCTGTATACCTTAAACTTATACAGTGCTATATGTCAATTAATATCTCAATAAAACTGGGAAAAAGTAAATAAAGAAAATAAAATGTGTCTTTTCACTTCCAAGAGTAAAATTACACCTGAATTTCTTTCTCACCTTGAGATTTTGCTTAATCTACTCTCTTCAGTTGACTTTCTTTACTAGCTTTTTCTATTTTGCTTACTAGTGGGTTAACATTTTCCAAATTAAAAAAAAATACTTGTAATCATTATTTAAAGACAATATAGTCAGGCAAAAGCCTGAGCTATAGAATTACATTGAGTAAGTTCAAATCCCAGCTCATCTAAATAACATCTGGATACATTGGGCAAATGACTTCCCACATCTGTTCTTCAATTGTTTTCATCTGGAAATTTGGGCTATAATGGTTGTACTTGCTTCATATAGTTGTTGAAGGGTTAAGTGAATTAATATATCTGTGTACACACTCAGGATATTGCCTGGCACATAGTAAGGCTGAATAAATGTTATCTATTATTGTTATCATTCCTCAACTATTCAATCTGTTTCCTCTTTTTTATTATCTCATCATCAACAAAAAAGAAGTTATTTTTTGAAACCATTGCATTGGACTGACAGACTGTTTTCCACTTCTGGTTCTGCTGTGTTTTCTTTCTTGTCCCTTTCTTTCATGCCACTTATTCTGATGAAACTTAGAAAGCGAAAGGCCAATGAGGATCAAAATATTACATATTCCTCAGATATATTTTAACTCATCTTCACCTCTGATAATCAAGGCTATCTTTAACCGTCTATATCTACCCAGAGCAGTGATTTTTCTACAACTTTTGTAATGGGTGCAGATTTGATCCCTGTGTTTTTAACTGCCAAGTTTCAACAATTATATTCACAGAAAATTACATAAAGACATGCAAACTCATTTCTGAACACTCCACTTTACAAACACAAAAAATCCAACTTACGTAAATAGTGGATATCTATTTGTATGAGTGTACTCATTATATTTTCCTTTGAAAAACTGTTCAGTAGAATTCTCACTATTTACTGTTTTCTCACTTGTGATGCCTTAACATTCTCCAACACTTTTCTTGGGAAGGTTAAGTTAAATGATTTGAGTACAACTCAGAATTCAAACTCTGGAACAATATCATTATAACTGTCAACAAATTGTTTTGATTATAAAACATATAGATGGCTTTATTTACCCAAGAAGCAGTTCAAACCCTTGAAACAATGATTAACTCTACAGAGAGGACGTAGGGAAGGAGTTGGCAAACTACAGCCCAGCTGCTCAGTCTGGCCCATCACTTTTGTAAATAAAGTTTTATTGGAACATAGCCATGCTCACTCATTTGCATATTGTCTTTAGATGCTTTTCGCCTTATGGTAGCAGAGTTGATTATCTGTGGCAACCTGAAGTTGTCTTACAAACAGTAAGGAGAATGATGTTAATCCTGAGGACAAGTGAGAATCATCTCAGATGCCAAGACCTGGGGAGAAACAATTGAAGACTTGAGAAATTGTTAATCTCTTTTGCTCTGTTGGTACCTTCTGTAGTGCTATTTAGGAAAAAAAATCTTTTGTATTTTCTTGGTTAAAAGTAAATCTATTTTGCACATCTCCTTCTATTGTAGAATTGGCCCAGGTGAAAAAAACAATTTCCATATTTTCCACACACAAAAGCAACAATTAGTGGTTTTAATTTGCTTAAAAATACTCTAGAAGAAGTATGAGTCATGATGTACAACAGCATGAGATACTGTGATCCATTCTGGTCTACAGCAACCATGGTATCCTTATTGTCCACCTTTAGAGATCTGGCTCATTCATTTATTCAAAAGCTATTTACTGAATGACTGTGCTGTTCCAGCACCCTATTCCATGTACTTGAGATTTGACAACAAAACAAACAAACAAACATACGAAGCTGGTCAGTCTACCTTGAGGGAGCCCACAATCTTGTAAGTTACACGGCATTTTAGAAGTAGATAGGGATGATGGAGAGAAGTAAGGCAAAGGAAGGGAATCAGCACTACTGGAAGAAGGGTGGTAAGGTCAACCTTACAGAGAAGATGACGTTTTTCAAAGACTTGAAGGAAGTGAGAAAGTGGGTCATCCATTCCAGTAAGTGCAAAAGTCTGAGGTAAGAGCATGCCAGGCATATTCTACTACTCTATGAATAGCAAAGAGACAAACATGGGTGGGGCAGAACTATTGAAGGGAAAAATAATAGTCAGTGAGATGGTGATGTCACGGGGGGCAGTTCAGAGCATGTAGAACTGCAAGTAGTTTGGATTTCCAGCTGGATGAGATGGGAAGACAATGTATAATTCTAAGCAAAGGAGTGACATATTCTGATGTATGTTTTTAAAGAATTACTCTGAATGGTTGACTAAAAGGTGACATGATGATGTTGAGAAGCTGTCTCAGTAATCCAAGTGAGAGATGATGTGGCTTAGGCTGTGTGGTATCAATGCCAAGTAGTGAGATTTGAGGTTTATTTGGGGGATAGAGTCAACAGGACTACTGATGAATTGGATGTGGGAGAGAAAAAAGAAGTCAAAGGAGATTTGAAAGTTTCTAAACTTAGCAGCTGGGAAGATGTGATCATTCTTACCAGAAATGGGAAGACTTCTCTTCTGAGGAAGAAGAGAAGTTCAATGTTGGTCCTAGTGAGTTTTCAATGTCTGTTAGATGTTGAGTACACAGCTAGTTATACCAGAATGAATGAAGAATGAGAAGAAAATAGCAATAAGGATGGAGAACTGGGGAATTCCAGTGTAGAGTGGCCAGAGAGATGAGAATGGAGACAGAGAAGGAAGGATTGGTCTGGTGGCAGGAACGTGGGGAAAGCCAAAGGGAGGAAGGGCTGGTAAGGAAGAAAGAAAGTGTTAAGTATGGCTGACCGGTCAAACCGGTGAAAGACATCAGAGGTGATCTTAACAGGAATGCTTTGATGGAGTGGTGGGAGTAAAATCTAATGAGTAGATTTAAGAGGAAATAGGGTATGAGGAATTGTATAAGACAAGTATAGATAACTCTGTGGAGGAATTTTGCTAGAATTAGAAAAGATGGGACAGTAACTGGAAGAGAAGTCATACTAGTATCAAGAAGGTTTTGTTATTTTTATAAGATGTGAAGAATAATGGCTTGCTTTATGTAGATGGAATGATCCAGTAGAGAGGGAAAAACTAGTGAAACAGAAAAGAGTGGATAGTTACTAGAACAACATCCTTGAGTAGTCAAGAGAGGATGAAAGCTGGTGCACAGGTGGAATACGTTGATCTTAGAAGTGCACACAATTTGGAGAAAGTAGAGGGCAGGCAGAGTGTAAGTCAGATGCTGGTAGGTGAGTAGAAGTAATGGTGGGAGTAATGGCGGGTTCTGATTTTTTGTTTGTTTGTTTTTAACGTAGGAAGCAAAGTCATCAGATAAGAGTGAAGACTGGAACAGATATGTAGAATTTCCTGATAGCTACTCAGTGGGGTGAGAGGAGGAGTAGAGTAGGGAAATCTAGAATGATTGTCTTGCTGCAGGAAAGGGCCCCTGAGAATAGTGGCCGCAAATTTAAATTGTATTAGAATTTTTAAGCCATATTTAGCTCCTCTGATGTAGGCCAGAACTGGGTTGACATTTGGTCTTAACCAGGGTTGTTTTTGTCAAATGGTTAAAATGACAGTAATATGAATATGAGTAATATGAAATAGAGTATTCAAGGTATATTCAAGGGAGAGATGAGGTTCTGGTAAGAGCCAGGCATTTCAGTTAAACTGAAGTCAAAGTGTGATATTCTTGGAATTGATTTATAGAGGTGCTGATGTTTTTGGTAATAGTGAGGTCAAACTTGAGCCAGCAGCAGAATCACATGAGGGGCTTGTGAAACAGAGATTGCTGGACCTTAACCTGGCACTTCCTGATTAAACAGGGCTGAAGTGAGGTCTGAGAATGTTCATTTTTAGCAAGTTCCAGGTGATAGTGAGGCTGGACTTTGAGAACCACTGGTCTGGTATATGAGCATGGTAAGTAAAAGGCTGAGGTATGTGGAAGAACATGATCATCAGAATGAATGTGTTCAAGGATCTAAGAAGCTAGAATGTTGGATGTAGCACCTATTTAGGAGAAAGAAAAGGCAAAGAGAGAGGAGCAATAGGTCTAGGAGCTATAAGTCACTGAGAAATGAGGGAGATGGCTGTCACAGGGAGGAGAGATGGGTGGGAAAGTTTGACAACATGAGGTTCAAAGTTGGATGTTTTAATGAAGGAAGAGGGGCTCCAAGGATGGTTGTGTACCCTGTACATCTCTAGGGAGTGCTGTCCACATCATGGTTCCTGGGAGGGAGAATAGTCTGTAAATGTCATGGAGACATAGGAATGAACTTAACTCCTTTGATTCCCAAGCCCACAGTTATGCAGTCTGTCCATATGCTTGGATTATCTCAGCCCTGAGAAGAAACTGTTTTGGCTTGCTTAAAAAAGTGTGGGGCATTTAGCTCTCCATTGAGGTAATCAATGAAGAAGAAATCTATATTAATGTTTAATTTCCACAGATGAGCAGAAATTAAGAAAATTATCTGAGCGTGAAGAAAATATTGGGTTTAAACTAACTTTGAAGAAGGTTTTTGTTTTAGAGTATCCCTTTGTGTCTGAGTTTGTCTCTTGGTTTCTTGTTTGTTTGGCTTTTTGCTTTTCCTGATACTTACTGTATTTGAGGTCTTTTAAGGAAAAATTATATGCTTCATGTTTTCCCTAACATATTTGAGACATCTTAGTTATATTATGAGCTTGTTTTTATGAGTATGGAAAATACACTCAAACTGCAATAGCAATGTGTAAATAATTGAGGAAATTATATGTGAGGGGTGATATAAAGTAACTTAATTTTCATGGCTTTATTATTGAGATATAATTGTATACAATACAATGTGTGGATCTTAAGTGCTCATGTTGAGGAATTTTGACAATTTTGACAATTGTATTCAGTTGAATAGCCATTACGGAAAACAAGATTTCCTTCACCACAGAAAGGCCAGTCATAACCTTTTCTATTCAGTGCCTCCCCTCCTTGTCCAAATGGCCACAGCATCCTTTTATTATAGTAATATTGCCTATTCTTGGAAGTCAAATAAAGAGGACCATAGATGCGTATTTCTGGTGTATGTGTGTGACTGTGTGTGTGAGTGCGTGTGTGTAGCTTTTTTCTCTCAACATAATATTTAGGATTTATCCATGCATAATTAGAGATTCATCCATGCTGTGTTCTGTCTTCATAATCCATTTCTTTTTATTACTAAATAATTCTACAGTGTGGATAGATCACAATTTGGGTATTTTGGTTGTTTTCATATTTGGGCTATTATGAATAAAGTAGCTATTAATATTCATGGACAAAGGTTTTAACTTTTCTTAGATTTAGAATTTAAGAATGTCTGGATGATATGTTGGCTGTATATTTAATCTTTTAAGAAACCGCCACACTGTTTTCCAAAGAGGCTGAGCCATTTTGCATTCCCACCAGCAGTGTTTGAGAGTTTCAGTTCCTCCACAAACTCACCAACACTTGATATGGTTAATCTTTTAAATTTTAGCTATTCCAATTTGTGTATAGCTCATTGTAGTTTTAAATTTTTATATCCTTGATAGATAACGATGTTGAGTATCTTTTTACATGCTTAATGTGAAGTGTCTGTCCAAATCTTTAACTCATTTTGTGATTGGTTAGTTTATTTTCTTATTATTGAGTTTTGAGTGTCCTTTACGTGTTCTTAATGCAAATTCTTTTTCAGATATATTATTTGCATGTTTTTATTCCCAATTTGTGACTGTTCTTTTTCTCTTCATGCTGTTTTTTGAAGAACAGAAACTTTAATTTTGAAGTCTAATTTATTAATTTATACTTTTATAGGTTATGCTTTTGGTTTTGTATCTAAGAAATCTTTGCTCAATCCAAGGTCACATATCTTAAGCTTGAATATCTGTAGGTTTAACATATAGGCATTAACAAGTCCAGAACATTATTGTCAAAATGCTCTTTAAAGTCCATCTTAAATAAATACAGTGATGAGACCCATTACTACAGAGAAGATATAAATAACGAACAAAATCAAAGCCCATTTAAATTATTTGGCTTTTACGTGAAACTTACTTAAAGTATCTTTCGTTTGGTCAAGGTAGAAATTGTGCTATTGCTCCTAGTTATCCGTCGCCCTCGTTGCAAGAAGATTATGTATTCCTATTCCTTTCTCTAAGAGCCACAGTGCCTTTCTGTAGGGGGGATCTGCATTCTCATCCCACTGACTCAGGTTTTGTCATAGAAATGTGAGTAGGAGTAGAAGCTACCGTATGTGAGCTGAAACTTCAGGAGCCATTGTCTGAGTCTTCCACTGCTGTTTCTCTTTGCCCAAGATTAGAGTAACGGCTTCTAGGTGTAACTGCTCACTGAATTGTTCTTTACAAACATAGCACCCGAAATTTTATTTGAGTGCAATTTAAATATTTGGGAAATGTGGTTGGCACCATTCTTGTATAATTTTAATATATGTGTGGAAACTGATAATGAGTTGACAACTATTTGGTGAAATAAGGCTATTGTATTAAGGCAACATTTAAGATGTTCTGATAAAAAGACTCCCAAAATACAATGGCTTGAAAAGAGAGAAGTTTTTCATTTCTCATATAATGATCCATCCACTCTTGCCTGGTGGGGAATCTGATATCATTAAGGGACTGGTTTCCATCCATCATATTCTTCTACCAACTGGGTCACAGTTCTTTTCTGGATAATAAAATTTAGCTACTAACTTATCTATACTTACAGCTCATGATAAGAGGGAATGAGAAGAGGTCTGAGACATGACATTTCTTCTTAAATAAATAACTTGGAAACGTGCGTAGATGATTTTAACTCATATTCTATTGCAAAGGAAGCTAAAAATGTAGTGTCTAGCAGGTTTCCCATGATTCCAGCCGAAACTAAAAGAAAAAAAACGCTATTACCACAAGGAAGAACAGAGTTGATGAAGGGAGACAGCAATTCTCATCTCACTGTTAGCTGGGGATCCATGTCATTAGGTCTCCACACACATTGCACTTTTCAGATTTTTCAGTTGAAAGAAACTCTAGAAGCTGGTACACTGAGGCTTCTGAGAGAAACAAATATCTATCTTAACCTTTAGCTTTTTGAGAAGAGAGAATTTAGAGCTCCTCTTGGTTGTCTGCTTTATTATGCAGAGACACTAAATCACCAATTTAGTTCTTTACAATACTTGGCACATAGAAGATGCCTGATTTAAACAATATTCAATGAATGCATAATATATTTATTTGCCTTTTAGGACAGTGCTTGTTAGAAAATATTCAATACAAGTTTGTTGACTGTGGAATGAGTGGGTGATTAAGTAAATTATCAATTATTAAGTATAAACAGGCTTTCTATTGAAAACAGTGAATGGAGCACATGGATTTATTTCTCCTGCCTCCAGAGATTAAATAAAAATGATAGTAAAAGAATAAAAATCAAGTATGAGCCTAGAAAAAATATAGCTTGGGCAAACTTAAGAAAAAGGTGTTTCAACCATTTTCTTGAATGATGGAATATAGAACAGCCACAGACTTGAGCTCTCTCAGAGATGGATGCAGTCAACAAGACATCCAGTTCTCAGAGGCTTCAGGGATGAGAAGGAGACTGAAAACAAAGGAGCTAGTTTAAAGTCTGTACATGGACCATTCAGCTCTACCAAAATCTCTTCTTCATTTACTTCCCAAGAAAAACAAAAATCAGTTTTTTTCCCAAACTGTGCAACCCACCCACTCCCCCAAACTGAAGGTTTTGCTAAAGAAGTTGAATCAACATCAGCTTTCGGGTCTGTGGTGTGGAGTGAGATTGATGTGCCAGAGCAAAGCTTCCACACCTGGTGGTCTGGGCAGCCACTGGCCTCAAACAGGCAAAGAGCTCGAAAGCCCAAGATCCCCACAAGGCACATGGAAAAGACGTGGAGATACTGTCACAAGCATAAAGTGACTTCTAAAATGGCTCAGGCTAAAGGATAGAGGAGCAGCAATTTTCTTTTCCAATGGACTGAATTATGTCCCTCCTCCTCCTCCATCAAATCATCAAATTCACATGTTGAAGCTTTAACCCTCACTGTGACTATATCTGGAGATACCGTCTTTAGGAGGTAGTCAAGGTAAAATGAGGTCATAGGGATGGGGCCCTAATCTGATAGTACTGTGGCCTTATACGAAGGGGAAGAGCTCTCTCTCAGCTATGTGAGGACCAAGCAAGGAGACAGCCATCTGCGAGCCAGGTTCTCACTGCAACTCAACCTTGCTGACAACCCTGATATTGAACTTCCAGCCTCCAGAACTGTGAGAAAATAAATTTCTGTTATTGAAGCCTCCCAGTTGATGGCTTTTGGTTATGGCTGACTGATACATCTTTTGTTGTGAACTCTTCTTTGCTGTTTGGTTTTTAATAAAATGTGGGTGTCTAATCACTTTGAAAAGCTATGACAAAACAACAACATGGACAAGAAGTAAACGAGACCTTCCAGCTGGTATAGAGTAGATCAACAAGCTTCTCTTTTAACAATTGAAGGAAAGCCCAAAGAGCAAAAAGCTTTGCCTAGGGTCGCTTAATGTGTAATACAGCTTGTTTAAAACCTATGATTTTTTGATTCTGGGTCCATCACTTCCAGTGTTTGCTACATATTCCATAATAGACTTCCATTTTAAACATATTTACTAATTCAAATGTTTTGACCAGTTTGAAAACTTACACTGCATACTGATTTAAGGTTGCTTGGTTACATACAATGACTTCTAAATATTTTGATAGCTTGAAAGGAAAATTATTTGTATGGATTACTTACACAAGGAAAATGATATGATATCCAACACAGAACATTAACATTCCAAGGAATTTAGAAATAGATTGAGCATCTTCATGTGAACATTTTTGAGAAATTGCCTAGTATAGTGAAAAATTATGAAAAGGTTTGAATTGTGGCTCTTC
Organism: Camelus bactrianus; assembly: GCF_048773025.1. Lineage (NCBI taxonomy): Eukaryota > Metazoa > Chordata > Mammalia > Artiodactyla > Camelidae > Camelus > Camelus bactrianus. The sequence continues at coordinate 94,469,609 of NC_133543.1, read as the reverse complement.
CATATACTATCTGTGTGACAATGGCACTCACTGAAATTTTCTGAGTCTCAGTTTCTCCATCTGTAACATGAGGACAAGGCTTGATACCCTACAAGGATGAATTAGGTAATGAATTATTTTTGACTAGGTGCCTCCTACTTTTGACTTTTTGATAGCTGACCTTAATTTTCTCCCTGTTCTGACAAGTAGTTAGTTTCACATATTTATTCCTTGCCTTCCTGGATCTAGTGAAGAGGACTCAGAAAAACAGGCTGAGATTTCTAGACTATTTTAATAATGCAGCCCTCCTGGTATTCTCTTAATTGGTCTCAGATGTTATTTGCTAACTCTGGAATTCCATATAGATTCTTTGTGAAAGAAATAAAATGAATTTAACACTATGTAAAAGCTATGGGTTTTTTTTTTTTTTGGTGTTTAGAGGAATCTTTTTTTCTATTTTCTATTACAAAAAAATCCTGTAATGTAAGTAAAGCTATTGTAACATTTATATGAAAATGTCAAACAGATAACATTTTGTGTCCAAGTGTATGTTAATCATTTACTTATTCGTCAGTTTAGGGTTACAGCTATCCAGTCAAGAATCTTTAATTGTCATCGAAATGGTCATATTTTTAATCCCTTTGTCATTTTTACATCTCTTGTCAGAGGAGTTGCTGACATAACAGGGGATGCTGACGTCACCAAGCACACGAACTTTGCAGGATCACCAATCCAGGCAGATGTGCGAGTCCTTGCCCTCTCTGCATACCTGTTTTCTTTGAGCAGGCAGCCAACTGTGCTTTTCAGTGTTTGTTGGTTTGTGCCAATCTCCTCGAACCAATTTCCTGATTTAAAAATCGCATGTGATCTTTTTCCGTATTTACCCTTTAGATTGAAGGAATTTATATGGTTGATCTCATTTCTGAAACTAGGAAACAAAAAAGAAAGAAAGATTAGAGTTTATAGTAAAGTTAATTACCTACCTATCTGTTCCCATGGACTTGTCATTCCCCCACGACTTCTCAGGGTCATCAAAATACAGAACCCGTTGGGTTGCAAGCATAGCATGGCTAAGAATGAGGACTCAAGTGTCAGATTGTTTGATCTTGGGTATATAAGTAAGCCCTATAATTATTAAGGAATTAGTTTCCTTATTTGTGATAGTTGGATAGTAATATTATTACCACCTAGAATATTTGTAAAGAGACAATGGATTGAAGTGTATAGTAGCATTTTCCCTGAGTCATAGTAAACAATCAGAACACACTGCCTCTTACTGCCATAGATCCTGTGCTTGAAAGAACTTAAAAAAATATGTTTGTAAAATAAGAATGAGTTTTGGCCAGAAGAATCCTACTAAACCTGACTCTGGGGCTTCCTTAATAAAATATTATTCAAAATGCTTAGTATACTTTTTTTCTGTAGAAACCAATACTAAATGTATTTCACAAACAGTGGAGTTCCCAGTATGTATGGATGGGCAGGGCTGGTAAAGTAGACATGCATTAAGTCCATGCTTTTCAGGAGCTCACAATCTAGGGGAAGAGAAGGAACTATAAATAAGTTGCAAAAGTTTAAACAATAAAATAAAGCACAATGACAAAACTCACGTTGGTGCTGAATTTGCATACGGAGCAACTACTGTATTGTTAGTACATGGCGGAAACACACAAAGTCAAAGTTATCAAGAACATAATTCAAAATGGGAGCTGGATTTTAGTTTTGAACTGAATAATCGAGTGAATCAGAATTGATATCTTAAATGCTCTATTTGAAGAAACTCTTGTAATCTTCTGGATAGAAGACAGAAAACCACTGCACGTATTCACTTGCATTGCCTTACATGGTTTAGGGAAGTGAAGCCAAAAAACATCTACAAGATCTTCTGCTAACTGTCATTTATGTGAGCCAACAGAGAGAATTAGTTTGCACATCCATATCAAATGGCCACACTCTCCACTCCCCAATTCTTTATATAGCCGTCATGAAACAAAGATACGTCTAATTGGCTTTGCCAGCAGTAAGGGATAAGCTGTCTTTTTTTTTTTTTTTTTTTCATCTACATTGGCTGCAACGCTCATTCTTAATTTGATACAGAACACTTAGTTTCCTCTAACGAAGATCCCTGTTAAAAGGGGTCCATCTGCAGATGCATTTTTGCATAGAGTCTCCAAAACGCAATGGCATCTGGAAAGTCTCTGGTGTGGTGGGAACTTGTGGTTTTAGGACACGTGACTGGTATTTCCTTTAGGGGTGTAAGTGGCTCAAATGGCTCAAGATAGAATGCCACTCTGTGCCTGGTATTACATTATGCACCGTCAGAAACCCCGACACTGATTTATTATTTGTTATTGATGTGTTTTACGCCAACTAACAGCTTACATGAAATAGACTCTAACTCAATTCCAAACATTGTATCATTAATAAGAAATGATCTAGACAGGTTAACTAAAAGTTATTGTATTCAACATAATTAAATTTTGTTTCCAACATGGTGGGAAACCCCACTTAAATTTTTTCCTTTATTTCTTCTATTCTCATAGCTTTCCCTATAGAAGTCAAACTTTAATAATAGGACAAGATAGCTGGGAGTTTGCACCTTAACTTCTATTGCTCTTTGTATAATAAAATTAAATTTTGCTGCATCTGTAAAAATAGAGATAATCTTTAGTTAAACTGCACATTTGAAAATCTTGTGACATTTCACACAAGTGGTTGATAATGTCATTCCTGTCATAAATAAATGGAAACAACTGAGAGTTTTATGATCACAAGTCAATTTTTTTAATGTTGTTTACTATGGAGCTTGTTATTGAAGTTTATTTCTGGGCTATATATTTATTAACAGAAATATATATGCAGTAGAGAAGAGAGAAGTAGTAAATCATAGTGTTCACAAGCTCACTCTTACCACTTTATTCTCTGCACTGCATTCACTATTTGTTCCTTTACTTTCTTATACTTTTAGCCAACTTCTTCTTTTTCCTATTAGAACATTCTTTTGAGAGTAGATTGATCTGTTAGAACTCATTTTGTACTAAGAGAAACATAGTTGTACCTAAACTTTCTTACCGCAAATGGGGGCAATTTATTGACTCATGCAACATGCATTGTGTAGGGCAGGATTCAGGTGAGGCTTGAGTCAGATGCTTACAATATGTTGCCTTCCTTTTCAGTCTCTAGACTCAGGTTCCACTTGGCTCCATTCTCATACAGGTTCTCTCCTTGTAGCTTCAAAATGGCTGCCTAATGGTGCATTGTAGTTTCAAGTCTAACTAAATAGAGCTAAAAGTCTTTTTCCTACAAGTTCCAGCCAAAGTCCATGCTTTTGTTTAGTTTTGATTGACTTGTTTGCACTTCTCTGAACCAATCACCATCACCAGGCTAGTGGTTTGCATTTGCCATGTTTCTCCTTTGCTAAGGGTGACCAGAAGGTAAATTCCTGAACAATATTCTGGAGCTAATATTGGAAAAAGGAGAAGTGCATGCAGAGACTGAAAACAAACAAACAAACACAAGAATGTCCACTACTCAAGGGGCGCTTGGGTGTTCCTGCCAGTGACAATTTAGGCTGTGGTATGAATGACTGTGCTGAAGAATGATTAAATGAAGGTGACCTTGGAGGCACGTCAACTTTTCCAATGCACATACCTAATATTCCCAGAATTTAGTTTCCCAGAGTGGCTGCTGCTGCTCTCTGTGGTATGTGATTCTGGACCACAGTGGTTTTCTCAGCTGGAATTATAGCCTGAATAGCACATTACATGGAACATCAGCTTTCCCTTCTCCCTTTCTTCACCTCTGCCATTTCCCTCCCAATCCTCTTTAAGCAGTGCCCTTTCTCACCCTTTCCTTGTCATACGCAGTACTCAAACAACTAATACTGTGGTTTCTACTAGCCTAGTGCAAATTTCATATAAGCTTTTCAGGATATAAAATTTGGAGCTTTCTCTTTATTAGGGAAAGAATTGGCAAACTGATTTCAATGGCAAGAAGTGTAGTGGGATGCAGGGGCCTCCTTCTAGAGTCAGTGGAAACCTTTTACCAAATATACTTATGAAGCTCACATATAAAGGCAGCCCTAATGGGAAAGAAAGAGGGTCTTTGTTGAATGAGGCTGAATACAGATCACATTTTAGAGAACTCCAGAAGACTTAATTTTGGAGTCATCCTTCTACCTTGGTATCTCTCTAGGAAGGGTACTGCAATAATACTGCATTTGATAGTTTTTTTTTTTTTATTTGAAACAATAAGCTTTGAGGTTTTTGTCTCTTTAGTGAGCCAGGAACTAATCAGCCTTATAATGAAATATTTTAGAGCAGCATTTCATAAAACCGCTTGGGAGTCTTGTTCAAATGCAGATTCTGTTCACAGATCTGTGATTCTGCTTTTCTAATAGAAATGCAGCAGGTGTTGTCAAAGCTGTTGGTTCCCAGACCACACTTTGCACAGCAAGTCCCTAGTAACCGTGCTGTCTGATAAAGGAGCCACTCACTACATGTGGCTCTTTAAATTTCTATTAAATAAAATGAAATAATTTAGTCCTTATTCTCATTAGCCACATTTTGAATGCTCAGTAACCACTCATGGCTAGTGCCTGCAGTTTTGGGCAGCACAGGATAGAACATTCTCATAATCTCAGAAACGTCTATTGGATGACTCTGCTCTAGAAGATGGAGTCTAGATTGAATACAATGCTATAAACAGGACGTGGCTTCTCGAAATTTCAAGGTAGCACCATTTCCCAGAGAAGTGGTCTACAGTTTCAGAAGGTACAGATTCAAAGGTCCAGCACTTCCTAAGCCAGGGTGGAATGTGAGCCACGGGAGATTTCTCTTGGGATCTTCATCTCCTGTTTGTACACAAGATGCCCAGCGCCCATCACTACCCTCCACTGAGACACGTGCATACTCTTGAGTGCTTTGTTTCAGTTCTTGACTGTGGTTCTTGACTTGGTACTCTAGATATGTATTTTGATTAAATAATTTAAAAGCTGTAGAGTAGCTCCTCATCTCCCCAGAATTCATGTGTGGCAATCACATATGTTATAACCAAGAATTGGAGAAGGCTGTTGGTAGGCAAACACCACCAACAAACAAGAACTTAGTAATTAAGCGACTATAAACACGTATTTATAAAACACCCTATGCATATGGCAATACGTAGGTCTTGGTGGTGATGGAATAACCGTCTCTGATCTCAAGGTGGGCTTATTGACACACAATCAACTCTTGCTTTATTATAGCTTATTATTCACAATGTCTTAGAGGAGCAGGGTATACACATGTCCTAAGCAACGCTTAGGTGTTTCCAATTTAGCTCTGATGCCCTTTTCCAGTGTGTAAATGTCACTACCTCACGCACAGCACTTGAGAATGCCTTCTGAACACAGGAGGACTTGTGCAATTCAGTCAGTCCTATTCTTTGGACGGGCTTCAGCATGAACAGGACCTCTGTGGTGATAAGTACGTGGCACGCTTCTCAAGGCTTCTCTGTGACGGAGATGCAGATTGGATTTTTGGTGTCACATGCTCTCCAGTGTCATTCCTCTGGGGTCACATGAGTCTTCAGTATTTCTGTCTCCTGAGAGCTGGCATGACAAGTATACATTTGGCCTGAGCATGTGGTTATGTGAGATCGCTGGCCCAGATGAGGACATAGGGGTTAATTCTCTCAAGTTCCTGTAAGGGTAAATGCAGGGCATTTCAGCTACAACTTAAGGTTGTGATCCTCAGCAAGGCTCTGCCTCACAATGAGACAGATACACAGTCAGGAAAGGGGTTAGAGACCAACCAGTGCTTCCTTGCCACGGAGAGGCTGTCCAGCTGAGAGCTGAATCATCTCAGGGCTGCGTGTTGGTGACTTCAGTGGGGGTGGCGGTGGGGGTGGGGAGACCAGTAATAGCATCTTTCTTCCCCTCCTGAGAAGGGAACCAATGGAGAAATGGGCACTGGAGTCAGACAACACGCTTCTGCTGTTAGGCAGGTGGATTCCAAATCAGCTGGGGAAGAAAGATCAGTTCTTTTTGCCAAACGTACCTCCTGATAAGTCAGTTTCTCCTCCACTGGGGAAGAGTGAGGGTTGAGAGAAGCCAAGCCCTTTATTCCAAAGACCTCCCTCTCTATCAGCAAGTGGAAGAGCTTCCTTGAGTCAGATGGTTACCTAGCGACCAAGTAAATAACTCCACCCCTACAGGTAGGAGTGAGTTGGAGCCATAGGTCAGGAGAATTTAGGGAAAATCTCTTTTCATGGAAGTGATAGTAGTTAAAAAAAAAAAAGTATTTTTCTTTTGCAGTGAGAAACTCAATAAGTCTCTGGCATAGAAAAATCTTCCTTGTGCTGATTTGAAATCTCACATTTTCTTTTCTTGCCCTAGATTGATGCCTAATATTAAACGAAAGTCTTGAGCCCTTTCTCAGGAGCCAGGTCCCAGTAATGCAAAGACGCACTGAGCTCCATCTCTGTCCTCAAGTGACTTAAGGCTGGGAGGCAGATAGATTTGAAAGTAAACAAGTAGAATGCACTATTGATTTCCCTGGAAGCTGGCGCTGAGGTGATGCTTAACATGTGAAATGTTTATTGGGAAAGGTCTCTGGAATCAACACCTGTTGAAGGGGGGGATGATGCAGGATTGGGCAGAGGGAGCTGAGCTGGGAGGGAGGCCTCGGGAGAGCCTCAGCTGATTGCACAAGAGGCTCTGGCACTAAAATAGTCCGTTGGAGTTGACCTGACAGGCTGAAATAGCTTGGCCTTACATGCCACTGGCTCCTTCCCTGGATGTGGGCCACCCTGACAAGGCAGTGATCTTGACACAGGTTTTTCTCTGCACCCGAGGGAATCCCTGAAGGGGCTGACAGCTGATAGCGGTGTGCCACCAGCTCTCCCAGTACCTGAGGCAACAATTCCTTCCTTGATGTGTGGTTTAGGTGGCTGTGTTAGAGCAGGCAGATAGCTAGATATGAGCAGAGAAAAGGGGAAGTGGGCCAAATGGCAGGAATGGGCAGAGAGAGGAGGGCTGTGAGCTAACTGTCAGGAAACCAGACATCTTGTGAACAGTGGGGGTCCTTGGGCAGACAGAGAAAAGCAGGAACCTCCAGACTGATAAGAAATTACAAATTTTGGGGTGACAAGCAACCTGGAGGCAGGCAAAGAAAGGTGGGAAAAGGCAAGAATCACCAGCGTCCAAATGTAACCTTTTGCACATTATGCCTTCATTAACAATGAAATTAGCCTTGCAAATAAGAAGTATATCCATCATGCACTGATGCCGTGACACTTCCAATCAAGACTAAATAAGGACAGAAATCCTTCCTCCCCTTGAGAAGGTGGAGCTGGGATGAAAATCAGGGAATATGACCCCAAACCCTTTCCGCCCCAATGAATATTCCACCCATTCACTTTTACACCCTGTGTAACCAACTTACCAAAGAAACTCAGGGCAGCTGCTCGCCTGAGTCTGACCACTCGTCCCTTGAGACCACACTATCTATCCCTTAATAAATCCTCACTCTCACTTTCTTGACCTCCATGCCTTATCTCTGAATTCTTTCTGCAATGAGATGAGTACCTAATCACCGGCAAGAGTTGGACCCCCAAGCCCCTCTCTCAAAAGATAAGAGTAGGATTCTGTCTGACAACAGCCCTCTCCAGTGCAAATATTCCACAAAATCTCCTCTCTCCACATTCAGGCCCACTTCCATTTACTCAAAGTGAGGGAAGTGGTTTAAGAAGCTCAGGTTGGTTCTTTGCCTTATATCTGCTAGCCTAGGTCAGTCACATGCTCTCTCTGGCACCTGGCATCTGTTGAGGGGTCGGGGGGGGGGTTCCCACTGGAACATCTTGCTGTATATACTTAAGGGCAGGTTGGCCATTCAAAGGGACTGTCGGGCTCTGAGACTGAAAAGCTACCTGGGTCAGTTTGCAAAGGGAGCTGTGTGTTATGGTAAGAAATTGGAACTTTGGCGTTGATGAGACACTATTGGAAGATTATTCTCTATGGTGCCCATGGGTCAGGTCACTGGTTTAACCCAGGTAATGGTGGCAGTGTAGCGCATGCGTTGAAGGAGGAAGAACCTGGAGACTTGGAGACAAACTTAAGAGACCAGGAAGCTGTTGAAGAGAGTGGTGATGCGGTCCAGAGCAGAGTGCAGGCAGGGAGATCAGGGATGGGGTCTCTGAGGGAGGATTTTGGAGATTAGACTGACAGGGTTTGAGGACTGATTAGATATCGGAGGTGGGAATGAAGTTAGAGTGACTTAGTTTTTCAACTTGAGCCCATATATGTACGAGGAGGAGGAGTGGAGCTATTTCTGTTGCAAAATGTATTCTATAACAAGCATATGAAAATATCTATCAGTAAGGTAATATATTTTTTCCATGTGTACACTTGTTTTGTAACAATTCTTCAGGCAAAGAAAATTCGGGTGGGGGTTGAAACTTTCCAAAACAGTAACTCATGGTTGGCAATAAGATTAGCAATCATTTATTAGGCATTTTCTGTGTGCTAGGCATTGGGGCCCTCTTAAATCATCCTATTACACTTCATGCTACTGTCCTGTAGATGAGAAAAGGGAAATGGTGTATCCAAGACTGGAATGACCATTGAAAACTCATATTTAATTTTTATAATCAATTCAAAACCTTACTCAAGGTGGTATCTGTCTCTTCCTGTATAGGTCCCCTGGGCCATTCCATCTCTGCTGGTAACGTGTACTCCCCATTGCTGGCAACTAAAGGGTTAAGGGTAAGGTAGCTGATTCTGCAGGCAGTCTATGCCAGTAATTTGTGGTATGGAATGTTGATGTGCTGAGGGGAAAAAAAAAAAAAAAAAAAAAAAGGATGTTCTAGTTGCCAGGATTTCTTGCGTAGAAACAAAACTTCCATTCACATCCTGCTGAATTTTCAGGACCTAATTAGATGTGGGACCAAATATTACAGTTTCTTCACTCAACAAGAGCACAGATGAACACTGATAAAGGTTAATAGGACTTTCAAACTTTTTTTTTAATTTTAAGAATTATAGATTTGATCAATGTTAATTTAAGCTCTACAGACTAATGTATCCATTCTTTAGTTGATAGTATATTACATTTGAGAAGCACTTTGTGTTTTATAAACAGCTCCCTCACATGGAATCCCATTTGATCTTCTAATAATGTAAGACTGAGTGGCTCAGAGGCCTGAGTGTGTTGTCAGATCTCACCCAGCCACTAAGAGTCGGGAACCAAGTTTCATACTTGGCCCTTCCCATTTCAAATTCAATACTTTGAAAAATTTTCTCACCACACTTAGGGATTTTATTGGCCCAACAGTAATCAAAAGCACATGATATTAATTTTATTTTTCTAGTTTGTTGTATATTAATATATAGAAACATTATTTTAATTCTATTACTGTTACAAGTAAAGTTTGAATGAAGTGAATGAAACTTCAGGTCTTTTTTTTTTTTTCTTGACCTAGAAAAACAAAACACAACAGAGAACAGGAGACAGATTCATTTTTTATAGTGGCAGGGGACTGATGACATCCAGTTAACCCGAGGATTTGCATAGAGTTTGCATTGTTTTTGTGAAATGTTGTGGACCGCTATGCTATTGAATTGAGTAATGGCATTAGAATTTGGACTTTGAAATTAAGATAAACAGATATGTCTTGGTGATATACAAAGGCTGGCCTCTTTTGCCTGAGATTTGCAGACAGGGATTTCTGTGTCGTTCAGTGATGAAGGGTGCCAAATGTAGCCAGGAACTGTTTCAGCAATCATAGAGGTTGTTTTTCCAATTGGGCCAATCTGCCAGACTGGCAGACAGAAAACTAACAGAAATATTAAATATAGACAGCTTCTATAGTTGAATCTTGTTTTTCCCTCTCTCTGCTGGAAGCCAAGATAAAATAGTAGCCTGTGTGTAGGTCATTAAAAACATACACAGATACACACACCACGTTGTGTGTTTGCACTGTTAAATTAAGTCTTTGTGGACTCAATAGCTGGGTGTCAAAACAGTTGTTGCAGATGTATTAGGTGACTGAAGCAGCCCTTCATTCATGATGCTTTCCCCAGATACTCTGCCCAGGAGGCTCCCTGTCACACTGTGAAGGAGTCCATTCTTTGTTGACCCACACACCTTGGGGAATCATTTCGGGGGAAGCGCCATCCTCGAGTTTCCAAATTCACACTCTTGAGGTCTTGTAAACTTGATGGATGTGTGTTGGAGGACTCGATAGACTAGTCGGTTTTATTTCCAGGATTTGTTTCCATGCACGGCCAACAAAGATGCATAATTATGTGCAATTCTTTTCCTGGCCACAAATGTAACAGAAGTGAGCTCAGTTAGCTTCTGTGACCACAATTTATGTAGAGAAAAAACCCTCCTCTCGGATTCAGAGAAATGATGATGCAATCACATTGCAACATACGTACGTGGCTTCCCCAGATGCCCCTGGGGTACAGAAGGGCCTTATGCAGCCTGCGTGGCACTACGGTCCTCCTGTCCTGTGCATATCCTTCTGTTGCTTGCTCAGCTTCCTTGTGAAATAGATTCCTACCTCTTGTTCTGTATTTCTTAGCAGGAAAAGAGTTTAAACAAAATGATGTAAAGAGAACTTCTGTTTGGTAGAACTGATCAACATTCATTTAGAAAAAAAATAATCTTCCAAATGATGTTATCATCTCCTAGGCAGGAAGCGTACAGAGTAGTGGGCTCGAGCACAGCTCATTTGGAATCACTTTCTCCAGCTTCTCTTTCCTTTCCATCAGTAACACCGGCAAATGAGATGGCAATGTCTCCAATATTAAAAGTAGAATTTAATGTACATGTTTCTATAAGGATGGGGAATTACGACTTTTTCGTTTGTTTTAAAGAGTTTGGATTATCTGACCCTTTGGCCAAAGTAATACGTGAATTCCTGGAGCAGTAAACAATGTCGTCTTCCATCTAAAACCTGTTACTTCTTGCCAGGCTTGGAGATGTACATCCGAAACGAAAAAAAAAATTTGCTCCATTTCCCCTTTGTTATGTCAGAGGCAGAGAATAAGATGAAGGGGTTAGAAAAAATTTATTCTTCAAATAATCCACACCCCAGAATAAACAGCACAGATAATCATTTCTGGATAATTATATGTTGGCAACGTTTGTTGACTAGTTTGATCTGATTTCTCAAATGAGACTCTTCACTATTTTATATATAGAATATATACAATTATTATGTATTATATATATATATATATTTTATATATATATGACAATGAACTTCTTGTACCCAAAAGGGAATCTGTGGCCTAGTAACCCTACGCATGCGGGAAGACATCATTGCAATCCTTCTCTTCAATACGGGATAATCGTTTTGCACAGAAGACGTATAAATGTTTGGTTGATGATTCAGAACTGTTTGGCATCTTTTAGGTTTACTGTATAGCACAGGGAAATATATACAAGATCTTGTGGTAGCTCACAGTGAAAAAAATGTGACCATGAATATATGTATGTTCATGTATAACTGAAAAATATGCTCTACACTGGAGTTTGACACAACATTGTAAAATGACTAAAACTCAATAAAAAAATGTAAAAAAGTAAAAATAAAAAAAGAAAGAAAATCTATACTGTTCCTACATGCAAGTAAATAAATAAATAAGTAAGTAAGTAAGTAAATAAATAAATAAGAAAAAAAAATTACTAGTATTTGTTATCGATGGAAGCTTAAAAAATTACCACAGTTTTGTGGCCTAAAACAACATACATTTATTATCTGACAGTCTTGCAAACCTAAAGTCTGATGTGGATCTTACTAGGCTAAAACCAAGGGGTTTGTAGGCCTGGGTATCTTTTTGAGGTTGTAGGAGAGAATCCGTTCGCTTTCCTGGTCCAGCTTCTAGAGGCTGCTGACATTTTTTGCTTCATGGCTCTCTTCCGTTTTCAGAGTCAGCCATGGAGTGTTGGGTCATTCCCATGTTGTATCACCTGGACCTCAGCTTCCATCATCACATCTTATTCTCTGACTAATGACTCTTCTTCTGCCTCCTTCTTCCACTTCTAAAACTCCTTTGTGATTACACTGGGCCCACCCGGATAATCCAGGATAATCTCCCCATCTCAAGTTTAGCTGATTAGCAAAGTTAATTCCATCTGCAACCTTCATTTTCCCTTACTGTGTAACATAACATATTCATAACTGGCGGAGATTAGGGGTGGACGTCACTGATGGGGGGCTTTATTCTGGCTACCGTAACTGCCCGCATCTTAGATTTAACTAACGAAGGTCAAGGTTGAGTTCTTGAACTGGTTTAGGGAAAGTCAGCTGATGTTAGCCGAAGTGGAAATAAGATTTCTTGGATAAATGCTCAGGAACCTCACCCCAAGGCTGAGCCTCTTTGTTTATAGTAGATGTATGACTGTAGGAGGCCATCCTGCAGGATTGGGTCAGAACCAAGACATTGGGTCTTTGGGATTCCCCAAACACCGTTGTGGCACTCTTTCCTAACACAAGGATAGTAGTCTTAAACAGCAGGGAATTGACATTTACTGACTATATACACTAACTATATATGTTTGGTTCTAAATGTATTATTATTACTATTCATACAAATGATTATACTGCATAAACACTGGTAATTTACCAGCATGTTTGTCTTTGAGAAGACAACATGGTCCCTGAGAGGAGGCTCCAAGCCCCTGGGTTTCTACCTTTGCTCAGCCACCCACTGAGCCTTGCCCATCTGTGGGAGGACCACCTCTGTTAGATCAGACCATTTCAGAGGGTATTTCAGACCAGGCAGCTGTCCTGGTACAACAGCCCTATGCCCGCTGTTGAGAGGTGCTCTGAACTCTCCTGAATTGTGCAATGTTCCCTCCTCTCATTTGAATCTCAGAATTCTAGCTGTGTACTCAGGTTTTAGATTTGACCCCTCTGCCTCTACCCAGCCTGGACTTCTGGACAGGGGTCCTGAACTCAGTTCTTCAAGGTTTGCCCGCTATCTTTGAGCCAGTCATTGCAAATTGGATTTTCAATAATTTTTGTTTTCTTCGTTCTTACGCCTTCTTCTACCTTCATTCTGACATGTGGGATGCAAAACTCTCTGCTAGGTCTCACTGACCTTGCCAGGCTTTATCTCAGCCTTTCGGAGCCTTCCCTTTCTGATTTCCCTGAACTTTGACCAGACAAGGTACGGAATCTCATTAATGTAGAAGAAGATGCCTTAATAGGAGAAACAAGGCAACTTCTGATAAAGCACATGACATGTAACTTCTTAGCAACAATTTTTAAGGGATGGGGAGGACAGGGAGTCACTCGTTCATATTTTAAATTCTGTAACAGTTAGAGCAGAGCGGTTACAAAGGAACTCTCAAATACCTTCACTGAATAGGGAGATTGTCAAGACCAGGAAAGAAGATTTTGGCCACAAAAATTTGAGTCACTGTATTAAAACAAATCTCCTTTTAAACTGACAGATTATTATTCTTTTAAATAAAAACAAAAAAGTTTTTTGGCTTTTAGAGGGAAATGTTTCTCAAATTTCAAATTACCTAGAAGCAGTTTTCTCCAGGACCTTTTGGAAATGAAATGAAGGCTACAGAGAAGGAGACGGAAGTAGCTGAAAGCCAAAAGAAAAGCTACGGGGGAGTGTTGTGTTTCTTTGGAATCTGTCAACAGTGTTTGGGGCAGTTTGGGGACACAGAAGGAGGCTACTGTGTCTTGCAAGGTGGAATGAGGGATGCTGTGCCTGTGAGGGGAATGATGGAAGCTCACTGGCCAAAGTTATTCTGAAGCCAATCCATCTCCTAGGTGGGGGGAACAACCCTCCTTCTTCTCTCACCAGCAAGTTGAGAACAAAGATGGGGGAGGAGAGTGGAGATTCAGCCTGGGGACCTCAGAAGTAACAACATTCTTAGAGAAACCCTTAGCAGCATGAAAGGGACCTGACGGAGAGTATGGAAGCCTTGAATGAGAGTTTTACAGAGTAGATGCAATGAGGGCTAGAGATATGCCCACAACCTGTATATTCCTATAAAGACCTGTAAGCTCCAGCTCTGGGAGTCATAGAATGCTGAAAGGTCTCAGAGAGCCAGGAAACTGTTACGAGAAGCATTGTGTCCACAGGGTCCCACTGGCCATCTGCTTGTTGCAAACCAGATATTTTTGCCTCAGAATAGATGTTCTGTTGTGGTTTTTCCTCCATGGGGTTGGGGCCAGGTGGCAGGAGTTTGGATTCTGGGTTCCCTGATTACTCTCCAGGTGACCTCAATGTATTTAGCCTCTGTGCACCTTCTCTGTAAAATGGGAGTAATGATACATCTCTCTCTTAATGTGTAGCGTTGAGATGTATGTGAGGTCGTGATGCAAACATTTAGCACACTTCAGGGTACATTGTAGGCATCATTGAAAGTGAGCTGCGATTATACCATATTTATATTATGATGGTTAGTTGAACTCATTAACACATGCTTGTAGCAGTAGCTGGAGTTCTGTTGCCTGAGTTTGTCCTACCTAAGGGTTAACTTGCAGATGTAAACAAGTTCCCCCTGCCTCTTCCTAGGGGATTGACTTCAAAGTTGGGCTCACTGCACCCTACAATTTGAATTTGTACTGCTTTTGGTTCGACTGTGAAATTGTGGCATGCTAGAGCTTAATCCAGCCAGCCTTACTTTTTTCTATATTCCTTTGCAGCCAGTTTGGCATGAGCTATGTCTTAAAGCTGGTTTCACACTCTATTGTATCAAAGGTTAGAAGTCAATTTGAAACATGGCAGGAATGGACAGTAATAGCATTTGGCACCTAGATCCCCCTTTGATACAGTGTGAGGCATTTTAGAAACACTAACCTCAGTGGGGTTCTCAGATTAGGTCTGTTTTGAATTAGTCCCTCCAATCTGGGTGGTAAAATGTAAGCAGAGAGGTTAAATGAATTTATTCAAGTTCAGAAAGAGAGTGCTTTTCGAAACTGATACTCAGAACAAAATTCTTCATTGCTTTTCCATCACCCCCGTCCCTTCCGCTTGGCCGTCTCTGGAATCAAATGCATTCTCTGACATTTCTAAGCCTTCCATGTCTAGAAGGAAATATTTAAGTACAACATTGGTCCACATTGTCCCTCTTTTAGGTGAATGGAGAGTTTGTTACAGGACAGGGTGCATCAGGAGGGGAGGAGGGAAGAATCCTGCTGTGTCTGCTATTCCGGTCACCATGACTGTTTATCAAGTTACTGGAATGAAGGGAGCTGGGAAGTCTTTCCCGGGAATTCATCATCGGCCCTGGTGGTCCAGGGGGGGATTCTGGAGGCTCGCTGTTGGAAGGGGAGCAGCTCAAAACTGATGTTGAACATTCCCTTTTATTTTCTAAAAGTAGTGTTTTCGGCAGACCCCCTTCCTCCCAAATCCAGAAAAGTTCTAGGGCTGACGGCTTTCTAAGGTGGAAATGATATAGAAAAAGAAGAAAAAGGAGGGGGAGGAGGGGGAGGAAGAGCAGAAAGAAAAAGAAGAGGAAAAATATTTTTTTCTCCTAAATATTTACCAAGGGAAAACACATCTCTTGGCAAAACGGAAAATCACAATATTTCTTTCTTTCTTTTATCTTTTTTTCTTCTAGGATAAGAAAACACTTCAAATATTTGAATTTAGTTTTAACCTGTGCATTTGAATTACAGGTAAACACAATAATGGGAGGTGACCTTGACCTGGGTATCGCCAATATTCGTGGAGAGATGGTGGGGTAATCTAATCAAAGAAGACTTCTTTTTCATCAATGTTCCTGCCCTACAGTGTATCACTGAGCTTTTGATTTGGGATAGAGGGAATTGTCCCGTTGTGGGCTAAAATCTTTACTGATGCTCAAATTATTGATCCATCTATAAAGTTAGACATCTTTTGCTTACTTGTCTTACCAGATTCTCAACTGATAAAAGTTATTGTGAACTATTTATCAGGGGCTCTGAGTTTCTCTCCAATCACTTGGTTAGGGAATAGCTTTCCACTTGTTTTCTATTTTAAGGCTTTATGAATGTGGCCAGTTTGAGAAGCTAACAAATGCTTTTTAACATTCTGGACAATGTAACTTCATTACATTATGTGGCTGTTTCTGCTTAGTCGTGACTAAATCTATAGCCAAACAAAGCAAGAGAGGCAGGATTTTATTTCTGTAGCTTCCTGGCTCATTTGAGAAGGAACTCCACCATCACGCCCTTCAAAGCTGATGCTAGAATACACTTCGGGGCTCAGCCTGGGCTCTCAGTCATGTTCCTGGCAAATTTCATGCCTTACTGAGGCTCCACTGGGAATGGTGACTCTCAGTGTTTCACAGTATCTCTTAAAGTCCCACCTGGGTATGAGGTTGCACAATACACAATATTTCCTTCATAGACCCTAGCAGCACGTTCATGGAAGCCTCAAACATCCACTCAGTCAAACCACTAGAATACAGCTCCTGTGCGGACGTTCCACTTTGAGAAACAGAAAGTGCCCAGTACACTCCTAGATGTTTCCTCCTGTGCTTAGTTTTGATATCTCCAGGCAATTAGGACCAGTCAGTCTGAGCAGATGTGACATTCAGCATCCTTTCCCTATCACATTCTGAAAGATACCATGGAGAACCTCAAGCTTAAAGTTCATCTTTGGGCAGCTCCGATTATTTTTGAAAATCAAAATAAATTGATGTAAGATGTACTTTAATGGATATAAGACAGACTTTAATGGATGGACCTTAAAATGTACTTAAAGCCATGTGGGGTCATTCTAAATGGAAAAAAAAAAAAACAAAAACAAAAAAAATCTTACGAGGCCAGATGGAAATCTTCCTCAGTTCTCTCTGACAGCGTCCTACGGTTGTAACTGATAGATTAATATTGAAAAGGACTTGGCTTTCAGTGAGGAGTCCAGATTTTGCCAGTCACAGACCGCGCTGACGTGGGCTTAGAAGCTTTACATTCTCCTAGCTCTTACATATTCCAGATTGTGAGTTTGCTCTTGTACCATCAGGGGAACAGGACTTTAAGAAACATCCCTGGCCAGTAACTCTTTTTATCACAGTCTCCGGATTCTCTATCTAAGAATAATTATCTGTGAACATACTTTAAATTGTTCATCTAACTTTTTGGTGAAATAGATCCTTCAGCCCATTGTGCTCTTAACCCTATTTATAATTCTTCTGGATAATAAACCTGCAAAATGAAGCATCTTTTACCAAGTCACTCTCCTCCTAGCTGAAACTTTGAGGGCGAGATACCTGTTTAGAGATTCCCCCTCCTCAATACTCTTGAGCGTCTATCTAATTTGCAGGGGGCAGGAGGGGATGTCCAGTACCGTTTCCTAGTGAGAAATTATTGTTTTCTCTCTTTTTTGTGAAGCTGAAAGGTAAAAAGCAATGTCTGCTGTTCTTCTTGATGCTTACAGGGCGGTGGTGGCGGTGTCCCTCCTACCGGATGGGTGACTCGCTCTGGGAAGACTTCAAACTGCGGGGACGCCCTAGGCAGCCATCTATTTTGTGTCTGCATAGTTCTTTTCCACAGATATTCCCATCACTGAAAGGCTGCTGGAAAGGCCTCGGGGAACACTTCTCAAGCTATGTATATCATGAAGGACCAGATTTTATTCTTTATCTCCAAGGAAAGAAAAGACATATGAACACAAGTCTGCTGATCAAGCAAGTCAATTCACTATAGAGTTTCTAAATACTGTCTTTCAATTTCCATACTTCTGTCACTATGGACAGGTAATAACAGTTTGGAGACCAGCGTTAGTGCCTGGAGCAAACTTTGGATAGCCCTGACCTAGGTCCTTGGTAGAAGGTCATCTTAATTCTACTCTCTGGACAAGCTAACACCCCTGCTGAGCCATGTGATGGAAGCTGATATTCAAAGGCCTCTCAGGTTGCGTTGGGAAGGAATTTTCTGTAACAGTCCTGCCTGCCACCTCTCTCACAGCCCAGTCAAGTGCCCTGGAAGAAGGGCTTGCTTTATTGCCTTCCTTTGACTAGGAGGTGGTTTCCTGCTCAGAGGATTCCCTTTGGATTTCCTGTTTCATTTTGCTCAAAATGTTTGATTTCAAGAATTTAGAGAATTTGGCAGAAGTCCCAAATTCCTTTTGAATTTCTCCCATGTGGCATAAGGAAAAATACGCAATTGAGTATCAGAGAGAATGGGGGTACATAGTTCACCAGGGTAGGTACGCAAATCAAGCATCA
Organism: Camelus bactrianus; assembly: GCF_048773025.1. Lineage (NCBI taxonomy): Eukaryota > Metazoa > Chordata > Mammalia > Artiodactyla > Camelidae > Camelus > Camelus bactrianus. The sequence goes on along the minus strand of NC_133543.1, from coordinate 94,451,460 downwards.
GTAACAGCTCTGGGCTATATTAATTCCCATTCACATACGGACAACGGATCTTCTAGGCTGAGGGAGACATTGTCTGATTTTAACATAGGAAGCTCTTTGCCTCCATATATGTGAGAACACTACTTATAAAAGGGCGACAGAAGTAACAAGACCTGATTATAAACAAGCTGGTTCTTAGTTTTATTCTGCCAAACCAGCTACTACAAAACTGTCTTTCCAATGTGTGTTATTCCTGATATGTCTTCATTGTGTAACTTCAAGAGCTTTAAATTTTTTTTTATAACATCATTTTTCTTTCTACTCAATTTTTATTCCTCCTAGCTCTTTTTATTGTGAAATTGAGAACTCAGTAGTGCCCAACAGGGATTTAGCAGGTCTTTGAGGAATCTTTCTGAAGCCATTTTTGGCATTTAGGACAAATCCTATTCCATGATTACTGAGAATTTGACAAAGTCAAACTCTCTCATATGTATTTATGGAATAATAAGGGTAACTGATTGATAGGATTTTCATCACTTAGCTAAATATAGCTTTGACTCAGAAACAATGAGCTTCTACTTGGCAGTTAATCTTATCCTAAGGCAAAATATTTTAGAGTTGGTAAACTCAGAAGAATCTAAGGAAAAAAAAATGAAATCTCCCTAGTAGACAAAGAGAAAGAGAACTATTCTCACATCTTTATTGGAAGGTAGATTTCAGGTGGCATGTCATGAAATAAGGCAATTAATTGAATTAAGGGTCTCTTCATAATATTCAATTAACATTTAGCTACCTCTAAGCACTTTAAGGAAAGAGAAATAAAGAGTAGTCAACCTATCAATTTCCAGAAAAATAGTCTCTGCCTAAAAAGCAAGGCATAACAGCTCACTTTAGGGGTAACTTTTCTGTCATGCTAGGAAACTTCTCTGGATGCACCTCATTCTTTGCAGATGAATCCACAATAATCTTCTACATCTGTAGAAGGTGTGAAATGAGAAGGTCTCATAAAACGTCATAATAATCAGCCCACTGCTCTGTAGTTACTGGCAGAGTTTGACAAAGGGAGTCTCTTGGTGTTCTGATTTACTTCCAAAGAGGAACAGAGCAGAGAAGTCTTTTTGTCTGGGAGACGCACCAGGAATGGACCAAGGCAGGGTCTATAGGAGGTGTTAGGGTCAAGACCAACCCCACCCACGGTGAGGCCACTTCCATTCACACCTCTCTATGAATCAGATCATCCCATCTTAAAAGATCCAGGTCTAGAAATGAGAGGAGGGAAACACGTAAACCTCACCCTGCATTTTTGGAAGACTTACAACAAAATGAAAGGTTTCGTTATCCAGAGTAACTTACTCAGGGAAGAAGCTTATCCAGGGGATATTTCTAGCAAGTTTAGTTTCAAGATAACAAGGCAAAAAGGAAAGCTGCGGTTATAAATTCTTGCAAAACGCTTTAAGGGAGTTCCAGGGTGATCCACGGGTTTATTGATTCCCTGAATGATTAAAAGTGCTGACTCTTTCATTAGTTCGCCTTCCCAATAGCTCAATGTTGTATCAATTTCTGGTGTACAGCATAATGTTTCAGTCATACATGAGCATACGTATATTCATTTCTGTATTCTTTTTCACCATAGGTTACTACAAGATATTGAATATAGTTCCCTGTGCTATACTGTGTGAACTTGTTGTTTATCTATTTTATATATATTTTAGTTGTATGTATATAACTGCAAATCTCAAATTCCCAATTTATCCCTTCCCACCCCCTTTCCCCCCGGTAACGATGTTTGTTTTCTATGTCTGTGAGTCTGTTTCTGTTTTGTAAATAAGTTTTTTGTCTTTTTTTTTTAAGATTCTACATATAAGTGATACCATATGGTATTTTTCTTTTTCTTTCTGGCTTACTTCACTTAGAATGACAGTTTCCAGATCCATCCATGTTGCTGCAAATGGCATTATTTTATTATTTTTTTATGGTTGAGTAGTATTCCATTGTATCTTCTTTACCCAGTCATCTGTTGATGGACATTTGGGTTGTTTCCACATCTTGGCTGTTGTAAATAGTGTTGCTATGAACGTTGGGGTGCATGCCTAAACATTTTTTTTAAAAAAAGATCTGGCTTTTGCCTTCCTTGATTAATAGCACCTGAGTGTCAGTAAACATAAAGAACAAAGGAAAAGGAGACAAATATTTATGGGAAAAAAATTAGAAGAGTCAAGTTAGTTGAATAATTTAAAAAAGTTAGTGGTGTGCTTTTTGTTCAGATTTTTTGTGTCATAAAATTAATGTTTCTTGCTATGACTTTTTTTTAATATGCAAAGGTTTTGGTCACATGATAAATTTACATTATTAGTATTTAATACCACCTATTTACAGTTGAGAGTTGTTGTTCTGGAAGAGTATTTCTCAAACGATTTTTGGTTATGACACGGGTAGGCAGGGCAAAAGATTCCACAGCCCACTTCTTCTATTCATTCCCACTCTATAGAGAGAAGAGAATATAGTAATAAGAGGGAACATGTCACTGTATAAGCAAATTTTTGTGGTTTGCCTTAGCAGAGTGGTAGAGATGACTCGTATTTGAATCACAATGTATACATGACTTAAAGTCTGGTGATTGCAAAATTATGGTCCTCAAGAACCATTGATGGAAGCATATATCACTGTACACTCTGGGGTTAACCAAACAATCCACAACAAAGTCCAATGTAAATGCAGAAGCTAAGCCAAAAGTAATTCATAAGTGGAAGGCATTTGGAAACCATGACCAAGTTAAGACCACATTGATAACCAAGACTGCTTCCTGAAAACTGCAGGCGCTCCACAAGCTGTGCTCAATTAAAGTTACGCAAACTTGCCAGCATTACATAGCCATGTAGGACCCTGACTTAGAGTCATCTAATTGTGAGTTTAGTAGAGTAAACCCTACTAAAGCAAGAATTTAATTTTGTAAATACACCATTTTAATAACCTTAACTCATTCACTTAGTAGGTGGCCAGTATCTAATCCTGGAATGCATGTAATAACAGTATGTGAATTGTGCATCTTTTAGCTGTAAGAACCAAGGAAAGAATGTGCATTATCAGGAGGCCCAATGTGGATTATAATCTGTATTTTCAGAACTACCACTAGAGAATCATTCGTCATCAAGTCCCCCACTGAGCTATCTAGTGACAACTGTGGAATTTCATGGCTTTTTAAGGCAATTCTTTTTTTTGTTTATTTTTAAAAAATTATTTTCTGTTTTTGGAGAATACAGGAAAACCCACTGAGATTTGCCTGGGAAACTAAACCTGAGTAATCCCACATATTTCCAAACTCTGAGCCCTGTCTAGGCCAGGGATTGCTAAAAAGTTTCATCTCACAAGCGAAGTCTGATTGATTTGTAACGGATGCCTGAGGGGTGGTGTTGAAGCCAGAAAGGGGTGTCTTGATTAAGGATGTTGGCCATGACCATCGGATGGTGGAAGGGCAGCCGTATGCCTGGTCTTGCCCTTCTTGCTGGAAGCTCTCTTCTCCTAAACTTGGAGGCAGGACACGGGTTCTCTGTAACCTTGTTGAGGTATGCTTCTGAAATATTAATGATTAATTAAATTTTGACTTCCTCTTCACTGTGTCCAGATTCAGTTAAGGTTGCCAGATAAAAGACAAGATCCTCAGATAAATCTGAATGTCAGATGAACAACAAAGACATTCTGGTATAAGTATGTTCCAAATATTACAGAGGCCATGCTTATACAAAAGATATTCTTTATCTGAAATTCAAATTTAGTTGGATATCCTGTATTTTTATTTGCTAAGTCTGGCACCCTAAATTCAGCGTTTAGGGTACTTGACAGTGTCCTGGTATCTGAATTTATGTTACCTACTCTCAAAACATCTTCAGGGTATGCAAACTCACTTAGCACCGGAATAGTTTTGTGTATCCCAGAGTGACCCAAGGTAAACAGGCAAACTAATCCTGAATTACAAATGTTCGATAAATCCAAGGAATGTGCAAAAAGGGAGTGGGGGGGGGATTGAAAGGATTAGGGGGTCAGTGGAATGTAGGAGTCAGGAATGTCCAATATTGTAGGTTGGGATTAAGTAGTTTGGAGGACGCTGAGGTGGGTAAAACCAGTTGGTTTAGAGGTGACTCTCAGGGAGGGAGTTAACAGGAGAAAAGCAGTGCAGCATTGTGTTTGATTCTTTCAAATCTGCCACTACTTCCACATTAGGAGTTTCTGGAATAGAGAAAGGATGCAAGAACAAGGCATTTCTTAGGACTCAGGCTGGCGCTTGGCTTGGAATGGAGATTATAATTCTGCAGGTGATTCTGAAATACGGTGGTGATAATCTTTGGAGTCCTGCCAAAGCATTCCAATAAATACTCTTAACACTTTAGAAGAGAGAGGAGAAAACATTTAAGCACACAATGCCAGAAGCAATTCTTTGTACTCTCTTCTCTCTGCTTTTTCTCTTTCTATCTCTCTTTCACTTTGTCAGGTTTCTGGGAGTAAAATCTAATTGTCAATGTTTGTGTCCAATGACTTACGTGTATGTGTGAGTGTAGTTTAATTTAAAACCATAATCATTTTTGGCAGTAATTCAGAAGCATCCTAAGCTTTGTAATGCAAAACAACAGAAAAACTGGAAACCAGGGTTTAGCTGAAGATTGAATTTGTGACCAGCCGTGGAATGATTTACAGTTAGGCACAACTATTAAGACTGATTTCCCCAGTGGTTTCACGAGATTTTCTGGGTGCTGAAGAGCTGCACTGCAGTATGTCAGGTCTTTGTCATCTTGGTGAATTGCATGAAATCAACAAGGTATTTGATGACTGTAGGTTGGAGCTATCATTGAATCTGTATCGTGTATCTGAATCTGCAATAAATATCCAACTTCAAGCATCTTAGAAAATCTAACACAGACCTTTCTTTTGTCTTATCGTCGTGTTTTATTAAGCACAGAAGCACCTGCAGAGTGCCCAAGGATGGCAAACGAAACGTGGTTACGGATATTCATCTGATCACTTTCATATCAAGCCAAGATGCTCAGCAGCTTATGAGGAAATGCACCCACCAGCCCCCAAAGGAAGTTGTTTTCTCCCTCTATAATGGTCATTCTTGCTTTACTCACTGCAAGGTCCCCAGGAAGATGAAGGCAGGGGAAGCAGATTATGTGCCAGGCAGCTGGATTTCCTCTAAAGCCTTTTCCTTTGAATGAAACTTCCTTCTTCCGTTCACAGGTTTATAAACAGCCCTTCCTGTGATTTTGCAGCACAGAATATGAGTCCCCCTGCCAGCTCAGCACAACCAGGTGCTAAGCGTCTGCTGCAGTGAGCCAGAGCCTCTGCACGCTGCCTGTTTGCTATCATATCGGCGTTCTGTCCTCCTCCAGGGAACTGGGAGGCTGACTGTAGCTCCCCATTTGGTCTTGCAGGTAGCAGGAATGTCACATTAACGTGAAATGCTGCTGCTCTACTTCTGATAACTCTATCCTAGTATCAAAAGAAGCAGGAAGCCCAACCGAGGCAGTACATTATTGCTCTGTGACCACGGGGTCCTGGAGGACATAGCAGAGATAGTGTTTCTTTTCCTTGATGAGTGAGGGCAACTCCCATTTTCTTCGTATGATTTCCTTTCTCCATATGACTGCTGAATTTCTGGCGTGGTAGGGAAAGCATAGTGATAGAAATCATTCTGGATGGAGAAACTTGCTAAGCCCATGCATTACATATATCACGGAATAGGTTAGCAGTTAGTCCTTATTCTAGAGGCAAAAAACAAAACAAATATAGGGGAAATCATCCCACATGTATGATTACTAACTTCTGGATTGTCCAACCACTATAAGTGGCATGAAATTTAGATCAGTGGGTAGCAGAACAAACGTTCTACATTAATGATTATGGAATTGATTTGTAAGTTACAGTAATAATTTGTAACAAATTGCAGATTTGGTGGTATCAAAGTTAACCCTGTCTTGTATATCTGCAAGATTACACCCCAATCGAAGTGTATGCCAGGTGTACCTCATTTTATAAATATAATAGAAAATCGTGTATGTTGAAATTTAATAAAACAAAATGGTATTGCAACTCTGTGATGGTGCAACAGATGTACGGAGGTTGGTATTTATTTAGTGATCACGGTGTGCCAGGGACGGTGCTAAGGACTTTGTATGAATTTTCTAATTACAACCCTTATGACAACCCCATGATTTAGGCACTATAGCAATCTCCATTTGATACATGCAATTGTATCAGAAATGTTGAACACAGAAATTGACCCAGAAATGTTGACTAACTTGTCCTAAGTACTTAGGGAGGAAGTTCAGATTTCAACTTAGTCTGATATTCCTGGACCTGTGCTGTAAGGGTGAAAATTGATCTGACACAGTTGTCACATAGGTAAACCTTAGGCTTGCTATGGCTCAGACTAGATAGTTGTTCCAGCTAGATACCCCACTCTTCCCTCATTGCTGGATCACCCCCGTAAGACCAAGGCCCATGAGGTCAGGGTTTGTATGTTACTCACCTCTGTATTCTGAGCTACAGTTAGCTTGGACACAGGAGGCAAGGCATTCAGTAACTTCGGTGAATAAATGAGCAGGGTATTTATACATGTAAATTGATTTTGCAGTGTTGTTTTTGTATTTTGCTATATGTAAGGGGGGTAAAGTAACCTCACTGTAGTTATCAATGTGACTCTCTCTGGAGTCTTCATCTTGCCAGAGTAACAGAAAAACAATCTTAGGAAACTTAAGTTTTCCTGTGCTTTTTCATACACTGCAGCTATATTTGAGGGTGAGTTGAAGACCCTAACCAGCTAAAATGGAACTGGGGTCCAATGCTCAGATTCTCCTTTTAGGACTGAGGTATATCCATTCTCCCAGCGGCCAAGAGTGTTGTCCATTGACAGCTCAGAGCTGCATTCCAGCCTGGGACTTACCCATGGCTAAAAGGAGGTCCTCAAAGCAATAGCCCTTCTCTGCGGACAGAGCACATCCAAATAATGGCTGAAGTGGCGATGCAAAGGCTCAGCTTCCTAGCTCCAACAGGGGACAATTCTGAGGGTCCCTCCCAGTCCAGAGCTCCCTAAAGAATTGTCTGAGGCCTCTGTTATAACTGCATTGCACTTCAAATCCTCACTCTGCCCAAATCTCCTTCATTCACTCCCTTACAAGTATTCCCAAATGCATTCCTCAATAAAGTTCCTGCACACAAGTCTCTCTTTCTGGGGACCTGACCTGAAGCAGGAGGTTCCAGGATGTGGGCTCTAGGCTACTTGTAACAAAGAGAAGCTCAGGTGGGAGCACAGCACTGGTGTACTGTGGCTCTGTTAACATTTTCACTAAGGGTGAAATTGGGATGTGATACATGTGGAAGGAGATGCATTGGCTAGTATATTTCTCAGGCATCTGAGAAATTACAGGGAGAGTCCTAATTATAAGGACCGACCATGGAATTCTGTAGCTGCTGTTGGTTGCTGTGAATGCATTGCAGAGAACCCGGAGTGATTAATCACCAATTGAAGGTCAAGTGTGAAACCCAGAGGGTCTCCTTGGCTTCATAAAGTGAGACTTTCATCTCTTGCATTCAAAAGACAGAAAAACCTGATGCTCAGGACCAGGTCTTTATTAGAAGTGTAGCAGAGCTCCAGGGAAGGTCAGATTCTCAATTCTGGCAGATGTGCTGTGCCAGGGTCAAGGTCCTGGTTAGGAATGCATGAAGTGTTGTGATGGAGACATCTACATTGGTGTCCTCAAGGACATTGAAATCCAGATTCCCCTAAAACTTCGGGCCTGCAGAACTGGCCTTCTCATTTCTGTTAGAGGCTAGTGCCCCTACTCTTGCTTGAAGACATTTCAGTAGCCTCTAACTTATAAGACAACATGCACCCCAACTGCCTTAGGATCAACCCTCACTTCCCATCCTGGCTACCAAATTAGGAAGAGGGTATAATGTAATCCAACTTGGGAAACACCAGGAAGGAAAGAGACTATATGCTTAAGCTGCTATAGGGTCCAGCCAATGTGCACCTGAAGGAGCTATTAGGGTCAAATAAAAGGATAATTCTTGGGAGTACTGGATTATAAAACTGGAAAAGAAAAATTGATCAGTATAGAAATACATTTCCAGGACATAGAATCTAACACCTGGCAGGCATCCTGGGAGTCTGCACTAATATATTGCGAGGATGGTTTTTATCAGTTTGAAAAAAAGAAACGGCCCATGCAGAATGAAGTACAAACATCAGACTCTCCGTAGAAGACAATGGAGCAATGTATCAAAAGCTTAGAGAAGAGAGTATGTTAGATGTACCATGGATATTCCAAGGAAGTCTAGAAAACCCACCAGCTGGCTGTGTTCTGAGGAGGAATCTGGAAGACACTCCATTTACCAAAGTGGTAAGTGATACGATGGTGAGGAGGTACTGACATTGTTGGAAAGTTCAGTAATGACCATCCTCTGGAGGCTGGGGCTAATGACAGAAGATCTTTTAGAACTTTCTAATAGCAAAGGGAATGGATTACTGGATTCCAAAATAATAGGGACCAAGTAGTGAAGCTTGAAGGAGGACTCATCAGTATGAAGGAGGACTTGGTTTTTGTAATGAGAGTCAAGTTTAGGTAGCAGTCAAAAGCCTGACTTGCAAAGAGCTAGGTTGAATGAATGAAGAAAATTTACATGGTTGAAATAGACAAAGGATAAAAGATGGGGGACAGAAGTAAATCCTCATAAAAAAAAAAAAAAGAAGTAAATCCTCATAAATATCCATAAAATATGTTAATATGATTTTTCAAAGATATAATCTCACTACATCTAGCACTTTATTGTAGCTGATATCTATTTGCCCTCTACAATTCTGTTAAAGCATCATCGATCTTCTTTTTTTTTTAATCTAGGATTTATTACTCTGTTCTGTGCATGGGGTGTTAATAATTATTTGTCATTATTGTTGTTCTCATTATTGAAATTGTTAACTGTAGCCAGGACACAGAATAACAAAATGCATAACTTGATATATAAAATTGACATTAGGTTCTTTTTAAAAAATTTTTTTTATTGAAGTACCGTCAGTTTACAATTTTGTGTCAATTTCTGCTGTACAGCACAATACTTCAGTCCCATAGGAACTTATATACACTCCTCATATTTTTCTTCACCATAGGTTACTACAAAATATTGAATATGGTTCCCTGTGCTATACAGTATAAACTTGTTTATCTATTTTATATATATTAGTATCTGCAAATCTCGAATTCCCAATGACATTAGATTCTTGACACTGATTGTTAACCGTATCAGCCACACTGATGGGACTATGCGGTGCTTCCCTCACAGCTGCCTGACTAACGTTGCTTTTATATTTTAAAACCTATAAACATCTTTCTTAGTATCCACAAGAATCTATTTATAATGTTCACACACTTCAACGATTCACTGCAGTCAACACTTGTAAGTAAATATCTCACTTCCTGGTTAGTTAATGAGATATCATGAATGAAGCCAGTATTATGAATGAAAGGATTACCAAGGAGAGGAAGCAAACCTAATCTGGGATTCAAGTACACCTTCTTTCCTTTCATTTGTCCCTGAGATGAGTAAGGAAAGTGCCCAGGGGATTTGAGGTAACAACGTTTTGGCTTTATCTCTAAAAGGGAACACTTGATCAATAGAAATCAAGGTGTCCAATCATGGTGATTGTTGAGGAAATACATGTAAAACCAACAACAGTGTACCACGTCATGATCTTAAGTTGTCCAAGATAAATACAACAGTAATTTCTATAGGATCAGCAAATAAACACTTTTCACTCAGCTGGTGGGACTGTCAGTTGGCCTGCTCTTTTAGAAGGGCAATTTGATAATTTGAGACAAGTGCCTCAAAGTATTTGTTTTCTCTTTGATTTAGTGATTTCATAATCAGGAACTTACCCTAAGAAAATTAACAGAGATGAGGCAAAGATTTATGAACAAGGATGCTTATTGAATATTCATAACACTGGAAAATTAGAACCAACCCAATGTCTAGCAATAGAGGGATGGCCAAACAAATGTCCTCATGATTATGCTATGGGACAATATGCATCAATTCAAGTTTCTGAGCAACACTTAATGACACAGAGGATGCTTATACCATTATATTAAATTAAAAGTACTATATTTATAGAATAATCCAAATTTTGTAAGCAAGGAATAACATTTCAAGGTGTAAAAAGTTTTAGAAAGAGCCATCTCTGCCAACACCTTGATCTTGGATTTCTTGCTTTCAGGACTATGAGAGAATAAATTTCTGAAATTCAAGGAAAAAAAAATTCCAGGAGGAAGATGAACCAAATTATAAACAATGTTTTTCTTGGGGTAGCAGAGTTTTAATTTTTTCTTTATAATTTCTACTTTTGAAAATTTCCAGATTGGCTGTATATTACTTATAATTATGAAGGAGTAATAGAAATATTCTCATATTAGGAATGTTTGCCTTTGGTGACAATATTAGTGCTTTCATGTGGTGCAGAAGAAAGCACTCGATGTGCACATGATGGACACGTCTGAGGTTCATTTCCACAATGTGTCCCATTGGTCTCCATCCTGCTCCTTGAAGTCCCAGTGCTGGTTCTTTGTTGTGCATTTATTATGGACACAGCATTAAAAGCTCAATCTCTTCCTTTTTAGAGTGACAATGGGAATTGATCTTTTGTTATTCCTTGATAATTACTTCCTAAAATGCTTCATCTGTAACTACAAAAAATAAGGAAACTTCCTTCTCTTCTCAGAGACAGCAAACGTTAAACTCTGAGCGAAGCATAGAATTTTGCGGACTATAGTCTTTCTCGACCGCTGTGACATGAATTTTCTACTTACACCCACAGGGATATTTATGAAAAAGGAATTTGAGCATCACAGAGTGGAGGGAAAAAATGACCACTTTCAAAGAAACAATGATAGAAAGTTCCTGATTTCTGTGTCTACTTAATTAGAAAGGGAATTATTAGTTATGGTGAATGGAAACTCACGCAGTTATGAATGCAATGCAAGGTTGCAGTGTTTAGTATTTCTCCAAGGAAATTGTTTTCTTTTTCTGGTTCTATAACCTTTTTTTTTTTAATTGAAGTATAGTTAATTTACAATGTTATGCTAGTTTCAGGTGTACAGCATTCAATATTTTTATATATTATACTCTATTTAAAGTTAGTATAAAATTTCCCCATACAATGTACGCTTGTTGCTTATTTATTTTATACATAGTATTTTGTACCTCTAGGTCCTATAGCCCTATCTCACCTTGCCCCCTGTTCCCTCTCCTGACTTGTAACCACTGGTTTGTTTTCTATATCTGTGAGTCTACTTCTGTTTTGCTATATTCTTTCATTTGTTTTAATCAGGTTATTTGTTGTTTTTTTTTTTTTTTGATACTGATTTGTATCAACTGTTTATATATTTTGGATATTAACCCCTTAACAGTCATATCATTTGCAGATATTTTCTCTCACTTAGTACGTTGTCTTTTCATTTTGTTGATTGTTTCTTTTGCTGTGCAAAAGCTTTTTAAGTTCAATTAGGTCTTATGGGTTTATTTCTGTTTTCATTTCTTTGGCCTTAGGAGACTGATCCAAAAAAATATTGCTACAATTTATGGCAAAGGGTGGTCTACCTGTGTTCTCTTCTTGGAGTTTTATGGTTTCAGGTCTTACATTTGGCTCTTTAATTCACTTAGAGTTTATTTTTGTATATGGTGTGAGGTTCTAATCTCATCCTTTTACACGTAGCTGTCCAGTTTCCCCAGCACCATTTATTGAAAAGACAGTCTTTTTCCATTGTATATTTTTGCCTCTTTTGTTGTGGATTAACTGACCACAGACACGTTGGTTCATTTCTGGGCTGTCTATTCTGCTCCATTGACCTACGTGTCTATTTTTGTGCCAGAACCATGCTGCTTTGATTACTGTAGCTCAGGAGGCTGAAGTCAGGGAGAGTGATATCTCCAGTTCTGTTCTTTTTTCTCAAAGTTGCTTTGACATTGGGGGTCTATTTTGGTTCCATACAAATTTTATAATGATTTATTCTAGTTCTGTGAAAATGCCACGGGTATTTTGATGGGAGTTGCATTAAATCTGTAGATTGCTTTGGGTAGTATGGACATTTTAATGATATTATTTCTTCCAATCCAAGAACATGGGATATCCTTCCATTTTTTGGTATCATCTTCCATTTTCTTTATCAATGTTTTATGGTTTTCAGAGTATATAGGTCTTCACCTCTCCTTAGTTAAGTTTATTCTTAGGTATTTTACTCTTTTTGATGTGATTTTAAATGGGATTTTTTTTTTGCTCTCTTTTTCTGATAGTTCATTACTAGTATATAGAAAAGTAACAGATTTCTGTATATTAATCTTGTATCCTGAAACTTTACTAAATTCATTTGTTAGTTCTAAACATTTTTGGTGGAGACTTTCTGGTTTTCTATATATAGTATCATGTTATCTGCAAATAGTCAGTTTTACTTCTTCCCTTTCAATTTGGATGCCTTTTATTTCTTTTTCTTGTTTGTTTGCTGTGACTAGGACTTCCAATACTATGTAAATAGAAATTCTGAGAGTGGGATTCCTTGTTTTGTTTTTTAATTTAGAAGAAAGACTTTCAGTTTTTCACCATTAAGTATGATATTAGCTGTGGAATTGTCATAAGTGGCCTTTATTGTGTTGCCCTATACAAATTTTAATGAGTGTTTTTATTACGAATGGATGTTGAAATTTGTCGAATGCTTTTTTTTGCATTTATTGAGATGATCATGTGATTTTTATCCTTCCTTTGGTTAATATGGTGTATGACATCGATTGATTTGTGAGTACTGCATCCCTAGAACACATCCCACTTGATCATAGTGTGTGGTCCGTTTCATATATTGTTGGATTCAGTTTGCTAACATTTTGTTGAGGATTTATATTCATCAAAGATACTGGCCTGTAATTCTCTCTCTCTCTCTCTTTTTTTTTTTTTTTTTTTTTTTTTTTTGTAGTGTCTTCATCTGGTTTTGGTTTCAGGGTAATGGTGGACTCAAAGAATGAATTTGGGAGTGTTCTGTCTGCTTCAATGTTTTGGAATAGTTTGAGAAGGATAGGTATTTCTTCTTTTTATATTTAGTAGAATTCCCTTGTGATGCTGACTAGCTCTGGACTTTTGTTTCCTGGGAGTTTTTTAAATTACAAATTTAATTTTACTGCTAGTGGTCAGTCTGTTCAAATTGTCTGTTTTTTTCTTATTTGATCTCAGCAGGCTTTATGTTTCTAGAAATGTGTCCATTTCTTCTAGATTGTCCAATTTGTCAGCATATAGTCTGCAGTATTCTCTTATAATTTTTTTGCATCTCTGTGGGCATCAGTTTTTATTTCTCCTCTTTCATTTTTTATTTTGTTTATTTTGGTCCTTTCTCTTCTCTTCTTGAAGAGCCTGGCTAGAGGTTGATGATTTTTGTTTATCTTTAAAAAAAACAGCTCTTGGTTTCATTGCTCTTTTCTATTGTTTTTGTTATTGTTGTTGGTGGTGGTGTTCAACATTTTATTTATTTCCTTAGGGATCTTTATTATTTCCTCCCTTATGCTGACTTTGGGCTTTATTGGTCTTCTTCTTCTTTTTTTTTTTTTTTTTCTTCCTAATTCCTTTAGATGGTAGGTTAGGTTGCTTATTTGAGATTTTTCTTGTTTCTTGAGGAAGGACTGTATCACTATAAACTTTTCTCTTAGAACTGCTTTTGTCGCATTCCATAGATTTTGGAAAGCTGTGTTTCCATTTTCCTTTGTCTTGAGGTATTTTCTGATTTCCTCTTTGATTTCTTTGTTGACCCGTTGGTTCTATAGCACCATGTTGTTTAGTCTCCTCATGTTTGTGCTTTTCTGATTTTTCTTTCTGTGATTGACTTCTATCATCATACCATTGCAGTCAGAAAAAGTGCTTGGTATAATTTCTATCCTCTTAAATCTGTTGAGACTTGCTTTGTTGTCTAGCATGTGGTTCATCCTTGAGAACATTCCATGCACACTTGAGAAGAATGTGTATTCTGCTGTTTTTGGATGAAACATCTTGTAGCTATCTATTAAGTCCAACTGGTTTATTGAGTCACTTAAGACCACTGTTGCTTACTGATTTTTTTTGTCTGGAGGATCTGTTTGTTGATATAAGTGGGGTGTTAAAGTTCCCTACGATTATTGTATTATTGTTAATTTCTCCCTTTATGTCTGTTAATATTTGCTTTATATATTTAGGTGTATCCTCCTTTACTTTTGATTCTCTTTTACTAACATCTCTCCCAGCACAGGTTTTGCAAAGTATGATATAGAAAATAAATGAAAACAAATAAAATGCTGTAAAATCACCACATGTTTTCTAGGAATACAGGAAAAATATTTTTTCTTTTCTTTTTCCTTTCGTTCCTCCATCCCTCCCTTCCTCTATTGCTCTCTTTGTCACTCTTGACCTCACTTTCTCACTGTCAATCTCACTTTCTCACTCTCTTACTCTTTTTTTGGCTTCTTGATTTAGGTTGTTACATAAAGTCTGATCCTATTTTTTCCTTTCAAGGTAAGAATATATCAAATCTTAGTTTTGAAAACCATGTTTTAACATGCATAGCCATAACTGCTGAGATAGGAACATGTTCTGCTGTGTAAGATGGTATCATCTTTTGGGATTTAACTTGTGATATGTAACTTTGCTTGGACAAGAATATTTATAAAAAGAGTGCCTTTCCTAATTTTCAGACTTGGAAATGCCTTGTGGTTGTTTTCAAATGGTTTACTCACTGTGAATTCAAAAACCAAGGAAAGTCTTATTTCTTGTTTCTTTCAATAATTTTAACAAACATCTGCTAAAAGCTCCCGGGGGTATATTTTGCACAGGACTGAAAAATGACTGCTGGTGATGCTAAGAGCCTGTTACTTTCAGAATATGTAACCCAGCTAAATATGCATTACGATTTAATAAATCCATGAATAAATATTATATGGAGATTGCAGACCAGCTGTTCCCTACTAAAATAAGCCAGAGGAAAAGGAGCTGTAGTTAGAAGTATTCAGGTTCAATATAAGGAAGTGGAAGGAGTTGCTGGGGAGCTTTTTGAATCCCCTATAAAGATCCTTACTCAGAATGCTGACTATCATCAGGGCTGGCCTGTGATTTCCAAGTCTTGCAAGTTAAAAAAAGAACAAAAATATCAACTTGGATTTTAAACTTAGATGGAAATTATTTTAGTCACTGAAATAAGTTCTCAAGCTGTACTGAAAATAAGGAGGAAATTTTCCATTCAGAATTTCTGGAGTTAAAATAGACCCCATTCACCTTTTCCTTCTTTGTCTCAGTGAAGCAAAAACTGAATCCCTGCAGATTATAGAAGCAGCTTCAGGCCTTGCACCAAACCTCTGCCACTGGAGCTTTCTCACTGGGACTTTGCAATAAATTCCTTGTCTCTTGCCCTACCAAGCAGAGTCAGACCTGCTGTAAAACTGAAGCAACTAGAGTTCTTTTAATTTATACAGTAATCTTTTAATGTTGAATGCTTTCTTGTTTAGTGTCTCATTTAATATTCCCAACAATCCTACAAAAGAGGAATACTTATCCCCATTTTCTGATATGAAAAATGAGAATCACGGGGTGATCTATACAAAATTACCTACTTTGTAAGTGGCAAAGCCAGGAGAACAGCCAGCTTT
Source organism: Camelus bactrianus (assembly GCF_048773025.1). Classification (NCBI taxonomy): domain Eukaryota; kingdom Metazoa; phylum Chordata; class Mammalia; order Artiodactyla; family Camelidae; genus Camelus; species Camelus bactrianus. Next base: position 94,435,791 of record NC_133543.1, on the reverse strand, counting down.
AAATCTTAGTTAAGGGCTCAGTGTGTTGTAACTCCGTAATTTTGATGCACTTAATCTTCTTTTTTTTCAGGGGTGTTCCACCTTCTAACAATGTGGCTGATTTGATTGGAATGATCCTGCATATCCATCCTTCTAAGAAATTGCAAGGAAAATACTCAGACTGGAGCTTTCCAGAAAACACCCTTGATGTAGAACATTCCTACTTATCCATTCACTATAAGCACTGACAGTATAGTTTATCACTCATCAATTATGTAGCAAGTTATTTAACATCTGTAGGTCTCAGTTTCTTCATCTGTATGAATGGAAATAATAATAGTACCTTCCTTAAAGGGCTTTTGATTTATATAATAACAATAATAATAAGGTCACAAATGAACTAATTATTATTTTGATTTCTTGAATATGTGTAAGCACATTTGACTGTCCTTTATTATTGGACTACTGCATTCTGTTGATTCTTATTTTGTAGTTGGCTTTATTCCTTTGATAACTATGTAAGTTTAAAAAGCTAAAGATCTAATCTGATCTTAGAAACAATAATTAGTACATATATGTAAACTAAAAAAAGTGCAGTATACAGTATATATGTATTTACATGCAATATAATGTGTATTTGCAGTTGAACTGTAATAATTGTACCTAATAAAACTGAAAAAAAATGAAGGGCTGTTGAGAGGAAAAATTAAGTTAATACATGCAAGGTGTTTGGAACAAACTATGCTTGGAACAAAATATGTGGAGTGAAAACATTGGCTAATATCACAAATTTGCCATCAACTCTAGACTCCAACTTGGTTTCCAACCATGTGACAAAAGGACAATTAACTAATTTTATAAAAGTCATCTATAATATACCTCTTTTTAAGGTATTTGAAGAATGTAGGGATGAATAAAAAGTAATACTTGCCTCCAAGAAGCTTAGCATTCAGTGGAAGAGATATGAAATATATGCACATTTCTATAGTCCAAGTCACAGTAAGTAATGTAAGACCAGAGCACATAGGAAGCAGGAACTCTAAAACAACTGGGAGGATCTGATAAGATTTTTATGTGCGATGGGACTTGGAAAGTCTATTTGCCTTGAGTCTCTACAGGACCTTGCTCAGTGGCTGTTACATAGAAGATGCTCAGTGGATATATGTGGAGTGACTGAGTATGGCAGGTGGAGGTCAGAGGTTTGGGGCAGGTTTCTTTGGAGGGGAAAAAGCATAAGCCAAACATGAAGGTATAAAAAGGATCCAGTTAGGAAGTCCATGGCTGGTGGATTCATGGTTTGGGGGTCAGTGGATGAAGAAATTATCAAGGTAGATTTAGTTTCAGTTATTGGATGGTTTTGAAGGAGCTTCTAGAGATTTAGATTTTATGTGATACCAATGGGGGTGAGCAGAACATCACACAGTTCTGAGAAGGGTCTGGTGTGATTGGATATAAATTATAAGACCATGCCTTTTATGATTTTGAAGACTATTAGGATGGTGATCTGATATCCAGTACTAACAAGGCCATAGCCACTCCGCTCACAACATTGCCAAGGGAAATGTCCATGTTGTGGGTTAAGGTTACTAGTTAGACTTTTTGTCCTCAACTCCCAAGGACTCTAGTAAGATGGGCTTGGAAGGTGGCATGTAGACCAGAAGATTAAGGAGGCTGTTTGCTATCCTTAAGCCTAGACCTTAACCTGGGTACTGCGTTCCTGCTGGCTTCAAGGGTGGAGAGAAATTTTTGAGATTAGTGGACTGAAATTTATATGAAACAGAACTGATGAGCAAGGCAACTGGATGACTTAATCTCCCCCATGTGGAAGAAGTCATGAGCTATATTGCCATTCCTGGTCCATGAAAGGAGAAAACAAAATAAAGAGCCATGCCAGTGGGCATGATCACTAACCCACAGTGATCCTGCTCATTAGTAAATGCAGCCCAGGCTCATGCCTGGAATCTAACTCATTACATGAGTGCCCCTCCTCCTAGAGGGAAGAAAAAGAAGGTTCAGGGGAAAATTGATATTTGTTTTTTCAGAGAACTACCTGGAAGATGGCTTAAAAAGAACTATTAGAGGTAGAGAGAATTTGAGTTAGGTCAATGTGAGTGGGACTGGAAAGGGAATTTGATTTCAAAGACATTGAAGAATCTGATCTGAAGTTGGGATGAAAGATACAGAGGCATTGAAGCTAATTATCTGTTTCCCATCTCTTGTGATAGGAAGGATGGTGTTGCTGCCATTAACTGAGATAAGCAATGAAGAGGCCATGATGATTTATATTCCTTTACAGTTTTAGTGTAGCCTTTATACACACATATCTGCTTGTATTCTGAAGCTACCTTAAGGCTAAGCAGAGCTATATGCTAATTAACAAGTAACATTACAGTGTTAAGAGAAGTGGAAGGATGAAACTACCTTTTTTTTTTTTTTTTTTCTTTCCTAGAGTATAAGAAATAGGAAGATAGAATTCTTCAGGAGGGAGGTAGACTCAGGGTCTTGGAACAAATGGCTGCTTGTTTGACATACTTTTTGTGTCTCAGAGGATCTCAGAAAACATCTAAGTGGTGCTGAAAGCTTTTGGAAGGATTATGTGAAAAAAAAAAAGTTGTGAAAGAAGGCAATCATAAAAATTACTCTCTGGGCAATATTTTCATAGTTGAGCAAAGAGCCTTTGCTCTTGGGATTGTTTAAATATATGAAATAAGAGACTCCTTTTTAAAGCGAGCAGTGTTATTTTTAAAAGAAGGGCAGGAACAACATGATGATTCTAGGCTCATGAAGAAAGATATATGTATGTACCTTAACATTTGCCCTGGATTCACTGAAAGGAAACTAGTGGTGGGTGCAGGACAAACAGCTGAGATAAGAAGTGCAGAAAGGTAGTTGATATTCCAGGTTTATATTTCAGGAAGACAAGAAAACGCCTATGACATAGTTTGTTTCTTAGCTACAGACATTGGGATCTCTTTAAATACTTATATCCAACACATTTCACAGGCCTCATAATTACTTATCTTTTCCCCCATACCTCCTAAATGATCAAAATATTGTATGAGTCAGTGCAATTTAAAAACTCATTTCATGTCACTATAAATATTTTTATGAAAAACTGTATTTCCCAACCAAAACATTAGTGAGAAGAAAGGCATTGTTTTACTTTTGTCATCCTCTCCCTACCACACACACACAAAATCTTTGCCTAACTCAATTAAAAACATCTGTATTCTCATGCTAGCTTCTGTAGTTAATCTGATATATTTTAATAGAAATATGTGAAGAAAATCACTGTATGTTACTGGAAAGGGGAGAATAATTTTAATAGCACATTGAGATAATTGTGAATATTTTTTGATACTATACCAATACTTGGCAAGTGGTAATTTTTAAAAAGGTTGTTTACAATGTGAAATATGAAATCCTGTCAATGAACATTTTGCACTGTTATTAAAATCTATTGGTGTATCCTGTTGGGGAGGGAAATGCCTATAACAGAGAAGGGACTCAAACTCACCAACTGCTAACAAGACATGTAATTAAGAGTACAGTGTAATTTATGAGAATCAATTCTAGGCAGACTGGAAGGTCCAAGGACTGGACACTTAGGCATCAGAGGCACAATCCAAGGTGGTAGTTTGAGCCGTGGGGAAAATGGGAAAAGTAGAGCTGGAACTATGGCCAGTGGCTGGGGTAAAATTGTAAGAACCCAGCGTCAAAGTAAGAAGAAGGACCTTGATCAGCGAGAGTATTTTCATTTGGGTTCTTGTTAGGACAAGAGTCAGTTCTCAGGATGGGCTACTTTGAGCCCTTATAAAAGAATGAGTAAGCTCTTCATGTATGTATAGAGAATGATTCTGCAGAGTGAAACAAAAGAAATAGAGAGCACTCGATATAGTTTGTTAACAACTGTTTAAAATAAAAGGTGCATGGTTGTATCTATCTACCTTAGAAATTCTGGAAGGATCCACAAAACCTGTAATAGTGGTTGCTTGGTATGCTTTTGGTGATGGGGAACTTGAAAAAAAGGATGGAAAGAAGACTTTAGCTTCTATCTATAAATTGCTATATGACTTATGGAAAAATTAAAGATATACATTAAAAAAAAGGTGGGCTTCTTAGGGATTTTAGGCGAGACTAAATGGGGTTATGTGTGTTGGGAAGGGTAGAGAATGAGGTGGCAGTCATCTCACATCATGGAAGGAAATTTTTTGTTTTAGTAAGTTGTTTCAAATATTTATCATCTATAATTGAATGTATTTAATGTATAAGTTAAAAACTTTAACTCATAAAATCAAATGCGTGAAGTGAGTCCAGGTTAGAGGCACATTTCCTTGGACAATAGAAATCAATCAAAACCACTCACATTTGGAGCTGCATGGATCTTTGGCTCTTTCTTGCTATCTTCAGCACTATAGTTAAAAATCAAAGGAAAATCTAAGATATGAACAAACTTCTCGTATGCGAAATTGTGAAGTAAATTCCATGTGGCAATAACTTAGTGATAGAGCTCTTCCTACTTGCAGATATTTTATTGTTTGTTTATTTATTTGTTTTTTTCTAGTTGGTGTCAGCAATGTTTTGGTTTAAAAACACCAACAAATCAACTCACTAACTAAACCAAACCCAATTAAACAAGTCAGAAAAGAGAGACAGATGATAATGATGATAAGAAATACTTGTACGTCACAGCTCTGCACAGGACTAGTTTTACCTGAAACATTTTTCCATTAAGTCACAGCAGGTTATGATACCAATCCATGGTTCATTAAAAACCTTTCTTCTGCCGGAGACCCTCATTGCAGTCAGTGGGGACAAAAATGGAAAGTGATTTTAGAATCATGGTGTGTGAGCTCTTACTATGAGCTAAATCCCGTTCAGGATGACTGAAGGATTGATTCCTGCAAGTTCTAGATATGGCATTGACTACAGGTAGGTGTTGGGTTGAACTTTGTGAAGAACTGGAAATCCTATAGGAATATAGATTTATATTCAGGTGCTCACTACGTCAAGGCAATGCTTAAGTTATGGTCAACTAAAATGTTTTAATAGTGTACAAAAAATAATTTACTAAAATAATTATAAAGCAAATGTTAAAAACAGAGATTTTTAGATTTAATCCTGTTTCTGGAATGTCCTCATTTTACTTTCATCCTCCACAATCTCAATGCCTCAGTTCTTATCATCTCAGAGATGAGGGGAATCAATGTGTCTTTATGAGGATACTAGAAGAAACAACTTCAGAACTAGGTGTGAGAGATTAAGAGGTATAATCCTCCAGTTACAAAATAAATGAATCACAGGTATGAAATATACAGTGTGGGGAACACAGTCAATAGTGATGGAATGTATTTGTATGGTGACAGATGGTAACGAGGCTTATTCCTGTGATCATTTTGAAATATATGGAAATATTGAATCACTATGTTGTGCACTAATAACAGTGCTTAAGGTCCATGAGACTTCGAAACCAACCAAACAAACAAAATAGAAAAGAGAAGTTGTTGTTACCACAAGTGGGGGGGTAAGAAGAGGGGAAATTGGATGAAGGTGGTCAAAGGTACAGACTTACAGTTAGAAGATAAATAAGTACTATAGATTTAATGTATAACAAACATGAAAAATATAATTAACACTGCTGTATGTTATATATGAAAGTTGTTCAAAGAATAAACCCAAGATTTCTTCTCACAAGTAAAATATATATTTTTCCTTTTCCTTTTATTTTGTGTCTATATGAGATGATGGATGTTCACTAAATTTATGGGAGGCATTTCATGGTATCTGTAAGTCAAATCATTATGCTGTATGCCTTAGACTTATACAGCGTTGTCTGTCAGTTATAGCTAAATAAAACTGAAAATAAAAAAGAAATGTTATTGTCGTCATTCTGCAAGAATGAAATATTAAAATTTTAGAAAAAATCTTTTTGTCAAAGCAAAGAGATGATTTGATTTATTGATAGCTCTCTTATTTCCACTTGTTCTTTTGGGTTATGTTCCTTTGACACATCAATAGTTTACTTAGCTGCTCTTTTGGAGATGTTCTGATAAGAAATTGAACCAATGTTCCTTTCTTTATTGCTATAAATTCTCCTTTCAGTTTTTAAACATCTCTTCTCTGATCTAATGCTTTCTTGGAGCCTTTTGCCTCTTCTCAATTGTAAGATAGATTCATGCAGAAGAATTTTATCCAGTGCTCTAGTCTTGTTTATAATGGTAAGTTCTTTAGAAATTTCGTAACTAATGTTTCCAAGTGTTCAGTATTAAATATGAACACATTGGGGTTGAACTACCAACAACCAGTTTCTGGAGGAAAGAGTCAAGCAGTCAACAAACCAACAAAGGCTGAGAGCTATTAAATACTCTGAGATTCTAGCTATTTATCATTGGTGTTTGGTAATTGTGATTTATTGGGGAAAGTTGCAATGCTCTGAGTTCATCAGGCATTCACTTCTGTATTGTGGCCCAGGCTTACTGCTTTTGTTTGTAACATAAATCATGTCTGGATACCAAAGACTACAGATCTGCTAACCTTTAAGCTTTTGGGTTTTTTTTTTTTTTTTGTATTCTTTTTGCTTCCTTATTAAGAATTCTTGATGCTATGCTTTAATAGATATTATTTTTCTTAAAAGAAATATGGTCCATAAATATTATTTGATATAAGGGTTACTAGAAGACAAGTGAGCTCCTAATTTATGGCATTTGACACTTCCTTAACTCTTCTTGGTGTCATTTTGAATCAGAATCACCTACTTAAAGACTACTGTTTCTTGAAATCCTGACAATAAGTAATTCATTAGCTTATATTCTGAATAATTAAAAAATTAACATGGCAGTGGGGGAGGGATAAATTAAGAGTTTGAGATGAACAGATACAAACTGCTATATATAAAATAGATGAACAACAGAGTCCTACCATATAGCACAGGGAACCATGTTTAATACTTTGTAATAGCATATAACGAAAAATAATATGAAAAAGAATATATATATATATATGTATGACTGGATCACTATGTTGTACACCAGAAACTAACACAACATTGTAAGTCAACTAGACTTCAATTAAAAAAATTAAAAAATAAATTGGCATACTAAATTTTGCTTTAAGTTACAGGTTACCGACTCCCTTCTTTTAAGAACTCCCCTCAGAGGCTGTGCCCTTAAATCTTTACTTGCTGGGTTCCTTCCTGTCATTCACAGTTCATATCAAACGTCATTTCCTCAAATAGGAAATGATTTCTAAAGATCCAGTGCTCTCTACAGTGGCCCTCCACCATTACTCTATCACATTGCCTTGTTTTATGTCAATATCGGAAGTCATCTTCCGTATCTGTTTCCTTTTTTATTGTCTGTATCTTCTAAGTAGGAGGAACTTAGAAGAGGGTTTGAGGGTTGAGATTTCACCCTTCTTGTTTTCAGTTGTGTCCTCAGAGCCATATCCTTCATTCAGGACTCAATATGTAATAGACAATAAATACTTGAGTAAATTCAATAAACATATTAAACTGGAGTTAGAAAGAACTATTTTTTCACTGCAGTTTACACTGTATATAATCTTGAGCACATTGTTAAACCCCATTCATCTTATTTCTTTTTGTAAAATGTGAGTTTTTACTATGTAAAAATGATTTGAGAAGCATGGCTTGAATGGTTGCTTTAACGTTGAAGACTGTGACAGCTTTAACTTTGAAAATTCCATTTATGCAGTATTGCTTAATGACAAGAAAGCCCATTGCATTGGACTGTGTCACTCTACTAGTAGACATCTGTAAATACATTTTAGATGAATTATTGTTTTCCTTGGATTTTGAGAGGCAATTGTTTTAATTTATGTATTTTCCTCTCTTGAATACCTCCTTTCTGCTCTAACATTGACTTGACATCATTGTATGGGTGAAAAAAGATCACTGTTTAAAAGGGTACCTATTTCTGGCTGTGCTCTGTCAGGACCTGATCAAATTTGGCTTAGTGTTACTGAAGCTAAGCTCGAGAGATGTTACTGAATCTCCAGTTCACTCTGAATGATCAGTGGTCTTTGGAAGCCCTCATTAATATCTACTCTTCATTTTCTCCCACAATCCAAATTCAAAGGCCGAGTTTCAAGTGCCTGAAACAAATAGATGACAACTGGCTTTTTTCACCTCCTATTTTTTGATCAAGCTATATATTCTTATAATCTATTTCAATAACCCTATTTAAACTAGGATAAGAAATTTGGTCCTTTTTATTCCCTTCTCATGTTAATTTTGTCCTCAGTACTTATCAGTTTATCAACATCTAACATCACACTTGCACAGATTATTTATCTTGTTCTTTGTTTTTCTCCAGCAGCTTGAAAGTTCCACATCAAAATTGTTTTCTATTTGGCCTGTTTCGCTCCTTGTGTGTCTACTACGTGTCACATAGTAGAAATATAATAAGTATTTGTTGAATGAGTAAATGAATATTTTCATCTATAATTTCTAGATAATTTTTTTTTTCATTTAACCTATTACCAGAGAAGCAGGGCCAATATTTGCTTATGATTTCTCATTAGAAAAATCAGTCACTATTTTGGAACTTAATTTTGTCATTATGTATTAAACACTGCAATTTTTCCTTTGGAATGGAAATTCGTGAAAAAAATCCATAAGAAGCTATTCAAATTAGCTTGGATGCAAAAAGCCTTACGATTCTGATGAATAGGACAGAGAGCATTAAAAAAAAAGGCTTCTGTGGGTGTATCGTTCAATAATCTTACACAAAATGCTTCTTATTTTTTAAAATCTTAATTAAGGAAGAAGAGAGAATTTTTCTCTACTATTTTGATCACCACACTTCTTTGTTTCTTGCCTATGAAGCTTAAGAGGAAAAGGTTTGTTTTTTCACATGAGCTAAAATTTCCATACATTTCATTATTCTTCAGGATAATTTGAGCTTTTTGAGTGCCAAGCACCCCTTCCCTTTCTCATACTTAACTAGATTAATCTCAGGAGGGAAGGCATGTTGAACAGTATTTTTTCCTTCCAGTAAATCAAATTAAGGGTTGTTCAACATTTCAGGCAGGATGGGGAAGCTCTGTGAAGTGTTTTTTTTCCCCAGAAGAACAGGGCATCCGCTATTCATAAGATTCTAGCGTGCAGAACAACAAAGAGAGCTAAATAGCAAATTGCCAGGACTTAATAAAAATCTGAGTGACCTTTCCTTCTTAGAGGAAAGGGTCACTGATCCAAAGCATGCTATTGATACGAACAAGAAAGAAAAATGAATAAATGGACCTGGAAGAGGGAATTTTAGGTTAGTTAAACTGAAACCACCTGTTGTCCCTAATTATTTCATTTTTCACAAAGTAAACCCAATGTGTTAGAAATTCCAGATTATAGAAAGCTATTTTTTGGAGTTAAATGAACCTAAAGCAATAATTTCCCCTTATAAAACACATCCCATGCATTCATTTTCTCAGTCTTTCATTCGTTCATTCCAGGGGCCTATTGTCTACTACACAGACCAACCTGGAAATAATTACAATGGTATGACAAATGTCCTAATAAAAATGTGAACAATTCACAGAGAAGGATTTGGTTCACTCTGCCTGCCTGCAGCATTTAGACAAAGGTTTTGTCAGAGAGTGACATTTGAACCGTATTTTAAAGAATGAGGAGGATTTTTCCAGCAGGACAACGTGGAAGGAACATATTGAACAAAAGGAAATGGTTTTTTTCAAAGCAATCAATATGAAAAAGAGCAAATAAAAAATGTGTTAAGTCTTTGCTTGTTTCATAAGAAGGCTTGTTAAGTCATTTTCCTGAATGTTAATATTAATTTTTTAACAACTGTATACCTGCTTTTCATGTCTAACGCAACAAAGTCTCCAATAACCAACTTTAGATGACTAAAACCAGAGTGTCAGGGAATCTCATTTTTAATGGGAATCGTTTGTTCAGATCACTATGGTGAAGACATGTGTTCACTGACTGGAGAGTTAAATAGCCTAAATGTTCTGCAAGCATTTCCAGGATGCCTATTCAGAATGACGGTCCTCTTGTGGGTAAAGTGTTGCCGTTTCCCCATTGCTGGTGATGGAATGTCTTGATTAATATCTCTCACTTTTCTTCATTCTACCTCCTGGGTCGTTTTGGCCATGACTTCATGGGAATTCAATGGTTGCTTGGTAGAAATATTTGTACAGTTAGGACAGCTCATATGTTCTTTTGCAACAGATGTTTGTTTGCTCCCTTTACTCCTTCTGACCTCTTGTCTCCTTTCTTAGCTGCCTTCACCTTTTTCCCATCACCTCCTTCCTGTCCCCGCAAAAGGAGTTAAGACTTGTCCATGCTGTGATCTTTCTATTCATTATTCTTAATCCTTATCATGTACTTGATATTGTAGCTATTATAAAATTAACTAAATATTCCAAATTTCATTATTCTTGCTTGGTATTTTAAGTTAATGTATAATTCTTTGAATTTTAAGGTTGTAATAGAAGTATATTATTGTGTGGAAGTATTATAAAGCATTCTATTTTAATTTTTTAAATTTTTAAAAAATTTTTAACATTTTTTTATTGAGTAATAGTCATTTTACAATGTTGTGTCAAATTCTAGTGTAGAGCACAATTTTTCAGTTATACATGAACATACATATATTCATTGTCAATTTTAAAGCTTTCTATTTTTTATGTTAAAATTTTTTTCTATTATTTTGTGATAATATTAAATTTGATTTGATTAGTATTTATGAATTCATACATCATGAACAATTGTAATATTTAATAAAATAGAATATTCATTTTTACATGTAGCTTTTAAGTGTGTGCATATAAAAGGTGATGAAAAGAATAAAATCACTATTGTAAAGAACCTTTTATTTTTCATTTTATACTACTTGTTACACCTAAACGTAAATCATAATAATTATTATTTATGTCCATAAGCATTAATTTCCATTAATGAAACAATTGTATTTTCACTTTTCTTGCATGCCAAAAATACATGAAACAGAGTACAACCAAAATACTCATTACACATTTAGCTAAGAGAGGAACAATAAAGCCTTCTCAAAGTATAAACAAAGATTTCTAAGTCTTTATGTTTTTAAAACTAGTAGATGTCAATAACATTTAAGAAGAGGTATTTAAGTGATCTCCTTTTGTATCTATATTTAAACATGATTAAATGAGAATCTGACTAGTTTGACATGTATAATTACCTTAAGAGGCATTGTTTAGTTGGAAAAAAGAAATTGAACTATGTTGTAAGTACAATTTTTGTGGGATGCAACATAATCTCAAGTGTTGTCATTTCCACAGAATCATTACTTTTTGATACTACATAATAGTTAACACTTACTTTGTATAGGCATCATTGTGAGTGTTTTAGATTTATCTGCTTATTCAATAATCAGAATAGCTCTATGGGGAAGGTACTCAGGGTCATCCCTGTTTAGTAAGTAAGGAAACTGAGGCACACAGTGGTTAAGGACCAGGCCATATAACAAGCGAGGAACTTCCAGCCTCAGCTCTCTGCAGAGTCTGTGCTATTAACCACTGAGCTCTATTGTCTTGAAGAATTAGGTGTCCTGTTGGACTGCCCCTTCTTCTAAATTAGCTGTGTATTTGGGAAAGACTTAATGAGTGACAGAAAATTATGTATAGAATCCTGATCAATAGAACAGTGAATGAGGTAGGTGTGCAGAGTAGAACTTAGTACAATTAATAGTTGTATCATTTTGCATGAATCTGATTTCTCTGGTCTTGGTTTTTTCATTTATAAAATAGGAATAATGATATACTTTTTGCTAGGTGATTTTTAAGATTCCACAGGACAACTAAAGGTTAAGTATTTGTAAGCTGCAAAGAAACAAAAATGATCATGAAACACAAAGTATTTACATCTTGCTGCTGCTGCATTTAAAATGTATGCATTTTTGTTGTTTCTGTTCTTGTTGCTCGTAGAAGTCAGTTTTACCCTATGTTCAAGTTAAGATGGAATGATTTTAAAAACTTGGAGATCCTTAGGAGTTGCTGAATAATGACTGAATTTGTATTTTCTGAAAGCAACTGGACTATAATAAATATTTTGACTTTTAGCCCTAGCTCAAATAATTGATTTGGCCCACTTCTATTTATGAAACTTTATTGTTATGTACTTGATAACTGTAGAAATTTTGAAAGGTCTACCAGAAGGTGAATTGTTTTGGTGACAATTCAAGCAAAGAATCACATTCAAACACTTATTTAGTGCTCAGTACCTACCTGACCCTTTTTGTTGAGTGTTGTCACATAAAGATGAATAAAGCAAGTGAACGCCTTCAAGAGTTAAGCATGCAAACAGACATTAAGTTTTTTATAACATGCAATGAGGTAAATGTGATGATGGGTGAGTGCTATCAGAAGAAAGAGGAGAGGCTTCAAACCAGGCTTCCCAGAGGAAGTGAGACTTGATCTGAGATTTAGAGAAGAGGAAGGCTTAGCATGGCTGTGGTGGTGTGGAAGGGTGTCCTGCTGGAGGGCTCAGCATACACAACAAAATGGAGACAAGAACTATCATGTCGGTTTAAGGGACTGAAGCATTTAGTATGCCTGGAATGAGAGATTCATTTGAGGGAGCAGGAAGAGACAATATTAGAGGCATAGGCAGGTCTGGATCTTTCAGAGCCTTGGACACTTATCTAAATTGTTAGAACTTGATCACGAATACTGTCGGGGAGCCACTGAAGGACTTGTCGATTTGGGAATATCACTCTGATGGTACAGTGAAGGAAAACCATCCATTCTGGAAGTAGGAGTGCTAATCCAGAGGAGGAGGATGGATAGAAGAGTTGTGGAAGATGAAATCCTTTTGATTTGGTGACTGCTTGATTAAAGGTAGGGGAGGATTGAAAGCATATAGTCTTGAATGGCTCCTTTGTTTCCAGTCTGGACAACTGGGAATGGATGGTAGGATTATTAACTAGGAAAGGGAGCATGAGAGGAGTGAAGTAGGCATATTCAAGAAGATTTGGAAATTTGTGTCTAGAATTCAAGATAGTAGTCTGGGATTTAGATATGTGTTCGAGAGTGTTTGTTGGCATATTTGATTAACCTTCAGCTAGACTAGAAGAAGTCCCTTGAAACATTAGATGTTTCTCACTTAATCCCCTTTAGCCTCAAGTGGATGTTCCCCTTGAATCACATTTCTGATCTCTCTAGAACATTTAATATCAGCTGTATTCTCTCCTGAGTATAGAGTCAAGACAACTGCCAATTGAGGTAACTATCATCTAATTCTAAAAGACTGATCTAGTCTTTGTGGAGATATGCTTCACTGGCCAACCATAGACAAGCTTTCAGGTAAGAGGACTTGGTCATTGGTCTTAGTTGGTACCACTATTGGAATCAGAAGCAGTTTAAATATAACATAATTAACGTGAGGTGGGTGGGTATAAGGCAGAAGCAGAGTTCCGTGTTGACTATTATTAGAGGCGAGTGGAGGAAACACCAGAATTTGGATGGAACACTGTCGTTGCCGCAGAGCTACATTTCTTATTTGTTCCATCAAGAGAATCGTCATCTTTTTATCCATTTGTCTTCCCACTCTTCTTGCACAAATGTCTGACCCGCACTGTGGTCTGAAAGCTCTTCCTGTCTACTCCTGCTTTCTTTATCTTAATTCTTCATTGGCCTTGCTCGCAGTAAAGCTCTTGCATATCTAATCCCATCTTGGCATTGCTGTCTCAGAGGATCTAAACCCAGTTATGGGTTAAAATGACAAGGGTCTCTATGTGACGTAGAAGCACATGTTGCTGATCATGTCTCAGACGGTAGCCCTCTTCCTTACCTTTAGTCTAAAGATGATCTATAATGGTTTCACTGGGTAAGAGGCCTTCTGCTTAGCTTGGCTGAAAGAACACACTTACATACACTCATGAAAGTCATAGAAAGAGAAAGCTACATATAAAAATGATTTTGTGAGTATTTTAAGCAAGCAGTCACACAAACTCCTGAAGGTGGCAGTTGTCTGAGTTTCTAAAGGATAGACTATTGAATGAAGGAAGCAAAAGCTGATAGCTGATCCCTGTGGGACATTAAGATAAACAGAAATGGAGAAAGAGAACTTCACAAGGGCAACCAGGAGAGACAAGTAAAGTGACAGGAGTAAATGGGAGAGGTGACATAGAGGCCACTGGACAAGAGAGATTTCAGAAGAAAAGGGCAGTCCAGAGTGCCAACTACCAGAGAGAAAGCAAGGAAGAGAAGGCCAGATTCTTTTCACTGATCTGATACAAGGGATGCTATTTGTGACCTTAGCAGGGACATTCTTACTGGAGTGGGGAGGGCAACTGTGAATAGCAGTATGTTAGTGAATACGAGCTGTGGTAGTAGATAATAGGAATACAGATCTTTATTTTTTTTTAATATTTATTATTTTGTAAAAGAGAAGATATAGAAGGAAGTGTGAATTTAGGGCCAATTTTGCTTTTAAACATAGGAGAAATTTTCAATTCTAACTCTACTGGACGAGTGGTATTGGACCCATCAGTTAGCTATTCTGTGCCTCAATTTCCTCATTTGTAAAATAAAGGCAGCAATTATGCTTTCTTATCATGTTCTTGTGAGGGTTAAAGGAGTTCACATACATAAAGTGCTCAGAGGAGTGCCTGGCACGACCTAAAGAGTATGCAAATGTTTGCTGGTAAAACTTTGCCTCTATGTGAAATTGCTTGTATATAAAAGCAAATGAAAAGTACCCTAGAGAGAGGGAGGGTTTGTGTTTTAGCCTTTCCTTCAGAGACAGAAGAAGAGGGAATTTCAAAGAAATCGTAGAATTTTTCTTACTAGCCTGATATTTCCTGTGTTCTCCTGGAGGGCATGAAGGTCTCTGTATGAACAGGGAACTTCCTAATCTTTCCTGGCTAGCTAAGTTCAAAGTTCAAAGCTAGCTGGGGATGGTTTGGAAGTTTTGAGGAAAGACCAGACATTTAGAGCACCTGCTGAGAAGCAAGGGAAAGAGGAACGGGCTAAGGATAAATAGAAGGGATGCTGGGGCTGTTAATGTACCAGCTTAGAAATTATTCATTAATATGGGCTTCCATCATCAAGATCACTGGGTAATGTTCTTTAGCAGGGTTCCGTTGCCTAGAAGAAAGAATGGGCGAGTTAAGCAATTGGAGTTATCCAGGTCGAAGCTATCCCAGTGCAGATGAGGTAGAAAAAGCAAGAGAGCAAGAAAACAAGAGCTTAGGGAAAGGACAAGAAAAGGCTATGTGATAGGCCTAAGCAAATGGATTAGAAAGGGACGAACATGAAACCTGGAAAGTGCAGGCAGTTAGGAAGCACTGATAGGTGCTATAGCTAAACAGTCTCTATGAGGGTAAGAAATAGAGTTGGAATGATGAGTTTGTGAAATGATGAACTTGTTATGAGAGAATGGAATGTTGGAATTTAATAATACATGGAACTTTACAAACTATCAGCTAGGTTTATAGGAACTGATGGTGTGAAGATAAAATAAATGACTTAAATGGAGGAGATCAAGAAACAGTTGCTAAAATATTAGAACTATCAAGATGGACATGGATGTCCTCTAAGATGATGGCAAGGTCATGTCTCTTTCCTCATGGAAGACCATAGACCTATTGCTAAAAAGATAATTGATGAATGTGGAGAAGGAGCTAGAATGCAAGTAGATGACAGTCACAAGGAAAGAGATCAAGTGTCCCAAAGAGATATAATTACTCTGGGGAGTAGGACTAGTAATACTACACAAGAAGCAATAGGCAACACAAAATTGATGAATAATTCCCACACATGTTCTAGTCTCTACCCTGACTCTCTAATCTTAGCCTTTTGGGAGCATGGAGTGGGAGAATGTGCAGACTCTACGGGAGTGGACTGAAAGCAAGATGGGAAAATCTTAAGGAGAAAAACTTTATCTTATGGAAAAATAGAGGGAAATGTGACCTTCGGAGGAGGTCATTTGTGGAGGGAATCATTTTTGAACAAATTGATGATGATAATAGAAGTAGATAATAGAAATAGAGTTTATTACCACATGTGTTCCGAGGACACCCTTAAAAGGATGGTCAAGGAGGGCCTCAAAGAGATGATGAATTGGAAGAAATGGAGTGTGAGTGAGAATTTGGGAGGAACTGGAATACAAAGGGACTTGCATTTTGTAAGGAAGCCAAAAATAGCAGAGATGAGAGAGATAATGGCACTGAGTAGCCTAAAGATGCAAAATTGGTTTTGTGCTAACAGAAGACTGGGCCTAAGGAAAGAGTTTATTCTTTATGTGGTCTGGTCAGCAATTTGCAGCCATTGCTCATTATTACAAATAGAATCTTGCTAGAATGATGTCTTTTGACCTGGCAAAGCTCAGAGCTGGGTATAAAGAACAGTGTAATTAGAACCAAATCAAGATGTTGTCACCGGTCCCTTATGACCCGTTGGATCCAACGGTCTCAAATATTTGCCGACAGCTGCTAGTGCTCATCCATGTTCATGTTCTCTTCTTCCTGGTCTCACATCTAGACTGGATTTTCCAATCTTCCCTGTGGTGAGGTCCATATCTAACTCATAAAACTGAGTTCTACCCAATGAGATTGATGGCAATGATGTATTTCACGTATGGGCCTAGCCCACAGAATCCGCCAACACCCCTCTTTCCCTAATGCCTGCTGAGTAGGGAAGTTTCTGAGGACTTGGAGGGGGGAGTCACAAGATGGGAGGAGCTTAGAGCAGAGGCTCCTTCCCCCACTGTCCCCAAGTGACCCACACTGCAATGGGACTTAAAAATTAATCTATGTCGTGTTAAACTGGTGAGAAATGGAGATTATTTATCACAAGAACGGCCTTGCCTATCTGATGCAGTCTCTCTGGAAGCTATCTTTGTTGTACTGAGCTTATGACAAAGTCTGTAGAGTTTTGGAACAAAGGCAGTTTCTCAGCAAGTAATTTTTTTTATTTGAAGGAGGAGACCTTAGCTTGTGACTGGGGCCACACAGAGACTAAACACAGGGTTACGGTGCTGTCCGAGCATCCCCATAGTCAGCTCACAGTCATCTGATTGACTGAGCCATGGAGGCAAGTGTCCCCATGGGCACTTCCTCATCAAATGGAAACATGTCTGATGGCACAGGTGACTAACATCCCTATGAAACCTGTTTCCTCCACACCACTAGTTCTCTTTCAAAATACTGTTATGATCTCAAGAGCAGTTTCCCATGAGCAAATGCTAGTAGAGAGAAGAGTTTAGTTAAAGATAGTTAATCTAGGTAGCCTCGTTAAAGACACATGATGTACTCGTGCCGGCATTACAACCTGCTGCATGGGTGGGACAGTGGAGGAAGAGAAATCCCCCAAGTGGGTAGAACTGTGCATACTACTAATATGTTTAGAGTTCATAGGTAAACCAGCTCCTTTTATAATATATTCTTCACCTTATAAATAGTCTTTAAATATAAATTAGAAAATAGTACTTATGTGCTCAAAAATCCTATAGTTTACTATTATTTTTTGCATGATTTCACACTCCTGACTTTGTCCTATGAAGCCCAAAGTGGTATGTTCCTTGCTTTACACTTGAACTTCACCTTGGACTACCTTTTCTTTTGTTGCCCTAGCAATTAAAAATTTAATTAATTCAAATTGAAATTAATTAAAACGATTTTAATTCCCAAGCATCAAACTCTCGGCCCTATACAGACCTTCACCTCTGCTAACTTATAATATGGCTGGCTCTTTCAGGTTTTAGCTTAACTTTGACCTCCTCTGCTTGACCCTCGCTAATCTTCATTGTAAATTAAGCTTCCTCTCTTACCCCACCTTTCCTTCTCTGTTGCTCTACCCTGTTATTTTCCTTCATATATATGATATGTATATAACTGTTTATGTATTATTTTGCTGAAAAGTTGTTTTCTCTATTGTATTGCAAATTCTGTAAGAGTGAAGACCATGTTTGTTTTGCTCACCGTCAGATATAGAACACCTAGTGCAATATTTGGCTCATAGCTGGTGGATGAAAATCTTTTGTTGAACAAAGAATGAACAAACAGCTGCCCCTCTTGGAAAGTTGTTGAATGAATGTGGGTCCCTAGGCCAAGAGCAAGTGTTCGGGTACCAGGAGATTAATTTGATTTATAAGCCACAGAAAAGAAAAAGAATAAGAAACTGGTAGGGCAAAGTTGGTGATCTCATGAGAAATAGAAAAGAGGCAGGAAAGATATAAATATGGTGGACGGTGGAAAAAGGAAAGTCTTGTGGATACCAGTGTCCAGCCAAAAGAGGGACAGAAACTTGCCCAGGACCTCCCATGGTGCCTTTAAGAGGATGGTTATTCTTCTCTGATTGGCAGCTTACATTTTTTTCTTTTCTTTCTCTTTTCTTATTCTTGTCCTTAAATTTTCTACACACACACACAAAACCAGAACAAAACAAAAACCAACCAAATTTAAAAAAATCTCATCTTTCAAGATCTGTGGCTAAGATACTGATAGCAATAAATTTCACAGCAAGTGAAATTTTCAGGAGCCTCCATTTTCATTTGTCAAGAAAAAATTGTACATACATTTCTGTTCATTAACAAAATAAAGATTAATTTCCCTTATGAGATGTTTCAATTTTACTGCCAAATTATTGTGATGATGTTTCCTAGGCCTAGACATTCTGGAAAATACAGCATTTAATAAAAATCCTAAAAGCATCAAGAGAGAGTAATTCCAGATTTCCAACTGAAGCGCATCCCAGAAGCAGATTAAACATTAACATCAAAGAACACACACCCATATGTAAAAAGCACCGTCAAAGGTCACGTTTTTGAAGGTAGAAGATTAAGGAAACAGATATCCCTGGGGGTGACTGGCTGTTACTGCTAACTTCAAAATTCTCTTGGTTTCAGTTATTTTTTCAAGATGTCATAAAATCCTGTAGCCATTCCAATCATTTCATGCCTAAAGTTCTCCCCATAGAAATAACATATTTTTCAGGACAGTGTTACTAAAGGAATGAAACGAAGTCTATTAGACATCTGCAGAAGATCTGTGCACTGAAAGACTTGTGCTTCGTGGTATGTTTATTCCTTTCTCTTGCTATTTTGCTGGAGTTCCTTGTGACCAAGCTTTTTTATTTTCTTTTTCTTTTTTTATTGAAGTATAGTCAGTTACAATGTGTCAATTTCTGGTGTACAGCACAATATCCCAGTCATGTATATACATACATATAATCGTTTTCATATTTTTCAATATTTTATTATTTTATTATCATTTTTTATTTTGGTGGGGTGGGGAGGTAATTAGGTTTATTTATTTTTAGAGGAGGTACTGGGGATTGAACCCAGGACCTTGTTCATGCTAAGCATGTGCTCTACCACTTGAGCTATAACCTCCCCACCTTGTTTTCATAATTTTTCAAGCATTTTCTTCCTTGAAGAAAATGAGTTCTCTGAAATATATCCAACCTCAGGAAAGACACTTATTGAAACAGTCAAAGATGATCCCCAGAAAAATATCTGTCACTTACACCAATGGTGGGTGCGTTGAATAAATAGTGTAATTAATTGCAAGCAACAAAAATAAGCTAATTCAAATAGTAAAGAAATTTATTAGGAAGTAAGCGGCAGGTCACAGAATCCCTAAGAGGACCACAGAATTGGCTTGGGGGATTTCAGCCAGGGACAACACTTCAAATTGTGCCCCAGAACTCTCCATAAACTGTCACCACAGGGTCCAGCCAGAGTGGCCAGCAGCATCAGCGCCATTGCTGGGCCCTGTGTCCCTGTGACTGGACGCAGTTACTAACTCTGCTGCCTTCCCCGCCTTACCACGTGGGTTCTATGTGGATTCTGTTCACTTGTGTCTCCATCTCCAGATTCAAAGCTCAAGGAGGGTACATCTGACTGAAGGAGTCAAGGTCTCACAGCTGTGCCCTAGCTTCTAGGGAGGCCGGCTTTCTCCGGTTCTACATTAGGAGGTAGTGTTTCCATAAGATAGGCATGTATCCTGTACACAAAGGATGACTGGTTCACAGATGGCCTAAAGGAACAGAAAAAATGTCTGCTACAGTAAATATTGGTTTCATTTAGTGTAGATTTTGCTATAAAAGAATGCTTAATTTCTTAAGTAGTCAGTAAAAGCAAAATGTATTTGGAGCAAGAGGACCAGGGTTCAAATCAAGCCACGAGCATTTAAGCTCATCAGGCCTTTGTATTGTTTCCTGTGTGTTATGTGTATGTGTTTGTGTGTAAACACGCTCAGATGAAATAATATTTGTTCTCTTTTTTTGTGCCTCACATTGTTATTATAAGGAGAGTCCAATGAGATGTAAGTGAAAAGAACTTGAAAATATAGAGTAAAGGGATTTAGAGTCGCATAAAACTAGATTCAAGTCCAGGCTCTATCTCTTATTAGATGTCTGATCTTAGGCATGTTACTTAAATTATCCAAGCTTCAAGTTCCAACATGTCAAATGGGGAGAAAAATTGCTACTTTTCAGAGTTCTCAAGAAGTTTAAATGAGATAATGTGATTAGAACTCAGAACATACCTTACACATAAAAGCACTCAAAAATGGTCATGTTTATGTGCATAGGAACACACACACCCATTCAAAAACACATGCCCTTTACCCAACTATTATCTGGTTGACATAGAAGATATTGTATATGTAATTCTGAATATTTTCTTGATGTCACAAATTAATACATCTTAGTAAACATTTGATATGTTTTCCACTTATATGTGTATCTGTCTCTTGCTACGTAACTTCATTTTACACATAGTTCTCATGAAAATATCCCTACATTCTCTTTAAATCTCTTCTCCTCTCTCCTAAATATACTCTATGCTCTCCAGATATGACAAACATTGTGTGGTAATGTCATGTATTTATTTGTTCACTTAAATATTTACCTCTTGTATAGGGTACCATGCTAGTCAAGGAATACTCAGGGGTGAGTTAAAGGGCCATCATCTAATGAAGGAGACAATAAACAAGCAAACAGGCCTTATAAACCTAAAGCACATCATGCCACGCTGCTGAAAAGCTTCCAATAGTTTCCCATGTAATTAAACATAAAGGGTAAAGTCTGCATGAAGGCCTATTAGGCCTTACAAAGTCCACTCCTGACCTCTTTACTGTCTGAACTCATTTTTTCACTAGTCTCTCCATTGTGTTTTGTCTCAGCCATACCGGCAGGCTTGGGTTCTTAGAAAACAAATGCGCTGCCCCCACTTCGGTGCTTTTGAACTGGCTGCTCCTTCCGCCTAGAGCCTGGCTCCCTACATAGTCTGGCTAATCCATCACCACCTTCAAGTCCTGCTGAAACATCCCCTTTCTAAGGCAGCCTGAACCACTTGCTTCAGTTTTTTCCATTGCACTGTAAGTGCAACTTCCATTACACTGTAAAATGTACTTCTTTGTTATCTGTTTCCCCTCAGTGTTGGTGTTGCATGTGGGCAGGGAACTTGGCTTGGCGTGTTCCCTGTCCTATTCCATGTGCTTGTCATGTGGCCTGAAACACAGTAGGCATTTTTATGAATATTTGTTGAATAAGCGAACAACAGAAAGAAGTAATTTTCGTTTGCAGGACTGGGAAAGAAATTAGCAAGCTACTCAGGTAAAGGCTAGCAGGTTAGGGGAGGCCTCCTCTCGTTAGGAAGGCCAGAAGGGGCCTCACTAAAGCTAATTTTACGCTGCATTGTCAACATCACCTGAAGGATGTGAAGGGTGAATGTTGCAGGTCGGGGAAGAGCGTGGGTGTCCATTCTAAGGTGAGGAAGGTATTTCTCATTTGAGGAACTGGAAAAAGCCACTGTGGCTAGAGCACAGGAAGAAAGAGGGAATGGCATCTGAGGGGAGGTTGAAGAATTATGCAGAGACTTGACCCTGTCTGTATAGGCCTGAGGCCATGGTAAGGTTCTGTGGGTTTACCAGGAGTATGAGGAGGGCCGTTGTTTTTCCAAGCAGGATACTGTGTTTCAGTTTACATTTGTAAAAGATTATTTTGACCGCTATGTAGAGAATCACAGCAGCAGAGCAAGAAGGCTCATCGAAAATGTATTGAAGAAGTCTCAGTAATAGATGATGATGTCTTGAAATTAAGTGGTGACTATAGAAACAGTGAGAAACGGAAAGATTTGAGAACATTTTGCTAATAGGGCGCATAGTACTTGGTGATGGGTAAGACAGAGACATGATAAAAAAGAGAGGGAAGAATCGGTAATGATTCCTTCCACCACCCTCTCTCTACAGCCACTACAGGGGCAGTTTTGTCCTTTACTAATATGGGGTGGGGTGGAGTGGGGTGACAAGTTCAAATGGAAAATCAAGAGTTCTTTTGCACTCATGTTAAGTCTGAGATGTCATTGAAACATTCAAGTAGACATATGAAGTGAGTGTTTGAAAATGTTAAGTCTGGACTTCTAAAAGGAAGTTAAGGGAAAGATACAAATATGAAAATGATCCACACAGGTGCATTATTGAGAGCCATGGCAATGCTTGTTATACCCCGAGAAGGAAGCTCAGAGGTGAGAGAAGGGACCCAGTTACAATCCCTTGAATTTGTGGCCAAAGGAGAATGAGATCCATCAACACCCAGGAAGTAGGAGAAAAGCCAAAGAGAATGAAGTGTTCTAAGAGAGAGCCAGTGCTCTCCAGTGCTTCTCAGAACTATAATAAGATGAAGACAGAAAAATATTCATCGATTTTGGCAAAAAGTAACTCGCTGGGGACATTAATAACAGCAGTTTCCGAGGAGTGATGAGAGCGAAATCAGACTGGAAGGAGGCGAAGAATGAATGGCCAGCAGGAAATATGAAGCTTAAAAGGAGCTGAGAAGGGAGATGTATTTATAAGTAGGGTGTTTCAAGGGAGGATTTTTGTTTTAATAGTGAAGAAAGTAGAACATGTTTATATGTAATCTGATGATCTGGTAGAAAGAAAGAGATACTTGATGCAGGAGACAGCAGAGCTGGCCAATGGACAAAGTCCTTGCTAGGCAGGAGTGGAGGAACTGAGTCCCAAGAGAACACGTTCTCTCTTGAGACAGCTGGGAAGAAGCAGAACATGGGAGTTGATGCAGGCTGAGTTCCACTAGAGATTTTTTTTCTGCTCCTGGCTGGGCTCACCCCCAAGTCTTGTGGTTGACTGGCTCTTGAATGGAGTGCTGGTGGCAGGTAGGTCACGTGTCTCTCATCTCCCAGCAGGCTAGAACAGGCATTTCCTCATACTGGTGGCTAAGGGTAGAACATTCACACAAGCATTTTACTTGTGTAATATTTGCTAATATTCCATTGACAAAGCAAGTCATGTGGTTGAGAGTAGAGTCAGAGCGCAAGGCAAACAAAATGACAAAGCTAAGAGTCTGAATACAAGGACTGATGATGGACTGAGGTGATGAATGCAATCAATCTAATTACAGAACTGGTTAGGGGACATGAGGGAACCCTGTTCAGTGGAATGAGGAAAATTCTTCAGTTGAATGTTATGAGAAAAAGAGGTAAGAGCCTAAAGAAGTGATAAAAAATGTGAAATAATTTTTTTTTAGGGAGAAAGAGAGATATTTTATTGAAACAGTATAATTTTTGAGTGTCAATGTGTGACTGGCCACCATGAATTTGTTTGATACCAATATGACTACATGTATGATTTTCTCTGACAGTGATGTACCGAGAGAATGCAAATATTGGAGATGATGGATTATCGAGTTAATTCAAGATTGTGGGTGTGTTATGCCTATGCATGGAGGGTGACGGGGTTAAGGAGGTTGCAGTAGCTGTAAGAAAATTATGATGATGATCTATAGAATTCAGTCTGAACAAGTAGAGAAAGAAAAGCAGAAGGGAAGCCAGGGATGAAGAAAATAGAACTGATGAATTGGGGGTTTCTGTGAAGTCAGACAATGGCTTCTGAGAGGATAACCAAGGAAGGAAATTGGAAACTTGAAGACTGTGGTTGGAGAAGGGGCATCTGCGAATGTATGGTGTAGGGAGAATGCTTTCTGGCTTTTGAATATGCTATGCCCCTTCATACCTGTGCTTTGAATCCTGCTGTCCTACTATTTCTGAGATTTTTCCCTCCTTGTCTACCTGGATAAGTGGTATTGTCCTTAATTTCATCAGATGTACATGCTTTTTGTCTGTTCTTACCTATGTGTGTTTTATCAGCATGTTGATGCTATATGCCTTTTAATTGCTGTCTTGCTTAAGTGACCTTCTCCACCAGACTGAGTTCTTTGTTTGTGTGTCTCATCAGCTGGTGTGGTGCTTGATGCTCAACATAGGTTTGCTGAAAAGAAAAAAGAGTTGACAAGGACTTCAGACGATGGAAGCTATGTGGACAGATGAGATCATTAGTGGTTTTGTGTGGAGCTGTGCTGACCAATATGGCAGCCTTAACTATATGTGGCGATTTAAACAAAATTAGTGTAATTCATTAAAAAGGGGAAAAAAGGAAAAAAGATCTTAGGGATGATGTATGGAAGCCAATGATAGAGGTTCAGAAGAAATAGAAGAAGAAGGGATTGGAGAAGAAAAACTGGAACGCTAGGATGTGGATCTTGGAGATGACCTTCCACAAAGGATGTGGCCAGTTATAGGAAAAAAAAGCAAATTGCTACAAGAAATTCGATGTGAATGGAATATATATGAAGATATGGCTTCATATATAAACAAACATGCAGATATTAGATATATCTGCATTTATATATATACAAATGAAGACAGTAGGAGGGAAGGGAAGAAAAAAGATTAGACTATAGCAAAGTGGTAGGGCCAAGAGAAGGATTTTTATTTTTTCTTTTGGGATAGGAAAGTTGTTTATTTGGGGACAGAGAGAAGTTCTACTAGAGAAGAAAGGATTAAGAGAAGAAGGAATTGGAGTCATCAATAATATAAGTTCCAAAGGTTAATAGAAAAACTGGGATCTAGGGCGTGGGTATTGGATTAGGAGAAAAAAATAAATAACTTCCTCTCATTCTGAAAGCAAGACTTTTCATTTATTGAACACGTATTTATTGAGTTCCTACTTGGTTCCCAGCACTGTTCTAGGTGCTAAGAATTCAGTGATAAACAGAACAGAGAGAATAACTGGTCTTATGAAGGTAGTGGAGGCAGACAATAAACAAGGTAAGTAAAATACATAGCATTTTACAGAATGATAAGTGCTGGGGAGAAAAAGAAAGCAGGGGAAGAAGACAGAAAGTGTCAATGGCACAGGGTGAAGGTGAAACTGAAGGAGAGGATGGGACGAGAGATAAGTGGTTATCACTTATAACTGCGGAGGTGAGAAGAGAGAAATTGAAGGAGTTAATTCTTTATACTTGTTGCCTTGGCAAAATCATGTGCTGAGGGTAAGGAGTATGGCGGTAGGGTTGAGCTAAGGGTTTGGAGGAGAGGTAACCCACAGTAGGGAATGGAGATATTGCTATCAATTTAAAGACCTGTTTCTACTGCAAATGAAGTGCTTTTCATTTGCATATTATTTTTGGTCATACTTCACTCGGTCACTGTCTGTTATAGCCAGTAAGTGGAAAATATTACCAGAATCCTATCAAAGTTTGACTGTTAAGTTTATGAATTTTGTGAACTGATACTTAACTTTCATTTTTTTTATTCATGGAAAAAAATTCACGTAACTTGAAAACCAGATGCTAAATTGCCAAAGAACCCAGAAGACTATGAACTTGCATAATTGAAGAACTCAAGCAGAAAGGCTATTTCAGGTATAGAATAGAGTCCTGAGTTAAATTTTTAAATAAATTTAAGGGAGTTAGCAGAGCATTTCAAGATTTTTGTTTCACTTTCCTTTACTTAGGAAAAATGCATATATTTAGAAGCCACTAAGGTGATTTAGAAAAACAAATTAAAAATGTATTTTTCAGTTTAAAGATTAGAAGTTAAATTGTCAAGAAAAGGGTCCAACCTTTAAATAATGATACTTTTTAATGTAATATGAAAGATTCATCACTTGATACTCCTGATGAAATGAAAGGTGGCCCACTTCCCCCGAACAGTTGGGGTTGTGGAGTGCTGTAAAACTAATAAGATACCATTTTGCCTTAGAAGCAGAGTCAGATTTGTATAATTTCGTAAACATACTGGAAAATTTCACAGAAGTGACTTGAGGGAAAGAGAAACATCTGGAACCTTTGGAGCATATGTCTGGAGAGCAGGGCCTGAGAGACCTGTCGATGGAATAAATGACTGTCTGCCTGGGAGATCCTGTCCCCATGTATTTCCCCACAGGCCTGTCTGAGGTCTGTCACTGTTATGAAATTCTACTGTTAGCAATTCATTCCTTTGTTTAAGCTTTGCGATTCTGTAGGGTCCAGAACTCATTCTAGCTCCCTCTCCTCCCTTTCCAATCAAATGTCAGCGTTCTTTAGTGTTAACACTGTGGTCTTCCTTTCTTGTTTATTTTCTTTCATTGCTGCCATTTTGAGCCACCTGTGCATTGATGATTCTCCAAACCTTATTTACTGCTCTAGGCTTATAAACAAGTCTACTGGATATAATAATAATAGTAATAATAATAATGTTATTATTATTAACATTAACATATATACACCAATAATATGGTGTATATATATGTAATATATCAGGAATTAAGAATTTTAAAATAGGATTCCATTTGATCTCTTAATTCTGTGATGTCTATGGGGAGGAAACAAAAGCACATTAAATCTAGGTCACTTGTCCAAGATCTCATGGCTCATAAGTGAAACAGCTGTGACCTAAACCCAGATCTTTCTGATTCTAACGTGCTTGCTTTAATCACCACCTCATACTAAAGTCCCACTCAGATGTGCCACTGGAAATTCAGCATCAACATGGCTAAACAAATCTCACTTTAGTCCTCCCACAGCTCCTCCTTCTCCCATGTTCTTAATCCTAATTATCGGCCCCACCATCCATTTGAGCACTTTAGTCAGAAACTAGGAACAGGGCAGGCTTCACAGATACGTGTCCTGTGCAGCCCAGTTCCTGCCAGCCCAGAAGGGTCCGTGCTTTGTTCAATGCTCAACTGTTGCTGTCTTGAAATTCCTAAAGGGTTTTGAACAATTTCATTTCGTACCAGACTCCATTAATTATGTAGCCTGTCTTGCCTAGGGGGCGGAGGCTCATCTTTGACTCCTTTCCTTTCATACATTCCTCTCACCCCTTCCTCCATCTCTAATTAGTCTGTAAATCCTGCTGATTCTCCCTCTTAAGTCCCACTTGAACCTCTCCCCTCTTCTTCATAGTAACTTGCCCTGCCTTAGTTTAGGTCCTCACTATGCTTTTCCTGGATTACTATCCAGTGTCCTGTCTCCCTGCTTCCAGTCTCAACTTTCTGTGATCGATCCTGAGCACTACTTCAGAAGGCTGCCTTAAAAACATACTTGTTGGGGTGCACATGTCTTTTGAATTTTATTTTCCTCTGGATATATGCCCAGGAGTGGGATTGCTGGATCACGTGGTAAGCCTATGTTCATAGCAGCACTATATATGATAGCCAAGGCATGGAAACAATCCAAATGTCCACCAACAGATGACTGGATAAAGAAGATGTAGTACATATATACAGTGGAACACTACTCAGCCATAAAAAAGAATAAAATAATGCCATTTGCAGCAATATGAATGGACCTGAAGATTGTCATTCTAAGTGAAGTGGGCTGGAAAGAGAAAGAAAAATGCCATATGACATCATTTATATAAGGAATCTAAAAAATAATAACAACAATAATGACAAAGATGAACTAATTATTGTTTTGATTTTTTAAATATGTGTAAGCAGATTTAACTGTCCTTTATGATTGGATTACTGCATTCTATTGATTCTTATTTTGAAGTTGGCTTTATTCCTTTGGTAACTATGTAAGTTTAAAAAGCTAAAGATCTAATCTATTCTTAGAAACAATAATTAGTACATATATGTAAACTAAAAAAAAGTGCAGTATATGGTATATATGTATTTACATGCAATATAATGTGTATGTGCAGTCGAACTGTAATTAAAAAAAAATACTTGTTAATGCTACTCCTCTGTTTGCAACCCTGCCTATTGGAATAAAGTTCAAACTCCTTTTCATAGCAGGTAGGGTTCTCTAAACTTGGACCTTTCCCTGTTTCCTGAGTGGCACCTCTTTCGTGTGCCTATTGGCCATTTGTATGTCTTCATTGGAGAATTGCTTCTTTAGGTCTTGTTCCCATTTTTGGATTGGGTTGTTTGTTTTTTTAAGTTGTATGAGCTGTTTATATATTCTGGAAATTAAGCCTTTGTCAGTCACATCATTTGCAAATATTTCTCTTATTCTTTAGGTTATCATTTTGTTTTGTTTATGGTTTCCTTTGCTATGTAAAAGCTTATAATTTTAATTAGGTCCCATTTGTTTATTTTTGCTCTTATTTCTATTGCCTGGGTAGACTGTCCTAGGAGCACATTGCTAAGGCTTATGTCAGAGAATATTTTGCCTATGTTTTCTTCTAGGAGATTTATTGTGTCTTGTCTTATATTTAAGTCTTTAAGCCATTTTGAGTTTATTTTTGTGTATGGAGTGAGGGAGTGTTCTAACTTCATTGATTTATGTGCTGCTGCCCAGTTTTCCCAACACCACTTGCTGAAGAGACTGTCTTTTCTCTATTGTGTATTCTTGCCTCCTTTGTCAAAGATTAATTGACCATAGATCTGTGGGTTTATTTCTGGGCTTTCTTCTTCAGTTCCATTAATACATGCCTGTTTTTATGCTAATACCACACTGTTTTGATTCCTGTAGCCCTGTAGTATTGTCTGAAGTCTGGGAGGGTTATTCCTCCAGCTTTGTTCTTTTTCTTCAATATTAATTTGGCAATTCTGGGTCTTTTATGACTTAATAACACCTCTTACTGCCTACCCATCACTCCCTGTTTTCCAGCCAAATTGCAATGAACAGCGTAGTTTTACCATTTCATGCTTATGCTCTTGATATTTCTCACCCCTGAAGTCCCCTTTCCTCCCAATCTCTCATGATATAGCACAAGCATGTTTTCTTGGGAAGAGGCTTTCCAGAACTTTCTTTGCTTTTCCCCAATGACAACTAGTCACCCCATTCCTTACACCAATCTGGACTTGTAATACACCTTTATTAGAGATGTAAAGCAAACACTCATGTTAGGTGAAGTGATAGAAATGGGTGTTTTTGTAGTTCTATAATGGTTGAACATCTGTACTTTTCCAGAGTTTGACCTGTATTTTGCTGTGATTTCTTGACACTTTTGATTATGAGTTAAGGGCAGGAACTGTTTTTTGTTCAACTTTGTGCTTCCCTCCTCAAGGATAATTCTGGCATAAAATAGGTCAATGAACTTCATGGCAGGAACAACAAAATAGAGAAAATTGTGAGAACATGGTTAATTTGAATGGGAAATGTCTACTTTTAATGATAAAATCCTTTCCTCTGTATTTTTATAGACTCTTGTTGGTCTTAGGGAAAGTAGAGTCTCTGAATCAAAGGGAGCCAAAGTATTTCAATAAGAGTTCAGTCAATCCAGACTTTTTCTTATACAGTCATTATCAAAACTTTGTTCATAAGGCCAGTTACTGGAGCTTAAAACTATCATTAGAGAAAATGTGTGAGACAGAAGTTTTTGGAGATTTAAAGTGACTGGATCTAGGCTGATACACTCAGGAGTTTAGAAGACAAGCACTGATGCTGACATACGCATCCAGAACCTGTGAGCCGTAAGGACCCTGGGCTGGCTAAGGAGTACAAGGACCAGCTTCAAAAGGCTGCTGGGGCAATTCTGGTGCCATCTTCCAAAAAATGTCCATGAAATCTACTAACGTTTTGTGGATCACCATGTATCCCCCGGAGTGATGCCTGGTTTTGCCTGCCTCTGGCTTTAGATTCATCCTTACTACCTGCTTCAGGTTGTTCTGTTCATTTTATCACTTAGAGGAAATTGGAACCCAGGAGGGAGAATGATGTTAGGGAGAATGAAAGCTTGCAAGGAGGAGAGGAGAAAGGGAGTTCAGAGAATCATTGTATATAGGGAAAAACATAAATACAAAAATATAAATAAATAAAATAGAAATATAACATAAACATGAAATATGAAATATAAAAATAAATATAAAAATCATTTTATAGGGAAAAATGAACCTTACTGAGAAATTGAATACAGGAAAATTAGGCAGTGGAAATCAAGATTTCTAACCTCATACCTGGAAGAATGGTAGTCTGACTAGACTGATTTGGAAAAGGTAATTGTACTTTATTTGGGGAATAGAGGAATCAGAGAAAGTGGAGAAGGTGCAGACATCTTGCTTTGAAGAGCTAGTCTTCCATGGAGAGCAGTGTTTCCCAGCACGTGACCTGAGAAATGTAAATTTTGGCAAGATGTTAATAGATGCTACCTCTTTCAAAAAAAAAAAAAAAAAAAGAAAAAAGAAAAAAGAAAGAAAAGGAGAGAAAGAAAGGAAGAAGGAAGAGATTAATTCGTTTTCGTTAGTTAATTAATTACAGATAAATAAATGAGAAAGAGAGATCTATGGTTAAATATGCTTGAAAAGTGTCAGGTCAAGCCAAATGAATCCAGTTTTTGTTTTGTTCTTTTTTTCTATAATAGGATGTCTCAGATCCTCTCTTATAAGAATGTTCAATGTTCAGCAATTCCTAAGGTTACTAGACTACAGTCCAGTGGAGTATTCCATGGTACTGGAAGTTTATAGGACATACTTGATGACACAATAGTGAGTCTCAGAGAATACACTGAGCTAGGCAGTAGGCGGAGTAAGGCGAGAAGTAGCAGGGGGCCATGTATTTTAAGGCATGGGTAACTGGCATCGTCAATATGATACGAGAAAAATGCTTCTTGCATCCTCATTATAAGTAAATAAGACTCGTGAAGGTTGCTTGGGGATATAAAATAAGGCTGTGGCTTTTCAGTGCATCTGAAAGTGTGTTCGCTTAAGGCTCTGGGAGTCCTGGATGATGTAGCTGAAGACGAGAAAGCTAATGATAGCACGATAAACAACTAATGTTTACAGCTAGGTGCATATCTAGTTTTATTAGCTCTCAGTTGTTGCTTTTTAAAACAAATGACAAAGATTTATTTATGACCAGGCAAAGTTAACTGATGTGCAGTTTGGGTTAATCACTGCCATGTTAGACTCCGGAGCCAGATTCTATTTTGGTGAGATACATTTGGCAGCTCCTAACTTGTGTGTCAAAATGTGCTTCATGTATATAAGAAACTTGAGCTCCATTAAAATTGGTCAAAAATACATGCATTTTATATTGTAATATGAAAACACACTCATTAAGAAAGCTTCTTTTTTTAGGATCTATGTTGAATTTGGCTTTAGGGCTGAGTATACGGAGCCATTCATTTTGTCAACTCATAACCCTATGGATCATGAACCTGGAATAAATAAGGATTAATTTTAACCACTCTATAACCCCCCCCTTTTTTTTTCTATTTTGACTCTTTGTAATCAAAATTGAACTTTGAGTGTTCCATTTATTTACTATGATAGGTTATTTTTTTCCTTCTCTTGACTCCACCCCAAGATTTTTTTTTGCAGGGTAGATGACTGCTGAATGCTCAGTGTATCTTCTAGAGCAGGGTTGTAAATACCTTTTAAAATATTCAGCTATGTGCCTGGTCCAATTTGCTGAGAGGTACACTTTTCTCCATATGAGTCATAAAACATGTTTTACCCATCATTGTGCAAACACACATACACACACACACACACACACACACACACACACACACGCTCCTATCTCATGTAGATAAGACATGAATTTCCAAGGAAATAAAGTGGGTTTTACAAATCACACAAGATTTTCTTTTAAGTTGTATCCCTTTATGGTTGTTAAAAACTGTGAGATGATTACTAATGATATTCAAAATCAACTTAGGCATCTAAAAAGTGTTTAAAAATATGCTTAAATGTTAGTGGGATACAGTATTATAAAAACCTGAAATTCTCTTTCCACTTCTGTCCTCTGCAGATATTCCTTCTTGTTTTCTATTTATATGGTTAACGGGTACCTGGCATTCCACTGATCAGTTCACTTAATTTAGCAAATTTATTGCACAGCAGGTATGTGGAATGAAGTATGTTAAGATTCTTAGGAAATAGGGATGGCTGGTACACTTCTTCCTCATTAACATACTCACAGATGAGCGGTGAGCAAACGAGGGGGCTGTTTGTATGCGCCTCAACCACCCAGCCCGTCCTGGCTGTCCTGATGGGGATGCTACGGACAATAGGAGAGATGGCAGGGGAGGGTCCCTCTAACCGGTGAGGGGGTTGGCTGTGAAGGACCCATTCATGAGCGAGTCCCAACCTATATGTTTGGAAGAGAGGCTCAGAGAAGCCGAGATTTCCCCAAAGTTTCTTCAGTAGGAAGTAACCATAGTGAAGAGCCCAGATTCTAGCCTGCTTTTGAGATAAGGCTCTTTTATGTGATATCTGTTTCCGTTGAGCAAATATTTAATGTTACTAATCATCAGTTTTCTCTCTCATGAAATGGGAAAACTAATGCCTTCCCAATTTCAGGAATAAGAAAATCATAGTTACTCTTAGTTGAGCTATTTCTATGTGCCAAGCACTTAATGGGTTAACTCATTTAATGCTCCAAATACATATTTTTTTTTCTTTGATTATTAGGCACTATTTCTTGGGTGCCAAACTGAGGCTGAGAAAGGTTAAATAATTTGTCCAAAGTCACACAGCTAGTGGGAGATGGAGCTAGGATTCAAATCTTGGAGATGATGTATATTAAGCTTTAATATCTTCTAAAAACATCAATAGATCTTAATAAATGGGGATCTTGGTTATTACAACTGGCTTCCTTTCTCTGTGTTCTAAGATATCCTCCCTTGCCTTCACTGTGCAATTCCTTAAAACACTGCTTTGATTATTTCACTCCTGAATTTGTCTTTCTAATTTCTGTTAGTTAAATCCAAACTCCTTAGCATGATATTAGGTATTTTCCATAACTTGGATTCTTTCTTACTTTCAAATGTTATCTGTCACTATTTCCCTAAACATCCCTTCCGATGAATGGGTGTATATATATACTAGGTCATCTATTCAAACAGATATGGATAATGGAAATTAGCACCCTAGTCCCCATGAGACTACAGGGAGAAGTGGGGATTATGGTAATGAGCAGGGTGTCTAAATACTTCTACTAAACTCCAGCCAATTGTGTGCATGGGAAAATGTTGACTGTTGCTGGATCTTCAAATTTTAAACAAAAAGCTAGTCATTTGGGTTTTTATGTGAAATTTAAATTGTTAAGTATTGTCATCTGATTGATAAAAATGTATAAGATAATGAGCAAAATATATCTGTGGGCTGAATCTGGTCCATGAACTGCCAATTTGAGGCTTCTTTTACTCAAAGTGTGTGCGGATTCCTGAATGTGATTTGTGTTCCTCCAGCCACGTAACGTTATTCATACTCTTCCTTTTGCTTATAATGCTCAGTTGCCATCTTATTCTATCAGAAATCTTCCCTGTAGTTCAGAGTCCAGCATGAAGGCTACCGTGAAGTCGTCCTTGCTCTGTCAGTTTCTTCTGAGTCTCTGTGCTTGTTGTCTGTACCCCTCCTTTGACTCTTACAAAATCCTATGTCTTATCATTATTCTGGGATGCCTTCTATTTGATATTCATCTGTAAGTTTTGATAGCTGTGACTGTATATTATAGACCGTATGTTTTAACCAACTGCAAAGTCTATCATGGGATCTTTTATATATAGCTCTTGTGTAAAGATTAAGTAGCTGAATGAAAGAAATGATGCATCTCAAAGAATTTGGTTAAAATTATGTTTGCATATACATGTAAGTAGCTAAAATTTTCTTTCATTAACCATCAAGTGCTATTATATTACTTTTAGACATAAAGCCTCTTGATAGAAAAAAATAATTTATTCTCATAAGTCTAAGAGAATCGATGATCACTCAGTATCACGTACGACACAAATCACATGTGATCTATTTGGTATATTGTATTTTTAATTTTTTTTCCTTCAAGATTTTTACATAATGCGCACTCTGAGGTTAGGGATATTTTCAGATATAATTGCTTTGGAGGTGTTGAAGAGAAAATTGTTTAAAAACACTCTGGGACATCTGTGGGCTGTTTAGTCCTCTCTGCTTCAGAACGATTAGACAAGCATTGTACAATCTTAAGCTTACCTTATAAAGATATTAAGTTCTCAAATTGCCTAGAGTAGATGAAAATTTGAAAGTACTCTCAGATAATTATTTGAAAGGTCTCACATTTAATCCTAGGTTATGAGTGTAGACAGACAAAAAACAAACAATGCCAGGAGCTGTAAGAGTGTCAAAATATCAGATCATTTTGTTGTTAAGTAAAAATTGTTGTGTGCAAGACAGGCACATACATATATCTATATCTTCCTAGGGAGATACATATATACACAGACACATCTTTTGAAAGTTTAAAACATCTTCCTATTCTAAGGAATAACAACATATTCCTCTAAGTCACATTATGAAAAGAGGAAAGATTCCCCACCACATCTGTTGGAAATATTAGGGCAGAGATGTTTGAGCTGCTCAGACCTATAGTATTTCCTTTGTACTCCACGTGATATCATGCATGTGGCAGTTTGCTGTGTGCTATCACCAGCTCCCTTTTTGATTAGGATTTGCAAATGTTTCCAGGGGGCTGATCACACTTGTTAAAACAAGAGGGAAATTCCTCGCAGATGAAAGAGTATATTACCTTTAGGACTGGTAGGATTAATTCCTAACCCCTTAGATGTGAACTTCTAAAAAGGGCTATGACTTTGAGAGGGTGAGTGATTGATGACATCTCTTGCCCAACGACACCTTTGTGCTCAAATTTTTGAGCACAAAAATGAATTTGGGTCCAACAATCTTGTGATTTTTTTTTTTGCATCTGGGAAAAATGCCATCACTTTTCATGCTTCAATGCAGCAAAGTCTGAGATAAAAGAAAATGAATCTTCCCCTTTGTTCAATGGCGTTTATTGAGCTCTACTATATTCTAGTCTTTTATTTTATTCCTAGAATCATTGTTGATTCTAGGAATAAAATAAACATTAAATGAGAAGCTGCCTCCTTTTACATTCTAGTAGAATGAAACAAATTTTTTAATTATAATACAAGATGATGATTTTTATAATTCAGTCAGATAAGGCAGGGGAAAGAAATCCCCACTTCCTTTGGGAAGCCAGAGGAAATCACAGGAGCTAGGACTTGGAAGTTACATGGAGATGTGCTTGGGAAAGTGGGCATGGGAGGACCATGCAGGCAGAGGAACCTTATGCACAAAAGCCTAGGGGCTTGGAGTCAACATGGGTCTAATTCAGAGAATGGCCAGTAATCTGTGGTCACATGCGATGAGGGGTGGGAGATGAGATGGGGTCAGAACACAATGGGTATTATATGCTTGCTGAGGATTGCTACATTTTATCCTGGAGGCGAATATTCTTATTGCCTTTGTCTAGTTGCTTTAGACCAATGATTTAACACTATGTTGGGTAATAAAAGAGGAAGATGAACTCTGTGAAATTTCAAAGTATGTCTTACTAAGTGTCATATACTGATCCAAAATTTAATCCTTACATGTGTTTTTCATTCTTAGAATAACTCAGTTCTTATAATGTAGATTTTCATTGCATAAATTTGTATAATACTACTAATAATAACAAAATTGATAAATACGAAATGAATCTACTCCAAACTATCTTCTTTCTTTGATCTCATACAAATAAATATTTATATGTTTTTGGCATTTAACCACCCAAAACTCAATGTTTTTTCTTAATCCATATCAAGGGACATTGTGAAATAAAGATAATGAATATATAATTTGGAAAGGGGATAAGGGAGATAACTTCTAAAAATGGTGCTTGGACCCTCTTTAAATAATGAGTCTCTTTTGAGAACTTCTCTAGCAAATTAAATTGGTAGACAAATTAGGCTTTAGGGTGCTGAGAAATTTATGGAACCCTTGTTCGGATGCGATACTGAAAGCAGGTAATGATTACAGTGCATGAGAGGCCTCGGCCAATCAGAATTGAAACTGGCCTTCAACAACTGTTTTACGGTCATACCAGTGTGGGGAGTACTTGCTGAACACAGGCTGGTCCTCATTCCAGGTTCCGATTCTGCCCCTAAGCATGACATCGCTCCTCCGCCCATCTCTGTCTTCTCCGTTATCCTGAAACATGCTCCCCACCCCCTACATTTTATTGACTTAAGCAGGAATTCCGGGTTTTCATTGAAAGCAGAATTGGGCCCATGGGCTTAACAAACACACGTTTTTCCTATTACAGTGAGGGCAGCCTATTTTAAAATTTAAACAAGGGCTCTGTTTTGTATGATGATGATTTGACTATTTTCTGGCATTTTAATAATCTTTATTTATGGAATTCTTTTCATATTACAATTTCTTCTATATCTTTCAAGAAAACACAAGTTGCTATGGTTCAAAAGGAAACCTATCTGACCTCAGTAACACTTTTTCCCACAGGGAGTTCAAAGTGCTCTGACCTTCATGCTTCACGTTTGAAGGTGCTGCTGTGTTGAAATTAGGTTCTGTACTTGGCCTGCTCACTGGCAGGAAGACTTGTGTGAGGATTGCCAAAGGCAGGGGTGACTTGGATGTCTCAGCTTTGACCCTGGGACCAAGAAGCCCCCATAGTTTAGAGAGCCAGTTTAGAGAGTAATGTAGTGACTAATGGTTTCTCTGTGTAGCTCTTTAGCTGTTAAATCAACATGTGACTCAGATGCTCATGGTCTTCCCTCATAAATCCTGTTCCAACCTTGACTGTTAATCATTACAGAGAATTTTAACATATGCATACTTTTGATAAAAAAGTTAAAGCACAGCCAGGATTTTGAAAATGAATAGAGATTCCTTTTGAGTAAGAAAAAGGTATCTCATAGGAATTAGGTTATAAGGAAAAACGTCCAGAAATGGGGAGTTGAAAGAGATACTATATGCAAGAAAAGAATAAAAGGACAAAACACATAGATCAGGAAGGGTGGTAGAGAGTAAATAGGGTGATATATGAAGAAAGCAAAGTTGTTAAGTTTACAGGAAAGCTGTCATGAATTCCTCATTTCCTTATCAATGAATCTTTCCAAAGTTGAGACTTGGGTTACCCAGGCTGATGGAGAAAGAGACCAAGTTATCAAAGACTTTGGTGGAAAATCAGCAATTCACTTATAGTGCTATCCAGATTTCCATTGAGGGTGGAAGGAAGAACATGAAAGTTCTCTGACTCTATGGAAATTTAGCAGAGATCCAACATTTGTTTTTCTATTATGATCTAGAAACAAGAACTTATTCAAATCTAGAAATCACTTTGATAGAAAAGAAATTTGATTTTCCCATATGTCCAGCATCATAGGAAAATTACTATTAAAAAGACAGCAAATCAAAGCTTTCATTCATATAAATTCTGACGTGATTGGTCAACAAACACATGGTGAATCAGGTCAACAGCAGTGAGGTTCCATCACTCACTAATATGCTGCCTAAAACCCTCAAAACTTGCAGTTTTCTCTACATGTGTTTGTATTTTCAAATGACTCCAGTGGATAAAAAATTATTCGTATTACTTCTTCCTTCATAAGAGTCATTAAAGTTTGTAGAAATAGGGACGTATGAATTACAGATGGAAAAGTACACAATTTTTCCTGTGGGGCTGGACGTAACAGGACCCCCTGTAAATTTTATAGTTACTGTTACAGAGAAACTAAAGACTGAATGTAAGGGAGGAAAGAGGAGAGGTTAAAAAAATATAAAATTCAAGCATTTTATGATTCAGGCAGTTTGTACTTCACATGCTTACATACTGGTAGGATATTATGTTAGACTGGGCTTCAGACCAGGGGTCAGCAAACTCTGCCTCATGGGCCAAATCCAGCCTACCATCCATTTTTGTCAATAAAATTTTACTGGAGAAAGCCATGTTCATTGGTTTAAATATTGTCTGTCTAGGGTGCTTTCCCACTATAATGGCAGAGTTGAGTAATTGCTACAGAAACCATATGGCCTGCAAGCCTGAAATATTTACTATCTGTCCATTTACAGAAAAAGCTTGCCAACACTTGCTGTAGACAGAGGCTGCCATACTTAAAGGTATTCCTGAAGAACTATCGGCATAGAGTAGACCACGATGCGTAGGTCTTCCCACGCTCTTTAGGAAACACTAAGGTTAAGATGAACTTCAAGGGTAAGTTTGAAGGCAAAGAAAGGAAAGTTCTACGTGTCCTAATGGTGTGTATGGAAGTGGCTGCTGCCCTCAGGGTCATTTATGATTCACTGACAGGGGGTACACCAGCCTTGGATCTGTTTTCCAACCAGTTGGCGGCTTTTAACCATTCATCCCTGTCATGTGAAACTTTAGCCACCTGGTCCCAGGAGCTGCGAGCTGCCCCGCCCCCCCCCCCCAAAGTGAGGGGCTCAAGCTGATCAGTCCAATTTGTTATACTCCAGGATTCAGTTTTGAGAAGTCATACAAATTCGGGACCCAGTGAAAAACAGGCACTTATTGAACAGGGTGTTATGTGGTAAAATTCCCATCAATGGATGCACAAAAGGCATAAAATGTGTAACCTGAGAAAAAGTCACCCGCTGGCATCGTAAGTCAGTAATTCCCAAGGATGGTGGGATTTGAGGTGGGCTCTGAAGGATGCTGATAAATGGAGAAGGGGGAGAAATGCTCCCCTGTGGAATGAGGGGAGATTTTCTCTTCTCTGCCGAGAACAGAGCCGAGCGACAGCTGGCTGACTTCCTGCAGGGAAGGGGAAGGGTCTTTGTGCACAGGAATGGATGATGCAGGCACAGCTTTGCGCCTTGAGTAAACTTCCTCAGACCTTCAAGATAGGGCATTTCTGGGCACAATACTCACTACTGTTCCTTCAGGAACTTTTATTTGTCTTATCAAATTTCTCCCCAGTGCTATCACAATGGAAAGCCACAGGAAATATTTTGCAATTTACATATTGAAAATGAAAGGCATGCTTATAAAGAAATCCTTTTCAATGGAATTCACATGGAATGAATTAAGAAGAAACAGTAATAAACTTGCTTTCAAAGTAGGGGAAATTGAGGTGTGAGAACAACTTCCCAGAGTGACAATTAGCACCAGATTAGTTACTGAATCTGAGTCTATTAACTTCAAGTACATAGTGTTGACATGCAGTCAATATGCACGCATAAGACTATGTTAATTTCTTTCTTTCTTTCTTTCTTTCTTTCTTTCTTTCTTTCTTTCTTTCTTTCTTTCTTTCTTTCTTTCTTTCTTTCTTTCTTTTTCTTTCTGTCTTTCTTTCTGTCTTTCTTTCTTTCTTTCTATCTATCTATCTATCTATCTATCTATCTATCTATCTATCTATCTATATTTTAATTTCCTTTTTGATTGGTAAATATTTACTGCCTTGAGTTCCAAAAGACTGAGGTGACTATAATGCCTGCTTTGACTGCACGGTCCTGATTTATACCTGTTGTCTCGTGTAATTAATATAGTGCCCTTCATCACTCCCCAAACTATTCCAGTCATCCTATCAAGAGTTCTCTTCTGTTCCCTCCCTAGAACCCCTTGGCCCTTCTTATAAACCATCAACCAGTGGGCTAATGGCCACGCGGCAGGGTCTGCAGAAGGGAGCATGGCTTAGCACTAAAGCTGGTGTCCTTGCCTTGCCTGATCGGTGAGTAAATGCTTTGACTATTATCCCTACAGGTTTGGCCTTTTCCAGATTTTCAAACTCTGTAGATGGTTGAGATTGATTTCTCCTCAGCCTGTGGCTGTAGCTGTCCGATGCAGAGGGGAGGACACCAGTCCTCTTGTGGCCCTGGATGATGTGGTCCAGCCCGTCCATCCAGTCTCACCTTCATTTTCTGTCCTCTTGCCACATGGGCCTCCTCTCAGTTTTGTGAGAGCAGCTCTTTCCTCTTCACTCTTATTCTGCCCTAAATACTCCTTTCCACTTATCATCTAGCAGAGTCATCTTTAGGTTCTCACTCCATGAAGACCTCCCCAGGCAAGTTTTCCTTGATCCACTGTGATAGCATTATTCTAAGATGGTCCCTGAGATACCTGTCCCCTGTATATATACACCTTTTCCCAATTATTCAGTGAAACACAAATTTAGTTACTACTGTGAAGGGATTTTGCAAATATAATTAAGGTCTCCAATAAGTTGAGCTTAAGATGGGGGTGCCTAACCTTGGTAAGCCTAACCCAATCCAGTCAACCCTAAAAAGGCCCTGGGCTCTTCTGGAAGAAAGAGCTTTGGAATCATGAAAGACTCAGCACAAAGGAGGTTTTTCCATTGCTGGCTTTGAAGAGGGCAGGTCTGTGACAGGGAAGGTGGGTAGTCTGCAGGGGTCCAGCCCAGCACCCAGTGGTCAGCCAGCAAAGAGGCAGGGCTCTCAGTCCCACAGCTACCAGTAACTGATTTCTGCCAACCATCTGAATGGAGCTCATTAGTGGGTCATTCCCCAGAGCCTTCAGACTAGAACTCAGTCTGGCCAACACCTTGATTTCAGCTTTTGAGATCCTGAGTAGAGAATCCAGCCACGCTGTGCCTGAGTTCTGACCTACAGGGGTTTGAGGTATTAGGTGGTTATGGGTTTAAGCTGCTATGTTTGTGGTAGTTTGTTACGATTTCCAGAGTCTAGCTCACACTCCTTTCTTACCCATCCGTAAGATCATATTCCTTCCTTTCATTGGTCTCATTCAGTTTCTAATTATATATTAAGTTGTGTTGTGGGTTGAATAGTGTCTCCCAAAAATTCATGTCCACTGGGAAGCTCACAAGGTGACCTTATTTGGAAATAGGGCCTTTACAGATGTAAATAATTAAGGATCATGAGATGAAATCATCCTAGATTTAGGGTGGGCTCTAAATACAGTATCTGCTCTCCTTATAAGAAAAGAGGACACAGAGACACACAGAGGAAAGGAAGATGTCAAGATGGAAGTAGAGGCTGAGTGAAGTGCCTTCCAAACCAACAAATGGCAGAAGCTGGAAAAGGCAAGGAAGGATTGTCTCCTAGAACCTTCAGAGGAAGCCTGGCTCTGCCAACATCTTGATTTCAGACTTCTGTCCTCCAGAACTGGAAAAGAATACATTTCTGTTGCTTAAAGTAACCCAGTTTGTAGAATTTTATTATGACAGCATTAAGAAACCAGCACAAAGTGCATGATTTTTAAAAATTTTTGGATTCTACCAAGCCCCTTGAGTTAAGGGCTGTCTGTCTGTCATGCATGGTGTCTTCAGTACCCTTCCCAATGTCTGGCACAGAGTATAGGCTCAAAATACAAATCACCATCTAATTAATGCATATGTGGTTGTATGAATGGAAAAATGGCTGAGATGAGGGTGGGGTTTGGCTCAGTGCTTAGCAGGCACAAGGTCCTGGGTTCAATTCCCAGTGCCTCCATTAAAAAAAAAAAATCTCAGAAAAAAAAAAAAAGACTGAGAGCTTTTCTCTGTCTCTGGTTAATCTTCCTTTTCAGCACACTAGGGAACAGATATCTCAGAAGGAATCTTTAGCACAAGTCCAGGTTTGAGATCAGTCTACTGTATATTTGGGGACCACAGCTTCTCAGAGCCCTCCTTCTATGACAGGGCCAGCAATGTTCTTGGATTATCTCCATTCAGAGCTGGATATAGATTTTAACAAAGACTCAACTTCAGTCCCGGGCATCTAGGGTAATGTGGACTATTATGGGTGCCTCTGACATGAGCTTAGCTGTAGTCAGACTTTGGGGCTGTACTTGATGGAAACACCTTAATGTAAATAATAAAAGAAAACTATGGATATACACTGAGAAGAACATGGATTTGAAGGAGGCTTTGAGCAGCTAGAAGCCTGGAAGGGCAGAACCGAGGCCTCAAAGATACTTTGAATATCTTAGAAACAGACTCTCCTGGTCATCTCTTGAGGTCTCCCCCATTGGCTGATTCAGAGTGGCTAACTTTAGTCACATGCACATCCCATGGTCAGAGTTCTGTGACTGGCAGTTCCACTGAACCATGTGAAGTAAGGAAGTTCCACAAATAAAGATGATACTGTTACCAAAAGACAGGAAAGCAGTGTGGAGATTCCTCAAAAGACTAGGAATAGACTTACCATATGACCCAGGAATCCCACTCCTGGGCTTGTATTCAGAAGGAACCCTACTTCAGGATGACACCTGCACCCCAATGTTCATAGCAGCACTATTTACAATAGCCAAAACATGGAAACACCCTAAATGTCCATCAACAGGTGACTGGATAAA
Source organism: Camelus bactrianus (assembly GCF_048773025.1). Taxonomy (NCBI): domain Eukaryota; kingdom Metazoa; phylum Chordata; class Mammalia; order Artiodactyla; family Camelidae; genus Camelus; species Camelus bactrianus. The sequence goes on along the minus strand of NC_133543.1, from coordinate 94,393,581 downwards.
GAAGCTGTGGTATATTTATACAATGGAATACTACTCAGCCATAAAAACCGACAGCATAATGCCATTTGCAGCAACATGGATGCTCCTGGAGAATGTCATTCTAAGTGAAGTAAGCCAGAAAGAGAAAGAAAAATACCATATGAGATCGCTCATATGTGGAATCTAAAAAACAAAAACAAAAACAAACAAACAAACAAACAAAAACAAAGCATAAATACAGGACAGAAATAGACTCATAGACAGAGAATACAGACTTGTGGTTGCCAGGGGGGTGGAGAGTAGGAAGGGATAGACTGGGATTTCAAAATTGTAGAATAGATAAACAAGGTTACAAAAAAAAAAAAAAAAAAAAGACAGGAAAGGGAAGCTGGACAGATAACCAGGACAACTTCTTTTAAACTCTCTGTGTAAGCTCATTCTCAAACCAAATGCCCCAACCAAAATTTGTTCTGTTCTTTTTGCCTTTTAGATTCCACCTTTCCTCTTGGTATCAGTGTCCCCTTACTTTTGGAGAAACCTTCTTTACATCTATTTGGTGTGAGTGGAGCTCCAGGTATGCATAGGAGACCCCAGCCAGGCTAATTCAAACCAAGGAATTTTAAACTTTTTTCTTGTATGTATTAGAGGAAAAATATTTTTAAAAAATATTCTTGAGGTTGCTAAGAATGTAGGGGATAACTCTTGAAAGTCTAATTTCCACACAAAGGGAAGAGCTTGACTGAGAGTGGAGCCAAAAGAGAGGAGATCACAATGAGGAGGGAGGAGAGGAAGACTGAGCCATCATGATGTCACCTGTGTCCCTAATCTGACCCAAATCCTGGGCTTTTCAATTGAATGATCCTCCTTCCTTCTCCCTCCCTCCCATTCTCCTCCTTTCCTTCCTGCTTTCCTACCCTCTCCCTTCTCCACTTCCTCATCTTTCTTTTATCTTTTTTTTTTTTTTTGGCTAGAGCACCTATGAATTGTAGTTTCTGTCACTTGCAACCAAAGGAATTCTGAGTAAGTTGGAGAGAGAGAGAGAGAGTTCCACCAATAAATAGTGAGGACAGCAGAGTCTCCTGACTGGTCTCTGTGAGTGCAAGTCCTGCTGCGGTGCACACAGTGAGTCTGTCTTTTCCCTCCTCTCCAGAGGGCACACAGTGTGTCTGGTGTATTTTTCATCCTCCCCCCAATAGCTCGGATTGATTGTGTCCAGTCCCTGTTGTCCTCTGATATGGCCCCTTGAACTGTCTTCCTACTCTATCTGTGCCTGCTTTGACGGTTGCTCTCACTCTCTCAAAAGTTGCAAATGTTTCTCACTGTTGCTCTGAAAAGTGGGAATCGAGCAGAGAGAGGTGTTATCTGTCAGCACGGTAGCGTTGTGAGATTGGCTTGCCAAGTTGGCGAGACCCTTCAAATTATTTCCCTCAGGGTGTGGAACTTTGTGAAGGTCTCTCTTACTTTTGCTGTAATGAAGTCAAGTGCATAAAGGCATGTGTGCCTGCCTGCGTGTAGACATCACCTGCCTGAGACAGGCTGGATCACAAGGACCGCATCATCCATCACTTTTGCTACAGCTCCCGGCCTCTGTTTTGAGAAATGTGATTTGCCAGTCTGAGGCTGTGATCTGAGCTGTGGCTGAACTAGGGAAGGAAAAATTAAGAGAGGGCTTCTCAGGGCTTCCTTGTTTATCCTGGAGCCAAGCTATTGGCATGGATGTAATTTCTCCCTGCCCACCTCTGACTCGGACGCGGAGCGACTGTTAGAATGATTGGTGACTGAGAGAAGTGGAGTTGTTTGAGGATAATGTAGAGCATCGCTTTTATGGACTTCAATATATTGTTTCAATGGACATGTGGCCTTGCGACTCCATTCCCATGAATGTGGGATGCTGTTCTTTGTACATCCAGCGAGTGTCTGTCACTGCCGTGCCGTATTCATGGGTTTATTATGATCATGTCCCTTGTCTGAATTGATTGAACCACACTGCTTGGAAGCCCAAATGACAGCAGCTGCTTCTCTGTTTAAAAGAAAGCTCTACATTTCTATTAGTAAGTTGCTAAATCTCTTATGACGAAATACTGCAATTATAAGCAGAAGTCTCCCCAATATTCACTTACCTGTAATTTATAAACTTATTCTTTAAAAAAAATATGATTCTTTCTTGGTTTTATTAGGCTAGCTCTTTCTTTTCTTTTCTTTTTTAAATTAGTTTCCTTCTTTTCTTCTTTTTTGCTTTTTTTTTTAGTATTAAGCCTAGGACCTCCTGTATGCTAAGTACGTGCTCTACCTCTGACTTATACCCTCCCCACTTGTAAACTTATTCTTGCAAAAGGCATTCTGGTAGAGCTCCAGGAAAAGCATGCAGGTTGCTATGAGAATACATTAGAAGGTTCAGAGGGTATTTCAGAGAAGGCTTCTAGCGGAGAATGATTTGGGGACAGGCAATAAATCTTAGCCAGGCTTAAAAAAATACAGCAAGAGCATTACACACAAAAGAAGCAACAAAAATAAATGTAGGCTTCTCAGATATTCCTGCAACTTTCATAAGAAGTATCCATAAAGACACAAGATGCAACAGAAAACTCCTTGATACACGTTCTCATAAAATAACATTAGAAATTGGTGTTAGATTTTCAATGGACGTTTGCTATCATTTAATCACTTCAAAACAAATAAAGAGAAGACACTGTCCTATGTAGAAACACATGCCATGTGAAGAGGGAACAGGGCCCATCCATCTCTGGGGATGTGGCCATGGATTCGTGCTCATGGGTAAATAAGGTCATTGTCTTTCAATCCCTGCACAATACAGAGAGGTCAAACCCATGTTACCATCCACTAGCTCTGTGATCTTTGGAAGTTGTTGAATTAATCTGAGTCTTTTTTCCTCATCTGTAAAATGGAGCTAATGATAGTATCAACAGTTCTTGCTAGGTTTAAAGGAGAAATTGTCTTTAAAGTGCTTATTACTCCTTCTAGAGAAAGAATAAAAATGAACCACTGACTCCTTAAATAAAATAAAATAATACTAGAAAACAATCAGAAGGAAAGCACGGGAAAAGGCATAATGCAGATAAAAGCAAAAATTATGAATTAAACAGAAAAATCGCTGATAAACTCAAGATATTTTTACACTGGAGAAAAGAGATTAACATTTAAGTTCAACAAAAATTAAAGAGAACAGAAGGCACAATTTTGTATGTTAAATGCATTGTAACACTCCTGTGCATTGATCCAGAATTGCCCTTTTAGAAAATTCTCATGAGGGTATAATCACGGAAGTAAGTAAAGATTTACAAATATATGAATTATTTATTTGGGGAAAGTAATAGAAACAGCATCTATTAGTAAGTAATTCATTAATAAATTATGGTACAGCCTAATAATCAAAACCTATGAAGAATATTTTGGGTACAGAAAAAGACTCATAATAAAGTATGAAACTAAGCCAAAATGCTGCTCACTTAGATACTAATTTATTTTTTAAAATCCATATGAATTTATAGATATGGGGAGGGGTGAGTGTGTGTGTGCATGTTTGAAGGGCAATAAAGTAGCTTAAGATACTCAGATACACACAGTGGGGTCAGAGAATTATACAGTGAATTTGATTTTCTTCTGTATATTTTTAAAAATTTCCTGATTTTGTGCAATACAGCATATGTTGCTTTGGTTCCAGAAAAAAAAGTATACATAAAATACTAGAAGTTATCTTTTTTTTTCAAGCCATTCCCTAACATGGAAATAATTGAAAAATCTCTCTTCCTCTCTCTTTCTCATAAGACAGTTTGCTGGACGAAGTAAAGTCCAAGAATTCTTGCACAAATAAAAATTAGTGTGAAGAAACTTTTATGGACAAAGACTACTGTTTTCCAAAGCTCATCAAAGGGCTATGGGAGAGGGCATTGAAAATATCCATCATTTTCACCCAAATCTCTTTGCACTTTCATCTCTTCCCTTTGTATACGCTGGTCAGGTGAGACATCCTACCGTAGTCAGGGTCCTCACGTGATCCATTCTCCGAGACTCACCCTAATCATATTTTTTCTTTCCTGGACTGGCAGAGTCAAATCATATTTGTATATATATTTGAACATAACTTACAGGCATAATTTTTTTTAATCTAGCTGTATGTATTAGTTTTCTTCTCATTTAGGAAATTTAGATGTAAAGTAAGTCCATTCAGCAGTACTTACTTTGTTCATTTCCTGAATCAGTCAAAAGAAAATATCCAGTTTCTGAAAAGTTGCATGAACTTCATACAGTGAATTCATTTCTAAGTACTCTTATTTCTTAAATTGGTTTACACTTCACACTTTATAGCTTTTTGTTTTGTACCAATTTAGTATTGCCTATGCTCATAGCAAGTCAGTCTAGAAGACCAGCAAACCTGGGGCAGGGGTTGAGTTCCTTGAGTCGTCTCTAGGAAAACACTTGATCTTCCTGTAAGGCAGCATTCTCTTCTGTAAAAGGAGAAGTCTATTTGCGTAAATTCTCTCTTGGTTGTTCTGGAAGGATTAAATAGCCAATGTCTGGAAGCAACATGAGCGATTCTGAAAATAAGGCTCTGGGGATCTGCGATTCTCTTTCTCAGAAGGATTTATGGCTTCAGCATTGCGTGCATTGTGTGTACAGAGCCGGGAGTGACGTTCCTGGTTCAAGACAGGAATTCGCTTCTTTAGCAAACACATATGCAGTGCTTAGCTTGTGCCAAGCACCATTCTCAGCTCTACAAATTTTAATTAATTTAATCCTTGCCATAACCCTATGACATTGGCACTTTTATTATTTTCATTTTCTAAGGTAAGGAAACAGCCCCAGAGCGGTGAGATAATTTGCCCCAAGTCTTGCATTTACTAAATGATTGAGTCAGAAACTCAAGCTACCTGTCTGTAGATTTCATGTTTATAACCATGATCCATATTGCTTTGAAGGAATTGTTGAGAAGTGGCTGAAAGTAACCCCCATTTTATGTTGTTGAAAGGGGTTTTTTTTAAAAAATGTATAATCTTATTAATGTTATATCCTTTGTGATTGATGGGCAATATTTATCCCACATGGTATGTGATTTCTGAACTTAATCTTCTGGTGGTTCTTCTTCTTAAATGCCTTCCATGAGTTGATGGAACCCTTCCATCACATGTACTTGGATGTATTTGAACACACGTGTTGAGAACCGCCTAAGAGGGTAGAGCGAATGTTCTCTTCTGGATCCCCGGAGGAATAATCTCAGCACGAATTTGTCCTTCAGGAGGCTGAGAGGATGCAGGAAAACCTTTAAGGAGATAAATTGTTTTGAGGATTTTAAATCTGTGAGCCCAGCAGATTCCCCTCCATGCTGGATGCACTCGACTAGCTCTCCCTCGGTGTAACACCACCGTCTTGGCTCTCAGTGGAATTAGCCTGGCTGTACACGACATTCAGCATTTGATCAAAATGAATGTATTGCAACTGCCATTTCAGATACCATTTGTTAAATTTTCAAAATGTCGCTATTTTACTGAACATGAAGCTTAGGCCAATCATGACTTTTTCTTTTGCTTCAAACAAGTAACGCAAGTCGAAATACCTGCTTTTTTAATATAATGAAAGAGAAATCCTGAAATGTATGCCACCATCAAGCCATCTCATTTCTTTCTGAACGCATATGTAAAATTAAATGCCATCAACCTCAAAATTGACTGTGGGGTTCAGAATAAACCAATCTCCTTGAAATAACTGCTATCAGTAAGAGCTATAGTAAAACTCGTGAACATCATCTCCATCCTCTGCGAGTGACTTCGTATGAGATTCTTAGAGTCCTGGTGGCACTTTACAGAACACTTTAAAGAACAATTGGAATTGTTCTTTAATAAACTCCTTCCTCACAGCTTACCACCCCATACTCAGTAAGTCACTACACAACCCATTTAAAGGGCAGACGCGTATCATTACCTTTGTAATCCAAAGGGAAAAATTACAGATCACTAAATTTGAAAAGTGGTTGTTAGAGTTAAGGCAAAAAAAGAGACAAAAATGGTTAAACATCAAACACAGAAGAGACATTAGAGCAAAGAGATGGTTAGAAACTCCTATAAACAATGGACAATGCTTCCTTTTTTTATTTTAAAATGCTTAGATAATTATAGAATGCCTGTAACCAAATTCCTGTTTCTTTAATTAATTTATTTTTGGTCGAGCACTTGGTTTGTTCAGATGCCTATGAGGGGAAGCTAAGAGATTTCAGGTAGATACCACAAGAGTGGTGTGTACTTCTGCTGTTGTAACACCCTAACTGAGTCATGTCTATTCAGATTCAATCTACAGGGCTTCTGGCAACACACCGATCTCTTCTAACTCTCTGGAAACTGACAGCATCTCCGACATCTCACCCATCGGTGGGGGCTGTGAAATCCAGCCTGTGGGGGGTGGTGGTGATGGGCTTCTGTTCTCTGGAGATCAGCCCTGTTTCACTTTTGCTTCTCAGTCTCATATTTGTTCAACACCTCTTTTTTTTTTTTTTAACTGAAGTATAGTGATATGCAATGCTGTGTTAGTTTCAGGTGTACAGAAAAGTGATTCTGTTATTCATGTATGTATCTTTATCTATGTCTGTTCATTTTCAGAGTCTTTTCCATTATAGGTTATTACCAGGTATTGAATATAGTTCTCTGTAATATACAATAGATCCTTGTTGTTTATCTATTTTATATATAGTAGTGAGTATCTGTCAATCCCAAATTCCCAATTTATCCCCTTCACCCACTTTGGTAACCGTAAGTTTGTCTTCTTTGTCTGTAAGTCTATTTCTATTTTGTAAATAAGTTCATCTGTGTCATTTTTTTAGATTCCGCATATAAGTGATATCATATGATATTTGTCTTTCTCTTATTTACACCTCTTTAAACAATTAATTTCTCTTTAAACAATTAATTCATTAATTTCCTTAAACAATTAATTAATGGCAGTTGCATTACATTAATTTTGATCAAATGCTCTGTTTAAAGTACTTAAAATAATTCAATTTTCCTGAATGGATCTTAAGCTTAACTTCAGGAAACTCATAGAAAATAAATGATACCTCTTTAATCTTAATGATATCACTTAGAAATCATTCTTACCCTGGTGAGTATTTTTAGAAGGGGCTTAAAATGTTACGCTAAAAGCAGTTTAAAAGCTGTTATTGGTGGGGAGAGTATAGCTCAGTGGTAGAGTCCGTGCTTACCATGTATGAGGTCCTAGGTTCAATCCCCTGTACCTCCATTATAATAAAAATAAATAAGTGAATAAATAAACCTAATTACCGCCCCCTAAAATAAAAGCTGTTATCAAGCAATAATTAATCAATTGCATTTATTCATTAATTCTTTACTGACATGCCCAATGTTGTATTTATCATAAACATGTAAAATTTATTCCTAGCTTTTACATAATTTGCTTCTCTGATTATTTCTTACTTAGTTTTAACCAGATTACAAAACAATAATTTGATTGGAAGCAGAAATAAATGCTAGTTTTAATTAAAAACCCTAGTTAACAAGGAGTAAAGCAAGTCTAATCGCTCTAACCAAAACAACAAGGCAATTATAAATTTTGGAGCTGTCAAAGCAGTTTGAAGCCGCTAGAGAACTGCCAAGCATTTGCAGACCTCTAAAGTCCATTTTGAAACATCATTGAAAAAAAAAAAACCCTTTGATTCTAAAATAGACTTCACAATTTACTTATAGGACTAAGTATAGTATTTCTGGATGCAGAACACATTGCTTCTAAATTCTGTAAGGTTCATAGAAATCTCAGCAAAAAGTGAAACTGGTCAATGGTCAACCTGGAGAATTAGAGAAGCCTCAGGTGCTGAGAGGCAGGTGGTGCATGGTGTGGCACCAACCTGAGTCAGAATCCTGGCCCTGCCTTCATTACATCATCATTATGAGCTGTAGAGGGCAGATTTCTCCTCTCTGAGAGTGATGACTAGGATTATAATAATAGAAATGAACTCACAGAATTATGGCGAGGATCACATATTAAATACTTACAATAGTGTCTGGGAGATAGTAAACATTCAGTAAATGTCATTGTTAACAATTGTTACTACGTCTGAGATGGTCAGAGGGCACAGGCAGCTTGGACATTAATAAGTAACTTACCTCTGACCAGTATAGTTACCTCAGACCTCCTCCTTCTTTCCTTCCTTCCTTCCTTCCCTTCCTTCCATCCTTCCTTCCTTCCTTCTTTCCTCCCCTCTTTCTTCCATCCTTCTCTCCCACTCTCTCTCTTCCTCCTTCTCTCTTTGACTGTGATTGTCTTTTTCTGTTTGCTTTTAGTCCTCTCTCTCTCCATTATTCTGCCCTCTCCATTTATTTCAATCTTCCCACCCCTGTTTCTTCCCTACCAGCTTCCTCCCGTTCCCGTCAACCTCGTTGGTGTTCTTTCTCCACTTATTATGACCTGTTTAAAATGCAATTCATATTACTTACTCTTTTCAAGTAATCTAAAATTGGTGTATCTACTTAAAAAAATTAATAGGTAAGGGAAATGTATTTTACATCTTAAAAAACAAAGTCCTAAACTCTAACTTAAATTATTTTATGCATGTCATGGCCTCAGTTGGATATTTTTAATATTTGTGGAGCATTAACAAGCAAAACTGCCTTCCATTCCATCGTGGTAAAACATCAGTGGATTACTTGCCCTGAAACAGTAAAGAAAGAGGGAGATGGAGGGAAAGATCTAAATTAAGGCTTGTTCAGGCCATGATAGATTAGCACCTGCAGTTTGAACGTCACTGAAACATGCCATCAGGAGGTCGGGCTGTGCGCAAGAGTCGGGGGCCACATCCCCCAGACAGCTCCAACCACTGAGCGGGGCTGGCCCAGTGGAGGGTGGACAGCAGCCATGGCTGGGCGTGTGGCGGGGAATTCCTGCCCTAGGGGGAGGAGACCTAGAGAAACTCCCATGGCTTTTCTTCTGAAATATTATGGTGGTGAGATTCTTGTGTCTTTTAGGTCGGCATATTTGGAGGGACACTTTTCTCTCTTCTTGCCTGTATCTCAGAGCCACTAAAGGGACCTTAAAGATGATTCAGGAGGAAGTTCAAGTACAGTCTAGTTGCTCACCCTGTCACTCACATTTGGGAAGGCACATATCTGTATTTCTTTACTTATTTAGAGGAAGGTCCAGTATAACATGAGGAAAAAGATGCACTTAGTAGAAAGGAAACTTTTTATGAAGAAGTGTTTATGATAAAACTACTATATGAAAAGTAAGGATTTTTTTTTCTACAAAATATTTTATCATTATAAAGCTATTAATAACACATAATTTATAATATAAACAGATGTGAAATTGAGATGGAAACAAAATTCCCTTTTCCTTGCCCACTGAAAAGCCAACTATTACAAAGTAGTTGGTACCTACTTCATTCAGGGATGCCAGAAAATGGCACATGATCTGTCAGTGTTCCATGAGGCTCTGAGTGGGATTAAGATGGAAGCTTGGACAAGTATCAGAGCTAAAATCACCAGCAGGATAACTTTACATTATGACCAAGAGTCCCTACTTCCTCATACATTGTTTTCATCAGAATTCTTAAGAGAAACAACGATTAAAGGAGGTGACTGCCAAGCTGCTGTCTCCAAGAACACCTGGTCTTGGATTCTGCTGTGGATCTGACATTTATATCATTGCTCATAGCACATTTCCATCCATTCTACTAGTTTGCATTCATAGCATATATTTAGCCTTAACATCATCAAGGCATTTTACATGCGTCATGATAGTTCACATTTGTAGATTACTTTAGCATTTATGAAGCACATTCCCCTTCATGGTGGCATTTGAGTTTTACAACAATCTTGGGGAATTAAAGATGGGGCACCCCAAAGAACCAGCAACTAGAAATCATCGCTAGGGCACACAGGTAAGAGGTAACCTGATATCTTTTTTTTTTTTAACGTTTTTTATTGAGTTATAGTCATTTTACAATGTAGAGCACAATTTTTCAGTTATATATGAATATACATACATTCATTGTCAAATTTTTTATTCACTGTGAGCTACCACAAGATCTTGTATATATTTCCTTGTGCTATACAGCATAATCTTGTTTATCTATTCTGCATATGCCTGTCAGTATCTACAAATGTTGAAATCCCAGTTTGTCCCTTCCCAACCCCCTCCCCCCGGTAACCACAAGTTTGTATTGTATGTCTATGAGCCTGTTTCTGTTTTGTATTTATGTTCTTTTCTTTTCTTTTTTTTTTTTAGATTCCACATTATAAGTGATCTCATATGGTATTTTTCTTTCTCTTTCTGGCTTTCTTCACTCAGAATGACATTCTCCAGGAGCATCCATGTTGCTGAAAATGGCATTATGTTGTCGGTTTTTATGGCTGAATAGTATTCCATTGTATAAATATACCACTTCTTCTTTATCCAGTCATCTGTTGATGGACATTTAGGCTGCTTCCATGTCTTGGCTACTGTAAATAGTTCTGCTATGAACATTGGGGTGCAGGTGTCATTTTGAAGTAGTGTTCCTTCTGAATATATGCCCAGGAGTGGGATTCCTGGGTCATATGGTAAGTCTATTCCTAGTCTTTTGAGGACTCTCCATACTGTTTTCCACAGTGGCTGCACCAAACTGCATTCCCACCAGCAGCGTAGGAGGGTTCCCTTTTCTCCACAGCCTCTCCAGCATTTGTCACTTGTGGACTTTTGAATGATGGCCATTCTGGCTGATGTGAGGTGATACCTCATCATAGTTTTGATTTGTATTTCTCTGATAATTAGTGATATTGAGCGTTTTTTCATGTGCCTAGTGATCATTTGTATTTCTTCCTTGGAGAATTGCTTGTTTAGGTCTTCTGCCCATTTTTGGATTGGGTTGTTTGTTTCTTTCTTATTTAAGTTGTATGAGCTGTTTATATATTCTGGAGATTAAGTCTTTGTTGGTTTTATCGTTTGCAAAAATTTTCTCCCATTCCGTACATTGTCTTTTTGTTTTACTTACGGTTTCCTTTGCTGTGCAGAAGCTTTTAAGTTTAATTAGGGTCCCATTTGTTTATTCTTGCTTTTATTTCTATTGCTTGGGTAGACTGCCCTAGGAGAACATTTTGAGATGTATGTCAGATAATGTTTTGCCTATGTTTTCTTCTAGGAGGTTTATTGTATCTTGTCTTATGTTTAAGTCTTTGATCCATTTTGTGTTTATTTTTGTGTATGGTATAAGGGAGTGTTCTAGCTTCAGTGATTTACATGCTGCTGTCCAGTTTTCCCAACACCATTTGCTGAAGAGATTGTCTTTATCCCATTGTATATTCTTGCCTCCTTCTTCTAAAAATAAGACTTCATTTGAATCCAGGGCTTCTGATTTCTTTCCTCTTAAGAAACCACCAACCAGTGCAAAAAAACTTGCAGGTGTGTTCAAAGAGGGGACACTGAAGAAAAGTTGAAGAGAATGGAAGTCATGATATGAAATTCCTACGTACTAAGTGCATGGACCAAGTCGGGGAGGTGTGTTGCCCTTTTCCATATTAAATTATTCCTGCTATATGAAATGCATCAAGATGACACCAGCAGGGCAATGACTTGATTTAGAACTGAGCCACACACCTGTTCTTCTAAATATAAACAAATTTGCAACCTGAGCCATTGGCAGTCACTGGAGGCTAAGCAAATGAGACCTGGGGCTGGTGCCTGCCTGCAGCCTGGCTCTGGGCTGACAAATGCCCGAGGGCCAAGAAAGCATCACGCCAGGCAGGATATTTGGCATTGCGAGCTGGTGGTCACAGTGACCTTTTATCTCACCAGAGAGATTATAATTATTAGCTTTATTATTCTTATTGTTATTTTTAAATGTGCTTAGTTTGCTCTTGTGGTTCAGCTTGTACCCGACTTGTTGAATGTTCCTGATCCTCTTGGTTTGTATATATGAAAGTTGCCAGAGTTGCTGTGTTTGGAGAACGCTTACCCTAAGGGAAATGGTTTGCTGCACTCCAGAACACTAAATTAAGTCTATAATGTATTTTCATTGTCTGTGTGAAGGCAATATTGTGCCAGATTCTGGACTTTCTGGCTAATCAAAGTGTGTGACTACTCCGTGAGACTCTGATGCCTCTTTCCATTCTTGCTTAGAAGGAAAGAAGTCATCCTGGGGTCCTTGGAAGTGTTCCACATTATCCTTAACTGATGGGACATGACAGAGGTGATGAAAAATAAGGAGCCCAGAGACAGGCGTGTTATGGTGCATGTGATGGAACTGTGCAGAACTGGGAGGCGTGATTGATCTGATTGGCCAAAGCTCTTAAGGTGGTTCAGGTTATGATCACTGATAGGTTCTGAAAGCATTATTTCTAGATGTTGCTGAGAATCAGCAAAGTCTCTTAAATCTCTTTCCAAATAATTGTTATGCAATTGCAAAAGATTTATTTGCATGTTGAAAGTTTTCAATATACAGAAAAGCACCAAAGAAGATAAAAACTGTTGCCATCTTTTTTTTTTTTTTTAATTTGCTTATACATTCCCCTACCTCCAACCTGGTAATTTGGTGAATTCTACTAAAATGTCTTCTAATATGAATAAATATACTGAGTTCTTGGGGGTGAATCTTACTTGAGTACGGTGAAATGTTACCCATTTAGAGACAGAGATACAGAGATCAAAGTATAAGCATAGGTTAATCTAGCTGTGATGGTCACAGGGCTGTAGTTTGGTCTTCCCTTTGAGAGAACATGTTGCAAAGAGTTATAGGTAGATAACCTTAGCTGCTGCCACTTAGGATTTACCTTTCCATTCACCTGTGGCCATCCTCAGCCAATGACTGAGCACGGCAGGAGGAGTAGAGCTGAGATATTCCTGCTTCTTCCCATCCTCCAGCAATAGGGTAAGTCAAAACAATATTACAGTGCCAGGGTGTGGTGGAAATTAATGCCACCATTAAAGCCCTAAAAGAGGGTGTTCTCCATCGTATCTTCCTGGAATTCATCAGTCTGGCCCCTACAGAAATTGGATGAATCCTGAAACACGGCCATAGACCACCACAAACCATCAAGTAGCTCTGATCACTGCTGCTGTGCTGAATGTGGTATCATTGCTAGAATAAGTTTCTACGGCCTTAGGTGCACTGCATGTGGCCATTGATTTGGTGAATGAATTCTTTTCTATTCCAATTAGAAGAGAAGGACAGAAACAGTGCACATTCATGAGGACTACACAACAACGATACTCTTTACCAATGGCTATGTTAACTCCCTCTTTCATAATGCAATCCAAAGATGCAAATCCACCTGCATATCCTAAAGAATATCACATCGCAACCATATATCATTGGCGTCACGTTGATGGGGCAGGCAGAGCAAGAAGTGCGTGGTGGCAAGTGGACTACATTCAGTGTCCATTCTGGAGAACCAGTTGTTAATTCTTACAGAGACAGAGACCTATCTTGGTATGGGTTTGCCCTTCTCACCCACAGACACCCAATCAGAACCACTTGTGAGGGCTCATGATTGCTTAGTCCACAGGCATGGGATACCACATAGCACAGAATCCGACCAGGGCACCCACATTTCACCCAAGAAGGTTTAAGCATGGGCCTGTGCCCATGGACCCCTTGGTTATATCATGTGCCATTCTGAAAGAGGTAGTCTGATAGCACATTGCAACAGCCTACTTCATTGAAGGCAGAGCTGAAATGCTGGCTTGGTTGCAGTCCTCTGCAAAATGAGGTTCTATCTTTCAGAACATAGTATATGCACTAAGTAAGAGACTTCTATATAATGCTGTGTCTCCTTATCAAGAAAAGTACAGGAATCCAAAAGCCAAAGAGTAGAAGCAGAAGTAGCACCTTTTGCCATTGTTCCCATGACCCAACTATGGGATCATTTATATGGCAAATACTTGAGAACAAGAGAAATGTCAAATTGTGGCATATCATATGGCAGAATGATAGTAGCTGTAATTATTAAAATTAAGAATTTTTTATCATGACATTATATGGGCTAATTTTTGACTCTCATCCCCACAACTCTAGGTTCTTCGGGCTTAGAGGTTCTGATCTCCAAAGGGCATTTTTGTTAAGATAGACAACTAAGTTTCCCTTTAAATATAAGCCATGCCTGCCCACCCTCCCAGGGCACCTTGGACTCTGTGTGTCCAGGGACTAGCAGGTGAGGAGTTGCCCTCATTCCGAGAGTAACTGACCTTGGGCAGAACGAGGACAGAAGGCCGTTTTTACACAATGGAGCCATACATGTGGAATACCACGCAGGCACCTCCTGGTGCTCCTTTGCTCCACTGTAACCATGAACAGATTTGTTCGGCAACACCCGGCTGTGAACAGCATCATGACCAAGTGCTCGGACCACCAAGGAATAAAAGTTTGGATCACCTTATCAGATAAGTCATCGAGACCTACTGAGCTGATGGCTGAGGATGGGGGGAGCTTCAAATAGTGGAAGAGGGAGAGAATAAGGACCAGATGTGGCCCCAAGTTCAGTTGCAGAGATGGGGGCTGCAGTTTATCCCACTGACTTCTTTGGTCTAAGTTTGTCCTCAGGAAGAGAGGCGGTAGAAACTGTGAGCAGGCTGCTCCCGAAATGTGTGAGATGGGTAGGTGAGATGTAAGAAGTGTGTTCTGGTGTCCATCAAGCTGTATGACCTGAATCTTATGCTAAAATAATCCAGCACGTCCCGTGTAGTCAGCACACGGCCCCTAGTTGCCGCCATTGTGAAACCACGACAGCGTTCAGGCTGTGGTCCGTGCTCTCTGCTAGCCAATGGCTGAGCCCAGTGGGTGTCTTAGAGCTGAACTCTTCCTGCCCTGTGTGGGGTTCCTTTGATTTCTTTGCTCTGAGGCTTCTCATCAGCCTGGCCAGGCCTTTCTCTGAGCAGCTCTGTAATCTGGGTCTCTTCCTACCTGATTCTCTTTGCTTCCCTCCCTGCTTGCAAGTATCAGACCATCAGTGCAGAGTGCTGGCTCTCCCTGTCCTTTCCTGCTTCCTCCCTGACTTACCCTTCACAGGCGTTTCCCTAAGACGTCATTTCCTGTCTAATACATTGTGGCACTCCCTCTGCAGACACCTAAAGGAACACACTAGATTTAAAGCTCAAACCTTGGCTTCAAGACTTTCTCTAGCTCTCTTACTGGCCCTCCCTCAGGTCTGCTTTCCTCCCGAAAGGCTTTCTTCCACAGATCAGCTCTCTGTACCTGGTGGCATGGACAGGACTGGTCTCACGGGCAAGCAGACTGTTGGCACAGGGCACCCTGCTTAAAAAGGCTCAGTGCTTGGTTTAATTGCTAGGGCTGACCTAACAGAGTGCCACGAACTGGGTGGCTTAAACAGCAAAACTCTTCTCCCACAGTTCTGGAGGCTACAGCTGGTCTCTTGGCCAAGGTCAGGGTGTTGACAGGGTTGGTTTCTTCTGAGGCTGTGAGGGAGACTGTTCCCTGCCTCTCTGCTGGCATCTGCTGATTTTCTGGCCATCCTTGGTGTTCCTTGGCTTGCAGACACATCACTGTGATTTCTGGCTTTGTGTTCACATGATGTGCTGTGTCTCTGTGTCCCCTTTTTATAAGGACACTGGTCATACTGAAATAGGGCCCACCCTAATGACCTCATCTTAGCCAATTATACCTGTAATGACCCTATTTCCAAGTAAGATCACATTCGGAGACACCAGGGGGTTAGGACTTCAATATAGAAATTTTAGGGAGGATACAATTAGACCCATAACAGTCATTATCTTGAAATTTCTAATAGTTTTAATTTTGCACTGGATCTGTAAATGATGCAGCCAATCCTGGCTGTGAAAGGATAATTCTGGGTTTTAATTAGTCAGCTTTAAAATCCTGGATGTCAGGAGAGCATGCCTTTCTTCCTATAATTACAGCAGAAGTCTTCCTTGCAGGCTTGGTTGGCCTTGACTCAATCATCTAACCATTTCTAACCAATCACTATGGCCATAAAGACCCTGCACTCCGAATGGCCAGACCAGGCTTGTAACTTCAGAGTCACATCACCTGCCACTGGGGAGAGGAGGACAACATACTCTTTGGTCCCCTTAAGCATCTTGTCGGGGTTTGGGACCAGACTTATGCTCATTTTATAGGAAAGAGTTTGCAGGTCTCTTATTAATTCTGTGACCTGGAATGGTTTATGTTGTTTGAGAATTATCTGTGATTTGAGAATTATCTGTGATTTGAAAGTCTAAAAACAAAAAGCACCAATAATGACCTTTGTTTTCCACTTTAAAATATCTTTGACAACTCGACACATTTTTGCATCATTATTAATCTTCTCAGAGTTTTCTATTGTTGAGTCAAATGTTAAAATTTACATTTTCTTTAAAACTTGGTTCATGACTGAAATGACAATTTTGAAATGTTCTTCTATGTATAGTTGCTTATGCCACTTATGGGCTGAAAGGTGTTCCTTCAAAACTCATACGTTGGGATGGAACTGGGATTTCAAAATGTAGAATAGATAAGCAAGATTGTACTGTGTAGCACAGGGAAACATATAAAGGATCTTGTGGTGGCTCACGGTGAAAGAGAATGTGACAATGAATGTATGTATGTTCATATGTTACTGAAAAATTGTGGTCTACACTGGAATTTGACACAACTTTGTAAAATGGCTATAACTCAATAAAAAAAAAAGTTAAAAAAAAAAAAAACCTCATACGTTGAAGTCCTAGCCCCCAGGACCTCAGAATGTGACTATATTTGGAGAGAAGGTCTTTAAAGAAGTAACTGAGTTAAAGTGAGGCCATTAGGGTGAGCCCTGCTCCAGCATGACTGGTGCATTTATAAGAAGAGGAGATTAAGTCACAGGCATGAGCATTGAGAGAGAGAACACCATGTGAGAATACAGAAATAAGACACGAAGAGAGATGCCTCAGAAGAACCCCACCCTGTCAACACCTTGGTCTTGAACTTTGAAACTCCAGAATTGTGAGCAAATCCATTTCTGTTGTTTAAGCCAGCCAGTCTGTGGAACTTTTATGGAAGCTCTAACAAACTAAGACAGTGCCTAAGGTTTTGTATTTATGTTATATTTTCTTATTCAAGATTACTAGACTTGTAGATTTTTTTTCAGAAAATATATTTGGTTGAAATACCTTCTGAGACTTCTCACATTTGATAATATCTTTCTGTTTCTCTTCTCTCATCTCACTATGACTTTCTTGTTTCATAGCCTTTTTTGCCAAAACTCTGTGGACGTTGCTTTTTTGCCTTCTGTCATTTCATGTTAAGAAAAGAATTTTAATATAGAACTAACATTTTATTTTTTTTTGTAGACAGTCTCTTTATTATCCTGCCCGTGTTCATGCAGAATTTTGTTTCCTTTATTTAAAAAAAAAAAAAACATATCATAAAAACCATAGCTTTTTTCATTTGTTTTGTATGGCAATCAAGGGTCCCTTTGACCCCAAACCTCAAATCTGTCATTGGTTCAAGAAAAGTTTTTTAGGTTATTTTGAGTGGTTCCTCTCATCCTTCTCTTCTGTTCTCTCCTCCTGAAACTGTTGTTACATGTGTGCCATAGTTCCTAGGTACATTTCCATGCCCCTTATCTTTTCTTTCGTCATCATATCTTTATTCCTAACTCTCGGTTATTGAATAATCTCTGAAGCACAACTTCTGCTGTAATAGACCAGGGTTTCAGGTGACTGTAATGAAGATTTTACTGCCTACATCGCAATTTTACATCTGCAAATCAGCTTTTAAATCCAGATCTCAGATGGTTCGACAATGCTTGACAAGTGCATAAATATAATATCCTCTTCAACTTTTCGCCAAGCCTTTCTCCTTTTATTGTGCTAACTCTGCTGAAATTGAGGAATGTTTGATTGATTTCTTGGATTGGCTCACTTCTTTTGAAGTAAAATCTCTTACGTTTTTACTTATTTTTCTCTGTTCATCTTTACAGATCCAAGGCGGTCTAATATCAAAAAATTCTAGTAAGTTCCAACAGATATTGTGTGATCCCTTTTTGCATTTTTCAGGCTCAGAGGAGGGGAAAGGAAGACTTTTATATTTATAATAATTGTATTCACCAGGTAGTGACATGCATTATGAAGGATAGAGAGGTAGTAAGTGCTGAAGGTGGGACACTTTGCTACTCTGCCAAGTTTTTGGGTTTTTTTTCTCTTTTTTAAAGCTCTGCTGATGTATAATTGACAAACTTGTAAGATATTTAAAGTGTACAATATAAAGATTTGTACTTGTATACATGAGATACATATCTATTGTGAAAGGATCCCCACCCCCCCAATCAAGTTAATTAACACATCCTTCACTTCACATATTTACTTTTTCATTTTTTTTTTTTTTTTTTGGTGAGAACATTTAAGTTCTACTCTCTTAGCAAATTTACGATTTCAGTGTTATCTACTATTATCACCATATTATACATTAGATACTCAGAACTTCATCTTACAGCTGAAATTTTGTACCCTTTTTACCAACCTCTCCTTATTTCTCCCACACTTCAGCCCCAGGCAACCAATTTTTGACTCCATATTTTTATAAGTTTGACTTTTTTAGTTAAGATTCCACACATAAGTGATCCTGTGAAGTATTTGTCTTTTCTATCTGGCTTATTTCACTTAACATAATGCCGTCCAGTTTCATCCACGTTGCCACAAATGACAGGATTTCTTTTCTTTTTTAAGGCTGAGTACTATTCCACTATATGTGTGTGTGTGTGAGTGTATATATGCATATACATGTGTATATGTATGTATATACGTATATTGTATTATATATACATGTTTATATATGTGTCTATATATGTGTATATATGTATCTATATGTATATATTATGTATACAGCACATTTTCTTTATCCTTTCATTCATTGACAGACACTTAAGCTGTTTCCATACGTTAGGTACTGTGAATTATGCTGCAATGAACAGAGCAGCACAGATATCTCTTCAAGAGAATAGTATTGTTTCCTTTGTATCTATACCCACAAGTGGGATTGCTGGATCATATGGTAGTTCTATTTTTATTTTCTTAAAGAAACTTTATCTGTTTCCCATAACGACTATACCAATTTACATCCCCACCAACATTTTACAAGGGTTTCCTTTTCTCCACCTGCCGTACCAGCACTTGTTATCTCTTGTCTTTTTGATAATAGACAGCCTAACAGGTGGGAGGTGATATCTCATTATGGCTTTGACTTGCATTTCCATGTAATTAGTGATGTCAAGCACTTTTTCATGTCCCGCGTGATCATTTGTATGTCTTCTTTGGAAAAATATCTATTCAGATCCTTTCTCCATTTTTAATTGGACTAATTTTTTTTTTTTTTTTTTTGCAATTAAGTTGTATGAGTACCTTATATCTTGGATCCTAACCTCTTATTGGGTATACGGTTTGCAAATATTTACTCCTGTTCCATAGGCTGTCTTTTCATTTTGTGGATAGTTTCCTTTGATGTGCAAAAGATTTTTAGTTTAATGTAGTCCCCTTGTTTATCTTTGCTTTTTGTTGCCTTAGCTTTTGGTGTTAAACCCAAAAAATCATTGCCAAAACCAACTTTAATGAATTTGTTTATTAGTTCTAACAGATTTTGGGTGGAGTCTTTAGTATTTTCTATATATAATATCATGTTATCTGCAACAGAGATAACTTTACTTCTCTCTTTACAACCTGGATACCTTTTATTCCTCTTGCCTAATTGCTCTGTCTAGGGCTTCCAGTATTACATTGAATAAGAGTGTTGAAAGTGAGAATCCTCATCTTGTTACTGATCTTAGTGGAAAAGCTTTCAGCTTTTCATCATTGTGTATAGTATTAGCATTTCTATCTTCTGATATCCAGTGTTCTGATGATCTCAAGAAGGAAACTCATTTATAGCATTTCCCTTGGATTCTTTTTTTTGTTGCTGTTGAAATACAGTCAATTACAATGTGTCAATCTCTGGTATACGGCATAATGTCCCAGTCATGCATATACATACATATATTCATTTTCATATTTTTTTGCATTAAAGGTTATTACAAGATATTGAACATAGTTCCCTGTGTTATACAAAAGAAACTTTTAAAAATCTATTTTATATATATAGTGGGTAACATTTGTAAATCTCAAATTTCCAAATTTATCCCCTCCTACCCTCTTTTCCCCGTAACCATAAGATTGTTTACTAAGTCTGTGAGTCTGTTTCTGTTTTGTAGATGAATTCACAGTATGGATTCTTTTTTTAGAGTTTTCATCTTTCTGTTTACACTACCCATCTGTTCTTGAATCTTTTCTACTTTTACCAGTGAGCCCTTGACACATTAATCATTGTTATTTTAAAGTCCTGTCTGATAATTGCAAAATCTGTGTCATATCTGAGTCTGTTTCTGATACTTGCTGTGTCTTTTCAGACTCCTCTTTCTTTCTAGCCCTTTAATGTGAGGACTTATGTCCATATGGCTAGGAATTGGGCTGTGTTTATTGTTTAGCTTTGGTGCTAGATGCTTTAATTCTTTCTACTTTCCGTGCTTTGCTTTTTGCATTTTGAGCTTCCCTATGTATCCCTTCTCAGAGAGAGTATGCACCTTGTACTGTTAGCGTCCTAGAACTCCATTAGTTCGGTGCTTAGTGTGAGGATGGGGGTAACTTTCTGTAACCTTACAAGTTTCAGTCTTTTAGAGGACTTGTTTGTGTAGGCTGTGACTTTTCCAGATGTTCAGTGGTTGCACCCTTTAGGAGAAACAGGAAAGCTATAGAGGATTAGAGGGAGAGGAATGCCTTTGCCAGCTGGGATAAGATTCAGGTTTTTTTTTTTTCCCCTTGGAGAGTAGGCCTTTGTTGTGGAGAATGCTCTGGTTGAATTTTACAATGATTACCCTTTCCCTCCCCTTGCCAGGGCCAGGAAGGGACATTTCTGGGATCTTCACAATGAGTACCTAGTATGGTTCCTAATCTGCATTCTCCAGGAGTTTCTATTCCTCATTCCTGTCCACATACAGCCTCCAGCAACTTATCAAAACTATCCTGTACATTTCTTACTAGTTTATGGGTCCAGTGGTTATATCTGTTTGCTCTAGGGAAGCAGCTTTGTCCCTGGATTTACCTCTCTCTCCATTTTTGGGGTGATGATTTGCTGTGCAACTTCAGTTTTCTGATGGGTCTGAGAAAAAGGGTTGATTTTAATTTATTTATCCTTTTCTTCTAAGGATGGTAGTGATAACTCCCAAGGTCTTTATTATGCTGGGGCTGAATATAGAAGTCCATGTGATTTTTTGTTGCATTTTCTTACTTTCATCTTTGAATTATCCACAGAGATGCTCAATACTTATATAGTGGGCAAGTTATTTTAAATGTGGGAGATACAAGACAAAGAAGAATTCAGATTTGGTATACCAAAGATGCAGAAGCTTTTATATTATTTACTGACTATGAGGAATTATGCCAAATAATTTCCTTTAATCCAGTTACCCTTCATAACAACCTTATGAAGTAGTTATTACTTTGATTGTCATTTTACAGATAAGGAAACTGAGGCATAGAGAGGTCACTTGCCTCAGGTCTCATGGATATTAAATGGCGGAACTGGAAGTTGGACCCCAGTAGAGAGCTTCCAGAACCTGCTTGTTTAAACACTGCTGTGTGCAGGGTCTTCTTCTGTGTCAGCAAAACACTTCCAGAAGTGCACCACCTGCAAACATTGTACAAATACCAGTGTCAGACCTATGACCTCTCTGAAAGTCCTGATGGCGTAGAGATACATTTATTGGGCACTTTTGATTAGTACTAGATTTTCTATAGTTTTAGACTACCTACTTCAGATTAAAGATAGGTATATTAAACTTCATACAAGATAAAATATATGTAAGTGAGGAAATTATGAACTACGAAAAAAACAAGGTAAACTAAGGGTTAACCTCATTATAACCTTATAACCATGCTGCACACTACAAGAGCTAGTGTGAGGCAGGTGAGGCACCCTGAGTAACTCTTTGGTTCTTGTGCTCTGGGAATCCCACTGGCCTCACCTTCACCCTGAACCTCAGGTTACTCCTGGAAGATATGGATCATGGACTTGTCTAGAGTGCCTCATATAGCAGTAAATGTGAAAGGGAAACATGATCAGTGCCACAAAGCTAGTAACTTATGAAAAACACAACTATTGTTGGAATTTGGAATGGGAAAAACATTTCCAGTGCTTCCTCGGAGACATCTCGAGGTAATATCATGAAATACGTTCTCAAAAACATCAGAGTGGTAAAAGCAAGACATGCCATGGGAAGAGACCCAGCACATGATACCTAAACGTAATTCAGTGGAAGTGGTGACCTCACACGAGGTCTCCAGGCAAGATATTCCCAAGGTCTAGGCTTATCCTTTATTATGAGATTTACTCCTAAGTCCCATCCAGAGGAATAAAGGACTTAAATTTTATTGAAACAACTTGTTTGTTTTATTTAATGCAGCAAATAGTTGTAGAGTGTATGTGTGTGTTTGTGTGTGTGTATGCGCATGCGTTTGGCAGGAGGGCAGGCTAAATGGTCAGGTCAGATGTGTCTACAATTCACACAATGTGAGGCACATCTGAATGACCTTAAACATCTTTAAGTGTAGTTCAGGATGCATGACTGTTAGGCACAAAATTAGATCCAACAAAACGAGGGAATATGTAATCATCAGGAATGCAGTGGCAGTGAGACCAACAGAAAGTCAGGGATAGCAGCAAACTAACATTGCCTTGGCTTAACTCTTGCAGTGTGGGAAGCCCAGAAGGAATTAATTGGATAAATTTGTCAATCATTTCTTTACCTAATGATCAGTCATATTTGGTATCAAGACAGACGGTAGAGTTCTGCTGACATTGACACAGATTTGAAAAGTGGAATGTGCGAAAACTCAGTAGCTCCTCCTACAAGAACTTCATTAATATTCAGTCATCAGATTTAACTTGTAGTTGGGTGTGTTGGTGGTTGGGGCTCGGGGCTTGTTAGAAATAGGAATACGCCTATAAAGCAGCACTAGATTAAACAGCAATAAATAAATTTAAATGTTCACACTATGAACATTATGGGGTTAGAAGAATAGTCTCATTAAAAATCTGCTCTCCCCCCATTACTATTATATTTTCAGTTGGAGTTTGTGCATTCCTGTGGGTTTCATTCTTTCCTTTATTTCATAATTCAAGTGATAGAGTAAAAAATGTTTTTAAAATTTCTTGGTGGAATTATCTACCTTTACATATTTAAGACCAAGTTATTGGGCTCCAGCTTATGAGCCCTCATTCTCCATTTCGACCCCTACGCTTGAAGAGCAAGCTATGGTTTTGGAAGAAAGAGACATCTTATTTCAGATGACTTAAGAGAGTGAATATTTTAAATGAGAATGAGTTAACTGGGTCACAGGAACTATGTGGCTTTATAAGATGCAGCATAGATGATCTTACCTGCAGTGTTTCTTTTTCTGAATGTAGGAATTCAAACTAACTTATGAGTGGTCCAGCAAAAATTTGATTATCCCTCGGTTCCTCAGGAAAGATAAAATGTCAAAGAATTTTAGGTTGTACATTACATTTAACATCTCAGAAGTACATGGGTTTTCTTATTGTTCTTTGTGTCACATTTGGTTCCTACAGGAGGGAGTATGGATTGTGTAATGGGTTTGTTATTTCACCCAAATATTTTTCTTTGGACTATGAACCTCACAAAGGGGTAAATCCCTTTACCACGTTCACCATCAACACAGCAACATTCTGAGCTGTGAATCACATTTTGTTTTTTGGGAAACATCTGCATAATTTATTTTGATTGATTTTAAATTTATTCTCAAATTCAACTGAAGTGCTAACCCCTCCACATATTCTTTCTTAACTCCTTTCCTCTGGATGAAATCTTTGAATCTTCCTTTTTTTTTTTTTTTTTTAATAGTATTTCTTGCTTTCTACCCTGTGTTATAGTTAACAGCATCCAGGTCTCACTATCCTTATTTAACTGAGTTCTTTTAAAGGCAAGGTGACCATCTGATTTAACACTAAATCTTTCAAAGACCTATCCAAGTGTGACCTAAAAAGTTGGTGTTCAATGTATATTTATTGAATGAATATGTAAGAGGTGCTAGTTGGCCAATACAAAGATGAGAGGTAAGAAAAAGGTCCAGCTATGAATGGGCTTTGAGTATCTTTTGGAAGACAGGCTTAATACCATACATGAGACATTTCTGAAACTACTGAAATAAATCACAGGTGGCCCAGATGTCCGTTGTCCCGTCATCTTCCTCCTGAAACTATCTGTCCATGTCCTCACCCATCCTAATACGAGAGAATCAAACCCTCACCAGTGTAGAATTTACTGTGTATGTGCCAGGGAAAGCAGAGGAGAAAGTTAGAGCAGAAATAAGGAGAACTCAGAGACGTTCTTGGATTGGCTTTTACTTGTTTTCTTCTCCCAAGTTCCTCTTGTCCCTTTTCATCTTTCCTCCAGTAAAGCACCCGGTTCCCCCAGAATAAAATCTCCTGCTCTCAAATATTTCTCCAAGTCTCCAAATCTCTCACCCATCTATTCTGCATAGAGTTTTTCTCTCTTGGTTTATTACAGTGCTCAGCAAAATACCCTCTGGTTAGCATCATCCAACCTCCTTAAAAGATATTGGGGGATTATATGCATTCAATAATTCAAAAGGACCTTTATTATAATGATTAAATATTATTAATAATTAATGTATTAACAACAATTAATATTATCTGATAATATGACTGTCCTAGATGTGACAGATGGGAAGGTTCTGTAATATACACAGAATTGTGGCCATTTCTTTGTTTGGAGAGGATTAAAATAAATGAGCTCCAGGAAAATGCAAGTTATGACCCATCTCAGGGATCTTTCAATTTTGTGGGTCTAACTGGAAATGACCAAGGAGTTCCTGATTCTGTGTGAAAACCATTTTAGGCTATTGAAATGCACCTTTATATGCTTGCTGATGGTCAGTGGGAATGTTACCTGGATGTTGCTCAAGAATAAAGAATATTGTGAGCTCTGTGAAGCTAAGGTTGCATGGAGCAAAATTTGGAAAAGAGTTTTATTGTTGTTTTCAGTACCCTCACAATCTCTCCTTTTTTTACACTTTTATCATAAAATATCTCCACCCTTATTCTTGCTGAAATGTATTTGATGGCTCTGAAAGACAATTGAATTAGAATTAATTTATCTAATGCTTTGTTATTTTGATCATCATTCAGAACTAATGATTAAATGGATATTATTATGATTTTCCTCGTTATTATTTTTAATGAGCAGAGCTAAATTCACCCCTTCTCAGATGGTTTGTTTGTTTCGCAGAGTTTCTACTCTGGTTTCCAACAGACACCCTCTTCCCATAAGGAGCTGGAGATGAGCCTACCTTTTGCCAAATGTGCTTTTCCTTTCCAACTCTGTCTGCCTCAGTTCTGCTCTTCTTCCTAAATCATTGGAGACCATCAACATTTGAATTTACTAAGTGTTCATCCGGAGAAATGAAAAAAAGCGCAGTCATTTTTGGCAAGGAAACTATCAGTGCGTGTAATAGAGTTTGGCCCATAAGGTCACATGCACTTTATCAGAATGAGAAGGGGCCAAGGGGGTGAAGCAAGCATAGACACTGTTGTGGGGGAGGGTGGAGCTCAGTGGTAGAGTGCTTAGCATGCACAAGGTCCCGGGTTCAATCCTCAGGACCTCCATTAAATAATAAATAAATAAACTTAGTTACCTTCCCCCAACAAAATTTAAAAAGTAAATAATAAAATAAAAATAAATAGAAATAAGAGTAGCCACTGTTGCATAAACATCTCTACCAGTCTGGTTAATGTGAAGATCTTCTTGTCCTCACTTTAGGAAACAGGCCACTAAGCTGGTAGTCACAGAGTGATTAAAAGAGACAAGGCTAGCTAAGAGCTGATGATTGGAGGGTAGGCAGCCTTGTAGAAGCCTCGCTGTGAAGAGGTGCCTTTGCATAAGACCCACATGGTGTTGGACAACCGCATCCAGAGTGACTCACCTAATGCGTGAAGTAACACAGGGGGCCACCAAAACAAAACAAAACAAAACAACACAAAACAAAGCAAACACACACACACACACACACACACACACAAGCTACCAACCAGTGGTTACTTTTCTGAATTCCCTGTCCTTTCTATGGAGATCCCCCATGAGGGTTTTCAGTCAATGCTATTACTGTTCTACTTTACAAATTCAGTTTGGAGGCAAACAAATGTCCATGAAAGGACCTGGATTTAACACATTTTATCTTGTCCAGGAACATAATTGTTAAAGACGCATTTAAATGAAACTATGACAAGTGGTACAAAGTCGTTTCTCCACCCTGCCTTATGGATGACCCTAGTTAATGTCATCTTCAAATATGAAAGTCAGACCCTTCTCCATTTTAAGAAAGACGTATGAGAAAATAATTTACACTCCAATTGTCTCAACTTGAATGTCAGCTGTATGTAGTCTGCATCGCTGAACAGGTGAATAAAGCCAGCTGCTGACCACTGTGGTTGTTTTTAGAAGAACTGTATGTTTTATCAGGTCAGTTGAAACAAACTGAAGCATCTTTGCTTTCATTCATTCATTCATTTTTATTTTTTAGGAGAAAGAGGGGAGGGTATTCCAGAGGACAGGATGGGGTGATGAATTAGAAGGAATTTCCTAGGTCTAGTGTAATAGTCACTGAGGTGTCTTCAGTGCTAACAAATTAGGTGGTAAAGTAGAGTGTTTTGATGTGTTTGCAGCACCCAGCTGTCCTAGAAACTGGAGTCCTCCTTGGCAGTGTCTACAGAGAGGCCACAACTCTTACAGTATATGAAGTCTAAGCCACTGGCATCCGGAGATCAGACTGCAGAAGGCATGGTATGGAGGGTGGCTGAAATGAGCCAGACAGAGCTTGAGTTTCTTCTGCTGTTTTTGTCCTTAAAGCTGCACTGTTTGCAAGACATTCAGTAACTTTTAGTGGTCATGCTGGGCTTCAGGGACACAGAGTGGAATTGACTCAATCAATCATATCCCCTGTAATTAGCACAGTATTATTACTGTTCAAACCATAACTCAGTGACTAATATTGTCCCCTTTTGCCCCTTTCCCACTTCCATCCCTTTCCTGTGCATTGTCCTCTCAATCCATCTTCAACCAGGGGCTAAAAATATTTAACTGTCCATCAGCATGTAAATATTGCTTCATATATAATTTTAAAATTGATACAGATAGATCATTTGGTATGGACTATACACACTACAACTTGATTTTTTCCCATTCGGTATTATGTTTTGGGCATCTGTTTATGTTGATAAATGTAGCTTGATTCTTTTAACTGCAGTGTAGTAGTCCATGATAGCAATATACCACATTTTTTCCTATCTATTCCTCCACTGACAAGCATTTAGATTGTTTCAATTTTTTGTTGCTATCAGGCTTCCAGTATAAATAATACTCGAATGAGCAACTGTTCCCTGGTGAACTAGTGCTAGACTTTCTTTGGGGTTAATGGCAAGAATCAGAATTTCTGAGGCTTGAGGAATATGCATTTTCAAATTTGTTTTTCAAAATGGCGATACCAATTTTTTCTTCCACCTGAAGCACAGGGAGGTTTCCAAATAAATTTATAAGCAAACAATAGTCATTTAAAAAATAAACCAGAATCTCCCAGGGACATGGTTAGGATATTATCCAAGGCTAGGAAAGCTGACATTCTTGACAAGGCCTTCCTTTGGGACTAGCCTGTGGTCACTGGTAAAGCATTTCTAGGTGACCATGTCAAAGGCAGGACAGAAATGACCATAGCATCTTTTGTCATTTGATTGGTGTCTTTTAGGAAGCTGATGAAATTTGACTGACCATGTGTTGCGCTGACTTCACACAAGCATTCAGATGCCCCAGTTCATAGTCAGACTCTCCTTTCAACCTACTGAACACCGAGCATGATACGCTGGGGTCAGCAACTTGCTGAAAGATGCAACCACCTCTGCCAGCAGGCTTGAACTAAGCAGCTACAGAGAAAACAGCTATAAAAGATTCATCAATCACAGGATGTCTATTATTGGGATTAAAACACCTTCTAACTGTGGCGTAGATTTGCATTGATTGCCATAGGCTGTGTGTAACGTGTTGCCTTTCCTGTTTACACTGCACTCGCTGCCTTTGGATGGGAAGCTCGGAAGCGTGGGCTGATTTCCTTTCTCCCATGGAGCCTACTTCTGCATTGCAGGGGCCATGGGGTGTTAAATGAAATACATATATACTACGTGACTTGACTTGGCGTGTAGGCATCAAACTTAATATTATGGGGAACAATCCTTTGACAATTAGAATTGGAGCACACCATCTATCAAAGTGGCTTTACGCAAATTTAGCATCAGAGACAAGCTGGAAGATGCTGCCTGGCACTAAGATACGATACAAATGAAGAGAATGCCTGAAATTAGGATTTTTGAAAGTAGGGATGATGGCCATGTTTACAATGTCTTAGTAAATGTCTCTCATATTACTGTTCCTGTGAAGTGGGAGCCTACCTGTGTCCTTACAAAGCTGAGTAACAGAGTGTAACTTATATTAAAGGTAGTGTTGTAATTAAGAGTGTGTTCTTGTCTATGCAGTATGTTTGAGGTCTTTTTCAGACTTCTCAAGATGCTCTAAATTTCACAGGTAATAACTTTTATTGCTAATAGTGACCGTTTGTTGAACATGTGCCAGATATAGTGTTAAATGCTTTAAGTCCCTTGATACTTACAACAATTTTTAAACTAGGTATTATAACCTGCATTTCCAAAAGTGGAAGCTACATTTAGGTTAAGAACTTAATTTGTTTATGTTCAGGTGATCAGTATTAAAATACCCTGAGAAGCGTGAATGTGCCACCCATAGTTTGTCAGGTACACACCAGGGGAAGCAAATACGCCAGGTCAAAGAGCCCGGATGTACCTGACATTATCAAAGATAAACTTCTCTGTATATTTAAACAGGTGATCCTCAATTTCTACACATTTTCCTTTGTATAATCCCCACTTTTTACATTTTACACCGGTGTTCCTGAATACTTTTCATATGTTCGTATGTGTGAAATTCAGACTTTCATTTCTCAATGGTCAATGAACAATTTGCATTATCACATGGTGGTGCCAAATATATGTCAGTGGTTCAGTTTCAGAGACATCTTCATTTTTGTACATATAGCAGCATTTATTTGTGTAACTTTGAGTGTTTTCTTATTTTTAACTTATTTTATAAAAATTGTAATTGGGAAAAAAAGTTCCATTACTTATGATAGTAACAAGGGAGGCTTTATTATTCTGGTCATTGAGACAAGAATGGATGTCATTCATCTCAATTGGGTGCTTGATGGACAAATACAGTTATTGAAATTACACATGTATGAGCTTCTGCACTTTAAAAGATAACTTTTTTTAGTGGATTCATCTTATTGAATCAAAATATGATGTTTTAAATTTATTTTGGGTTATGACAAGTTTAAAACACACAAAATCTGAAAGTTACCCAATCATGAAAATCTGATGCATATAAGAAATCCCATAATAAATAATTTATGTAATTTATATAATTTAATATATAGTCTTATAAAATCAGCAATTACACTTATTTTACAGCTGTAGAAATCAAGGTACAAAGAAATTAAGTAAATTAACAATATCACATACATACAATGAGCAAGGCAGGTTTCAAATCTAATTCTGAGTCCAAATGTATAAAAGATAACATCTTATTGTTTATTTGGAAACATTCTGCAGAAAAACATGCTTTTTTGCATCATAGTGCTTTTCCGTCTTGGGAACTTAGCAGTTCCCTGTTAGTAAGCTCTCCTTGCACCTCAAAGCTTTGTCCTTTGTAGGAAAGTTGCTTCCTGCCCACTCGTAGTGGTACCGGAGGGGGGAGCTGAAATGAAGACTCGGGATGGGTGGTTGGACAGAAGGACCACCCAGGAGAAAGCTCTAAGGCCAAACGTGGGCCAGCTCAAGCCTCGAGGGAGAACAGTGATGGGGACACAACTGCCAGCAGGTTGCTGACGGGCTTCGACAATACAGATTCACGAGGTGGGTTAGAGCCCAAAAGCTTCTCTGATGTGAGTTAAGGCATAAAAAGTGCATCACACAAAGCAGAACAATTCTTGGATTAATCTTGGTTTCTCTCTTCCTGTCCTTCTGCATCTAATCTGATGGAAAACCAAGCTGATTTTTTTCCAGAGTCTTCTTATCATATGACTGCTGCTATCACCTCCACTGTTAGACCTGTCCGAGCCGCTGTCACCTCTCACCTGAGTTTCTGAAACAGTCTGCTATTTCACACTTGCCCCTTATAGTCACATCAGAGTGAGTCTTTCAAAAGGAAGGCAGATTAGGTTCCTTTGCTCGAAACCTTCCAATGGCCACTCATCTTTGAGTGAAAAACAGAGACTGAAATGACCCGCAGTCTTATATACCTTACAGCTTGTATATACATGTTAGCCCCCAACCCCACCCAAGGTCCTCCCTGACCACTTCTCTCACAACCCTTTCCAGCCCACTTCCCACCGCTGCGGGTACCCTGGTCTCTCTGCTCTTCCTTGAACTTGCCAGACATGCTCTCTTCACACAGCCTGTTCCCTACACACCCACAGGACTGGCGCCCTCACTGTTTTTAAGTCTTTGCTCAATATGAATGACTAAATGATGTCTACCCTAACCACTATTTTGAACAAAATAACCTTTTTATTTCAGAATAGTTCCAGATTTACAGAAAAATTGCAAAGGCTCTTTTTCTGTTCTAGAATCTCTTCCAGGACACCCACATTACATTTAGTCCTCATGTCTCACGTCTCCCAAGGCGCTTCGTCCCTGTGAGTTTCTCAGACTTTCCTTATTTTTGATTACTTGGACGGTTTGGAGGCATACTGGTTAGGTATTTTATAGAATGTCTCTCAACTAAGATTTTTCTCCTGTTTTTCTCATGATTAGGCTGGGGCAATTTGTTTGGGGGATTGAAAACCACAGAAGTAAAATTCCATTTTCATCACATCACACCAAGGAGACATACCATCAACATGACTCACTACTTCTCATGTTGACCTTGATCATGTGGTTGAGGTAGTGTTTGGCAGGTCTCTCCAATGTAAAATAATAATTTTTTTTCCTACTTTCCAAATAGTATTCTTTAAAGGAAGTCACTAAGCTTAGCTCACAGTGAAGAAGTGAAGAGTTACGCGCCATCCTTTTGGACAGGACATCTCCATAAATTGTTTGTACTTTATCTATCTATCTATCTATCTAATCATGTTTACATCAGTGTGGACTTATGCATATGTATTTTATACCATGGCTTATAATCCAATCCTGTGCTACTTATTTGTTGCTCAAATTGTCCCAGCTTTAGCCATTGGAAGATCTCTGTTAGCGCCTGTATCCCTTTGAGATCTGTCCATCATTGAGCGTGTGTGTGTTGATCTGTTTACTTCTTCCTTACTTTCTGGCACAACATCATGCTCCAGGCTTACCTTATATATTCCCTACCCCGGCCATAGAGTCAGCTATTGCTCGAAGGGGTTTTGGTCCTTTTTTTTTAGACTGTGATAAGAAACCAAGATCTGGGCTCTGGATATGCTTGTTGCTGCTGGCTTATTTTTGCTTTTAGGCACCCTCAGTTTCAAAGAAGGGGAATATATCAACTGGTCTCTTACACGTCCTACGTATTCTATTTATTTAGTTACTTAATGCATGTATTTAAGAAAATGTGAGTGAATCAACATTAATCTACAAGTAGAAATAGCATCCATGGTGATTTCTCTTTCCTAGGGGTAAAATTTGTTGGGGAAATTCAGCACTGTTACTGCCAAATGGAAAACACAGCACTGTCATTAGCAGTCCTTAGAAATAAAAGGTAAATCTCATTACACACAAGCAATACAGATTTCCTATAAAATCTGTCCTTAGACTAAAAGATAAGAAAATATATTTTAAATATGATATTTAAGAAGTGAAGACAAATTACATTTGTAAATAACTATGCAAATATATTCAAGGTTGGGTTATAATAGAAACAAAAAATCAGTTGAAACATGACATTTTTTCTCATTGTTCCTTAGAGTTCTTGGATATTTTTAGTAAGCAGAAATTTTAATTTCTAAAACCAAGAGCAATACATGCTTTTTCTTAATTGCATTTTTACCTAACAATCCTACCAAAATGTTTCAATATCTATACATTTATGACATTTCAAATGGCTACATATTATCCACCTGTATCATTATATAGTGCCATAATTAATGAACTTAATCACTACTAATGAGCATTCATATTGCTTCTCATGATGTAGAACTGAATATCTTTGAATATTATTTGCTTAAATATTTATTTGAAGGATAGATTCCTACAAGTGAAATGTCTGTATCAATGTGGAGAGGTAAAATTTTATTTCATCTCCAAAGAAAACATAACAATTTTACACTTGTACCAAGAATACATGAAAATGACCCCCGACATATGCACTAACATTGTGTAATATTATTCTTTTCAATTTTGCTGCTTTGAACTTTGATTGAATTTTCTTTTGTATTATCAGTGAGTGTAAACCTCTTCTCAGGAATATGTTGGCCATTTGCCCTCCTTTAGTGAATTGCCTTTTCATCTTCCTATGCTATTTTTATACTGTGATTTCTAAATGGTTTCTTTTCCTGATATGTATGAATTAATTGCATATTAAGGATATTAACACTCTGTCATAAATTGCCAATGCTTTTCTAGTGAGTCATTTGATTTTTTGATTTTGTTTTTTTGTTTTGCCATGAAACATTTATTTTTAATGTAATCTGTCTCTTTCATTATGACTTCTGATATTGGCATCATGTTAGAAAAAGTAAAAGAAAAATTCCA
The DNA here is from genome assembly GCF_048773025.1 of Camelus bactrianus. Lineage (NCBI taxonomy): Eukaryota > Metazoa > Chordata > Mammalia > Artiodactyla > Camelidae > Camelus > Camelus bactrianus. The sequence goes on along the minus strand of NC_133543.1, from coordinate 94,360,769 downwards.
TCTTCTTCGTATTTATATTGTGTTAAGAACTTATGTTTATGTTTTGGAGCATATTATAGATGTTTGGGGAATGCTAAATATACAAGAAATTAATTTGAAATTGGCAATCCTAGAATAAGGTATCTATTTTTAATTGAAATAATATTTTAAAATTTAAACAATTTGTAGGGAACCCTTTAATCTTTTTATTTATTGTTTAAAGAGGAAAAAATATTATTTTGAATTCTCCCATTTTGTATCAGTGTTGATATTTTAAAAAATTACTCATCAAACATATGAATGTACGTTTTTTGTTCTTGGCATTTTTTTTCTGCCATAAGAACCTGAATTCAATTATTTGTTTCCATAGTTTAAAAAAAAAAAGCAGATTTTAAAAGAAACAAAATACTCTATTAAATGAGTAAATTTTTGTATTCAGTTTCACTTTGCTAAAATAAATAGAATTATAAGTTGTTGGTAAATGAAGGGTAAAGATGTTATATAAATTCACCTTTTTGCTTACACTTACAGTTGTTATAAAGTCATGAACTGAACAGGCACGTTGAGTATTTGTTAGTGATTTTACATTGGATTCTTCAGTCTTTGTTGAAAGGCATAGTCTAAGTGTTGTAAATTAAGATATTTTGCACTCAGAATTCATTATGTTTCTTTTCCTTATATTTCATGGAGACCAGGAATCTCTAAGAATTGTCTGTTTTTTAATACCTGTCTTCTTCCTCCAAAGCATGCCTCCTAATGAGAGAATAAGAGAGTACAGAACACGCAGGAGAGTAGACTAAAGCAGGTTGAAAAATAGTGAGAAATGATGGTGCTGGGTGAGCATCCCACCTGTGTAAGCTCTCCCTGCCCCCCCAGCCCTTCTAGGTCTCTAAGTCTGGGCATCTTGGTGGGGGCATGCCGGGCTACTGCCACTGGAAATGCCAGTAGACCACCAACGAGAGGCAACTGTCGACTGGGCTCCCTAGAGCCTTCATTGGGAAACAAACTGAGCACACAGTGGGCGATCTTTAAATTCCACTCCAAATAATGATATTTACACAGTAGAGACAGAGTGCTCAACGGGGCGGGGCTGAAGGCCCTGAATTAGCCACATCGATCTGGGCAAGTGATGGATATGTTCCCACCGCAGGGAAGAGGCAGGCAGAGTGAAGAGCTTTATCTTCTATTTAAAAACTCTCTGGACAAATCCATCAGGCTGTTTGACAGGTAAATTACGCAAGATTCCAGCCTCCAAGGAGCCTAACTCATATTCCTACCAGGCAGCAACACATCACGATCTTTTCCATCCGCCCGGGCTTCCCCTTCAGGAACTTAGCTGGCTTGGAAACCAGCCTCAGAATTCACGCCTCTCGGTCTTCCTCACGGTCAGAGCCAAGTCTCTGAGAGCCACCCACCGCTGCTGCCGTTTCTCCTGGCGGTGGCTATTCCTGGAACAGGCAGGCTTTTCTTCTTGCACAACCCACCCAAAGGGTAACTCATCCCTTCGCTGGGCTTGGAGCAAGCTGTGGCAGTTACAAGGCACATTTGGATCTCTGATGGATCATGACATTGAAGTAAGTGAATTTCATTTGGGGACAGAGACTCCCAATGCTTCCCACTTACCTTCACTATAATTGAAGAAGAAAACACAGCCCTGGACAAAATGAACAAACAAACATACAAACAATCACATAAATAAATAACTACAGAAGTCACTTTCCGTGCAGGAAGGAACTAAACAATCATATATTATACTTATTAAGTGTGTAGTGGGTCTAGGTGCTTGAGGCCCAAGAGTGAAGGGTGAATAATAAATCTGAGGCCTTGTCCACAAGGAATAAAATCCTCACACCTCATGTATATGTCTTAAAGTGCTAATATCTCATGAGATTGCAAACTCGGGGCAATGTGCTAGTTACAGCAGAGAAATACATGTGAATGACACCAGGAACTTCTCCCTAACCTCCTCCTCTTCCTCATAGTGGCCATTGTCTCTTCCGTGTTTTCCATGAGCCCAGCTCTGGATTCAACATTTTAGTCTAATGTAAGCCTTGTGCAGTCTTATCAGTTATTTGTCCTTAGTCTGACTTCTCGGGTGAGAAGTTTGATGCTCAGGATGTTTCATCCATCCCTTCTGCATTTCAACTGATACTGAGTGTCAGGTCTGTGTCAGATGCTGTTCTGGGTCTTGCCCCAGAGGCCTGGGGGCTCCAAACTCTCTCAGCAACCAGGCTGGGCCACTATTCACATCGCCTCCTCCTGGGAGATGTGTCCCATTCCACGCTAGAGATGTAGGTCTAGACTGGACCATAATTAGGGGCTCTTGAAACAGATCAGGACTCAACAGCAAACTGAACAGTTTCTCTCCTGGCAGATTCTGTTGTGGTTCTGGGTTCCCATTTGAGGACCTGAACTTTGATTGCTTTGGGCCCTCACTTTGTGTCTGAGCCTGTGCCTTGCTCTGAGGAACCTGCCTGATATGCTGTCTTGATAAGCCACCTGGTGTTCTGGCGGTGCTTAACTTGAGGTGCTGTCTGGCTCTCACCAATCCTCTAGGACTAGATTGTTGTGGTCTCCCTCCCCATCTCCGTAAGGTCTGCTCACAGCTCAGGGCTGTGTGTGTGTGTGGTCCCCTGGGACTCCCAGTCATGTGACAGACATGCAGAAATCTAGGGGCCACCCTTGACTCCTTCCTCTCCTTTACCCCCACATGAAATCCACCAAAAATACCTGTTTAGTCCACCATCAACATAGCCCTGAATCTATCCATGTCTATCTCCTGGCTCATGATGTCATCGTTCATTAATGATGACAGAATGTCCGCATACATATCCTTCCCCTGTATCAGTCAGGACTCTGTCAGGTGTAAGTGACAGATGCCTGTATATTTATTAAAAATAATTTGGAAAGAGGCAGTAGTGACTCACATACCTGGGGACTACAGGGGCTGGCTAGTTTCCATTCTAGCCTCAATTCAGGTGCTTAGATGAGGCCACCAGGATGCTGTCTGTCTCCATCTCTCTCTATTCTACCTGCCTTGGCTTTGATTTTATTCTCAGGCAGATTTTTTTTGTCACATGGTAAAATTAATCAGTGGCCATTTCAGACTTATAAAGTCCTTAAGATGTAAAACTGAGAAGATGAAAAACATGTGTTCTGTCAAGAACAATATCCATTCCCCACAGAAGCTTCTAACTTCGTTTTGCTTGGGTAACTGGCCCACCCATGGATCAATCTCTACAGCTGGGGAAGTGAGTGGCTCTAATTGGCCAGTTCGCGTAACACACTCATCCCTTTAGGGGAAGAGGCCAGGCCTTGTGATTCAAAGCTCTGCTGCATGGAAATGGGACAGATGAAAAAGCAGAGCTGTTCACTGCCATCCTTGGCTCCCAGAAGTTACATAATCAGAAATAGCTTTCTAACCTCTCTCTATTACTTATTTTCACTAATTAAAAAATTTAATAGTAGTGACTTTTTAAAGAACATATGAATGAAAAGTAATTATGTTAACTTGTATGCAGCAATAAACCGCAGTAAACCATGATGCTTTTTCCCTGCCAAAGACTGATAAACAGCTTTATGGAAGGAAATAATCAGACAGTATCCATTAATGGTTTGTCCAAAAAACACCATCCAGGTCAGTTTTCCCTCAGTGCCTTTCAATCTATCAACTTTTAATTTAGGAAGTTCCGGTGTTTGAGCTCAGTGTCCCATATTTCATCCTGTATGTTTTCTGGCAGTAGGGAAAAATAAAGTGCTTCTGTTTCTATCAATCCTTTGGAATTAATTTATTTTCAGAATATCATTTAAAAGTATGTTTTTAAAGGAATAATCCACTAGGTAAGATATTCTTCTATCTTCTAGAGTAATCATACACGGTCATGTTATGATTAATTTAATATTCTGATTAAGTTCGAGTTACCCAAAATACCATGGATTCCCATTCACTCTCTTTACAAATATTAGGCTTTAAAAAATTGAATCTTTCATATGTGATTTGGGAGGGACTTCAGACACATGTGTTCTTTAATTTGAGCATCACAATTAAGGAACTGAGAAAAAAATTTGGACTTTCTGATTATTTAAATCAGGGCCCAGCAAACATTTTCCATAAAGGGCTAGATAGTAAATATTTTAGGCTTTGCAGATGATAATTGTCTCTATGTTAACTACTCAAAAGGGCAGCAAAAGCTGTCATAGACAATAAGTAAATGACCGGGTGTGGCTGTGTTCCAACAGAACTCTGTTTACAAAAACAGGCAGCAGGTGGATTGGCCCATGGACGCTGGTTTAAATTCTGCATGGACAAAATTTATGATTGTTCATCTGTGGTCATGGTCAAATGTTGTTTAACTGTTTACAGTTTGCCTTGATAGCATGGTTTAAGGAAGAGAACCCTGGGGAAGGAATCAGGAGCTCAAGGGGTTTCTAGGTGTAAATGCTGACTTTAGTCCCATGGCTTGATCCCACCAAAACTCGATTTTCTAAATTGTAAAATAGAGCTAGCCATGACGATTCTACCAATTTTAAGGAGCTATCTGGGGAATCAAATAAGGGAATGGCCAGGAGAGGGAATTGAACACATAAAAGTTTCTGGCCACTATAAGGTATTATGATTTTAATTTTATGGCATTGTCCTTGTCAAAATATGTGAAGAAAAGGGAAATACATCGGAAAAAAAAGCACTATGTGTATCAGTTAGGGACTCTATAAAAACTTGACACAACACATTAAGGTAATTTTTGGAGGGTTTAATGAAGGGACTATTTAGAAAGATATGGGAAAAATATGAAGAAATTCAAGGGACAATGCAGGGTTCTAGCATGAGCAACCTCAGAACTTTGCTGGCCTGGGATCCAGAAGGAGGGAGGATGCAGAGAAGGCTTCCATTAAAGTAGCCACTCCCTGTGGTCCAGCGATACGACTCACCTAAGATGGCCCAGGGGGACAAATATCCTACCCTCACACTCTTTCCCTTTGATCTCTTGTTGATGCCTCCAACTGGTAGGACCCAACCAGAAACCACCCTGCAGGTTAGAAACCGAGGACAGAGAGCAAGGAGAATGGCAGCTAAGAGAAGATATGGCGGCATGAATAGAAGCCATCCAAAGTGATGTATCTTCTCTGCAAGTCTGTACACAGATTATCAATGACATCATGCCTGCTACATTTCTCTCCTTTTCCTTTCGTGGCAAGTTTATTTGTTATAAGTATTATCATCAACTAAAATCCATTTTTTAAGTTATACAAAACAAAGAGAAGATTTAATTTGTACATATCAGAATACTGTGGAACTAAATAAAGTTAGGTACAACGTTTAAAAATAGCCTATAGATAAGCTAACAACTTGGTAAAAATTAAAAAGTGGATAAAATATTTTGTGTTACCTGTCCTTTCCCTTTTCATTGAATTGGTGTGTTCTCTACTACCATATATAATTATATTTATATTGCAGTGAAGGGGAAAATCTGGTAAAAGTTATGATGGATTTTTGTAAATGCTTGGGCCAATTTGCAAAAAAAAAAAAAAACCCTTTCTTTTGTTACTAATAAAAAATTATTGGTTAAAAATTTGGTAAGTATACATATTTAGATTCATTTTGTCACATTTATCAATCCAAATTCAAGTAACTACAGTTTTCAATTTGCTTTTAACAATAAACTCAAATTTTAAGTGAAAGATGCTATTTCTTAAAAGCCTATATAAAAAATCGATTTGGGGAAACCCTGTCAGTTTCCCCGCCACGCCCAGGATGAGCCTCTGCTCATCTCTGTTATGCCCTTGAGTCTGAGCCAGAGTCCAGCACTGGGTGTGAGGAAGGACCTGTCACTTTGGAGGGTCCTTCAAACCCAGAGGTAACACGAAGCCCAGACTTAGGATGGACACCGGACATTGTGGGGTCCTGATTCACCAGGACACAGTTCATCTTTATTGAGTATGTGTAATCAAGGAAAGAAAGAGGGCCATAGTGCTTCCATGGAAAAGGCAGAAACGAAAGTGTCTTCCTGGTCAACTCTCAATTTTCAGAACTCATTTTCAGTTGAATGACCTAGATGCTGCATTCCTTGAGTATTTTGATTAAAGGCAATTCCTGCACATGTGTCTTCTTCTTCTGATCTTCTTTGAGTGATCCCCATGTTATACCTTCAGAAAGGATTTCCTTGACCATTCTAATCAAAGTAAGGTTGTTACAGCCATTTAGGTACAAGCATATAGTATAGGCTGATCTGTATAGGTTTTATTTCAAATAGTAATTATTCTAAATTACTTGCTTACTTTATTCTTTGTCTCTCTCGCCTACCTGACTGTAGACTTGTGACTTGTTCCCCATTGGAACTCTTATACTAGCCTCAGTGCATGGCACGAAGTGGATGCTCAGGAGATATGCTCTTGAATAAATGGAGATTTTATCCACAGGTGACGGGCCAGTCAACACGGCAGCCTAGTGCACACACGGGAGGGTAGAGCAGTTGTTAGATGTGTCTGAAAATCTGTCCTAATGTAGTTTGGAAAGAAACTGGGCTTGCTATATTACCAACGTGCCTTCTTCATTATCATAGACAATGGAGGCTCCTGTGAAAAGTGGCTTGTGAAAAGAATGCATATGTCAAGTTCTAAAATATGCAGTGTCACAAATCATGAGAATTGACACACAGACAAAATCTATGTAAATGAATCACTGATCAAAGATAAGCTTGTTAGGAAAGCAGACTCTCCACACACCAATCTATACATTTCTGAGGTTTTCACTGCATTATTCATCTATAGAAAGTGTTCGTGGGTCTTGGCATTTACTTTTAAGAAAAGTGTGTAATAAATAGACTTTGGAACGGTCTTCTCAAATGTATTCTAAGGGCAGGATTTACAACATTTGGGGCTAAGACAATTTGGCATACAATCTTTAAACAAATGGGTTCTGGAATCGAACTGCTGGGTTTAAAAATCAGGTGCTATGTGTTTTATAACCTCACTAAGCCTCAGTTTTCTCAAGAATAAAATTGGGAGAATGATATGATAATAACACGTGTCTGTGTATGTGTGTGTTTGTGTGTGTGTAAAAGAGAGAGAGAAAAAGAGAGAACAGACAATCTTGATGAAACTGCTTGGCACAGTGTTTGGTACATAATTTTTTCATAACTAATACAATTTTATTTGGGTTTAATTAGATGAATTGGTTTTCAAAAGTTTGCTAGAACATCTATTTGTAAGAACATATTTCTCTTCCATTTATATCTTACTTTTATTCTGTCTTCTAATTTACTTTAAAATGCAATTATTACCTGACTCTTTTAGGAGAAGGCAGGCCACTGTCTCAGAAAAGTTGAAGACAAAGCATATAGCCTCACAGGGCATGTGTGTGCTGGTGGTGGGGTGTGGGTGAGTGAGCCATTTAGGAAATGATCTCATCCAATGAAATCACTGTCATCTTTTAGATTAGTCGTCATCTTGGGAAACACAGATTCCAGCGCCCAGCAGGGATTGTGTGTTTGATTGATTGATGGCATTAATGGTCATAATTCTTCAGCCATCCCTGTAACCATTCTCTTTGCCACATGACTTGCGGTGCCTCTCATGAAATAGGTAGAACCTGTTTCCCCACCCTCTTCATTGTGAGCTGGCCACACATCTTGCTCTGGACATAAGAATGTCAGCAGATCTGACTCCTGTAGAAACTTGCAAAAAACTTTTGCACATTTCTGTTTCTCCTCTTGTCCCCTGTCTTCTCATGAAAACATGCCTGGACAGAGCTGATATGTTTGAAATAGTCATCCTTGACAAAGCCATCTGAGATCAGACACTTAATTCCAGTCAACCCCTACACAGTCAGGAGTTCCAGCTGAGACCAGGAGAATGTGCAGCTTGGCTCAGCCTAAATCACCCAAATTAAGATTTGTGAACCAGATAAATATTCATTGTTTTAAGTCATTGATAGTTGGGACAGTTTGTTACTGGGCATTATTATGGAAATATATAACTGATACTGAATATGAGATGAATAGTCTCATGGAACCCTGTGTAGAATCTTTCCAACTTATAACTGATTATATCATGCCATACCTAAATGGCTCTGTGTTAGTTGAGCTCTGCCTATCTCATCCACTACATCCCTTTTTCTCCTGATACCGCAAACAGTACGCTCCTCTCAAAATTGTACTTATACTTCTGAATACAGCATATTATATCAGTCTTAGGCCTTAGGTTTTGCTACCTGGAAAGCCTCCTTCTACTCCTCATGAATTAAATTTCCCACTTGTCCCTTGGTTCTTATTTTAAGAATCTTTTTTTTTTTTTTTTTTTTTTTTTTTTTTCCGGAAAACATACCTAGGCCAATTAAGAGACAGTTAGGTGATTCTCCTCTGGGTGCTTATAGCAGTCTGTTTTACTTTTTCGGTTCTTATCATATGTTGGTGTCATTGCCTCTTTCCTGGCTTTTATTTTGTGTTTTGTGAACAGTGATGTTCTCAGTATGAAGTTCAGTGCGTGGCACACAGTATGTGCTCAACTAATGGACGTCAAAGGACCAAAGGGATAGATGTTGAATTCATGGGCAAATGGGGAAAGGATGATATTGTGAGGGCCCCAGGCCCCAGGACAAAGATACAGTGGAGTTGGCAGGAAGGAAAATGTTAGGCTTATCTGCAAGTTGATAATCTTCGAACCGCATAGACTAGCCTTTCACACTGCAGACCTTTTATACAGGCTTCAAGGAAAGGTCAAACCCCAACCAGATTGCTAGAATAAAAGCAGAATTCTTGGTTCATTGGTAAATCATCTAAAAGGGTCAACCTGAATGGCATCTGCGAACTAGATAGCATGGACTGGGATTTCATTCCTTCTCTACATAAATTAAAGAGAATGAAAAAGTAAGTTTTGTTTAGAACTACTTTTACAAAGAGTCACTTCCAAATTCTGGATATTATTTTAGACGTTGAATGTACAGATTAAAAAAAGAAAACAAAGACAGAAACAAGTGAGGGACACAATCTTTTTCGCAATAAAGCTCTATTCCTATGTTAGCAGGAGAATTCATGAGTCAGTGACTTAGAAATGTATAATCTTATGATCAGAGGATTTTAGATAAGGGAAAAATCCTCAGGTGTATCTAACCCAGTGTGCTTTGAAAACCAGTGGAACACATATTTGATGCCCTATGTCTATTCTGACTCACATCTGCTCCAGCAATTAGAATTCAACTCCAATTCTTCCCTTTAGACTCCCTACACTTCCATTTTCTTAAGAATTTAGACCATTAAATTTTGTAGTTTTGACTCAGTGGTTGAGTTCACCCTTTCTCCCTTTTCAAATCAGGAAAATAATTCCCAGAAGTTGCGAAGTCCCAAGTTAACCCAAATGCTAACGAGAGAGGTAAAATCTGGTTCTGAAAACTTGCAGCTCACCCAGTGCTTTTTTTTCACCGTGATGCACTCTCTTTGACCCTTTTCCTCACACATTCCACTGGGTTGTGCAGAATCTGCATGGCTGGAATGAATACAAGTGGAAGGGGAAGTTAAATCCATCTAAACTTTAAAATGTAGGGGAGATTTAACATCCTTATGTCCTTTGGAATGCTATGGTGCATTCATGGTTCATGTAGTCAGCAAACTAAAGGTCGGGCTTGAGCTGGTGTTCAGCGTAGAGTGTGTCGTAACATTGACAGGCTATATTTATACAGCAGTGCTAAAACATTAAAATAAATATATACCACTGTTGATCTTAACAAATGTATGCACAGCAGCTGATAGAGTTAACATCAGTTTTTGAACTTGTAATTGTTTACTCATATGTTGCAAAAGGCAGTTTCCCCAAAATATTATAATTTGGCACTTCTTCTATAAATTTTTTGGAAGAGGAGAAAATAATATGTTTAATATTGGTAAGTCTTGATTTCTGGAATATATTAGTGAGGGAAAAAATAAGGGATCTGACTACCAATCAGCTCTTCAACCAGTTTTATGGGAATTCCATCACTACAAGTCTTTCTGTGTAGTAATTTTTGCTTCTCTGAGTGCTGAAGGAATAAAAACCTCACGCGCTCTAACTTCTCACAAGGGAGCATGTCATGAGTCTATGGTCTTTGAATCTGTAGGGTAATATATTACTTGTACTCCAGATCTGTGCCCAGATTTCTCTTGTCTCTTGTGCCCCAGGAACCCCAATCTCCTGCCAACCCGTTTCAATCCCTATTTCACTTTCTGCTCACATCTCCAAAGCTAATGATGTAGCTTGTACACATCTCTTAAGAAGATCTGCCTCCATGAGAAAGAATGATCTCTCTCAAGGTGGCAATTCTTTGGTTCAAATTGTATGAACCTCTCAGCCATAAAAAGGTCACCTTGTTACATCCAAGTTAGAGCGCTTTCAGATGAGGTCATTGACAGCGGAACACATCTGGTAGCTATTCCGTACAGCTCCACTGGCTCCTGCTCCCCATGACCCACACTCTGTGTTTCACAGCTATGTACATGTCCTTCCTGTCCTCTCCCTGTCCCTGCCTCTCTGAGGAGCTGACAACCTTCAGTTTCCCTGCTAATATTGAATCTTATGCCTAATGATCAGGGAGCATTCCTCTTTCCAAGCAGTCGAACATATTTCATGTATATTGCATCTCTGGTACCCTTCCTTGACATCCAAGGGCTCCTGAGATCTTTCTTTGGGCTTTTATACTGATAATTTTTTCCCAGGTGAATTTCTTACATTATTTCAATGATGTGCTGGAGGCAATGTTTAAACTAGATATATGTACACGATTTTATGAGAGGGCTATGTAACCAGCATAAGGGCAGTATATCATTTGACAGGTTCCCCATACTCTAGATTTATCAAGAGATTTAAAGTTGCCACCGAGAGAACTTTAATCCATATTCTTCTTAACAATCTCTTCCTAGACTACTTTTCCCATCAAATCTCCTACAGGTTTTCCTCCCTTCTAGTTCTCTGTCTGTACTCGACTCCTCCCATATTCATTTGCAGTAGGCATTTGGGTTGCTTTTACTCATAGCGCTCCCAACCCTGAAATGCCTTTCCTGGATTTTCTACTTATTAAAGTTGATTCAAATGACAGGGCCCAGGGCAGATGTCCCAGGAGATATGAGCAAATCCTCCTTTATGTTTCAACCAGAAGTCAGTGTTTCCTCCTCAGTTCTCCCACCATAAGTTGCTCATACTGCAAAGACTTGATTTATCCTATCATGGACTGTTATTTGTGTATGTGTGTGTGTGTGTGTGTGTATCTATATATCTATATATATATAGATATAAAATACATGTGTATGTGTATCTTTACTATTTAATATTATGTATTTATATTATACATCTACCTATATCTATATAATATTATCATGGATTCACACAGGGTCTTAAAAGTGGGAGACTCTCAACAACTATTTATTAAACAAATAAACATTTTGTGATAGGTAATTGGACAAATGACTATTTCAAACCAGTTTGATTGGATTATTTTAATGAAGAGACATTAAAATGAGCAGACATGACTACCCTAACTGTTGCTGTTGACTATGATTCTCATGAAAGTAACCCATGTCTTCTAGAAGTGTAGATTCATTCCGAATTACCTAAACACAATTTTAACAAAGTATTAAATTCTGGACCATGTAGTTCACAGAAAAATGGAAAATAGTAAAAACTCTTGCTGATAAAGCTCAAGATGAATTCAGGAGTGTCTGTGGGACGTTTTTTTCCTCCTTCTTAATGTGCTGTCCCAGTTTAACCAACTGTTTGTGCAAACCTTTGTGTCATGCAGCACCACAGTAGGGAAAAGACAAGAAGTTGAACACTGAACAGAGATGAAAATTTTGTATTCTAACAAGAACTATGGCTTTTCACTTTAATAATAGAAAGATAGCAAAGAAACAAATAAATAAAAGAAGACCTAAAAAAAGAAAAAGAGATCAGAAAGATGCTGCCGACTGATGGGTATAATTTCTGAGCTGAAAAATTAGGCAAAAGGTAAATCAGAGTTAGCTCCCTGACTTTCATGTGCTGAACACAAAACCAGAGACACGAAAGAAGCAGCCTGGGAAAGCATTTTCATCTACAAAGAATTTAACCTCCGCCGGCTACTTAGTGCCTTCTTGAGAGTTCTGTGCCCTCTATCGATTGCTCCAGGGGACCGAGGACAAGATAGAGGATTTTGACTAGATGAAGTAATGGAGAAATCACCCATGGTGATCATCTATTGAATTGTTTTCATCATAGTCTGAATTGTAAAGAGACTAAGGGACAAGACAGTACTATATCATTATGGAATCCAGCTGGATTTAGATGGATTGGTTCCTGGTTTGTGAAAAATATTTGCTTATAAGCAATGTTAGAATAAAGAAGCTTATTTGCCACAAAGCTGCTGTGAGGAAGCAACCTGAGTTTCACAGAGGAGGAATTTGGGACTAATAAAGAAAAGCTTTGCACACAACAATATCAACCTTCCTGCGGCAAGTAACAGTCTCCGCAGTATTTAAGACACGTTTAGTCAGCTGTTGTTACACGGCTTCAGGACTGAGAAAAGAGGTCTCTTTGATGGATGTGGCTTCAGAAGCACCATTTCACATCTGACTTTCAGTACATGAATGGAATGTTGATGCTCACGGTTGGAAATAAAGGGGAAGATTATCCTAATTTAAAATTGGATAATGATACCTACATTATAAAGTTGTTACAACAATTAAATAAGATCATGTATAAAGTGCTTAGCAGTGCACAAGGGGCGAGTCATTTTCAACACACGTTAGTTCTAATGGTGATAACATCTATTCAGCACTTACCCTTGTAAGTGTGTTAAAAGGACTCCATATGGCTTAGCTCATGTCATCCTCTCAAACCCTCCCAGGTCCTCAAAATGCTGAATATAGTATAAGAAGTTTAGTGCAAGCTTTGCCAGCTGATACACACACACACACACACACACACACATATGTATATATATATATATATAATCCTTTCATAATTTAGTACTTAAAGATTAGTTCATAGGATCAGAAAAATCTTCTATGAATGTGGTAGAACATATTACATCTATTATTAGAAATATGATTGAATAACAATTTCTCTACAATTATGATAAAATGATCACATACATATCTCATTTGATCTTCAGAATAGCTCTATGAAACAGGAAAAATGATCACATATTAGAAATATTGTTATCACTTTATCACATATTAGAAGTGAAGAGTCAGGTCTCTGTAGTCTAATATTTCAAGCCTCATGTTGGTCCAAATCATAGAACCACATACTCTTCATTCAATAATTAGTTTATTATGCAGGATTTATTAAGCATCTGTCACTCCCCAGGCCTCACGGTAAGTGTAGTGAGGATACTAACGGGAGCTAAAACTATTACCTAAGCGAGAATTCAGTCTCCGTTGTGCTTGAGCCATGATATGTTTTAAAAACCTGTGTGTACTAGAGAGCCGTCCTTTCCTAAGGCTCAGGGAATATTAGGCGAGGCTTCCTGAAGCAAGTGATTATTATGCAGAAATCTGGAATTGATGTAGGGAAAGCAGACAGGGAACGACAGAAAACAAAACAAGACAGGACAAGAAACAGTAGCTATAAAAGCCCAGAACTAGAGAGAGAGAATGACGGGCATTTGGCCCTGCTACTCAAAGTGCAGAAAGCGCATGAACCAGCAACTTCAGTGGCACCCGGGAGCTTGTTAGAAATGCTGAATCTTGGGCTCCCATTACGACTGATTGAACCAGAACATGCATTTTAAGAAGATCCTCAGGCAATTCATGTGACATTGAAGATTGAGAATAAATGCTCTAGGATAGCAGTGTCCAACGTAGTCGGTGTGTAGAGTGAGAGGCATGGAATAGGGAGGTAAAAGGCCATAGTAGTGAACAAAGGTCTCATCTGGGGTCCAGGAAACGCAAAAATCCTATAATAAAATAAAAGGAGTATCTTAGTCAGCTCCGGCTGCCATAACGAAATGGCATAGATTGGATGGCTTAAGCAATAGTTATTTATTTTCTCATAGTTGAGGAGGCTGGGAAGTTCATCAGGGTACCAGCCTGGTCAGGTTCTGGTGAGAGCCCACCCCCTGGTTTTCAGATGGCTGACCATCTTCTTTCTGTGTCTTTATCAGGTGGAGAGAGGGCTCTCGCTTCTTCCTCTTCTTATAAGGACACTAACGTCATCATGGGGACCCCACCCTCATGACTGCACCTAAATCTAATTCTCTTGAGTATTTACATTTCTTCTGCAAAAAAGTTTGTTAATGTCAATTTCCACTTGGGGTATTGGTCATTCATGATACCCCTCTCATTACACTCCCTTTTTTCCCCCTAAATGCTCATGGCTATTTTCATATTTATTTTTCAGATAAAATTCAGAATCTTTACAATTGGCCCCTTCAAAGGACCAAGGCATTAGTAATTATTTCTATCTTTTATTTAAGGAAAGAATTGCAGTTTTCTGAAACACGTCTTGGGAAGAAATAAGACAACAGATAAGAAGAGATATTAATAACTACCATTTATTAAGAAGTTCCTACATTCTACAACACAGTGGGCTAAGCACTTTACATTCTAAAAAAGACAAAACTTTGTGTCAGCATTTGTTCTTAGCCCAATTTTTCAAGGAGGGAACAAATAATCAAATAATCAGAATTTTAATCAACTTATCTCAAAGCACATAATTAGCAAGTAGTAAATTAATCTTCTGAAGTATGGTCTCTGACTCCATATTTATAAAAGTTCCAATATAGAGAATATACTTCAATTAGGGCAATGGAAGAGTAAAAGCAATTATTGTAAAATATCCACAAAAAATGCAGTGAAGAAAAACAGCGCTTTTTCTTGTATGCAGCAAGTGTTCAATATTTTTCCCTTTCTGGAGAGTTTCCTTAATCACACCTACTGTTAATCTACTTTATCTTATTTTATATTTTAATTCTATTTTGTGTTCTGGATGATTTTGGGCTTATTTTCATCTTGCTATATTTTATGAAGCTACCTTAAATTATCTTTGCAATGAGGAAGGTGTTCAAAATAATTATATGCAATCTTAACAAATTGTGTGTCAATTTATAAAGCGTAATTCAGAGATGTTTACAGTTGTATTCTTTATAATTTTTATATTCCCTAGGAACCCTGTTGAAGATGTATTGCAAATCAAGTGAATCAAGAGGAATCCACTTAAGACAGTTCCTGAGAATTTCTGAGAAAAATCCCCAGGATGTTAAAATCCCTGTTGGGTAGAAACTCATGTTATTCAAAATCACATATTTGGATATACTCAGGTCAATATGTAAGTGATTTTGAATGTGATCCATTGGGTCCATATTTCCCTTCAAAGATTCAGCAAATCTTGTTTTCTCCAGAGAGAGTCTAGTCAATATCTGTGTCTTGCACCAGCCAGATATGTGATATTTAGGGAGCCGAGTGCCATGGAAGAATGGATTCCTATCTCATTTGCACACTGCACAAAGATTAGCAGTCATAGTAAGAATGACACCAGCATGACAAATCCTTCCTCTTGATTGTAAGCTGGACTTGCTGTTCCACCAGTTCAATACAAATTATTTCTGAGCAATTCCCCCTGCAATTACCTGATTAGCAATCCCAATCTCTTTTCCCTGTTTCGAAGACCTTGATTAAATGATATCCCCTCCTGATTACTTTATCAAGTCCAGCTACTATGGATTATTGACAGCTCTGTGTTAACTAACTGTGTCTCTTTGGCAAGCCGCCAGGCAAATGGGAAAGCAGCTGCTTCTTGAGATGGGGAGAAGAGGAATGCGAATTGATACAGTCCTTATGGCTTTTGCAAGCTGACAGACCATTAGCTGACCTTGAAATTGTTTTGGTGGTTGTTAGTGTGTTTGACATCCCTTTGGATTACCAAAGATTGACAACTAGATAGTAGAGGGATTGATACCCTGATACAAAACCCCATCCCTTTATAGCTTGTAGAAAGCAGTGTGTTGTGGGTTGTTACAGAGGAGAAAATTCACTGCTTTAGCCTACTTCTCACAGTTCTGACTGCACAGATTGTCCAGCGCCACAAGGCTTAAACTTGACGTTTGCCTTACTTCCTTGTTGATCTGAAATCATGTGGAAAGGCTGCTGAACATGCTGATTTTCATCAACTGGCTCTATACAGCAGGGATGGCAATCTTTTCTTATATCTCACTTACAAGCACATGGAGGCTTGGGTGATTTAAACAAATTCATAATCATTCTCCCACTATGATCTTTAAATACAGATTACTTCACTTTTTGTTGTTTTTCTTCCCTTTCAAAATATTAAGTCCCTTTTTATAGTCTGTGTTTGTTTCATTTTAAGTGGTCCTTAAATCCGGATCTTGGGCAAAATCAGTAGACAAAATGTTGGGAGAGAAGGCTGGAGATAAGTGAATATTATTTAAACAATGATGTTTGCCTTTTCATCACACGTAACTCCAGTTACATTTTTTCTTTTTCAATCAGCTTTTTTTTAGAATAGATTTGAATTTACAGAAGTATTGTGAAGGTAGTACAGAACGTTCCTGTTTCCCTCACACCCAGTTTCCCCATTATTAATACTCTACCTTAGTATGGGAGAGTTGTCACAATTACCCTCAACTGATACGTTATTATTAACTAAAGTGCATAGTTTATTCAGATTTCCTTAGTTTTCACCTAATGTCCTCTTTCTGTCCCAGGATTCCATCTGAGATACCACGTTGTATTTTGTTATCATGTCCCTTTAAGCTCCTCTTGACTGTGAGAGTTTCACACCTTGCTTTCGCCCTCAGGAGAGTGGAAATGCTTGTCTGTCCTGGTAATGGGAAAGGAAGAGACCAGATACGTCTCATCTTGTGAAACAGATTCTCATTGCTATGGCTAGAAGGAAACCTTGGATCACATGAGCAAGTTAGAATTTACTCAGTACCTGGTTTTGAGATTAGAAAAATCTAGTTTGACTCTAGCTCCAAGACTTACTAGTCATGAAAACTTGCTGAATTCCTTACTATTACCAAACCTCGATATACTTACGTCTTTAAAAATGGTGACAATACTAATACCTACCGCTTAAATTTCTTAAATATGTGAATCAGAAAACACACGTGAAGGGTTTAGTATAAGAGCAGGTGTGTAGAGTACAATGCATTGCCTCAGTGGCTCTCATGTTTGTCACCTGATCAGTTGTCAGGTAACACAATGAAGTTAGTGTTGAACACTAGAGATTTCCAACTATCACTGAATGCAATAGAAATAAATACTACTCTCAACTAGAAGATACAGCAACACTAAGGATTTTCTTGTGAGGGGAGTGGGAAGGATTTGCACTGGGAGGCATGGTGAGACAGCCATGTTTCCTAGTCTTATCTTTTTACTTGAAAGTTGGTTGAGAAAGATTAGCAGTGGCAAGGGGGCTCCACAGGGACTGTGTACATGTATTGGGGGCAGAATGTGATGTGTGATGCAGAATTCGTAATCTAGAATGATTAGAAATTCAGGTACCAAATTTCACAAACTGGCTCCATTCCAAGTCTCCTGAATATGAGCCTGAATCCAAATAGCATCATTAAAGAGAAAAGAACAGCAAAACTGTGAAATGTACAGTTTAATGAACTTCCCAAATATAGGACCTCAAAAAACCAGCTCCAAGTGAAATAGATATATATGTGTGTTAAGTGAAATTCTATCTTCCAACACTCTGAGAGCCACTTGTCCAGAAGTCCTCCTACAACCAATATGCTTGAGATTTTTCTTAGCAAATGTGTATCACTTCAGACGAAAATAGCTGAAATGGAAACAAGTGCGTAAAAAAGCAGAATTAGAGAAGTGAACAGATGGTATGTGAGTATAATGATGATCCACTTGCACCATATTATAGATGAGCCATCACAGAATCTCAGGGGAGCTTCTGGCCAAACACTTGAACATAATGGAGAAAAGCCCTACTTGTGTCTTTCTTCCTTTTTTTTTTTTTTTTTTTTTCACAATTGAAGAAAATTGCAAACAAATGAAGCAACTTAACCAGAAAGTGTAACACAGAACACCTGTTCACACAACACACATCCGTCTTAACGTCTTCCACTGGAAACAGAAAAAGGCCAAGTGGCAACTGGTCAGAATGAGATGTCTAAATACTATTTCCATCGAATTTACAGCAGACGGGGCTGATCACTGAAAGGACCTTTAGAACAGCCAGAGACAACAGCGCTTTCCCTTTCCTGGTCTCTCAGGAAAGTCATGCATTTCATCTCCCTCTGTTGCAGCATAGTTTTCTGGCATCTTTTTGAATTTCCTCAAATTGTTGATGGAAAGCACTTCAAACCACTTTGTTATCGCTCTCAGACGTTCTCACTGAAACTGAAATAGATGTGTCATCTGCAATCATTTAACAGTTTTTAAAAGCACTTCTGTTAGAACTTCACAACATAATTTTGCATTCAGTTTAAGCCCTTTCAACTAGTTTGAACCACTAGCAGAGATATTTGCAAGGATCCAAAGATATTTTATTAGTCTGAACATCAAATTAATTTCAAGTCTCTTCTGCAAATATTTCCAGAACATCTACCATCAGCTGAGGACTGAGTTATGCAGAAGGTCTCCACATTCTCAGGAAGCACCAAAATGTTCACACATGGAAAAATCTGTTGAGCCTGAACAGTTCACATGAGAAGGTGTTAAAAGAAAACATTCATAGGTGAATAATTAGTTGCAAGAATTGGCCCAATTCAAATGTCTATAATATTAAATGAGGAAATTTGTGGATGACAGTAAAAAGAGAGTTCCTCAACCTCCACGCTACTTAATGGTTCAGACAGCTTTTTGTTGTCAATGGTGGAGGAAGCTGTCCTTTGTATTGAAGATTATTGATTTCTATTCTTGGCCTCTATCCACTACATGCCAGTAGCACTCACACTGGATTGTGACCACCAAATATGTCTCCAGACTTTTCTAAACGTCTCCAGAGGGACAAAATAATTCCCAGTTGAGATGCTATTGTAAAAGTGTATCTTTTATCTTCTAAGAATGTTCTATTCAATGGGAAAAGAAATCGTTCACATAATAAACAAGTCAGTAACAGTGCTGAGAAGAAGATGATTCAATCTTAAGTGGGACAGAGAAAACATACTATCCACCTTGAGAGAGGTCCTTGAATCAACTGATCTGGTTTCTTTCTTGGAGGACCTCTCACAGCACCACCAGTTCACTCTCACAATTCTCATACTTAACCTTTCCTTCTCACAAAATTTTCATCACTTGATTTCAGTATTACCTACTGACTAACAATTACTTATCAGATGGCAGTGTAATTGGAAAAAATCATGATACTATCACTCCTGGTCGAATTTTCTGTTTGTTGTATGATGTCTTGTCCCATTCTTGATTCTCTGCCTAGCTGTTTATTATTCAGAAATCCTAAACCCAAGTAAAGTAAATTGGAGGTAGTATGCTACCTCTTCTTTTGTTGGAAATTATAAAGTCAAATGTCCGATATTAAAGGAGATATCTTACAGAGTCCAGAGTTCACTTTAAGAAAATAGAGGGTAATCAAAGACATCACTGACCTTCCATAGCCATGATGATTATCAGTTCACCCATTAACTATTTACTGAAGATTTATTGTGGAAAACATTGTGCTTCCCACCTTTCCTGCAATTTAAAAGCAAAGTCTCTTGTCCCTGTTAAAGATGGAAAGTATAAGATGCTCAGTTCCTAGTCTCCTTTGAAAACGGAACATGATACAATCCTGAGTCTCTGAAAGGAAGGCTGCAAGAGCTGGTGGATGTAAGGTTTCTGGAAAAGATTTGAATCCATGGTGAAAAAGAAACTGCTAGGAGTAGCTCTCCTCTTTGGCCATGGTTATGTGAGGAAGATATAATGCCTGGAGCTGCGGCAGCCATCTTGGTGTAAAGAGGGAACAGTCTTTGTATAAAAGCAACGCTCTGTGAATGGAAGAAGTGAAAAATGAACAGCCCAAGGTCCGTGGTGATGTAATTGAGTGGCGGAATTCTTTAATCCTGTATCTGCCTGCCATCATACAGGGAAGATTACAAACTTTTTTGTTTTTTAAAAGCCTCAATTAGCTGTGAATTGAAGCTAAAGAATTTCCCAGATAATATTTTCTAATATATTTAAGATACTATGCTAAAAAGTGTGTGGAATTTAAAACCAACCCAAACAAACAGACAAAAAGAATGACAAATTCTGCCCTCAAGAAATGTATTTTGACAATACTGGGAACATTCTGTGTCTAGAATTTATAATATATCTTTATAATATTAACATTTAGCTTAGAGTGAACACAGATAACACAGCATTTTGTCAGCTTGATCTCGCCGTGTCTGTTACAGGTTGAATTGTGTCCCTGACCCCTAGTCCCGCAAAATGTGACTTTATTTGGAGATAAGATCTTTTCAGAACTAATCAAGGTGAACTGAAATCACTGGAGTGGGCCCTAGTCCAATGTGACTGGTGTCCTTATAAAAAGGGGAAATTTGGACAGAGACAGGAGGGAAGACAATGTGAAGTGATATGGAGAAAAGATGGCTGTCTACAAGCCAAAGAGAGAGACCAGGGACAGATCCTTCTCAGAACAACTTTAGAAAGGAAGAAATTCTGCTGATTCCTTGATTTTGGACTTCGGGCTTCCAGAACTGTGAGACAATAAATTTCTGTTGTTTAAGCATCCTGTTTGTGATTCTTCATTACAACAGTCCCAGCAAACTAATGCAATGTCCAGCCCTGAACTCCTCAAATCCTCTCCAGATCTGCTCCTTCAATAGTCTCCTGCATCCCGGATAATCCTTCCAACTCCATGCTTCCAAAGCTCTAGCAGAAAACCTAGGCGTCATCCTTGGATACTACTTCCCTCCTACTCCACATCCAACCATTTGGCACATTCCTTTGAATCTACTATATAAGTCACTAGAATCTCCCTGTTTCTTATGACATCCACAGCCACTGCCCTAGACAGCATCACAGTTATTTTTATTTGATTATAGCCAAATCTGTACAGATGGTGTCTTTTGATGTCATTGAAGTTTTTTTTTCTTCTTCTTTTTTTCTTTATTACATTAAGCAGATTGATTCTGTTAAAAGATAAGATGGGTCATGTCGTGACTGTTCAAAATCTCCAATGGCTTCTATAGGATACACGTAAAAATCAGAGTTGCTGACAATACCCTACTTGATTTTGTCCCCATTATCTTTCTTACTTTTCTCTTATTACTCTTATAGTTGGCTAAGACCATAGTCGCATGCTGGTTGTTCTTTGAGCTTCCAGGCATTTTCCTTTGAATTTACCATTCTTCTGCTTGAGTAATTATTTCCTCTAGATATTTGCTTGACTACTTTCATCTCCTTTGGGTATTTCCTTTGAGAAGATCTAATTTTCTTAACAAGATCTTCCCTGACTACTTAAATATGTAATTGCTCCCTTCTCCCAAACCCAGACACAATGTACTTCTTTTCTACATTATTATATTTGTTCCAATAGAATTGGTTGCTATTTATCATATTTTATATGTTTTTTCTTATTTGTTTTCATTGATGTCTGTTTCCCTTACTATAATGCAATCTTTTTGAAGGCACGGATCTTTTATCTACTTTGTTTACTGGTCTATCTCTAGTGCCTACAATAGTGCCTAAGATACATAGATACTCAAAAAATATTTGTCCAATAAATGTAGGAGTGAAAAAGAACTCACTTTAACTACTGTTGTCTTACAAAACTAGGAGTTTCAAGAGATTTGGAATTATTGAACATTTCTTCTAGCGTGTTACCATTAGCTTTGAAAATTAAAATTCCTTATAGTATATATATATAATGTTTTAATGCAAGGGAATATATTTTTAAGTGCTTACTATATGCAAATCTCTGTAACATAAGTTCATAGCACTAGATTTAAGAATATGTACATATTAGGGGATTAATAAAAATTTTTTTTGAAGTGAAATGGAAACCACATTAAATATCACATTCTGTGACTATCTGAGTGAAGAAGAGAAGTGAATGTTACTGTTGTTGTATTTTTCTCTTTATTCAGGGCTGTTCCTAGGACCATGGGGCTGAGAATTATCTGAATAGAGGGCTACATTAGTAAATAGTTTCCAGTCTTTCCTGATACAAACAACAGACCTAAATTTTGTTGCTATATAGTTTTATCTCACTAGGAGGAGGTAAAATAAAATTAATTTGCATATATTTAAAAATTTTTACAATAATAGAATTCACTTGCAATCCCTCTGAACATGAATAAAAAACTCTGTCTTCCATTGATTCTTAGCAAATATATCATATAGAAATATTTAGCATATCAACTGTCAGTATTTTGTATGAAAATAGTATATATACCTTTTTTCATTTGTCTTACGCTTGACATTTAAGCCCTGTGATTTTTAAGCTCTGTCAATTACCTGGAATCAACCATCAAACAAGATTTCCTGAGGGAATTCTGATCATGGTCATGAACTCAGGTTAATTTACACCCAAACCATCAAACACAGGTGGATTTTTAGTCTTTTTTTTATTTTATTTTATTTTTTTTAAGGCTTTCCAGGGTCAGAAAGTCAACAAGGGCCTACCTTCACTCCTGAGTTTAAATCATGTCTTTAAACAAACAAACAAAAATCTATACCTAGTTTAAGTCATTCTTGTTAAAGGTAAATTTGTTTTCTATTGTTTAGTCCTTAGTGGATACGGGTGGGCAGTGTCACAGGAAGAAAAAAAAAGGTGCTTCAAGGTTACACACAAGACACAAAAGCAAACTTTTAAACTTCAAACTTGTAGCAAATAATAGCCATAGAGATTCTTGTCCGAGATTTTTGTAATAAAAATATTATAACTCTTTCTTGGGTAAATCTATAGGCATAAAGCAGAGATCTTTGATGATGTTTCTTCTCCTTTTTTTTTCTCTTTAATATATAATTTTAAGACCAATCTTTTCACGATATAATTCGTAGTGGAGAGGGGTCTGTTTACCTTGATTCTTTCTATTAGCCTGTTGCCAGGCTAATCATCATAAAACACAGTTTCTCTAAAACTTTCAGTAGCTCCCCATTGCTTGTAAAATATAATCCAAATTTCTGAGCTTGGCATTCCTGACTATCTTAGGTCAGATCTCCTAGAGGGAAATATGAGACAAGGATTCTTGTGCAAATAAATGGGTAAGGAGATGTTTTTATCAGAAGCCTGTAAGGAAGAGAAGGAAGCAGGAGAAAAGGAAGAAGTTAAGCAAAGACGTGGTTTCAGCAGACAACTAGCCTTGGCCTGATCCCATGGGGGGCACTGGGGTATAAATGGCACCAATGAGTTTTTCCTGGAGGATGGGTGCACCAAACTAGTAAAGGAAATCTGGATGGGGGTGGGAGCACTAATGAGATCTACTACACAGTCTCCTATGATTTGGTTTCAGTCTTATATACCATTTCCCCTCTTGTTTATGTTTTCCTTTGTTGCTTCATAGAAATATTTACTTCCCTCTCCTCCTCTTTTATGAAAGTAGAATATAAGGATCTACCACTGCTTTAACCTTCCCTTCCAGGAGCTGGATGATGATTTGCTGTAAGATTCTTTAGACAACTGGTAAACCAGTACACGTTAATTAAACTACATATGCATATGGGTTAGATCGTCTTAGCTGTGTACCTGGTAACCATTCCCATTTCCTTCTTCCTTGTGGACAAGACTCGTGCACCATTACAGAGCCTGGAAATGCCAGATACTCTTTTTCTCAGCCTTCCCTGTTTCCACAGCATTGGTGTGTGACCTAATCCTAAAGGGGGGGATTTCAGAGGTCTTCTGAGGACTTATGGAAGGAGAGACTCTCATCTCTGCCTGACAGATTTTGGACAACATCATGTGAAGATATGCTTGGAAATGCTTCAGACACCTAATTTCAAAACAATGCCTAAAGAATCTTGACAAAGTCTGTCTTCAGCTCTGCTGTCCATTGAGTCCCTAAATTAACCCTGGGAATTACTTGGGTATTTTTTCGTACATCAGTAAAATAACTCCCCATTATTAAAACCATATTTGTTGAATGTTTTACTATTTGCTGTTGAAAGCACCCTACACTCTTTATTGTAGAAACTTCTGTTAAAAGGTGGATTAGAGAATGGCTCAAATCTGAGAACTATGAGGACCCTCCAACTCCCCCACCCCGCCCCGAATTAGGAGCAGCTTGGACCCATCCAACTGCATGCATGTGGACTGCGGGCCTCATACAGGAGAAAAAAGAGAGAGATCAGTGGTCCAGCTTTTACGCCAAGCAGAAATAGAAAGCTCAAGATAACTGCTAGTGGTAGGCCCAAGTGGCTGATCTTCCATACCTAAACCACACGCGACAGAAGGGAACTGACAGCGAAGGTCCTCCTTTAAGGCACAGCGGTTCTGCCCACTAGGGAAACATACTCTGATAAAGGCCATACTGTGGCACGTTAGGCTAATTGCTCTTCCTTCCTGGGAGAAGTAAGTCAGGATGGGGAGAGGCAGTCTACACTGGGTGTCTGGAATGCTTTTTAAGAGGAATGTGTGCTTTTGGTTTCTTCTCTTTGGCCAGAAAGTGGAATAGAGACTGAGAAAGAAAACAATACTTATCTGATGATTAATAATGTTAATAATAATTATAAGCTCATACTGTTTAGAACACATTTTGCTAAGAGCTTTATGTATATTATCTCCACTGAAATTAAAAATAATCTGCCACTTCTCCTCCTCTCTGACTTTCCTTTGTGTTTTCTTCTCTTGAAATTTCTTCTCCTTTGTTTGGCCTTCTACAAATTCCACCAATATTCAACTCACATGCCTCTATCTTATACTCACAAGGAGCAAAATTCTCTTCAACCTTGAGTTCCATACTCTCCTCCCCTCGATTTTGAATGCATAGAAGGGAAGGATAAGGAATCAGAGTAAGAATGATGGATGAAATATCTACTGATAAAAAGATAACTCATCTTTTTCTCTTCTAAGTACTTTAAGGTTGGGAACATTTTTATTTATTTCAAACATTTACGCAGGATACTTAAAACATTTTATATAGACCTCACTGCAATATGTGTAAGAGGAAATGCTCATTATTTTGCAGAGCTTGAAATTGAAAATATAACTGAGAAATCTACAAGAAATTACTCTTGCAAAACATTTCCGATATAAGACTAGCTCTATGTGATATTAATAGATGTTCTTTGGAAAGGAATTCTTTAAGTTAAATAGATTTGGAAGAGTTCTGGATTTAACTAACATATTTTACTTCCTCAAGGAATATTCAGGACTTTTAACACATTAATTTTAATTGCAATTTTCCAAGGATATAGTCTGAAGAGTTTCTCAAAGTTATCCCACCATGAATTCATTTGGTAAGGAGCATCTTTTAACAGAATGAATGTTCTGTGGAAGATACTTTGGGAAATGCCTCCCCAGCAGACACGAATAATTTTCCTTATGAAAATTCCTCATTTCCTTATATCAATAATCTGAATTCTAATGTCACAACATACACATTTATTAACATCAGAAGTTCTACTTCAAACACATAATTTTCGTATATTGAAATATTACTTGATTTTTATATTTTCTATCATTAAATCCACTTACATTGAGCTTTCTTTTTCCCCTAAGCCACTCCCTTGTTTTCATGCCTGAGGGTTAACCTATCAACAGCATCCAAATGTCAAAAATATATTTCAGTGGAGATAAGAATAATATGTTTTTAATATGAATTTAACTCTGATACAATAAAGAGAAAAAGCAATCAGAAATATCATATATCACTCCATCTTGAACAGCAAGGAATTAACTTTTCCCTGACCTTTTTTGTTCTTGTCTCTTGCGCCAGTAACAGGCATATTAGGACTAAATAGTGCCAATATTAATACCAGATTAGATATATATTAGAGTTGAATGATTGCATAATGATTATTATAATTTATTAATTCACAATAATTCACATAATAATGAACATAAATAGCTTTACTATTTATATTCCCAATTTATTAATCAGTTAAGCGGGGGCTTAGAATACAGAAAAGCCCCCTACAATGCTAAGACAATAAGGAACAAAGACTAAAAGAGACTAAAACAAATAAGAAATTGCAAAACACTTTGTGTAAGGTATATAAAACTTGAGGGTTTTTTGGGGGGGTGGGGGAAATGACTTGAAAAACATCCTCTGTGTACGACTATTGTGTACAGTTTATAGAAGAAACTCAGAAAGCTATAGTTTGAAAGTTATAAGAAAATATCCACCAAAAATGGATCAAGAAATATCAAAAAGGTTGAGTTGGGTAGTAGAGAAGGCTTTGAACTTAGAATCAGGAAAAGAGGGCTCTAGGCTTGACATTGTCATAGGAGAGGTGTGTGCCCTTGAGAGAGGTTTATGAATTATTAGATTATTGTTAAGATCATTTCTATTTCTAAATGTATGCCATTACCTTAAAGGTATTTGGAAATAATTTACTAGATTCTAAGTATGTTTGGTAGTTTTGCTATATGTATATTTGGCGCCCCCGAGGAATGACATAATTATGTGCTAAACATAATGAACTGCATATCTTAAGAGATACATGAAAGAAAACCAACTACTTCAGAGGAAATTAAGATAAAAGATGGGATGGAGGCGTGGTTACATGGCTTGTGGTGTGTATGTGTGTGTGTGTTGGAGGTGGTCCAGGCCAATTTGGCTTGAAATTTTCTTTACAGAGCCCTAGTTAATGTAGAAGTTGGTAAGGTGTGGGAATTGAGAGGAGGTGGATTTTGGTACTCTTGTGTTCCATCTGACTGGGCCAGCACAGTCGATTTTTGCACTGGCTCCAAAGATGTATTTTTGTACCAGGAAGAGTTGCCTTACATAAGCTTTACATAAGGGTTGCCTTTCCTCCAAATCCCTTCGGAAGGAATATCTGGAGAATGAGCTGGAAGTTTATTATCCTCTCAGATATATAATAATTCACGCTTTATTTATAGTCACCCTGGAAGCCTAAATTTTGGAGACTTCATGCCTGCACTGTGGCTATGTAAGTGACAAATGACCACAGGTTTAGCAGTTTTAATATCGCTTATGGTCTCACAGTTTCTGGGAGTCAGAAGTTCAGGCAAAGGTGCTTTACTGGTTCCCTGCTTAGAGCCTCGGAACACGGTTGTGTCCCTGTCTGGAGGCTATGGGGCAGGGGGGAGTTCATTTCCAGGTTCATTGATTTCAAGTTATTGATTGAATTCAGTGCTATGCAGCTCACAGTTGAAGGTTATTCTCAGCTTCTGGAGGTCACCTGCTTTTGAAAGGCTGTGGCCTCCTTCAAGCCAGCAAAGAAGGGTTAAGAAATCTCACTTCTAATTTCTCTGGCTTCCCTTCTGCTTCACCTCACCTGCCTTTGATTACGACCAGAGAGATTTCTCTGTTTTCTTCACATGATTCGCGTGATTAGATTGGCTTCCCATGGATGTTCTAGGACCATTTTCCTATCTGACGATTCATAACCTTAATTGCAATTGGAAAGTCCCTTCAAAGAAGTACCTAGATTGGGGTTGAATAACCATGAGATGGGGATTTGAGTGGGGCACCTCTTTATAATTCTGCCTAACGCGGTGGCATAGTTTGGGATTTAATTCATTGTGAATTTTAATGCTTATATATGAATGAGAAATTCTCCTTCCTCACTGATTCATTCATCTATTTTCTTTGCGATTATTTCTGGAAAGCCTATGTATTATTTGCCAGGCACTGACCTGGGCACTGAGGATATACTGAGGAGTGAGACTAGATCTGTGTTACCCAGTATGGTAGCCACGAACCACACATAGAGCCATTGCAAATTTGATTGTGGCTAATGAGCCTAAGGAACCAAATTTTGAATTTTATTTTATTATAATTTGTTTACATTTAAGTAGTCTCATGTGCCTGGTGGCTACCATGATGACAGTAGAGATAGAATATTTTGATCACAGCAGAAAGTTCTATTAACAATGCTATGCTAGACAGAAAAACTCCCTGCCCTCTTGTAGTTTATATTCTACTGTGAAATCAACATTCTTTTCCATAAAGGACTCAACAGTAAAATTTTAGGCTTTTTGGACCAAACAGTATATTTTTCACCTACCTAACTTTGCCGCTGTTAAGTGAGAGCTGCAACAGCCATCCATAGACATTCATGAATGGATGAGTGTGGCTATGTTTTCCAATAAAATGTGACAAGACTGGGCGATGAAGCAGATTTGCTCAGTGGGCTGTCATTTGCACAGTCTGGTTCTAGTGGGTGACTCCCTACCCGTTTATCTTGTGGCTGTTACTAGATCTTCTCCACTTGTGCTATGATCTTCACTTTTCTTACTAGACCAAGCATCATTTTATTCAACAATCTATGGGGTTTCAGCCCTTATTACTGTCTTAGTGTTGCCATAGCAAAATACCAGAGACTGAGTGGCTTAAACAACAGAAGTGTGTTTACTTTCTCAGGTCTGGAGTCCAAGGTCAAGGCGTCGGCAGGTTTGTTTTTTTTTCTGAGTCCACTTACCTTGTTTTGCAGCTGCCTTCTTGCTGTTCCTCTGTATGTGCTTATTCCTGGTGTCTCCTGTGTGTCAAATTTCCTCTTCTTATAAGGATATCAGTCAGATTGGTTTAAGACCCACCCTACCCTAATGGCTTCATTTTTAACTTCATTACTCTTTAGAATGCTTATCTCTAAACACGGTTACATTCTGAGGTTCTGGGAGTTAAGGTTTCAGCATATGAATTTTGGGATATAATTCAGCCCATAACAAGCTTTAAGTTTTAATATAGTGCTTTTCAAACTTGCCCCAAACTAGGACCACATGAGAGCTCAGGACTTCTTTAACAGATAACTTGCATTAACACCTATCTTTCTGAAAATATTCCAAAAAATTGCAGAGGAAGGAGCACTTTTGAATTCATTCTGTGAGGCCACCATCACTCTTATACCAAAACTAGACAAAGATATCACACAAAAAAGAAAATTACCAACCTATATCACTGATGAATATAGATGCAAAAGTCCTTAACAAAATACTGGCAATCCAACTCCAACAATACATTAAAACAATCATAAGCCATTATCAAGTGGGCTTTATCTTAGGGATGCAAGAATTTTTCAATATCTGCAAATCAATGTGATACATCACATTAACAACCTGAAGAGTAAAAACCCTATGATAATTTCAATAGATGCAGAAAAAAGCTTCTGATAAAATTCAACATCTATTTATGATAAAAAATTCTCCAGATAGTGGTCACAGAGGTAATGTACCTCAGCATAAGAAAGGCTATGTATGACAAGCCCGTAGCTAACATCATACTCAATGGTGACAACCTGACAGCATTCCATCTAAGATGCCCACTCTTGCCACTTTTATTCAACACAGTTTTGGAAGTCCTAACCCAGCAATCAGAGAAGACAAAGAAATAAAAGGAATCCAAGTGGGAAAGGAAGAAGTAAAACTGTCACTGTTTGCAGATGACATGATACTACACATAGAAAATCCAAAAAACAC
The DNA here is from genome assembly GCF_048773025.1 of Camelus bactrianus. NCBI lineage: Eukaryota > Metazoa > Chordata > Mammalia > Artiodactyla > Camelidae > Camelus > Camelus bactrianus. The sequence goes on along the minus strand of NC_133543.1, from coordinate 94,331,330 downwards.
AACCAGAAAACTACCAGAACTCATCAATGAATTTGGTAAAGTTGCAGGATACAAAATTAATATACAGAAATCTGCTGCATCTCTATACACTAACAACAAAATATCAGAAAAGACAAATTAAGGAAACAATCCCATTTACCACTGCATCAAAAAGAATAAAATACCTTGGATTAAACTTACTTAAAGAAGCAAAAGACCTGTACTTTGAAAACTATCAGACACTGATGAAAGAAACTGAAGACAACACAAACAGATGGAAAGATGTACTGTGTTCTTGAATGGAGCAAATCAATATTGCTAAAACAACCATACTACCCAAGGCAATCCACAGATTCAGTGCAATCACTACCAAATCACCAATGGCAGTTTTCACAGAACTGAAACAACAAAGAAAATTTAAGTTTGTATGGAAACATGAAAGATCCCAAATAGCCAAAACAATCCTGAGAAAAAAACCGAGCTGGAGGAGTCATGCACCCTGACTTACTACAAAGCTTCAGTAGTCAATTCTGGCACATAAGCAGACGTATAGATTGAAAGAGTAGGATAGAAAAACCAGAAATAAACCCACACGCTTATGACCAATTAATCTATGACAAAGGAGACAAGAATATACAATGGAGAAAAGACAAGCTACATGCAAAAAGAATGAAATTAGAACATTCCTTAACACCATATAAAAATAAACTCAAAATGGATTAAAGATCTTAATATAAGACTGGATACTACAAAACCCCTAGAGGAAAACATAGGCCTAACACTGACATAAACCCCAGAAATATTTTTTGGATTCGTCTCCTAGATAATGGAAATAAAAGCAAAAATAAGCATATGGGACCTAATTAAACTTAAAGGCTTTTGCACAGCAAAGGAAATCATAAACAAAATGAAAAGACAACCTATGGGAGAAAGTATTTGCAAATGACATGACTGATAAGGGCTTAATTTTCAAAATATATAGACTGCTTATACAGCTTAATGTAAAAAAACAAACAACCTGCCTAATCCAAAAATGGGCAGAAGACCTAAACAGACACTTCTCCAAAGAAGACATACAGGTGGCTAGTAGGCACATGAAAAATACTCCGTATTGCTAATTATCAGAGAAATGAAAGTCAAAACTACAATAAGGTATCATCTCACACCAGTCAGAATGGCCATTATTCAAAAGTCCACAAACAAGCAGTGATGGGGAGGATGTGGAGAAAAGGGAACCCTCCTACACTGTTGGTTGGAATGTAGTTTGGTGCAGCCATTATGGAAAACAGTATGGAGATTTCTTAAAAAACTAAAAATAAAGTTACCATTTGATCCAGCAATCCCACTTCTGTGCATATATCCAGAAGGAACTCTAATTCGGAAAGGTAATGCACCCCGGTGTTCATAGCAGCACTATTTACGATTGCCAAAACATGGAAGCAACCTAAATGCCCATCAACAGATGACTAGAAGAGAAGTTGTGGTATATAATGGAATACTACTCAGCCATAAAAAGAGTAAGGATTATTAAATTTTAAAATTTAGAATTTTAAAACAACTCTCTACACATATAAAATTTAAAATGATCCACTTAAAATTAGAGATGGATCACTTTCTCAAAAAATTAAAAACAATCACAACTCCTCTACTATGAAATAGGTAATCTTGTAACTATTAAGCAAATATTTATAACTTTTAAAATCCTTAAAACAGAAATCTCCACGCCCATGTGGTTTCACTGGGTAATGCTAACTATTTGTATCTCATATTATTAATTGCTTGTGTTTCTTTGCCCTTATGTTTTGCTGTGCTGACTCTCATAATGATTCCCCAGGGGAAGAAGCCTCTTCCTACAAAAATGCTGTGTAGAAACAATAAAACAAAACAAGGGAGGAATCATCATACAGTCCATGAAGCAATGTCATATGTGCCTTCTCCACTACACAAAGTATTCCTCAGTTCACATCTTCTACACTGTTTGTCCAAATGAAAGAAAAATGAACTCAGTGTAGACAAGGTTTTCTCAACAGTGGCACTGTTAACATTTTGAGACAGATCATTCTTTTTTTGTGGGGACCTGTCCTGTGCATTGTAGGATGATGAGTGACATCCCTGACCTCTTCAAAGAGATTCCAATAGCATCCCTTAGCCTCATTTCACTCCACTTACAACAAGCAAAAATTTCCCCAGGACATTTCCAAGTGTTTTCTAGAGTAATCATTACTCTTGATTAAGAGCTGCTGATGTAAGCAAAAATGGGACATCTGAAGTTTGTCCTCTTTTATTCCTGCTCTCTGCTTTTTATACTTATTTCTTTCAACTCAGGGGTGAGCCATCACTCATGACAAGCAGAGTGTCTTCCTACTTTTTTCTCCACTTTTCACTTATAAACATAGAGAATTCATTTATTTGTGAATTCTTACATTCACTTGTATAATTTTCACTATATGAACATGTGTTTGGGTCAGATTGACAGACAATATCCTTTGGGAGGCTGTCTTCATTGATAAGACATCTTGTTTAGCCACATCTACCAGATCAACTGATCATATCTGAGAGACACAGAATCCAGGCAGTTCTTTCTTTTTTAATTTTTAATTGAATATATTTTAATTGATTGATAAAATTGGTAAATTGGCCCTGGAGATAGTCTCTGTCCTAGGCTTTCTATGGTGAAATTCTACCAGAACACATTTTTAATGCCTAAATTATAAATCTCAGACAATTTATTTCAGTGTCCAAATGATAAGTACATAAAATTTGTAACCCAACATTTGAGCCTCAAATTAAAATTAACTACATTGTGTTACCACTGATGGTTACTTTAAACATTTTCTTTTGTCTGCTTTTTTTTTCCTTTTATGTTATTTATTTTTAATTTTTCATTGAAATTGAAATGACCCAAACTATGTCAGGTCCGGGCACTGAACACTGTGATCCAATGGTTCTATACATTACAAAATGATCACAGAGAGTTTTAACGTTTGGAAAATTTTGATGTCATCCTGAAACACAAAGTTTCAAGATAGTTGAGTTTAAAATTTTTATTTATTTGTGTGGCATTTCAGAAATTAAGTAATTCATAGTTCATGATTTTTACCTTAACATTTATCAAAAACTGGTTATCTGAAAAAATGGTTTTAAAATATGCTCATAGGACTAAGGCAAAAAATAGTTTCCATGATTAGATGAATTTAGGAATATACAAAGTTAAGCAAGACTCTAACTAAGAACTTTTTATTCACCACTATGTGTTAGGAAGGAGACACACTGTATCTAAACCATAGGGCCTAAACATATTTCATCTATTTATTTCCTACACATATTTAGCCAGAATACGTTTTTCACTTCATTGAATATATCATGTGGTCAGTGGTGCCCAGATTACCCTACAGGGAAATAGATACTCTGCAAAATTTGGCCTAGTTTGTACAGTTTTAATCTGGGAGGGATTAAAAATGCACACAGACAAATAATTAGTTTACATAGAAAAATATAGTCAATAGTGTACAGAACAAAATTCATAGAAGGGAGAGAATTTTTTTTAAATTTTTTGGTTTTAAGTGCAAAGGGAATAAGAAAAAATTTACCAGGAGGCAATTTGTAGGGAGTGGGATATGGAACAAATTCTATGACAAGGCAGGCCATACGTGAATATAAATGTCATTAGTCCATATGGACAGAATGTAAGAAAATCATGGGTAACATTTCTTACAAAATTATTTTGATTGCCATTCAGAGACCCTACACTGCAGTTCAGACTTTGGAACTTCTGGAGGCAAAGGAGCAATGGAAGAATGGTGATGGGGATAATGTGCGAGTCATGTTTCAAGAGCATCAATCTAACCGTTGAGTAAGGAATAAACTGAAACAGTAAAGAAAAAAAGGCACCAGAAAAACAAGAAAGAATGGATAAATTATGAGTCTGTTAAGTTTTGGAGGCATATAATTAGCCATGAATTGGGGTATGGAGTAAAGACGGTGAGGACGGAAATCTACATCTTTCCCATTCCATAACGTGGTTTATGTGGATAGATGTTAATTATAATTCTTACTCTCTTTCAGCCATAACCTTAACTTAAATATCCTCCTTTCAAAAATCAGAAAACTCAGAGCTTTGTGCACGTCTGAAATGTATGTGTTAAGTCTTGTCTTTCACAATACCTCTTCCTTCCTGGTTATTGCAATTTTAACTTCCCTGGAAAATGTACCAAACTCTGGCCTCTCCCAATTCCTCAATTTTTTTTTAATTGAAGTACAGTTAATTATAATGTGTCAATTTCTGGTGCACAGCACAATGTCCCAGTCATGCATATGCATACATATATTCATTTTCATATTTTTTTCATTAAAGATTATTACAAGATACTGAACATAGTTCCCTGTACTATACAGAAGAAATTTTTTTTAAATCTATTTTTGTCTTCTAATCATAATGCACTTTTTTTTTTCATTTTTTTCTACAGCATGTATCACCTTTTAACATGAAATAGGTTTTACCTATTTGTTACCTCTGTTGTCTGTCCCTTCTATTAGAATGCAAGTTCTAGGGTAGATATAACTTGTGCTAAGTACAGGTTTGTTGAATGAATGAATGAATGAATGAATGAATAGATTAGTTGCAAAGTTGGAACTAAATTGTGACATAGGATTTCTAGAGCATGCTTCTTTAGAACTCTCTTTTACATGTTTAATAGTGGTGATGTTTTTACAGTTTGCAAATTAAAGGGTATGCTATTGATATTTGCAAATTAAGAAATTATTGTACAGAAAATAATTATATCAAAATTTCAGGCATTCACCTCAATGAAACTTTCCAGCAATATTATAAGAACAAAGTTGAGTTAAACTGTGCAGTCTTACAAATCCTTCAGTGTTACTCAGTCACCTGTTACATATTGACAAAGGGAATTCTGGGAAGGTCACTAAAAACAGATGACCCATCAGGTTTCACCTAGGAGGGTGTGCTCTACAAATACATGGCCGCGTGACTGCGCCTTGGTGAGCCAGCTGGCAGTGTGGGGCCAGATTTTGGCTTACTCAAAGGCAACAAAGGAAGTCAGCCATATGGTGTTATTTCAAGGATGTCAGGGAAAACTTTGTATGTGCTCCCAAATGCTTTTCCTATCTACTTGTTACTGATTTTACTAGGAGACCAAAAAAAAAAAAAAAAAAATCACACCTGTCTTTCTACAAATACATATATGGCTTAAAATGCAAATTCCTTTTGAAAAAGTCAAACCCTGGTATTTAAAGTCCATTAAGATATAAATAATAGCAACATTTTTTTTCTTGAAAGAATGTGCTAATTTGGAGATTTCAGTACAGAGACACCACAAACCTGATCACATGGACGCTCGGAGTACCACAGCAGGTGTTTAAATATAAAGGAAAAATTGAATACATTCAATGAAGTAGCTGTCTTCACTGCAGTTTAATGAGTTCAGTCCTTGTGTGTGTGTGTGTGTGTGTGTGTGTGTGTGTGTGTGTGTGTGTGTGTGTGTGAAGGAGGATTTACCACGCAGACTCCCTTTTCTTCTTTTTTTCATCCACAAAGTTCATGGGTAGAACCCTGTGTCTCACGTTGTTTATATAATGAAATATTTTGATCTTCAGTTTAGGTAGGTAAGTCTGCATATAAAGTAAGAACATTTCCCAGGGTTCACTGGAATTAAAATGAGACTGCATTCTATTTGTTAAGATGAACCACAGAATGGAGGATAAGAGATCATCAACTCTCATTATTAACTAGTTAACTAACTACATAGCCTTAAGGAAACTGTTTCTCGTTTCTGAAACTATTAATGTCTCCATCTATTAGTCAGTGGGATAAGCAGTCTCTAATTGGCCTTCCATCTCTGAGATACTAAGACTTCTTTATTTCTGTCAGTTCATGAGTAAAATAGATAAGACCTGAGATTAGCGGACAAGGTCTCCAAAGGATCTGTGATGAGACAATTTTGTTTAAATATATCCAAGACTGAAGTTGTGCTGTATTGTGTAACATGATTCTTCTCGGGCCTCCGATTTCCTTTCTATGAAACAAAGATATTAGGTTATAGATTCTGTTTCCTTATGATGAACTATTACATGTTTCCATAGTTCTGATATTAATGTCAGATTTTTTAGTTGAGACAAATTATACAGTGGTTTAATGCAGTGAAATAATGGGGCGAACATCAATTAATATAATCTTTCTACTTGGTAAAGGGACGGCTACCTAAAATCCCTTCTTCTGTTCCTTCATAACTTGTTCAAGGTGGTAGGAAAATATTTACAAAAATATTGCTAATTTAAAATCAACAGGAAATCTATAGATAAGGGAAGCAGGCTGAGGGGTTGCTTTTACAATTCAAAGTCTGTACATTTTGCCCTTAGTAAATAACAATTTTTTTAAATCTAGAAATGTAGGCAAATCTTCTGAAATATATTTGAACTGCATAGATTTTGGAAGTCACTTTACGAAGTAAATTCAAGGTAGATACATATGTGTCTTATTTATTTGAGCATTCTCACAAATATTTTTTTCTAATCCATTTTATTCTAGAAAAATTGAAAAGGTACTCTTTTTTATTCTTTTCCTCTCTTCCACTTTCACTAGAATTTGCAATTCGCCTTAAATCACTGAGGTTACCATGAAACAAAGACGGCTCTGTCACAGTATTTTCCAACATTTCAAGTTTGAATTCTTGTGGATTCTACTTGTAAAGGTTACATTTCAACTCTGTCATGTTCAACCTTAATTTATTAACTAGAAAATTCTTTGCTTCTGGCCAAGCTCCTGGTTGCCAATTGCCCTATCCTTTATTTCATTATTTCTATCCATGTTGTTTTGTTCCTCTGCCTACTGTAGAAGAAATAGCCTCCAGTCAGCAGATTTCCTCTGAATCTGTGAACAGAGGGTTGATGATCTAAGTGTTTGCTCAGTGGTGACAGGGATGGGGTGGTGACAGAAAGGGGGGGTCTGACAAAATAGGAAGTCACCTTGTCACCAGATTTGATTCACTTAAAACCAGGATACTAAAATGTACAGAGTAGCAATATTTGGCTTTCAGTGCAGGTAGAAAAATGAAATCAAAGACTTTATTAGATTCCCAGGAAATATGAGTTACCGCCGATGTGCCTATAATTGCAAAGCTGTGCAACACAGCACAATGGAAAACTTTATTGCTTTGTGTCCCTCCAACTCCCATTTGCATCTGTTTGCTGGATGAATGTACTGGCGGGAATCAGACACGCACAGATCTTGGCTGGCTCATGCTTGCTGAGGGCCGTTTACGGCAGCCTGCTTTGCTGTTTGCCTATGTGTGTTTTTCTGTTTTCCTAAAAGAAGACATTTTGCAAGTAAAGGAGCAAAGGGGCAATGTGCCATTCGGAAACGGCCTTATACCAGGCGAGTTCCACGCCAAATGCTGGGCGAGTCACAGGTGCCTCTCACCTGAGGCAACACAGTCCCGTGCTTGGGGGTCTGAGTAGGGGACTGGGGTGGAAGGCGTCTGTCGTGAAGACGCGTGCACATCCGCTCCATTGTGATGGTATTTTTCAAATATAAATCAAGTTCATAAGTACCACCTTAAATTAAAACAAAAGTTGATCTAAGAGAGATTAGGGAGGCCTCTAGAATCCTCATAAACATCAATAATGTAGAACTATTGCCTATGAAAGACCCCGTCATTTCCTGCCTACTGTTTGTATGCACTGCTTCTCTCTTCCATTTGTTTCCAGAACTTAGCTGATCTCGGCTTATTTCACTCTGCCTTTCAGGAACAGAGAGGCCAGGCTATGTGTTAAATTCACACAAATTGGGTATTCAGACTAGATTTTGGGAACTCCTATATAGTGAGTTTATTTCTTTAAAAAATAACTTTCTTCTTCTCAAAATAATAATACTTTACATATTTTCATGGCTTTATAATATAAACCTAATTTCACATGTACTCTCATTTAAGCAATAGAGCACCCTTGGGAACTTTAGTTCTTCAGTGCATTTCATAAGGTTATTATTTTTTTGTTTTTATTTTGTATATTTTCTGTGAATCACCTCAAAACCTTGAAGGGATGAAATGGAAATAAAATAAATAAATATATATTGCTTAGGTAGTGATACTAAAATAAACAAGATTAGAACTTGGATTCTTCGGTGCTTAATTCTGCTGTTCCTGTCTATTCGAAAGGTAACAAGACTCAGTCTCTGTCAGCAGTTTTCATCTGATGACTTGTTATGTCCCACAATAATTGTCAGAATAAATATATACGTTGCTTTCAGAATTCAGTGTTTCAATGACTGTTGGGAAGGTAAGGGTGGGGAAGCTGACTGGCTCACTTCTTGGACACAAAAGGAGAATGGGCAGCTTTTCAAGGTGCATGCGTTTCCTAGTCATGGATTCCTGCACTAATTCAAGAGGAATTAAATGTGACCTGTTTTCAAGAGAATGCTATTTGTTCTTAGCTCCCAGAAGTATCAAATACATTCTTTCTACTCTTTATTGACTAATAATAGTAATATTAATTATAATAAACTGTAATATTCCTATGGGCTAGGTAGTTCCCAGATGGTAGTTAAAGCTTTGTGGTGGATAAAGTCATTTAGATAAAACATGTAAATGAGAAGGGCTGAAAGTCAAACTCTGATGAATAACAACACTTAAGTACTAAATAGAAGAACAGGAACAAAATCTTAAAAAAGTAGAAAATACCAGAAAATAATATAATAGTGTCATGAATATTAAAGTAGATGAGTGGATTACGTTTTTAGGACTGCCATGACAAAGTACAACAAACTGGGTGGCTTAAAACTAAGAGAAATTTATTCTCTCACAGTTTGGAGGATAGAAGTGCAAAACTCAAGGTGTCAGAAGAGCCAGGCTCTCTTTGAAACCTGTAAAGGAGAGTCCTTCCTTAGCCCTTCCAGCTCCGAGGAGCTCCAGGAAGTCCTTGGCTGTGACTGCATAACTTCCGTCCTTGCTTCCATCTCCATATGACCATCTGCCCTCTGTGTCTGTAGGCATTCTTCTCTCCCTGGGTCTGTGTCCAAATTCCTCTCTTATAAGGATACCAGTCATATTGGGTTAGAACCCACCCTAATGACTTCATCTTAATTGGATTACACCTACAAAGACCCTTTTCCAAATAATGTCATATGCACAGGTACTAGAGAATAGGACACCATTCTGTCTTTTGGGGGGACACAATTCAACCCATAATAGTTAATGTTTCAGGAAGAAAGGAGAGTAGAACACAGGAAGCAAAGCAGAGAATGAGTAAGGTCAGGACTAAATGTGTCACTGGATTGGAAGTTGCTTAATAACCTTATTTCCATTAGACTCATTAGCTTAATGGGAATAAGGGCAGATGACACAAGGCTGAGAATTGAGTGCTGTAAGAAGACTCTGTGAAGAGGAAGAAAAGAGCGCAATGGCCAGAATGAGATCTAGAGACGAGAGTTTGTGTGTGGGAGTGAGGGTGTGGGGTAATCTCACACACACACACAAGCACTTGTATGTATACGTGCATTAGGACAGATTCCCCTGCTTTCTTCAGTCTCCTTATTCTTCCCCATCAGTCTTCATTCCAAAGAATTAATGAATCCTTTGACATAATGACACCTAAATTATCCCCTGAGAGATCAGTATTTGTGAGAGAAAAGTCTGTAGATACTGTAAGAGTACACCAAAATGAAGACAAGACCATTCTTTCAGAATGACTCGGTACAGAAGATGAGAAAAGCAATGCCTTACTTGCTTTTGTGGATTGTGGTGAATTGTAGCTGAGGAGGATGGCCAGAATAAACACAGGATATCTAGTTCAATTTGAATTTGAAATTAAAAACAAATAATTTTTTGTATAAATATATCATATAATACTTGACATACTTACATCCAATTTTTTTCATTGCTTATCTGAAATTTTATGGAGGATCTTTTATTTTCACTTGCTAAATTTGGCCACCCAACAGCTGAGTGAATATGTGTTAACAGAGGAAGGGGGAGAGAGAGAGAGAGAGAGACTGAGATTGAGAAGGAGAGAGAGAGACAGAGACAGGGAGACAGAGAGAATATGAATATAAGATGAGTTCTAGAAATAATGGGAAAGGATAAAACCTAGAGCTTGTGTAGGAGAATTAACTGAAGCAGGAAGAAAAGAGACGGGTTAATATAAATATATTGAACGTGGGAACAGGAATTTGTCATAATTCCTCATCATTTCTATTTTTATCTGAATTAGGAGGGATTGGAGAGGTAGGTGTGAAATTAGAGAGGAGGATCTGGGAGAGAGTTGTGAACATTTTTAATAGCCAAAGGGGAGACAGCATCACTGGAGAGTGGATGGCAGGAGACACTGATTTAGCATTCCTATTCTGCAATATGAGCAGCAAGAAGAGAAACCCTACTTCTCACGAGGGCTGTCAAGGAAATGGTTTAAGTTGTAGGGTAAATAGAATTGTCAAGCTGTCAGATCCCCAAGTCTGGAAAAGGGATCGGTGAGACCTGACAGTGGGGAGAAGATTGGAAAAGGGTAATCTCCCTCTCTCTGTCTCTCGTTTTCTCTCTCCCTCTCTCTCATTTTTCCTGCCCTGGTATTAGTTAGTTAGTTTCTTGTGTTAGTGGTAAACGCATTGGTTTATTTGCTAGGCAGGCGCTTATGTCGCTGTAGCAATGAGCCAGCAGGAGATTCAGGCTTAGCTCAGCGCCCCAGCAGAACGAGAATGTCTTACTCCTATTCGCCATAGCGTAAGTCTTGGGACTGATGCCCCCTGGTTCTAATTGGCTCTGGTTGGCTTTGGTTGATCAGGCATGTAGATTAAGTTGATAGAAACCTTTGATTGGCTGACCCTGGTACTGAACTACATGGACTGAGATGGGAGATCAGGGACAAGACAAACTGGAATGCCATATAGTTTCATTGGCAGATGAAATCCTTTACATATATGTTCGGAGTTTGGGGAGGACTAGGAAGGCAGAATGTGACATTGGAGGGGTAGAAAAGAGCCAAACATAAATTTCATACTTTGGCCTAAGGAGTATTATACACACACACACACACACACACACATATATATATACACACACACACACACACATATAATTTTCTATGTCCACTTTGTATGCAGCCCAATCATTTATAGGGGATGGACATTAGTAACACCTTACTATTTACAGGTGAAACTGGGCTTAAACATTTTAGGTTGATAGATGCCTGTCTCATTCTTCTAGACACAGAATTGCATAGAGGTTAGCAGTTACCTTAAAAGAAATGGAAAAATATGTGTTCTTCTGAATAATGACGGCACGATCTAACTCAGTTCAAGAGTTCAGTTTAACAAGCATGCATTGTTGCATGGCTACAATGCAAAAGTCACTGTCTGAGAAACTAGGGAATATGGTGTGCTCTCCGAAAGTGTTATTTAATGAATCTGTTGTTATATATGATGGACAGAATTAATAAGTTATATGGAATTGTTGTGGGAAAAGTTCAATAATAGTGAGGATTTATATACATGTTATTGGGTGAATATTTATCATGAAGATTTAATTTTGGAATCTCTTCTTGCATCATCAGGATAGTATAGGTTATACTGCAGGAAGGAAAATAAAATCTTCAAGAAGGACAGAAAATTACACAGGCTGTGTTTCGTTCATCTTACAAGTCCATCTTTCATTGGCAAGGTGCTCTGATCCATGTGGTCCTTGCTGAGGGCTTCAGGTTGATGTGGGCTGTGATTATGCAGAATACCAGTCAAAGATTAGAAGACAGAGAGGATAAAGAACCATGCAGTGGCTCTTATGTGCTTCCACCTAGGAATGACATATATCACTTCTGCTCTTATGTCAGAGAAGTCCCATGGCCACGCCTAACATCAAGGGGCGGGGAAAGACCATTTCCCTGTGCTGAGAGGTAGAGGGAAGTGAGATGGTTGTCAATTGCCGTCTGCCTCAATTTCACAAAGATAGATTAAAATATTGAGTCACTAGCCTATCATAATGAGGATATAAGAGGTTTTAATAATAACAATCATTATTTATGAGCATCAATTAAATTCTAGGCATTATTCTTGCAACACTGGAAGATTAATATGGATTTCCCTCTTTATAAATGAGGAGAGTGAGTTGCAGAAGTTATATAGATTGTCCAATGTCACAAGAGCTAAGGCATGGCTATATAAATGATTTATGTTGTCCAAATCTAAGAAGGTTCACAAATGCCTCAGTTCTCATGCCTACTAAATGTATGTTGATTAACTTTTTTGATTGAAGTACAGTTAGTTTACAATATTGCATTAATTTCTGGTGTACAGTATAATGTTTCACTCATATATACACACATATATATCGATTTTCATATTCTTTTTCATTATAGGTTACTACAGGATATTGGATATAGTTCCCTGTGCTATACAGAAGGAACTTGTTGTTTATCTATTTTATATATAGTAGTTATTATGCTGATTAACATTAATTGATTAATTGGTGAGTGCCAGCCATCGAGCTAAACACTTCCTGTGCATTTTCCCATTTAAGGAATGAACATCTGCTCTAATTGCCCCAGCTCTATAATTCGCATGTTCTTTGATGGATATGTAATAAATTATTTTGTTGCTGTAATCTAATATTTAGAATTAGCCAAGCAGGTCAAAAGGGACACTCAAGGTAGATAATAATATGTGGAAAGAGCATTACACATTGATATGGACACTGCCCTCTCTACTTCATCTCCATCTCCTACTCTCTGAACAAATCCCTCAGCCTTCTTTGACCGTGGTTTCCTTTTCTTTAAAGTGAGTGGATCAGCTCAGTGACCTCGACTACTCTCAGTGGTGGTTTTTCCTTTAATCGCTCTATATCCATTCGGATGAATACAACAAGGCAGAATTTGAAGTCTCTGTCCACTTTGTGAGAGGGGTTTCTAGAGCAAGAAGAAAGAGTGACTAAGATGATGGTAAGAGCGAGAGGAGGGTACGTTCTGTCCTCAGCAGAAGTAACAGCTACAGCAGGGCACTCTGTGTCAGGGTTTGAGATACTAACTTGCAAAGGAATTATCATGACTAATTAAAGCAAATGACACTGAATTTTTCCTTGGGCTTTTAGAGAGCAGTTGTATAGTTATATCGGCTTCTCAGCTTGTTGCAGCTTCTCCTGCAGCTCATTTTACTCAGCTTTGGAATTAATACTGTGCAATGAATCTAAATCAAGTGAGGAAGGAAGCAGGAAGGACTTCAAATAAAAGGTAAAAAAATCCAGCCACCCCTCCACCTCTTTTGTTCCTTAAAGACTTTTTAGATGTCCTTTGAGCTCATGATTCTTAAGCAGTGACTGAAATCGTCTCCTTTTCATGCTCCTACGATATTAAAATACTTCATTTCTAAAACGAAGCGCTATACCAATGGCATGAAAACCAAGCTATTCTATAAAGTCAAATAACAACGTTGTCTCCAGACAATAAGCTTACCACACCGATTCTTCTCAAGTGACAATAAACATACCAAAGAATGACTTCCTTCTCAAAGCTTGAAAGTTAAGTGCATTTGCTAAAAGAACAGGTTATACGATATGAAAAATGCATACTGCGTATCAAGTAAAGTTGTAATTATTTTAGTTCATCATAACATTATGTAGAAATGATAAATGTTATTATGTAATTCAGCCACAATGGCCAACTAAAGCCCCAAACCTAGAGACCCAAGAAAGACAAGACGACTTGGGAACATAAGTAAATTCCTCCGGGTGTCCAGCCAATTAGTGCCACAGACCATATCCAAGAAATACATATGTATTAACAATTTCTAGGCTCCAATCTGCTACTTACTCCTTCAGATTAAGCAGCTAGATTTTCTTGTTAAACAGAAATAACCAATATTTCTATAAAATTTTTCCTATGTATGCATTTCTTTCATATAACTTATTTTATAGGAAATGAAGGCATTATGTTAAATTTACAGGAGAGGAAGTCGAAATTCAGTGTTCAAAGCCCAGGTTGCAGAAGTGTTATGAAACTAAATCTTTAGCCTCCAAAATCCAGGCTATATCTCACTGTCACACATGGGCCCTAAATTCGCCTCTGCAGCAGATGTGGCCCTCAGAAAGACAGAAGTACCCAGAGTAGGATGCTTCTGCCATGACCCAGGTATAAGGGACGAGACAAATAATGAACTCTGCTCATTGGCATTTACTGAGTGCCTACTACGTGCCGGGTTCACAGACACAGCAATAGACAAGACAGACGGAAATGTCCATCTCATGGACTTTAATGGAAACAGCAGAGTAGGGAGAGAAAAGCAACAGGTAAATGCGGTAAGTATACGACATGATGTGCTCAGTAACTAACGATCAGTGAGAGAGGAAAACAAGCCGAGCGGAGAGTAGGAAGCTGAGCAGCGGTGAACGCTGACGTTTTAAATGTCCGGGAAGAGCTCCCGGAGAATGTGGCATTTTAACAATAATCTGACGCAGGGGAAGGAGAGGAACATGAAGGTAAACTGTAATTTAAAGGATTATCAGGAATTAAACTGAGAATGCGATGCCACTGCCGCTTCCCAAAGCGCCGAAGTCATCCACACTAAACGTGGGGAACGAGCCAAGCCACGCTGTGAACGTCCCGGTGGTTTCGCAGGTTCTGGGGAGGAAGCAGGCTTTGAGCTGACTCTGGATGGTGCCAGTGGCGAGTGAAGTGCTGGAGTGAAATTCAGGGGGCATCATGCTGGCAAAGTGCCCCGTTGCCTTGAAGGAAAAGATGCTCCTCCAATTTTCCGGGTCAGGAGAGAGCTCTGGGACAAGGCTCCAACTTCATCTCTCCTTTCTCTTTCTTGACATACCTTATCCTCTTCACTGCTTTTGTCCTTAGCGTCTTTCCCTTCTAATTTGCATATCATCGGGAAAGGGAAAGGATTTGAGAAATGGTAACTGATCCGAAAGGGCAGTCAAATCAGAGCTGGAAGTTAAAATCAGTTCCTCCTTTTCTCCTTTCCCACCTCCTGCTCCTAATAATTTTACCTACTCTTCATCTTAAAAGTTGTGTCTTTCTTGACTATATCTAATCAGTGTTGCCTATCCTTTTTCCTCGTATAAATTCAATTCTAGTTGAGAATTTAAAAAATAAAAACCATGTTTGTATGCATAAACAATTGATGCTACCGAGTCATTGATGAGTTTAATCCTTGAATGATTAAACCAAACCCTTCTAAACCTTTGTTTGCTTTTATTTAGTGAATCATATCATTTGACTGAATCATAGTAGCTACAATGATCAGTTCAGATAGGCCCACTGTGGACACACTCTAAGAAGAGAAATATAATGGAACCAAACCATACAGCCTTCCTCAATTTGGACTATATAGAAAGAAGTTGCCAAATATTTTTACTGTAATATTTCTGGATAATATCAGAAGATAATTTTTTTTTCTAATTACTCCCTCCCCTTCCACCTCCAACAGGTGTATTCAATATTAGACCAGATTGCCTTCAGGATGCTGTCCCAATGAATTATCCATCTGGGTTGCCTTTATATTTTTTAAATTGAAATGATGAATACCTGATTTAAAAAGTTTTACAGATGGTGTCTTCTCTTGTTTGGCCTTGTTTTAAAAGAAAATTTATGTTTTATCAGGGGAGAAAAAAAAGCTCATCTCACAGATTTCCCAAACCTCTCCAACATTTCAAATACTTGCTGCTGTAGAAATAAATGGAATGCTCTAGCCTGATTCATAAATGTCAAAAGGGTTTAATTCTGGACTTAAATTATATATAGAATTGGAAATGACATTTTGGATAAGTTTAGAAATGCACAGACTTAGAGAAATTCTAATTGGAAAGGTTATTATTACCTTACTCTTACTTGATATATAATTCTGCTATATAATAGCCCAATAGATGGTTGTGCAGTTTATGCTTGGACACTAATAGCATGTCTTTCAAAATATACGTGAGATTCAAGCTGTGTTTGGTAGAAAAAATGGTGGGGGGAGAAGAATTAATTAGAAATATGATACCCTCTACTGTCTCGGTAGAGGTGAGTACCTTTGTTCTTATACTTACACTATCCAATCTTCACTACAAAAGTAGATATTGTCATGTGTTCTCAGAATTTTTAAACAACCTTACCTTGGGTTTTTCATACAACAGTTACCATATTTTCAAACAATAATGGCCTATAAATCTGACTTGTGCAAATTCATAGTATGGTCTATTTTTTTGAATGCAATTATTTCTCTGAAAATGATGCTAAGGTTGGCATCCGCTTTGAAAATTTTCCCGTAATTATAATGAGAACATGAAATGTGTTTTTAATGAAATCATATTGATGAAACTGTTAAGACCAATGTATAAATTGCTTAATCCCCTTTGTCTCTGTTTTAAGCACATAGAATTCTTCATACACATTGTATTTATTGCTTTCCAAATGTATTGGTCACATTCATTTAAAAACGGTTTTCTGAGTATCAGAACCTGTCTTCAGTGTCTACCTCCATCTCACTCCACATGCGGTATCTCTGCACCTTAACTCATTCACAGTTTGACATGACATTAGGTTCAGGGGAAATAGTGCACACTTTGTATTCTTAGGTTTATAATTGATGTTTTCTCCAGTTTTTAAATGAACCCAAGGGTTTGGTGTGTATTAGTGCTGTGGTTAAGAACCCATAAGCCCGGGAGTCAGACATCCTGTGTTTGAATGTTGGACTTTCTACTTGCTCACTGTGTGACCTTGGACTAATTACTGAATCTCATCCTTCAGATCTACTCATAATAGTACCTCTATTATAAATTATATTTAAAAGTGATCTTCCATGTGAAAGTGTTAATTTCTCTTTCACAAAGTAAACTCACAATAAATTTTATTATTACCACATAACTTTTTTCTAAGCACAAATTTGAATTGATTATGCCTTCAGAGGCTAGTTTTCTGCACCAGGCTGCACTGGTTAAGAGTGAACACAGACATCTGCCTATCTGAATGACCAGTTCATCCCTGTTTTCCAAGGGTTTGCTGAGTTTTAGTGCTGGAAAACTTACTTCCTGGGAACCCTTCTTATGGCTGGGCAAACCAGGGTGCTTGGTAAGCATATCTAGAACCTACATCTCCAGCCTAGATTTGTGATTCTCTAATTTTATTTCCATCTCCACAATTGTTTCCAATGAAGTAACTGCTAATTATAATTATTAATTTAAAATATAAAAATTTTCAATACCTATCATTCAAAAATGTAAAAGTTTACTCTAATCATTGAGTTCTAGACTAGCAGAGACCTGCTACCTTGTTAGGATAGGTATTATTAAAATGTGTAAGGGGATTATTTTTCTTCCCTACACCCCTTTTGACAAATTTAATTCTGAGCGGTTCTCAAGGTTGGGATCTAGAATGCCTGCATTTTCATTCAACTCACTGGTCACTCCTTGCTCGTCTCCCTAGTGGTTGCCTCCTCTTTCACTGAATCTTCAAAGGTTGACATTCCATCCTAAGCTTGGATGCTCTCAGTGCTCTTTTTCTTGTAAGTGTCTCCTCCTTCCATCTCTCAAAAATCAACTTCTGACTTGGTCCATGTGTAAAATCCTTCAAACTCAACTTTTAAAAATCACCACAAACATACTCTTTCCCCAGGATTCTCCATCTCAATAAATGACACCATCAACCAGTGTTCTGCTCAATGTGGAATCCTGGCTGTGGCGTCATCCTTGATGTCTCTTCCTGTCTCCAACCATATTCAGTTAATCACCATTCTCTCAGTTTTGCTTCCATCTCTCCAAATGTAACATTCTATTCTAAATCAATAATGCCTTTTATTGGTCTCCTCTTATCCACTGTTGCTGACTCAACATCGTGCTTCTTTTTTCTTTCTTCTCTAAGCAACCGGAATTGTCTTTATAGACAGATTTTATCATGTGCCCCTCTTCTAATATCTATCATTGGCTTGTCATTGCTCCTACAATAGCCTCTGAAATCTTTAACATGGACTACAAGGTCTAGAGATGATATCCTTCGTACTGAAATCTTAGCCTCATATCTTACCATTTCCCAACATACTCTCTGTGGTACATTCATCTTGGACTCCTTTCAGTTTTTCAATTACCCTGTGCTCCTTCACATCGCAGAGCTTTAGCGCACATCTAGGCAGCTTTTGCCTGCTTTTGCACCTACCTAACACATCCTTCAGTTCTCAGCTTATGAGTCATTACCTTCAACCCAGGACCATCAGCCCACACTCAGACCCATGCTAAGTACATGCACCAGCCTCTCTTGCTCCAACTCTGATCCCCTCTAAGGCAAGGGTGCTGGTGCTGTGAGTGGGAGAGCATACACTTAAAGGGACCAGAACCAGCTTGGACCTTACTGATGGCCTGGACTGGTCTAACCCAACATGAAACCAGAGGACATGGATGAGAGCAAGGCAGGGAAGAGTAGAAAATCCTCTGCTGGATAGAGTCTAGGTAGGGGAGACATCTTCACAGAATACCCAGCACACATCTTTTCTTTCATAATATTGTGCACAGCTGGTTCCTAACTTAGAACTCCTCTGTTTTCAATGACTGTGTCTTTGTCTGTTTTAGATAGCAACAGTAAGAATTTAGTTCTCTCATTCCAAGTATGACCTTTAATGATTTTTTTTTTCCTTAGATGTAGGTAAGATGACTAAATAAGGACAACCCATAAAATGTCAATTTTTTTGTATGGAAACTTTTCTCACAACACCTTTTAAATAAGACATAGAAAGAAGTTTTTATAAAGATGTGATCAACATGGAATTGGTGTCATCTTAGCTAAAGGAAAATTATGGCTGTGTGCATATAATATTTTAATCCAGAGTGAACTTCATTTGGATAATGCAATTAAATAACAGACAAGAAACCAACAGAGGTGGATAAAGCCAATATAAGATTTTGTAACCAGAGTGTAAGATTTAATTCTACCTTGGAACACCTTTAAATATTGTAGGTCAAGCCTCCTATTATTTTGCAGTTTTGAGCTTGCCCTGTGTTACCTATGTTACTTGGACAAATAATCAAGAATGCTGTTATCTGATAATAGACATTCTGTTAGGTTCAACCATATGAATTGCTGATAATTGCCCATTTTGACCTCTGAAAACAGTTAACAGTGGCTCCACTTAATATATAATGCATGCTAACTCTCGAGTTTTAAAATAAATAACTAGATAAGTATATGCATTCTTGCTTTCTGATGCTTATTGGTTTCCTCAAAGTACTTGGCCTTTTTAAAGTGGCATTCATTTATTTGGTAGAATAATAGCAATTTTGATGGAAATATACAATGATGTATTGTAGTCAGTGCCAACTAGTGCATCTGTGTTAGAATTAATCTCTTTGACACTGCGCTGTCTGAAAGTAATTTGTTTATCTCCTCCACAGTGCATGCTTGTACAAAATTATTTTGTTAAAATAACACATAGACTCCTTTTTACTAAGCACTTTGAATGCAGTCAGCTGGTGTGCTGATGGGAACATAGCTAACCCCTCTAATATATTTTAAAAAATCAAAACTAGCATAAAGCTATTATTTCTTCTTTGGCATGTTTATTTTTTATGACAATGCTCCATGGATATATTCTTGTATTCAATTTTCACATTTTAACTCCTATAAAATTTGGCAGGAGCTGAGAGTATTAATGAGAACATCCTTTGACGGTATTTTTCAAACGTCTAATTCTGAAGACCTCTATCCACTTATTTGTTATTGGAAACAAACAATAATTTTGATGTGTTGAAGACTTAATAAGAAGCATGTACAACACCTATTTTTAATATAAACTTTCTCCCGTTGGTATTATATATTACATTTTTGTCCAAGGGAGATAAATAGATGCTATCTAGAGAGATGTTTATTTTCAGGTTCGTGATAATTTCTAAGGTAAATAATTTGCTTTTAAACTGATGTTTTAATTTCTCTGACAAAATGCAATCTAAAATAATTCCCAATATAAACCATTTTTTTTCCTACTATAATAAAGAGTAGTGGGATTTCATACATTTCTGGGTCTTAAATAAACAGAGAATTGACAGTGAATATAATATCCTTAATTTTATAAACTTAA
Organism: Camelus bactrianus; assembly: GCF_048773025.1. NCBI lineage: Eukaryota > Metazoa > Chordata > Mammalia > Artiodactyla > Camelidae > Camelus > Camelus bactrianus. The sequence goes on along the minus strand of NC_133543.1, from coordinate 94,311,310 downwards.
TTAGCACATCTCCAGATCCTATTTACTACAAGTGAATTTCATTGTAAGAAAGGAATAAAGGGTAAAGAAAATAAATAAATAAAGGAAAAGAAAGCAAAGGAAAGAGAGGAAGAGAAAGGAAGGAAGGAAGGAAAGAAGGAAGGAAAGAAGGAAGGAAGGAAGGAAGAAAAGAAAGAAAGAAAGAAAGAAAGAAAGAAAGAAAGAAAGAAAGAAAGAAAGAAAGAAAGAAAGAAAGAAAGAAAGAGAGAAAGAAAGAAAGAAAGAAAGAGAGAAAGAGAGAAAAAGAAAGAAAGAAAGAAAGAGAGAGAGAAAGAAAGAAAGAAAGAAAGAAAGAAAGAAAGAAAGAAAAAGAAAGAAAGAAAGAAAGAAAGAAAGAAAGAAAGAAAGAAAGAAAGAAAGAAAGAAAGAAAGAGAAAGAAAGAAAGAAAGAAAGAGGGGAAGGGAAAGGAAAGAAAGAAAGAAAGAAAATATGACTGTAATTTAGCAAATTCAAAATCAATTGATAATGGCAGGAGTTACCCCAGTGTGCTGGGAAATTACTCTACTTGTTTTCCATCTTGGCTGTCCCTGCAGTTGATTAGAGATGGCAGGTGACACTGACCTGGGTTGTGTGTGCTGAGGGATGATAAAGGCTGGGAGCAAAGCCCTCCCTTTTTGCCTTGGCAGGCCTTTCTCTCTACATCACCATGGCTCCAACTTGTGTTTTTAGAGGAGAATTTTAGGTGAAAGCAGCAAGTCTGAGGTTACAGCCAATCCTGAATCAGGAGAAATTACAGTAGCAACGGCGACTTCTGCTCAGGTAATTCTCAAATGTCAGCTGGACATTTGCTCAGGGCAGGTGGTCTCAAAGATATGGCTTACAGTATATTTTTTCAACTCTTGAGGAAACTGGAGAAGCTGCCAAAAATAAGACAAGACTAAGAATTAAGCTCTTTTGACAGCTGACCAACTACATTCTATGTGCTGATAACTAAGCCATTTCATGTCTCACAGCCTTCCTTTTCTCACGTGTAAGTTGGTAACTGTCTTGCTGGTCTCGGGGAAGTCTCATGAGCTTAGATGAGAGAATATATACAAAAGTTTTTTTTAACAGCTACCAAAGAATATGCAGGTTACAACTATATTAATAGCTAATTTGAATTCATTGATCTAGAAAACATCTCTGAAAAAGCCAAGAAAGCATAAATTCGCAGGTGGACTAAACCATTTGAACTTTTGAACAGTGTCTACTCACCTCTGTCTTTGGGTCTTAAACACAAGAACTACATGAGGCCTTAAATAAAAACAAGGATACCATGGCCAGATCCCTTATGATTCAAAGTCAGTGCATTTCACAGTTCTGGTGATTCTGGTGAAGAGGTCAGCATGGAGTAGGGCTGCCCTCCGTGCCCGTGCAGAGTATCCTAGCATTTAAGAGTGTTGGCCTTCGGGTGAGCGGTGCCACTTACTACTCATGTACCTTTGGGCAATGTTATGGACTGCGTGTTTGGGTCCCACCGAAGTTCATATACGGAAGCCCTAATTCCCCATATGATGGTGGAGACTGGGTCTTTGGGAGGTACTTGGGGTGGAGTTCTTATGATGGGATTAAAGTCTTTCTAAGAAAAAACAGGAGAGCTTGTTTTCTCTTTCTGCTCTCAGCCATGTACACGTACAACTAGAAGAGTTTCTTCATTGTCCATTCATTCATCATTCATTCATTCATTCTTTATTAAGTGTCTATTAGATGGTAGATACTGGCGTAGGCACTGGGGATAAAATCAACCAGATTGAAATACTCCTTTTTCCTGAAACTCTGATACTAGTGACAGGAAGGCAGACCATAAGCAAACAAAATCAATGATTCATGCCAGGAAAATATAAATCCGTGCTTTAATAGAGACTAATCAAGGGATTTATCTTAGTAAGGTGGTCAGAATTAGTAACACTGCAAGATCACTTGGCCACTGGCCTCATCAATGATGTGCAATCTGAGACTATGATTTTTTTAAACATTCTGATGTTTTCTTGTCTATAAAATGAGAATAAATTTGGGAAATACTTCAAAAGGTTTTTGAGAGGAATGAATGTTGTGTTCCCAGCTTAGTGGATTGTCAGGCACATAATAAATAGTCAATAAGGGTTAGCCAATATTATTATTACTTATCATTATTATTTTAACTCATGGTAAAATGAGGAATCGTAAAACATTCTGAGAAAAACAAGACTAAATAATGTGATAATTTTCCTTTTTTTTGAAATTTTATTAGTGACAACAGAGAAAACGGTTGTCTAAGAACCAATTTGTTCCCTTTGTAAATTAAGATTTACCTGTGTATATATATGTATATCATGTATTTTTTTCCACAAATTATAGTAAAAAAAATTATTAGGTCATATAAATAGAATTTTTTGTACCACTGACGATCAGGCCATGATCAGGCTTCAGGCCCATGTTCCATCAGTCTCTGATTCTGTTCTGGTCTGTGTTTTATCCTCAGGCTAGCAACCAGATGGTTACAGCAGTGTCAGATGGCACATCTGAACTATTCACCTAGACCCAGTGTAAAATAAGTAAGTTTCCAAGGGATTTCTTTTTTTTTTTTTTTTGTATATATATTTTTTGTTTAAGTATAGTCAGTTTACAATGTTGTGTCAATTTCTGGTGCACAGCACAATGCTGCAGTCATACATGAACATACATAGATTCATTTTCATGTTCTTTTTCACCATAAGTTACTACAAGATATTGAATATAGTTCCCTGTGCTATTCAAGATATTGAATATAGTTCCCATACTACATAGTTCCCTATATAGTATGAACTTGTTGTGTATCTATTTTATATATATATCAGTCAGTATCTGCAAATCTCGAACTCCCAATTTGTCCCTTCCCATCCTTTTCCCTGCCTGGTAACCATAAGTTTGTTTTCTATGTCTGTGAATCTGTTTTGTAAATAAGTTCATTTGTATTTTTTTTTTTTTTTTAAGATTCCAAGGAATTTCCTATAAGTGGGAATCATTTTCTTTCTCAGAGACCACAAGCAAACATCTCCCTGCATCTCCTTTTGCTGTTGGGTGATCTACTTATTCCCGACCAACCCCTGTGGAAAGAGAAATGCTGTTTACTCATAGACATAGACCTCCCCAGCCCTCTCTGATCATGCAGAAAGGGCAGTGGGATTATCCTAAGTGTTGGATAACTCTGCAGCTTGAAAAAATTTCCTAAGTCCCATGAATATACAATGCAGAGCGGACTGTTGCGCTCACCACACACCAAATAAGCAATTCTAGGAACCTCTTCTTAATCCCACAGTGGGCTTCTGCATATCAGGTTGTAAAGTCTAGAGGAATCAAAGCTTGAAGTGCTCAGAAAGCAAAGAAAAGGTGACAAGGAGCAAATTCCTTGACCTCAAGGGCAGGGTTGGTACTGAAGCTGTAAGGGGTGTCGAACTGAAGTTCAGAGATAAATAACAAAGCAGTTATTTATTCATTCTTACATTTATTAGGTGACTATGTGCTCAGGTGACCATGGGCTGGGCACTAGATGTCTGGGATGCAATGTCTACTCTTTAGGAGATTACATTCTAATGGAAGTGAGGGAAGGTGAGCCTCAAAATAGGGTATAAAATAGGGAACAGAGACAGGAATTGTGCTGCTGTAGTCAAGAGGTTAATGGGATGATTCTGAAAGATGAATTAAACCAAAAATAAAAAAAGGCTCTTCTTTATCATCTACCTTCAGAGAAAAGAGACAAGGGGAAGGAGGGGCAGTTGCCTTACTAAATGATGATACCATCTGTTCTAGCATTACCACAACCTTTGGGAAGCATCTTTAGAATCTTTATCCAAATCTATGTGTCATTTAGGTCATTATTTCCTTACTATTTTCCTTTATTTTATTTTTATCCTAACAATCCCCAATCTTCTAAGTTTAATATGTTTGCTATATTTACTACATACCATCAGCCTTCCGTATCCCCTATCCCCTATCTGAGGATACAGAGGGCTGGCTGTACTATGGCATCTTCTATAAAGGATTTAAGCATCCGTGGATTTTGGTATCCCTGGGGGTTCTGGACCCCAATCCATTCAGATACTGAAGAATTTTATATTCATTAAATGCATACTCAAAATTTTAACAAGTAAAATGAAAACAAACAAACAATGAAGATTTCTGTACATTACCCAGAATAATCGTTCATCAGTGGACTTGTCTCACATGTTGGAAAGCATTGCTTATTCTGATCCTCCCTTTGGAAGCCCCTAGACTTTAATTCCAGCAAAAGTAACATATCTGCAGTTGCCTCTAGTTTTGGACATCCTTTACTGACTCTCAGGGAGGCATTTTCTGAAAAGTTTAACTTTTATTTGTAAATCTCCAAAGCCTTAAAAAAAGTCACCCTTGTGGGTGAGTCCTGAGAAAATTCCCTTTATTCCTTTCCCAAGATGGAATCAGAAATTGGGAGTCTCCATCCATCATCCTTTGCTCACAGCCTCGGAGCTCTGGACTTGGCATCTGAAATGAACATACTGTCCATTGTTTGGTCAATGCATCAACGGTGACATTCACCTTTTACAGATTAAGGAAGGAAGGTGTCCCCTTATGTGCTGCTTGTGCTAAATCTCCTGGCACATTTATTTTCGATTTATTGCATATTAGATTTCAGGTCTTCGATTTGCATCTTTCAGGCAAACAGTATCAGAAGGTCGTGTCTTCACACACATCTGGAGTTGTATGTACATAAAACAAAGGCGAATTCAAATTGTGAAGCTCAGAGAAGGAAAGTAAGGACACACCATAATTGTTTAACCTGAATCGCTCTGCCTTCTCTGTTGCAGAAGTGTCAGAATACAAAGTGGCATCACTTAATAAATACTGTAGGTTATTTCTAAGCTGCACATTCATGGAGTTGTTTTGTTTATGCCTGGATGAAAGCAATGGCTGACTTTCTAAAAAACATTTTTATTACTAAATATACAATACAAAGTTGCTTTTCAAATTCATGTCAGTGTTTGAATTGTATTCTGATGAATGCAACCAGAAAAATAAGAACCAATTCCTTCAAACAGGGCCTTCATTAAAACCATTCATGAAAGCAAGCTCTCTCTTTTTTCATTCAGTTAAGAAGTACTGTTAAATAATAATAGCCATATAATAGAATTACCTACTTTTTATAAAATTTCTTATATTGTTATTAAGTAATAAGCTTAGCCAGTTGGATTCTTATTAACCTCTGCTACTCAGGAGTCCAACAATCTAAGCCAAGCACAACCTCTTTGACTCTCAGTTTCTTAAGCTGGAAAATGGGCATACAAATAATTGAGTTAACAGCTGTCATAGACTTGCTGAGGGAATTGAATGAGAAATTTTATGTGAAACTGGTTTGTAAATTCTATGGGACTATAAAATGTACAGTAACATTGGAACACATATATTATATAAGCTTATATATAAATTATATGATTTATATAATATAAATTACTGCATATTATATTTATTTAATGACAGTCACTAATTTCATATAACTTCATACATTTAAAAAGTGATGAAGATTAATAAACATGCTTCCAGTTTCAGGTATTACCATCCATATACGTCTGAAAAGACACTGAGGTGTAGTTGTTCTACTGGTTTGCTGTTTAATACTATTTCTGGATCATTTGTGATCAACACGGATTTTAACGCTGAACCAATTAGTATAGTTGCTTAGAATTTTAACTTTTTATTTTGTATTTTTCAATGACTTTTGCCAGAGTAGCCTTGTTAAATTGGGCTGTGTAAACATGTAATTATTTATACCAACTCACGTTAGGTTCATGGTTTAAGGACTGCCAATTTTCCGCCAATGTAATTATAGCCATAACAGGTCTTCAGTTATTTGAACTAAACAGTTCACTGTCTTAGAATTATACTTTTTGATTTTTTCCTTGTAAGTTATACATTCATCAGATTTTTAAAGGTAAAATTACTTTATATATATGTTATATATACAGACATTTACACTGTGTATGAGGTGTATTCACAATTCTTAAAACGCTGGTAATTCCGAGCTTGAATATATGTTTCAGAAACAGTAAATTAAACTTTCACTTAAAAAGATGTTCTTTATACTTTAAAATAACTTTAATTTCCTTGGATGTTAGTACTATGTAATTAAGCAGTCCCTGTTATACAGAAAAAAAGTGTTAGATGTAAATACATAATTCTGCCACCACAGCTAACAGAAATGTTATCATTAAGTGTTTTCTACATTCTTGAGGAAGGTAATAAATATCCCCAGGTCTCTAAGTCTGTCCTTTTTTCATTTTTTTGAAAGAAGCATTAATCATATTACCTATCCAGTTCTAGCGAGGAAACAGGAGAACACAGGAGACATAGTATCAAATCCTTTTTGAGGGCAAACATTCTGTTGGTCAACTTTGGCTACCGAGAACGGCATTATTAACTACAAGTTGCTATTATAATGCAGCTCCTGTAAGCTGTCACAATTCTTAATTCTCTACGCTAAAATAGATGCTCTTCGCAATATTATAATTCAATGACCTCTGGATTTTTGTTTTTTTTTTTTCCCCTCAAGGGATAGTTTCCACTAATTTATTCAATTTGCTGTATGAGACACAGCTAGTTTCTGGTGAACTGACCTGGGACTAAGTTTGATCTCTTGCCTACTTCTAAATCATCAGCACAATTCACATTATTATTGTGTCTAGGTAAACTCAACATCCACTGAATTCAGAGTTATGTTTTCACCATTAATTCTAGCAAAACTTTTTTTTTTGTAGAAATGTGGAATGTTGGCAAAACTACATTTTTCAGGGTAGATCAAAGAAGTTTATGTTTGAGAAAGGAAATGTTGACATAATGTACTGTTACATTTCAGAGCCAAATATGTACATTAGCTCCATTTTCAACAAGCCCAAGCCACATTCAGAATATACCTGATTTGAGTCAAACTGACTTTCTTTTTTTCCTTCCAGAGCTTGGCCTCACTTATGTATCTCAAATTTTTCTTAGAAAAAAATGAAAAAGAAATTTCTGAACAAAAGTTGTGAAACTCATAATCACTAATTATGCAAATTTAATTCAGCAGTTTTTTTCTGAAAACTATTAATCAAAAGGGGGAAATACCAAAAAATACTTGTGGGTCTATGTATTTTTTTCAACATCTCCTGAAAAATTCTCTTAATTGCATGTAATGAATTATTTGGAGTCACATATAAAAGAAATTTGACGTACATGTAAGTGATTTGTGGACAGAGACAATATATACGCTCAAATTTGAGCTAATTTTCTCTAAATTTTTGTTGCTTTGCACCCATAAAAGGTTACACTAAATTCATTCAATTCAGCTGATTTCAGACTTTGTCCCTGTAAGTAATATTACTGTATTTGCATTGCAAATCACTGCATAATTTCATTTTAAATTTCAAGATTGGGGACCAAAAGATTCTACTAAAATCCAAACAGATGTTTAACATGGAGAATGTTTATAAACTTACTCAGTCAAATGCTTTTGGTCACTAAACTTTTTTGATGTCAACGAACAGTATTTAGAAAAGAAATCCATTTTTGTGTGTGGCCTCGTTTATACAACAATTGTGTATACAATCAATTATTAAAGCTCTTTAGTTTCTATATTACAGAGTTTGCAGGACACAAAACAGTGTTTGTAAAGTAAATGTCTGGACTTCTATTTCTGGCAAGGTGAAATGAAAGGGACCAGTTTTACCCTCTAGTCTTAAACAAAATTTTTGTTGTTTAGGATTACAAAAAAAATTGGTTTTCAAATATTGGACAACAGACAGTCAAGTTTCTGACACTGGAGAAGAGGGAAATAAGCAAGGTAAGTCTTACAGTTGCCCCAGCTTACTGCCTTGAGTGTTTCCAGGCATAGAGAGAATGTGAGCAAAACCATGCAGGTACTTTGCACCAAGAAGACAGAATTGGGCAATTTGGTAGGAAAAGGAGCCAGGGTTCCCAAGACAGAGTGATGGTGAAGAGAAAGTTGCACAGAGAGAGAATGAGCCCCAGAAACTTACCAAGGTTTTCCTTTTAAGTTTTCAGCCAGATACTGATCAGTTCATGAATCTGACAAAATTACTAATCCAGGGAAAGAATTACCCATAAAGTACAGACAGAAAAATCCTGGGGCTACAATGAGCCTTTAAGAGTTGATGTTCTCAACAGTCAGGATGGATAAACCTTATAAAACATGAATGACTGAGTAAGGTGTTAAAAAATGATATTGCCTGGTAGTGGAGAGAAATCTGCCCTGGACTAAAAGCTTTTTGGTCCTGCCTAGCAAAGCTCAGAAGCAAGTTTCAGAAAAGATCGAACTCTTTCCACATGACTTGAGAGTTCTAGAAATAAAAATTCAAGAGTACCAAAAAATACAAGAATATTCGAAGAGATAATCAAAAAATTTTCAAGAAATGAAAAAGAAGCTCAATGAACAGAGTACAAGAAAATTAAGACAACTATACTAAGGTACAGCATAATCAAACTGATGAATACCAGTGACAAAGAGAAAAATCTTAAAGATAGCTTGAGAAAAAGACATATAAAGAAACGAAGATCTGGATGACAAATTGTTTCTCTTAGGAAACAATGCAGACCATAAGAAAGTGGGACAGTGTCTTTAATACACTGAAAGAAAATAAAACTGTTGAAAGTTTATATCCATCATAAAACCTTTCAAAAACTAAGCCAAAATAAAATATTTTTCTAGGATAAAAAGTATGAAAAATTAATAACTATTAGACCTGCAATATAAGAATGTCAAAGTGAGTCCTTCAAGTAGAAGGAAAATCATGCCAGATAGGCATCTGGAGCTATAAAAAAGGAGGAAGAGCCCCAGAATTAGTGGAATACAGTCTTTACAGAATACAGTCAATGCTTTGGCAATTTCTTATTTTTTTATAATTTGTTATATTCTTAAACATACATTTATCATATGGCCCAGTAATCCTAGTTGTTTAAACAAAATGAAATATTATATTTACATAAAAATATGTATTCAAATGTTTATTGCAGTCTCATTCATAATCATTGAAAACTGGAAGCAGCCCAGATGTCCTGCCGTTGGCGAATGGATGAGCAATGTAAAGAATAGAATAAAACTCAATAATAAAAAGAAACAAACTATGAATATGTACATGGCATGGAAATTATCTTGTATCAGTTTGCTAGGACTTTCTTAACAAAACGTCAGAAACTTGGTGGCTTAAACGATTTATTTTCTCACAGTCCTGGAGGCTGGAAGTCCCGAGATCAAGACATCAGCAGGTCTGGTTCCTCCTGAGGGCTGCGAGTAAGACTCTGTTTCATGGCTCTCCTGGATTTTGCTGGTTTGCTGGCAATCTTTGGTGTTCCCGGTTTTGTAGAAGCATCACTTCAATCTCTGTCTTCATCTTCTTGTGGTATTCTCCCTGCCTGTGTCCAACTTTCCTCTTTTTACAAAGACACCTGTTGTATACTTTGGACTAGGGGTTTAGCCTACTCCAGTATGACTTCATTTGGACTTAACTGATTGTATCTACAATAACCCTATTTTCAAACAAGTCACATTCTGATGTACTGGGAGTTTGGGACTTCAACATATGAATTTGTAGGGATACAATTCAACTCATAACAGACCTCGTGTGCATTATGCTGAGAGAAAGAATCCAGACTCAAAAAGCTACAAACTGTGTTGTTCTCTTTATATGACTTTCTAAAAAAAAATCAAAACTGTCGGGACAGAAAACAGATCAGTGGTTGCTAGAGGCTAGGGTAGAGAAGGGTACGCGGGATCTGGGTGGGGTTTTTTTTGGAGTGACAGAACTGTTCTATATCTTGATTGTGGTGGTGGTTATAATGACTGCATTCACTTGTTAAAGTTTGTCAAACTATACACAAAAGGGTGAATTTTAATCTCTGTTAATTATACTTTAATGAAAGAATGCGGAAAAAAGTAAACAATTACCACTTATGGGTATTTTCCACTTAAAATTTTGTATTTCCATGGTCAGAAATTACCTTTGCTATATAGTGAGACTAGAAACTTTCATTCATCATCAACCATCAACTAAGCACAAAAACTTACTTAAATTTTCTGGAAAGTAATTGGGCAAAAAGGAAAAAATACATATACATATGTAACACACACACATTCTTTGAACCATTTATGGGTACTATTCTTAAGGAAATAAAGTTATGCTTACAAAGATGCCTAGAGATTCTAAATATCCTATCAAGAGGGAACTAAATAATTCAGGTAGTGTTTGTATTAATAGGGTTATCATGAAGCCTCTAAAATAATGATGTAGATTTATACTTATCGACACAAAAAATGCCCCCAGTTTAGCAGACTAACGTTATGATGCCTACCAAATTCACACGTCCCTTTTCTTGAGAACTACAGAAATCCCTATTCAGCTCATACAGATGGAGCCAAAATTCTCTCTTCCAAGAGTTTGGAATTGAGTTTAAGAGATACTAGTTTTATCTGGGATGGTTACAAGAACTGAACTTTTAAACTCCAGAACTGTGAGGAAGCCAAAGCAGTGAGGGAAATAAAGAAGCAGATGTGCAGAAAGCAGCAGACATGAGACTTAATGGCCCCACAGAAAAAGAGAAAAAAATGATGGGGTCTCTGATGATCTTTTTGATTCCAATATGTCTTGATACACAGCTGCAAGATACACACAAAACTCTTACCAGTGATTATCTGTAGAATGTGGGACCATAGGTGTTTCACTTTTTCTAATATGCTTTACATGTAGAGAAGAAAGTTTTGTTTTGTTTTGTTTTGTTTTGTTCTGTTTTGTTTTGTTTTGTTTTTTGACAAGCAGACAGAGGAATGTGTCACCCTGTACCAGGTCTAATCACTACAACTGAAAATTGTTAATGATTTGACATTTGACCTTTAATAACAATAATTTGGAACTCTGAACTACCATATTTTTTCCACTTCCCAGATGGATTTGTTTGCAATGAGAATTCATTTCTTTTTATCATAAAAGGGCAAACACACATCTAAAAATAATTCAAAATGGATTTGACTGTTATGTATATAGCTTGTTTTCAGATATGAAATTTGATGGAATTTTCTCATTTCTTTGTAACATGGAAAAAATTTCTCATTTCCTTACCATTTCCCCTTGATGAAACTTTTCTTTTAAATTAGTGCTAATCTTAACTTCTGTGATTTTTGCACAAGCAGACGGAAAACATACTTATTCTTATCTTTCTTTAAGTAAAACCTCTTTTTAGTAAAGAATGTTCCAGAAGTGCTTCAATTTCCTTGCTTTTATTGGAATGTATCATATTTAATATTGTTCATAAATCATAGGTATTAGAGATAATTAATTTCTTTAAAAACTAATTAGCTAAATCTCTCACCTTTCAAGGGACAAAACTAAGGCCTACAATTGTTAGGTTTCCAAAGACAACCATCAAACTGGTCTGTTTTTGAGAAGAAAGTAATTTTGCACACTGTGATTTATCTAAGGATATTAGATACTTCTGCTCTCAGTGACACTATTTCAGCAGCCATGACTAATTTTTTTTTTCTTAAGGATTTTTACATTCCAGGGCATCCAAATGCAATTGCACATTATCGAATGTACTTCCCCTCCCTCGTCTTCCCGTCCTCTCCTGCTCCCCCTCCTCCTCTTTCTTCCCTTCTTTGTCTTTCTCCTCCTTTTTTCTCATTTAGAATGAAACTTTTTATTTCTTTTTCAAGGGAACCATAGAGCCAGAAGCATTAGCAAAGAATGAATTATCTTTGAAGTTTCGTGTATTTGAACCAGATGTGGCTCATACTGATGGTGGTCCCTTGTGATAAGCTTATTTCTTCTGCATAATCTTCAGTCAAGCTAAAATTACTAATTACTGAAAAATCATATTAACTTACCAAATTGTTTTCATAATGATATGGCAAGGAAAGTATTTGTGGAATATATGGAATGTCACTTGTGCACCATGTAATAATGAACATTTAGAAAAAGATTCAACATTGAAAGACCTAGATTTTAGGGAAGAGCTCCACATATTACATATTACAAGGGAGCCCTGGTCAGATTTATTTAAAATAGTCAAACATTTCCAAATATTTATTGAAACACCTTGATTCAATAGAAAGCCTGGAATTGTACTAATGTTCCTAGTTCATCTTTATTATCCTGAGTATCACCTCACTTGCCCCACCACCACCAAAGAAAGGGAAATCATAACAAAATGGAAAAAAATATTTAGGCTGATGAGATAGCAAACAATCTAAATAGTTTTCTCCTCTCCAATAGGATTTTAGGGCCTTCTTATTTCACGTGCGACAACGCTGGGGTAGAAAAAAAAACACAGAACAATTTTTTCCTACACATTTAGCATTTTTCATTTTATCCAAGTGGAAGTGACCACTTTGTTTCGTCATCATCTTTCAGCACTCCAAACTGTTTACCAATGTCTCTCTCCCCTCTTCTTTTCAGATAGAACCTGACGATAAATGGACTCTGGCACGCATCTCACTGGGGACCATATTTTACATATGCGTACTTATTCCATAGTTACTTGATATAATTTTTCAACATTATTTGAGTAATGAATCCTGGTAATTAAGTTCATTTGCAAGTAACCACCAGTTAAACTGGGAGGAAATTTTCTACTTTCACAATTTCTCTCTGTTAAATTCTATAAGCATGTTCTTTCATTTAGAAGTAAAAGCAGAATTCTGCTCTCAGAATTACACATTTGAATTGTTTAAATAAATACCCGCACAGATTCTTTTTTAAATAAGATTTGGCATATCAGAGAGTTTGAAGATCTTGTCTTCACTCACTTTTGAGCTGTAAACTAGGGAAATAAATGAGAAATGATCTTCTAAACAAACATTTCTCCAATGAAGACATACAAATGGCCAATAGGCACATGAAAAAAATGTGCAATATTGCTAATTATCAGGGAAATGCAAATCAAAACTACAATCAGGTATCACCTCACACCAGTCAGAATAGCCAACATTAAAGTGTCCAAAAAAAAAAAAATGCTGGAGAGGATATAGAGAAAAGGGAAAACTCCTGTACTGTTGGTAGGAATGTAGTTTGGTGCAGCCATTATGGAGAACAATATGGAGGTTCCTTAAAAAACTAAAAATAGACTTACCATATGATCCAGCAATCCCACTCCTGGGCATATATCCAGAAGGAACTCTAATTCAAAAAGATAATGCACACCAATTTTCATAGCAGCACTATTTAATATAGCCAAAACATGGAAACAACCTAAATGCCCATCAATAGATGACTGGAAAAGAAGTGTGGTAAATACGTGTATATATGTGTGTGTGTGTGTGTGTGTGTGTATGTGTGTATATATATATATATATATAAAACGGAATACTACTCAACCATAAAAAAGACTAAAATAATGCCATTTGCAGCAACATGGTTGGACCAAGAGATGATCATACTAAGTGAAGTAAACCAGAAAGACAAAGAAAAATACCATATGATATCGCTTACATGTGGAATCTAAAAAAAAGGACACAAATTAACTTATTTACAAAAGAGAAACAGAGTCACTGACATAGAAAACAAACTTGTGGTTACAGGGGAGAAAGGAGTGGGGAGGGATAAATTGGGAGTTCAGGGTTTGCAGATACTAATTACTATATATAAAATAGATAAACAACAAGGTCCTACTGTATAGCACAGGGAACTGCTATTCAATACCTTGTAATGGCCTACAATAAAAAATATGAAAAGGGATATATATGTATAAGTGAATCACTATGTTGTACACCAGAAATTAACACAACATTGTAAATCACCTATACTTCAATTTAAAAAATTTAAAAATCAAATAAATAAATGAGAAATGGTCTTGATAGAGAATTGGCATTGGTTCTTGAGTCTTTTTAGGTTTACAAATTTGAGAAATTAATAACTCACATTTGCCAAGTATGCACTCTGAGCCAGGTACTGAACCAAGTTCTTTAAATGGATTATTTTATTTAAGCCTTTCAACAAGCCAAATGAGATGCTCTTACAGTTCTCCTGTGGTATTTGAGGCACAAAGAATTGCTCAAAGGCAAACAGTTGGGAAGAGGTGGAGTTCTGATTCCAATGAAGGTGGTCTGATTTCAGAGACCAGACTCTAAACTTGGACACTACATTTTGTCAAGGTCACTGAGGCTCAATACACTAACTTTGCATGTGGGAAACCAGTATTTCTGGATCACCAAAATGACTTGCAGACGTGTTTCATTGTGACCACTGGCTGAGTTTCTCCACTAGGATAGGCTCATGCAGACATCAGCCAAGACTAAAGATGTCTGTTTAGATCAAATTCCAACTGCTTGTTTACTCCTATAGCTATGGTTCCAGGGTTGTCTTTTGGGGAAATTTTTTCTCTGTCCTGAAACTCAGGATGTTCTATGCTGGGAACTAAGTGGCTATATTAAAAAAAAAAAAAAAAGAGAGAGAGAGAGAGAGAGAGTTCTTTCTTTTTAAAGTCTATTTATTTAGCCCCATAAGCAATGTTAAAGTTTACTTTGCTTGCGCTGATTGTTTATGGCAGCCATGGAAATTCACACAGACCGACAGAAGTTTGCCTGGAGTTCCATGACCTCAGAGTCTGTACAAATGCAACGTCTTAAAATAATTAAATATTTGATACTAATCTCTCTATGGAAGATGATGAACAACCAAAGGATACCCTTTGCTTTGATCGTATTAGTGTGGAGTGAGTTTAGGGCTGATAAATATTTTTGGCAGCTTGTATATTTTTACTCTTACTATGTCATTAGATGTTATTTAATCCTAACTCATTAATTAGAGTGCTACTTATAATTTAAAAGAACAAAGGAACTTAAATACCTAGCTGTATGGAATTGCTTAAGACACTTTAATTTATAAGATGAAGTGCAACACTCGTTAAAATATATTTAAGTAGATAATCATAATAAAATTGTGGTTAAATGGAAAAATATGAATAACCACCACACATCAAGATATGGAATATGAGTTCATTTTTATAAAACAATCAACAAAAGAAAATATTTACCTATTATGAGATATTTTAACCTTTTTATTTGTGCTTATTTCTGTTTCAACACTAAATATGTATTGTTTGTATAACAAAACATTACGAATGAAATATTACTTTAGGACAACATACAAAGAGGTAATCTATTCAGGAAAGAAACACAATTTAGATGTTGTGAGATGAAATACAAACATAAAAGGTGCCTCATTGAAAATGCTTTCTTAAGATTTTATTTATGCAAATACTGGGGACCATATGCTGAACCTTGCAGTTTGGCATGCAAATAGCTCATCTGCTAATGGCCCAGGGGATCGTGCTCAGGTTTGGAAGATTATTTAAAGTTATTTCAAAGAACTGAGTTCATTTAGTCTATAGAACCAAGTAGTGTTTGAAAAAAAAAAATCTACCCCAAGTGGGAGTAGATGAGCTATATTATATAAAACCTGTGGGTTTTTATGTTATTAATTCTCTTTGGGATCACTTATGTGTGTATGTATTTGTTTACCTTGAGAATGAAACTTATATTGGCCTGGAGCAGAAATCTTACGCTTCTAAGGCCCATTTGCAGTTTTGCTCAATGTCAGGTTTCCCAAGAAGATCCCACGTATTCCAGAATAGATCTCCTTATACTTAGGATTGCATATAGACTTTGAAATGTGTTGTCAACACACTTGAAATACTTAAACTTCTTAAAAGGCTCCCTCCCCGTTACTCTTTGAGTAAAGCCTAAACTTTATAAAATGACTTGTAAGGTCCTCTGTGGTCTGGCCCTTGCTTGTCCCACTTGTTCCATCTGTCATAATTCTCCAGCTCCTTGGTACGTTCAGATAAAACCGGATTCATTTTGGCTCCTTTGTATACGCTGTTCCCTGTGCCTGGAACCGCCCCTTCTCCTAACAGACTCCTGCTAACATTTGGAGTCCGGGCGGAGCCATCTCATTTCCTCTGGGAATCCCAGCAAAGCACTTCCACAGTGAGGACAGCACAGTCACCAGTCCACCTGGAGAGCACGTAGCAAATGAATCTTTCATTCAGGTCCTAACATCTGGAAGGTCTACACTGAATATGTAGTGATGCATACCATGCAGATTCCTTTTGAACATCCTATTTTCAGAAGATGAATTTTATTCTTCCTTAATATGGTATATGTAGGAAAGATTAAGAGATTCGGAGGTAAAATGCTCTGGCCCTTGGGTCCCATGTTTGCTCTGAGCACGATCTGTAATGAGTTACTCAAACTCCCTAATCCGCAGTTTCTTCAATTGTAAACAGGGCCAATAAAAATATCCTCTTCATTAGTTTAACTTCAGGAACAAATGAGACCATGTGTATGAAAGCATTTTCTTAAATGATGAAGTGCCACCTGTGTGTCGCTTACTTCATTGTCCACATTTCAGCTGAAGTCCTGCGAGTAACATTTGGTAGTGGCTGGGTCTTCACGTCTCCTGAAGCTCTCTCAGCATCTATTAAGAGCAACAGCAAATGGACATACAAACTAAGTAAAAGCAGTGTGCCTGCTATGCAAATACATTGTCATGCGCCCTGAGCTGCTAATTCCAAATGTGTTTCAGCTCCTTTTATAAAGAAATTCTGGAGGCACTGCATCTTAACATGTAAGATTCTTATAGCTATAAGCATACAGCAATCAAAACCCATCCCAAATGGCTTTTCTTAAAATTAAATTGGCCAGACATATGAGGGAGATTTTTTTTTTCAGTAGCCTTATTCTATTATTGGATATCATTGATGTGAAGTTTTGAATGAAGAAAAAAATAAACTCCATAATTTGGCATAGAATTAGCACCAATATCAGTAGAATGAAAACCTTGCTTTTTAACAGATTTTTGAAAGGATTATCTATAGAAAAGCTTCCATTAGGAAAAGGTGACATTTGACTAATTAAAACCTGAGATCATTCAATGGCGCAGCTTTAACGCTGTCTTTTCTTTTAATTGTCAAGCGCTCTCTTTAAATAAGGTGTGTTGGGCTCATTGATTTGCATGAATTCTTCTAGTTTCCATCATCTGAAAGTCGCGTCTTACAGTTTTAAATGTTCATGGGCTTTGACAATTCCCATCTGCTGTGGGGATATCTGAGTGCCCCAAGCCTAGCTGACAAAACTCAGTTAAATCTGTGTTTTCACTTGATGGAATTTAAATTATTTATAGTGGTTATGTCTCACCAATTATTAGAGAGAGTTTTTTATGACAAAGGGATTTATTGTCACCATTTTCTAGATTATGTATAAATGCAAAGCAAAAGACATACACTCCTTATTAACATGAACTTTCTGATATTGTGACCATAATTAGTTGGACTGTAGTCCCTTCATTAGTTATTTATTTATTCACCTTCATTTTCCACTTCAATTTGGAGAGGATTTGTGGTGTTGTCATTTCATTAAGAAAAGTACAAGGGCAATTGTATCAGAAATGTCAAGTGTTCAGAAACTGGTGACCTTGAAACAATCATCCTTGTAACTCCACAGAGCAAAAATTTAATTATGGCAGGATGACTTTCGACAAGAAAGGAACTAGGGGAGAGGTCAGCCTCGAATGCCACATTGTCGTGATGGCTGACTCACATGCCACTCTTCATGCCCAATTCATGGGCACTTGTGCTCTATCACTTAATGAATATTAATTGGAAACCTACTGTGTGCTAGTCATTGTCCTTAATACTGGGAAAAATAAAGAAAACAGAGAAGGTAACTGTCCTCATGGAGCTTACATACTAATGAGACAAGTCAGACAATGAATACAAAAAAATTTTTTAAGCGTTCTGGTGAAGGAAATACAGAGAACTGTGGTTGAAGCCAATGGAGATGGGGAGGTTCAGCAAAAAGACATTCTCCTGCACGAATCTCCAGTTACTCTGTTCCTGTGTTTGTTGTAAAATTTTCTTTTAAATTAGAATGTGAGGTTGTGATAGTATATAAACAATGCTGCATGTAAATCAATGAAATTAGAATACTCCCTCACATCATACACAAAAATAAACTCAAAATGGCTTAAAGACTTAAACATAAGACAAGACACTATAAACCTCTTAGAAGAAAACATAGGCAAAACATTATCTGACTTAAGTCTCAGCAATGTTCTCCTAGGGCAAACAAATGGGACCTAATTAAACTGATAAGCTTTTGCACAGCAAAGGAAACCATAAGTGAAACAAAAAGACAACCTATGGAATGGTAGATATACCTTAACATGTCTCAGACCACTGTACCCCTAGAAATTCCACAAAGCGGCAGGTTCCCAAATTTTTCTGGGACTTCTTTCCCTTCCTTTCTCATGCATGCATCCTACCAAGAAGTCTAGCATAGTCACTGCTTCCTACGAATCTGGTCTTATCAGCAAAATATCATAGATGTAATGGGTCATCAGTATAATGATGCTTTGTGGAATGAAGTTGTCAGAGAAGTCCTTGTAGACTAGATTATGGCATAAGGTTGGAGGTGTAATATGATCCTACATTGCTGTTCCTGCCAGAGGAAAGAAAATACATTATTTCTGATGGTCTTTACTGATGGGTAGAGAGAGAGAAAAGGAGACAAGAGAGAGAGAGAAAGAGAGAGAGAGAGAGAAGCATTCATCAGATAGTGGGGATGTGTCGATTTGTTCCAGTAATGACACTACATCTGGACCAACAGCTGCAATTGGATTTCACCACCTGATTAAGTTTACAATAATGCACTGTCATTTTCTAAGTCCCATCTGTCTTCGGTGCAGGCCAAAGAAGCAAGTTGAATTGAGGGTGCGGTAGGATCACCACATTGCATCTTTCAAAAACTTGTTGATAGAATTTTTTCTCTGAAATCCCTCCAAGAATATGTTATTTGCTTTTGGTTTGTTATTTTGGTAGGTAAAGGCAGTTTTTTACAAATTTTCATCTGGACTTTTCCACCTCATTTGGTAAGGAGCTGCTCGCGTATTTGGGTCATGCCGCTAAGAAGCTGACGGAGGAGATGTGGTGGGATCAGAAGGAGCTGATGCCCTGATTTCTGCCCCATGTTAACTCAGTGAGCTGGCAGACAAGTGACAACAGTCATGAATTACCCCAGTGCCTGTACTCTGTGCTGGCTTCAAAGTATAAGAAGCATGGCTCTTGCTTTATTTTGCTTTCTAAATGTCATCTCATAATAATGAAGATATATTTCTACTTTATCTTACAGAAGATTTATTGTGTATTATTCAAATTTAGATCTACAATCTACATGGAATAGATTTTTATATGTGGTTTAAATAATCACTGAAAGGCATACTTTTCCCTTATTAATATCCATTTGATTCAGCATCATGAGGTTGCTGTGAGGTTCTGTTATCCCTGAGCCACAATTTTGCAAACCAAGGCATAGAGAGTTTCAGTAAGAAACTAAAGCCAGACAGAGAGTCAATGATTCAAAGTCAGGAAATTTGATTCAAAAATATATTTCCATAAAGTTAAATCATTAAAAAAATTGCTGATTATGTTTTCAAAAATGGTTTAAAAGTGATGTTCCTGTTCCATGAAGCCCCATATAATAAAGGTTATATATTTGCATTTTTCTAAGTATGATACCACTTTGGCATGTGTGATGGTTAATTTTATGTGTCAGTTTGATTGGACCAATGGATGCCCAGATGGCTGAGTATCATCAAATACATAAAACGGTATTTCTAGGTGTGTCTGCAGGGGTGTTTCCAGAAGAGATTAGCATTTGAATCAAACTGAGAAAGAAGATATTCCTCACTAATATGGTGGACATCACCCAATGCCTTGAAGGCCTGAACAGATCCAAAGGACAGAGGAAGGGTCGATTTGTTCTCTTGTTTGAGCTGAGACATTCATCTTCTGCTCTCAGAGTCTACACTCCTGGTTCTTCAGCCTTCAAACTGGCAATCACACCACGGGCTCTCCTTGCAGTGTCCAGCTTGCAGACAGCAAATCATGGGGCTTCTCAGCCTCCACAAGTGTCGAACTCATTCTATTTTATAAATATATGCTCTCTCTCTGTCTCTATTCGGTTGGTTCTGTTAATCCAGAGACTCCCAATACAGCAAGTTCTCTTTCTTCCATATAGCAGAAGTGCATTTGGACCACAGCTTACAAAACCGGAAATAAGCTTTCTCTTTCTTTTTCACTCTCCTTCCACGTGCACACACTTTCATTCTCCTTCAGCCACACCGACCACTTGCTCTTTTTTGAACACGCAAAGCCAAGGTGTGTCGGATCATCACATGTGCCTTCCTTCTGCCTAGAAATTCTCCCTCAGCCTGGCTGTGTCCCTCATGTCCTTCACTTCTCTGCAGAAGTGCAGTCTTATTAAAAAGGATGCCCCTGACTCATGCCCCCTTCCTACGTACATTATTCTCAAAGACACTCCTTCCTTCTCTGTTCGCCCACAAACAAGTTCTCTTTATTAATTAGTTCTCTTCACTGGTTTCCCACCTCCATTGGTGGGTTATTTTAAATTCTTTCTCTAATTTCTCCAAAATAATGGAATCTCATTTAAAAGGCAAGGCTTTGCTCTGAATCTTCTTTTTAGAGCCCAGCTAAGTATCTGGCACATTATAGATGATTGCTTTACAAATATTTGTTGTATGAATGAGCAAATAAATGAATGAGTGAGCTTCCAAGTGTCAGAAGTTACCTAATGTCTCAGAAATTCTTGCTAATTATTTTTTCCTGTGAGTCCAACCCCAAAGAAAGACAGGATTGTTGGTCTCATCATTATCTTCTTTTTATAGCAATGACTGCAGAAGGTGTTGATAGATATTTAACACATCTTTGAGATGCATCCTGACTTTGCCCAAGGTAACTTGGAGGTGGAAGCATTCATCATTTGCCATATGATAGGCTTCTGTTGTTTGCTCGTGGTGCAGGGAGTTCATAATGCCCACTTTATATGCAATATGCTTGAAAAATGAAAGATTATTGTTGATATTAAAGTAAGATACACAATATTATGTGTAATTTGTTTCCCTCAATGTATGCCCCTTAGCTATATTCAACCCTGTCCTTCACACCTTGTCCTCCGATAAATGTAAAAGTAGGGTTCTGTATATAAATGGTGCATCTATCTACCAAATTGATTTCTGGGGCCAAAGAAATATTGTATTTTATGAGATACACTTGTGATAGTCATGAATGTCAAGCAGAGTAGATAGACTGAGTGGCATGACTTTGATTTTTAATTATAGGTCAACTCAGCCTAATTCCATAATTAGGACCTAATTCCCATGTCACCCTTCACCCTTCCTTCTCTCTTGAAACTGAAAGCTAAAAGTGCAACCTTTGAATGTCAACTTGAGTTCCACAGCTCGATGTGCAACTCTGAGCAAGTAACTTGACCTCCTGGGCAATCTGTTTTCCTAGCTTGACCCGGAGGATTTCCAATGCCCTTCCTTAAATCTACAAAATGCAATGGTTTTATATAACTAATTAATAAGGGAACCAGTTTGGGGGTTAGAACTCAGGTGAGAAGAAACATTTTAGTCTTGAGTTTCATGCACAGCTTTCTGATAAAGAGAGAGGGAGGGAGAAAATGAAAAAGAGAGAGTCCTCAGTCAGAAATCTTGAACAAAAAAAAATACAACCCCAGTTTTTAAAACACAACCCCAGTTTATTAGACCTTGCTTACCTGGAAGGACAGATGGAAGTCAGAGTTACAGAGTCTAACAAGTTTTGCAGGAGTGTTCCTTTAACTGCTGACCCAGAATCTCACTATCTTCTGGAACAGCATTCTTCCTCTGCATGAATATGTTGCTAAGAATTTCTAAGGAGTGTGATTAAGAGTGAGGTAGGGGGTTGGGGCAAGGCTCAAGGAAAGAGGTTTCGGTGATGTCAACAGCAAGAGTAAAGTTTCCATGACCTGATGGAGCATGATGCATTCACGAGATGATGTGGTGAGAGCCGAAAGAATGAGAGAGGGGGAAGGG
This sequence comes from Camelus bactrianus, assembly GCF_048773025.1. NCBI lineage: Eukaryota > Metazoa > Chordata > Mammalia > Artiodactyla > Camelidae > Camelus > Camelus bactrianus. The sequence goes on along the minus strand of NC_133543.1, from coordinate 94,289,383 downwards.
GTAACATAAGATCAGAAAGTCAGGCAGGGGCAAGAGTGATCAGGGGTCTAGAGAACAGCTGTTTTAGCTTTCATGTGTGATGGTTATGCTCACCATAAGCCTAGGTGGGGCTGAGGTGGGAGGAAAATTCAAGCACCAAATACCTTGCTGTATTTAGGGTGCATCCGTCTCCGGCTGCCAAGGGTTTCCTTACTAGTTCAAGTTCCTCCTCAGTGGTTCCTTCTTACCTAAGTGTAGGAGACCTCCCAGAAAGTCCTAGACCTTTCATACATTTCTTGAAGATCAGAACTGCTAACTCACTAGATACGCCCAGTCATATCAGGACCACATTGGAGGTACCAGGTGGAAGTGCCTGTGCTGGGGCCACGTCAGAATATAACTTCATAATAAAAATTTTTGATGCTTTCAGGAATCTAAAAATGTACATGCTAAGTACACCCTGACATCTAATTGGAGGTTTAAGATGTTTTAAATAAAATTATTGCTTATGTCTTTCATCAAAAATGGACTTTAAATTAGCTCCTTTGCTATCTGTTTGCTGACCCGCTAATCCTAGCTGATCGCATGGCTCCTTCCGAGAGAGGAAGCCACACCTCTCTTGAAACAGGTCTCCTTGTTAGTAGAAAAGGCTCGTACCACTGGGATTACTTTCAAAATCTGACAAAATATAGCCAAACTCTCTCAGAAAGGCTGACAGAGCAAAAGCTGGCCTAACTGGACGCTGATATTTAAAACAAACTCAAAAAACTAAAAACAGACTTACTATATGATACAACAATCCCACTCCTGTGCGTATATCCAGAGAAAACTCTAATTTGAAAAGATACATGCACCCCAATGTTCATAGCAGCACTATATACAACAGCCAAGACACGGAAGCAACCTAAATATCCATCAACAGATGACTGGATAAAAAAAGTTGTGCTATATTTATACAATGGAATACGACTCAGTGATAAAAAAGAATAAAATAATGCCATTTGCAGTAACACGGAGGGACCTGGAGATCGTCATTCTAAGTGAAGTAAGCCAGAAAGAGAAAGAAAAATACCATACAATAACACTCATATGTGGAATCTAAAAAAGAAAAGAAAAGCGAGGACACTAATGAACTCATCTACAAAACAGAAACAGACTTGCAGACATAATAAAAAATTTTATGGTTACTAGGGGAAAGCAGGTGGGAAGGGATAAATTTGGGAGTTCGAGATTTGCAAACATTAACTATTATATATAAAAATAGATAAAAAACAAATTTCTTCTGTATAGCATAGGGAACTATATTCAGTATCTTGTAATAACCTTTAATGAAAAAGAATATGAAACGAATATATGTCTATATACATGACTGGGACATTATGCTGTATACCAGAAATTGACACATTGTAACTGACTATACTCGAATTAAAAAAAAAATAACATAGAATCTTCTATACCACCTTACAGGTTCACTGACTTCATGCAAGCATGTTGAGTGCACACTGCTTTCCCACTAGAGAAGATGATCAAACACATTCTCACATTACATTTATGTGGCGAGGCTAGTTAGTAAGGACTAACAAAATACTTGTTTCAGCCACAATGATAAAAAACAAATGCCTGCAACTGGAAAACCTCCACTGATGAAACCAATCATACTAGTGGAGGGTACACATTATGCTGTTAAAGTTGTGCTCCAATGTAAGACATTTATTTGTGTAAATGATGCTTTATTTGGTAACGTTCACAAAGCTTGATGAACAAGTCAAAGGACTAACAAACTGAAGTACAGTATTATTTTTTGCAAAATATTTTATAAGACTCAAATATTTTGCAGGTTGACTTTGGGCTTTTGTTTTTAATTTTAAAGGGGAAAAATTCATTTGCTATTCTTTCCTCCCTTTGGGGCTCATTAAATGATTTCAGGTCATTTATTGATAAATTCCTATTGGGTTATGTTGCCTTTTTTGTTTCTAAGATTTGATTTTATGGTTATTTGAAATGAACTTGTTAACACCTTTATTTTTCTGTGAAAACAGCAAGTTTTAATCACAAAGTTGCATGGAAGTAGGATGCATGGAAGTTGGTGATATCTGCTTCACTGATCCTGTTATTTTGTAGGGACACCCGATAAGGACTCTGACTCCTGCTACACACCAGTCTAATAGATTTATTAACTAAGAGATGTATGTTAAGTAATTACGTAGGGCTTCTCAGTGCAGATAAATTTGAGATTTAAATTCAGGATTCCCTTCTAGTGCTGATGATAGCATGAAGTATTATACATTGTTTACACAAGTATTAAAATTCCCAACAATTTCTGTGAGTCTATGAAAGAAAATAGTTTTAAAAATAGCTTTTATCTGTTAATTGTTCTGATTCATTTGCCCAGAGGGGAAGAGTATATCATATTATATAAGATTAATCAGACTAGTGAAATATATTTTCTTAGAGGTATAGATACAAATTAAAACCCCAAATTCAAAGAACAGATAACTTTATTTTTGAAGCTATTGACCCTTGGAAAGTTTGTGTCAATAGCGGAGGAACTATGACATCTATAGCATAGTGTGATTCTCAGAAAATTTGTAATACCCTGAATTTTGAATGTTTTTTTTTTTTAGTAGTCAGGTTTCAAATAACCATTTTGGTTATTATGCTTAATTTGGACCAAATTTTATGTAGCTTAAGATGGCCAATGGCACATGTACTTTTGGTAAACATAGACATATCAGAGGCAATGTAGGTCAGTTCTTTTTTATTGCCACTTCTAAAAATCATAACTATCACTTACCTGAAATACCATGTTCTAAAATTCCAAAATTATGTTCAGCAATAGATCTGATTGAAAAACTGTTTAGAGACAATCTCCATCTCGCTGTCGCATTCATGCTCTTCTCTGTCCATCTCAGACGCACCTCATGTCCTGCCATCTTGGTTTTTTACATCCTGTTTTTAACTCTAGCTTTTGCTTTGCCTTTTTTTTTTTTTTCCAATTTCACATTGTAATTTCCACCAAAACAAAGACTTTTTCCTTAAGTCTCCTCAAATTTACTAGTTTGATCATTATCATGTTTTTGACATAATAAAAGAATTTTTGTAAGTGCCACCAAAAAATTTAAAAATTGTCAGAATTGCTCCAGGAGGGAAGGTTTTGCTAACTTGCACCTAAGGCTTCTGTCTGCCAGACACTTTATGTATATTGCTTATTTAATCCTCACACTAATTCTCCGCAGGGAGGTTTACCACTGTTATCCTCCCTCTAGAGATGATGAATTTGAGGTACAGAGATTAAGTACAATCATGTGTCCAAGGTTAGATGGAAAGGGAGCAGAAGAACGAGGTTCTAAACTCAGAACCTCTGAGTCTAGACTCTGTGCTCTTCACCACTGATCGATCTGTCTACACTCTAGGAATGGAAGCAGATTACTGCCATGCCCTTTGTGAGCGGGTACTGATGCCACCTGAACTTGTCTTGGTTTGAGAAGTTGGAAAGACACATCCAGCTTAAGGTTCCCATGATTCTCCTATAAGCATCTCCAAGGATCAGACCCTCTCATTCTCTGTTCTCTGTCTTGGTAGAAGGTGATGACAATCAGGTTAGTTTTCTGAAATTTGTGAAGGGAGAGATGAAGAGGCGTCAATGTTGACAATGGTTCAAGCTAAGCACAAAGAAGGAGAGCTTTATCAGGACAGGGTGATTGATAATGACTTTCCAAATAGTAAAACCCAGAAAAAAAAAAAAGTGAAGAAACTTGTTATGCTTTTGGCCATAATCTAGAATAATAGTTCTCTATTAAAAGTTCATGTACCACTTAAACCAGGGTTTCTTAACTTCAGCACTGCTCATAATGTGGAATGTATAGTTTTGTTGTTGTTGCAGGAGGCTGTCTTGTGCCTTGTGGGATGATAAGCCATATTCTTGGTCTCCATGCACTAGATGCCAGTAGCTCCTCTAGTGTGACAACCAAAAATGTCTCCAGACGTTGCCCAATGATCCCTGGAGACAAAATCATCCCTGGTTGAGAAGGACCAGGGATGTGTATATGCTTATGATCTAAGTAGGATGAAGGGTTTTCATAACTTTAATATTAATATAATTCCTATGAATTTCTATATGTTCAGAAAAATGAGTTTTTATTTCCATACAGATTAGAATTGATATTTACCTTTTAATTAATTAATTGAGTTTTATAGAGTGATTGTTGCATGTTAAATAAGAAAGGTAGGTTTTTTTTCAGGGCATGGAAAAATGAAGGTTAATGCTAAGAAACTGACTTGTTGAGAAATCAGAAGCAATTCAATAGGGATATTTGCAATCCAAGCAGAGTGGAAACGTACTATGTAAAAAACTAGGTAGGGCTTGGAACATGGTGTCAAGAGATAGAGAGGATGGTAACTTTATCAACTTCCTTGATTAGTTTCATGCCAGGTCAGGGGCTGAGAGCCTGTTTAAGATCATCTCATTTTGCAAAGAAACAGGGAGCAGGAAGGTTAAATTACTCTACTTTGTTTCTAGCGACAAACATAGGAGTAGAAGTTTGACTTCCTGACTCTCGCTGCTACTAAATAGTTTCTCTGGGGATTGCATGAAATCCAGAAGTTAGCTGTTAGGGACAGACTTCATTTCCCATCCATGGAATCAAGGGCTCTCTTTTCTTTGCTTTCATAATTCATTTTTTTCCTCTTTAATATTTCTGTTATGAAGCTGTCACCCTATGTTTCTCTTTCATCAGGTAATTTTTTTTTTTTGGTAGAGAAGAGACTATATTTATATCATCTTACTACCTAGCATAGTCATTCAAGTGTTTAATAAAATACTTTATGAACCTTAAGGACGATGGACTCCCAGCACTGTGGACTGATGCAAAGGCTGCTGCGACAATACCTGTGCTTTCCCAGTATGGAGAAAACTCTTTTCAGATATTATTCTTTTATTTGATTGATTTTCCTGTTCTCTCTTCAGAATGATTCCATGAGAACAGGGTTTTTTTCTCCCTTGCTCAATCTTGGTTCCCCAGGGTTTCAAACATGGCACTTGGCAAATAGGAGACTCTTAATAAATGCATCCGTTGAGTGATGAAATAAAGGAGTGTATTTGCCAGGGTGGACACAGTGGAAATTTTCAAAATGAATTCATGTGCAACGCCGTCTCTTGACAACCATTTACCAAACAGGGTAGGTATCGTAATGTTTAGAAACAGCAGACCCAGGCAGCCAGCCTTGGAGGTGAACTCAGTTCTGATTGTGATTAGCTATGTGACCTCAGTTGAGTTGTTTAACTCCCCTGAGCCTCAACTTTTGTCAAAAGGCCTTCAATTTTTAATGCTGTAATCATAATAAGCTAGTAGTTATTTAATACAGGAGTTACATTAGTAGTATTTATCTTTTAGGATTCTTATGAAAATTAAATGGAAGAATGCAGGTAAACTGATTAGAACAGTGGCTGGCACCTGGTGTGCACTTAATAATTGTGAGCTGGGTGGAAATGATACCTCTGTCCCACCTGGCCATTTTTCCCAGCGAGAAACTTTCGCTGGCCAAATTCCAGGTTTTTCGGAAGATTTACTATGCTCAAGTATCAAGATTTATGCCAGGCAAGCCCTTCATTTTTCCAGCATCCAAATAGTAGTTATCCCTGCTTCCTTCCCTCCCTGCCATAGAGTCGTGGGAAGCGCCCCAAGGCAGGCCAGCCATCTTTATCCAGTGACCAGCTGTGCAAATGGACTGAGAGCCTCACCCGCAGGCCAGTTATTCTGGATGCATAGAGGGGGTGAAGGAAGCAGCCCTTCGCAATCGGCCTGAGTTCCTTGATTCCGTGGTGCTTTCCTGGGAGAGGTACTAAGTGTTCAGTAATTACCAGTTAAATGGGACTCCTCTTCCACTGGGCTGTTTTTCCCTTTATATCAGGGAACTCTGGAGAGTGCCAAGTGCCATGTACCAAGACCCAATCATTTCATTTATTATTGAGAGAAATATGAGCCTTAGGATCCTACCCTTCTTCTATAGGAAAAAATAAGATATAGATGATTATGAACAGTAGCTGAGGGATGGGGTTCATGCGTAAAGGAGGAAAGCAGAACAAACTATATTTAAGTGCTGAAAAAACATACGCAAAAATGCTGGCTATATTACAATCCGTCTTTCGCCTCCATACATACAGCCGTTCAGCTTAGGCCAAATTGTATTAACATCTATTTACTTTTGCATAATGAAGTCACATACCTCCCTGGTTTGCAACTTTAGAGTTGCATATATAGACTTTTTGAGTCATCCTGAATGGATTAATTTGAGAATAAGAACACTGGGTACCAGGAGACGGCAAAAGGGAAGGCTAAATTGAATAGCGCCCCCTTCAGGGAGAGGGAGAAAAAAGGAGGTAATGCAGCTCAGCCTGAGGAGAACGGGAGGTGAGGGGTGAAGTCGTGATGGATCTGGCAAATGTGATCACAGAGGATGGCTATATTCTGATGAGCACTGGCCATGCTGAACTGAGTAATGCAGACAATATAAAATTTTAAAAATTACTCATTTGTTTCTCCTCAATTGTGGACATTTCTTTATGCCTCTGGAGCCACTGTGGGCAAGAGGCAAGAACTCAGCAATTTTGAGACTTAGACCTTGAACACTTGAAGAGAGAAGTTATTCATTCTTTCATTCACTCATCCACTTATTTATTCCTTGAATGAACATGTAGTGTGTTCCTTCTATGTCCCAGACAAGGAAAAAAAAAATGAGATTCACATCCTAGTGTGTCAACACGCTTAATGAAAATCCTGAAGATAAAAAATTTAGAAAGATTCTAGCAATTCAGAGATGGCATATTAAAAATAACTGAGCAGCAGCTGTTACTGTAAATGAAGCATGTAGGAGATACCAATATGCTTTTTTTTTTAATTATTTTATATATTAGAAAAAATACCTTGTCTGCCTGTTTACTGGTGTACTGTAAAAAGTTTAGATCTTCAACAATGATTCTTTTTTTTTTTTTTTTAAAATAATGATTTTGCAGAGCTGGCGTTCTCAGTTTGGTTGTAACTGCTCTATCCAGCAACAACAGAATGATAAACAGAAATGTAAGACTTTTAGATTAGATTATCTATCACCCTCTTATAACTGAGTGGATAGGTGATTAATTTTAGTTCATATTGTTGATTGGCTCTTTATGATAATTGCTTTTTGATTGTTTTATGCAAATTGGAACTTGAAAGTTAAAGGTGAGATTTATAACACCAGGAAGATTTTTACTAAGCCCTGAAAAAAATAAAATGTGTGTATAAAGTGAATTTTAATTATATTTTTCTGCATAAAAACAAGTTCATATTTCATGATTAAATAAAAACCACTTAGGATTAAGAAATTTCTATTGATGAAATATTCTGAGCTCCTTGGAAAAGGTAAGCCATTAAATAACAGGGAACTGGGATTTGGGAAAATGTGTTTCATTTTCTTATTCTAATAATCAAAATCACACATAAATTCCATAATTATAAGAATGATAATGGTAGCGTCTTTTTTGATCATGTAGGGTGTGCCAAGTTGAGTGCCAAGCACTTGTCTTCAAGTCATTTTACTTAATATTCACCATAGCCTTCTGAGGGAACCATCCTTATTCTTCTCATTCTATGGATGAGCTGCTGTGGCACCGAGATGTTGAGTCATTTGTCCAAAGTCACACAGCAGATAAAGAGTAGACGCTGGAGTTTCCAGATATGTCTGGTTCCTAAACCCACTGGATTAACGATGCTTGATGGCTCAATATATTGAGTAAAGAAGTTGCTTTCTTTGACACTGTGAGCTGACATTTGCATTAGGGGGAAAAAAAGTCTTACTGCAATCCTTGTTTGATTTTGAAACACAAAGAAGAAAATAGAGAGGAAAGTGGACCCTGTCTCTTGATGAATCATAAATTCTATCTTTAAGGGATTCACCTTTTTAAGTTTCCTTCCATTTCAAAGCACAGTCCCTCACTTAGTATTACGGACTGAATTAATTCTAAGAATATCACATCCAAAACATACAGACTGAGAAAATTTCCCTTGAGTGTGCGTTGCACAGGGAGAATCCCAATTATAATGCAAAACAAAATGAGATGAGAAAAAGAAACATAAAAAAAAAAAAATCAGCTCCATTCTCTGTTCTGCCCCACAGTCTCCATTTGGAGACAATTTCTCAACCTTCTCAGGGTTTAAGCACATATTTAACATGTTGAGAAACCGCTGTTGGTCTTAGGCTAGAATTTCCTTCAGAAACATCCTCTACCTACTTATTTAGGGCAGCTCCTGTTTCTTCTCACACTCTCTTCTTGCACATTCGTGTTGTGACAGCAATCATATCCTCCCAAATGTAGTCATTAACACTCAGTAATCGGAATGTAGGGGAGGTTATTTTTGGTTTCCATTACTCCAAAATGAAGGTTTCTTTTTCTTTAAGACCTTGGGGGAGCACTAGGTAGTGTGACAGTTTTCTTGAATTTCCAAATCTCCTTCCTGAAGAATTCCATCCACAGGAATCAGCCAGTTGGAATTGTGCTGAGATCTGTGCTAAAATCCCTAAAAGCTCCTGAATGAAGAATGCCCCGTACCCTTTTAGTCAGAGATCCCAAACTGGATTGACTTCCTTCCTGATCGTTGTTCTTAAACCAATCAGAGATGTTTGTGGTGTACATACATTTGGAGTGACTAGCCAGACAAGTGTCGGGTTGGTCGAATAAAGATGAAAATAGAAAATGGAGTTGAAAGACAGACTGGGAATTAAGATGAATGCTATGGGAATTCTTGTAATGAAGCAACACATTTATTTCTGTTACAACCCCAAATATCAATGTATGAACAAATGTATTATTTGGGGAATAATTATATTCAGAAAGATTTGGAATTCTTAAGTTGATTTTCTATACTTTATACCATCTTCATGTTTAGCTTTGTCCTGATTCGTTCTCTTGATCATTCAACTGGACTGCTAATCAAATTTCTCTAAAGCTGGTTTTAAGGAGCCTTTGCAAACTATTCTCACAGTTCCTATTTAAGTGGCTAAACCTCTTAGCATGCTCTCCTCTCATACTAGTTTGAGACCACTGGCTCTTTATAAGGGCTCCCTACTCCATTCCGCATTTATCAATAGTTTCCAATACTCTCCAGTTGTAAGAACATTTGCTTCCACTTTTCTTGAGGAGAAGAAAAGATTGAGTACTGTTCTTTTTTTTGAGCTAGAACATCTCAATGATATAATTTCAAGACATTGCCTTTTGTGTTATGTCTTTCAATTTTCCCCAAAGTGATATAATTTTAAAGATGTTGGGATAGTGTAATTGCTCTTTTATGAAAACACACAAAAAAGAACTAATACAAAATATTTGGTCCTCTTTCCCTGTGGAATAAAGCAACAAAAATGTATTGGCCTTCCCTTTCTAGCTCTGAAATAGGTCATTTATTTCTGGGATATTTGGAATCGTTAACCACTTGCCACAGTGCTTCTGCACAAGATGGAGAAAATTACTATCAATTTTGAAGGTTTACCTTGATTTATGGTTGTCATTTTGTTCTTCAGAGATCTACATCTTTATCACATTTGTGAAAATAAAAGAAAATAAACAAACCTGTAGATCCAAGCTCTTGAATATAGGTTTGTAAAGTCAACAATATGGAATGGGATCTGAAGGATTCCAGAAGGATCTAGTTCCTGGCCCCCTTCCCCAATCTCTCTCCACCCTTTCCTACTCAGAACCATGTCTACATGCTGGATTAACCATCTGTTTCCTCCACTTGAGTTACATCTTTCTAATTTATGAGTTTTAAGTCCTATTAAACTGCAAGAACATCTTTCTTGTTGTTTTGCAAGAAAACAATGCATTTAATTTGCAGAGGTTCCACTGTGGTTGCTGCAGAGTGTGAACATGATTAATATCACCTTAAAGTGTTATCTGGCCCTGATTTGCTTGTGTAGGCTGTAGCTTCATTAAGATGGAATCCCATCTTATTTTCCAAATGAAGAATCTGGGAGAAGGTTTTGATGAGGCAGTAAGAGGTTAGACATAGCTTTAACTACCTGAAATGCGGGTCGTGATGCCAATGAAGAGGTTGCAGGGCACAAAAGGAGGAGAGAAATACTGAACACAGACAAACTCACCCTGCTTTACAATTTCGCTTAAAGCAGCTTCAGCAGAAGCCCTCACTTATTTTCACTTGACTTGTTTACAGCTTTCACCGCACACTTTAACCTTACCTCAACCTTCAGAGTGCATCCAAGACACATAATTATATAAATAAGAACACCTAACATTCAGTAACAAACTGTTGGGTCCCGAGAAGCTAGGGTGACAGATGACAGTCCTGGATTGACACAGTTGTGAATTTCTTTATTTAAAACCTCATCTCCCATTTAAGCTCTGTTGATTCTATCTTTGCAAGCAAGGCTTTTCCACAGCAGTATCAAAATATAAATCATGAGTACTTCTATTAAAATAAGTTTTCGGGTAAGGCTGAGTTGTTATTCATTCTTCACCACACTATTAGCATATTAATGTTTGGGTATCTTATGCATAAGTAAATAAAGTGTCTTTGTATCCACTTAATAATATATGCTATTATTATACATATACAATATACACACATATATACAGACACATGTATGTGTACTGCACACATACATAAATGTGAAACAACCTTCTGTTTCCCTTATTAGCTTTAACAACCTGTAACACATGATCTCTTATGAGTCTAAGATTGTTAATATTGTTTCTCATTTGACAGAGGAGTTACCTTGGATAACCTATCCCCACACAGAGTTTTATGGCCTGCTTTCCAAATTATACAAATCACTCTGAAGTGAAAACCATAATGGAAATATTCCAGACTCACATTCCTGGCTCTGGAACACAATGCTTTGGTGGTTTGCCAATTTTTTTTTTCTTCATCATTCAGAGTAGTCTATAAAAATGTTTTTGTATGCCAGTATTGAGTACTGGCACCAATGTGTTCTCCTTTAAATTTATTGCTGGCAGCTACCAAGATAATTAGGAAATAACATACCAGTATCAATTGAATAGTACGTCTCAATCCAGGAGATCTCTCATTATCTTAAATAGAACATTAATTTGTATCGTGGAGACTCCATTTGAAATGTAGGGTCAGAGATTAAAAGAATAAACCAAGACTTAGATGAACTTGCTGATAGAACAAGATGCTACTGCCAATTTAGGGTCTTATCAGGGTAAATTTTTCAATGCCTCAATAGTTTCATTACCAGTGTCATCAAAAAAACATTTAAGAATTCTGTACAATGCCCTGGGCATTTAAACAGTGCTGTAGGAAGGAAAACGATGCAAAGAACATATATTCTGTGATCAACATCTGAAGCAATTAAAATATATTATAAAGCATAAACATGACTGTGTAAAGTTCATTCAAGAATGCAAAAATGTTTTACTATTAGGAAGTCTTATTTAGCTACTTACATCATTATATTAATAGATTAAAAAGAAAAAAGAGGCAACTCAGTCAATAGATATTAAAGATGTGATAAAATTGCATGACATTGGTTGGTATGTTTCATTTTGAAAACCTTTTTTGAAATGGTCATGCGTATTTTCTTAATAAGATAAGAATGTAATCAAATTCAACCAATAATTTGCAGCACATGGAAGGATTCTATTTAAATAAAGAACAAGACATGATCACCACTATCATCATCACCATCCAGCATTATCTTTCAAGAGCATATTCCCCCATGAGAAAACAACAACAACAAAAGAAGTGTAATGATGATAAGAAAGGAGGCAAACTGTCAATAATTGATTTTTTGATTGTATTATACAGACCACAAGATAATCAATTGGGTGGAGGAAGCCATTTAAAACTAAATTTACAAAACTCTTTTTATTCCATTTTGACAATAATCAGTTAAAATGTAGTAGGAACAAAAATAAAATGCCTAAGAATAGCAAAGAATATCTGGTACCTTCATGAATAAAATTATAAACATTTTATTGAAGCACATAGAATAAGAATTTAAATAGGAGAGTTGTTTCTCCAAAGATGTCATTATAAATATTGACCAAGAGTTTGTGGGTTTATTTCTGGGCTCTCTGTTCTGTTCCATTGATCCATATGTCTGTTTTTGTACCAATACCATGCTGTTTTGATGACTGTCGCTCTGTGGTATTGTCTGAAATCTGGGAGGGTTATTTCTCCAGCTTCATTTTTTTTTACGAAAATGAATATGTGTATGTTCATGTATGACTGAAGCATTATGTTGTATACCAGAAATTGACACAACAATGTAAACTGACTATTCTTCAATAAAAAAATATATAAACAAAAAATGTATAAACATAATTCAATCCTAATAAAAATCTTTCTAAAATATGATAAAATGATCCTGAGGTTGATCTGGAAGAGTAAATACCTAACCATAGGCAAACATCTATGATGTTCTGAAGGAAGATATTGAAGGGGACCTTCACATACATTGAAAAGCCATAGTAATCAGAAGATTTTGGTACTGGAATAAATGTAAAGAAATAGGAAATTAAAATCGAGCTGTGCATGCTCATGATATTCCCTGAGTATGTGTTGAAAAGGTCATTTCTGAGATATGATTATTAGCCAGTTCATTCCCATTATCCTGTGTCTACACACAACCAATATTCATTGAAAAATGTACAGTTCTTGCTATTGTATCCAACAAGCTATTTTTCTTGATATGATTGGACAGGTTACGTAGGCACAAACAAACTCTACTTTTTTTTTTTAACATTTTTTATTGATTTATAATCATTTTACAATGTTGTGTCAAATTCCAGTGTTCAGCACAATTTTTCAGTTATTCATGGACATATGCACACTCATTGTCACATTTTTTTCTCTGTGAGTTATCATAACATTTTGTGTATATTTCCCTGTGCTATACAACATTAAAAAGTAGAGTTTGGATGGACAAACTCTACTGTTTAATGTCAAATGTGTTGATTTTTTAGTCCCCATTTCCAATAAAAACCCATGCATTTCACAACCAATTGTTTTATCATTTTTAAATATTTTAATGCAACATCTATGAGTAAGGCATATTTAGAGACAAATTAGAAAATACATACCTTTACCCACCTTAGGATATTATCTTTTCTTTCATCACTGGCAGCCTGAGGAGCTAAAAATAGTATCTTGTTCTTTACGTTTTATATTTAAATACTAACAAGTTCAAAATTTTGCTTTGTGTTGATGGGCTACTGGTGTTTTCCCGGGTGGATTGCATGTATTTTTAGGCCATTTTTTTTCCAATCTAAGTTTAGTCTTTTACAAATTGATTTGTAAAATATATATCTATATATTAAGTTTATTAGAGTTTTTTTTTTCAAACACATGGCAAATATTGTCCCATATTGTCCTTTGACTTACAATGCATTTCATTGTAGAGAAATTGTAATTTTGATGCAGTCAGATTCATTGATCTTCCCCCCGTGCCAGTGATGCTAATAGGACCTTCCTCATTCTTATACTCACTTACACTTCTCTTCATAAACTGGGGGTTTCATTTTCATATGTAAATCTTCCATCCATTTAGATTTATTCTGGTGTAGAATACGTGAAGGGACTATAACTTTATTAGCCTGCTTTCTTTCTATTATGAAATATGATCTTTATTTGACATAAATCAATTTAATTTCATATATATATAAAATATAATATATTTGGTATATATTTATGTATTTAATATAATATGATCTGTTGTTTTTTTCCAATCTGCCTTAAATTCATGATATTTTTAAAATGCCCTGAAGCTCTGAAGCCTATTTAAGGCCATGAAATAGCATTACAAAGCTTTTGTCTTTTATAGAATGGCATGGAATGTGAAAATCCAAAAAGAAAAAAAATCAATAATAATTTGATACATAATAATGTACAGACATGAGTTAACCTCTGTAATACCTTCCTTTTCTCCCTTTTAGTGCTACATCAAACAGAATTTTGCTGCTGATGCTGAGTGAGAGAAAGCAGCTTCCAAGGGGGCCCAGAGGACAAACCTCAGGAAGACAGAGACCTGCCGCACTCACAGGCAAGCCGCCAGCATTTTGAAGCGCATATTGCAGCATAATGAGGCTTTCTAAATAAATCAGGTGTAGTGCTGATTAATAATATTCAGTATATATGCATAAGCAGGCTGTAATTTACCTTCACATGAGGCATAAACTGTTACAACCTAAAAAGAAGTGTGAAGAGACAATTCAGAGAATGTTTAGCACAATGCTTAACTGTCAAGCCACGAGCAAGTTATCTTTAGTGACATCTGACACCTACTGTGACCAAAATAGATGCTTGACAGGTCATAAGTCTCCTAAAGCCACCATTTCAAATTGAAGTTGTGGAACTGCAAGCAGAAGCATTGCCAGTGGACCTAGAAGACCACTCTCAAGTATTCCATTCCAATTCCTTGCCCCCTTGATAGCCGCCATTATCATCACTGCAACCATTGGCAGCAAGGTCTCTCTACTGTTCCACTAGGAATCTCAGATGTCAATAATGAATGAATATACACTGAGCGAGGCCCTTCATTACTATTTTGATACAGGCATAATGTCATTGATATTATTTTTAGTTAAGGTACTACCAAAATTAAAGTGCTTTATGTAAACAAAAATATACTTGCTTGGTGAAATTTTAATTGTCCCCATTTTTTTGTTTATGTCCTGAACAGGTTCTCATACCAAAGAGAAGCCTAGAAGGTACCACTTGATTCAAGTGATCAAAGGAAACGCTATCAGTAATGGAACAAATCTAAACTGCTGATATGATGCATCAGTGAAGTGTGATTACGCAAAGGGCAAAATGCAACAGCGATATTGGGTAGGTGAAAACAGATGACTGGCAAGGACTGTCAGCTGAGCTACAGTTTGTAGCTGCTGGGATCTGGATGCAAGCTTGTGGATTTTGAGTCAGCAGAATCCAACATTCCACTTTCAAACTGAAATAAGGCACACATAGATCCTCGTTATTCTTTTTCTTGTCTGTAGGACACAAAGAGTTTTAGATGATTTTTGGAGCAGCACTGTAAGTACACCATCATGCCCACATCCTTCAAATCTTGTCTTTAATATAGTGCATGAATGACACATTGGTATTTTAGATTCCTGAGGATCTTGGGACTTTTTTTTTGTGAAAGGATTAAAGCATTTTTGTGTGAGCTGACTGGTACTGAAAGGTCTCTTGAATAAAGATGGCACTATGGCTGGATGTAAATTTACTGAGGCCAGGGTAACACATCCTTCTATCTGGGGTATGTTCATTTGTACATGATGTTGGATGTTCTCCTGCCAATATGCCCTCTTCACTTTGCTTCTTGTACCAAGAAGGTCCCTGAGCTTTCAATGACTTTGATCAATATGAAATTGTTCCCCGTACTGACATGTTAAAATCAGTTGGGGAGGAAAAAAAAGCCCACAGCTGATTCATACACACAAAAAAGTGAATTAATTGGCTTGGGGAGGAATCCAGTTATTGTTATTTTAAAAATCTTCCCTGAGTTCTAAAGCATCATCATAGATGAACTTTAGATGGACTAGCTGGCAAAGGACTCCTAAGAAATCAACTTGTTTATCCATCTTGTTGTACTGCTCAGATGACTGTTAGCATGTTAAAACGGTTTTTGACCAAAGAGATATAGTGTACTCATACTCATATTGTGTGGAAACTCTGAAGCTGCTTGGATGGCAGGGGAAGGAAACAATATTGAGAAATACAGTAAGAAGATGCAAAGTTTTCAATGAGTCTACCTCCTGGACGAGCTTTAAACAATGAGCTCAGATGGGAAGTAAGTGAGCACAATAACGGAATATTCCTACGAAATGAACTTGTTTACTAAACCAGCACCTAACATGAGCCGTGTCCCACACTACACTTTGAGGATTTTAAGATTGAGAGTTGAAGGAGATTCCATCGACGAGAAAGGCAAAGACAACAAAAACCCCTTGAAACTGAAACATGCAACAGTAGAGAAATGCAGGGTGGGAAAAGGAACTAGGGTATTTGGTGACAAATAGGGAAGATCATTACTCTCCCTGAAAGTCAGATTTGTGTGACTTTTTTTTCCTTTTTTATTACCATGGTAAATTTCCTACAGTTCTTACTTTTACTGTGGGAACCCTTAGCCCTTGTTTATAATTTTTTTTTCTTCTTTGTTTGCTTACTTTTGCTTGCAAAATAACAGAACACCATGATCTGGGACTCAACTTTGTTTGAATAAAAATGTTTATTTATGAGAACATAGAAAAACAAACGGGTCAGTTTCAGTGAACTCTCTAGGGGTCTCAGCAATAGCTAATTGCTTCCACCCTGGGGCAGTTATAGCCAGCATTTCCCAAGACTACGACTTGGGACTTTTCCAGAGGTGATTGATAGGACAAACTCCAACAAAAGGTTCCAAGTCAAATGAATCTGGATTAGGCAAAGTTAAGTATGTTTATTTATCTCAGGATTACTTAGAATCTTTAATACACTCGTACACAATACGACTCAATACATAAGCAGAAGGTATTTTGTTCAGGGTTTCTCCAGGGTGGGGAGTATTGACCCCTTTTTTTCCTTAGAGTTGACAACCATACAGCCCTGTGAATCTTCCAGTTGCCTCTCCTAAGAGTCTATGATTCAAATGTCGCTCTACCAGAGAGACTGGCCAGCTACCTGGTCTAAATTAATGTCAGACTCGCATCACTTTCGACCCTCTTACCTTTTTCTCCATAGAACTTACTAGTACCTGCCATCCTTACTATCTGTTTCCCACTCCCCCTTAGAATTTAACGCCCACGAGAATAAAGCCCTGCTTCTCCTCAGCGCTTGCCACGGGATAAATTCTCAAAATATATTTGTTGACCAAGTTTGTTCCTACACCACCATCTTTTGTGTATGGCTTTTGTTTCCATGGCCACAAGATGGCTGCTCTATTTCCAAGCGTTATTCTGTCAATGTTCTAGAGAGAAAGAAAGGCGAATGATAAAAATCTTGTGCCTGCTGGGGTCCTCCTTCCTGTCTGGGGAAAAAACCACAGTTTTCCGAGTGGTTTTGCTCTGTAGATTTCTGCTTGTATCTTGTAGTTATATCTGCGTCACCTGAATACCGTGGGCTACAAGGGTTTCTACAAAGATGAGTATTCTCACTGGGCAAACATCATTCTGAACAAATAGGATTTCTGTTAACAAGGAATAAGGCTACACTGGGTATTTTGTATGCCACTAATGGGCGTCGCTACCTGCCCGAGGAGGCTGTGGGTGTCATAGCTTCACTCAACGTTACTTGTTTGACTCCCTGGGCATTGGAGTTTGCAATCTTGAACTAGAGATTTCTTAAAGTCATTCCCAGTTTTTAAACTTTGTGATTTTATGATCACTACATTTCCAGCAGATGCCCTTGACTTATCTATAACAGAAGATTTTCATGCATTAAGTTTAAATGATTAATTAATTGATTATTTAAAGGAAAAGAGCTTCCCTTTTTCCTGTTTTAAAAAAAATCCCAACACTTCCAGGTAATGATCAGCTCTGTTCTGAAGTCATTCTGAGTCGTGTTCACTGAAGTAAAACAAATGTTCTGGAACAAGTGAGCGTCTGTCCCCTGGGAAGTTTTGTCATGCAGCCGTCACGAGTCCTAATCACAGTCTCAGGAACAATGATGATGCTGTCACTTGGAGGTCAGGAAGGGAAGCTGAAAGGCTCAGGAATCTAAGCCAGAGCAAGAATGACAGAGGACACAGGAAAAAAAAAAAAAAATCACTCTCATAGAAGGAAATGAAGACACACAAAGAAAACACTTTGTGAAAATTGTTGAAAACTGGAACATTTGGTTCTATAAAATATCCTGTCACCTTCTAACAACTTTCCATTTTGCTATTGGGTAAGTGACAAGTTTCACATTGCACAGGTGACCAGTTCCACTAAAGACAGTTGCTTGAGCCTTATCAGTACTGTTTATCAGAGAACATTGCACTGGGCTAGAAACATTCATTCCAGTCCTAATCTTCACTCCTGGCTGGCCAGGGGAATTCGGGATAGGTCAAGAAGAGACGTTGATATTTACTGAGTGCCTACCTTTTCCACACTAATCATATCATTTATTTTTTTGTGATAACTCTGCTAACCTATTGCAGAAGAGGAAATTGAAGCACAGGGTATAAACTATGACAAATTACTTGAACCTGCTGCTTTTTCCATTTTCTCTAATCTTTTTGGCATTGGACTGGATGACAAACTTCTTCATTCGTTTAATGATTGCATAATTGTCAGAAAATGACTTCACTTCCTTAATATTCAGTTTTCTCATTTGCAGAATGGAGATAATGAAGTCTACCATTATATACCTTATAGGAATTTCACAAAAACAAATAAAATGATAATAGGTGAAAGTAAATTTCATGCTGTCAACTCTGTAAAATTCAGTTGATTTTAGGACTTCCCATTTATGCTTTTATTATGTTTTGACAAAAAAAATCTGTAATTCCCTTTTTGATAATTGGTGTGATGTACAAGGCAAAGATTTATTTATTTTTTCCCATAGGGATATTTAATTAGCCCATCACCATTTTTAATCAGTGCCACCCTCCCCCCACGCTGTTCCGCATTGCCACCTTTTTAGTGATCGATGATATATGTCTACCAATCTGTCTCGGGATTCTGTTTTTTCCCATTTGTTTGTATATACCCATACTGATGCCACATTATCTTCATTACTATTGATTTTAAATGATCCTTGACATCTGATATTGTAGTAGATTTGTTCTTTTTTCAGATTGCCTTAGCTAGATGTGGCCCTTGACAATATTCAATTTACCAATCCCTAAATATATTTTAATTACTTTAATTACTCAGACTAATGTCTTATTGCTTCCAGTGAGGAGATCTTATATATCTTTCCTTAGATTTATTCCTATGCATTATTTTTAAAGAATTCTTTGTTAAATATGATTTTTATTTTAAATTTTACTTTTTTTGCAGCTGGTATGTAGAGATAGATGGAGGGTTTTGTTTGTTTGTTTTTCACATTGACCTTGCATCCAGTACCTTGGTAGATTTACTTATTAATTTTAGTTTGGCGATTCTTTGGACTTTTTAATGTACACATCTATGTTATATGTTAATAATCATAGTTTAAATTTCTTTATTCCTAATTCTTATGACTTTTGTTTCTAAGGCTTGCCTTTCTGCACTGCCTAGAACTGGTAGTCTGTTTTCAGTAGAGGTAGTGGCAATGAATGTCCTTGTTTCATTCTCAATATCAAGGGGGATATTTGCAATACTTGATTAATGAGTGCTGTATTTGCTTAGATTTTTAATAGATATCCTTTATCAGATTTAGGAAGTTCCACTGTGTTCCTAGTGTGCTGAGATTTAAAAAAAAAAAAAAGAAATCTAATTATCTTTTTTAAAAGTCTTTAACTTTTAAATAACTAAATAGCCAAAGAATGTCTATACACACACACACACACACACACACACACACACACACACACACACACACACACATATATAGAAAGAGAGAGAGAGAGTTTGCAATGAAAAATATTCAAACAGGCAAATAAAAACTGTAAATAAGGAACATGCATTTCCAGATTGAAAAGATCCATTGACTTTCTTGCACAGTGAATGGAAAAGAGCCCACATCAGTGCACATCACTGTGACATTTCAGAATGCCAATGACAGAGAAGATTCTAAAGATTTACAAAGTAAGAAAGAAAGAAGGAAAGGATGAACCAAGGGCATATATATAAGCTCAGAATCAGACAATCTTTAGATTTCTTAAGACCAGCGCTAAAAATAAAAAGATTAAATAAATCAATAAAGCAGTCACTTCAAAATCTTGAAGGAGAATTATTTCCTCCTTGAATTCTGTACCTAGACAAACTATCAAGAAGGCATGAGGATAGAATAGAGATATTCAGACTTGCAAAGTCTCCAAAATTTCATCAGTCCCATGTGACTTCTCCCCTGCCATCCCTCTATCCTGCAAAATTATGAACACTTTTTCCCTTTCTTCAAAATTATTACAGCACTGCCTCACATGCAACATTATTTTGTGAAATATAATTAAAAATGAATTATTAGAAACAATAAAATACAGCTCAAATCTTATTATTTGATTCAACAGACATTAAATTTCATATTAATAAATATGATCTGAACAAACCTAAGGATTATAAAATCTATACATATTTATCATTACAAATGAATGTGTGTATATATATATATATATATAAATTAAATTGGTAGTCTTCATTAAACTAGAAAATTTTAGTTGTTCCACATTTGTAGCTTAAAAAAATAGTCATTCCTTGTTTTAGACACATACATGTATAGTTTAACCACCCAAGTTTTTTTTCCAAATTTAATGTTTTTAATTCCACAAATGTGCTCATTTTTTGCTTGTTAATCTATCCATACTAAGTTGGACTAATGGCAACAGTATCCCAGGGTATAATGTATACCTAAAATATTTCTATGTTTTGTTTTAATTACACTTATTGGAGTGAAACTAGTCTCCCAAAATATCTGACAGAAAGGGAAGAAGAGATTTCAAAGCAAATTGGGCATACTAAGGATATTCAGTTACATCGTTTATTTAGAACAAAGCACACGATGCTATATTTTCAACATTCATCTCCTATTTTTTACCAGTTGCTAGTTCCAACAATCTATCATGTGAAGTCTTAAGTTTAAATTATTTTTCAGTGAAAGAAAAGGATTCTGAATCCTTGAATATTCTATTGAGTATATAAATATATATATAATAAAAATAAAAAGTTGTTTTATCAAATTTATGAACAAAGGTGTTCAGTGATAACTTTTCCCAAATGTGCAATTTCAAGATTATCTTCTACTTCACTGATAACTATGCTAAATTATAAAATATGTTTTAACAATCTGCAAAAATTCTCTAAGCTGATCTGCCATTATAAAGTCTTACATTCCTCCCTCACATGAGAGTATTAAGGTAATTAAAAGTACTAATGAGAGCAAATAAATAAGGAAGTCTGATTGTTCAGTTTATCATTAAAATTTGAGACCTAATCTATTTTATTATTTTTCAAAAAGTCATGAGGTCAGTAGTCTAAACAGAGCTTTTTCCCTTGAAAACCATTGTACCTCAGCATGGAAAGAAGCTGCTTGCAATCAGTTGTCTTTATTATCCCCATAATTAGTTCAATCAGTTAAAATTTAATACATTAATCTTTGCATGATTCATACCATATAACCTAGCTGACATTTTTTTGGCAGTAAAAATTTCTTGATAAAGAATGCTGTGTTGAGCTCAGATCAAGATGGCAGGGAATAGAAGGACATGGCTCTCATCTCCTCCCACAAATATCAAAAACACATCTATATTCTGGAAATTAAACCTTTGTTTACAAATATTTTCTACCATTCTGTAGGTTGTCATTTTGTTTCAGTTACACTTTCCTTTGCTGTGCAAAAGCTTACAAGTTTAATTAGGTCCCATTTGTTAATTTTTGTGTTTATTTCTGTTGCCTGGGTAGACTGCCCTAGGAGACCACCACTAAGATTTATGTCAGAGAACGTTTTGCCTATGTTTGCTTCTAGGAGATTCACTGTGTTTTGTCTTATACTTAAGCCTTTAAGCCATTTTGAGTTTATTTTTGTGTATGGTGTGAAAGAGTGTTCTAACTTCACTGATTTACATGCAGTTGCCCAGCTTTCCCAACACCACTTGCTGAAGAGACTGTCTGTTCTCCATTGTATGTTCTTGCCTCCTCTGTCAAATATTAATTGACCGTAGGTCTGTGGGCTTATTTCTGGACTCTCTATTCAGTTCCATTGATCCATTTGTCTGTTTTTATGCCTATACCATGCTGTTTTGATTACTTTAGCTCTGTATTATTGCCTGAAGTCTGGGAGGGTTATTCCTCCAGCTTCGTTCTTTTTCTTCAGTATTGCTTTGGCAATTCTGGGTCTTTTGTGATTCCATATGAATTTTAGGATTATTTGTTCTAGTCCTGGGGAAAATGTCATAGGTAATTTGGTGGGGATCACATTAAATCTGTGGATTGCCTTGGGAAGTATGCCATTTTAACAATATTAATTATTCCAATCCAAGAGCATGGGATATCTTTCCATTTCTTTAAGTCATCTCTAATTTCCTTAATCAATGTTTTGTAGTTCTCCATGTATCAGTCTTTCACATCCTTGGTCAGATTTATTCCTAAGTAGTTTAGAATATATAAACAGCTCATATGGCTTAACAACAAAGCAAACAACCCAATCCAAAACTGGTTAGAAGACCTAAATAGACACTTCTCTAAAGAAGGTATACAAATGGCCAATAGGCACATGAAAAGATGCTCAATGTCACTAATTATTACAGCAATGCAAATCAAAATGACAATGAGGTATTACCTCTCAACAGTCAGAATGGTCATCATAAAAATGTCTACAAAGAACAAATGCTGAAGTGGATGTGGAGAAAAGGGAACCGTCCTACACTGCTGGTGGGAATGTAAATGGGTGTTGTCACTATGCAGAAATGAAGAACAGTATGAAGTTTCCTTAAAAATTAAAAATAGAGTTACCATATGATTCAGCAATCCCATTCCTAGGCACAAATCCAGAATAGTTGAAAACGCTAAATGGAAAAGATAACATGCACCCCAATGTCTATAGCCGCACTATTTACAATTGCCAAGACATGGAAGCAACCTGAATGTCCGTCAACAGATGAATGGCTAAAGAAGATGTGGTATAGATATATACGATGGGACACTACTCAGCCATAAAAAGAATAAAATAATGACATTTACAGCAAATGGATGGACCGAGAAATGATCTTGTTAAGTGAAGTTAGACAGAGAAAGATAAATACCATATGACATCACTTATAGGTGGAATCTAAAATACGACACAATGAACTTACTTATGAAACGGAAACAGACACAGACATAGAAAACAAACTTATGGTTACCAAAGGGGAAAAGTGGTGGGTGAGGGATAAAATAGGAGTTTAGGATTAGCTGATATAAACTACGGTATTTGAAATAGATAAACAGTGCTCGCTGCGGCAGCCCGTATGCTAAAACTGGAATGATGCAGAGATTAGCATGGCCCCCTACGCAAGGATGACACACAAATTTGTGAAGCATTCCATATTTTTGGAACTATATTCAATATCTTATAGCAACCTATAATGGAAAAAAAATATGAAAACAAATACATGAATATGTATGACTGAAACATTATGTCGTACACCAGAAATTGACACAACATTGTAAACTGACTGTACTTCAATGAAAAAAAAAACAGGGTCCTACTGTATAGCGCAGGGAACTATATTCAATATCCTGTAATAAACCATAATTTAAAAGAATATGAAAAATAATGTATATATGTGTATGTATAACTGAATCATTTTGCTGTACACCAGAAACTAATACAACATTGTAAATCAGCTGTGTACATAAAATAAAGAATTTAAACAAAAAAAAGCTGTATCACTGATACACATATTAATAGACAATGAAATATCTCATAATTTGTATTCTAGAGTCCAGACCTAGGTGCATTTTTTGAAATAAAAAGCCTTCCCTTATAGCACCATCGTAACTAAATTTCACGTATTCTGAAAGAATTCCCACATTAGCAATCTATCAGTATGTGTCAACTTGCAATAAAAAAATACTTGCTAATTGATTTGTTCTGGGTTGGGCTTTTGTGCTATGGATGTCCCAGTTCCTGAATGTGTTTCTCTGTGGTGCAGTTGTAAAGTGGTCCTTGATCTAGTGTCTTTACCTTCTTAACACAACATTTAGTTTCATACATATATATATATTTCTCTCTTTATATATTTGTGTGTAAACGATGCTTAATTTTTGAGCACTTTATTAGTTCATTAGCAGTACATCTGTGCACAGAGCACCACGTGGTTCTCCATATCACCATCAGTTATTTACTTAAAAGGAACAAACTCAATACAGATTCGTAAGCAAATGAGCATGAGCTCTTTTGGTCTTCAATTTCTTCAGAATTCCTTCCCTCTCATCTCTTGGATGACTTCCACTGCCGCATTCAGAAAAGTCGTGGCTCTTCTCAACAAGAAATCCAGTGAAGCTGATTTCATCTTCAGTATTTCACCACTGACAATAATGTGAAGTTTACCACCCTTATTTAAATGATAAGCTGTGTATTTAGAAAAGACTTACTAAAATGAGAACTATTGTAAAGTACCAATTTAAAATTAATGCTCATATTTTTTTCAGAATTGTATGCACTTTTGGGTTACTATTGACTACTTCTAAAATATCACCCAGTGTGACATAATCTTACTGCACCTGTCTCTACGGTGCCTTGCTATTTTGTTTACTAATATCTGAACAGGTCTACAGCCGGATTAAATATGTGAATGGAGTAATGATTTCAAGTTATTATAAAAGCTTTTAAATGCTTACTAGTGATTCTTGTTCTTATCTCATCGCAAAGGATGGATGATAATCTCTGGATCAGAAGTGGTTTGTGGAGCATGGCACTGAGCATGGCTCTGCATCACAGGGTGTATGCCACCAAAACAGCGAGGAAAAGCAAGAAAGGGGAAGACACCAGACATACAGAGATCCAGAATGAGTGAAGCCACAGGACAGTAACTGAGAAACAGGCAGAGAGCACAACTTCTAGATTGGACAGGGACAGAGGACTCAAGGAAGAAGCTGCAAGGGAAAAAGAAACAGTTGCACTGTTGGCTGCCTGCCGCGCTTGACCATGTGACAAAGATTTTTCAAGAGTCTTTTTAACATACTTGGAGAATTTGGAAAGCTTTAATGATAATGACAGAAAGTCATGAAAGCAAATAAAAAAGATACAATTATTAGCTGCAGGAAAAACAACATAAATCATGCTTAAACTGATCATAATGAAAGTATGATATAATTGCATTGGAGGATGTAACTAAGGGATGCAGAGCTTGGGGGATAGAGAATGATTTTTTGTTTTCCAATAGAATGTTATTAGATGATGTCTAAGAATTACAAATCAAGAGGTAAAGGAAAATTTTATTATTTAGAATTATGGAATTGGATAAAAGAGTAAACTGCTTAAGAATTGTCAGTAGTTACTTCTGGAGGGCGGTATACAGAATAGAAGTGAAATAGGAGATTTCTGATTTCAGGATAAAGTTTGTAAAATGATTTGACTTGTAAAGCTCTGCACAAGTATAAAATAATTTAATGAAAGCTACTAGTCTGAGTTAATATTTTTTATTGTTAACTGTATCAAAATTTTGATCTACTAAAATATCTGTTTCACACAGATTATTTTTCTAAATATATGTGTATGTCGATCTCTATTAACTGTTTAAAATTACTCAATTATCATGACTATATCTAACATTCTAATATAATTTTAAACCATTCTTAAAATTTTTAAAAATTTACCTGAAAAATAAATTAATTCTCATTCCATGGATCTTTGTGTTTAAAGTTCAAGAATTTTGACATTTTAAGAGTTCAATAGGGATTATTGCCTTTCATGCTTATGACTGAAAAGTGGCTCAGAAAACTTCAAATTATCTTTTTAGAAAGTTACCTCACCTCTGAGCAGAAAAACCCCTGCCCTTTAGAGGGAAAGCATTTGTACAAATTTCAAGTAAGAAGAAATGAGGTGAGAGTGGAAAGTATTTGGCAATAATAAATTTTGGCCCTTGCCAGGATTACACTTATTGTGCTTTAAGTTTGCAAAATTTCATATTGTCATGCTTAATATAAAATATAATGATATTCTTTAGATACGTAAGTTAAATTTTACATTAAAGCACATAGAAGCATAGACGAACTTGGCTTCATCAACTTGCTAACAAACTCTGACAAAATCTTTGTGGAGATTTCTTTTCTTCTTATTATTTTAATTACAAGGGTAATAAAAGCGTGAGACAAAGGGCTTAAACTTGGAATGAATGCTATTCATTCTCGCATCAGCCAGATGATCTTTGCTTGTTCTTCAGTCTTCTATAACCCATAACTTTTCAGAAATTCTTATCCATCTAAATAAAGAACTACTCTTTGGCTGCAAGGTAGGGGATCTGCAATTCCCACTGGAAATGCTACTTGGGATGTAAAGAGAGGGATGCCTGGGAAAAAAAAAAAAACATAAGAAATTGCCTTGAGTTATTCTGGAGCAAAATGATATCTATGCTTAAAATGGAGACGAGCTTGCTTTCTTGCAGAATACCTGTGCTCCAAGGAAATCATACCCTCTGTCTGAAGATTCACTGTACGGTTCTTACTGGACTGGAAGCAATTCAGTCTACAGAGATCGAGGCCAGGGGGAAGAAATATGGCATAGAAACCGATTCATAACTCTAGTCATCCATTCCTAAAATGAATGTGCAGATGCTGTCAGGCTAATATGAATATCGGGTCACAAAGTAGCACAAGGAGAACATGTGGAAATGCAAGGGACAGGATGACCTGCTTAGCCTGGGTCATATCATGACAAGTGGGTTTCAGTTTTAGGCTGCTTTGGCAACGTATTGTGACAATGAGACTTTTTCTTCTGGCTACCTGCCCAGGGTACATCCTAGCCCTCTGTTTCTGTGGAGTTGCTGAAGGCTCTGGGTTCAGGTTCACCAATTTAATTCCTACACTTGCATCTTCTTTCTTTCTTTTAGCACCACAAACACCGGAGGGGTAGGCTCCGCTTGCTGCTTCAGATCTCTCACCTCTGCTTATTCTTCAGCCCACTGTAGTCAAACATAATGGAAACCACTGTCTCAAAGCCACCAACTATCTGCTGATTTTAAAGGCAAAGATTGCATTTTTGTCCTTATCCTGTCCAATCCCCTTGAAATCATCAAGATTGATGCATTTGTCTCTTCTCTGCAATTGTCTTTAGTGTGGTTGAACTACAGCCTACCATCCCATGTCTCCTCCTGTATCTCCCGTTATTTCTTCTCCTACTTTTTCACCTGTTCCTCTTCTGCTTGTCCCATATACAGGGACCCCCTCCCCCCAAGTCAGTATCCATCTCCTTTCCTTCTTCCTTTCTTACACTGTAGCTACAACCTTCACTTTACAGATAAAACTCAAATGCATAGTGTTTACCTTTCTTTGTTTTTCCTCCTCTGCATTTCAATTCTACATGTCTAATTATCTCTTGAGTAGCTCTCAAATTCAAAGAGCACCTCATCAATTTTCATCTTGTTCTTTCCCCAAATGATGTTTTTCTCTTGTGTCCCCCTTATCAACTATGTTTTGGTGTCTTCAGTTCATCATTAGAAGAGTATTTTCCCTTGCCCTCCACATCCAGATGACCTCCTAGTGCTGTCATTTCTACCTCCACAGCGCTTCCCAAATTGTTTTCCTCCATTTCATTCTTGTTGCCATGACATTGGTTCACAATCTATCTTTTAAGCTTTTTAGTTTTTGTTTTTTCTTTTGGAGGGGCAGGGAAGTAATTAGGTTTATTTATTTACTTACTTTTTTTTAGAGGAGGTACTGGGGACTGAACTGAGAACCTTATGCATGCTAAGCATGCGCTCTACCACTTTGAGCTATACCCTCCCCCTCAAGCTTTTTAATAGATGCTTCATTCGTACCCCTTCTCTCCAATCCTATGTTATCACCACAGCCCTTTCTAAAAGCCAAGATCTCTCCATATCATTTTCCTGCTTACAAATGTGCTTTTTCCCTACTTGTTAATAAAATAAGTTAAAAATATAATTTTTAAAAAAACCCTATGTGGTTTAACATTTATCATCATCTGGCTCAGTCTCTTTTTCCAGCCTTGGTATTTGCAATCCCATCTCAGAATTATCAGAACACTAATTTCAGAACTTGATCTTTACATCTGTCTGTTATTTCTCGGTTTATAAATAATAATTAAAGACTTGCTGTATACCAAAATTCTAGGCTGTCTACCAAAGATACATAGTGGACAAGACAAACACATCCCTTAATATTCATAGAGATCACAGTCCTAGTGCAGAAAAAAAGAATCAAAAGAAAGAAAGAAAGAAAGAAAAATCAAGTGTACTACATGCTTTGCTAGAGGAAGTGTGAGATTCTAAAAGGCAGCTTACCTCATGCGCATAGTGGTAGTGGTGGGGATATGTTGGGCAGAAAAGTTAGTTACAGAAGTAGGCACTATTTAAATTGGAGAAGATAGGTGAGTAGACCAATTCCTGGCAAAAGAAAATAGCCACAGAAAATATGAAAATGAAAGATGTTCGGTACAGTGACTGCCCAGGATATGAAGGGGAGAATGCTGACTATGGTGGAGCTGGTAGAGTAAGAAAAAAACGCCGGGTGGGGAAAGTCCGTGTAAACCAACACAAGCGCTCTGGACCTTGCGCGATGAGCAACTGGAAGTCTATTTGAAAGAGGACTGTGATCAAATCACATTTGTATCGGGAAGAGTCATCTGGCTGCAGTGTGAAGGGTTAAAAGGAAAAGAGGAGAGGAAGTGGCAATATTTAGCAGCTATTGCTGAAATTCATGGGAGCAACCACACTGGCTTTAATGAGTTCTTTGTTATATGGACAGAGTAAGGTGGACTGGTTTAGAAAACAGTTCAAAGGAATAAAAAAATCAGGATTTAGTGATTGCTTTATTGTTGGTAGCATATGACTGAGTAGGATGAAGGATGGTAATAGGGAGGGGATATGTAAGTCTGGAACTCAAAACAGGGACCAGGGACTAAGGCGCAGATTTGAAATTTGTCAGCATGTCGGTTTAGCTAGAACAATGGAAGTAGATCAGAGTGCTCAGGGAGTTTGCATACAATGAGTGTAGTACCTAAGAGGACCTCCAGTGATGCCCAGCTTTTATGTAGGGTTGAAAGAAAACAATGGCGGTCCTAGGAATGTCAGATAAGCTTATTTAATAAAGAAGTCAGAAATGTCAAACACAGCCTAGGGGAGAAATGAGGATTACTCTTTTGGGGGCAAGGGAGTATTGAGTGTCAAAGATACCATTAGTGAGCTTGATGAAAGCACTTTTAGCAGAGCATTGAGTGGGAGGCTGCATCTCTGTCTTCATTCACCCACCTTCACGTCCGTCTCCTGGGCGAGCCAGGGAGGTGAGAGCCCCGGCCCTGCTCGGGGCGGTGGCTGTGGGGAGGGGCAGTGGCTGTAGGCTACTACGCTTTACTTCTTTTTCCGAGCATAAGTACAAGCCAGTTTTGACATTTCTGTTTTGTTGAAATCCCAGATACCCTCTGAAAGCCTGCGGCGGCAAGGCCTCCCTGCAGGTGCGACTGACTTGGGCCCCCTGCTGCAGCCAGTCATCCCATGCCCCGTATTCTTCTAAGGACAGAACTACTTGCCACCTCCTCTCTGTTGAAACCCCGTTCGGTTTGAAGAAACAGATCAACTATCACCTCCTCCTAAAGACATCCTCACTTCACAAGAGAATGACTTCTCTTCAGTATTCCTGGAATTTGTATATAAATCCCTGAAGTATTGAAAGCATTCTGCTTAAGAATGTCATTACATATGTAGATCTGTCTTCCCCTCTTGGGACAATGTCTCGTTCATCTTTATACCACAGATTTCACCCCATGAGTTGAGGTATTTAATCCTTGTTTAAGGAATTAAATCAAAATGTTTATATACCATTGTGTGTCTGATTGCAATTGATTATTTTTAAAGTCCAGACAGTATTTCATGATGGAGAACTACATTTTCGTAGAGAAAAAAAATACAAGACAGTTGAAATTACTTTTGCTCCTTCTTCAAACTGTGAAGGTTGCTACCGTCAGGTGCAGTTCTGAATCAAGTAGCGTTCTACTCTTTGTGTCTGAGGGAGGCTTAGCTAAAACTTTCTTGCATGTAGAGGAGAGAGATAGATTCTATAAATAATATTTTGTGACTATAGCCTGTGAACAGCATTCCAAAAAGTACCCAGTAATCTTGAGGCTGCCTATAAACTGGGTTTGCTTTGGACAAGCAGCTTACATCATATGACAAATAAGAGACTTGCTACCAGGAGCTATGGTCTAATTTACAATCTTCACCTAAGTAAAGAGATTCTAAAGTAGTGCTTATATGAGGTTTAAGTTCCCTGCCAATTTTCTGCCTTTAAAAGATATAATTTTATTTATATGGTTGGAGACCTAGAAGACTTCTGTTTAGTACTTTAAGCTGATTATTGCCAATGTAATGTTGGATTTTTGACATGGTTTCTTCTCTGCAGTAGAGTAACATTTGAAATAAGTATCAGTTTTCAAGTGTCAAATGAATTCTCAATGTGCATGAATATCATAAAATCTGAATATCAACTTAAAATTTATAACTTCATAATGTAGCCAATAGCCTTAAAGGAGTTGTGGATTTCAGGATTTTTTTTCCCCGTTCTACCCCCCGTGTTGGCTATCCGTGAGCAAATTGATACTTGGCTGAAGACTTGATGAGAACAAGTAATGCTGGAAAGTGCTAAGAACTCTTGAAGTGTGTCCATGCTTTAATTGCTATTTGACCTCATTCGTCTTCCCACCAGACAGAGCACAGAGCAAATGATACGATGGATGTCAAATGCAGATTCATAATTCACCACAGTTAGGAAGACTTACAATGGTACATCTTTAAACTCAATGAAAATGCCCAAGCAGATCAACATCTCATTTAGTAGAGTCAGTGCTAATATAACGGAATGTTTTCTTCAGTGTATTCAGTGAAGCAGAAGAAGGGCTAAAGTCCAATTATTTCTTATGGTGATGGAGGTCAGTATGCTCACAGATGCACAAGAGGACATGAATCAAATTTGTGTCCTTTCCTGTAGAGTTTGTGTATTGTGTGTGTGTGTGTGTGTGTGTGTGTGTGTGTGTGTGTGTGTGTGTGTGTATGTGTGAGAGAGAGAGAAACTGAGAAAGAGGAGTGACTCCAAGGAAAAAAATCTATCTTTAGGTATTAAAAATAGTTTAAATTTCCTCAAGTGTTACACGAGGAAAAAAAGCGTCATTGGAAAAACAATACTTCTTTGTGTTAGGGTTATGATAATATATTTTAATGAATGAGTTCCCTGTTATTAAAGCTTTAAGCAGAATATTAAGGAAAAATTTAATAAAGTGGAATCATTTCTTCAAACTAAAAATGAACTTTGCTCATGTTGGTTCACAATGGAAAAATGACAATAAGTATTTTAGACATCTTTTTAAATGGTTCATTGAGAGTTTTCCATGAATAAATGGTTTCTTTCATGTGTCTAAATTCACTGCCAAATATTTGGGACGGGACACCTGGGGCATTTGCTTCCTCTTTGGGCCCAGGCCTCCTTCTCAATTCACATACTGTTGACCCAATCAGTTCCATCTGTTCTAGTAAGAACCCACATGTGGCCAAATTCAGAGAGAAAAAACTTGGCACTGGTGTCCACAGCTTCACTTCCTGCTTCATTGACCCCGCTCCATGGTTCCCCTCTAAAGCTCCATCCTTTCAAGGATCTCAGGCATTTCTTGATCTCCTTCTGTTATTCTTCACTAAGCTTTCAGTGGTTTCCAGTCATTTAGGGCTCATTGTGATGCTTGTTTTACGGATTTTTTTCAATGTCTTTGTATTTCATCCAAGCTCTGATTGGAGCATGAATGGCCCTGCCGCGCTTTATGGGATTTCCAGGCATCACTGTGCAGGTGAGAAAGCAATGGTACCGTCCTGGCCCTCAGAGATGGTACCACACAGGTCTGTCCTGACTCCCAACCTATCTATGGACATTCTGGTCCACATGCCCTAGGACTCTCAGTGCTATTGTCTCCTTTAACTTTTAGCCCTTCTGTATTTCTTCAGTTAACTTTGATAGGTTCTCTGTGGTCTGTAAATTATATAAAAATTCATGCATTTCTGTTTTTCGCTATATGATGTATATTTTAAGGTGAGAGGGATCTTCTTAGTTTTTCTTGTAAAGAACCTGCTCTTTGATTCCATTTGTACCCATTATTCAAACTTAGCTGTGTTCTGTGGGATAAAACCAACCATTAGATCCAACGTGGGTCTGATGACAGGGTCTTTTCTCCTGTTTTTAAAAAGTGTGTGCACAGAAGTTTTATGGGTTTCACCTCTGTTACTACTGGGCATGATTCTGCTGAAGCCACACTTATTTTGCAAGTCAGCGAGGACTTCTCCAGCACTGGGTTGGAGCTGCATTGGTAACTTTGCTCTAAATTTTCCCTTTAACGGAAAAAAAACATGGAAGGAAGGCAGAGGAACATAAATCTTGCAAGTTGCTTTTCCAAGACCAGCCAGAACTAGCCCGAAATGAGCACAGTGTATGCTGCTGGAGGCTGTATTCTCCTCATTCCGATTTCAACAAGTAGTTGCCAGCCAGAGGAGCGTTAGAAGGTAAAAGGAGATCAACCAGTTGTTAATCCAGTTGTGACTTTGGTTTTGGGTCCCTTTCTTCAAACGGCCGAGCCATGCTTTGTTCTGTGATTGAGTGCCTTTGTCCTAACAGAGCTTCTCATTTTGTACCTTTCACCATTGTTTTTGGCCACAGACCAAGCCTCACATCTTCTGGTCACAGAATTCCTTTCTGCAGGCTCCTCTGAAGGCTGAGGCTCCGTGTAACCTAAGACGCCTCGATTTCCCTGCAGACAGCACATTAAAGCGAGGTCTGTTGGCCAGCTGCAGAAACAGGTGTTTTTCTCCTTTCATTCACACCCGCCCCCATTTATTTGTCTGAAGAATTCCTCTTTCAGGGCTGTTCACAAATGCTGAAGGAACTGGGCAGATTGCACTGGCGGTAGAGTCTGGGATTAAAATGCTTCACCTGCTTAGCAGTCCGGCCCCATAAACGGTGCTTCCAGATGCAGCGCACCATGGTTCTGTTGTTTTGCTTGCCCCTCGTTAATGAGCGGGAGGGGATGCAGGCATCTCGGAGGCCCACCACACCGTGTGTTTACCGACTCAGATTCCATCTCTGCTCTTTGGAGAAGGCTGACTCATGCTGCTTTCTGAGAAACTGGAGAAGTTAAGTAAATGCTATGATTATTGTCCTTTTTTTTTTTAATCCATGGAGCAGGGTCATGAAAACCTGAAGCGGTTTAGTCCTATTGAATTTAATGTTGGTAGGGCTAACCCAGATCAATTTTTTATAGCGCTATTGTATAGATGCAAAGGGTCAAATATCATAGGGTTTACTACCAAATCTGCTGTTACTTCAGATACGTCCTGGGAGATGGTTGTGATTTTCTTCAGAGAACAAGCTTGTAGTCTGAGTGGGCTGTGGAGATGTCGTCTTTCTAGTAGAGAGTGCCACGATCTACTATTACCTCTTCTGATACTGGCAAATCTAAATTGCAGGAATTTGACTGTGAAAATCCCTGTTTGAGTTGCCTCAGAATTTTTTCACCCCATAAGCATATTTCACATGCAACCCTCTGGGCCTTCTCTCGCAAGCTTTGGTCACTCTGGTTTTTCTTTCCTTTGCAGGATTTGGGGTGAACTGGAATATATTTCAGACTTAATGTAAAGGCTGTTTAATGCAAATGAATATTATAAGTTATTAGCATAAGATATTGCTTTTTTGATTTAGGTAATACATTATAAATAAATACATATTGTCAGTGAAACTATGAGACTAACAGGGTGACTATGAGTTAATTTAATTCTAACATTCAGAATTATCCATTTTAAGATGTTGCAAAGGACATGGGCCACAGAGGAGAGTCTAACCCATTCCCTGCCTTCTAGAATTCCTGGGAGCTGGTTCTTAAGGAAAATGGTAGAGTCTTCATTTAAATGCCCTCAGGCTGTCAGCATCTTTGGACATTTCCTCTCTTCCTTCAAGCAGAAAATCAAAGAAGTAGGCTGGTTGCAAGACTTCATAGGTAGCCTCCCACCATACTGTTACCTTCGACCTTTCAAAAACGTGTCTTTGCTATGTTTGCAAACCCCAGAGGCTGTCTCAGAATGACCTGTGTTCCAACCACAAATATTGCTAGGCACGTGCTGAGCATGCTGAGTTCTTCTGGACCGTGGTGCTTTTGCACAAGACATTTCCTCTGCCTGGACTCCTTCCTCGTGCTCTCTTTTTTTTTTTTTTTTTTTTTTTTCAAGCTTGGTTAGTTCCTGTTTTCTCTGTAGCCCTAAAAGCGAGCCTCTTTTTGTTTGAGAAAACTTCCCAACCTTTCCTAAGCAGTGCTGGACACTTCCTTCTCTCTTGGTCTCTTTCCCACACCTCATTTTGTCATGCATCACATGATTTTTGTTCTGATCTTTGCCTTGAATCAATTGTTTTATGTATCTCACTAGACCTTGAGTTCCTTGAAGTAAGGACTGTATCTTATTCATCTCTGTGAACCTAAGTCTTTCTTTACACCCTTCCCTTCTGACTTTTCTCCCATGCTACTGCCTGTCAGAGTCCCATGCATGCAGTATGTGCTCAGTTAATATTGATTAACTTAATGAGTGAACATAGCCATACTTATAACTGGTCTTGAACAGTTTGGGAACACAAAAGCAGCCTCTAAACCTGGAAAGGGGACAGTGAATGAGGGACTTAAATAAGGGAGGCTCGTAACTTCAGCTACTAATTTTTTAGGACCGAGTACAAATTGGCTAAAATAAACTAAGTCATGTGTTTCGCCTAACTATTACCTTTCATCTACTTATTACTACTCTGTTCCAAAGGGGCACATGACAAGTGAGGCAAGTTGGAAAGTCACAGTATGACATCCTTCCCTCTCCAACAACTGTGATCATGGTCCCTTTTACCTAGAGTTTCATATATAACATGTCCGAAAAAAACTGATCTTTGCTGTAAAATAAAAGCAGTATTAACACATTGGTGTACATATATAAATATCAAAGAACACAATGTGTGTGTGTGTGTGTGTGTGTGTGTTTACTTTGTGGAAGGTAGTTATTTCTAAATCTATTTTCTTTTGTGCTGATCTGTTTCTTCTTTCTTTTTTCTCCTTCTATTCATCTCACAGAGCTATTGGCAAACAGTTCCAGGCAAGGTTCTGAGCACTGTTAAAAATCCTCAAAACAACCATATAACGGGGATGCTATCAAATCCCAGTTTTATAGCAGAAGAAACTGACTCAGAGAGATCGAGCAACAAGCCCCAAGAGCAGACAGCTGATAAGTGACAAAGGTGGGATTCAAGCCCATTCAGGCTGGGTCCAGAGTCATGCCATGATACAGTGTCTCTTCTTCAGAACTCGACACCAATCTTGTACAAAGGGAAAAGTATTTATAGGGAAGGAAACTGAGCAGTTAACCCCTTGGAAATGCCCCATAAAAGAATCAAGAGAAATAATAATTGTTTAACTTATAGTCCCAGAACCTGGTAAACTTTTGAATGTTCATACAATGTGTACCTCTGACTAAATCGGTGAATATTTTCTGAAGTCGGTAACTCGTTCCATAACTTGGCAATGATCTGACTACGTAACCCACGTACAGCGTCATGGTGTAGGGCCTAACTGCCCGAGAACTTGAAGTCAGGATACACTTACAGAGTGAAACTATTTCTGTTGTTGTTGTTTTACTCTTTCATTCCTGCATGAAAAAAAATAAAATTCCAGGCTGTCTATATATTGTATTTTTCCCTAGAAAGCAGAGATCATGAAGATAGATGTTAGCTGTCAGAGAAGCCACCAATGAAGCTGATGTTCTTTTACCATGATATTGGAGAAGAAAAGCTATCAATTAAAACCCAGAGATTCAGAATTTCTAATTCCAAGTCTAATGAGATGTTCAAACTTGAGTGTGGCCCTTGGGAAAGCCCTGATTTCTGAGAGATAACTCTGTCTCATGGGGGATCTGGAATAAAATCTAGCAGACATGTTCATTCAAGTTGAATGGAAAACACAAAAGGGAGTGTTGTGTGGAGCTCACACGTCTGGCAACAAAAGATTCACTCTACGTATGAAAGATTGGCGTGAGTGTCCTTACCATAGTTGCCTACTAATTGGTTTATAAAGAAGGTCCTACACGTTAATATTTCTCTACTTGCTTGAATATAGTTATACATTCCTAAGTAGAAAGCCCACAAGTTAAATATGTATGGACACTCCAAAACACATCAAATAATGTTTTTACACCTATCTTTCTATCTATCTAATCATTTCCTAAGAAACAGTATTGTGCCTAATTTGAGTAGAATACTACATTTTTATTTTATTTTTAAATTTAGGTATTTCCAAAGATGATTGAGTATTAATTTACCGGGAAATTATTATACTCCTTTTTTGGAATAAGCTTGTCTAAATCTGTGGCATGAAATGCACCCATTTCTGACAGGATTCCTTTCATCATACTCTCGTTTTATGAAATTTCATGGCATCATCACATGACTGAATAAATCACTCTCCACCGAGAGTCTAATTTCCCGTAGTCATAATTCTTAACTATTTTTCAGACTTTTTTCAGCAGTTTAAATTTTGTAAGATTATCAAATTTATTATTTTACTGATGGGCAGAATTTTACCTGAACTATCTTAAAAGTGCCTCTTTTCAATTAACAATAAAAGCTACAGCAATGAAAGGGATCTATTATATAACTCCTTAGGGTGGCTCCCTCTCCTGTTAACTAACTCAAATTTTCAGGAAGCTTGAATTCCTCCAATGCCATTTTAATGCCATTTTTTCTCATTCTGTTTCAGTGGCAACGAAGAACAGCTGGCCACCATCCTCTGTGATAATAACCTTCATATAGTCGAAACTGGAATGGTTTTGGACATGGCGCTTACAAACACATCTCCCTGCGAAATGATGTAGCCTATTTGGTATTTCCCCCTGTAAATAGCTAGATTCCTTATAGCCGACCCGTCCAGTGAATATCAGATTTTAGCTCTGTTCAGTATAATGTGAGCATTTTCTGCCTTGTCTATTCAGGAATGTCTTCTGAGAGGGTTTCACAAGAAAATTTATTGTGTTTAATTTATGACATACAATGTAAGAAGAATGGAATGCTTTTCTATTAGGATTTGCATTGATAATGAAAGGTTACCATAGTGCCGGTCTGCTTTTTACCAAATTTGCCAAATTCTGAAGGCGATGCCAATTAGAAGGCAGTAATGCTTTTCACTGCAACAGATTGAGACCAATACTTGCTGGTGGCACCCCATCACGGTTGGCCGGACCCACTTCTCATTGGGAAGAAGGCAAACGCTAGATCATATAGTGTTTATGAAGTGATAGCAATCGTTCCAAGTCATAGCCACACCCCAAGAAAGCTGAGGAAGTGATTCAGTTACTCTTAGGTCATCCTTTCTACTAGTAACAGGGGAGCCAAATGTCTGAAAATGCTCACATTTTGCTCTCTTTAGGAAAAAACAACATTGATTTTAGAGGCTTTTGTTATGGCGGCCAGGGGGATTTTCCCACTGCAGCACAGAGGAAGCTGGGTTTGGATTGGGAAGCCAGACATTTCTTGGCCTGAATTTCTCACTTGAATGGGATTCGAGTGTGCCCCCTCCTCACCCCTCCTACCCCCAAGCAGCTAGAAGCCCCACCTCCTCCCTTGGACCATATGGGGAAGCTGGCTCAGTGGCTGTTATTCTACTGACTCCAAGTTCACGCAGCTGTTCATTCCCTGCTTAATGTACCGGTAATTACAGCAATGCGCGCTTCTCTTTTTCCAATCATGTAACTTCTTCTAATGGAAAATGATTTGTTTTTAACAACTTCCATGCATTCTGTGCTTTAATAAGAAAGGGTGTCTTCTGGCATTGAGGGATTCAATTCTCTGTAAAAAAAAAAAAGTTTTGGTATCAGTTCTCAGCTCCATAGGAGGGCTCAGTGGGACAAGCCAAAACTGGGGGGAGGTGGGACTTAAGTGGGTGTAACTAACTTGATATGAATAGGTCAGCTGGGAAACAAAGCAAGCTCATAGTCTTCTGCACATGGAAGTGGTGAAAAAGCATTAAAAAAATGTGAAACTGGGAAAAATCAAAAGTACAAATTGAGCTCTGCTTTCATGATCCAAATTCAATATGTTCTCAAAGGATTTTAAAACATATTTGAAGAAGCTTTTCACTTATCTTGGTTCTATCTTTCGGAGCATGCAAATTTTTTGCTTTGAAGTTTGGGATTGGGTGGGGGACTCAGAAGATAGCAAGGAATGCATCCTTCCATTAGCCATGCCAAGCTCAGGAGCATGGATCAAACATCTGTTTGCTCACACCATCATTTCATTTGTGGATAAAATAGATCAGCCTTGGAATCTCTGCCCTTGCGCCTCCCTAAATGGCACAGGGAGTCACTCACACAAAAAAAAAACTCATTCCTTTTTTTTTTTTATTGTAAAAGCAATACTCTTTCAACTCATTAGAATATTTCACTTGGAGGCTCTTATTTTTAAAAAATTAGTTAAGCAGCATTCGTAGCAAAGAACACCAAGTCAAATCCCTGTGTGTGGTTGGAGACACTCCTTCTACACAATATCTGGAACTGATAAGATCAGAAGGATGATAGCAAAATGAGCGTTTCCTTTGTATGAAAATTCAAAACTGGATGAAGTTGAGAGCATGACAGACTATGATTGCAAAATGGATATACCTCATTGGACATTTTAAAGATTTATGTAATTTAAGGCTTAGCTAAAGTTATAAAACACATATTCAGAGCCCCAAATCTTTCTGTGCTAAAATGTATCCATATCTTCTAAGGGCATTAATTTCATTACTTGTGTTTTACCTTTATGCTAATATGATCAGTAATAGCACAACTGCCAGAAATCACCCATCTTCTTCTCTGTGTATCTAGCCCACCCCCA
This sequence comes from Camelus bactrianus, assembly GCF_048773025.1. Classification (NCBI taxonomy): domain Eukaryota; kingdom Metazoa; phylum Chordata; class Mammalia; order Artiodactyla; family Camelidae; genus Camelus; species Camelus bactrianus. Next base: position 94,250,715 of record NC_133543.1, on the reverse strand, counting down.
ACTGCCTGCAAAAATCTTTTTTTTTCCTCTTAGAGATTTTTTTCAGAAATTGTATTACACCAAAAGGAGGAAATTTAAAATACTCAAATTTAAACTTAGAACTAAATAATTTCTAAAATTGTAATAATTTAGGATAAACAACTGCTTTCTCCAATACCCACAGTAGCCACAGCGTTGATTAGAAGCTCCACATGTAACAAAGTGCAGTGAGAAATCTCTGTGCTTCATCCCTTATGAATGCAGCGTGTGTGTCTAGATCCAATTTCACCCTGTAGGAAATCATTGTCTCCTGTTTCATGAGAAGCAAACATGCTCTTTAATATACTTAAGCAAGTTTTGAGAATTGGATTTTCAGAATTCTTAGCATGACTCTGATCCAGATGTCCATGCTAGCTCATAGTCTTATCTGTTTTGATGATTCTATCAGTATCTTTGAGAAGAATTATGTTTAAAGCTTAAGGTCATTTTGATATATGTTAGACCATCAAAGCTATTATAAATGCGATCCGATAAATGTCAAAATAAGTAGGTGTTTGATGAATGACTGTTCACACTCCTCATTATACTCGTTCATTCAGCAAGTACTTATTTAATTTTGACAAATTAAATTCTGTACGTTTAAAGTGTACAAACATGATGATTTGAAATTCATATGCATTATGAAATGATCGCCCCTATCAAATTCTTTAGCACATTCATTTAAAAAGTTACCTTTTGTGTGTGTGTGGTAAGAATGCTTAAGATCTACTGTTTCAGCAAATTTCAAGTGTGCAATACAGTATTATTGACCATAGTCACCATGCTGGATATTACAGCTCCAGAATTTATCTTCTAACTGAAAATTTGTACCCTTTGATCAAATTACTCCATTTTTTTCACCCTCCCACCCCCCAGCCCTGGAAACCACAATTTTACTCTTTTCTATGAATTTGACTTATTTTTTTTATGCATTTATTTTTTAGATTCCACACATGAATGAGATCATAGAGCATTTGTCTTTCCCCATCTGGCTTATTTCACTTAGCATGATGTCCTCCAGGTTCATAATGTTGTCACAAATGGCAGGAATTCCTTGTTCTCTATGGCTGAACATTCCATTGTGTGTAAACATCACATCTTCATCCATTCATCCACTGACAGACACAGGTGGTTTCTCTATCTTATCTATTGTGAATACAGCCCCGATGAACATGAACGTATAGATATCTCTGAGACGTTGGTTTCATTTTTTTTGGATAAATGTTCAGAAGTGGGAGTGCTGGATCACATGGTAGTTAATTTTTCATTTTTTTGAGGCACCACAACACTCTTTTCCCTAGCGGCTGTACCAATTTATATTCCCACCAAGAGTGTGCCAGGATTCTCTTTTTGCCACACCCTTGCCAGTGCTTGCTATTGCTTGTCTTTTTGATATTAGCTGTTCTAACAGGTGTGAGGTGATATCTCACTGTGGTTTTGATTTGCATTTCCCTGATGGTCATTGATGTTGAGCATCTTTCCACGTACCTGTTGGCCATTTGTGTATGTTTGAAAAAATGTGTATGCAGGTCCTTTGCCCATTGTCAAATTAGATTACTTTTTTTTTTTTTTTTTTGCTATTGAGTTTTATGAGTTCCTCATATATTTAGCTATTAAGCCCTTACCAGATATATGATTTGCACATATTTTCTCCCATTCTGTAAATTGCCTTCCGTTTTGTTGAGTGTTTCCTTTGCTTGTTCAACACCTTGTAAGTACCAAGCATTTTTCTAGGGACCAGGGATTCGATAGTGAACAAAACCCAAAATCTCTGTCTCATGTAGGGGACAGTTTAGAGCTTAGTAAGAGGAGATATACAAACAAAATATATCAGTAAGACAAAAATATAGATTAAGAAGCAGTAAGAGCTAAGAAGAAAAAAATAAAACACTGGAAAGAGACAGAAAGTTCTGGGAGGGTTACAATTTTACATGAAGTAGCAGAAAAGACCCACTAACAGTGATCTCTGAGCATATATTTGAAGGGAGTCAGATACGAGCTATCTGGACATCTGAGTGGAGAACTGTCTGGGAAAAGGGAACAGTAAGCACAAAGGAGGTGTGGACTGAATGTGTTCAAAGAGTACCAAGGAGCCATGTGGCTGGATTGCAGAGAGTGATGGGGTATGTGTTAGGAGGTAAGGTCAGGGAAGCAGGAGGGAGCCAGCTCACGCAAAGCCATAATTTATTGTAGGAACTTTGGCTTTTACTTTGAGATATGTGTAGCCATTAGAGACTTTTAAACAGCAAAGTGACAAAAATCTGACATACCTCTTAACAAGATCACTCTGGCTGCTATGTTGAAAGTCAAATCAAAGGCAGCAAGGGAGGAAGCAGAGACCAGTTAGGAAAACTATTATAATAAACTGGGCAAGAGGCCAAAGGGGAAAGGTAGAGATAGTGAGGGAGTTCCTGCCGTGTGCCAGGCACTCATCTAAGCTTTGTGGACATAGCAGGGGGGAAACAGAGGCTCTGTTCTCATGGGATTTACATTCTGCTAAGAGGAAATACTCAACCAATAAGCCAATGTATATATAAAATATCAGGTGGTGGTAAGTCCTATTTAGAGAAACCCCAGTCACTCACTGTTCCCAACAACAAGTCGGTTCATGATGACAGATTCCTAGAAATCAATTCATGCCTGTATAGAGGCAACTGGAGAAGTAAATTCTTACACATTCCATCCAGGAATATTATACAGAAGTGAATTTGAGTGAGTGTAACTATAGGCAACATTATCAATGGAACTTGGCACTATAAATATGGGGCAAAAATAAGCTCTTTAGATATTTTTTAAAAGTCATGACTTTTTTCATGAAGTCAAACACATATACAACCCAAACATATACTTTTAAAGGAATACATACAGATGTGTCGAATGTATATAAAATAACATTTAAAAAATGTTAGTACAAGATTTGGAATAGTAGTTATCCTGGCTGAAGGCGGCTGGGAGTGATCAAGTGGGTTTCCATGAGTGTTCTAGGTTCCATGTTGGATGTCGGAGTTCTGGGTTTAATTATATTCTTTTGAGGGGAAAAAATGAAAGAAGGAAGGAAAAATGGAGGGAAGGAAGGAAAGAAGGAAAAGAGGACGGAAGGAAGAAAGAAGGAAATGAAAGAGGGAGGGAGGGAGAGAGGGAGGGATGTGGGGATGTAGGTAGAAAGACCCTTTCGTGAACTAATATTGAATGTATGTTGTGAACCAAGGATTATGATCTGATTTTTTGCTCCTGAGGTGGGGGACTGGGGAGAGTTCCAGGGTAGCTGTTTTTAAGTTTGTTTGTTTCTTTGTTTTTGATAGAGTTGTCCGGGGAGTCCTCTCTGAGGAAATGACATTTGAGCAGAGATGTGGCTGGGCTGAGAGAGAAGGCAGAAACACAGGGAGAGCCCTGCAGCGGGGGCGGGGTAGGTGAGGGGACCAGTGCAGGCGGTGAGGTCAGGAAAGTAGCAGGAGCGGGTCATCTTGGACTTCACAGGCCATGAGAAACACTTAGACGTTTCCTCGATGGGAGACTGGAAACCACTGGAAGACTCTGAGCAGGAGTAACATTATCTGCTGTGTATTTTAAAAGGATCATTCCTGCTGCAATGTGCATTTCTCAGCACAATTGACTTCTGGGCCGGACCATCCTTCGTTGTGGAGAGTTTTCTGTGCATTGTAGGTTGTTAGCAGCCTCCATGGCCTCCACCTTACAGAGCTAAAGCACCCCCTGAGGCAGCTGTGACCACCAAAAATGTCTCCAGACATTGTCAAATGTCTCTCAGGGGTGAAGCCACCCCTGGTGGAGAACCACTAGAAGGCAGTGAAGCTGGCGAGATACAGAATCCGGAAGATAAGGTATGAGAACATTGCTGTGTCCACCGGAGACAAAATCTGTGACTAGTGTAGAAGTGCTTGGTGTCTCCTCTTTGATTTCTTTCTCCTTTTTTCAAAATTGATGTTTTTATTTTTTAAACCATGTTTTATTATTTTTTTCATTTTATTCAGCTTTATTGAGGTACAACTGACAAATAAAATTGGAAGATATTTAAAGTGTGCATCCTGATGACTTGATATCAGCATGCGTTCTGAAAGGATTCCTTCCTTCTAGTTAGTTCACACACACACCCATCACCTCGCCTGTTTATCTTGTGTGTGTGAGAGGGCAAGTAAGTTGTACTCTCTTAGTAAATTTCACTGATGCAATTCAGTGTTAGCAACGTTAGTCACCGTGTTATACCTTAAATTCTCAGACTTTATTCATCTCATTTGGTATTCTCCTGTTTTCTAAATAACACACTTTCATAGTTGGCGGGGGGGGGGGGTGTCCTATCCTCACGTGTCTGGAATCACTACAATTTTAGGATACCTTTGAAATCCCCCCCAAAAGACATCAAATACTTGTTCATATTCAAAACAAATATTTTCCAGGTGCTGTAGAAACGGTATATTTGAGCATGAAATCATTTACATGGTTGTTCTGGAAGGACTAGTTCTAAACTAACCACCTTGTTTCTATTGGTTTTATCAAGTCCTACAACTCATTTTCTGACCAGCAACCAGGTGAGGTCCTAAAGCCCTGAAGCGAGCACCTGTGCACTTTTGCATTTGGTCAATTGTAAGATAGTCTGATTGATGACATTTTTAACACTGAGCACTATTTAAAACAAAAAATGACGGGCAAGCTCCTCATCCCTAAAATGCTCACTTCTGAAGGCTGGTTTCTTTCAGAAGGTACAGGAGGCTGTGACTGTGATCATCAGAGAATCAGCCTCGCACCCCAAACATGATAGGGCAGGGGAGTCAGCTGGGAATTTTATTCCATGCAGGATGCTGAGCGAAACGGCATGGTCCAAGACATCAGAGCCCAGGAATGAAGGAATATTGTAGAACACACAGCAGCAGGGCCGAGAGCAGAGTTGACAACATGAACCTTGAGTGCTTTCCCCTGAGGGCTCTGTTCGTTTTCCACAAAGCTCTCTCATAAGGCCAGCTCTGAAAGGTAGAAACGCGGACGCAAGGGCACCGACTGGCCTTTGGTTTGAGAGTCAGCCACAGATCTTCTATACAAACAGTTTCTGGGATTCCAGAGTGGTACTGGGAAACGGTTTTATAGGAGAGACAAATCATCCAGCTGCAGAAAATGCAACCTCACTGAAGCAAATCAACTTCCTTCCCTGACAGGGAGAATGTAATCAAGACCCAGAGGCTTAGCATCCTCCGCTGCTGCTGGTGGGGCCTCTGCATATTGTTCATTTGCCAGATGACATTCCTTGCCAGGTTTGATGTGCTGAGACAGCCATACCTTTGAAGAGGAGGCCATAGTGTGCATAGGGGTAAGAGGATGAGTGACTGTGTGTGTCTTTTAGACGAGGTACTGGGGATTGAACCCAGGACCTCGTGCATGCCAAGCATGTGCTCTACCCCTGAGCTACACCCTCCCCCAAGACTGTTTTTATTCGACTGTTCATCTCTCATATTCACACCTGAGATCAGAAGCCCACACCTTGCTTGGCTTTTCCAAAATAATGACTCTAATCAAACACCAAAAAGAGCTGGGACATCTCACCTTTGAGAGGTAGGCAGAGGGGCATACATCATAACAATAAGGTGAGAGAAAGAAGTAATTATAATAATATTAAATGTTATTGCCACCAGCCAGAGAGAAGTTCCGTGGGATGAACTGACTTGATCACCACTCATGATGTGATCAAAATGCAATTTTACTTTATGTGTCTATTTATTTTTTCAGTTGTTCATTTGTATTTTAAAAGTGTAGTCACTGGCAGTAACTGCCCTACCCCGACATGAAAACCCCAAGAATTCCATGAGTTTGCTGCTCACTTTTGTTCCTGTAGTCACTCTATGTTACACAGCCTTAATTTAGAAAGTGGAATGTTCTGTCCAAGATATTAATCAAAACTGTAGCTTGTTATGACTTCAAATATCCAATCTTCTTCCTTCCCAGTTTAGACCTGCTTCTGGCTGGAAATCTACAAAGAGCAGTGAAGGCAGGTTTAGGATGCATGCCATTCACTCCCTATTTTTTATAGTAAAGTCCCTCCTCTCCCTCCAACAGCTTACCATCTAGTGTCCATCACAGCAGTAGGGGAAACAGAGGAAAAGTCTTACGTGAGCTAGACCTCTCCTTAACAGGCCTTGAGCTTTCTAGGTTTAACAGATGGTTAAGGTTGTCTTTTTCCCTCAAGAGTCTTTTGCGTGGATACTCATAGGGCCCTACTCCTACAGTCCCCTTGATCTAAGCAGATACATCTTTACTTAGGATGGTAGATTACAAAGCTTGACAGCACCCAGGGGCATGGCAATTATTTCTGCATTCTTTTTCTCATACCCTTGACTTATCAAGTTGTTTTTGTTAGGACTTAAGAGTTCCACCTTGGTTCTCTCTCCCATGTAGCATGTATTAACAAGACACATGTTTCCTTACTCCAGCACTCCGGTGTATAGGCAGGTCCAGCCCAGGGCAGCTACTTCATGCCTCTGGGCCTTTCTCAGTCATGAGTCAAGTTGAGCTCACATTTTATCCACATTTCATGACTCTGAGTCATTACATGGTCACCGTTCACTAGGTTTGGAACAGATGGGACACCACCACCATCTGAGGGAGGATGAGTACCACAGCCAGCAACAGTTTTCTCCCAAGACAAGTCTTCAGTACCTTCTTTTTTCATTCCCTCTGTAAAGATGTCCATATTCTTGAAGAAAATCAAGAGAAAATCAAGAGTCATGCAATAGATTCTTCCCATTTTCTTAGCAAAGTCTGTTTATGGAAAACTCCTTCACATACACTTTGATGTTGATTTTCTTGGGGCCTCATTCAAAGCTAAGTCAGAAAGAGCCCCATTTTAACCTTCTGTTAAATTTGTAAAAGAAAATTGTGCCTAAGTAAAATTGCAAAGAAAAGAAAGCTCATTTTCTGTAGTCTTCCATCCTTGGTCTCATGAACCCTCTTCCTCTATATTTTTTTTTATTGGATCTTTACATCAGGAAACATGGAACCCACGGTGCTCAACACAAGGCAATACTCCACTACCATTTCCAACAACAGACTTTCTAAACGTTTTATATCTCTGTCACAAGACACTTACCCTAAAAATCCGTCTCCGTACAGGCCAAGAGATAGTCACTACTAAGTTTGCTTCTTGTGCCAAAAAATATGCAGAGTTCTAGATGCAGAAAGTGACAAAAACCATTTCATACCTTAGAAGAGTTCAAGGTTTTTTCTAGTTCTTTTCATTATAATCTGAAACAATACATAGTTTTGCCAGTATATTTTGTTCAACATGAAAATTTATTTTTCCAAAAGTTGGGTATTCATAGTATATATTGTGATGTAGGTCATAATAACTGAATCTAAATATTGAGTTTGGATATGTGAGGTGGGACAGAGTAGAAAATGCTCTTTTAGTTCAGAGGCTAGCTGATGCCACTGAAAAGATCCCTGTTTACTACAAACCATGAAAAATTTTAACTTCTGTGTATTTTATTTCACAAGACAAGTTCAGGGAAATAAATATTTCTACTCAAATTCCCAAATAGTACTGAAAGAACACCCAATGAATGGGGTTATCATGGTATACAATAAAAATCTCTCTTTAAAAAATTGTCATTCACTTTTTAATCCTTTCAATGTCACCTCAAATTCCAGTACTAGTAACTCAGAAAATTTAACAACCTCTGGTCCATTTATTATTAAAGAAAACATTATAAACTCATTCAGATTGAGCTGCTAATTGTTGATTTTAAGGTTAATGGTTGACATTACTTTTTCTTAACCTTCCAGGACAACATTTGCATTTTATGCTTTTTTAAAAACTCAAATGTCCTTAAACCTGAAGGACATGGTTAGATAAATATTTGAGAAACCATGTCAAAGCCAGCTATGACAATTTTTTGATAGGGCGACTACAAGTAGTAGACAATCTGCCCACTAAAGAAACACACCTAAATCTAGCATTGGTCCACGGGACACTGACAATAGAGAATATACATGGGAAAATGACAACGGAGGTTATTCGAAGGACAGCTTTTTACTGTACCATCTCTTTAAACAGGACCATATCTTAGCCAATAAAGATCAGTTACTGAGGATCTAAATACTCAACTGTTCTTTTCTGAAAAGATGTAACATTGAACTTTTAAGATGTGATGCTTTGGCTTTGAGGCCACTTTTCATTTGAGAAATTAGCTCATGATGTTCTGGTGAATTGGGGACAAAATATGAAGAACTGAAACATGATTGGTCAAGAATGACCAAGAATTGATAAAACTCCATCTGGTTCAGGCTCTAACATGTGGCCCTTCCCCAGAGAAAGTCCGAAGATAAACTCTCGCCTCCTCACACTGCTCCCACCGCAAGCTGCTGAAGTGCATGGTGTCGAGTAAGGATTCTTTTTTTCAGTGTCTTGACAAACTATGTTGGAGCTTGCAGCAAAGAATAAGATGCACCATTATAAATATTTAGCAAAATCTCCTACCATGATTTAAGCCAAATAGAAAAAATTAAAAACTCCACAATCAAAACAATGACTATATATAAAGCTCTGAATTGCCCAATCTATTCACCATGGTCAAACCTCATAAACCAGCCCAGTGGTAGAAGCCAAAGGCTCAGAACTCAGCTGATTGGAAATGACTGTTCCCATTGCCCAATAATGCAGGGTCATAAACAACAACAGCCTGCCTTAATTTAAAATTCTGATATTTCATTCAACATGGATTTTCAAAAATATCACAATGAAGTATTATATATCTTGATTACTGAGTGTTTTGAAGACTCCTTTTGCATCTGAAGTGAGTACATCACTCACCTCATCTTAATTCTGGATCCTAGTTTGTTTTGATCTGTATCTAGATCAGTGAAAACAAACAAACAAACAAATAAACAAACATAACCACAAAAACCTGCCTGCAGAGCCAAAGAGGGTCTCTCAATGGAAATTTCATGTTGAGTCTCTAGAGGAAGATGTTTTGTCTTGATCAATGAATAATACATGTCTTGTAATGAATGAGAACTCTGAATCCTTATCCAGAGAGAATGATCATAAAATGGGCAGAAGAAACTGAAAGCAAGTGGCAAGAATGGCTGTAAAGACACTAAAGGCAATTTAAAAGATTTTAAACAGTAATTATATATTACTGTTTGTGTGTGTGTGAGAGTGTATATCCATATATATATATAATTTTTTGAAGCAGACTTTTGTAATTGAGAATAATTTTCAGAGATGAGTGAAGACTGAGGGCAGGTTTCCTATCTCTGACCCTAATTTAAGACTTTCCAATCTTCCTTCCTTAGCTTCTGATGCCAAGCTGCCTGATAAATATTTTATATTGAACACAGGCCAGATTGTCTAAACTTTGTAGAAAATTATTTTCCAAATTAAAAAGAAAAATAGAAGACTAAAATATTGTGCAATAAATTTAACCTTAGATTGCCTGGAAACTTTTTTTGAATATTTGATATACAATGATGTTCAGAAGTGAGATCCACAATCAGAATCCATTGATGTCATCAAGGAATATTATTGAACTGGCAAAGCTGTTTTCTAGAATGATAATATAAAAAAGTGGAGGTGATACCACAAAATCTACTTACATGGCCATGTTCCTTTTTTATACCTATTACCAATAAAGTAATGTATATTTTTACTATGTTTCTATTTCTAGTAAGTTTAGTTTTACTACATTTACAATCTTCCATTTAAATATTTTTTAAAGTTTTGAATATATTTGATTTCTTAAAATTGTGGTAAAGAACATTAACATAAAACTTATTATCTTAGCTATATTTCTAAAACTGTAGTTGAGTAGCATTAAGTATATTCATATTGTTATATAATCAGTCTCTAGAACTTTTTCATCTTGCACGACTTAAACTCTATACCCATTAAACAATAACTCCCCATTTCCCTCCCCCCAGTCCAAGCCGAATGCAACAACACATAAAAAGGATCATACACTATGATCAAGCTGGGTTCATTCCAGGGTCACATGGATGGTTCAACATATTCAAATGAACTAATGTGATACACCACATCAACAAAAGAAAAGATGAAAACCATATTATCATCTCAACAGATGCAGAAAAAGCATTTGATAAAATTCAGCATCCACTCATAATAAAATTCTCATCAAAGTGGTTGTAGAGGGAACATATCTCAACATAATAAAAGCCATTTATGACAAACTCACAACCATCATAATATTAAATGGTTAAAAGCTCAAAGCCTTCCTGCTAAATTCTGGAACAAGACAAGAATGTCTACTCTCACCACTTCTATTCAACATAGTATTGAAAGTCCTAGCCACAGCAAGCAGACAAGAAAAATAAGTAAATGATATCTAAATGAGAAAGGAAGAGGTAAAATTTTCTTTATATGCAGATGATATCATACTGTATACAGAAAACCCTAAAGATTCTACACAAAAACTATTAGAACTGATAAATGAATTCAGCATGGCAGCAGAATATAAGACTAGTATACAGAAATATGTTGCATTTATTTACACTAACAATGAAGTATCAGAAATAGAACATTAAAACTTTTCTTTTAAAATAGCATTAAAAAAAAACAACCTAGAAATAATCCTAACCTAGGAGTTGAGCAACTTCTATGCTGAGAACTATAAAACATTGATAAAAGAAATTGAAGGTGATTCAAATAAATGGAAAGATACCCCATGCTCTTGGATTGGAAGAATTAATATTGTTAAAATGACCACCTACCCAAATTAATCTACAGATTTAATGCAATCTCTGTCAAATTACTCATGACATTTTTCACAGAACAAGAATAACCCTAAAATTTATATGGAGCCACAAGAGACCTAGAATTGCCAAAGCAATCCTGAGGAAAAAGAACAAAGTTGGAGGCATAACTCTCTCAGACTTCAGATAACACTACAAAGCTACAATAATCAAGACAGTGTGGTATTGGCACAAAAACAGACATATGGATTAATGGAATAGAATAGATAGCCCAGAAATAAACCCACACACCTTTGGCCAATTAATCCTTGACAAAGGAGGCAAGAATACACAATGGAGAAAACACAGTCTATTCAGCAAATGGTGTTGGGAAAGCTGGACAGCCGCATGTGAATCAATGAAACTAGGACACTCCCTCACACCATAAACAAAAATTAACTTAAAATGGCTTAAAGACTTAAATATAAGACATGACACCATAAAACACCTAGAAGAGAACTTGGGCAAAACATTTTCTGACAAATCATAGTAATATTTTCTTACGTCATTTTCCTAAGGCAATAGAAATAAAAGTGAAAATAAACACATGGAACCTAATCAAACACATAAGCCTTTGCACAGCAAAGAAAACCTTAAACAAATGAAAGACAGCATACAAAATTGGGAGAAAATATTTGCAATTGGTGTGACCAATAAGGGCTTAATTTCCAAAATACGTAAACAGCTCATACAGCTCAATAACAAAAAACAACAAGCAAATCAAAAAATGTCAAAAGGCCTAAATATATATTTCTTCAAAGACATACATGTGGCCAACAGGTACATGAAAAGGTGCTTAATAATGCTAATTTTTAGAGAAATCCATCAAAACTACAATGAGATATCATTTCACACTGATCAGAATGGACATCATCGAAAAGTCTAAAAATAATAAATGCTAGAGACGGTATGGAGAAAAGTGAACTTTCCTACACTGTTGATGGGAATGTAAATTAGTGTAGCCACTCTGGAGAACATTACAGAGGTTCCTTAAAAAGCTAAAACTAGAGTTAGCATGCCATCTTGCAATCCTATTCCTGGACATATATCCAGAATAGACAAAAAACTATTTGGAAAAGGTACATGCATCCCAACGTTCATAGCAACACTATTTACAACAGCCAAGATATGTAAGCAATCTAAATGTCCATCAACAGATGAATGGATAAAGATGTCATGTATATATATACGGTAGAATACTATTTAGCCATAAAAAATGAAATAATGCCATTTGCAGCAACATGGATGGACCTAGAGATTATTATGCTAAGTGGAGTAAGTCAGACAGAGGAAGACTAATATCATATGATATCACTCATATGTGGAATCTAAAAAAAGTGATACAAATAAACTTATTCACAAAACAGAAACATACTCACACCCATAGAAAACAAACTTATGGTCACCAGAAGGGAAAAGCGGGGAGACAGATAAATTAAGTATTTAGGATTAACAGATACACACTACTATATATAAAATAGATAATCAACAAAGACCTACTGAACAGCACAGGGAAGTATATTCAATATCTTGTAATAACCTATAATGGAAAAGAATCTGAAAAAAATGTATATGTAAAACTGAAAATAAGTATATATCTGTATATGAATCACTTTGCTGTACACCTGAAACTAGCACAACATTGTAAATCACCTATACTTTAATAAAAATAAAAAATATCAAAGTTGTCAAAAAGAAGGTATTGCACTTAATAATCAGTAAGGCACCACTCTAACTCAGCAAATTAATACATACATGTATACCAATTGTGTCCAACACTACTTTTAGTGTCTCTTCACTCTGTGAATCCATAATGCAAAATTTGCTCTTACATAGAAAAATAATCCAGCTATACATGGCTTAGATAATAAAGCAAGAGAGTCTAGGTGAATATTATTAGAAAAAAAGTAAGTAAACACAAGTGAATATGGTAGAGTTTTACAAATTTGATAATTAGATAGAAAAATGATAATCTCATACTTTAAGAATTTACCAAATGCAAAGGATAACTAGTACAAAAATCTGTGATGGAAGAGTTTTGGCTAATAGCACTACAATTCAAAAGAAGGAGATACAGGTTTGCTCTAATGAATCTTATTATGAAAATTGCTCTCATAAAATCCTTTGTGCTTATAGAACAACAGACAAAGACTATTCTTCCTTAGGTTACCACAGTCTGATGCTCAGATTTCTTGGTGTCTAACTTGTCAACACAGAACCCTCACTATCTCATAGATAACAGCATCACCCTTCCCCTTTGCTTTTACTGTCTACTAGTAAGGTGCCCTGTTTGCTCTCTCTGTGGGAATGCTAAAATAAAAGCACTACACAAAGAGTAATCACTTCAAACTGATATCATCTCTCTTTCATGGGCCTTCAGAATACAGACAGCCTGGATACTCTTGTGAACTAGCTCCCTGAGAAACAGAAAATAGAAGATGTGCTGACAGTACTAGTAAGGTATCACTTGATTTAATAAAAGTCAGGGTCTTAGAAGCAGTTAGTGTCCTGCTAGGACACTTCTTGCAGTTGAAGAGTCTCACAAATTTGAACCTCTTTCTTCTTTTAACTTTAACAACACTGTTACTTCAGAGTATTTTTAGCCTGCTGCACCTTCATGGGATTTTAAATAACCTTTTTTTTTCTGTCTTCTTGGAATCAGGGTCTGAAGCTCCAATATGGGGACAAAGTGAGCCAGAGAGAGTCAGAAATTCCAAGAACAGAAAGCAGACAATCCAGCCTATTATAATCAGATCCTCAGTCAGCCTCAGTGAGTATATGCAAAACACTGGCAAGGAAAGCTTCCTTTGGAATAACACACCACCAGAAAAAAGTAATGAAACATATTATTAGGAATGAAAGGTTTTGGATTCTCCTCTAGTAAGCTATGTTAATAAGACAATATGTTATCCTCTGTCCCTGAAGTTCTGAAAATGCCCAGCAAAGCAGTCTCCTCTAATCCTGTAGACTGACTGATCCTTCAAAGAACCCTATAAAATTCTAATCTAAAAATATGACTTACATTGAAAGGGAGAAAACTGCAAACTAGGATGCTCTACACAGTAAGATAATCATTTAGAGAGAGCTGAAGGAGAGATAAAGAACTTCCCAGGCAATGAAAAAACTAAAAGTTTATCAATACTAAACCTACCCTAAAAGAAATTTTGATAGCTCTTCTCTAAGTGGAAAAGAATTAAGACTCTATAGAAAAGAGAAAACCCCATTAGGAAAGGCATATATATAGTAAGGGCTGAGGATCAACCACCCAAATAAGCTAGTACAAAGAATAAAGAGCAAAACATTGTAAAAGGAACTAAAACTACAATAAACAGTTAAGGTATAAACATGAAAATGTCAATGATGATCTCAAAAACACAAAATGTGGAGGAGAGGAGTAAAAAATGCAGAACTTTTAGAATGTGTTTGAACTTACATGACTACTAATTTAAAACAAGTAGAACTATTTATAGGTCAACATATATGAATCCTATGGTAACCACAAATAAAAAATCTACAATAGACACACAAAAACTAAAAAGAAAGGAACAAAAGCATACCACTAAAAAAATTCATCAAACCAAAAAGGAAGAAATCAAAAGAAATGAATCAAGAAGAACTACATACAACTGGAAAACAAGTATTAAAATGACAATAAGTAATATCTATCAATAATTACTTTAAATGTCAATAGACTAAATTCTCCAATGAAAAGACACATAGTGGTTAATTAGATTAAAAAAAAAACAAAAACAAAATCCCCAAAACAAGACTCATCTATATGCTGCCTACAAGAGATTCACTTCACAACTAAAGACACACACAGACTGAAAGTGAAGGGATGAAAAAAGACATTTCATGCAAATGGAAACAACAAAAAAGCAGGGGTGGCAATATTCATATCAGTTAAAATAGACCTTAAAACAAAGGCTATAAGAAAAGACAAAGAAGGACATTATATTATGGTAAAGGGATCAATACAAGAAGCAGATATTACACATGTTAATATATGTGCACTCAGTACAAAAGCACCTAAATATATACAGCAAATATTAACAGGCACAAAGGTAGAAATAGATAATAATACAATAACAGTAGTGGATTTTAACACCCTATTTAAATCAATGGACAGAGCATCCAGATAGAAAATCAATAAGGCAACAGTGGTCTTAAATACCTCAATAAACCAGTTGAACTTAGTAGATATCTACAGGACATTCCAACCAAAAGCAGCAGAATACACATTTTTTTCCAAGTGCACCAAAATGTTCTCCAGGATAGGTCATGTGCTAGGCCAAAAAATATCTTTATCAATTTAAGAGGATAGAAATTATATCAAGCAATTTTTTCACCACAACAGTATGAAACTAGAAATCAGTTACAGAAAGAAAAATGGAAAAAGCACGAATATATGGATACTAAACAGTATGCTACTAAAAAACCAATAGGTCAATGAAGAAATCAAAGAGGAAATCAGAAAATAACTCAAGACAAATAAAAATGGAAACACAACTTTCCAAAACCTATGGGATGCGGCAAAAGCAATTCTAAGAGGGAAGTTTACCACAATACAGTTTCCTCAAGAAACAAGAAAAATCTCTAATAAACAATCTAACCTATTGTCTAAAGGAATCAGAGAAAGAAAAACAAAGCCCAAAGTCAGCAGAAAGAAGGAAATAATAAAGATCAGAGGGGAAATAAATAAAATAGAGATCAAAAAAATAGAAAAAATAAAAACCAAGAGCTGGCTTTTTTTGCAAAGATAACCGAAATTTATAAACCTTTAACTAGGTTCACCAAGAAGAAAAGAGAAAACACAAATAAATAAAATGAGAAATGAGAGAGGAGAAATAACAACCAGTACCACAGAGATACAAAAAATATAAGAGAATATTATGAGCAATTATATCCTAACAGATCGGAAAACCTAGAAGAAACAGACAGATTTCTAGAAACTTGCAACCTGCCAAGACTGAATCAAGAAGAAACAGTCTGAACAGACCAATCACTAGTAGTGAAACTGAATTTGCAATGAAACCTCCTAGCAAACAAAACCTACAAGACTGAATGGCTTCACAGGGCAACTCAACCAAATACACAAAGAAGGGCTAATACCTACCCTTCTCTAATTATTCCAAAAAATTAAAGAGGGTTGAATGCTCCCCAGTTCTTTCTACAAGGCCACCATTACATTTATACCAAAACCAGGCATAGACACTACCAAAAAAAATAAAAATAAAAATAAAGGACCACTACTGTGTTCTCTGTATCTATGTGTTTGTTTTTGTTCGCTTAGTTTGTCATTTTTTAAAAATTTATTTTCATATTGCCCATATGAGTGAAATAATACGGTATTTGTCATTCTCCATCCAACTTATCTCACTTAGCACAATACTCGATGTCTATCCATGTGGTCACAAATGGCAAGATTTCATCTTTTTTTTTTTATGGCTGATTGTCACTCCATTGTATGTAGGCCACATCCATTTATCAATTGATGGGCACTTAGATTGTTTCTATATCTTGGCTATTATAAATAATGTTGTGATGAACATAAGTTTGCATATGTCTTTTCAAATCATTGTTACCTTACAAAATATGCTGAATTTTCCCTTAATAGCATTTCTAATTATAAATTAACTTTAAAAAAAAATTATTCAGATTCTAATTCTCCTATTAGAAAATCTATTAGGCCAAGGACTTTACTATTCAGTTTATGTCTGTCACCTGAGTGCTAGCTCAGTGCCCGATGGATTATAAGTGCATAGTAAATAGTTGATAAATCAATGAGAAAATGGTCGAACTAACAGATATATGACATAGTTTACGTTAATAATGACAAGACGGAGTTAACGTATTCTAGTGCCAGTGATACAGCGAATCACTTAATCTTCTAAGTGATTTTCAACCACCAGGCATTTCACTCTTTCAGCTTGAAAGATGTCACCACAAATTACAATCAGCATCCACACAAGGATAATAAGGTAGGTGACTCGTCTGCACAAAACCTGATCCCCTTATATTTGAGAATTAGTGTCTCTTTGGACGGAAAGGGGTGAGGTGTACTGGGATAAGCATTCGATACCCTACTGAGACCATACAGGGTCTGTGTGAGGCTGGTTGGAGGCTGAATCTGAGAAAAAGGTACACGTTGACCAGATCTAGCTGGAGACGTACACACAGAAAGGCAACTTTAGCCAGAAACTAGATGGTAGCCTGAGAATTAAATACAAATATTGTGGGAAAGAATGTCAATGTTGGGTAAACAAAGGCAAAAGTCTAGACAGCGTTCAGCAGATCTGTTGGAACAGTGTTTACTGGGTAAAGTAAAGGAAACAGGAGCGTTAGCGGGAATGTGGGTCCTCTGTTGCAAGATTGTAACTGGCAGAACCAGCATCAGATGGTTCCTTCAAAAGAAGGATGACAAGTTTTGGATTATGGAGTTTTTAAGCACCACCCTCTCTCCTGATATGATCAGAGGTTGGGTCTGACATCAGTATTATGTAGCAGAACTTTGGTTCCAGCCTAATTCCACTGGCTCAGCATTCAGGGTTTCAGCAGTTGCAGCTCCTACCATGGTGTAGTAAGCATGCTAGGAATAAATCTTTGGGTATACCTCATGTGATTTAGTAGATAGATAAGCTAATTTACCACCTCAGAACTCTCCCAGGACTGAGTGAATTAAACGCTCAACCCTAAATTAGCTACTTTGTGAGTAGCTAATCTACAAGAAATCACTCTTGGATAAGTTACTTCTTGCCTCTCAACTCTTGCCCATCAGGAGCCACATGATTCCTCTTCTTCCAGGATGAAAAATCAGACTTTATTTCCCAGAATCCATGAGGTTATTTGTGGCCATATTATTGAGTTTTAGCCAATAAAATATGGACAGAGGTGACATACATAATTTCTAGACCTAATTTCCACAAACTCTTTGCCATTCTTTCATCTTTACTTATTTTCTACTGAGAATTCTAAAGCCTTAAATGTAAAGGAGGCATACAATTGAAGGATCCTGGTCTTGGAATATCTGTATGAAGCTAAGAATCTTGCTGATACTCACTGGAGTAGGATTTATTAGAAACTTGAGATTTAAGTAATGGTATATTATGATGGTTAATGTTACATACCTTGATTAATAAGCAAATAAAGTAAGAATCAGGTAGTCAAAGTAGAGAGCTAGACAGAAGATAAAACACCTGAAATATCAAGCATACTTTTTGCAGATAAACAGAATTCTATTGGCAAAAAAAAAAAAAAAAAAAGGGTACTATGTCAATTGCCCATTATTGAACTTTATTCCCTAAATTATAAAATTAGGGATATACATCTTGACATTGAAAATCTGAGGCTGCATCTTGATATATTTAATAGAACTGCAGGGTGAAATATCCCTTTTCTTCTCTCTTTTCTCTCTCCAGTACCTCACTTAATATCGTTATCAATTCCAAAGCCAGTCAACACTGATGTTTGCAAATGCTGCTGAGTGAGTGCATTCAACTACCATTGCTGAAACTTCTCTAAGTTGCTGTCACTGCTAAGAGCTGAGACTGCAAAACTAGTGAGACTTGTTCTTTGCCTTCAAGCCATTGAGACTCCAGTGTGTGATACAGATGTTTAAATAAAGAACTAACTCTAGTGCTTCAATTAAGATACATACAAGGCAAAAATGAGGAACTGATTAGTTTCCTTGAGGAGGTGGCATGGGTTGAAGTCTGCGAATGCTGCAGACAATATGAAATATTTGCCACAGGTGGGGAAGAATGTGCATGTGGAACTTGGAACAGACTTTTAAGGAGAGGGAATGATATGGACAAAGGCACAGGGCAGAGATGTGAAATCAGACGGCATTTTGCAAGGAATGGAAAATGGTTTTGTATGGCTAAGAGATTAACATGCAAATAGAGATAGAAAGCAGCAGGGAGATTTTGATCTCTTGGTTCATGTATTTTCTTACTTCTAATATGCTTATCTTTTGTCTTATCTCAGCCAAATATTTCTATGGTTATACCTGAAGCTTATCTCAGGCAACATGCTATTTCTAGACTCTCTAATGTAAGCCATTCACTTTCAGATTACCACCTCCTATTCTTCCAGCCTATTTCCACTCAAGTGTTATGACCTCAGCAATTCCTCAACTTCATGAAGACCTTAGGCTCGGTGCTCCCTTTTCCCGTTATCAACAATCTTTCTCCTATTTTCACTTTCTTACTTATCCAACTCAAATTTTATCATCTATTATTAGACTCAGTAGTAGGTCCTTTACTATATTTATTTATCCCTCTTAGTTAATCTCATTTATTCCTTTTGTTTTGAATAGCATCTAAATACTTATGAGTCCGTAATCCAAAGGTACCACTCCAACTTCCCAGAGGCTCTAATTTATATATTCACTTAATATCTCCCAGCTCTAAAAGTTTTGCTAGATTCTTCTCATCTTCTCCTTACTCCTATCCAGTCATCAGTAAGATTTGTCTACCCCATCTTAAAAACTTATTTCAAATCCAAACATCTCTCTCCATCTCAATGACTACTACCATGTTAATCTGTCTAACTCATGTTTTTGCCACCATTTTGCACCAAAGTTGCCCCAATGATCTTTTCAAAATATAAATTGCCATGTTATTTCCTACTTGAAACTTCTCAGTGCTTTTCTTTTCAATTGAATTATCTTAAAGTCCAATTATCTTAAATTATCTGAAGTCCAAATTCCTTAGCTGACTTGTAAAGTCCCACAGTCTTTTCTCTCCTTACCTCTCTGACATCTTAGTCTTCAACCCAGTCCTCACATTCCAATCTTGCTGCCTTTCTCTCTGTTCCTCAAACATGTCAAATTTGTCTCTGCCTTAGGAAATTCACTATGCTGTTCGCTCCACCAAGAATGCTCTTCCCAAGACTTTTGGACCCCTCCATTTATTTGAGTGTCAAATTAAAAGTAACCTTCTATTTGAAGTCATTCATGACCTAAACTCCATTACAGAGAAGCCATCTAGTTAATCTCAATTACATCATCCTATTTTAATATTTTTACATCAGATCTATCACTTAAATGTGTGACTGTGTGTGTTTGTTTATCTGCTTTCTCCCTGACCTAGAATGGAAACGCCATTAGAATGACAAGCTTCCCTGTCTTTCTCTTTCAGCATCCCTGGTGTCCAGAATATTGCCCGGTGATACTCAACAAATATTTGTTGAGTAAATAAATGAAACTGAGTCAGTGAACTTTGTTCCTACTCGACTGACAGTGGAGATCTAACATTGGGCTGAGGAATTTGGACTTTATCCTGTAGATGGTAGGAGTTCAAAAGCGTTGTAATCCAGAGAGTGACATGATAAGAGTTGCATTTTAAAAATTTGCTCTGGGAGTTGAATGGAAGATAGATTGCAGAAAACAAAGCTGGAGGCATGGTAACTAGTTAGGAGATGATAAGAATAGCCTAGACAGAAGACTAAACAATGACAGTATCAGTGAGAAGAGAAAGAAGTGGAAAGTAGTGAGAGTGACTATGGAAGGAGAAATGATAGGACTAAAGGATTCATAGTATGTTCAATGGTGAGAAAACAAGGTAAAAGGAGATCTAGGTTTTTGCTTGGATAATTACAGATATAAGACTGCTGGATGATAAGCAGCTTTGAGAAAAGATAATAGTAAGTTCAGCTTGTATCTAAAGAATGTTTCATAAGTAGATCAGCAGAATGTAGGACAGGATTCCAATGCAAGTCTCTCACTATGGACTGGTGGAAGTGTGCCTGATCAGACACTGAGCATCACTGGATCTCTTTGGTGTTATTTTTGAATTTGTCTTTTCAAATAATGATTTGACAAAAACTATTAAGTACGCTAATGTTTATCAAGGACTTCTTGCCAGGTATAATAGCCAATATTTTATATAGATAATCCTATTTAATTCTAACATCACTTAACCAGTAAGTACCAGTGTTGTTCTTATATTATAAATGATGAAACTAAGGTGCAAGGTGCACTCAGGTGCTTGCGGGCAATTTGCCCACAAGCCAAGCTGATAAGTCACAGAGTTAGGTTTTGCCAAGGCACCTGATAAATGCACCTGTGATCTTAACCACTGTACCTCACTTTCTCATACAATTTTACACATTTCCCGGTGCATTTTTTTATACAAGCAGCATGTTACCAGAAGCAGTTTTAAAATGTAGTACCAAAGAAAGTCTTTTGAAAGTAATAACTTTTCAAGAAAATAAATTAGAAATAAGTTAGGAAGAAAAATAAAATACGCTGTTCCTACATTTTCAATTTTAGCCCACAAGACAATAAAAAAATAACTGAGCAGTTCATTTTGCCCAAACAAGGTAAGCTTCTGAAAATCTCTTGTGTTGTGGTGGGCAAAATTTGTTTGTGCTTTTATCATGAATATTGCGGTGTCAGAATTTTTCAAGCAGATAACTTTATGCACCAAGACTGATCTCTGAGTGTTCAGATTAGTTCTTTTTCCACAATTGAATTCTACCTATTTATACAAAAAACTAGAGCTTATTTGAAATATTATTTTTTTAACCCTCTGAGTTCAATTTCCAAACTTCCATTCTCACATTACCCCAGATAACACTGTTTCATATTTTGGGATTATCATTTTTTAGTAGGGGTTTATTAATAGACCATGCCTGTTAGTATTTACTGAGTATCTTTTTAAATATTTATCAGTGAGATGCGGTGAAAACAGTAAGATAATTAGACAAGAGCAGGGTAATCACACTAATGCACATTCACAATTCTACATTGCAACATCAGGTGTTTTATAAAATTTCACTCTTCATTTGATCTAACCTTGGTAAATTCTTTGCAGGAAAAAAAAACAGGAGGAATTGAAAATATTCTTGGAGAGTGTGGATTTTTGTCTTCAGTCTCCCCAGTTGGTACTTCACTACCTAGATTGCTCTAACTATTCATCTATCTATCTATCTATCTATCTATCTGTCTATCTATCTATCTATCTATCTATCTATCTATCTATCTATCTACCTATCTATCTAATGCTTCCAAATACGTACTATACGTGGGACAGGCAGAGAAAGCAGGAACTATAGAAGTGAAGTGTGATTCCACCTGTATCCATCTATCCAGAAACAAAACCCATACGGAATCATTAGTATTTCCACTGTGTGACAGAATTGACTAGCTCTAAGTGTTCTATGAGAGAATCGAGTGATTGACTCTGGCTTCCCACAGTCGCTGCTACAGCCAGCTACAGCTCACAGGCCGCACTGTAGTTCCAGAAGAGGAGCTGCTGCGGAAGGCTCACACCTCTGAATACACAGTCATAACCATCATCTCACATCTTAGAGTCAATATCAAGAGAACACTAGACATCCTTGTTCCTGGAATTTCAAAGCCAGAGATGAACTGGCTACTAGAATTTCTAGGCCTGATTAATTTCCACCTCTTTCAGAGACCCCCCCCTTATTCCCTAGGGCAGGCATTGTTAAGTAGCTCTCAAAGATTGTAGCATTTTTTTTTCCTGCGGATTCAGAAGGAAAACATTTTGCATCCTTACTCCATTAGAGCAATTTAATTCCAGTCAATAGGATGCTCAAGGAACGTATGATTTCATATCACAAAGTATTAAGTAAATGCTGTATCTTAGCCTATTTTTTTAAAAAAATATAGTTGGCCAAATCTGTGAATAAGGGTACTTTTCAAGATTTGCAGGTACTAACTACTATATATAACAGATATACAACAAGTTTCTTCTGTATAGCACAGGGAACTATATTCTCTATATTTTGTAGTAACCTCTATAAAAAAACATGAAAAAGAAGATATGTATGTATACGTATGACTGAAGCATGATGCTGTACTCCAGAAATTGACTCAACATTGTAAACGGATTATACTTCAATTAAAAAAAAAAACTAAAATTAAAAAAATAGTTGTTTGTGGTATCTTATTTAATATTCTTTTTCTAGTAAAATAATATTTCAAACTCAAATATACAGATTAGATTCTGAAAGGTTTTTTTTTTTAAATAAATGTCCATGTCTGGGATGACGCCACAGGATCCCTCATCAACTTAGGAAACTCACAGACCCACAGCCATGACTTGGGAAAGGAGACTCGGAGCATGGAAGTCACTTAAGGCTAAAGGAAATGAAATGCTTCGTGTTGTTGTTTTACTCTAACAAATGGAACTCCAGAGAAAAAGGCAATGATGACTGAAGGGTCCCCAGAGAGCAGATGGAAGCTGAATTTTACTTATAAGTCAATCAGTGGGTCTGGATTGATCCCAGATATCATTAGTGCTTCTTCCGGGATCCAGCCCAAGCAAGGGCAGTGATGTGGCTTCCATTTTTCTTCTAGAACCCACTGTGCAGCGTTTCATTCACCCGGTGTTGAGTAGCAGAAGGAAGTGAGATCATCGAGGCATGTTGGAGATGGCAGATGGCAAAACGCAGAGAATAGATGTACAGCAATTATTTTCAGTGGGCTGGCCCCATGTTTGGGGGTGGGTAAGGGGCAGGCCCAAGAGAAACAGAGCTGAATGCTACCTTCAGGCTCCTCTTAGGTTTTTTTCCTCTTTTCTCATGTAACATCTTAAAGCCTTCTTCGTGAACATTATGAGTTGGCAATAGAAAGCATCACGTATAATTTAACTGAAAGTTCTAAACATAGTAAGAATCCGTTAACGCCAATATTTACTTATTCTGGTCTTTCATTCTTTTTTTCCTTTTTCTGACAAGGAAAACCCAGCTTTCCTTTGGGGACCCATCAATCTTGTTTCTCAGCGTTTAGTTGTTGGCTGGGGTGTAAATGCTGACCAGGGTAGGGCATGGAGCCCGGGCTTGGCCAATCCAAGCTCCAAATACCTCTTAGTCACATCAGTATTTCACATTTCCCAAGTCGTTCCAATCATGGTGAATCAGTGCTTTTGTGCTATAGAGACAAGGAATAGGTGTTCTCCTATTCTGATGGAACTGAATTGGAGAGACTGTATGTGGAGACCCACTGCTAGCTTCTTCCCTTCCCCCAGAGCCTGGGGTAAAGGCAGCACTTGGCAGAGAGTAGAGGCAAGCTAAACCAAAAGAGAGAGAGAAACCTCATCTCAATTAGTATCATTTTAACTCCTAGATTTTTCAATTATATGAGCCCATAAATTATCTTTTTTTTTTTTTTTTAGTTTGAGTTAATTTTCTTGCATTTGTTTGAATGCTGAATAAGTAGTCTGAGTCTCTTGTTTTGGAAAAGAAATAATAGAGAACTGTGGTATAGCGCTTCTTAAATTCCAACAGCATGCATTTGGGAAATTTATCAGGGAATTTTTTATTATGCCTTTTTGAAGGAAGAAATTAAGTGAAATAAATAATAAAACTTCCCTGGAGTGCAAGTTTAGGAATGTAGTTTTGGTATCATCAGATCAGATTTTGGTGCGTATTCTGACCACAGTACACATTCGTGGGGATGTCAGTGCATGCAGTTAACGGTGCTATGGTTAGGAGTTTGCTTTGCCATACTCAAGGGTAAATTTCAGAGCTTTGCCTGTCTGTTTTGAAAATAAATATTTTGAATTTTGATCTATGATAATCATACTTAATCACAACTAAATGTTCTGGCATCAGTGGAATTATTCCAGAAAGCAGACGTCATCTTAAACTTCTCTTGCAAAGGACCAGACAGCAAGCATGTTAGGCTTTGAGAGCTGCATGGTTTCTGTTGCAACTACTACACTGTGCCACTGCGGTGCTGAATGCGGCCACAGACAGTATGTAAGTGACAGTATGTTAATAAAGGAGCAGAAACAATATGTAAACACAGACGGTATCTAACTGAATGAGCATGGCTGTGTTCCAAAAAACTTTATTTCTGAACACTGTGAGTTTATTCCCTACATTTCATTAAATACTATCACTCTTTTGATTTTTTTTTTTTCTGCATTAAAAAGTGTAGACAATATCCTTAGCTCACACACAAAAACAGGTGGCACATCTATTTGGCCCACCAGGTGTAGATGGCCCCCCTCCTCGCCCCCATGACTTTAAAGGCATATCCAGTCTATAGATGGTTCTCAGTCTTTCAGTAAACCAAAAAGTCATGGCCATTTTCCTATATCTGATTTACACTTTTTGGTTAGTTGGTGACTCATTTGAAAATGGTCCATTTATAGTATTAGAACTTAGGCTTAGCTTTCCATTCTACATTTTTGCTGACTCAGAGAACAATTGGCTTATTTTGTTTGTTTGTTTGTTTTTAACTTCACCACAAGGTAATAAGAGAGAAGAGTAAATTGCTGCACTTCATAAATTGGAAGAAATGTTAGGTGTTATTAGACGTATGATATTAAAATCAACACAAATGATGGATACCAAGAATTCTCAGTTGTTTTCCAAGACTTTAGAACCATGATTCAGAAGAGAACTAACCCCAGAATTGAAAGATGTGTTGAAAAATGTGCAAAAATAGGGGAAATGTCAAGAAGATATTAATTATTAGTGTTGGTTGCTAAGCATCCGAGAAAGGCACAAAACCGCAGAAATGTTTCGTGGGAGTTCAAAAATGGAACGTTTCTTTTGGTTTGGGAATATTTTATGGGTGACAGCTACTTTTATTACGACATCCCCAGAATACAGTTTCGAATGTTTTGAAAAGCATAATCTGCCTTAAATAGGATCGTTGAGAATAATTTTACCAACAGAACTTCCCCAGTGATCTTCCCTGTCTCCTGCTTTTCAGGGACAGAGAGGGAGCTGTGAGGCAAACTTTAACCTCTAAAGCAAAAACCACAGTGGTAAGCAAGGGTAGAGTTCAAATTTCAAAAGGTTTACTGGTTAAAAAAGAAGAAGAAAACGAAACAAATTGCTTTTGAAACTGACAAACAGAAATATCTCCTGCCTGGGTTAAATTTACCTTTGGATTTAAAAACAGAAAATGCCAGGCAAAGCACAACTGAACATCCAATCAAAGAAGTTATTGTTTCACAAGCTGGGAAGCCTACATTCTTGACATTCCTTTCTAAAACACACAAGACCCTTGAGACATCTTTCTGCTGCCTCCCACCTTTTATGTATTTCAAATAAAACCTGGGCTCTCTTTAAAGCACGCCCCCAGAATATTTACATATAAACAAATAATATTTCTATGTGTTCTGTATATACAGAAATTATTGGGAATAGGTTTTTATTTGTATTTATATTCGAAATGATAAGAAATGGACCTCCAGATTTTCTGAGACCAGAAATTGCCCACCATTTTCAAAGAAAGAGATCAAGAAAAATATGATTTATTGTTTACTTAAGGAAAAGATTGAAAAAAAAAATCTGTCGGTATTGAAAGGCAAGCACACAATAAAGAAAAAAATCCTTATGTGTTACATTTTTTTTTAAGTGAAAAAGTAAAAAATTATTGCTTTGCAGAATGACACATATACAAGGTAACCATGGAATATTTTAAAATTCAATTTAATTGGTAGCTAATATATGTATAGCTCAGAGATATACAACTTCCTGGTAGCCTTCAGTTCATTGACAAACACAGACACAAAAGTACAAAATTATGTAAAAATAGAATATGGTAATAAGTCAAATAAATGATATTGCAAAGGGCAATAGGAATTTGGAGGAGAGAATCAATGTGGGCTGAGTAATAAAATAAAATATTGCTGAAGCAATGGATTTGAGCCAGACCAGCTGGGTGGGTGGGGTTTTCAGTGCACCAGAAAGAAGTGAAAAGACTTTCTGGGCAAAAACAAACCTGGAAGGCAGGACCTGACTGAGATTCTGTGACAAAAGCAAAGTAGCTGGAGTAGAAGTTTTGTGTATCTGAGGAAAGAGAGAAAGCTCAGTGTAAACTTTATTCTGAACGTAGCGACTCATGGGCTGTAAGCGTAACTCTACTTTATCTTGCATTCTAGTGTCTCTTCAAAATTCAGTAGAGAAATTTCTCTCTCTGCCTGAGCTGAGAGAGAAAACTAATAAGTTCTCTGGATCCTTAAGTCACCAAACAGAATCTTGACTCAGAAATTAGAATGTCCAGATGCATTTAATATACAAAACTCCAAACTTGACTGAAAGTTAAATTTTCTTCCCTCTTCCTGTTGGGAATTGCAGACAGGGAGGAAGCCAAGGGAAGAGGTGTGGTCTTCACTGCCTCCATCTTTCCTTCCCTACCTTACTAAGAGTGGTTTCTGATTTCAACTCCTGCTCCAGCATCAGGGGTAGGGTGGGAGCTGTGGGGAACAGAACACTCGCACTAGTGGTAGGATGACTCAGGTTCTCTGGGCCTGGCAGGTGTTTCAAGCTCCCTCTTACCTTCTCAGTATCTACCTGGGTTATTTGGAAATTCCCACAATAAACTTGTGACCAACAAGTGTCCCCATCCTTGTTGTTGCAAATGACATTCTTTCTTTCTTTTTTTACGGCTAAGTAATATTCCATTATATATATATATACACACACATATATACATTTTATATATATATATATATATATATATATATATATACACACACACACACACACACACATACACACACACATACAGTCATCTGTCAATGGACATTTAGGTTGCTTCCATGTCTTTATTATTGTAAGTAGTGCTGCTATGAACACTGGGGTGCATGTATCTTTTCACATTAAAGTTTTCTCATAATATATGCCCAGGAGTGGGATTGCTGGATCATATTTTTAGTTTTTTAAAGAATCTTCATACTCTTTTTCATAGTGGCTGCACCAAATTACATTCCCACCAACAGTTTAAGAGGGTTCCCTTTTCTCCACACCCTCTCCAGCATTTGTTTTTTGTGGACTTCTGAATGATGACAATTCTGACTGGTGTGGGGTGGCACCTCATTGCAGTTTTGATTTGCATTTCTCTGATAATTAGTGATACTGAGCACCTTTTCATGTGCCTGTTGACCATCTGTATGTCTTCTTTGGAGAAATGTCTACAAAGATCTCCTGCCCATTTTTTGATTGGATTGTTTGTTTTTTGTTAAGTTGTACAAGCTGTTTGTATTTTCTGGAAATTAAGTCCTTGTCAGTTGCATCATTTGCAAATATTTTTTTCCTAGTCCGTAGGTTGTCTTTTCATTTTGTTTATGGTTTCCTTTGCTGCGCAAAAGCTTATAAGTTCGATTAGCTCCCATTTGTTTATTTTTGCTTTTCTTTCCATTGCCTTGGGAGACTGACCTAGGAGAACATTGCTACAATTTATATCAGAGAATGTTTTGTCTATGTTCTCTTCTAGGAGATTTATGATGTCCTGTCTTCTGTTTAAGTCTTTAAGCCATTTTGAGTTTATTTTTGTGCATGGTATAAGGGATTCAACTTTATATTAAATGTCATTGTTTTTAGATGCCATTGTTGCATCTAGACCTTTAAAAGTGGGAAAAAGAATTCTTGGAAATTGCCATGAGTTCATTATATGATCTGAACAGCTCTATGCCTGTGTACTGAGATCACATACACACAATCCCTGGAGGAACACTGAGAGTGGTTTTGCCTAGTGGATTCAAACTGATACAGGACAAAAGTTCTTTTTTTTTTTTTTTTTTTTGTGCCATGGACTCTGCAGTATGGTGAAGCCTATAGACTCAGAAAAAAATGTTTTTAAATGCACAAAATAAAATACAAATGATTGCAAAGGAGATCAATTTTATGGAAATACAGTTATCAAATTATTAAAAAGTGATACAATGACGTGTCCATTTCTTGATTACATAACAAGAGCTAGCAGCAGGTCCAAGAATATTATATTTTGAAATAGTGGTGGGGGTAAACGGTATTTCAAAATATCTCTACAGTTGAAATGTGATATGTGATATTTGTGATTACTGTTGGTGGCACAGTCAGAGGTATTGCAAATACTGATGTGTTTTGTTTCATAAATTCCCAGTTAAGTAAAGTGCTAAATTTCAGTAAGAGAAGAGGGAAAATAATGGTTTCTGAATTCCTTCCTCAATCAAAAACAATCTATTTGCATATTGTCATGATCTCTTTCAGTGAAATATTTCCTGTGGCTCTAGGCATGTTGCTAAACCCGGAGAATTCAGTGAAGGAGGTACCCTTTCCTTGTAGCACTCCTACTGATTCTTCCCCATCCCTGCTTTTCCTCTGGGAGATTGTCACAGGCTTTTTATGGTGCTCAGTTGGGCCTGGCTTCCCCTATCAGCAAGGCGTGGTCCCCAGCTCCCGAAAAAGATGACCATTTCACAGAACGGCAGTTTATTTTTTTCTTAGAATTTTCCTGCGCATCGGGTACTCATCCACACTGGATATGACTTTCAAAACAGCAGGAAGAATTCTATCAGGACCAACAGTTTTCTTTTTGCCTAATAAGATGATGATGGCATCACAAATAAAACACCTCCCTTCCTTCTGGAAATGCAGGCCTCCT
Source organism: Camelus bactrianus (assembly GCF_048773025.1). NCBI lineage: Eukaryota > Metazoa > Chordata > Mammalia > Artiodactyla > Camelidae > Camelus > Camelus bactrianus. The sequence goes on along the minus strand of NC_133543.1, from coordinate 94,221,593 downwards.
GATGGGATTTCCACTTTGCCTCTTCAGCAGTGTGAAATGACCCAGGGAAAGACTTAATAAGTGGATGTCAGCCACAGAGGAAGCAGGAAAAATGATAAATGGACCACTGGGCCACCCTATCATGGCGCAGTTTGGCCAAGGACTTAGCATTTGATTCTATAGTTTTTTTTTTTTTTCTGTGTTAAATATGGTCAGGGATTCCCAAGTAGCTTGAGCCTGAGGCTATTACTTCTAATAATTGAGACTGATGAAAGGTCGTGGTATTTTTACAGCTTAGCTGTGACATGCAATGTATCACTTTGCTGCTGTCAAAGAAAATATTATACACTTCATTGGCAAAAGGCTGGATCCTGAGTGTTCCCTCCCCACCCTGTCTCCAACGTATTTGCTTGGGTTTACAGAGAAATCTCACATTTAGAGTGTTCCAGAAAATCACCTGGTGCTAGAATGAGATCATTCAGGTATAAAGCAAATGTTTTGGGATCAATAGGAAATTAATTACATGAAGTGATTGACACGTTGCCACCAGAGGGGAAGTGTGACCCACAGCCTTGCTCCTTTGAATACACGCCATAGATACCCTGAGAAAAACTGCTTTTTGTACTAAAATAGGAAAAACCATTCAAATGAAAATCAATTGTTTAGAAAATTATGCATTAGTGGGATTTCGTGGTGGTGATTTTTTTTTCCTACTTAAGATATTGGTAGTTGCTGAATTTTTATGTAAGAGTGGGCACCTGGCCATCAGCACTTGGTTTTTTTTTTTTTTTTTTTTTTAATTAGCAAGATTTTTTTTTTTGGAAGAAAGAAGAAAATCTGCAATAAAAGTAAGTTATTAATGATCAAGGAAATCGCATATAATAAAATCCAGGAAATCTGTCCAAAGAGGTATTCAGAGGAAAATTCATTGTGTCAGTCAAACTCGATGTAACCTGAACTACCTATACAGAAAAACTGAAAGTATGCGAGCTAAGCCTGTAACCTAAGAACCCTCTCAAAGTCTTAAAGATTCAAGGAAAACTGACAATAAGGATAAAAGTAAAGACAGGTCTATTCTTTAAAGAGAGAAATACTGAGTTTAATAAATCCTATAATTATTTACTTATAAAAATTAAGACAGACACTATAAATTTTAATTGAAAAAAATCAGTAGAAGTGAAAAAAAAAAACTATATAATTAGACATAGAACGCTACAATGGAAGCTTCTCAGTACCTGTTACAAAGGTGGACTCAGGTGGGCTGTTGGCTGAATTCTCCTGAGTCAATCCTGGAGAAACTACAGAAGCTCATGAAAGGCATGGGTAAGGGAGACCAACAAAAAGTAGACAAACAAAACCGAAACCATGTTGAGAATGAAGATGACCAAGAAGCGGTGCCTGTGTGGGGAACACCTTGGTGTGTTGGCAGCCAGAGAGAGTGTAGGGTGGTGGGAGGGAGGTCAGAGAGAAGAGGCTGGAGGGAAGCTAGTCAGTTCTGCTTCCACCTTTCAGTGCACGACCCTGGCTTAACCGCCACCTGTTCCTCTGCCCTGAGAGATGTCAGGACCGCCCAGGCCACCCCTGGTGTTGAGCAGTAGGGTTACCATTGATGGGGGTCTGCCTGCTGCCATCTTTGGACATTCACTTCTTCAGGCCTCTTCCTCCAAACCCCAAAACTAGGTTTATCAGCTAAAGAAGCCTCTTTCCAAACTGCTTATTTAAAATACTTTAACAGTGAATCTATGCCTAAAAGGCTTGTATATCACAATTAACATAATTCTTGGAGCCTGGATCTCTCTGCCCTGGGGCACACCCCTCCTCTCTTCATATGCAAAATGCAGGGGCAGACAAGCACCTAGCCTTTGGGCTTACCCTAATACCTATCACCAGAAAGAATAACTGGTACTCACAGCTACTCAGGTACCAAAACTCCTAAGGGTGAGTGGATAAATAAACAGCGGTCCATCCAGACAACGGCCTATTATTCAGCACCAAGAAGAAATGAGCTATCAAGCCATGAAAAGACACGGAGGAAACTTAAATGCGTATTGACAAGTGAAAGAAATCAATCTCGAAAAGCCTGCATACTGAGTGGCTCCAGCTATATGACGTTCTGGAAAAGGCAAAGCTATGGAGAAGTAAAAAGATCAGTGGTTGCCAGGGGTGGCATAGGGGAGCGATGAATAGGTGGAGCGCAGTGGAATTTTAGGGCAATGCAACTATTCTGCACAGCACTGCGGAACACAGAATAAGAAGCACAAATAAATATATGTGGGATAAAAGCAAATATAGTCAAATGTTAGTTGTAGAATTTAGTTGGTGGGCATATGGGTGTTCATTCTGAAATTCTTTCAACTTTTCTGTGTGTTGGCAAACTATCATCATAAAATGTTGCAGGCAGAGAGGAAGGACTAACAGAACAGGGCAGAGGGACCATCCCTACCTTTTAGTGTGTGTGTGTGGACCCTGCAGTAGGTTGGAATCAAAGACATGAACCAAACATAAAGGACTGTTTTATATATTAAACACTTTTGCGATTCTTTTAAGATGTACAGTAGGTTACAGCAGAATTGATCCCAAAGCACAAAGAGCTCTTATCTGCCCCGGCTTGTCACAGAAGCATAACCTTGTCCACTGTCAACATCTCAAATCAGAGTAGTGCATTTGTCACAACCAATGAACCTGCAGGGCCACATCACCATCATCAGGGGCCATAGTTTACATTAGGGTTCAGTCTTTGTGTTTTACACATCAGGACATGCTTCTCAAAACATCAGGAATGTGCAATTAACGTTCTACTATACTTGCTTTTATTGCACTTATATTTATCCGTGCTTCTTACTTTTTAAATGAATTTCAAAGTAAGTTGAAGACTTTAGTATATGCCATTGAATACATAGCACTAGAATACATATCATCAACCAGAATTCAATGTTTATTTACAGTTATTCTTTGTTCCTTTTCAGGTAATATTTACATACAATAAAATATATAAGTCTTTTTTTATTGAACTATAGTCAGTTTACAATGTTGTGTCAATTTCTGGTGTATAGTCATACATGAATATATATATATGTATATTCATTTTCATATTCTTTTTCACCATAAGCTACTACAAGATATCAAATACAGTTCCCTGTGCTGTACAGTACGAACTTGTTTATGAAATATATAAATCTTAAGTGATCACTTGATGACCTCTTAGTAAACAGAACATGACTGTATCTCTGGGGATCTCACTAATGTTCCCGCTCAATAAGTCCCCGCCCCATGCTCATCATAAATTAGTTTCGCCTGATACAGAACTGCATAAAGATGGAATCTTTGATTGCATGATTTCTTTGTGTAAGACTTCTTTCACTCAGCATACAATGTTTGAGATTCATCTATGTTAGTGTGTGTGTGTATATATATATATATATATATGTATATATATATATATTATATATATATATATATATAATATATATATTATATTAGTGGTCTGTTCTTTTTCATTGCTGAGACGAGTCCCACTGTAGAAACATAGCACAATTTATCTGTTCTCCTATAGCTGGAAATGTAAGCTATTTCCTTTTTTGAGTTATTATGAATCAAGCTGCAAAGAATAATTAGGTGCAAGCTTTTGGGGTATTTTTTTTTTTTTGACATACATTTCTTTGGAATCACTGGGTCATAAGCTAGGTGTTTGTCTGTTTTCTGAAGAAAGTAGAAGAGATTTTTCTAAAATTGTAGCATTTTTACACTGCCTTCCACAGTACATGAAAGTTACAGTTACTGTCCATCCTTACCAATGTTTCAAAGTATCCGTTTTGCTTTTAGCTATTTTAGTGGCTGTATGATTTCATCATAGTGTAGTCTAAGTTTGAATTTTCTTGATGTCTAATAACAATTAGTGCTTTTTCATGGACTTACTGTCTACTTATATACAATAATTTGTGAAGCATATGTGTTAATCTTTCTCAGTTTCTATTGTGTAGTTTGTCTTTTTGTGATTGTCTTGCAGGAGTTGGTTTTTATGTTTTGTGTGACTGTGGTTTGTAATACATTCTGGTTACCAGACCTAAGGCAAGCATATGAATTCCAATATTTCCTCACAGCCTACAGCTTACCTCTTCATTTACTTAAAGATATCTTTGGATGAGTTGAAGATGTTAATTTTTATTAAGTATAATTTATCAAGTTTTTTCTTTCTTGGATTTTGCTTTCTGTGTCTTTTTAAGGAAACCCTTGCCTATCTTCAAGCCACAAAGTATCTTGTATTTTCCCTTAAAAGCTTTATAGTTTTAGCTTTTATGTTTAGATCTGGGATCCTTCTTCATTAATCCAAACATCCATTAATGTTTGTGGTGTGTTAGAAGTGAAGGTTTACTTTTTGGTTTGACTATCTAGTTGTTCTAGTATCATTTGTTGAAAAATTTTTCCATTTTCTGTTGGAATTCTTTGTCACTTTTGTTAAGTATTAAGGTATCATATAGTATGACTCTATTTCTGGGCTCTCTATTTATTTCATTGGCCTAATGGTTGACCCTTTTCCAGGAAAATACTATCCATATTACTGAATACTTACAGTAAGTCTTAAAATAATACAAAGTAAAAGACTTTTGAGTGAATTGTTAGTTAAAATACATGTATGGAAAAGTAATATGATAATCATGTTCAATTAACATAGATATTTCTTATAATTTCAAACTTGTAGGGGAAATAAAATGGACAAAAGTTGTTAGTGAATAAACCAGAAGAAAAACACATCACATACATACAACAAACACTTACACATTATGACCATTTATAATAAAAAAATGATCAAGGTAGCAGTTCATATATTCCAAAATGGCTGCATTTTAAGTGATTATATTCAACTTTGATAGAATATACATACAGCTAATTTGGGCAACAGATTGGTGTCATTTCGCTGGATAAAATATTGGAATACATATATAAAGACTGAAAAGAAAGTTTTGCCTTTTGATCCAGGTTTGCTTTTAGATCCACCCTTTGAACTCCTTTCCAGATGTGGAGAGCTATTCAATTATGAAGGTTTCTTCATGATTTTGGAAAATAGGGAACAACCTACCTGTTTAAAAATAGAGGGATGATTACATCAGAACCGGTACATCAACTAATTTCAAATTTTATTTTGTCATTAAAAATTCAGACTTTTGAGAAAAGTTCATAGATATAGGGAAACGCTCCATGTGTGAAAAAGGCAGGATTCAACATGTTTGTATAATGCAAACCTAATTTTCTAAAATAAAACATATTTACATGAACAGCAAAAAAAGTACTGGAAAGAAATATTTCAGGGAATTTGATTTATTTATTTACTATGCAGCACTACTAGACAATAAGATTTAAGGTAACTTTTATTGTCTGTGTTACATGTTTCTGGTCCTTCTGTGTTCTACAATGGTATTTATGTTTATAATTTGCAAGGAAAAACTTATTTGGTACATGGGGGCTAGCCTCTTTGTTGGGGCTCTCCTACTCTTCAATTTGGTTATTTCCGAATAACCAGACCATTCAACCAACCAGGACACTCATATCCAGTAACAGATGGATGGTTAACAGTTCTTCCAAACTCCCTGCTGTTTCACTTGACTGCACAGAATAGCAGAAGCTACTAATACCCTAGATCTACACGTTTGTTTCATCTTAACGTAATAATTGTACTGTGCTCAGGACCTTGTTGCATAGAGTCAGAATGCATCTATTTATTTAATGCCTACTGTACATAAGCTGCTATATGAGATCTTTGGGGGCTCATGCATGAAGTGGGCACAGGTAGAACCAACCACCAGAGCTGCTTTCAGAAGGACCAAGGTGAGATGCTCCAGCAGCCCCGGAGCTGCTTCCGGTGTGTTGTGCCCACTCTCTGAGCATCAGTCCACCAGCTGGATCTGAAATTTTTACAATCGCTTATCACCAAGCCTAATGCAGGTTATGTCACTGTAAAGAGTAAGAGATAATATGTAATTAAGTGTGCATTGCTTCTAGCAACAAGCATTCACTTCTTATGCCCTATGACCAAAGCAGATAGACATATATTTCTCATCCTTCATTCACTTTGCATCCATTGACAGACTGCCTTGGTGGATAACCCATATTTTGTCAAATTAGTAACTGGACATATAACTGGGAGAATGGAAAAATGCATAAATATATCAGAGACTTCCTTGGAACTGGGCTGGTTTCTATGAGATAGATGTTTTTGTGTTTAAAGAATTCAATTGGTATGCCTCTTTTATAAGCGCAAACATGTGCATTATAGCTATAAATTAAGTAAATATCTTGGGGACAAGTGCCCAGATGTAGCAGTTTATACTGGGAAAGGTAAACAAAATCCACTTTGACTAACCTCTTCTCATCCTATGGAAGATACTAAACCACAGTAAGACTTGACTATGAAGGGAAAACTGATTTGATTTTTCTGATGCAAAAAGAAGAAACTCAATTTGACCTTAGTTTTAGTGACTGCATGACAATGAGAACATCATGATCTGTGCAGGGTAGATAAAACTAGTGAGGTCTCATTTAGAACTTAGCAAACGACTTCCAGTGAAAACATTATTTTATTCTCTAATGCACAATGCAATATATTAGGCAACATGTCCTTGAGTGACTGTTTGTCAAATTATCTAAAGAACCACATATTAAACCCTGTATTAAATCCCTGTGGTTTGAACAGTCAGGCCCCGTTCACCATGGGGAGAAACCTGGAGTTATTGCCTTCCTTGGAATGTTCACACGCTCATTTGGTGCTGAGATCTTGGCAAAATCAAAAGGAGTGACCTTCAACACTGACATTCTTTTATATTGTCATCTTATTTTCACGCTGGGGTGGACTTGTTCATTCCTCCTTCAGCCCCTGCTAGAGAACCCCTGCTCTCCTGATTTTGCAGACAGAGTCTCTCTCCCACTTGGTCATACCATCTGTCTCCACACTGCAGTTTACCCTGCACGAGCACCAGGTAGCAGACACGATTTTGCCCAATAGCAAGTACAGTAGAAAGTCTTTCACAGGCTCCCCACAATCTGTGAACATATGATCAGTCTAGGATAACACGTTGTGCTAAAAATATCCCAGAGAAATGTTCATGTGGTAATAAACAAGGAACCTGAATCGAGGGGGGATATGTGCTGTGTGTCCCGAGCCTCTGAAATGTGTGTGTCTGTGGCACCAGCATATGATGGTCTGTCAATGGGAGAAGACAAGATCAGCTAATATTTGTTTCTTTGTTGCAAGTATTAATGTAGATATAACAGTGTTTGTCCTAAAACCCAAACTGTGAGTTAAATGAGTGGAAATCCAAAAGTATTTGTCATGAGCTGATTGGTTTGATAAACAGAAATCTGTATCATTTCTATGATAAATTCTGACACTGCACATTGACCTTACAAGGAACATCATGGCAAGACTCAGAGAGCTAACTTATTAAGAGAAAGGACTATGTTCCCCTATATTTTGGGCTGCACCAAACATCCCTTATTAATCTATACTGTCTTTTTAATAAAACGTGACAATATTCCTCAAATGTTAGATGTATAGAGACCCTATGCAGAGTGGTTGTCAGTTTCTGCAGAAGAGGTTTGTGGAGATCTTTAAATACTTCATTTTATCACTGGATACTGGGAACTGATTTTTGAACTTAGAACTTGTAACCTGCTTTAACTGAGCTGATATTCAATATCTGTTTCTATGCAGTCAGCTAGAACGAGCATTATCTCCATTATCTCATAGCATAACATTTCCCCACCTCTTCTTTCCATTGCAGTTTTCTTGGGGATGATACGCAAACTTTCCTGTTTTCTTAGATTGGTCAAATAACAGTGTCTGGGTTTGAGTTGCACGATACAGACCTGGATCCAAATCCCGGATCCGCACTTGGTGCAGCCTTTCCAGTTCCTACAGTAATCAAAGTTCTGAACCCTGGATGGTGTATCTGCTCCCCCAGGGACAGGGGAGCAATGGGATGTCATAGAGAGGTAGCCCCCTGGGGGCAAGAAGGCTAGCGCTCACACATGGTCTCTGCTCTGTATCTGTGTGGCTCTGAACCACTTATTTAAAATCTTTGTGCCTCACCTATAAAACTTGGGGAATAACAATGTAATCCATTGGGCTCTTGTGCATTGAAATGTCTGGTTCATAAACTCTCTTATTTGAATTTGCAGGAGGAGTTGGCATACAATTGACACACCCCGTACCGTCCTTTGATGCGCTGTTTTAAGTACAGATCTAAGACAATATGATCGTTTCCTGGTTATCAGATCATGGTGGCCGAGAGCATGGCAGATGCCTGACTGAATCTGGCCCCACGAGCTGGGCAATGAGAACAAGGCACAGGAGTTGAGCCTGCCATGCGAGTGAGAGTAAATCTCCCTCTGGCTGTGGTCTGTTGTGAGGATCAAAGGTCTATTAGATGGTATCTGACGTATAGTAAGTGCTCCATAAGGACTGTGGTTCTCACCACATATGAACGCAGAGCTGGAGATGCTGCTTCTGCAGGCCTGGTCACTGCTCTTTATTCAGATCTTCCTCAAATGTCACCCAGGCAGAAAGGAACCTCTGCTCTGGCTCATTCAGATGGAGATTGTATCCTTCCTCTGCCTTCCCTGCATGCTTCTCACACATCCTTGGCATCACATTTCAATGGAAGTATGTATTTCCAGGTGGACTGTCAGCTACTCAGTGACAAGGGCCTATGTCCTCTTTCAGGCCTTTCAGGTTTGGGCCCACATTTCTCTAGAAAATAAGTCCACAATAAAGACCAGTTGGATGTAGTTATTACTGAACGGAAGGAAGGGATGTATTCTTGAATTTTCTGCTCTAAAAGCATGTTCTTAACCTGTGATCTGTGGACATGCTTGAGCTGGTGGGTGCTTGTAAACCATCTCACACTGTGTGCAAAATTCATTGCTTGTGGACTTTCCCAGGAAAGGGGTCCATAGTTCCTTCAACTTCCCAGGGCAACCTGTGGTCCTGAACAGTCTGGGAACCATTCATATAGATGCTCCTTGTACTTTCTCTGTATCATTTTCAAAAATCATTAAACCTTTAAAGTGATACTTGCCCTGGATGACATGTGCCTTGGACACTGGCCTCCTTTTATTCTTGCTTCTTCAATTTTGTCCAGTATCTGCTGCCTAAAAAAATACAAGCCCCTTCTGTGAACCTCATAAATGCAGTATCTGCCCACGAGACCACAATGTGGTTGACCAGATTCCTTTAATGAATTATTTGCTTCTCATGTCAGTATATAGTCAGTCTTGCCAATTGAGGGGTAATCAATCTTTATGATATCCAGAAAAATCAAATTGACGGGAAGCCATTATCTGCCTGATGTAGCCTAGATGTCACCTAAGGTCTCTCCTCTACCTCACCCCACCTCCCAAGAAAGACCTGGGCAAGCAAGTCAAGCAGCAATACAGAAGTTTGACTGATTTCTCGAATACACACTATTCTGATTATTTTCTGTTTAAAAGCCATTTGGCCTTTAGTCAGCTATTTAGACCTGTAGAAGAATGAGAACAACTTGAATCTGTTACTTTAAATGATTAAATATAAGATTTCTATTCATTGTGTTGTGTCCACTGGAGTGAAGTGTGCATTGATGCAACCAAGAAACCCAATAGACATGCCTTCACAAAATCAACCTTTATTTCGTGCCTTCTGTGGCACAAGGCAGGAAGGACTTCCTGTTTCAGGAAGTCATCCTCTCAGGGACAGGGCAATTCTTCCATCCTTAACGTAGCTTTCAATGGAGGTTTTTCACTCTCATTTTCAGCTAGCGGCAGAAAAAGCGAGAAGCAATTCCAGAGCAAGTGTTTTCCAAGCAAACAAGGCAGAAGCACATGTTTTGCTTTTGGTCTCACTCTGTTGATGGGAACTTAGTGACACGGCCACACCTAACGACCAAAAAGCAGGAGGATGTGGTATCCCTGAGTAGCTGTGCACCCAGATACACCCTATTACTCTAAAAGAAAAGAGCAGAATTTGTTTAACAAGTCACAATTTCCATTGGATGTGCAGAATTAGGATTTAGACACATGCATCAAAACTGGGCAAAACCAACTGCTTTGGGGACCTGATGAATGAATTCTTTGTTTCTCTTTTTCCTGGAGGTATTCAGTAATCTTGAGTACTGTAAATTCAAAATAGTCTCATTGTCTGAGAAGAACGAGAAAGCCGCTGAAGGAAATGAACTGAACAGAGGTTTGGGTTCCAGCAGGAGGGACAAAAGAGGGTGATCAGGATCCAGAGAGAAGTTAGAGTCATTTGGAGAAGATAAATGACCATGGAAGATCGAGGCTCAAGGTAACAGAGAGGATAAGAGGGACTCTGACAGCAAGCAGCAGGAACACAGGCATGAAGCCCAGGGCTGAGGGGCACGTTGCTAGGGCTCCTGCAAGATCAGGAAAGGGCAGGCAAGGAACCGAAACTGAGATGCAGAGCAACTGGCAGAAAATTATGAAAAATTATGCCTGATTGCTGAACCTTGATACATGGCCACCAAGAATAAAGTAAGAGTCCACTTTGTATTACCAGGACGGAAAAACAAACAAACAAACAAACAAAAACGAAAACCTCGATCAGCTACAAAGGAGTTTAATAAGGTGTAGCCCAGCTAACCATGTAGATTCTTGTTAGTTCTCATTTCTAGAGGCTTAATAAAGTCCCACAGACTAAGGTAAATTACATCTGCAAGAGTCATTGAAATAAACCCAGCTGCAGCCTTAAGATGCTGGGAGGGGCCAAGGAGCTAACCCCTCTTAGCTTCTTGAATAAAACTGAGTCATATTCTAGCCTCTAGATTGTTTTGAAGAATGAATGATTATTTTTTTAGACAGAAAGGCAAAGGTTATACATTACGAGAATAATCCAAGTGAAAAAGATTCCCAAGGAACAAATGGTGCTGGAACAACTAGAGATTCACATGCAAAAAATGAAGCTAGACACAGATTTTACACCTTTCATAAAAAAAAAAAACTCAAAAATGGATCACAGACCTAAATTTAAAAAGGAAAACTATAAAACTCTTAGAAGGAAACATAGGAGAAAACCTAGATGGCCTTGGGTACGGTGATGACTTTCTAGATACAACAACAAGGGTATGGCCCATGGAAGAAAGAATGCGTAAACTGGACCGCATTAACGTTTAAAACTCTGTTCTGCAAAAGACAATCTCACGAAAATAAGACAAGGCACAGACTTGCGGAAAATATTTGCAAAAGGTAGATCTAATGAAGGACTATTACCCAAAATATACAAAGAATTCTAACAGCTCAACAAGAAAATTAAAAACCCGATTTAAAAAATGGGCCAAAGACCTTAGCAAATTTTATCAAAGAAGATATACAGATAGCAAATAAGCACATGAAAAAGGTGTTCCATGTCACATGCCATTAGGGAAATGAATATTTAAAAATCAGTGACAGAGCACTCTACACCTTTTGGAATAGTCAAAATCCAAAACACTGACAACACCAAATCCTGGTGAGGATGTAGAGAGAAGGAACTTTCATTCATTGCCGGTGGTGATGCAAAATGGCAAAGAAAAGAGCTGGGCAGTTTCTTACAAAACTAAACATACTCTTACCATACGATCCAGCAATTATGCTTTTTGGTACTTACCCAAGTGAACTGAAAATCTATCCTTTCCACACAAAAACCTGTACGTGAATGTTTATAGCACTCTTATTTACAATTGCCAAAACTTGGAAGCAACCAGGAAGGTGAGTAGGTGAGTGGATAAATAACAATGGTACCTGCATACAATGGAACATTATTCAGCACTAAAAAGGCATAAGCTATCAAGTCATGAAAAGACACCGAAAAAACAATGCACATTACCAGGCAAAAGAAGTTGATCTGAAAAGGCGACATACTGAATGATTTCATCTACATGACATTCTGGAAAACGTTAAACTGAATACAGGAAAAAGATCAGGGGCTGCCAGGGGTTAGGAGGGAGGAAGGGATGGATAGGTGGAGCACAGAGGACTTTTTTAGGGAACTGAAAATACTCTATTGTACCATCATGGTGGAGACATTTCATTACACATTTGTCCAAACGCATAGAATGTACAAAGCCAATAGTGAACTGTAATGTAAACCGTGGCCTTTGGGTGATTATATTGTATCAACGTAGGTTCATCAATTGTATCAAATGTTAATACTCTGGTGAGGAAGTTGACAATGGGAGAGGCTATGCATATATGGGGGCATGGGGCTTATGGGAAAATCTCTGTTCCTTTTCCTCAATTTTGCTGTGAACCTAAAACTGTTGTCAAAAAATCAAGTCAGTACAAAACTATGAAAAAGAAAGATTTCTAAGGAGGGAGACATGACAGTAGGTGTTGAGGGCTTAGCATAAAATTCAGTGATGGGTACGGAGTTTCTACTGGGAAGATGAAAAAGTTCTGGAGATGGATGCTGGTGTTGGTGGCACAGCAGTGTGAGCATATTTAATGCCAGAGAACTGCACACCTAAAAAAGGGGTAAAATGGCAAATTCTGTGTTATGTTCATTCTTTTCACAATAAGATAATTTTTAAAAATGTAATAGAGTTTAGAAACAATTGTGATGAATGTTTTAAGAACTCTGTGTATGTCAATTGTTAACATTCAGGAAGGTGAAATAACACAGCTTGCAATGGGCCTATTCATGCTGAATATAAATATTTTACCAGTCTACTCATAGTTGAGACCAATTATTGGATCATGTTTTCATTGTTGAATTAAAACAAGTTTGAAAAAAATGTAATACAGAGAAAAAAAAATTCAGGAGACCGATGCTCAAGAGAGTGACAAGGAGCCCCAGCCCGGGTTGCAAACCCCCTAAGACTGGTTGCCCCGGCCACCTGCTACCTCCTACCAGGCGTTCTCTTTTACTGCTCTGCTTGGAATAGAGGTTAGATGCACAGCCATCTTCTTACGCTCCTGTCACCAAAGCAAGCACAGAGACGTTTGCTGATGTATTCGTAATTGCTAGAGTCTATAGATAAAGAGACAAGAAAGAAACACACCCGGCCTCGCTTCCCCTTCTCTGTTCATACCTGTGAACTCCTGATGCCTCCTGCCTTGTGATATCCACACCCTTGTGTCCTTCTCTTCTCTTGAACAGGGGCTGGACCTGGGACTTGCTCCAAGTGAATCAATGTGACCAAAGTGAGGGATGAAGCCGCCAAGACTAGCCCAAAAAAGACTGTGGCGTCTGTCCCTACCTCCCTTTCTCACTCCCTGGCTGCCTTGTCATGGAGGAAGCAGCTACTGAGTCCTGAGCTGCCCTTTGGAGAGGACCACGTGACAAGGAGCTGCCCTCTACCACCGACCACCAGTGAGAACGGGAGCTCCGCCAACACCAGGAGAGCGAGCTTGGAGTGGACCCTCCCTGCAGCCCCTGTTGACTTTTACACAAGCATCCAGTGACGCGACGCCCCTACCTCTACCCCCAGAAACTGTGAGCTAGGAAGTGCTTGCTGTTTTAAGTCTCTGTTTTGGGAAATTTCTCTTCCCAGGGATAAATTACTAATACACACCTGAAAGATGTATATCAGGGATTCTCAAGCAGGGCAGGCTGAGAAACGCTCTGCATATCAAAGGATGTGAAGGCAAAGAAGGCTGGTGGCTCAGCAAAATCCGTGACCATCTCCTCTAGTGCCGGGCTGTTGCTGGAAGCAGCTACCAGACCAGAGACGACATTGTCCGGACCCACCTCCACCCCTCCTCTCATATGTGGGGCTGGGTGACTAGTTCTGTGGCTGGGACATGAGTGGGAGTGATGAGTGGTACTTTCAGCCCTTGAGGTGGACACCACTGTGCCGTCTCTGCCCTCTCTCTGCATCTGCCAGGCTGGACCCTTCAAAGAGGATGAAGAGCAGAGCTGACTTCTCAGGGAAGACAGGAAGGAACATTTGTTCTCAGTTATCATGAACAGAACATCTGCTCTGGATGTGAAATGAGCTTTTCATGGGCTGAGTCACGAAATGTTGATGCTCCCAGTCTTCTGTTACAGGAGCTAGCTTTGCTGTAAATAATACAAGGGATACAGAAGCATAGTTTAAAAAACTGAGATGATACACACTCCCGGTGGAGAGTGTCCACATACTCAGCATTTTGGTCTAAATGCCAAAATCAAATGCAGTTATAGCTCAGAGCAATGCTCAGGTTATCCCAAGTGGGTGTGGCCTCTAGGGTCAGGCAAAGACAGAGGGTAATACGATGTGGGTTAGAGGCGAGGGTCCCACCAAGTCCTGCATCCCCACATCATCAGGAGAGAGAGGGGAAGAGAAAAGATTTGTGAAGCTCTTGTTTTTATCCATCTTCTCACTACAAAGCTCACTAGCTCACGTGAAGTACAGGAGAGTGTGGGTGACTCCGTATTTTGAACTGGCTCACAGAAGACCAAAAAGGTGGAGAGACAGAGACAGACAGAGAGACAGACGGAGAGCTGGAGGGAGAAGAGAGAGAATTTGTGTAGGAAGACAGAGATGTAGAGAGAAAAAGGAGAGAAGGAGGATATTATATGATCTGGGTCAATATTGCCCTATTTTAGCAAGATTGGACTTTTTATAAACTCTTCCTGGAAAATCGTAGATTTGAGGTTCTCAGGGTTCCAGAAGGAGCTTCAGAGGTTCTGAATTCTTTAACATGTCACACAAAATTTCAATACTTCACACCCATGTGTTTTTTTCTGGGATTGATGACCCCTCAAAATTTTAAGAACTATTTCTCTAAAGTTACTTTGGTCATATTATTTGGGGCATTTTAATTTAATCTCATTCTTGCCAATTGTTTTTTTCATCTCCTTGAAAGTCTTCCTTAAAAGTTATTACCAAAGGGAAATTTTATAAAAGCCAGACGAAGAACTTGTTGTTTAAGTGTGTTCGAACAATGCTTGTTCTGTCTGTCTCTATGTTGCTTTCTTAGATGATAAACTTGGTTCAGACAGAAATCATGCCTTTCTTGGAAATCCTCTTTGATCAGAATACCCCCAAACCGGGTCCTGTGCAGGGTGGAGCATAAAAAATGTGATTGGTTCCTTCTGATGAAGTGTCTAATCAAGTTCTCCCGGGAGTTAATGGAAGTACCAGAAATAAAAATGGCGTTTTCTATTCCACTGCCTAGTTAATAAACTTTGACAGACACATGTAATTATTTTAGATGCAGGAAGACAAAACGATGGATGAGAGGAAACAACTGATAAGATGGTATTGGCTGAAATAAGGAAGCTGATCTCACATGATGGATGTGCTGCACATCAAAGGAAGAGGCGAATATGGTGATTCTTTTATTCCATTGCGAGGTGGCTTATATAAATAGAGGGACAAGGATGGTGGTTTAAGCCATGTCTTCTGTGCACGTTGCATGTTAATGATGTTATTTCCAATCTAGTTTTTGCTCTCCTGACCCGAACACCTTCCACTGTGCCCAAGTTGGCCTGGGAGAGCCCAGAACAAATAGGATTGTCATTATGATTTCACTACCAGATTAATTCAAGTCTCCTTTCTCCTAAAGTGATTAAATGACCCATTTGTTGGTGATCAAATACACAGTGTGAAAATTAACCAATATTATTACTTTAAGATTCTTGAAGAAGAAAATAAAAAGGGAAATAAACATCTGGATGGGGCTTTTACATAAAGTCTATAAAAACAAGTTAGTCAATAATCATTTTCTATTAGTTGATTTTTTTAAAAAGTAACCATTTTTTGTAAATGAAAACATTCAGTCACGCCTTTGTTTTGGCAGGACTGATTTTATGAAATTAATTGGCTTGCAGATGAGAGAGACTTGGAGAGATCACAAAGGGCTGAATTTGGAGTTCTGGGCTATCTACATCGAGGCCATGATTCCAGATGTCAGCAGCACAAATTTAGGTTGACCATGATGCCAGCGGTTCTCTAGGAACCTACCTTGACATGCAAAGAAATGTCAGGGAAATGGAGAAAACAGGGTGATGTGTACTTTTTTTGTTTTTTAATCATCTGCATGTCAGTGACTAAACTTGACCACTGGAAGAATCACAGTAAAGAGGAAGATCCTTTCATCCCAATTTTAGTGCACGTGCTGTGAAGTGAAGAAAGCACAGAGAGGAAGATCCCATTTGCAGAATGTAAGTTTTCTGAAACAAAAACCACCAGCAGCTCAGCACTGGGGTGTAGGCAGAAAGTGCCACACAGTTGGAGAGCAACGCTTTTCTTCACTTCCGACAAGAATGCACCGCGATTCGGCGGGGGCAGAAGGACTGAAGGGACAGGGCTTCATGGCATGGTGCATATTTGCACTTTGGGGATGCCCTGGGAGATGGTCCTGACAGGGGGGCAGTGAGCACAGTGAGAGCACCTTCAGCCACATCCTGGCCAGGTGCAGCCCGCAGTGGCTGGCAGGCAGTGGGCTTCCCGAAGAAGTCCAGCTCAGAAGAGAAGAGGGGGCTTCCTCCCAAGCATATGTGAGACAGAGTGGGAGAAGCAGGCTGGGTAAGGGTGAGATCTCAGGCAGGGACCCTCCCAGAGTGCCCTTCCACCTGACGGTTTGTGCTGCCTCGAGGCAGGGGAGCTGGGCTCTGAGACCCCCTCACTTGTTTGTCAGGTCACCCATTGTCTCTGGGTGTCCTGGGACTTGGTCAGCAGGAAAGCATCTTGGCTAAGTAAGAGGGACTCGAGACGATCCAGGTAGAGCCTCACCAGCATTTGCTATATTATCTTACCCCAAAACAGCTGGGGCCAACCTTGGAGAGGATGATATGGGTGCTGGAGCCTGCAATCCTGAGGTCCAGGACTGGGGAACACATGTGACCACAGTGCAAGTGTAAATATGACCTCATTTGTATCTGCAGAGTGGTGAAGCCTTGATGGGTTACATATTGATCAAAGGATTTATGGACTGGAAGGGACTTTTTGGACCATCCAGCGAGAGCTCTCCTCTCTCATTTTGTAACAAAGACACTGAAAGACCAAGAAAGATAGATGATTTGCCAAAGCCAGATAGCTCACTAGAGGCAACGCCAAGATTAAAATTCATGTTTTCTGATCTCAGCCAAATTTTTTTCAATTATACATGATACAAGACACATTATAATATGGAAAGATTTTGTAATTTGAGGAATTGTGATTCTTTCCCTGAAAATGTGTGAAGGATGCTGTGTTCTCCATACAGCATGATGGAGCTTTGGCACCACAGACATATGGATTTTTATTTGGTCTATTTATGTTCATATCTTGTATTATTTAATGTTATCCTGAATATGGACTATTTTAATATCCATCTATATTTTACACCATCACCCTCATTCTGCAGCAACCAGCAGCTGGAGTTTTGCACTTTCCTCTTGTGTTGTCAGAAGAAAGAATGCCATGCCCCCTTGTGCCCCTCAGGCCGGCTTTCCCAGAATAAGTCACTGTTCTGCTTTTCCAGAAAATTGGGCAGCCCATTTCTGACTGTCTGGCCCACCGCTTTCTTGAGATCTGATAGAGATTGTTACACAGCTCACCAATTACTTCTCTCAAAAGCTGAAGGTGACCCAGTGACATCATCTGTAACTTTATGTGGAGGATAGGGAGAGGGAAGGAAAAAATGATGCTTTAGGAAGCATGAGGTTGATCATGGATGAGCCTACAACGAGCTGTGGCTTCAAGTATTAAGGCCAATGGGCTGCTCTGTGAGCATGGCTCCCCTGTGCAGTGCAGAGTCATGACAGGGCCATGGGCAGGGAGGAAAGGCCATCGAGGGAGGAAGAGCAAGAAACATCCTGCTACGTAACTTCAACTGCCTGGGGCAGAGCCACGTTCCTCTCAAGGTGAGTCTGGCTCAGTTATCCCTTGGGCAGAGCGGGTGTTCTCCATGGTGTCCAGACTATCCTTAGCCCTGATTCTAAGGGAACATACAAGGTCACAGAAAGTAAGTTTGGATACAGGACACTTTGGATTCCAAATCTGTCACTGGCTCTAAGACACTAGCATTTAGATAGGCCATGCTTCAATTCACCCATTCTACAGTGTAGTGTGCAAGCATATATATGTATAATATATATATGTATTATATATATATATATATATATATGTCTTACCCATTCTACAGTGTAGAGTGCAAGTTTATATATATATATATACATATATATATATAACCCTGCTAGAACATTTCACACACTACACACAACACCCATGTCTACAGATAGACATACATATTTGGCTCTGGAGATGGGGAACAACTCGAGTATTAGAAATTAGAAATCCTAGCTCTCCTTGGGGACAGTGCCAGTCCTCTAAGTTTCCCTCTGAAGCTTCTTTGTCTTGCCTTCTATTTTCTTCCTCCATGAGCCATAATTTTTTGTACGGAGTGCTGTGCTACATTCATCTTTTTCTTTCATTTGTATTTTTTTTTTTTTTTTTTTTTTGCTTTTAGGTCCATCACATCTAGGGTCTTCTCTGTATTATTACAGTATGAAGAAATGAGTTATTTCCATAATGATAATCTTGAATCATCAACAGAAACTTAGATCCTCAGTACATTCTATTAAGACAGATTATTCTATACTACCTTATGGATATGTTTCATATAAATGACTGAAATTAAATAGAAATGTTGGAGCTTGAAGTAGTCACATACAGTTATCTGAAAAATCCAATTTTATTGCACATTTTGATTCTATGCTATGACAAATAGATGAGCTAACACTGTAACTGAGTTAAAATGTCTACTGTTGATTTAGAAATAATGAGATTAAAAATAATACTGTTAGAAGAAAACAGAGATATATATTCAAGAAGCAAAACTCAAGAGAAGATTGTGTATAGAAAGCTGCAACTTCTTAGTCTAGAAAAGCAGTAAGATTTGAGTTTGTGGGTAGGTAGCCATTCCCTAACATTCTGTCCAGAATACCTTGGGCAGCGAACATCAACGTAGGGCACTTCATCATGGACAAGAGAGCCAACTGGAAGGATTTCAGAGAAGTCTTCAGGAAGGTGGGGCTGGTTATGATAACTTCCAAAGAAACTGAGAAGTTTCCACTTACGTGGTATTTTAGGCTGTCCTGGTACTTAAGCTGTACTTTCATCATTTACAAGTGATCTTTTCTAAACAAACAAACACACAAATGAAAGACAACAACATAAGTCTTTACATATTTTTTTCTTTTGCTATGGCTTTAGGAACTAATTAGATTTTTTTTTCATATTGAATTTCTTGAGTAAATCCCTTTTTAAAAAAATTATTGAACTTTAGTTGATTTATAATGTCATACTAGTTTCTGGTGTACAGTAAAGTGATTCATATATATATACACACACACACACACACACATATATATATGTATATAGCCATAGTTATATTTATATATATGTATATGTATTCTTTTTCATATTCTTTTCCATTATGGTTTATTATAGGATACTGAATATAGTTAGGAATTAATTTGATTCTTGACATACTGTCTCTGGCAGCTCTATGTGTTAAAATATTAATTGTGCCCTCAATACTCATAGCAATGTAATATGAAAATTCCAATAAGTTGTATATATATTGAAAATAACTCAGTAAACCTTTAGCAGATGCTCTTTGCCTAAGTCAAGGCCATTTTTCTCTTTTCTCCTGATCACAGTTTAGTTTGAGCATCCACTCTTCCTTCATCTGATTCAGAGCCTAGCTTTAAAAGTAGATCCTGATTGGTCTAAGACTGTTATTCCAACTGTGGGTCCCAACCACTTCTAGAAAATAAAATTAAATTAGTGGGTTACATTATCCTTCTAAAATGACACTGAGTAGGAAATATAAGAATGTTTCGTATAGATTAGGGTAAAGGTAAGAAAAAGTTCATGAAAGTTTTTCTTAAACAATTGTATATGCTTATGTACTGAATCTTGATGTAAAAACATGGCTTTATTGTGAGTCACAGTCAAACAGTTTGAAAAATCATTGGAGTGAACCAATTACCATGGTCTTATTTCCCCTGTGATTAGAATATTTGTGGATATGTAATACATTCTGAACAATGGACTCCGTGGGGGAAGCCTTCTGAGTATTGTCCAGAAAAGTTTGCTCACGGACTATAGGAATCAGAGGGTAAGAGACAATCCCATTTCTTTCTCTGTATGTTTTCATGTGTAAATATGATTAGCCAGAATTGCTGCAGCATCTTGCAATGATGAGCTGGCTTGTGGAAGAGTCAACCTCTTAAGTTGGACAAAACTGAACAGCGGAATGAACCTGGCTTCTTAGCGATGTCACTGAGCTGCCAAGCATACTCTGATGCCTTCTTACCTCTGAATTACTTCTTGCAAGATAATACGTCCAGTTGTGTAACTATTTGCACTACTTGCCTTTTGGGCTTCAAATTTTTTTCAGCTTGATGAACCTTAAGTGACATAACTACCATCTTACAACTTGCTGCAAACATTGAAACTCTGACTAGTTCATTCAGTAAATTATGTATTAGGTGACACTCATGTGTGAGGTTCTAAGTGCTGGGCATGGTGCTGTGAGGAAGATAAATAAGGCTCTTGCCTTGCCAGTTCATATTTCAGTGATGCAGGCAAGTAATTAATGAAACAAATAAATGCATTTAGATTATGATGAATCCTCTAAGGGAAATAAATAGAATGGCACGATAGGGTGATTTATTTGGTTTACAAGTGCTTCTTTAAACAGGATGATAACCTTTCCAAGGAAGAGGCACTGGAGCTGAGACTTGAAAGAGAAGTTAGTCATGGGAAGAGGGAGGGAAAGTTCATTTCAGAAAGAGGGACAATACACATTATAGATCGTATTGTTAGGAGGGTGTACTCACACACTTTTTCTACTTTCAACCATTCAGTTCTGGGAAGTTTGAAGCCATGGTAAACCTCTCTATTGATCGCTTGGTAAGAACCCTAATATCTTCTGGAATGTACACGTCCAGATGCTGGAATTACTGGATTATCCCTCGCTAGGCTGATTATCCCTTACTTGACTGGATTACCCCTTATTAGAACTGGGTCTTGTTCTCTGAGCAGCCAGCTCAGTGCTTGGACACTGGAAGGGCTCAGTGTAGGTGACTGATGAAGTTAATGAATAAAACCTCCTAGGATGTTACCCACCCGGTAATGGCTGATGGCTTGTGGAAAACTCAGAGCCCCTGAGAAGGTGTATTCAGGTTACCATGGCTCACTGCTAGGAGAGCGTGTCACGTAGCCGCAGCTGTGGCTGTGCTGTTGCACCTGAATGACTCCCTCTTAAGGTGTATTATTGCACAGAAAAAAGTAGCTTGGCAAAACCCTTACCAAATGTTAATGATAAATATCACTGGGTATTTTGGGTGACTTATATGAACTTAATTTTATTTTTCTCCATTTCTGATTTTATATATTTGCATGTATATAACTTTTAAAAGATATCACTTCTCTGTTAGAAAAAGATCTGCATTGCGAGCCTCACTCATTTCTGATAACTACTTCTGGAAAAACTTCTCCTGACCCCCACTTTTGAGCTCCCATTTTGGAATAATTGCTTAATCTTAGGTGTCTCCATTGTGCACATACTGTGCGATTCTGAGATGACAATGACTAAGTGTTTTGTAGCCTTATATTAGCTTGTATCCCTCACTAAATGATCAAACCTTTCAATCCAAGATGTAGGTTTTCCTATTTTCACTCCACTATATACCATAGGGCCAGCATATGCTGAGGTTTCAATAAATCAAAATGAAAATCAAATTCCCTGCAGAATCATGTTGCTTTATTTTTATGCTCTTCACTGAACCTCACTATGCACATCGTTCTTTCTTACCTCCATTATTGCAGCAACTTTCCACCTGTTTTCCCTGACTCTCCCTCCTCCAGCCTAACCACCACTCGTACGTCTTTAGTATTACTGTACAATATAGAAGGGCTTCAGAGTTAAAAATCTGAATTTCAGCTTTAACATTTACTGACCATGTGATCATTAGCAAATTCCTTAATCTCTCTGAGATTATGATTTAAGAGGGAATTTTAAAACTTAAATACTTATCAAACTGAAAGACAAATAATAGTGGCTATGTGATCAGAATATTCTGTTACTTTAAATAACTTATGATTCTCATCGTTACCTATTTTTTTAATCATTCTCCACTTCCTATGTCAAAACTCATGATAAAATTTCCCAAATTCTCACCTGAGTGAGAGCCTTCCTCATGGAAAGTTCTGTCCTTCTTCAGTTCTGTCTGAAACCGAATGGCTCCATCAGTTTAATTTTGGGATTTAATTGACCATCCCACCTGGACAAGAGACCACAGCTATGTTCTCCAATCTGATCTTTATCAGTAATGAAAGTGATTTTTGGTCCTTTTTAAAATGTTTCAACTTTTTCAGATGTGAGGTGGGAAAAAGCACTGATACTTATTAAAATTTTTTTGACGACCCCAACAAGGGGTTTCATTTATTGCGTGTGTACTGTCTACCTGGAGTGGTGATACATATTTTAGGTACATTATCTTCCCTTATATAATAATTATTTGAAGCACTATTTAAAAACAAACAGATTCCCTTGTCCCAACTCAGAACTATGAATCAGATTTTCTAGGAGAGACACAATAGTCTGTTATTTAAAATATACTCTAGGAGAGCTTTATTTTCAGGGAGGTTTGGGGAAACAATGAAATATCATATATGCACACCAAAATGGATCAAAGAAAATTTCTAATAAGGAAAAAGAATGAAAACTGTCAAGAACTGTGAAGGGTCTCAGATTTTATCCTACTTGCAAACTAACAAGTCCACATTCCACTGTTTCTCGGATGCTGGCAGAAAACACACCGCTGCTGGGTCAGAGACAAAGGGTAGTGCATTACTGACAGCAGTAGCAGTAGCAAAACGGTCAGAGTTTTCTTCTGCCAGTTCCTTAAACTTCAGTCTTCACAGATACAAAGAGACCTGTGTGATGCCTGCGCAGGTAGGATTATGTTACAGAAGAACCCTGAGCTTGATCCAGGAGACACCATCTCTTGTCTTCCAAGGCTGATTACTATACACACATCCCTGAAGACTGGAGAAAACCAGTCAGTGCCTCTGCTTTTAAGATGTGTAGAAACTGAAGCCACCCAGAGAATTGTCTCCCAATGAGCTGCACTGTGACCTTTCAAGCAAAATGAATAGCTTAAATAAAAGTTGAGAGAGAGGAAAGGATGGAAAATATAAAGACAACAGCAGCAAATACTTCAGTTTTGCAGGAGATTGGAACAGATAGAAAACACGTTCAAGTTCAGAAATTGAATAATTTATATACAGACCTTCTGAGGTCTGAATATGGTTCCTATTGCTATGGCTTCCAACAGAGCAAAAGCTACCATGGAAGTAAGGCCTAGGCTGGCCGCCTTCAAAGTCCATGACCAAAAAGCATCTCTGTGCTCATGTTTGAGGGACATGTAGATTTGCAGCAATTGCCAGTTCACTACATCACACACAACATGCTTGGAGCTAAATTACTGTGTGCAAATTTCAGAAATAAAGTAAGGAATGATGGGATGGAGCTGGAAAAAGAGACCAATAACAATAGAAATATATAATTGCAAAGTTTAAATGTATTAACCCTTAGAAAATAATAATCTTTGTAGGGAGGGTATAGCTTGGTGGTAGAGCACGTGCTTAGCATGCACAAGGTCCTGGGTTCAATCCCCAGCACCTCCATTAAAAATGAATAAATACTCCTAATTACTCCCCCAAAAATATTTAAATAACTCCACAGTAAAAAGCAGAAGTCTGGATCTGATGGTATTTCCTTTTATTTCCTAGCTGAGGAACAGTAGTATAGATAAATTAATTAACCACTTTTGTATCTAATTCTCTGAAATCTCTTACTTAGAAACCTAAATGCTTCCAGTTTTGTTTCTTTGGTAATTTTCTTCTTCATCTCTGTTTACTTCACATTTTCTTATCTTGCCACTACCCTGTGCCAAAAGTATTGCACATACACATTAATACATACCATCTGGAACATCCTTCTTAAGAAGATGAAGAAGAATGTGAGGGCTGATGGATTCAATACAGCCCCCATCCAACATCTGTAACATCCTCTCCCTCCAACGAGATGTGTGGGATAAGCAGGTCTCCTTAGATTTAACCTGAATGTCATCTCCGCTCTGCCTTTTTCACAGTGAAAGGGCTACTCAGACTCAGAAAGGTTTCCTGGGTATTTTAGGAAGTCATGAGATTTCCACCAGGTCTTCGCAGTAGCTGTGGAACCGAAGGGAAAGTTTAGTCACAAACCATGACGTGGGAAGGAAGATGTAATAGCAAAGAGGCACTGCTCAGCCACAAAGAAGTGGTATTGGCTGAGTCTTTCCAGCATGAGCAAAGGCTAGAATACAGTTAGATCTATTCCACGAAGGGTGTACTTTCCCAATTAGGGATGCAAACACATCATTTTACCTATTTTATATATTTTTAAAAGCTAGTTCTGGCAAGGTCTATTATAAATATAATTTTATTCCAAAGTGCAGATTAAAATCAAATACAAGTTATATATTCCTGATAATGACCAAAGGAGTAGTATTAAGAGAGGGGCCACGTAGATTAAACTTAGTGGCCGAGAAAACATTACATCAGCGAAGGAATTGGCACTATAGAAATGAAAATCTTTGCCCAGTCCTGAAGGTGGGCTATGGACCATCACGTTTTATTTATCAGAGAAACCTATACTTCAATTAATATTTGTATAATTTTTCTTTATTCATTTTACTGGTGATTAAATATATTATCTTTAGTGAGTAATCTTCAGAAGTAAGGTAAAACGTAAGAGAAAGTCTCCATTTTTCCCCACATATCTACTTGGATGTAGTTCCATAAAGTAATTGAACACACACATTATTATAACAAAGTTAGACTGAAAAAAATAGCACGTCCAAGGCCTGAACATATGCCCCTGACCAGTGGCTGACTGATCAGAAGGGGTTATTTACAGAATAAAATATGGACTCATTATGTGGATCCTGGTCTTTAGCCATTTTATCTGTCTTAAATCAGGATTTAACTTTTGGCAGGAAGATTCTTTTCTTCATATGCCAGGAATCATCCAAAAGCATTCAAGCATTCCATCATTAATGAGGCAAATATGAAAATAATTGCTACTCTTCTTGGGGAAAAACTTAATTCCAAGTCATAGACAGCCCTTGACCCTTCTTGAAAGGTTTGAGAAGAAACGGTTGGGTTGACAAAATGAGACAGGGTGAAGGAAGGAGGTCATATTAAGGCAAAAGACGATTTCTGAAAAAGAAAGAGACTGAGAAGAGTGTACCCACTCAATTAACTTCTTGCACTTACAGCTCTGTGTAATTCATCTGTTGTAGCAGTTGGCACTACTTAAAGCACCACAAGCAAGCATCATAAAGCTTTTTTCATCATAATTTTATCACTTGACTGACTCATCCCTGGGAGACAAAGGCTGCTCACACGCGTTAGCCATTACATTGACATTTGAGTTGGAAGGGAAAAGCCAACCAAGTGTCTCTGCTGTGGAGTCAGAGACTTGTGCTGAGGCTATAAACACCCTCCTGCTGATGTATGATTTAGGGAGAGATCTTATTTAGACAGAGTGGTCATTTTCTCCTCCAGTTCTTCCTCCTTTTCCTCCTGCTCCTTCTTCTCCTCTTCCTCCTTCTCTTCCTCTTTTTTCTCATCTTTGTACAGACACCTGCTGGGAAGATCAGTATCTGAAATAAGAGTGATTCCTTCAGAGAATGCCAGTTGGATTTGATTCCAATAGTGAGAAGCTACACACTGATACAGGTAATGTCCTCTCATGACAGCTTCCTCTGTTTCTACTCCTCCTTCCACTCCTTCTCGTCCTTCTCTCTCCTTCCTCCTCATCTTCCTCCTCCTCTTCTTCCTTCTCCTACTTTTTTCCCTTCCCCTTCATCTTCTTTTGCAACAACAACGAGGTGTAACATTTACAGAGATTATTCAAAGGAGAAAGGAGACACGTGATTTTTGGAATCCAATTACTTGAATTTAATTCTGATTCTATTACATGCTGGTTGCATGACTCTAGGCCAGTTGCTTAACGTCTGTAACCTACAGGGGCTGAGAATACCTATCTCATGATATCATGCAAGATTTAAATGCCGTAGTATAAATGATGCTCTTCATGTGACCTTACCCAGAGAAATGTGGATTACATATTAACTATCCTCATGTCCTAATATTTCCTTCTGTTTTATTTTTATTTTTTTATCCTGTGTTTCCATTGCCTTCATAACATGAACTTGGTCTATTTGGTTGTTCCTGCAATTTAATTGGGAAACATATTGTGAAGGTAGGGAACCATAACTTTACAAATATGGTCGTATCATTTAGAATAAGAGGGAAGATTTATTTTGAAGTTGGCATGACAGAGACGCATTTCCTCCCTAATTTAAATTTTTTATTGCACATGAATCCAAATGGCTTTTATTGTCGAGGAACTACTACAAGCTGATAGGCTGGAATATGTATCAGGAAACAGACACGCCATAAATACGTTCAGTATTTTCAAAGATGACAATTTTAAATGTGAAACTTGTGGAAGACATGAAATGAAGGAAATATGAAGCTATTAAGACAGAATAAAGCAGGAAACATTTGGATTTAATTCCATCTTGGACGCATTCCACCGAAGTTCAGCATAATGCAAGGCCTGAGCAATGCGATCGCTCTCCTCTGCTCTTGTTCTTTCAGCCTTCTTTGTACTTTTGCACCGTAGAATTATGTTAACGCCACATATATTTTAAAAGATCATATCTCAGGCCAGTTAGTAATATTACTTATTCTTTTAGAGGCTTAAAAAAAGAAGAAAGGAAAACAAACTTAATTTTAGACTCAGATGCATCTGGAGGGGGTTGTTTAAACCTTCAAAACACGAGAGCATTAAAGGGTGTTGTGTTTGCAGGGTGCATTTCGATGAACGCACTCTCAACAGGAAAATGCTTTGTAAAACACTTAAGAATGGGTCTTGCATTAAAAAAAAAAATCCTTTGATCTAGATTCAAAAATACGCCCACGAGGAAATGGGCAAAGCCAATAAGGGGTGGCTTTGGGAATGAGAATCTGCTTGAGAGCTGTTACAGATAACATACTGATGACATGTTTTATTTTTAACTATTGGTTCTGCTATGAAAAAAGTTGAGAAAATGGACTTGACCATGGATGGAAGAAGGTTATCTGTCCTTATCCATCAACTGATTCCCATAGGTTTGCGTATGCAAAACAAGTATCACTTCAAATCTGAAACTAAATTTTTTGAGGGATTGCAGGGAGGTTAAAACCACAATGAGAAAGAAGATCTTGGAAGAAGTGTGGACACTGTACTTCCTAAAATTCATTAATCTCTGAGTTTTATAAATGTCTAGGAAAAGATTTCTTAACAAAAATTGTAATATTTTCCAAATAATCTCATTTTAGAATGTTTTAAAATATACATCATTTTTACCTGAAAAGCGACTGATTATTTGCTTATTCTAAAAATTATCTAGAAATTATACCTAAGGAAAACTTAACTGTGGAGTCACTTTACAGCATACAGCATATAGCATATAAAATCATATCAGTTCATTATTAAATGAGATCTAACAAGTGGGAATAATTTACATTTAATATTCTTGAAATTATCAAAGTAAGACCATTTATCTTTTCACCATGTTGGAATGGTGACAAACTCCATGGCAATTTCATACAATAAGCAGTTAATGTCAAAAAATAAACGTTGATTAAAAAGGATGACTGTCAGTATGAAAAATATTTCCAGAAATTTCTAGAAGTAATTAATTATCTGTTACATTCTAAGTGCTGATTTGCATTTGGGTGTGATGGATATGCTTGTGTGTGCACACGTGCATGCATCAACTCTACATAAGATAAAAATGGTTAAATGCAAGTGTAAGATTTAAATGTTTAATTTGCTTTGCTTTGTCTGCTGTATATTTTTGTTTCTAGATTGATGAGCGTAGACAATTGATGAGTTTTTGCTCTGCTCGTAAATAATGCAGCATAAATATACTTTATTTTTTTCCAGTTTTATAAAAGGATTTTTCATGCATTTTGAAAGTGGACTTCAGGACAAAAATCTAATCTTAAAGACAAGCAGCTAGATGTGGCTATAACTATAAGACATACAGTGTACTTAACTGTGCATATTAAGCTATAATCTTATCACCCTTTCTGACCATAAATCTACCCTGGATTCTCCTATGAACCTCCAAATTCCCATTCTCATTGCAAACTCTCATTTTATATAAGAATGTGAATGAACTTAAACAATTTTTCTATAAAAGACCATATAGGAACAAAACATAAGAGATCATATAGAGATTTTTTTAACTTGGTTGATGTAATTAATATCACCTTATTTTATGTTGTTTTCTTATCTTCTGAATGAAGAAAAATTGACTCCCAATCAATAGTCTTTATGACTTTTTTAGTCAAATACTTATAAGAAAACATCAATTACCCAATCTTGATAATTGACACATCTGCTATTATCACAAACCTTTCTGTTGAAGGATTAAATACAGTCATAAGGTGACACTGAATCTATGAGTATTTGACCATCAGGAAAGCATAGTATTTTGCTACGTTTTTCTCCACTTATTTGTCAGCTATATCTGATTATCCTCCTGTAGCATTTGATTCTGGTTTTGAAACCCTGTCCTTAACCATCTTCCTCTTCCAAGGACATATCATAAATTTTGAAATCGATGGCATAGCTTGTCTGCACACATAAAATTGATAGCCTTCCTTTTTTATATTAGCATAATCTGCCAATTTATTATGAAAGAGTGAACGACACGCTTGCAATTAGAACTGGTCATGACAAGTCACTTGAAAACTTATTGATGGTGTGTGAGACATGCTTTTTAATTAAAATCTAGGACTGGGTTGTTAGCCAAACACCCTTTTCTCCTTACTCATCACATTTATTGAGTCATGTATTTGCTTATTTATATTATTTCAACAATGATGAGTCAGGGTAGGGTACAGAAGGCATGTCCTGGGGGAGAACACAGAATAGCATGATCTGTTTTTTCAGGGTGAGCAAAAGTGCCTTGCTTGGAAAAATACTGTAAAAAGACATGAACATTAAAAATGATTACTTGGATGAGATAAATTTTTACCGAGATTACTAGTCATTTTATTCCTCTCCACTGATGCCAGCTCAATTGTTTTAAGCAAGATCAGTTCTCCCTCTTTCACCCGCTTTCTTTCACAAAGTGAGAACTTAAGCAAGAGATTCTCAGCCCCGATTGCACAATATCCTTGGGGTTATTGTGATCTCAAAGGATGTTGTGAAATTCTCAAGGCGAAATTCATTGCAAAGTGACTTCGTTTTTTTTCAAGGGAAATATGTACCATAAAGCAGCCCTAAGAGGAGGTTTGGTGGATGAAGAGAGAGGTTAGGAATCCAGCAAACGATTACAGGGTGTCAGAACTGCAGGACTCCGGTGGCTGGCAGCGACTTCTGCTTCCATCCCACAGACATCTGCGGGTGAGGGCACGAGATGAAAAGCCATGCATCTTCCCTGTAATTTATATTGCCACAACATTCCACCGTGGCCGCACCATTCAGCCCCAGAGAGCTCACACGTACTTTTGTCTGTTCAGAAGAGATTCCAAAAGACTTAAGTATGTGCTCTTCTTCCCGTGAAAGAGAGGTCTTGCTGTGAGTTAGGGTCTTTTTTGTTTTGTTTGATTTGGCCTGTTTGTTTCAAAATACAATATCTAACTTCCAGGTACCTCCTTTTACTTTCAGACTTGGTTTAAATCTGTCTTTTCCAGTAACATAAATTGGACATGTTAAGAAATGCTTTTCTTATATGTAAAATGGTCGAGCACCTACCTCCCAGGACTGGTGTGAGAAAAGCATTTTAAATACTGTGATAAAATGCTGTCTGGATAGAAGAAACTCCAAGAAGGTCAGTCCCTAATGGTTTGCTAATTAGAAGATCTCAATTAGAGCTGCCATTTCCACTGGCTTTGCCACCCGAAGTCTACTTATCTTCTCTCTGTTTTTACGACAAGTTCTAGGTCATTCACAAATAAAGTCCGTCTTTCATTTAGCAGCCCTAACCACACATTTCATCAGGTTGTTTTGTTTTCATAGAAGGCAAAACCTGGAAAATGCCCTTTAGGGTCAACTAGTTCAACCTCCCCATTTTATGTCTGAAAGGAAAAAAGATTCAATCAAATTTCACAGTTTTCTAATTTAATTTTTCAGGAACAATTAGTGAAACAGGTGAGACTAAATTCCTTTTCTTAGACCAGACCTAGTCTTGGGCTTTTGCTATGTCACTCATCACTTCTTTATACAATCATGTTTTTATTTCAAAGACCTATCAGAGTACTTACGAATAAGCAAGGGTAGGACTTTGTGAAAACGTTGAAATCCTTGTTTAATTACTGTAATTAAATTTGAAATTTGCCTTCTTGCAGTCAGTTACTGTGAAGAGCTGGTTTTGTACAGCAGTAACACAAAATGTGTTTTGACACCACCATCAGTGAGCTGTAAATTTACAGCTTTAAGATGGAAACTAAGCAGACAAAGCAAATTGAGTCACAAACAAGACAAAAGGTAGATTCAGTTGTAAATAAGACAAACAAACAAACAAAAAACAACTAAGGTTTTTGGTTTTACCCTTGATACCATCTATGGCTTGTTTCAGGGAGTGATTGTCCCTTGAAAAGAACCCAAAATGATGTTTTTTAAACAGAGGAGAATGTATTCAACCTCTAGGTGTGACCAGCTAAACATGTGTCATTTGCTTGGAGATATTTTATGGAATGATAAAGAGCAGATCAGAGCTATTTAATGAGGTAACACTGTTGCTCAGGTGGCCACTATCGTCGGCACAGCAATCTTTATCAAACCCTTCTGTGTCTTTGTGTCCTGGGTCTTAGATAGAAGAACAACTTTCTTATGCTTTTCAGGAACAAATCTTTATGTGGCATCATACTTATTATTGCCATCAGTTCAATATGCCCTGCAATAATCCAGTAAAAATAAATCAGTACACAAGGCTCAA
This sequence comes from Camelus bactrianus, assembly GCF_048773025.1. Taxonomy (NCBI): domain Eukaryota; kingdom Metazoa; phylum Chordata; class Mammalia; order Artiodactyla; family Camelidae; genus Camelus; species Camelus bactrianus. The sequence goes on along the minus strand of NC_133543.1, from coordinate 94,190,617 downwards.
TTCAGGAAGAATAGATAAGATGTGCTCACGCAAGTCAATTCCATTCTTTCTGAAATTTTGTTACTTAAATTCTTCAGGCAGAGTGAATTCCTAGCCTTCTCATAAGATTCCTTGGGTAGCTTTGCATCATTTCCAACAATCACCCAGCTCTTATGCTCATTCTCCTTCATTTTCTAAGTTCATAGATCAGAGTATGTGGCTTATGAATTGTGGTTTCTGCACTGTGGTTTACGACTAAGGATGTAATGATTTTTGACTTGTTTTTTTCCATTTGCACAACATCAAATTAGAGTGGTTCTCTCTTCAGTTTCTTATTGAAAAAAACCTTATATGCAATTTTTAAATTCTGAACCTTAAAAGTGCTGATAGTTTGCTTAAGTATATTTTACAGACTGAACTTCAGTGACTTCAAACTTAGTCTCTAGTTTTGCAGTAAACTGACATCAGTAAAAGATGTCAGCAAGTGTTGTGGACTATTGCTAAAATCACTGGGCTCAGTGTTTGTTTAGAAGGGAACCCAGGAGATGAGATGTCATTTGAAAGATCTGTCCTTATATAATACATCTTGTAATATTGCTTTTCTTATGCCCTTGTTAATTTTGCGTTGTGAATTTCAGCCTTCCCTGCCTGATATCAACAAACACTCTTTCTTGACTGTGAGACTGTGCGGCATGGAGGGAACATGGACTTTGGCATCGATATGACCTGGATTTGATCCTAAGCTTTGCTCAAACTATTTCTGCGACTTTGGGCAAGTTATTCAATCTCTTTGAATTTCAGTGACTTAATCTGCGGATGAAGATTTGATTCTTATATTTTAGGTTTGCTGCAATGTCAGATGAAATAATATTTGTGCAGCACCAAGGGACAGGCAGTGGCAGCACTAGCCCTGTTATACAATTAAAGAATCTATCGCTCTAAGATGTCTGAACTTGAGTAATTCTTTTTACCACTTTTGGCCTCAAAACTTTCATTCAGTTTTTCATTAAATCATAATTTATAGAATGACTCAATATGCAACCATAGTTATAGAAGAGGAATACATGGGCAGTAATTTAGGCAGATGTTCCCTCTTTCTATTACTAGTAGACAAGGATTTTTAAAACTTATTTATTTTGTAAATAGGGATATAATATGCCAAACACTGTTCTAAGCACTTTACAGATACTAACACATCTAAATCTCATGATAAGTCTGTGAGTGGGGTGTGATTCTTCTTATTTTACACATGAAGAATTGACCAGAGGACTTCCGTGATGTGTCCAAGGCTGCACTGCTAGTGGTGGAAGAAGGAAATAAGCCCACATAGACTGGCTTCCGAGTCCTTGCTGTTAATCACTGTTACAACCATGCTGTTTCTCAATTAAGAAAAACATTTAAAAAGAAAGAATTGAATCTGATTAACTCAAATTGTATAAAGTGATATGAAGGAGATGCATAGGGTACTATAAAACAAGAACACCAAAATTGTGAACAAATAACTTTTTAAGACTCTGTTCTCTGTAGAGTCCACGATTCCTTGAGGCTCCTTAATTGAGTGCCTCTCGCCACCAATGATTCATTATGAATTAGGAATTGAACAACTTCTGTTCTGACAACTTACCAGCTAGATCTTCTACAAAGAAAAAAATTAATAAATAAATGGCCTAAGTAATGATTTTAAAGTATTATAGTGGAAATGATACATTAATTTAGAAAAACATAGTCCAGTTCATTGCCATTCTTCAAACTCAAAAATCTCATTTATAAAAGCGTTCTCTTTGTAACTGAGTGCTACAACACCTTTAAGCAGTTACCAGAAAAAGTTAATCAGGCATGCTGTGAGTGTTGCTAACACATTTAGTTGTAAAGCCCTGCCCTAGCCTGACGGAACCAGTGCCAAGGAAGAAATATCACTCTAGGTCAAATCACAAGAATAATAGCTAAGGCTGTGTCTTTTCATTATCTTGTGTGTCTAAACAGTTATTTCATTATTGATATGTTATAAGTGGTTTTTAGAAGAAAAGAAAATTGATCTTTACAAGAAAGTAAACTCCTTGGCAACAAGAACTTGTCTATTTGATTCACTGCCTTACGTACTATGCCTAAAGCAGTACCAGGCACATAGTAGGTGCTCACAAAATGTGAGTGCAATGTTGAATTTTGAAGAGATATCTTTTTTGTTATATCAATGCTAGTCAACCGAGCAAGTCTGAATGGAATGCAGCATGATGTGGTTAAACATTAGCCACTACATTAAGATTCTAATCTAAGCTCTGCCACCAACTTGGTTTATGATATGGAGTAAACCACTTCATCTCCGTGTTTCTCTCCTTCCCCATGTAATATCCATTTTAGCACCCAAATTGCAGAGGAAGACATCTTTTTCATGCCTTGTTCTCAGTTTTAGCTCGCCAGAGGCTTATAACTTTATTTTTGACATCAGTTAATATCTTTGTCTTGCAGTAGTGGGAAGAGAAACCCAGTGAAGCACAAGAAAACCAAATGTGCCAGAAGAATGCATGTATATTCCTTTTGGAAAAAGTACTTGGAGATTTCACATGGTGAGCAAAAAGCCCCAACTGATTAACTCTGCCCCTGATTAGAACACTGACTCACCATATGACTAAACACGTATCATATCAGATACTTGTTTTGGGCTGACCCTGGTTGACTCGTAATCTATGGTTTAAGATGAAGATCTGCTACCTTTGATCTTCTCTCTGCAAGAATTTCAGAGAAAATAATACCCCATGTGCCAGCAGAACCAACTTGACTGCCACAGAGGATGTACCCAACACCCACAATTCTGACTCATTAGAGAAGAAGTTACAACAGTAACAATGGGGCCTAAAATAACACTTTCAAATTTGCACCTACAGCTGCAGAAGCCAACAGAAGTTATACTCAGCTGCATAGCTTTGAAGAAATAATCATCTGAAAGCATAATAGAAACTTAAATATAATCTACCTTCCCATAACAGACACAGAAAATGAAATGTCAAGGAGAAATCACTTCTTTTCCCGTTTTATAACCGTTTCCACGTCTGATTTTTATACTGTTGCAGACTGGAGTCTTTAGAAGCAGAAGCTGAGCAGAATTTCGTTCGAAGAGTATTTACAAGTATCAATACCTGAGGAAGGGAGGATCCAGCAGGATAGTTTTAAAATGGGCAAAAGATCTGCCTAGTCATTTTTCCACGAAGATGTAGAAATGGGCAACATGTACATGAAAAGGTGCTCAACGTCAGGGAAATGCAAATGAAAACCACCTTACATCTGTTAGGATGGTTATTTTCAAAAGACAAGAGATAAGTTTTGATAAAGATGTGAAGATAAGGGAACCTTTGTGTACTGTTGGTGTAAATGTAAATTCGTTCAGCCACTATGAAAACAGTATGAAGATTTTTCAAAAGATTAAAAGCAGAACTACTGTATGATGCATCAGCTCCACGTCTGGCGATACATCCAGAGAAATGAAATCACTATTTCAAAGAGATATCTGTAGTCTTATGTTCATTGAAGAGTTATTTACAATAGCCAAGACATGGAAACAGTCTATCTGTCTATCAATGAATGAATAGACAAAGAAAATGTCAAACACACACACACACACACAGAGGAATATTATGTAGCCATAATAAGGAAATCCTACCATTTTAGACAACATGAATGAATTTCGATATTATGCCAAGTGAAATAAGCCAGAAACAGAAAGACAAATATTTCATGATCTTTACTTATACGCACTATCCAAAAAAAGTATAACTCACAGAAGCAGAGTATAGAATGGTGGTTGGGTGTTTGCTGGTAGCTGGGGGGTAGTGAAAATGGGGAGCTAGATGTTGACTAAAGGGTACAACCTTTCACTTACAAGATGAAAAAGTTCTGGAGGTCTAATGTATACTATGGTGAATACAGTAAATAATGCTATAGTGTATACTTGAAATTTGCAAGGGTGCTAGATCTTGTATCTTCTCACCACACACACACACACACACACACATTAACTATGTGAGGTGATGAAAGTGCTCATTAATTTGTTAGTAGTAGTCATTTCACAATGTATATACACATATCAAATCATCACTTTTTACACTTTAGATACACAGAATTTTTATTTGTCAGTTATCCCTCAATAAACCTGAGAATTTTTTCCCTGAATCCGAGAGAAGAAAGTATGAAAATAAAAGCAAGAATTATAAAAATAAGAATCTGACACACAATAAAGAAAATCACCAAAGTCACATGTCAGTTCTTTGAAAATATTATTTAAGCTGATATATATTCCTTAGGAAGACTTTAAAAAAAAAACAAACAGGCACCTCAAATTCACGAAAGAGTGACAGAAATAAAAATGAGAACATTGCCTCAGAATCTACAGGCGCTTAAAGGAAAATCAGTTTTATTACCAGCTAAAATGGATAAAGGCCACCATCTCTCACTGGACACAACTTGAGGACGCTGAAAAGTAAACAATAGAAGGCAGATTGAGGGGAGAAGCCGAAGCTAGGAGGATGACTGAAGACTCAGCGATGAGTCTCGTACTTGTTTCCCCCTCCTTTGTTCCCTGTCTTTGACCAGAGCCAGCTGATAGCCCAACACCAGTGGAGCGTTATTTTTGAGAAGAGTCTAACTTTTGGCCAGAGAACTAAGAAAAACAGAACTTCAAGATGGTGAGAGGGGTCTGTCCTGCGTAGCTGTAGTTCGTTCATTTTCATTTTATGAGTAGGTCACAGTTAATGCGCCCATTTCAACAAAGGCTGGCATTTGGGTTGATTTGGCTTGGATTTTTGCAATAATGGCACCATACCTATTTGGATGTCTCTCTTGGGACACAAGTGTGCTAATTTCTCTAAGGCAATATTGCTGAACCCTGAAATTTACTAGAATCTAGGGAGTTTCTGGACCTTATTAATCAAGAATTATATTTATGTCTTGGTTCTTATTTTGACTTTGCTTATAGGACAAACTTTGGATCTCATATGTTCACTGACCAAGTTACCTGTTCTCTTTTTAGATAATTTTTACTTAAAGTATAGTAAATTATTTTTGTCAGAATAGCAGGCATGCTTACCTAACAAACAGTACAGGAGGCTGCACCCTAACACTTTTAATTTGGAGATGCTCACAATATACTTCTGTCAGTACTAACAAAACACATGAGAACTTTATTTTTCTCTTTAAAATGACTGTGTATGTGGGTGTGTGTGGGTGTGTAATAGGGAAAGCCAGAGGGAGAGAGACAGAGACAGAGACAGAGAGAGTTACTTTGCAATAAAATTTTTTAAAAATCTAGTTTAGTTCAAAATTGTGAAATAACTCTTCATACCAAATGTTGACACTACTTTGCCTGCCCATCAAATGACTTTTTATCCACTGGGTGCTGTTGTTATAGAGTTTAACCTCAGAATATAATGGAAATTAACTCTCCTTTACTTGTTTTTATGGTGTTAAATTGAAATCAGTCATCACTCTTTCACATATTTCCTAAAATTTTTAGAATAACTCTATTATTTTTTATGGTTTTTTTTCAGCCTTCAAATGGCATGGTTCAGGTTCTGGGATATCTTGTGATCATTTTTTAAGTTAGTGACACCAAATTTTGGAAGTAAATAGAAAGTACCATTTGTACAGAATTATATTTGAGATAAAACAAAAAGCATACACGTATTTTTCAATGCCTGAGGATAGAAGACTATACAGTGTAAATTCTTGTTTAGATATGGACAAACTGCAAGCTTCATGCACCACTTTTCATGAGATGCATTAGACCATCTTACATCAAGTATAAATTTATTTTCAGTGTTGTGCTGGCACTATAGATTTATGATTAAATCATAAGATATACACACAGGTCTGGATACTTCTCAACTCTTTGTGTTTTACTCTAGGTATGTAAAGTCACTGTTGGGGATTTTCCCTTGAGAATATTAAACTGATAGGAGGTTTCAGCTCTGTGTCTCCCTCAAAATCTGCCATTTCACTTTAAATACTCAAAGACAGATTACCTCTTTGTAACTCAGAAGCAGCTTGAAGTCTGGCTCATGTTTTACTGAAATAAACAACATACCAACTTTTATTGTATATTATGAAACTCAGGAATGAATGTTTTTCGCCCTGTAGCATTTCTTTCTCACCCACTCATGTTCTCTTCAACATCCTCCCTCAACTCTCCAAATTGTAGATGGCACCAGATCAATGGAAATACCACTGTTTGTATAGCAACACTCCCTCAGGCATAATCAGCGTTCAGTTACTAATTCACATAAAATAACAGGTCCAGGGAAAAACTGAGACCAGGCTGCCACAAGGCAGTAATAAAGGCAGAGTCATCCAAGAGTTATGAGAAGGGGCAGAGGGTGTGAAATTGATGGAGAGGAAGCAAAACGCACATTGAAATCAGATGGTGACTTCTTTTTAAAGAACTTATCTACTTTGCTTACTATGATTCAACAGGCCATGATCAATTTGGCCTCTCCTAACTCTTCAGCTTTGTCTCTGCCTCACTCACGTTGACCTGCTATCAGAAGTTTCTCAGAAGTAGCCGAGCTCCCCCTGCATCTGACCCTTCGCATATGCTATTCGTCATACCTGAACTCTCTCCTCACCACTCTTCACATGGAGGCTGGTTCCTATCATCCTAACTTCAGTTTACTTCTTCAAGCCATCATGTCTCACTACCCAATCTAAGGGAGTGCTCACCAATATTATGGCTCACAGTAGCTTTTCCTTTTCTTTTATAGAACTTACCACATTTTGTGATCATGTTTTAATTTGTTTGTTTATCTTGAGAAAACGAAACCACCAGCATCACTGTATCTACCACCTATATTTGACTCTACTTTTCATGACCACTTAGCGATATGTTCTGTTTGGTTATTGATCGTTTCAATAATTCATAGACAGAAAAGATTTAAAAGAAAGACATTCACTCACAAGTTTGCCATCCAGCCATAACGAAACATTTTCCAACAAGGTTAAGGAGAAGGAAAGTTAGAGATAATCTCAATGCTATCAGTAGAAAAATAGATAAAACAATTCATGTAAATTGTGTATTCATGTAAAATACAACAATTGCAATTGGATATATAATGTGCTATTGCTATATATATCTGTCACCCCCAAAAGGGGACAGGTGAAGACCCCAGTTCTTATCTTACTCGAAGGAGAAGAATTCAAATGGGAGACAGAAGTATTGTGTCGTGAAAAATTTTAAAGGCTTTATTTAGCAAAGGGAAAGTAGACCTCCAAGAATGGGAGGTGGGCTGATGCGAGGGTGGACAGTAGCACCGGCCTTTGTTTGGTCCCCTGTCTGATACCCTTGTTTGATTGATTGGCTGCCCTTTCCCCTGGTGTGCTTAGTCATGCTCATCCCCTTTCGTGCATGTCCTTACCCATGATGGACACAGAAAAACCCATTGTGGGGAGGCTAAACTGCAATGCTAATTATATTACAATGAGCATTGGGTTGTGTCCAGTTAGGTCCTTGTCGCTACTGCACAGTTGCGGCTGTCAGGTTCTAACCAGTTTCTTGCCGGCACTCATTTAGAGGAAGTAAAGCCCCTTTATGCTGAAGGCAGGCACACCACCATCTTCTGGACCACCCTCCTCTCCTCCACCTTATCTGCCTGGTGCCCCCACTTTTCTAACCACCTAACATAGCTATATGAATAATTCTGAAAACAATTCTTGTTTTCTTACATCTTTACTAATACTAAGTTATTATTTTTAATTTTTGTCCAACTAGTACATCTCAAATGGTATCTAATTTTTTAATTTGTGTTACCTTGATCACTAGCAAAGTTGAGAATCTTGTTATAAGTCTTGTTCTATGAAATTTTTCCACTTATTTATACATTCTCTTAATTTTATTTATAGGCATCCATTATGTTTTCTGATTATTAATCTTTTAGTTAATTTTACTTAGCAAGCATTTTTCCCTTTCAACATGTGTAACTTTCAACTATTTTCACCTGCAGAATGTATTTTCAGTTAGATGTGGAATATATATGATATATGTAATTCTCTTTAATGATAAAAAGAAAGTGGGATCTGATCCAGACCAAGACGTTTATGGACAGGATAAATTGGTCACCCAAGACGCACTGTTCTCTCCCACTTAGATGACTAATAAATCTTCTCAAGTCTTCGAATACTTCTGGGCCTCAGGGGGACGCAGCCCAACTGCTTGTTTCCAGGAGGTTTCCATGAAATGTACCTTTGCTCTGATGTGGTTCCTTCCTCTCACTTCTGTTTTCTCCGTTCATCTCTCTGGAACTCTGGGCAGAGAAAATACATGCAAAACCTCATTTCTTTATCAGTTAGATATTAAATATTTGATCCTGTTATATTTATTCTTGAGTTGTTCATGTGCCACCCATCCTTCAAAGTGCCTTTTGGTAGGGAGGGGAGTCTGTGATCATTTCTTACCACTATCCACATTCCTTAACTTCCTGTCCCACTGTTTCCAAGTCTAGTGTTTCAGCCTAGCTATGGGAAAGGGGGGTTTTGGAACATGAGAGAATAGAGCCATGATTACAGAGTCAAGAATAAGCAAAGAGGAACAAATAATATATACTCAGGTTTCTGCTTGCCATAGACACATGGACTTTGATTGAGGGACAGAGAGAAGAGAGTAAGAAATGCCTTTTTTTCTCTTGTATGGAGTTTTTCGGGTTTTTTTTTAATTAAATAAAGCCCATTGTTGTAATTTTCTGAAGTCTGTGTAGTCTCTCAGTCATGTTCTATCTGCCTTATAATTAGCATCAATTCTTTTCAAATTACAATTGCAGACAGTCTTGATGACACTTATCCTTTTTATGACCCTACTAGCATTTTAGAGAGTTTAGAAGAGGCTGCAATTGGAGCTGCCATTCACATGTCATCTTGTACCATAAGCAGTCTACATCTCAATGACAATTCTCCAGTGCCTGTAGCCTTTAGATATATGACACCCAAGGCAAAAACAAGAAATGAAGTTTTGTCTTGGGTGATAAAATAGAATTTCTTCCTCTCTTTTTCTCTCTTTTAAAGGTTCACTAAATAAGGCAGAAGTCGCACCTCTTATGGCAGTGAAATGTTTTAATGAAATTTATATGAATATTAAAATAACAAGACATTGAGATTTTGGATTCACTTAGATGTCTCCCTGTGCATCTTCTCTGATGGGCTCCTATCTTTGCAGTGTGCAAGTGCTGATGTAGAAAAATTGTAAGACTGACTGGGGAGTAAAAATCAGCCCATTAAAAAAGGGCAGCATGGAGTCAGTAGTACAGAAACACAGGGAAGAGGCTGCTCAACTAGGGCTGCAGTATTTGGAAATGAGATTCATCAAGCTGCTAGAAGTTAGTCTGCATCTCAGAAGAAGAGCAAGGTTTGGAAATGTCTGTTGCATGTAGAGAGAGTAAGAGGATATTCGAAGACTCTAAGCTTGCCGAGACATTTCGAAGAACATTACTAGTAAACATCCATTGCAGCATTTATTGTGAACAAAAATCACGATAAATAAAATCAGGCATTCATTATTTTCCCCCAGCAAAACTGTTCACAGTTAACATAGATGCTTCCTTTGGAACCTGATTTTACTCTTAGAACATTGTGAATATCTCAAATGATTTTCTACAATGTGGTGTTTTAATGTAGCATTAAAGAATGCACGATTTAGTAAAGTGATAAAAGTATTATTGAATATTTTACATGTTAGCAATTTCTGCTATTATAAAAGTGCTTCCCTGAATATGCATATACCTATGTATTTTGTATGTGTATCTATGTTTGTATGGGTAAGTGTGATGGAGAATTCTGGAATTTTTATCTTACTTCATGGCTCCGTTCACTTCACTTCCAAAAATTCATCTTTATGAGCTACTTTGTATAAGGATACAGGTGAATCTGTATTTGGTTGCTTTTTGAACCTTGTCTATAATGACTAAAAGACTAGCCTGAATAACCAAAATTCAGGCGTAGACTTAATAAATGGCAGCACATTCACACGGTAAAATACCATGAAAGCATGAAAATGATGAAGCACATGTCTATCCTTGACATAAGAAATATAAACCTGATTTCAAAAGAATACGTATAGCAAATGTCTGGAAATAAAATGTTTCTGTGCATACATTTTAGAGAAATATTTAGAAAGATATAGTGATTATACTTCGATTAAAATATATGTACAAAAAAAGAGAGAGAGATACAATAGCATGTTAAGATAAGTTATTGGTAGTTTGTAGGACTAAAGATAATTTTAAAGTTTTGCTTTACTCTGCATTTATCTGAATATCCAATTATTTTCCCCTGTATTTAAGTGTGAGTAAATAAAGGATTAAAAAAAATTACTTAAAAAATATAACTATAGTGTGTGTGTGTGTGTGTGTAAGTATTTTAATCCTTTAATGTCTGGGAGCAAATGTTCTTTCTCATTATTCTTTAACACAGCTCTTCACACCTTATTTTTTATATAAAATTTATACAATTTTGCCGTTTTCTGAAAGCCTCATTGCAATCCCTATTGGAATTAAATAAATAGAAAAATCTTCACTTTTCTCACACATGCACATATTCTTTGTATAAACCATGTACATTTCTTATTAAATTTATTCCTTTGGCATTTTAACTTTATATTTTTAATATTTATTACATATAATTTATATTTTGCGTGTATATATAATATGTGCTTATTTATTTTGAAGTTAATAGTCATAATAACTTCTGTTGTAACTTCTAACAGTTTTCTAGTTTATTTCCTTCAGTTTCTTTTAAGAAAAGTTTATCTGAAAAACTGGTAATGTTCGGCTTCTCCTCCAAAATAGTTCTTTGTCCTAATTATTTTTTTTTTTACCCTCTTACATTGATTCTGACTATAAAACAATGCTAGTTTTGGTGATACAAATCATTTTTTCCTGACTTTAATGGAAATGTCTATTTTGTTACTTCAAAAATGTTGTCTTAGATTTAGTGGAAGGCATTTAATAGTTAACATGTTCAAGTTCTTTTCTTTGATTACGATTTATTTTGTTTATTTGCGTTGGATTTGTCCAATAATCTAAACAGAATTTTGAGATGGCAAAATTATGCTTTGGGCATCTGTTGAAATAATTCACTATTTTTTGTGTGCTGCCTACATACCATGACTGTTTTAAAGCTACATTCATTGCTTATCTCAATTAACAGTAGGCATTTAATGCTATAGCGTAACTTTTCTTAAAACCATTTTAAAAAGTTTCAGCAATTTACTCTTTTTCAGTCAAAAAGTAAAGGGCTACCATGGCTAGAAAATCCATTCAAGCATGATTTAATTGCACTAGTTGTGTTAATTCCAACCTAGCTTGTTATATTGATTTATTGGAGTTGCTGTAACAAAGTTCCACAGACAGGTTGACTTAAACAACAGAAATATATTGTCTCACAGTAAATTTATTGTCTCTTTGGAAGCGGGAAGTCCAAAATCAAGTTGTAGGTAGGGCCATCTTCCCTTTGAAGACTCTAGGGAAGAGTCTTCAAAGGGAAGATGTCCTGTCGCCTCTCTCTTAGTTTTTAGTAGGTAGCTCCTTGTCTTGTATGTAACAACATCACTTGAATCTTCACATGGTGGTGTCCATGTGCAAGTCTGTCCAAATTTCCTCTTTTAGAAAAAAAGGCCCACCCACAAGACCTCATTTTAACTCAATTACTTCTGTAAAACTCTCTCTCTCAGTAAAGTCATATTCTGACCTCAAACATATCTTTTTTTTAGGAACACAATTCAACCTATGACATTTACTTCTCATTTTAGAAAATACTATTTTTATTACATAAGATGCTACTTTAAACAATATAAACCAGTGATATGAGGAATTTTCAATAAACAAGAGATATCTTTGGTTCTGTAAAAATTTTCTGAGGATAGTACCATGAAATTCATCCAGCTTCCTACCCAAACTCTTTGCCATATGAAGTACTGTCTTGGGAGGCAGTAATGTTAAATAAGCAGGATTGGGTTATGTCTTTTCTGACACTCAACTATTAGTCAATGAAAACTATTTGTAGCCTGGAACTTCATTATACACTCAAGCTTATCATGCTTTGGGCAGTAACTTTATTGTGTATATTAAAAATTACTTTCTCATATGTTTTGGTGTTAACTAGGATAGCAGTCCATTTGAAAAGAGGTTTTACATGGTGCATACATTTTCTAATTGTTTTCCTTGTTAGTTTTGTAGTGAATACAATTCCTGCTTCTAAGCTGGAACTGTATTTTACCTGTTATTAACCCATTTCAAATGAACTGCATTTGGTATGAGTTGTCTAAATGTTTGTTGAATGCATACAGAAAAGAAATAAGTAAATTGATGGGGTAAATAATAAGCCATGCATTTTATCTATTTTCTTCTTTAATTTATAGAGTTAGCTTTAATTCTAATGCTGAATCTCATTACTAGAGTTAAAAATTGGTTTGCATTTTTCTTTGAAAACAATTTTATTAATGTAGATATTCAATCATTTATTTATCATTTTGCAATCACTGTGATTAAATATCTCCTTTGTAAAGGGCAGTAGACTATGTTGAGGACAAGGTAGTGAATACAATGAACTAAGTTCCTGGATCATGCAGATGAAGATAGAAGACAAAGATGTTTAAAATCAGTTTTATACACATTTTTCGCACTTACCACTTAGCTCTTGAGAAGATAGTCCTTCATATCTTATGGCCTCATATGATATAATACTACGTGTCTTTGACAGAGCTTCTAAAAGATTTTGTGTATTAGCAGTTTGTAAAACAAATGACAGATAACAGTGTAAGAAATTGCACAAAGGCACCGTTCCAGTCAGCTAACCCTCATGAAGCATCAACTCCTGCTCACACGATTTGTGGTTTTTGGCCCCATCCCACTCCCAACAGAGATAATACTGTGGTCAGCCAAGTCCAATGAGAAGGGATTAAGAAGCACAAACCCGAAGCTGTTGGTTTGCTCAGGGACTTGATGATTTAATTTACTGTCATGCATCTCAGTTTCAAGGCTCCCACATGTGAAATGAAAGTGTGCTAATGCATCTCTTCAGAACGCTGCAATTATGAGATCACCCAACTCACAAAGATTCAGTCTTCAACGCAACCTTAGTTTCTTGGCCAATTTACTCAGTACATAATACACATATGTATGCTTTATTTCAGATCCGTTAGTTAGAATAGGATTTGGACCTTCAGAGTATATAATGAGTTTGCTTCTAACTATAGGGAACTTGGTCCAACTCTTCTCTTAAAAAAGGCATAAGAACTTCTCCATCATCTTGGTTATAATTATGTTAATCCCCTCTCCAAAGTAAGTCTTTCTTCCCAATAGCTCCTCATGAAGACAAGTTATATTTAGGTAATAGTAAGTCATTATATTTGGCCCATTTCCCTTGCCTCTCTCTTCTAATGTGGAACTATTCTGGAAAGAGCATGAAATCCTTGAGTTTTAAATCCAATCAGGTTCTGCTCCGGCTTTTCATCTGGAAAAGACAGAAATAATTCCCTCCTTCCAGGGTTGTTACAGTGATCAAATATGTGTTCACATCTTAGAGCAGCCACTATCATCCAACATTTTAGCTAACATTGATTGAGCTTTTACAATACTCCAGACCTTCTTTGAATCACTTTAACATATACCATTCTATTCAAATCCTCCAATGACTCCATGAAATAGATACTACTATTATCCTCATTTTCAGATGGAGGAACTTTGGCACACAATTATTATGAAAAGGTTCAGAGTAAGAGCAAAGGCAGTCTGCTACCAGACCAGTGGTCTGGGTTATCATTGGCACAGGCAGCAAGGGAGGCAATCAGCTGTCAGGGAAGTTGAGATCAGTTTAGAGAAGGCAGCAGACCTGAATGGGCAGACACAGTCAAGCACTAAAGGGAAAGGAAGGGGATGTGAAGTGTGGCAGCTAAGCTACTACATGGAGTGAATGCCACTATGTTTGTAATTAGTCTAACCAGATGGGCACACAATTTACCATAAATTGAGGGCTTCACTGTGAGACCAGAATATAGGTGTCAGGCCAGAGCTGAGGAAACAAGCTAGGGGCAGAGTCCCAGTTTTGGCAGAAAGAAATAAAGATTGCAAGTCTAATACAAACTGAGCCCAAGGAAACTGAGGAAAGAACAAAATTTGGGTAGGAAAAGGAATGGGATTTAGCTACTGCTAGAGGGACGCCAAGAACAGATTATGCTAGGACCTGGAGGACTGAACCCTTGGACCTGGAGCATTGAATCCTTGGATCTGGAGCACTGAATCCTTGGACCTGGAGGACTGAATCCTTGCTTTGGCTTAAGCACTCTTCTTCACATGTGATCACATGATCACAGAAGCCTCAGCATTTAAGCCACGACTTCCATCCTGCTTAAAAGCTTAGGCTCTAGGAGGACATGGTCCAGGTTCAACAGAAGAAAATACAAGATTCTGGCCTGTAGTTTATAGTCATAATGATTTGTACATGGTGGAGAGCAAACATCTTCACAATTGCATTAAGATGCCAAGACTGCCATAAAAGGTACACAGACTGAGTGGCTTAAACAACAGAAATGTATCTTCTCACAGTCCTGGATGCTGGGAGTCCAGGATCAAGGAGTTGGCAAGACTGATTTCTTCTGAGACCTCTCTCTTAGGTTTATCAGTAGCCTCCTTCTCCAAGTCTTCATGTGGCCTTCTTTCCATGTGTGTCTCCCAATCTCCTCTTCTTATAAAGACACCAGTCACCTTGGGAGAAAGTCCACTCTAATGACCTCATTATAAGTCAATTACCTCTTTAAAGGTCCTATCTCCAAATACAGTCACTTTCTGAGGTACTGGCAATTAGGACATCAACATAAAAATTTTAGAGGGACAAAAACACACCCCATAACAACATGGGATGCAAGTTTGTTGGTGAGTGGTTAAGAGAAATCTCTTACACCATTGTTTCACAAACCCCTGAGACTCTGAAAGGATTAGGCTTTATAAATAGCATGAATCACGTAATCATATCTTCTATGGATAAGAATTTACAATCCTAAATTATTTAGCATCATAACATCTTTCACCAAGATGGTTCCCAGTGCAATTTCAAATATCACTCAGGATAAAGAACAATGTATTTCTGAGATTATTCACTTTAAACAAAACATTTTTAGAACTATTGTGGAGCCAGCTTTATAGGATGCAGATAGATATAGCCAGGCATGCACGTTTTAGGAAAACTTCAACAGGAGATTTCATTCTCTACCCTCTCATCCTTACGTACTTCTGTTCTAAGGCCAGGAAAATCAGACAGAAAGGAGAAAAGGCAAAGAAAATTATTGAAAATGAAAATGCATTTGTGTTAGTGGCCCTGAGGGTTTCTTCAGTCTTTCTCATGCATGGGAACATCACTTTGAAGCCTGCTTGTTAAAACTTAACTCTTTTCTGTTAACAAATAAGTAACTTCTACCTTTCAAAAAAGATTTCCTAAAAAGAGAAAAATGCAAGCTTCAGTGTTTGGGCGAGGGGACAAGACATAAGGTATCTCAAAATAAGTTTTGAAAAATTTACCACATTTTGGTTTTCATCAATTCCAAGTATAACTTAACCAGGCATTCTCTTCAGCTTATGTTTAAACCCATGTGTATCTCAATGGAAATCCAATCCATATGTTTCTGATTCATTTACACTTAGCTCATCAAAATATTGTTTTGCAAGAGCTATTTGAAGTCCAAAAAAGCTTTGAAAGCTTTTTTTCTTAGAAACAGGAAATCGGTTTTTGCCAAGTGTAAACAAACACATTCCCCTACTCCCTGTGCTCATATTTTAATTGGAAATTTAGAAGACAGAAGGTTAGAGAACTCTCTAAACCTGTCCAAAAACAAATGCATCCTCTATATGGAATGGCACTAAAGTGTGTCCATATTTTCTTCATCTTTATTTTTTAAGTCCCTTTTTTTTCTTCTGATAAATTTCTCTGTGACTAGTCTACATGTTTAAGTGAATATTTTCTATTTTACTTTAATTTTCATTGAATAATGTTTTTCATATCAGTTTTTTAAAAGAAACACTTTCTGCTCGGGGAATATTGTGCTTAAGCATTTGCCAGGTAGAGCTTCAAATAAAATGATACCCACTTAGGTTTCTCCCATAAACCTGTGACTCAGATTGGAAAAATAACTCTGCTTAGGTGTTTGACTTAGGTAGGTGACCTAATGATGCCACACTTAGTCATATCATTGTTCTTGCTTGGATTCTCTAGTGATTCAGTCAAAGCATGGTGAATGTCTCCAAAATATCACAGAGTAAGTCATCAGCCTAGTGTGATGGGACCCAAGAAAGTGAACTCAAGCAGAAAGCACCCAGAACCATCAGCCTATTCTAAGAACCCAGAATTGCGCACACATGAACTGTTATTTCTTGGCATTTAGAAATATCATCTCTCAGCTTCACCAAAAGTAATTTGGAAAAAGGCCACTATCTGTCCATCTTCATGAAAATTTAAGGTAAGCCTAGAAGGAGATCCATCTGAGTGTACCAGGTACCAGGGACTGATCAAGTTGGATGGTGACTTGAATCAGCTGCTGATCAAGTAAGTGAGTCACTGAGAGCCAGAGAAAGTGCACCAGGGGTGAAGTTCAGACTCGGACCCTGAAAAATGTCCAGAGTCAAAACCAAAGATTGAGGGGAGGGCCTGAATGAATAGAAGCTGAAAGTAAGTAATCATATAAGGGCAGGAGTGGAAAGTGAAAAGGTGGGAAAAAAGAAAAAAAAAGACACTGGAATGAAGCAACAAGATTCAAGACATTTTCCATGATCAGTCTAGGATGGCAAAAGAGGACCATTGCTTCACTGGTGGAGGCTATGTGGTATGTGGATGGGTTAACCTGCTTTAAAATCTGTACAGGTAATCCACGTAGACCAGATGCTTACATTTTCTCTTAAGGAAGCCAAAGACCACGTCTCCTACCGGCCTCATAAGCACCTTCGATGCTGGCTGTAGTGGGAGGTATGGGGAGGGGAGATTGGTGCTGGAGTATAACTTAACATCCTGGCCAAGGTTAAAATCAAAACCCAGTAACCAGCTATTCTGAGGATTCTTTAGGGATTTAAATGGAAACATACTAATGAAATATAAACCCCATACCATGCATAAGATCCAAATTCTATATGTCATTAACCTGACACCTACAACATCGGACAAAAATAGCTGATAAATTAGATTGTACCTAATGCTTGCTGAGATTCCTATAAACACATATACATAAAAAATGATGTCAAATGGTGAAGAGTGATAGCATTATTTGTTTTCAGTCAATATAATAATCCAATGAAAGCTGTACTAAATTTTCATTGCCAAAGTATCTGGAGAAAATAATGGTTTGTAGAATAGTGACACATCAAGAAGGCATGGCCCCATGACTGGGTTCAGGGTGTGCCCAGATTCTCAGGCCAAGCCAGGTCTTTACTAACTCAAGGGGTTGGAAGGACCTTTGATGTCATGAAACTCAATGCTGCTCCAGTGCTTGATTACCCGCTGTATTATCTAGACTTTGCTTCAACAGTTTCACTGGGACTATTAACTACTGATATTTGATATAGTTTCTTCTGACGCAGTCCCTCTGAGAAAACCAAACTGTTAAAAAGTTCTTCCTTGCTTTGACTAAATAATATCTCTCTCTGACCACCCTGCATGGATCCTGGGTTCGTCCTTTTTAGGTCTAAACAGAACAAGTCTCCAGAAAGATAACATTTGTTTTGTTTTGTTTTTCCCCTTTACTTATGTCTAACTTTTCAGATATTCGTAGGTGCCATCACAAGCTTCTTTAGTCTGTCCCCAGTTTCTTCACTATTTCCTCATGTTTCCTAATTGCTTCCAATCTCCTTCTCAACTGGCCACTCTCCTCAGCTAGACATGCTCCATTTACTCCTAAAATCTGCCCAACACTTGATGGTACTCCCCCGATTTATGTAACTTCCAAGAATTCTTCCCACACCAGGGATGGTTTTGGACCAGGCCAGATTTTCTTCTAGTCTCATAAACCAAGTTCCTTGTAACAGAATTCCAAGTCTGACCCAATCTCTTCTGATTTTGAAGAAGCAACAGCATGTTACATTTTCACCACCACAGATTGCTTTGCTCCACGTGCATCACATGCCCAGTTTTACTGTTCTGCGATTCATGGTTCACACTGAGTAATGCCAGAAACCCCCCACCAAAAAAAACAACAAAAAAAAAACCCAACTTGTAAGATACTTTTAAGACTCACATTATTGCTCAGAGCAACATGTCACCTTGATAGCAGAGATGAAGTTTAATTTCAAATCCATTAGATAGTAGCCTTAAATTGAACTCGGACTAGAATGAATGGTGATGCAATAATTATACCCTTAAATAACTTTATGTCCAGATGTGTTCCTCCTCTGTTCAGTGTGCTTTGGACAAGCTCAGAATGGGTCAGACATCATCTCATTATCACCTTTTCAAACTAATTATGTCAGACTCTTAATTTCTTATTTACACAGAAATGGTAGATTAAAGTTTTATGCAATAACATGTACAAGACAGGGCTTTATTAGCCTCTTAAAATCTAGCAAGTGCCATCTGTGGATGCTCACAAATAATTTTTCAATTGATTGCATGGCTTGTTTATTTTCTCTTCTTTTATTCTCAGACTGGGCTCAAAGAATATTCTCCATGCAGATCCGGTAAAATGCCAAATTCAGAAGTTATTGTGAAGCATTTTTGGTCACTTGTTGAAGGAAAGAAAATTTATACTACTTTAATTTTATCCTTTAAAAGTACAATCAAAACATCTTCACCACTTCTTCTGTATCTCTTCTCTTCATTTCCTCTAGCTGCTTTTTGTTGTTGTTGTTAAGCTCTTGACTCTCTCTTGCATGCAAATTGCTAGGTTTGTCATGAGACGTTTTCCTTGGAAAGTGGTGTGTTTCTTTTAACAAAGAGCATGTCATCATTTACTCCAAGGACCGTTGGCTCAAGTGGCAGAGTGACCTTAAGAGTAACTTAGGATTGGTCTCACTGCAAATTCTGTTTTCTGTAAAATTTACAACATGTGATTGAAGGCTTCCATGAAACACACTTCTATTTTAAAATCAAGTATCTTTTCTTAAAAGAATTCTTGAAACAGATGAATGGTGACTTCATAACATTCATGACTGGGGCCAAAATAAAGACAAATATCTTACTTGAATAAAATTTGAATTGAAATTTAAAAAAAAATGATAGAAAGACCCAAGACTCAATCTGGAAAGGATTTAAGAAAAATTATTATTTATCGGTCACTTTCATCTCTCTCTGGCTCTTTGCTTTTGCACTTGGTTTCTTCCACTCCTTACCGAGAAGCCAACAAAACCATGAGAACATGGGGGAAAATACTAAAGTACAGCACAGATGTTAAAAAAGTAGCCGTGTTTTGCATTTTAGACAAGATTCTATTCAAGTCCTTTGAAAACATGCATTTTGAGTCTGGCTTTTCTCCAAAATGTAAGGGAAGATTAAAGTGTTTATATATATGTATATGTATAAATATATATATATACTGAGTGTAAAATATGGAGCTAAGGAGAGGGTGACACTTGGCTGTAATCAGATATTGGGCTTTGACATATGACCTTAAATTTCCTGTTTAAAACCAAAAACCTCTGTGCTTTTTACAGAGCAAAAAAGCAGGAGGGTTCTTTTATTTAAATTAAAAACCTGTGTTTTGTTAAAGTTCTCATGGGTTTCAACTTCTCTAGGGAAATACAGGTTTGAGATTCTTTTTGCTTGTTTCCAAAAATATATTATTTGGGGTATTGCACTTTATATAAATCTTCAGTATGTGACAAAGTTTTTAGATCTCAAAATTGCCCTTGTTCTACAAAATTTTTCCTGATTCCACTAAGCCTTGAGTGATGCTAAGAGTACATCATTCAAATCTTCCAGTGCAAGAAGAAGCAAGTAGGCAGAGACTGATTTTTTGGAAGGGTTTGGAAAGGAAATAAAATTGAAGAGAGAGGGAATTTGTTTGAAGACGGTAGGTTGAACATATACATTTAGCTAAGCTCTCTCCCCAAACCTTCTTAAATGATATGAAAGTCTATTAACAAGGAAAGGTATAAACCCACAAGCATAAAAAGAGGAGAAGGCATAGAACAGAACAGGTTAGTGAGATGCTTGAAAGCAGAAGGATGAGTGGTAAGAAACCAGAGAAAAGGAATCCTAAGTCAACAGGAAGGAAAGGCTCTAAAGAGTCTTCAAAAGATTGGGTGACTCTGAAAATAGGGAAGAAGTTGTGATTAACAAATAAATGGGTCAAATTCTGTTTAAGAAGCAGAATCCCTGATCCCTTCTCTCACTCTGAGTGGTGACAGAGGTGCCTTTATTGACAGAACATTTCTGGAAAAGAGTCGGCTTTTAAAGATTTACGAGATTTGACTGGAATCACCTGGATAATCAGGGATACTCCTCTCTAACCCAAAGTTCTTAAATATAAATGCCATGTAAGATAACAAGTTCATAAGTTCCAAGGATTAGGATGTGGACATGGTTGTTGTTAGTCCACCTATCATAAGGTTTAAGAAAGGGATTATTTTTAGAAGGACATTGCAGTAATCCAGAAATAGAATCCTAGTTGCCTAACATAAGCAGTAGAGAGGGCAAATGGACTGACTTCGGAAATATTTTGAAGGTAGTGCAGACATTACTAGGTGGTTGGCTATGGAGAATGTGGGATAGAGAACCTTCAAATATGATGCACAGATTTCCATGATAGGTCAGTGACTGGTGGAGCTATTCCTCAAGCATCAGAATTAGAGAAAAAGGAACAAGTTTGAGAAAAGATGAACATAGTCTTGGCATGAAATGAATAAGGACCAGGAAGACATTTAGGTAAAAGTCTCAAGACAAATCTCAATTGGATTTATAGATTTTGGAATCATGAGCTATGGTATATGAAGTCATGATATAAGATAAAGATCATTAATGAATGTGTAGAAAAAGAATGGAAAAATTTAGAGCAGAACCCAGAGATACATTTATATTTTTAGAAATAGGTAGAGTAAAGGAGAATGTGGAGAAAAAGAGTGGAGGGAAGTTTAGATAAAAAACCAGGAAGCCAAGAGCAAAGAGGACAGTGGGATCCTGATGAATGTTCATTCTCAAGGGCTGATGTTTCTCTGCTATAACACTGGGTATGTTATTTATCTTACAAAGAGAACATAAAATTTAGTCAAGTTAAATAATGCAAACATAAGTAATTAATACAGATTTCCCCATAGCTGGGAAATAAGCATTTATTAATTAGTCCCAGAGGTTCCAATTTTTTATGCCCTATTGTCTGTCTTAAATAGGAAGGGCCATTTCTATTCTTCCTACTCATTTTCCAAATAGTTTTATAAAAAGTTGTTTTCTTCTCTCATATCTAAAATAGACACAGTAATTGATTTGTGCTAAGGATATGAAAAATATGCAAATTGTTCAAGAAATTTGTCTGTAAGAATTCAAATCTGTAGACTGGAAGATAAAGTGGAAAATTTCTATCTACTGGCTTGCATAATTTTCACTTTCATCTCTTCCAAATGAGCCAAATTTTAGATTTCTCGTCCTAAATTATGTGCCAAATCACATTAGGATGCAGCTACTTACTTCCACCATTTTTAAAACCAACTGAATAATTATTCCAGATATTGAACACTCTCTGGGGACAAAAATGTGCTGAGAACATGTCAACTACTCTATGGAACTGGGTCTATGGTTTTGCCAGAGGCTACTGATATCTATTGTGGACTAAACCTGACACATTTCTTTTCAGGTGGCTTGCATACATGACCAAGTATGAATGTAGAAGGTAGCAAGGCATTGCAATCAAAAACCAGTTAGTATCTAATCATATTTTCCTTTTAACAGTGAAATTGGAATTAAAAGAATAGACTAATATTGTTAAATGGTGGATGTTAAAAACATTTCAAACAATTATTTATTTCCCAAACTATAAATGGCATTATTTCTAAAGATATTTCAATGTAGAAGTCCAGCATAGTAGTAAGTTAATGTATGATTTCTCATTATAGTAATTAAACTATTTTAAGTGGCAGGCATAAAATGTGTTGGATTTTGTTGAAAAACTGTTCCTATCCAACATAGTACTTTACAGTTCTTCCAGTGAAAAAAGAAAATTCTGTTTAGCTGAAATTCTTTTCTGTAAAGTTACATTGATTCTCAAGAAAAGCTAACAATCCTGATGTTCAAAAGTTAGAAATCAGGTGGGTAATACTGAAATGCCTGGGATAAAGTAGTCAGCAACAGAGCATATGCAATTGCCTTGATATAGGTCTAAATGTACTTATTTATATGTTTCTGACAGATACAGTCTTGAATGTGTCCTTGCACTGAAAATCCCCCTAAGATTTTGATGACTGTTTTCTCAGTCACTATTAAGTGCTTGGTATCTTGCTATACTACCAGCATGGCAAAAACTTTTGTTACCTTGATCCTAAGCTCTGTACCCACAATTTGAAAGTTACCCAAATGAAATGAATGCCAGGACATTATAATGCAGCGTCTCTTCTGCAATGGGATTATCAGTTTCTGTGTGGGGAGCTACTTTCATTTCCTTAAAACCAGAAGATTGTTGCCTGGGAAGGGAGGTGGATAAAGAGTTAAAAGTTGTAGGTGCCCTAAAATCATAATGTTGACAATGCTAACAGTGAAATTTCTGTTGCTGCCTCTTCCTCCACTGAAAATCCAGGAAAATTGACGAAACAGGATTCAGAAGGCGAGATCATTGACAAAGATTATAGTCTCAAAGATATCCTGGACAAAGCTTTCAGTTCTGTGATCTGTTTTAGAATAAGCTTAAAGTTACCATATGTTTATTGTTGCTTCAATTTTTTTTCTGAAAATAGTATTTCAGCATCTGTAGGATGTATTGGGGGCTCCAATTTTCAATCTTTAGAACTGGCCTAGCTTGGTGCCTCCCTGGTAGATTGTGGGTGATCAGTAAGTCAGTGTCTGAGTGGCTGCTGAATAGAGTAAGGGGACCTATGATCGGTCACCTCCTTGAAAGCCAGTTGACGGGAAGTGGATTTTATCAGAGCACTAATCTAAAGGAAGTAGCTTTGCTAAGAAGCTGTAGTTACAGCATTTTTGGAAAATCAGCTATAAAGTGAAAATACACACAGTCTCAAGAAGGGGCTGGAAAGAAAATGTCATGCTATTTATTGAGTATCTATTCTGTAGAAATAATATTCTGGGCACTCATATACCATTATCACATCTAATTCCCATAATCCTAAAATGAATATTAACATCTCTATATTAAAGATCTGAAACTGGATCTTAGTGAAGTATTTAACAAACAAATTTCTGCTACTAAAAATCATGAAAGTAAGGTTAAAATCTTGACATGTGATGCTAAAGCTGATTTCTTTCATTAGATGATATAGTCTTCCTAGTAAGAGAGAAAATATGTGATTTTCTTCTGCTGTTGCCATAAAGGGCTATTTGATTATATCTGTAGGTAACTTATCATCCTCAGTCTTTGACATATATAATCTTACAATCCTAGCATACTTTTTGAACTATGACCTCTCATTGTCCTCACAACCTAGCAAGATCATGTTACTTCAAGAGATAATAGGCATTAAAAAGCTGAGAGCATTTCCTCTTAGATCAGGAGAAAAACAAGGATGCCCACTCTTGCCACTTTTATTCAACACAGTATCAGAAGTCCTAGCCAGCCACAGCAATCAGACATGATAAAGAAATAAAATGAATCCAAATTGGAAAGAAGTAAAACTGTCACTGTTTGCAGATGATACAATATTACACGTAGAAAATCCTAAAGACAACATAAGAAAACAACTAGAGCTCATTAATGAATTCAATAAACTTGAAGGATACAAATTTAATATACATAAATCTGTTGTATTTCTATACGCTAACAGTGAACTATTAGAAAGAGAAATTAAAGAAACAATCCCATTTACCATTGCATCATAAATAATAAAACACCCAGGAATAAACCTACCTATGGAGGTGAAATATTCAGAAAACTATAAGACTAAAAGACACTAAAGAAAGAGATTGAAGAAGACACAGATAGAAAGATACACTGCATTCTTGGATTGGAAGAATTAATATTGTTAAAATGACCATACTACCTAAAGCAATCTACAGATTTAATTCAGTCCCTATTAAAATACCAATGGCATTTTTCACAGAACTAGAACAAATAATTGTAAAATGCATAAGGAAACACAAAAGACCCCAAATAGCCAAAACAATCTTGAGAAAGAAGATTAGAGCTGTAGAAATCACATTCTCTGTTTCAGATTATACTACAAAGTTATACTAATCAAAAAAGTATGGGATTGGCATAAAAACAGACACACAGATCAATAGAACAGAATAGAGAGCCCAGAAATAAACTCACATACTTATGGTCAATTAAACTACAACAAAGGAGGGAAGAATATACGATGGAGAAAAGACAGTGTCTTCAATTAGTGGTGCAGGGAAAACGGAACAACTACACAGAAAAGAATGACGTTAGAACATTCTCCAACACCATATACAAAAATAAAGTTAAAATGAATTAAGATTTAAATGTAGGACTGGATACTATAAAACTCCTAGAGGAAAACATAGGCAGAACACTCTTTGACATAAATCATAGCAGTATTTTTTGGAGGGATCTATCTCCTAAAGCAAAGGAAATAAAAGCAAAAATAAACAAATGGGACCTAGTTAAAATGGAAAGTTTTTGCACAGGAAAGAAAACCACTCACAAAATGAAAAGACAACCTACTGAGTGGAAGTAAATGTTTACAAATGATATGACAGATAAGGGGTTGATATCCAAAATATATAAATAGCTCACACAACCCAACATAAAAATAAAAACTACATTGAAAATAGGCAGAAGATTGAATAGACATTTTTCCAAAGGTCAACAGGCACAAGAAAATATGCACAACTTTGCTAGTAATTAGGGAAATGCAAATCAAAACTACAATGAGATATCACCTCACACCTGAGAGAATGGCTATCATCAAAAAGAACACAAATAACAAGTGTTGGTGAGGATGTGGAGAAAAGGGATAGGCTAAAAATTGGCACAGCCACTTTGGAAAACAACGTGTAGGTTCCTCAAAAAACTAAAAATGGAACTACCATATGACTCAGCAATTCCATTTCTGGGTATATATCCAAAAAAAGGAAAAAAAATAATAATTCAAAAAGATACACACACCCCACTGCTCATAGGAGCATCATTTATAATTGCCAAAATATGGAAGCAATGTAAGTGCCCATCAACAGATGAATGGATAAAGAAGATATGATTGATATATATATATATTGAGAGAGAGAGAGGAATACTTCTCAGCTGTGAAAAAGACTGAAATAATGCCATTTGCAACAACATAGGTGGACTTGGAGGGTATTATGCTAAGTAAAATAATTCAGACAGAGAAAGACAAATACTGTATGATATCACTTATATGTGGAATCTAAAAAATACAACAGACTAGTGAACATAACAAAAAAGAAATAGATTCACAGATACGGAAAACAAACTAGTGGTTACCAGTGGGGAGAGGGAAGTGGGAGCAATATAAGGGTAGGGGATTAAGAAATATGGACTATTATGTATAAAATAAGCTACAAGTATATATTGTATAACACAGGGGATATAGCCAATATTTTATTATAACTATAAATGGAGTATAACTTTTAAAAATTGTGAATCAATCTATTGTACACCTGTAACATATACTATTGTACATCATCTATACTTCAATAAAAAAGAGGTAATAGACTTTGTATTTATCCACATCAGTCCAATATATCATGAGATTCTTTTACATGGACTTCTTATGTGAGTTAAATATTTCTAAATATTGCTCATGGCCTTATTCAGTAGTTAATCCCCATAGCATTTAAGTAAAAATAATTTAGCATTAATACCTTTTAAATTACAGTTCTGTGACTTTAAGTTAAATTTATTTTGCATAGAATTTAATTTGTATGTGTATAACATAATGTTTTCAATTTTAAATATTACTATAAAGCAATGTGATTGCTTTGTTTGCCAGTGGGATTTACATATTCAAAGTTATAGCTTTGGAATATTATATACTCATTACAATGGATGTTGTCATTGTTTTTAAAACATTTTTTGTAGCAAACTTTTTGGATTTTTCTGTGCAGTCTCTGCACAGGAAAATGTTTCTGGTTTCTCCATCTCATGGGCATCAGATAAGAATGTACTTTCCGCGATCTTCAGTTTGGATGAGTGTATATGATCATGGCTAGCAAATGAGTTGGAAATGGAAGTTATATATGTTATTTTTGAGCTAAAGACTTAATAACCTATCCAAGACCACTCTTTTATTCCTCTGGCACAAGAATCAATAACATTGAAGACAGTGGTCTCTCCATTAGCCTGGGTTCTTATGTAACAACAGTAGAGTCCCCTTGCCAATCATTGATAGTGTGTAGTGTGCATGAGAAATAAAGCTTTGTGGTCATAACTCACTGATGTTTGAGGATAATTTGTTGCCACAGCACAACTTGGCCTGTCTTGACTAATACAGTCCTCACCATGTTGATACTGCTCTGTGCCTTTGCACAGGCTGCTTTTCCGTCTCTGAAACTCACACACTTTAATAACTTGCTAAATAGTAAGGTGTCTTTTAAAACTCAGAGCATATGTTCACACTTCTGGAAAACCTCTCATAATTGATTCAGCAGCAAATCTGGATTAGGTAACTTACCTTTCAATTCACAAGTACACAGTGATTATACATATCACATCCTATTATAATTTACTGTGTTATTTGTCACTTTCACCACAATGTTAGTTCTCTAAAGGACTAAGGCAGGCTATATTTTTTACAGAGAAATTTTTTTTCATTTATTCATCTATTTGCAAATCAAAAATTAAAGCTAAGTAAATGAAACAGGTAGGCTATTTTTGTATATCCTGAGTATTTGATTCTTGGTAGCATTCTTAGGAGAGCTAAATAGAGTGAGAATTGAATACATATATAATTATTGATTGAGTGATTGAATGAATGGATATATGAATAAATAAAAGCAGTATTATCAATGGTGACAAGTTTTCTTTTTTGGAAAGAGAAAAAATGATAGGAGACAGAAACTAAAAGAACTATATTTTAGGCATATTGATAATCATTTATACTTCTGTAATACTTCAGTGTTTACAAAGAAGTTCCCCTTTGCATATTGTTTACTTGATATGCCCATCAGTCTGGTTTGGGCAGACGATATTTCCCCTGTTTTACAAGTGAGGAACCTGAGCCCCAATAAAGTGACATGCTCAAGATAAAACAGCCTGGGGAGCTAAGTCATCTATAAAACCATTCATTCAGATTTCCTCACTGACTTTGAGGTAATGTGAGGGGGTTTCAGTTCATGTGAAAAAAAAAAATCCAATAACCTAAAATTAAAAAAAATTAAAAATAAAAGGCTCTAGCCAATAAATAATACAGAGAAGAGCAGGGGTCAAGACTCATGCTTAAGAGACTCACTCATTTGGGGCCAGGGGAATGGGAAAGGAGGAAACAAAGATACAATAAGGGAGTGAGAAGAAGAGTGTGAAGGAAAGAAAAAGTAAAAGAGAAATGGAAGTATTATACAGTGTCAGAAAAGAAAGCATAGTGGTCAGCAAAAAAAGGAAGCAGAGTGATGGCACAAAGGAGACTGAGTTGCTACAACAGATTCTGTGGAGTAAGTAGATACCAAACTGTGATGGCTTTTTTTTTTTTTTTTTTTAGATAACTTCATTGAGATATAGTTCCCATGCCATACAATTCACCCATTTAAAGTATACAATTCAATGATTTTTAACGTATCGACAAGTATGTGTAATTATCAGCACAATTTTAGAACAATTTCTTTGCCCTAAAAAGAAACTCTGCATGTTTTAACTATCACTGTCCTAATCCTCCAAACCCTCTTCCCTCCCCCTCATCACAGGCAACCATTAATTCACTTTCTGTTTCTGTAGAATTCCCTGTTCTGGACATTTCATATGAATGGATTCAGGTAATGTGTGATTATTTGTTGCTGGCTTCTTTTGCTTTGCTTAATGTTTTCAAGGACTGTCCATGTTGTATCATGTATCAGTACTTCATTACTTTTTATGGATGAGTAACATTCCATTGTATGGATATACCACATTTTATATACCCATTCATCAGTGAATTGACATTTGGGTTGTTTTTATCCTTTGACTTTTGTGAATGATGCTCCTATAATTATCCGTGTATACGTTTTTGTGTGGACATATATTTTCTATTCTCTTGGGTAAATATCTAGAAATAGAATTGCTGGGTCATATAATTAATTATCTGAGAAACTATCAGACTGTTTTCCAAAGCAGTTTTGCTTCAAATTTTGAAATCTTAACACAGTGGTGCTGAAGGTTAGGAAGAAGAGGTTATGTGTACAGACTCCTCCTTTAAGGTGGGGGCTTTATAACTTAGTAGCTTTTGGAGACTGTTTGGTTGTGTTTGAAACTTGGCTCTATTACCTGCTGGATATATGACTCAGGAAAGGATACTAAGCTTCTTTATTCCTAAATTTCCTCCTCTGCAAAATGGAGATGATTATAGTAACTGCCTCAAAGAGTTGTGTTAAAGAAGGTACATGTGCAAAATACTTGCCACTATCACTGGCACACAGTAGGCACTATATTGATGTAAGCCTTGACTAAGAATGTCTACAGTGAAGGACATGTTATTTAATTGAGCAACAGGACTGCTATGGACTGAATTGTGTTCTCCCCCCACTTCATATATTGAACCTCTAACCTCCAATGTGATGATATTTGGAGATGGGGTCTTTGGGAGGTCATTATGTTTAGATGAGGTTATGAGGGTGGGGCCTTCATGATGGGATTAGTGCCCTTATAAGAGGATATACCAGAGAACCAGTTTCCTTTTTCTCTTGGTCCTCCATCAGAGGACCCAGGAAGATGGTGGGCATCTGCAAGCCAGGAAGACAGTCTTCACTGGGGAATCAAATCAGCTGGCGCCTGGATCTTGGACTTCCCAGCCCTTGGATCTGTGAGAAATAAATTCTATTGTTTAAGCACTAAGTCTGTGGTGCTTTGTAATAGAAACCTGAGCTAATGGGAGGATTCAGGAAAGATTTTTCTTTTCTATTTTGGAGAAGCTTGTGCATATGAAAAGGCAGAACAGCAGAAGCCAATGGGCAGATGGGTTTGAGGATACTTGTGAGAAAAAGGTGGTCTGTCTAGATTGTCTTTTACGGGCTCCTAACTCGACTTTGCAATTCACAACTTGTACTTTAATAAAGATGTTGGTATCCTGATCACATATTTACTATATTGCATTAAAATTGAGTTCCAGGGGTCACACATCTCAAATATTTCCCAGAAAGTAGGTAACTAGAGGATAGAAATAGTCTTGTTTTGCTTTGCTTTACCCTGCTTTGTTTAAGAAATGAGCTTCCTGCACGTCTAACAAAACAACGTCCTGCTTTCAATTGTAAAATTGAATTCCCATTACCTGTTTCTTGTTCCCATCACTGAGACTGGACATGATATATTAAATAGAAGTTGGTGCCACATGTCTTACACTTCTTAATGAACAATTAGAATTAGTTAGTTACCATTGTTTTTCTATTTCCCAGCATTGTGTTCAGTGTTTCTCAGGGAGCAGGCAAAGATAAAAGTAGAGTACATTATTTTAAATTTAAGGACATTGCCATTTATATTGTGAAACAAACCAAGAATTCAGGATTAACTTCACATCTTTACAAAGCAGTATTTCAATGTGTCAGCAGCCATACTACCACAAGAGGAATAGAGACTAGAGACAAAAATAATTCAAACATGTTGAGGAATAAAAAAGGAGAAAAAAAAATTGAAATTGAAGCATGTAAATGAGCTTGTTTGGAAATGAGCTGTGGAGTTAATGGATCAGTGGATTGGAGAGAAAGATAATTCCAGGCATTGGTTATAAAAGAAACAGAGGCAGCAATTCAGATATTATGGACAAATGATAGCACATTGTGGTGTGAATGCCATAGAGATATGATGCTGGGGTAACTGTCACAAAAATCCTCATTACCCAGTGATTTTGTAGTGATTTTTCTTTCTCATGCATGCAGATGCATATGTGGAATTTGAAGAAATTGATGGCATGGAGTTTTTAAAAGAATGGAAAGTTCATTCCAAATACTCCTTTTCAGGCTACTCCTTAAAATACAAGACATTTTGGCACTTTCTTTCATGTCATCCTTTACCTATGGGTAAGTAGATTCTTCCTTTTTTCTCAATGGTGGCATAGACAAAATAGAGATTTCCACAGCTGGGCAGAGCTCTGCTTTAAAAAATATGCTTGTGTCTCTTTTATGTTACTGGACTTTGAAAATCAAGAGTAGTTTTGATTTAAAAGATATGAAGAAGGAAGGAAATAAATTAGGAGAGAAGAAATCAGGGGAAAAAAAGAAGGGAAGGTGAGAAGAGAATCCATGTTTCTTTACAGGATTCTTTCTAAATTCTCTTTACTGTCTTAATCACTTCTCTTGTCATCTGCTTAAATAGCTCTGCCTCCCGGCACATGATGAAGTGGGAAGCTGTTAGGCTGGAAAGTCCCAAGGCACAAGTGGCTGCTCTGTGTTCGCAGTGTGTGCCGCCTGCTACTTATGGCTCAGGGGAAAGTGACAGCAATTCTCATAAAGGCTTTGGCTGTTAAATATAAAACCCAGAGCACGTCCCCCTGTGTGGAGCTGCTGCCTTGTTCTGGCTTCATCCTCCAAATGGTTCTGGAAGCATAAACTTAACTAAGTTGACTTACTTAGAAGTAAAGGCTGATCCTAGGTCACAGGATGCCTTGCAAAATTGAGCATCGGTCTTGGTGAGCATCTCTTGACACCAAGTAGACGCACAGATTAGAGGCTGAGATGCTTGGGGCCGATGTTACGGAGGGGAAACTGGACAAAGAGAGTCCAGGATTCATTAAAGGACCATGTCTCCCTCCAGGGAGAAACATCTGCAGAGAGGACTGTGCTGTGTCATCTTAGAGTAATGTGGCGGGGTGGAAGAGACCAAGAAGACTGGTTACATCAGAGTTATACTTAGGGGACACGAGAGGTAGAGAAATCCCAATGTGTTCTCTTCCTCCTTCCCCCACCTCCTCATCATATTTCTAACAGTAAATACAGGTCAAAACAAGTATCAAAACTATCCTTGGAAGGTAATTAAATTAAGATATGAGACTATAACTAATAACAAGAGACAAAAACTACTATTATTATTAAGAGTGACATGAAAACTGACTAAATATCCAAATATGGACATAAAAATTAGTCATTAAGCCCCCCAAAAAAGATAGGTGCATAGAATGTGGGGTGGGTAGAATTATAGCAATGAGTATTATATGTGTATATATGTGTGTGTATATATATATATATATATATATATATAAATATAAAATAGCATTTTATATTTGGATAAATACTGCCTCTTCTCATTGACTGCCTTCTTGAGTCACTGTCAATTTGCTTGCAATATGGTCTCCTTCAACCAGACCATTGTTCTCATTCACTGGATTCTGTAAATGACATTAAGATTCCAGGTTAGGGCAAGTCTCCATAAACAAACATATATATATATGATATATATATCATATATATGACATCTCCATGGGACATGGTAATTAGCCTTTTATTTCCTTAATGTGTTCTAAACTGAGAGCTTCCTCTGTCTCAATCTTTTTGAATTATGTTAAAGAAAAGGATCCACTGGCTGGAATTTCAAATTCTTCAGTGTGTTCAGATTGCATAGCCTCTTTCACCTCTTCTCCATCCTGCTGAATCAACACTTGATTTATTGTTAAAAGAAAACTAAGTGAGGGACCAGAATCCTGACGGGCATCAACTTGAGTGCGGTGGGAAAGTGCAAAAGAGTCAAGGGACCACGTAATAATGGATGGAAGAGGAGGGATCAAGGACAGAGGGACTGCAGTAAGCTTATTTCAATTGCAAGTTTTAACCATCTGGGATTCTGGGGTGGGAAGAACCTCCCAGAGATCCATCACTCCATCCCTAGATGTGGAAAGACCTAGATGTGGTCTTTCCAGACCGATGAGGCGCTACATCCTTTGGGACGACTCCTCAACTGAAAGCCGATCAAACAGCACTCCAACTAGAATTACCAGTGACTCATGCGCTTCAGAGACACCGTGTTGCCGTCATTTATAGCTCAATTAGCACCTTTTAAAACCACATCCTATTTTACTATATTTCTCATTGTCAGACGTTACTAATGAGAAAAGCCTAAGCCACAAACAATTACATTATTAAAAGAATTAAGAGGAATAAACTGAACACATTATCCTGGCTTCAGAAATTATAGTAGTAGAAGGTGTTTCAAATAGAGACAGACTATATATAAATCATAAAATATGAAATCTAGCCCAGATGATTCAAAAACAAGAGAAATGAATCAGTTAGTTCTTATCAGTAAGCATTAGAAGACCCTAATAGACAGATTTGTTTAAAAAAAAACAAACGTAGATTAAAAATACTCAAACTTAAATTGAATAAGGAAAAACAGTTTCCAGTATTATTATTATTAAAAATACTCTAACTCAAATTGAATAAGGAAAAGCAAAGTTTCCAGTATTATTAATTTAAAAAAACTAATTTTTTTTAAAACAGGAAAATAGGATGATCAAGCTTCTGTTTATACCTACATCTGTCATCTTTCTATCTACATTTATGTGCATGTATTTTTTTTTTGATTCTAGGATAGCTATGGCTTTTTTTTTTCTTTCTCCACATTTCTACCAGTATCTATTAGATAATTTATTTATTACTTTATTGAAATAAATAGACTTTTTTATGAGCAGTTGTACGCTTATAGCAAAATCAAGCAGAAAGTAGACTTCTCACATCCTCACTCCTCCTAACACGAACACTGTGAATATTTTGGATTATGGCCATTCTAACAGGTGTGCGGTGGGATCTCAATGTTTTAATCTGCAATTCCCTGATGACATCTGATGCTGAGCATCTTTTCACAGACTTATTTTGCTATCTGTAGAATGTCTTTTGCGAGGTGTCTGTTCAGATCATTTGCCTATTTTTGAATTGGGCTGTTTCCTTGTTGAGATCTGTGATACACAGGCCGTTAGTGACAGGGTGGTAAGGTGTGTGTTGAGAGGAACCAGCCGCTAGTCCTATGATTAGGTCTGTCTTTTACGGGCCAGGCTGCCCCTGGACCATTGCTTCACAGGTGCTTTTTAATCTCCTTTCTCCATCTTTCCTTAGGTGAGGGGGCTGGAGTCCTGTCCTTTCTACTTCTCCAGGTTGGTTAGGCTCTGGTTAAATAGTTCTTCTCGAGGAAAGGCCCCTTTTAAGAGGAACAGAGTGCTCTGGGCATTTTTCAAAATGTCCTCTTTCCGTTACTGCTGCTGGCAGTAAAAGGGGATTTTTCTCTGATCTCTGCTGTGAGAACCTGGTAGGATTCCTACAAGTGAAACCCACAAAAGCATGGGTCCCTGAAAGACGGGGCCTCTGTGAAATTTTCAACTCTCAGACTCGTCCACGAGGAGCTTCCAGAAGTCTGTCAGTTACAGCTCAGGTTTCCCCACCCCAGGACTGGCTCCCACCAAGGCTTCTGCTCCCGGGTTTCTGCCCATGTTAAGTTGTGCCACTTGTCTCTCCAGTTTTAGAAGCTAGACCAGAAACCGGACGTACGTGAGGTATTTGTTTTTAGTGTTGTTTGCACTTAGCAACTCAGCCTGGTCTTGCACTGGCCTTGTTCGGGTTTCCTGCCCAGATTTGCTGTTTGCATTCTCTCACAAAGCCTTTTAAATCATGTAATTTTCTTGCTAACAATAATTATTTTATTTCTTAAATTACTATAAAGTAGCAATTTCATAAAGAAGATTCTAAGTGGGGAGCGTATAGCTCAGTGGTAGAGTGCATGCTTACCTGCACGAGGTCCTGGGTTCAAGTCCCAGTACCTCTATTAAGAAAATGTTTTTAATAAATAAATAAACTAATTACTTCCCCTAAGATTCTATTGGCATGCATTTTTGTCAATCAGAATCATTTAAATGTTTTAATAATAGCGAAGTGTCAGGGTATCTCAAGAGGAAACATTTTCTCTGACAGAGTTTTAAAATTTTCAGATTTTTATTCAATGCATCTATGCTGTAAATCCATCAGGGACATAGAAACTCTCATACTACACAGAAAGCCACTAACTAGCCTAAATTAATGAATGTGTATGTTTACAATAAATCCCTAATCACCATGTAGTGAAAAATGAGCGTGTAAAAATATATTCATTTCCTGTTGAGTTATCATTGTCTTTATTTCTGTAATTGATCACTTAGATTGCTGTGGCTGTTAATCAAATTATATTTTAAAATATATACGTTATTTGAATTAGTGGAAACTGAACTGCCTAGATGATGACATAATTTTATGTCTAGTTTGCTTTTTTTTTTAATAAAAAGTCTTTAAGTTTCAGCAATCATATTTTTTGTTTAATTGTAGTCTCTATGTCAGCACTCTCTTTAAACCGCGAGTTTTTCTCAGCTGGAATTTTACACCTCTACACTCATTATATTCACCAGTGAGGATGATAAATACGATACAGAGCTCGGGGTTATTCCCTCACCTGGTTTGTCTTTCCATCTGTAATCAAAAAGAAATAATGATAAGTTTACCTAATATGTACTAAGTAAAAAACCCTACTAGTTAGTTGATCGTGACTAAGGCAAAAAAAAAAAAAAAAAATAGTTCTTTCTCTGTCCCTTGCCCCCTATTTATGCCAGTAATAATCCACTTTCAAACATTTGACAAGAAGAAAAGCACCTTTTATATAAATGACTTCTTTACAAAGCATTTTTCTTAGAACGCTTGCAAAATGTCATGTGTGTGTTTAATCACTGCCATTTTTAAAAGTCACTATACGTAAGGCTAGAGCATATGACACTCCAGAGGTACTTCAAATGGATTTCCAAGTTAGTTCTAAATATTTAAAACAGATATTTTAAACGTTGATGATATGATCCTTCAACGTCTGCCTCTCATTAATTGTCATGTGGAATGGATTAGCCAAAAGCTGAATATCTGGAACTACTAAAATTGCAGAAATGTAAACATAATACCGTAAGAGGAAATCTCCTGCCTTCTCATAAAAATGTCCTTGAGAATCAATGGAATTGCCCTCAGTTGAAAACAAATCCTGTCCTAGCATTAATGCAGATCTACGTTTTTACAATTTAATGAGTAGCCAATAGCTATGGCTTTATTATTGGTAAAAAGTTGGGCTACCCTTTTATGTTTGTGTGGGTATGTCTGTGTAAGATCAACACCTATGAGACATATAACCAGTAAAGAAACTCAGAGATGTTGAAGATATAGTTTGTATCATAGAGTTTTGCCATGGAGGGCAGAACTGAACTATTAATCCTGAATATAACCGTCGTGCGCAAATCGCTTGGGTCTGTGGGAATTCAAAGGGCTCACTTTAAAAGAAAACTTGATTCTTGGAGCAAACAAATAGGTTTTTATATTGAGACAGACTTAACCGAAGGCATTCAGCCCTGCTAACCTTAAGTCATGTGGTTCAGCACTGTATAAATTGCAGGCCAAATCACCCCAGGAGCTATGCTTTGGACTTCCAGAAAAACAAAACAAAATTACTCTGTCCACCTTGCTGATGGCACTTTGTGTCAGCCTGACCCATACATGCCAGGCACTCAATGGTCCAGAAAGGTGACTCCAAAGTCCCCTTTGCTCCTCTGTTACCATGTCAATTACCTGGTTTCTCTAGTCCTGCTGTGTTTATGTCTGAACTGCTCCTTTGCCCATCTCATCTTGGATTCTTTGATAATAAAAGCAATCAGAATGAATGTCTTCCTTAATGCTCACTATACACCAGTCTCCTAATTGTTTTATATATATTAGCTGTTTTAGTCTTCATGGCAACCCTATGAGGCAGGTACTACTATTTTCACTCTTTTGAAGGTGAGCAGTTCTCTGAGCTAGATTATATTATTATCCCCATTATACAAATGTAGGTCCTATTAGTGTCTCCATCTTCCAGATGAGCAAACTTGTTGGGCTGTGCTCTGCAGTCCTGCAATCCT
The DNA here is from genome assembly GCF_048773025.1 of Camelus bactrianus. Lineage (NCBI taxonomy): Eukaryota > Metazoa > Chordata > Mammalia > Artiodactyla > Camelidae > Camelus > Camelus bactrianus. The sequence continues at coordinate 94,154,501 of NC_133543.1, read as the reverse complement.
TGTAATAGCCCAGCTGCAAGACCAAAGAAAGCCCAAAACAGTGACAGAGACAGCAATGCTTTCTTGGATAGTGCACCTTACAAGTCTGAAGCAAAAGGTCCTAGAGTGACACCCCACCATGTACAGCAGACTGCAGGCAGGACACGGCAGCAACATTTGCCACCTGGAAGAAAAGGAGGCCACCATTTATAGAGGGAGTCATTGTCAGGTTGGCCGATCGGTTACCAGGGAAACCAGTGGCTGGGGCAGGGGGGAAAACACACAGGCAGTTACTGATTAAGCCCTATGATTAAGAGGATCGGATAGTTGCATGAGTCAAACAGGGGCCGATCAAGCAGGAGATAGATGTACAGAGAGCAAGAGAGCTGCCATCTTGAGTGGCCAGACTGTACAGTATTTTGTACAGAGAGGTTAACATTCACGAACTCACACAGGCTGGTAAGTGATGAAAGTAGGGCTTGAACCCAGCCATGCTGTTCCCTGAGTCCCTGCTCTTAACATCTTCACTGTGTAGCCTTCATCTTGCTGCTGGCTTTTGGAAGTCGTTGATTCATGATCTCCATGGGTTTGAAGTTCAGCTTCTCTAATGGGCTTGGCGTTCTTTTCCTATTTGAAATCCAATAAAAACCATCCTTTTGAAAAACACCAGTCTGTTTTCACTTCATTAATGCAGTTGGTTGTCAGTGTGTATGAATGTGTGTGTTTGTGTTTTCCTGTGTATGTGTACATGCACATGCACGTTGTGCACATGAGTGAGGTTGGAGAGGTGTGTGATCTTGGAAAGCTACCTCTCACAAACACCAAGAACCCTAATAAACAGCAGTTTAAGAGTGCCACAGGGTGTCCAAGCTTTCCCAGTCCAGACTCAGGCACAACAAGCCCTTAAATGTCGTCTTGATGATTTTTCCTCTCAAAGCAAATGAAGTTGCTGATTTCACCACACACTTGCACAGACCTCCTGATGTATCCACAGTTGAGGATTAAACATAAACTCTGGGGGAAAGTTCTGTCCCGGTGGGAAAATTATTTAAGGCTCTATGAGCAGTTAGATAAAATGTGTAAAAAGACAATTTGGATACTGTTATCCAACTTCAAAATTTGCATTGTTTTATATGGTTTTAATTTTCAGTTTTACTCGCAGTTCATCACCCAGACAGAGATCTGCAAATTCAAACCTTGATTAGCACAATAGCAAAAACAAAACACCTGGAAAACCTGTACCCACAAGCTATAGCATACTGTCTCTGTCAAACTGATTTCTTTCCTTCTGCTTGGGTGAAAATTCAGTAAAAGAAGCCAGATGATGATGTTTTAGATAACCTAAAATAATGAAAATGTGATGGTTTGCTGGCATTGACAAAGTGTTTTAAAGACGATGCAAAGCTGAAATACGTATGTACAGAGAAGTATGGCTTAGTATTTGAATAAAATAGTTCCATTGTGATTAACTTGTATCGGACACTTAGTATCTTCTAGGTACTAACTCCTTTATATTTCTTAACTGATGTAATTTGTACAACAAGCCTGTGAGAAAGATTTGATTGGCCCCGTGTTAAAGAAGAGCCATCACGGTCACCGTGCTCTGCCAGGAGGTCAGAGAGTCAGGATTCAAACTCAAGCATCCCAGCTCAGAGTCCATGCTCTTAATACTGTAGCTCTAGTTTCCTCTTCTGAAAACTTCAAACACTGATGCTGGGGGACAGACTTATTCCCCACACTCTGTGTTTCCATTAAGGGGAGGAACTATGAAAGTTTGGGGGAGGAGCCTCCAGTTTATCTGTGCCTTCACGCCCCTTGTCTGGGGCTGGAGGAATAACGTCCAGACCACAGGAAAGCATTAATGTAGAACTGTAGCTAACGCCAAGCCAGCCTGGGCTCTCTTTTCTTGTCCTGTTGTTTTCAGTTAATAGTTACAGATTCTGGCCTTTACAGTCCTTAAGTTTTTATCGGGTAAATGTCCACAGTATATTTCCTAAGATCTGGAATCATCTCAAACTCTCTGAATGGCTGCCTTGAAGTTTATGTCTTGTAATGAGGGGGAAAGAGCTTGGATGGAGAATAAACCACAGCACTCCACTAACTTCCCAAGACTTTCCTTAAAAAAAGCAAAACTCTTTTGACCATCACAATCATGGTTATCTTAGATATCTGATATGGGTGATACTCTGAGCATTTGATATTCTCACTGTTTCTCAGCCGTCTGCTTTGAATGACTTACAAGGATGCCTGTCTTATCACTTCCTTTTTGTTGATGAAAACATTCCAGTTAACATCCAGTTTCATGAGCTTGTTCCACTCGAGGGCAGAAAAATATAAGAAGAGAAAGGAGGAATAGTTTTTCCTTAGGAGCATCCACGGGCAGTATATGCAAATATGATTTATTTTTTTCCTTATCCCAATGGAGGAGAGAATAGATGTGAAGAAAGAAGATGGTAGCTTCCTTAGCACTCGGGGCTGAACCTCCCTCCTAGGTAGGAAGATGCAGAGAGAAAAGGGCACCAAGCAGCTCGATGGAATGGACTGAAGGTTTCCTATCTCATAGCCATTGCTCTGCTTTCTTGCTAATAAATCTGATTCTGATGGTGGCAGCAATAAATTCAGTTTAGGAAAAAAAAAAAATTGTAACTGCATTTCTTTGATCTATTTGCATACAGGGTGGGCAATGAACTCTAAGTGGCACTTGTTGACCAGGGTTTTGGAGAAAACCTCTTGAGAGAGGAGCCCACTTAGCTATTGGCACTTCACTCTGCCTTTCTTCCAGCCTGGACTAGTCCTAACTTGTCACAAGCTGGGGCCACCACCTTGCAACAATGATTTAACAACCAAAAGGATCACAGAGACCTCAGAGATGTTCCTGAGCCGTAAGCACTTACTTCTAGACTTCATGCTACAGGAGAAAACTGTAAACTCTCTCATTTGCTTAAGTCCGTGTTTTTAGGTCTCTATTACAGCCAGATTTGATTCTTAAATTATATATTAGCCATGGGATTTTTGGGCAGGTTCAGTAATCCTTCTGAAGACCTCAGTTTCCTTATTTGTAGAGATCTTACCAGTACCATCTTAGAAATATTTTAGCAATTAAAAGGTATCATGCATAGAGAATATTTAGTACAGCTCCTTGTGTGGTAAGTGGTGGATAAATGTAAGTTGTCATTACTTATCTTCATATAAATATGAACGTTTCTTAAATCAAATCTAGACTGTAAATCAGGAAAATATAGGCTGTGACTAAAAGAAGAAATCCCTGCAGCTATCTTAGACTTTCCTTTAATAAACTCTGATTTCTAAAATATGGAAGAAATGAGGATGTGTCCAGGTAGTAAACGTTGAAATCAGCCAAATCCATGTTAGATAATTCTGTACAACAGGAGTTGGTTATTCAGATGTAAGAGGCTCATGGCTTAACTTTAAAAAATTACAGGGATTATTTGAATGCATTCTAATTCGAGGGGATTTTTGTCATTTTTATATTTATTTTTGTGATTGCAGACGTGAAGCTCCAAAATTTTATTTATAACTAGAATTTTCACCTTCCAATAAATGTACAGCTCAACACATGGTAACTGTCTTGGTTATGGCCACATACATTAATATATGTGCATGTGTATGCATGTGTGTCCATGAATATATGTCTATGAAATTTTAGTCTGAAATGAGGTCGCTTGTCTATTGAAAATTAACACCTGGTGAAAAAAGGATTCAAATGCCAGGGAAGACAATGACTTTTTATTAACTCTTCATGGTCAGATTTGACTATTTCTTTTTATATGTATATCTATATATATATTTTTTTATTGAAGTATAGTCAGTTTACAATGTTGTGTCAATTTCTGGGGTACAGCATATTGCTTCAGTCATACATGAACATACATATACTCATTTTCAAATTCCTTTTCACCATAAGTTACTACAAGATATCAAATATAGTCCCCTGTGCTATACAGTATGAACTTGTTGTTTATTTATTCCATATATATCAGTTAGTATCTGCAAATCTCTAACTCCCAATTTATCCCCTCCCACCCCCCTGCCCCCTGGTAACCACAAGTTTGTTCTCTATGTTTGAGAGTTGTTTCTGTTTTGCAAATAAGTTCCAATCAGAATGGCCACCATTCAGAAATCCACAAACGATAAATGCTGGAAAGGTGTGTGGAAAAGGGAGCCCTCCTACACTGTTGATGGAAATGTAGTTTGCTGCAGCTGTTATGGAAAACAGTATGGAGATTCCTCAAAAGACTAAAAATAGACTTACCATATGATCCAACAATCCCAACAGAGAGAACTTTAATTCAAAGAGACATATACAGCCCAATGTTCATAGCAGCACAATTTACAATAGCTGAGACATGGAAGCAATCTAATGTCCATCGATAGATGACTGGATAAAGAAGTTGTGGTATATTTATACAATGGAATTCTACTCAGCCATAAAAAAATAATAAAATAATGCCATTTGCAGCAACATGGATGGACCTGGAGACAGTCATCCTAAGCGAAATAAGCCAGAAAGAGAAAGAAAAATACCATATGATATCACTTATATGTGGAATCTCAATAAAAGGACAAGCAATTTTATGTTTTTTTAAATTTTCCCTAAATCTTTGTCTGGTTTAAAATTTCTCCTGGAGTTTACCATAGGAAATTCGGGTCCAAGATGTTTCTATTGTATGTAATATTGGAATCAAAAGCTTTTTAAGACTTATTTCTACAGAGCCCTCTCTTCCTAAGTACTGCCTTTATCACTGATTGACCTGGCATCTCCCTAGGCAACTGCTGTCTCTAGTTGGAAAAGGTTACACTTGCTGCAGAACTCATGCTCAAGAACTCATGAACGTTCCCATAAGGTCTTCATTTTCACTTTTAGGCCAACTAAAGATATGTATGTGGATACCTGATTCTTCTATAGCACACCCACAAAAAAGATTATAACTCAGTTATTAAATATTTTAACAATGTAGCACTCGAGTTCTTTTATAATGGAATTTGAATTTTCCGTTTCCTGCCTAAGGTACCATAAAAAGAATCATAGTATCTGATTCTCGATACTCTGACTAGGTTTATGAAGATGGTCTGTGGCAGGACCCACCTCATGGTCATGCAACCTACCTGGTCACATCGGGCCCCGCGCTGGGCTTGCTAATCCTCTGCTGGCACCAACTTAAAATTCTTAATAATTTTTGAACAAGGAGCTTAGCATTCTTATTTTGCACCAGGCCCTGCAAATTATGTAGTTGGTTCTGGGCTCAGTATTTGACTGCTTCTATTCGGTTGGAACTATTATTCCTGGTACAAGTTGACTTTCCAGAAGTGAAACGTTTTGGGAGCAATATTTCCCAATGGACTTGGCTCTTGATTTCAAGAATCCAATACTACATTAACAAAGAAGTCCCTAGGATTTTGGATTTATACCAATATTTTATAATTGACTTTGCCTTTTACAGTAAAGATAAAGTTTGTGCATCTTTGTATCATTCAAAAGTACATATTTGTAGAAACACTTGATTTTATAGGCTCTCAATCTATATAAACCATATTTCTCATCTTCTACACATTTAAGAGTTGCGATTAATTGCAACTCAGATCTTAACATATAGCAATATAATTAGTGTTTCAAAAAAGATAACAGAATAATTTTTCATGTGGTTTAAGTAAATCTCTTTGATTCAGACTCTAAATTGTGAAAACTGAGATTAAATTTGGATCCTATACGTTTATGTATTCTTGGATTACTTTAAGTGGGACATTATATTTGAAAGGTGAGAATGGCTGAAACGTTGAAAATTATATCTTTTCTTCTGCCTGCATACAGAGAGCTAGTATACAATTGTTAACTATTGAGATCAATAATAAGGTTCTATTTTCTTTCAACTGGTTCCTGAGATACGTTTGTTTCTTGGGAAATACGTGGCATAAGTCAATATCACTAATACAGTGCAAGCCCAGAGTGGCTTTGAGTTTCCAATATTCTAAAGCATTCTAAGGGATTGACACAAATTAGTTTCGATGGATTTATATATATATTTTTTGTTTGTTTCAGTAAATAGTGATTGATGTGAAAGAGCAGTTAAGATAATGTCAGTTATTTAAAATGACTACATTTATTCCCAGATCCTTCCAGTGAAACACACTGCAACATGTAAAAGAAGGGAACTATAAGTAATGCTTTAACATAATGTACTATATGGTGCTTTCAAGAGTCAGTGCTTTATTTTACCCCAATAAGATGCTTATTTGCCTTTTGTCTGTTTTTACATAAAATTTTTAACATCTTTAAGCGCTAATTTCTATTCTCTATCAACTGCATGTTAGCTTGTCCCATACGTGACATTATTTCATTTGTGTTCTTTCTCATTTTTTTTTCCTTTTTCCTCTGCTTCCAGTGAATTTCACCCTTGTAGCTAATTCATTTCCTGACAACTTTCCACACTCCCAAATTAATGATTTGTGCTCTCCCAGAAGGGAGATAAAAGGCAGATGTTTTTCATCCTTAGAACACAATTCCCTTCGTTTTCTGTTTGGGAGCTTCCTATTAGCGGGCACTTACAGCTGGTGTCAAACATTCCAAACAACAACACCCCTACATTAAGCAGAATTTCATTATCTTATTCTGTGTGATCTCTAACTGACGTTTCCGACATGCTCACTCTTGAAAAGGCGTTCCTTCTTTGAGTCATAAAGCCTTTCGAGAATCTGATGCAGGTAGGTCTTCCTCCTCATTTACAAGTACTACGTTCAATTTCAGGAGGTTCACGGGCCCCTGAGGCCTCTTCATGAACCAAGTATTACGAACACCTGCTTTCATTTATCAGTTTCTCTATTTTACAGATATTGCACTGTGCATAGTTTTTCTAGAATTATTCCCTTTTTGCCACCACCCTTCACTCTCCACTCCACCACCTTATTTTTTGCATCCTTGTTTTAAGAACGGCCCTTTCAGCCAATGATGTTTCTATTCAAAATGTCTGAATCTGTCTGAAGCATCCCAGTGATGCAACCACTGTGTAAAAACATTGCCTCTTTCATTTTCAAGTTCCATTTTTGTTATGTTACCCAAAAGTCCTTTAATTCCAAGCATACTTTTGTCCTATTGACTTACTGAAACAAAATAGATAAACCCCCATTCATCCAAGATGAGGTTGAGTACCTTGTATATGCTGTCTGAGTATCTTGTATAGTACCTTGCATCATGAAGTGTGTAAAACTCAACCCGAAAGGGTTTACCTTTCATAATTATATTAATGCTAGTGATAATATTGATATTGTTAATAACTAATGTTAACTGAATATATTTTTCCAAGAACTACGCAAATCCTGTTATTATTACCTTTCATCCTTTTTTTTTCTTTTTTCTTCACTTTCCTTTTCCTCTTCCTCCACTTTTTTTTAGCAGATAAGATAAAATAAGTTAAAAGAGGTTAGGTGAAACTTACTCAAGGTCACCACTAGAAAACGAATGGAAAATGGCTTCAAATACAGATGCCAGGGACTTCAGAGGCACTGCTAATGCTTTCACGTATCTTGGACACTCTCTACCTCTCATTGACAATAGTAGTAGAAATATCTTAGGTTGTATGAATGTACCCAGCCATCCGTCCATCTGGCAGACACATATAATTCATACAGGGTAGAAGACAGAAAATTCATAAGAAATTTTGTGGGAATTAGGGGAAGCCAGGAACTATGTGAACTTTTATTCATGGCAGAAGTGGCATTTGAAACATCTCATGAGTGATGCCTGAGACTAAAGAGGAAATTGCAGGGAGCAGCTGTGAAGGCTGAGGGCCCTGCAGAAGTGTAGGCACCAGGAATGATTGGCAGTTCAACTTGGCTAGAGTAGAACATGTGGAAAGCAGAATTAGGAGAGAAAATAAATGTTGGAAAGGGTTGTAGGCCAGATACCAGAGAACTTGGAATTCCAGGAAGAGGGGTATGAACTTATTTTAGCAGGAGTGAATGATGGGAGGTTCGAAATAGAAAAAGGTCATAATCAGAACTGTGTTTTTAGAAGATGGCTCTGGCTGACTGGGAGCAGAAGACTTGCAAACATACAGATGGAGATAATGTATTCATTCTTTTGGCCACACTGATTAAATTAAGACATAATGGGTGACCTTCTCTCTGGGGAGAGGCCCTGTTAGTGGGAGAATTATATAACAAGTACTAAGTGAAACCTGAAACTATTAACTGCTCAGTGAGCTCTAGTCTTTTGTCTAATGGTAGTTCACACACTCATCTCTGTTCATTCTTTTTCTTTCTCCTTTATTTTAATTTTCCCTTGAAAGAATTGTATTCTCAGGGCTTTTTATTTAATAGGACTTTCTTCTACTGTGGTATTTTTGATGCCCTGTCTCTTCCACCCACTTGACCACCCACTGCTTTGGTTCTGTTCCTATGGCCCTAGATTTAGGGCTGCTGAGTCACATCTTAACTTCTCCTGGAAACAATAATATGTTGATTCATTGATCTTACCCCTTTCATCTACTGATCTCTGCCTGTGATCAGCCCACCGTCTACCATGTATTTTCACCATCATATTCCATGTCTCCTCTTTGTGTTTCTGATTTCTTTATGAACTGCTGCACAACATAGGTGCCCTGGCCTCTGTGTGAGCCTTCACATTTAAGGGCTGGAATCCAGTGACAAAGACTATGTGGGTAGGTGCCAGAGTTTGAGCCCACTGATGACTGTGCTGGGATAAATGTCGTACCTGTGCTGGCCAGAGACAGGAAGAGTTGACGGATCCAAAAGCAGGATGCTCAGATTCTGTCAGGAATCAGGCAGATCTGGAACAGAGAGCAAACAGGATCTTGAGGATTTTTAGTGAGTATGTGTGCGTTGGTAGTGGTAAAGAAAAAAAACAATAAAAAATTTAGATGAGGATAACTACAACAAACAAGCGTAAATAGATGCTGAGTGGCTTCCCAGGAGAGCTGGAATTTATGTAGCTCTTCTTATTTGTTGATGGTTCAGACCTGCTTAAAGCTAAGTGTTGGGATCAACAGCCTCATTCCTGTTGCTGTATTGTCCCATCTCTTTCTTCTTTTGTTGGACTCAGGCACACTGCTCATCATTTGGACAAAACATCACGTTCGCATTATGAAGATCTTATCATGCATTCAGATGTTTCAGAGGAATACATCTCCTTGGCAGATCCAGAAGAAAAAATTGTGTCTCCTCTAATCTAGATTTTCTGTGGCTAATTGTAACATAGATAGCTCCATGGTTTCTGGAAGAGTATGCTGTTACCTTTCTGATCAAACTTGAATTTTCATGGAAAGCATTATTACTGTATTGTCATTCATTATTCCTTCTTGCTGATTCTTTTCCTTTCAAATTGCTTTTTGGCCGATATAGTGTACCACTTGGACAACTGCCTGGAAATCTCTCTCCTTCATGCAGTGAGAATCCATTGAAGGGTTTCAAAGAATGAACTGCCATGAACTTGCACTTTGTCATAAGTGGACACAATTCTGTAAGATGGTTCATGCCTTACTTGTTCACTCTGTCCCCATATCTTAATTCTCACGTCAAGTAGGAAGGAAAAAGGCAGATATGCCAGGAAGAACTTGAAGTCTCAATGGTAGGAAACAGGTGGAAATGGAAATCATGATGGCTTCTCAGACTTTATCAGCTCCTTTATCAGAAAGTATAAGAAATGTTCAGAAACTGGATGACTCACCCATTTTCCCTGTAAATGAGTCAAAAAACTTGTCAAGTACATCAAATGAGTGATCAATTACCTGCACCTCATTGACTAAAAGCATTCAGGAAAAAGGCAGACAACTTCTTCCTCCAAGCACACTCTTCTCTAGCCTACTTTTCTTTAGGAAAGTGTTCTTAATAATTCAGTAGCCTGAGCGTGACATTAACCAAAATATTTGGGGCCTCACTGGATGAGGCCATGAGGTTTACGTGTCAGAAGGGATAAGGTGGTGGGGGCGCTGTCTGCCACCTTTTATATCCGAACAAAAGCCACATTCCTGGTGGTCACAGGTCTGCCTAGGCCTAAAGGTATTTAGTGGGAAGTTGAGGATTGCAGTTTATATAGAGTGTCCACATATTTCCATTTTTGTGAGGTCACAGTTACAACAGGATAATATTTATGTGTTCTGATGGCATAGATCATTTATCCTGCAAATATTTTTTAATAATCTAAAAAAATACTCATTGAAAATGTAAGTTCCTCTTTATGTATTTAGAGAATGGAAAAATTTACTGTTATTAACAATCATTAATCATTATTATTAATATTAGAAACAGTCAAAATTCATGGGAAACACAAGTGTTGTGACTTTGTAACTACCTCCAAGTAACTAATAAATCATATATTTTAAACTCAAATAATTTGAGCTCAGTTACTTCCAAACTCCCCTAAATTAAGATTTTATTTAGTCGAATTCTTTGATTTTGTTGACTGTCAAATATCAGCTTGCTATTCAACATAGATTGAGAAGGCTCTTTAAATTAAATTGATTAATTCAAAAGATATGTAAAAAAATTGATTATATAATGATTGGTAAAGACCATTAGGTGAAGGAACTAACAACTCTATTTTTGAATAGTATATTTTTTAATTTACTTCAGCTCCACAGTATTCCTGACTGATAATAACTTAACAACATAATTGATGTTTACAGATCTGATCACATTTTTAATGAATAATTCCACATAAGAAAAATTCTCACAGATAGTATGTCACTGATACTTATGAATATTTTCAATTAGTAGAAGACATTCTGTTCCTTCTATTTCTTCTTCATTTTCTTATTATTATTATTCTTATAGTTATTACTATCATTAGTTATTATAATCTAATTATTTTATGTTGTACATGCCAAATAATTAAACTTCTTAGTAATCGTGTTTCTTATAATACACCTCAAAAGTTTTAATGACTGCAATATCCCTATATTTTTCCTAACCTTTCCTAAGTGCATAATTTTCTCAGCTAATTGAATGAAATGATTGCTTGGAATTATTTCCTTTGAGTTATAAGTTAGATAAAAGTGGCCCAATAAAATTTTCATAAACTCTTCTTTCATTTTGAAAACGCTGTTCACTGTTTTGTGTCATTTTAGACAATGTGATTACATACAAACTCTTCGGGTTTGGAATTTTCGCCTTTACTAAATATATTTGATGGGGACCTCCACGGGTAATTTGGCTTTTTATTTGCTTGTTGTGTTGGTTATTTTTTCCATACAAGTCCTGAGCAGTGCCAATGACATCCTTTCACAAAGAAAACTCTCAGCAGTCAAGGTGGACTGTGTGCACCCCTCCCTCTCCCTGCTTTTCTGCCCTCTGCGCTGGCCCTCACACCTTGGGCTCTGGGAAGGGGTCAGAAGGCTGCACATTACTGTGTTTAATTTATTCCAGTCCACCTAGTCAGTTGAAATATTTCCTTAAGGAAGTTTTCCTTCAGTTGATGCCCCGAAGGGTTAAGAAAACAGAAACCCATAGTATTAAAGACTAGTTACCGATGTTTCCAAGGAAACCATACCAGGAATGTTTAAGTGTCTTGTTTCTCCACAAACCCACAGGAGTGGAGCTTGTTTGAGGTTTTGATGTCCTCTTAATCCTTGCCATAGCTGCTCTGTGGTAGGTTTTCCAGCAGAGCGGGAGTCCACGGTTGCCAAAAGTGCTGGTTCACAAGCCCACCGGCCATTAGCTGAGCTCAGTTTGTGTCTTTCTTCTGAGGACGTTATGGTCAATTCAACATCCAATAGAGGTCGTTTTTTTTTAAGTTTCTTTAATTTTTTAAAAATGCCTAATATGCATTATTTTTCTCCAACATGCACATTAGCAGACCATCTGAATCTTTCATCAAAAATTAATAATACATGAATTTGAGTTGCAGAGACCTTTAGGAGACTGACTGAATGCATGTGATAGATCAGATCGTGATGTTTTATGAGGTGTTTTAAGGGGCATGGGAGATGGGAGGGACTTACAGTACTGTGATTTCCTCTGCTTTAAGTGGCTATAAACAATTTTTAAGGTCACTTCATTTTTTTTTGAAATTTTATATATCCAAGTAAAAATGAATTCATGAAGAATCTGAAAACAATACCCCACATAGTAATTTGATTGAATTTGACTTAAAATTTTTCATAATAGATTCTACCAGATAGTTAATACGCCCTTTCAAAATGCTTACTCAAATGACACAAAGCCAAAGGAAACTTGTATCATTTTCATTCAAAGTGTATAGGGACAGAAAAATCTCTCCCTCTCTCTCAACTCTGGCTCCCTCCTTCTCTCAGAAAGCATTCTAGCATGCATATGCTTGTGACAGTTCTTTTTATATCTATTCAAAACATTTAAGATTATCCAAATATACACAGGCAAGTGAATACTTGCATTTTTATTTGGATATCAAAATCAATGAACCAAATCATATCACACACATATTGCTATCATTATTAAACATTTGAAAAGATAGTAAGATAAATTTAGAATAACATTTAACCATGTCTATTCTGAGAAAGAAATATGATAATATTTATTTCTATATTTGTAGCAACAATTATATATTTTATCCTGTTGTATTTCAATATCATTTATTCTATATTGTATATTATATAATGTGTATATGCTATAATATGTAAGGTGCATTTAAAATACATAAAGGCACAATTACTTTTTTCCCATTTAACTTTTTATTTTATTTATTTACTTTTTATTGAAGTATAGTTGATTTACAATGTTGTGTTAGTTTCTGGTGTACAGCATAGTGATTCAATATACATATATATATTCTTTTTCATTTTTTTCATTATAGGTTATTACAAGTTATTGAATATAGTTCCCTCTGCTATACAGTAGGACCTTGTTGTTTATATTCTGTGTATAGTATATTTTGTATATAGTAGTTTGTATATAATCTGCTAATCCCAGACTCTCAGTTTATCCTTTTTTCTCCTTCCATTTAATTTCTATCTAATACAGTTGGTTTATCACTTGCCATATTCTTTTACTTAAGGTCTGATAAAAATTTCTCAAGAAACACCAAAGTGTTGAATTTAACCAAGTGTTTGATGTGGATTTATCTAAACCACTGTAGCTGAAATAACGATACTAGTATCTTTTGCGTAAATGTTGGTGGCCTCCAGTAATAAGAGGTGGTAAGCACTTTAGGAATCTCTTTTATTCTTTATATATAATCTGTTCCTAACATGTGTTAGCAGACCATTTTCAGATGGCTACAGCTAAAATATCCCATTATTTTTAATTCAAAAAATAATAATTTGTCATTAGCCCAGTTAGAACTTCTGGCAGATTTCACTAAACATTCAAACACGTATACAAACCATACACTAAAAATATCTACTTAAGTGATCAACTTTCCTATTATTTGACACAGTGAACTCAGCACAGAAGTTTGTATGCAGTACGCAGTGAGAGCGGGCAGCACGTGATACTAATTGTACTTCCTCTGCGCAGCAAGGTTTGGACCTGGTGTAAATAACCAATGAAAGAAGATGCATAACCTGTACATCCAATGCAAATAACGCTGAACACACTGAAATAAACAATATTAAGGAGGTCCTTAATATTTCCTTTTCCCTTTTCCTAAACAATTTTCATGCAGGTTGAAATGAGGCAAATTGGCCCCAAACTAAAAGCCAAGGGTCATTGCATCTGTCCTTTTCCTACTTTTTTATGAAATCACTGAAATAAGGTGCAAAGAAGGTTTATGTCTCCTGGTTTGGATTCTCCAGAAAGCAAACCCTGAGACAAGGACCTGAGGGAAGGTAGTTCGTCTGGGAGCTGATCCCAGGAGGTGGCAGTGGGGAAGCAGGGAAAATGAGAGAAGGAAGGAAGCCAATGTAAGGATGTGCTCTTGAGGGGACTGCTGCGGGCAAAATGATTTAATTCTCTGGAGAAGTTTGCAAGAATTGTCTGCAGAAAAATGAGAAACAAGAGACTTCCTCCCCGACCTGTCAGGCTTCCTTGGTGGAGGATGGGCTGTCCCAGAGCTGTTTACTCCTCTGCATTTCAGGGCTGCAGGTCTGCAGTGGGCCGGTGGGTTCTTGCAGCTTCCAAGAAGCTCCCTGGCAGAAAACCAGTACGGTAATGCTGTGAGAGGCTATGAGCACAAGTGTCTGAAATCAGCCAATGTCTGGGTCAGCTGCTAAGAGTACAGAGACAGAGCATCTGAAGCGTTGGCTGCAACTGCATTCTACCAGGGTTGACATTCAAATCATGCTGCTCTACAGACATTCGTAACTATCTCATCTAGTGGAGGAAGGTATAGCTCAAGTGGTAGGGTGTATGCTTAGCATGCATGAGGTCCTGGGTTCAATCCCCAATACCTCCTCCAAAAAATTAACAATTAACTCCCCCTCTAAGAAAACAAATAAACAAACAAAAAACCAAACATAACTGTCTCACCTAATGGGTGGCTTTGAGTTCAGTTAACTTTTGTGAGCACAAGCATTCTAATAACACCAAGATCTAAGGTTTTGTAAAGTTTTCGATTGCTGGTTAGAAAAAAATAAAAAGGTACGGGAGGGGAAGTCTGCTCTACCTTGAATTTATGGAAAAGCTCAGACCGTTCAGTTTCTAAAATGGTTTCATTTCACTAGTATTTCCTTTAACTACAATGAATTAAGAAATAATTGGGACACATATGATTTTTGCCTCATTATTTAATGTCTAGTAAATTTGACTTGACTAAATCCATTAAAGAGAAACTTACATACTTTAAGCTCACAATAATTTTTACAGTCTTATATTTTTAACCACCTTTTGAAATTGAAGAATTTAACACAAAATCCTCAAGCTTGTGATATCTAGATAGCTAGGTTGAAAAACGAATCTTTTATTGAAAAGGAGATCATTTTCTCCGTGAGCCCTTGCCATTGGGCTGTGTTTCAAGAATTTTCCTTTCCCTGGGTCCATATTTCTGAAAGATTCCTTAGACTATGACTTTTTCTTACTACAAATATCCCCTACTTTTTGAAACTTTGCTTTGTGCCACTTCGTTTTTACAAAAGATCTACATCAGTACTTGTTTTTGCCAACTGAAAGAAAGCTGAGGAGGATTTTCACTTTTACAAAAAAAAAAAAAAAAAGGCAAAAATTGAAAATAGCATGCTGCATCTGTAATTGCTTCCTCTACTTAAGCCATTTCTGTTTAGGAAACGTTCCATAGAAGCACTCTACTTTCGGACAGCGGGGGAGATTCATGTTCCAGGGTTGAACTTTTCTCTAGAATACAAAGTGCTATTTAAAAAAAAAAAAAAAAAAAAAAAAAAAGGTGCAGACATCCTTGGGAGATATCGTAAGTTCAGTCCCAGACCAGCACCCGTAAAATGAATATTACAGAAAGGGAGTCACATGAACTTTTCGGTTTCCCAATGCATATAAAATTAATATTTACACTACACTGTAGCCTATAAAGCGTGCGATAGCATTATGTCTAAAAAAAGTGCATACCTTAATTAAAAAATAATTTACTGCTAAAAAAACTTCCATCATCTGACCCTTCAGCGAGTCATAGTAGTAATATCAGAGATCATGATTGCAGCTCACTGTAATAAATATAATAATAATGAAAAAGTTTGAAATGGGAGAATTATCAAAATGTGACACAGGGATGCAAAGTGAGCAAATAGTGTTGGAAAAACAGCACCAACAGACTTGCTTGATGCAGGGGTGCTACAAACCTTCAGTTTGTGAAAAACCACAGCAACTTTGAAGAACAAAAACCAAAGCACTTAACACATGGTATGCCTGTATTGGTTTTTTTATGTATATATTGAAGTATAGCTGTTGCACTGTATTATATGAGTTACAGGTGTACAGTAGAGTGATTCACAAATTTTAAACGTTATGCTCCATTTATAGTTGTTATAAAATATTGGCCATATTCCCTGTGTTGTACAATATATCCTTGTAGCTTATTTTACACTTAATAGTTTGTACCTCTTAATCCCCTACCCTAGATGAGAAATCAACTAAAAGAAAAAACTGCAAAAAACACAAACACATAGCAGCTAAAGAATATGTAGTAAACAGCCAATGGATCCCTGAAGCAATCAAAGAGGAAATCAAAAAATACCTAGAGACAAATGTATTGGTTTTAAAACATTTTAATTTATGTAATATTTAGTTTCAAACACAAACTTGTAGTGTCATCCTCTATTTTTTGGTTATATGTACCCGAACTAGATTTAATCAAAATATCAAACATTAAATCATGAAATATATCAGGCTTTTAAATACAGATAGATAGGTAGATAGATACAAAATAGACATCTTATATAAAACATAAAGTATTTATTAACATATATCTTGTTTATATATTATATACATTATATAAAATGCAAAATAATATATAGATTTTTAATACACATTTTCAATACATTTTAATACATTGATGATACTACAAGCATTATTCACGTTTAAGATGACAAATCATCTTATTGATGAAACAGGGAATTTCCTTACAGTTTAAGACACGGCTGATAATAGTTCTAGTCACTTCTATGTCAGTATTTAAGATCCTAAATTTATGATACAGTAGTTCTAATTCTCCCTTCCTCTAGTCTTACATAGTCAGGTTCAATCGGGAGATATTTATTGTAATTTATTTTAGTTACAGCACATAAAGCAAATGTTGGAAAGTGAAGTAATTTCACTAAAAGACTTTTGCTATGAAGAAAACTTCGGTGCATGTAATTCACCATTGGTCATTATTTCTAGGGAGTCACCAGCTCAGGATTCAGAGATGGGGTGGCAATGGGCTGTGAGTGTGACATTGTCTGTCTGCTTGCCAGCCTCAAACGAAGGCACAAAACATAAGAGCAGGTGAAGCTTTTCTACACAGATGGTTTTAAACTTATATAAAGAATAGCAGGGTTTATTTCTTCTATTTTCCCAATTGCCAAGTTGTTTGTTTGGTTTTTTTAGTGATAGCTTTAATTTTCCCAAAGTGCTTTGGTGGAGAGATTGAAGGCAGCCATCAACTCTGAGGAGTGAGGGTTTGGTCTTAAGCTTTTGGGAACTTTTTACAGGAACCAGGGAAGGCTTCTCCCTGTGCTTCGTGCCCTTCCCGCCCCATTCCCCACACTACAACCATCACAAAGTTTCTTAATGAGGCTTTGGTGTCTGATATGGGCAGTTAAGGATTCTGTTTTACTTGTATAAGCCTCATCTGCACAGTGACACCAAATTCCCATTTGGCCAGGATGAGCTTTTTCATAGACAATTTAAGGTGTGATCTCCCAGGAGCCATAAAGAAAATCTATAATTAACCTTCTAGCACAAAGTCTATGATTTACCTACCCGAGCTCAATGAAAACATCTGTAAGGGTAGTGAGAAGAATTGATTATGTCATAGAGGAGAGTATATGTAATAAAAATAATTTTACAGTTGAATTCACATAGAATAGCAGTTCCTGGAATCACAGTTCCTGGTATCATGGGTTGAGGAAAGTAGTTGACCATCCATCAAAGAAGACTTTTAAGACGTTGTTATGTATGCCAGGGTCACAGTCCTCCTTTGACCTATGCTGTAATCATATCTATTGCTTTGTGTGTCATGTAAAATGCTATCGAACTTTACTTACAAGACAGTACACCATCTGTTATTCTGTTGATTTTAGCTGTTTTATCCAAATAAGTAAAATTCTGACACTCTTGAGACTCTTAAGAATTTTAATATGAATTTATATAATTGTTTCCTGCTTTTAAATGTCATATAAAAGCAGGTCAGCCTTCTAGTGAATTGTAAAATTTTATAACGTCTAATAGAAGAGAGTTGAGCCCTTCTGGACACAAATAGTACTGATCATCTAAAATATGAAGACATAAATTTGAAGAGTTATGGTGGTCTATATTTTGAGTCAGCTACATGCAGCGCCTTTAAATGTAGCCCTTTCTTAAAATAATCAGACTTTTTTTATACCACAAGTTATGGTGCTGCCAACCAGAAGCTTAGTGAACATATCTTACAATGAAATCTATTGTATTAGATATCCAAAATAAACATTCTTAGAAATATTTTCAAGCTGGGGGTCTTTCCACAAAACAAATGTTTGATTCTCTGTGTTTTGTTCTCTTAGCTAGTGGCTTTCTTCTCAACCCAAAACAACTCCAACTAACTGGAAACTTAATTCCTATCTGTTACCCTGTGCTTCCCAAACCAGCAAATCCTACTATAAGTCAACCCCACACTGTGGCCATGGTGCCAGCCATGCCCAGATGGGAGTTCTGCTGCCTTGGGCCACTGGAGGACTCTTCAAAAGAGAAAATCAAATGCAGATGAATTATAAGGCACAGGGATAAATGGTACCATTCTTACAGCTTTTGACTCCTCAGCTAAACAATGGTCTTAGAGTTGGTGAGATTGGGCATATCATTCAATATTACTAAATGTATTATGTTTGGTTGATTGTTAAGAGAGTTGTAGATAGAAAGTAATTGAGGTATTAAAATTCAGAATGATGCAAGTTAACAGATCTTAGTAAGTATCTTACATATGAAGCTGTATGTAATTCATAGCTTACACAGATACAGCACATCACCTTCTGTTTTAATATTTATTTAGCCACCCTTTCAGCAAAGATTTATTAAATATTTATTGAATAACTACTATGTGCCTGGCACTTCTCTAAGTGCTGAGGATACAGAATGTATATATTTATATATTTGAATGTCAGTGGCAAATTATCACTTCTCAAGAAAATTTACCTTCCAGTGAATCTAGACAGACAATCACCACATGAGCAAACCACCAGGTATGCGTAGTTTGTGATATGTGCAATGACAAAAATAGTAGGGTTATTATAAGAGTGAGCAACTTGGGAGATGTTAGGGAAATTTGCTCTGAAAATGTGACATCTGAAGGGAGACTTGAGTACCAAGAAGGTGCCGGTCAGATAAAAATCCAAGGGAAGAATTTTCTAGAAGAGCAAACATCAAATGCAAAGACCCAGAGGTTAGCAAATCCTTCCCACATTCCATAAAGAGGAGTTTGGCCAGAGAAGTTGGGACACAGGAACAAAGGTATGAGATGAGGTTGTCTATGTTGGCAGAGCCCAGATGTCACTTGGCCTTGCAAGGCACGGTCAGGGAATTTGATATGATTCCCATTGCATGAAAAACCTTTGATGATTTTTAGGCCAGGGGCAGGGAAGTGGACAGCCAAGATCTAACTGAAAATTTAAAAATATTATCCTGGCTTTTGTTCACAGAGTGACTTATTAGGGGAGAAATAACTGGAGCAGGGAGGCCAGGGGAGATCAGGGATGCTGTACAGATGGAGAGAGACAGGCATATTGGAGCTACGCTGTGACTTGCTGAAACACGGCCTTGGGGAGAGAGGGAGAAAAGAAGACTTCACATGGCTTCCTTGGCTCATGTTTGGTGGGACGACTTATTAAGATGAAGAATGTGCTTCTTCAGTGATCAGAGAACATTTTAAAAGCCATCTGAATACAGCAAAGCCAAGATCCTGGAGACTACTTGAAATACGATATTTTAAAAAGTCTCCTTATAAGCAATTATTTTGTCATGTTTGTTTCCTTATTTAGGGAGGAGAGGGGAAAAGAGTGCCCCAGGAGGAAAAAATAATAATAATAAAGAATGTCTTGAGGTAACAGTAGTTCCAATATGCATTTCAAGTTGCTTAAATAAAGCAAAATATACAGCGTGCTTTATATTAGTTTCCAAGGGCTACTATAATAAATCACAACAAACCTGGTGGCTTAAGACAACAGAGATGTATTCTCTCACAGTTCTGGAGGCCAGGAGTCAAGGTGATTCCCTTATAATTCGTTTGCAGAGCAGATCCTGCCTTTATACTTTGGCTCTGCCCCAGGTGGAGAATACTGGGAAGAGCACCTCCTTGATCCTACAGACCACGTTTAAGCATCTCTCTGACTTTCGCATGCAGAACTGCATTTACAGGTATACTCATGGGGCATCTCAATTATGAAAAGGAGTGGCTCCTTAATTTACATGAAATGTATCTCATCTTCCTCTTGGAAGATCTCTTCCTGAGAGATCAAGGATCGGGGCGGAGGGTGGAGAATAAACCTGATTCCCTGGGATGGTATGTTCTATGTGTTTGGTTAGGGTACAAGTGCCCAGTTTAGTCAATCAAACGCTAATCTAAGGGTTTTTGCTGTGGAAGTATTTTGTAGAGGTGATTAAGGTCCATAATCAGTTGACTTAAGTGAGGAAGTTTGTCCTACATAATCCGGTGGGCGTGATCCAAGTAGTTAGAAGGATTTCAGGGCAGAGCTGAGGCTTCCCTGAAGACATAGAAATTCTGCCTATGGCCAGGAGCTTCAGTCTGTGCTTGTGAATTTCAGCCCATCCTTCTTGACAGCTGGTCCCACAAACTTCAGACCTGCCTAGGCAGCACCTATAATTGTGTGAGCCATTTCCTTGCTGTAACTCTCTCAGTATACATAAAACCTACTGGTTCTGTTTCTCTGATTAAACCATGACTTAAGCATTCCTCATCTGGAATTCATAGTACAATTAAACTGGCTTTTAATATACTAAGCTTCCACTAGCATTACGCGGAATCAACTAAATTCACCTTCTTCCTCCACCTCTAGCAGGAAAAAAAAAGTGTTTTTTTGTTTTTGTTTTTGTTTGTTTGTGTGTTTTAATCTGTAATGTGTTCTTTGTTTCGGGAAGCAATAATGACCTTCATCCATCCAGGCCCAGGTAAGGTATCCATACACAGCTGCTGTCCATTCACTCCATACTCTGGTGGAAGCTGCTAGCAGGCATCTGGCCAGGCTTTGAGCTATTTGAGACCCCTGTCCATTCCAAACAGGAACCGAGGACTGCTACCACTTGCTAAACACTAAGGCCTCCTTCTTCCAACCATGCTGCCGGACGGGGTTACTTTAATACAGCAGTGTCCCAAACAGGTATGGGGCAGCTCTCAAGAGAATCTCCTCCCAGCGCCCAAACCACGAAAAGAAGAAAAACCAGAGTGCGCTTGGAATCTCCCCTCTGCAAATCTGCCCCCAACTTGTCTGGATTTGTTCTTATCAAGCAACTAGAGGATGGGTGGGGGTAGGAGGGACCCTCCTGCTTCTTTTATCATCTTCCTTGTTTTTCCCAACCCCAGGGGCTGGAAAGAATGGTCTTCCCCCATTGCTCTTCCTGTCTGGAACTCCCTTAAGTAAACTCCACGGTCTAATTAGCTAAAGTCTGACAGCATCTTTCATCCAAACCTGCCCTGTGAATCCATTTTCCTACTCAGCCTCTTATCCACTCTTTCAGATTCTCAGGTGATGATCCACACAGTGACTCTGGGAAGCATTGGTCATTAGGAAATACTAATCAAAACCATAACAAAAACATTTACATTTTAAATATATAATTCACTCACAATGTATCATTTTCTCAATCAATTATCAGCATTACCTTGGCAATCAGACGTAGCTTAATAATTGCCCCTGAAATATAAATGTTGCCATAAAATATTTTCAAGGCCCAAGAGTCATCATAGCATTTTGAACTTACATACCCAAAGATGCTTGAATGACACAAGACGTACTGATTTATGCTTTGGGTTTGTCAGCAGGCAGGAGTTTGACCACATAAATTCAGTCATTTGTGATTGTTAATGAAAATAACTTAAAAATGGCAAATAGTTGTCATAAGAGGTTTTCAGTATAATTCAACAATCATTTAATTCTCAAACTATTACAGACAAGGGTTGTATTTAAAAGTGCCTTTCAGTGCATGTGCACGTGCATGTGCACACACACATGCACTCCACAGCCATGAAAGCAAAACAGGTTTTCTTGGACTTGTCAGTATATTGTAGATCTGCACAGTATAAATGAAGATCATTTGGGCTGCTTTGTATGTGTGCTTAGAACTTTCGATGCATTTTTTCCCCATTTTTTCTGACAACAGCCTTACACGACAAAAAAAAAATCATGGCTTCTGATTCGTCTCTGTTTTTCTCTACCAGGATATGTTCAGATAACATACAGTGGTAATTCTGTAGTTGCACTTACAGGAAGAAATGTCTCCCTCTCGCCCCTCCTCCCTTAACTTCTAGCACTTTCTGATACGATTCAAGCTATTCTTTGAAAAAAACCTCGCTCGCTTCTTACAGAGACCAGCCTTGGCCAGTGAAACCTGATGGATTCCCCTCAGGGGCTGAGGTTCTTTCAGTTAGCAAAATAGAACCTAAACTGAAAATCCTCTGCTAGTAAGCAAAGATGCCACCATCATTTTAGTATTCAGGATGCAAAGTAAATATGTTCTTAAGCACACATGTCCTCCCATACAGGCTTCTAGAGTCATGCCCCTGTACGGCTGCCAGGACCTGAAATATCATTTCTTTCCTCTCGAGAGACCTGGGGGACCAGGGAGGGAGAGCTGGGCCTCTCACTGAACATGCGGCTCAGCCTTGTTATTCAAGCACAGGCACTGTAAGAATGTGGTATGTTGGCTGAAACCATTTGTTTGCTTAATATCTCAGAGTTCAGTGAGGTCATTTTGTCATCTTCCCTGTGTTTTCTGTATTTTCCAAAGAATTGCCAGCTTCCAACAACACCCTCTTTCTTCCCGTTGGAAATGGAAACACGTCCTCCGCAGGAATTTTCCACTTAGCAGAGCCAGCTTCCCTCGCTGGGGCCTCAGCACACCAGCCTGAGATGCTGTATTTCTTTCCACGGCAGTTTGACATTTTCGAGCCACCACAATGCGTTGTATTCAGTCATTCTAAGTCTTCCCCTTTCTACATCATCTTTTTTTTTTTTTTAATAATGCATACTTTCGAGCAATTTCAGGAAGAGAGCAAAGGCTTTTAAGCAACATTAAGTTTAATTAGTTATGTCACTGTCACACAATCAGAATGCTTTGGAGTCCTGCCCCACCTCCCCCATAATTTCCCCATTTCCCAGCCCCCTTCCCTCGCCTTCTGGTAAACACATTAAGGACAAACCTCATGGTCCATATACTCTGCTTGTAATTGTTTGCTTTTGCAAATTATTTCCTTTGAATAATATTTACAAACTACATATCACTGCCTGACACGACGGTAAGGGGGGGGGATACAGATTGCTTATAATCTCAGCTGTAAACAAGAGACGGGAACACGCGCTGGAAAATGTGTTCAATGCCCTGTCTGGAAGCAGCCGCCTTTGCAAATGCTCACAGCTGAGTGGGAGCTGGGTCGCAGCCTCCGCGACACTGCAGCCTGAGACCCGAAGGCCGACAAGCTGGGGGGAGCCCACAGGGCCATCCCAAGTCCCCGGCGGGGGAAGGGAAAGGGAGGAATTTGGGGGGTCAGAGAAAGGCCGCATCCAGAGGAAAACAATGCGTGCCTTCCAGAAAGCAAAAGGCAGCGCACGCGAACACAGATGCCGGCCGGATCCGCTCCCCGCGGGCGGGGGCGGGGCGGGGGCGGGGCGGGGCGGGGCGGGGCGGGGCCTCCCCCGTCTGGCCGGGTGGTAGCGTCTCAGACAGCCGGGGCCCAGGGGGTCACACCCGCGCCGCGGAGGGTGTCTCCAAAGGAACGGGGATGCTGCCGAGAGGCGAGGAGGGAGGAAGAGGGGGATTTGTTCAAGCTGGGAGGGTGGGCCTCAGGGAAAAAAAAAAAAAAAAGAAGAAGAAAAAGAAGAAATAGATTGATGCTTTGCAGGACACCTAGGGTATTTCTTTCAGGGAGTGTTACTTCCACTTTTAGGCAGGAACAAGAGCTGCGAGGAAAACAGCGGCACGGGCTGACAGCTCGGAGGTGATCAAAGGAGGGAGCGTGAATGGCTTGCTCTGCCAGCCATTTATTAAAAAAGAGAGGGTGCTCCCGGGCCTCTCGAGGCGGGAGAGCAGGGATTAGGATCAAATAGAAATCGGCCTCACTTCCTTTATTCAGGAGGGAAAAATGTATATATATATACATATATATATATATATTTTTTTAATGCTATCCACTACGAGATCCACTCCTTCCCAAAGACAAAATAGACATCTCTCTCTCCTCGCACACAAAAGGAAGGAAATTCCACCCTTTCTTTTCAAATGTTGCCACCACTGTCTTGTATGATCACAGGATGGGTTGTCCATTGGAGGACATTTTTATGCGGAGACGCCCCCCTTTGGGGGAAGGTAGCGAACTTTATGTGAGTCTAATTAACCTCTGAAATAAAAGTTTAAAGCACTCCTGGGATTTGCGTGGAACTTCCCTTTCCGTGGATAACAGGGCCAAGTGTTCAAATGCACTTCTCTGATGCAAGCGCTCTCCTGTTGTAAAGATGACCATCCCCGGCAGCTTAGGGGCGGTTGCAGAGGTTTCTAAGATGGAAAGAACCACAGATGCTTTATTAACATTAACGTGGGTATGATCCCTGGAGGATGAGAATGGTAGGCATTTGATAAAGTGCACTCTCTTCAGTTATAGAAACATTTGATCTTTATACCTAGAGATGCAACGAAGCTGAGGGGCTGGAATGAAATGGGAAATGCCTTCTTATATGACGATTTTATTTCGCCTGAGAATCAATTACACACACACTCAAACTTATAGCACTGTTTATCAGCTAAAGCTTTGGGGGATGGGAGGAATTGAACAAGCAAACCAATTTTTACCCAGATTCACACTTAGAGATATCCACACTCTACATCCTTTATTTAATCATAAAGTAGTTATGTTTTAATGTATTTTTTATAATATAGTACTAGTATTCAGTCAAAGATTCGTGTAGCAGGGCAGTTCAGTATTTTTTTCTTAGTATTAGAACAGTGAGTCAAGGTGTGCTTTGTTTTCCTCTAAGAGTTCTTTAACTTGACCGTTTTTCTCCAATATTAGGAAAAATTTGATATATATTGTTTATTTTTTCAATTATACAGGAATATGCTTTTATTGGAAAAGATTAATACAATCCAGCACTATACAGATTAAACAATGAAAATTTTCCATGAACTCTGACTTTGGCAAGTTATTTCCTTCCCCAGAAGTAGCCACTGTTATGCTATATCCATCCAGAACTTGTAAATTATTTTTTCATGCATGTATACATACATACAACTGTATACATTTTTAGAATAATACCTTCAACTATACTATATATATTTTTAAGTGAATTGAATTTTTTATTTTAATATACCAAAGAAGGAGACCTTTCTTTATCAGGATCTATATATCTACCTCACTTGAACTACTGGATTTCTCATGGTTTATTGTATTATTACTCTATTGATACATTTCCAGTTTTTTAGTATTGTAAATAATGCTGAAATTGACATTCTCAGAAATCTTTGATCATACATGCTAGGACTTTTGTAGACTAGGCTGCACTGGAATTGCCAGGCAATAAATATCTAAATTTATAGATATTACCATGTTATTCTCAAAAAAGGGCATAAGCAATGTATATTTCCACATGTTGTATACCACTAGACCACCATTTTCACACACTCTCAATCACTGTTTATCAACATTAAAAAAAAAAAGGTTTTGTCAGAATCCTAAACAAAAATAATGTCACATTGATTCCTCACACGCTGTTTTTGGCTACCAAGGTAGAACAAATCTTATCTACATTGGCCATTTGTATTCTTTCCTGTGACTTGTCTGTTCCTTTGTAATCCTTCTTTGGATTTTTTATTTCTTTTTCATGATTCCTAGAAATTCTTTATAATGAGAGCCTTTGTTTCTTTTATGCAATGTAAATGTTTCTCCCAGACTTTAGTTTGCCTTTTAACTTCACTTATGGGGACTTCATCATAGAGATATTTCAAGTCTTCTGTTGCCAAATCTGTCACCATTTCTTTTATGGACTCCAAGTGGTGTCCTAATTAAAATTGAATAAAGAACATATACCTATATTTTGCACTTTAGATGGCAAAGTAACTCTCTAAAATTGCTTCCATGCCTTTAGGACCATTCTAGACTGAAATAAATGGACCCTGTATCACCAAATCAATAGGGCCCTCCATTCATTGTTCTTTTTACCAAAGCACTGTGTGTACCTTCCAGTGTACTCAGACTAAAGTCTTGCCAGTAGATGGGCCCACAGAGCTCTGTGGCATGAATGGAGGGTAAGAAAAAGCATCAGAATAATGGATTATTAAATAAAAGTCATCAGGCCTCATTAGGTTTTTGAGAAAGTTAATACACTCGAGACTGGTTTTCTCAGAGAATTCTATGAATAAGCCATTTACTTTGGTGAATAAATGATAGTGTCATCTTTCTCCTGACATAGTATACCGCTTCTCTACAAAACTGGGGAAAAAAAGGTTTCCTTTGATGGAACAGGTTAGTGTTAACAACATGACTTCCCACCTACCCAGCCTATGACAGAGATTGAACCGAGTAGTATTCACTGGGGGAATGCCGCCAAAAAGTGAAGACTTTGGTCATCATCCCAGATTGTTAGCTTGAATAACAACCCTGGAGACTGGGGCTCAGAGATTTATATTTTGGGGTCCTTGCCAAAGTGATTTTGATGTTCACAGAGTAGCACTGGGACCCAGCTTCTCCCATTTATCCAGAGAACGCAGAATTTTTTGGTTTCTCGCTTCCATAATTGTCTCCTAAGTTATTTTCTAAATCTTTGTTTCTCTCTTTCTTAATTTATTCCAAACATTTTTGCCAGATTTAGTCATATCACCAATACCTGAAAGTCAGCAATGGAATATCCCCATTCTTTGTCATGAATTATTTGACCATGGTTTGACCTCAGCCTACCTTTACTGAACCACCATCCACTCTGACCTCCTTTTCCTCCTCTGATTTCTCAGCCCCACCTTATAGCTCAAGACCTCCATTCTATCTTCCTGTTGAAGAAAGTGTCATTTTTTCCCCCACTGACTAAAATGCCCTTCTCTTCATACGTCTTCTTGCTCTTTAAGATCAACTCAAGGCTCCTTCCTTTGTGAATTTCTTCCTCTTTTTTTCATCTTCATTAACCCTTCCCTCCTGGACAGTCGAGCATTTTGTTATCTTCCATTACATTATTATGATCATAGTCTCTATTATTGATTACAGTGTTGTCTCCCACCACTAGATTGAAAACACCCTGAAGACAAGACCACTACTTATTGACTATTTGGGTCACAGTACCAAATGGTATACTTTGTACACAGTGGACACTCAAAACATGTTTGATGAACAGGTAACCTGGATGTATCTAGACATCCTATCTAAATGGTAGCAAAGTTTATGCTTAGTAGCTTTTGGCCACCATTATAGGGTAAATTTAGAAATTAACTTTTAGAATAGTTAAAGCCATTTTTTTTATTCCATCTGGGTCAAGCAACATTAAATCAGACTTACCAAACTATTGACAAGCGTACTGCTAGGTGACCTAAATACATACATATACACAAACATACATACATACAAAATCTATATAGTACTCTAAAGAATTACATAGACAAAATAATGGAATAAATCATTTCTATTAAACCTGATTTTTTGTCATGTTTAACATTATAACGTGGAAATAATTCACTCCATATTACTTTATTGGATAGAATTTTATTTACAATGTAAAAGGATTTGAGGGGATTAGCATCCATTCCTTTATTCAGGAAATGAAAATTCAGGTTGCAGGAGTATACATTCACTTTTTTAGTGTTAAATTTGATGGATATGAAATTCTAGAATAAACAGCAATATTCCAAGTTCCATAAATAAGTGCTGAAGTTGGAACCAAAGGACATGGATTGAGTCCCTGATTGATTGTTTATGAAATTGGAATAGCAGAGAGACCTTTTCTCTCTCAGTTGGAATCACCCGATTTATAAAATGGCATGTTTTTCCAATGAACAACTTAATTTTTTTATTAAACAAGGTCGTGTATGCAAATTTGCATCTTAAACTACAAACAACAATATCAATATGAATCATCTATTTCAGTTTAAGTCAGAAACTAAAGTCAAGGGTGAGGATGAGGCAAACACAAACGTCATATACCCCACCCTTCCCAGCTCTAGCTGACAAATCAGTACTTTCCTATAGCACTGATAGTAATAAAGATATTCTTTGGCAATTTGGAGAACATATCATCTAGCACAAGAGTTAGAAGTCCTCCCATGAACGTCATGAGGAACAACAACAGAAGGTTGTCAATTTTGGTAGAGCAAATTAAGGATCTACAGGTCCCAATGCAGTCAAAGAGCAGGTGTCCTAAAGCGGAGGGCACCTGGAGATCACAGATGATAAAGTCAAAAACTGGAGAGTTTTAGGGCAGAGTTTCTTTTCTCAAATTTCAATGTGTGTATCAAGCACATCAGGATCTTACTAAAATTTGTGTTCTAAGTCAACAGCACTGCAGGAGCTTGAGTTTCTGAACTTCTACAGAGCTCCCAGGTCATGCCAATGTTGCTGGTCTGTGGACCACACTTTCTGAGTATGAAGAGACTAGGGTATTTCACAAGTTGTGCATATAAATGTGAAGTCACCCTTGATGGTGCCAAGATGAAAAATATAGATTAATACCATGAGGCAGGTGCCAGCATTTTTGAAAAATATGAGACAGTGACAAGGGCATCACTGGTTGGTGAAAGGAGAAAGACTAGAAGATAAAATCCAGTTATATGAGTTTCAAAGGAGTGCAGAAGAAAAGCTCTGAGAGTGAGGATGGAGGAGAACATTAATCCATCTGACTTAATATGTGCTGGCTGGGTGAAGGAAAATAAGTGGTTGTTACTGGAGAAGAAAGCCATAGCCTAGAGTTGGGTCAGGTTTCAGTTAAACCTGGGAAGAAGACAGAGTATTTTGTGAGGAGTCCTGAGGATATTGGAAAGTTTGAAGGGGGAAGGTAGGGGCAGTGATAGCTAGGTCTCAGAAGGAGAAGCACACAATAACATGCTGATGAAAGTATAGAAGAAGATAGAGAATATAAAGGTTTACCCTTCTGGAAGTTACCTACAAGGCCAGTGTAGTGGTTACTGTGGTGTATCTCCCAGATGTACTCCACCTCTTAGGACCTAGGCCTTCATTCTTTCTCCTGCTGGGGTTTTTGGAAGCTGACGTCTCTGAGTTGAGTGCTCTTCCAAGCATTTTCTCAGTTGATGAGAGCCATCTTGCCCTAGGTCACACTACCTCCCTGGGGGCAGTTCATTTTCAATGGCTGGTTGATACATGTGTATGTGTTTGAGACTGTGTGCATTGAAGAGGAGCTAAGAGGGAAGGACTGAATTAAAAAGACCTTATTCCTCCCCAAAGTTTTCCTGAAACTGATTTATTCCTTTTACTAAAAAAGATAACATAATGCTACTGATATTGGATAAACTTCTTTTGTTTATTGAGGTATAGTTGATGTACAATATTATGTAAGTTTCAGATGTACAACATAGTGTTTCACAATTTTTAAAAGTTATGTTTCATTTATAGTTAGTATAAAATATTGGCTATATTCTCTGTTTTGTACTGTGTATCCTTGGAGCTTATTTATTTTATACATAGCAGTTTGTACTTCTTAATCCCCTCCCCCTTCTGTTGCCCCTCCCCCTCTGATAAACTTCTGAGTTCACCATATTATATCAGGTGGTCTGTCTCAGGTGAATAGTTTCTATTGCAAGGTAAAAGTTAAGATATCTCAAATTAAATGTAGACAAGAAAATCAACCCAAGCCCAAAATATATATGCTTTTTAAATAGAAATTTCACTTAAAATTTAAATTTACTTAAGTAACTATTATTACAACTATATAACATATATAATAAAATTTATGTAGCATGTATATTGTAATGTATATTATATACACATATATAATATTTTATATGTATATATTTTATATATATTATATACATATATCTCCCAGGGTGAAAGTTGTAATACATACACATAGGGACAGTTCATATCTGATTTTTCTGTTATATCTATCTCCAAGGATTTATTTGCAAAAGCATATATTTTTTCTATAGGCATACCTCAGAGATGTTGCAGCTTCAGACCACCACAGTAAAGTGAATATCATCA
The DNA here is from genome assembly GCF_048773025.1 of Camelus bactrianus. Taxonomy (NCBI): domain Eukaryota; kingdom Metazoa; phylum Chordata; class Mammalia; order Artiodactyla; family Camelidae; genus Camelus; species Camelus bactrianus. The sequence goes on along the minus strand of NC_133543.1, from coordinate 94,124,581 downwards.
TAAAGTGAGTTGCATGATTTTTTTTCTTCATGCATGTAAAATTTCTGTTTACGCTATTTTGTAGTCTATTAAATGTGAAATAGCATATGTGTAATAAATGTTTATTTCTTAATTAAAAAATGATTCATTGCTAAAAAAAAATGCTAACCATCATTTGAGCCTTCAGCAACTCACATTCTTTATGTTGCTGGAAGATTTTGCCTCTGTGTTGATGGCTGCTGACTGATTAGGGCGGTGGTTGCTGATGGTTGGAATGGCTGTGGCAATTTCTTAAAACAAGAGGAAATAAAGTTTGCCCCATTGATCGACCCTTTTACGAATGATTTCTCTGTAGCATGCAATGCTGTTTGCAGCACTTTATCTGCAGCAGAATTTGTTTCAAAATTAGAGTCAATCTTCTCAAACCCTATTTCTGGCCTATCAACTAAGTTTATGTAATATTCTAAATCTTGTCATTTCAATCATCTTCACAGCATCTTCACCTGGAGTGGTTTCCATTTCAAGTAACTACTTTCTTTGCTCATTCGTAAGAACTAACTTTTCATCCATTAAAATTTTATCTTGAGATTGAAACAATTTAGTCACATCTGTAGGCTTCACTTTCTGATTCTAGCTCTCTTGCTATTTCTACTACATCTTCCACCACTGAAGTCGAACCCATTCATAAGGGGTGGAATTTACTTACTCCAAACTCCTGTTAAGGTTTATTTTCTGATCTCTTCCCATGGATCACAAATGTTCTTAAAAGTTTCTATATTGGTGGATCCTTTCCAGGAGGTTTTCAATTGACTTTTCCCAGACCCATCAGAGGAATCACTGTCTATAGCAGATATAGTTTTACAAAATGTATAATAAAGAATAAGACTTGAAAGTTGAAATTACTCCTTGATCCAAGGGCTGCAGAATGGAAGTTGTGTCACCAGGCATAAACACAACACCATTCTCATTGCAGATTTTCATCATAACTCATGAGTGACCAGGTGTATTGTCAATAAGCAGTAATATTTTGAAGGAAATTTTTTTTCTTGAGCAGTAGGTCTTATTAGTGGGCTTAAAATATTTAGTAAACCATGTCACAGACAGGTGTGTTTTGTTGTTCCATTTACAGAGCACAAGGACAGAAGATTTAGCATAAATTTTAAGAGCCCTAGGATTTTTGGAATGGTAAGTGAGGATTGGATTTAACTGAAAGGCTCTAGCTGCATTAGTCCTTAACTGAAGAGTTATCTTGTCCTTTGGACCTTTGAAGCCTGTCATTGACTTCTCCTCTTTAGCTATGAAAGTCCTAGATGATCTCTTTCTCCAACAGAAGGCTGTTTCATCTACACGGAAAATCTGTTGTTCAGTACAGCCACCTTTATTAGTTATTTTAGCTTAATCTTCTAGATAACTTGCTGCAACGTCTACATCAGCACCTGTTCCTTCAGATGTTGCACTTTTATGTTACGGAGACACAGCTTCTTTCCTTAAACCTCATAAACTAGCTTTTGCTACATTCAAATTTTTCTTCTGCAATTTCCTCACCTCCCTCAGTCTTCATAGAACTGAATAGAGTTAGGGCTTTGCTCTGCATTAGGCTTTGGCTTAAGGGAATGCAGTGGCTGGTTTGATCTCCTCGCCAGACCACTCGGAGTTTCTTCACATCGGCAGTAAGGTTCTTTCACTTTCTTATCATTCGTGTGCTCACTGGAGCAGTACTTTGAATTTCCTTCAAGAACTTTTCCTTTGCATTTGCAACATGGCTAACTGTTTGGCACGAGAAGTTTAGCTTTTGGCCTATCCTGATTTTGATATCCTTTCTGATTAAGCTTAATCATTCCCAGCTTCTGACTTAAAATGAGAGATATGGACTTTTCTCTTCACTTGAACACTTAAGAGGCCATGGTAGAATTATTAATTGGCTTAATTTAAATACTGATTTTTCTCGAAGAATAGAGAAGTCCGAGGAGAGGAGAGATGGGGAGACAGTCAGTCAATGGAACAGTCAGAACACACACAACATTTATCAATTAAGTTTGCTGCCTTATTCGAGCACAGTTTATGGTGCCCTAAAACAATTACAAAATATCAAAGGTCCACAAACATGAAAAAACACTGATCACAGATCACATAACAAATACAATCATAATAATAAAATATTGCAAGAATTACCAAAATGCAACCCAAAGACATGAGGTGAGCAAATGCTGGTGGAAAATGGCACAAATGGATTATTCAAAGCAGGGTTGCCATAAATCTTAAATTAAAAAAACAAAAAAGCCCAATCTCTGTGAAGCACAATGAAGTGTGATAAAATGAGGTGTGCCTATACATTAAATTTATACAGCACAAGCATATTCAGATAAACTAATTTGAGTGTAGGTTTATATCACTGGTCCTAAAACATTCATTATTTTATCAATATTTAAAAGGCAAGTGGAGTGATACTTCATAGTGTTCTTTCATAAAACAATGCCTCTTTGAATGGAAAATTTTGCTAAATGTCAATTTTAACACATCACGAACCACCATGTCAGGAGTAATTTAGGTTACTACCTCTACTCCTAGAGCAGGAGAGAAGCACATCTATTGCTACCTTCAAAGTGTCATGTTTTCTTTACAGAATTAATCAATTTTGTTCAATGGGTTCAACTTTTCCTTGCTCCTTATACTTTCAAAATATGGTTCCGTATGCCATTTGAACAGGTATAATGCAATTACTATTTGAGGAAACAAACCTTTGAAATCTATACATCTTACCTGGGGAACAGAAGTCATAGACAAATACACTGGAGTTACATAAACTTTTTTCTAGAGGGCATGATGGTAAAATCTTGACGATGCTCTATGTAGATGATGCTGATGTTCTGTTGGCTTCTAACTCTATCTTTGCTCTAATTCCAGGTCTTATCCATGGTTGTTTATCATCTAAAGTCTACCTATGTGGATGAATGTTGGCATCACATGAGTCAGAGAAATACAATGAGCTGCCTATTTTCTTCCTGGTTACAAATTTTAAAATGACAGAGAGGCAAAGCATGTAAGGCTATCTCATTTTCCAAAGGTAATTCTCATCTCATGTTGGCCCCATAGTCCCTCGTAAAGTTGGGTCTGTGAGCAGTTTGAGCACTCTCTACAATGTGTGCAGTGCTTCCTCAGGCACCACGGAGACTGCTAGAGGATAAAATACACATCCTGCCCTCAAAGGACTCGTAATCTATTGAAAAGATGAATAAAGCCCATGACCGTTTAGGAACTAGGCAATGGTTTAGAGCTTCTTAAGAAGGGTTGCCTACAAAGAGACATGGCATAGAGGATGGGTAGACTCTGACTGTGGGGAAAAGTGAAAACAGAAGACAAGATGCACAACCCAACAGAAGTGCTAATGTTTACAGAGTGCTGACTATGGGTCAGGCCCCATGCTTTATATTATTTAGTCCCAATAAAGCATACGTTATTAATAGCTTCATTTTATATGAGAGGAGGCTCAGGTCTCGTGAGATTGAAGAACCTGCATGTTGAAGACATGGGGGAAGCCAGAGTTTAAACTCAACAACCAGATTCCAGAGATGGCACGCTTACCCACTAACCATGCTGCCATCATGAGCCATGTTAGGGACAGGGTCAGCAATGACAGCTTGGATACTGCAAACCTTGAAGTGACTAGTTCTGAGTATGGACAGTTTGCAAGTCAGGCTGAGAAGTTTAGTCTTACTGTGGTGATACAGATGGTATCGCTGAAGATTTGAGATCAGAGGACCAACACGGCAGAGGCAGTATTTCAAGAATATTGGTTGGGCAAGAATGTAGAACATAGGCAGAGCCCTGATACTAGTTAGCATCCTATTGCAGGGAGAGGAGGAAGCCCTGAAGGGGTGGTGGGGAGCAGAAAGAGATTTCCGGGTAGACATAGGTCTTCTTGCAAGGGAAACACAAGGGAGGACTGTGCACTTCAAGATTCAAATCAGAAGCCAAAGTAGCAGTAGAGAATGGGTACTAATAGCAATACTCAGTGTTTAGCGGACATTTGTCAAATGTCAGGTACCATGGCCAGTGCTTTTCATTCATTATTCCGTGTGAAAACTCTGTGCAGCATAGGGTCTATTTTTATAATACTCACAGAGGAGGCTACAGAGTTTAAAGAGAGTAAGTAAATTAGCACCTAGTAGATAGGAGAGCCAGGATTAAATCTAGATTATCCTGCTTCCAGAGTTTGCACTCTTGACCTGGAAGGTACGGTCTCTGAAGGTCTTTGCCTGAAGTCAACATCTGAGAGAAGATTCTGGCCCCGGTTTTGCCTCACGTGAAATTCTTGGGATATTGGCAACGCTCTTAAAGTCTCCCAGCCCCACATTTCTCCTTTAGGAAAGAGAATAAAGTTTGCCTGCTTTCTCGTGTGTTTGCTTTGTTTTAGGCGGCGTGTGAGCCCCGAATTGTATGAATGTTGCTATAGAAAGTGAGAGGCTGCAGAAACAGGAATGAGACTGAATGTTTAATCAGCTTATTTTTACGATCTTTGTCATTGTTAATCTAGCCTGTTTTTTATTTCAAATTTAACAATACTAGCGAATTCAGAGACATGAATGCAATCTTATTTATTTTTCAACTTAGTTTAGAGTAGGCTGATGGACTTTACTGCATTATTGTTAAATAAAGTTGTACCTATTCTGAATGTAAAAATAATAGTGATTCAAATGGTAATGTAACTGATTCAGCAGAAAAAACAACAAAAGAGTTTCTACTGGTTTTACTTTACCTGGAGGTGCATATCTGAAAGTTAAAATAAGCCTAGAGACAGGATAGAAGTTCATGTATATTAATCCTGCAGTCCCAAACCTGAGAAATCTGGGGGTAATATTAAATAGTGCCCATCGAATTATGTTATATTTGATAAATTGGAAGAATCCTGTAGTTCTTCTCCCTTAGTTTATGTATCCATATCTATCCCTACATCTGCATTTCTTAATAGGGGGGTATATCTTATATCTGAAATTATCAAAAAAATGAGAAAATAAAAATATGTCCTCTTCTAGCCTTCAATCATTTTGATAGAGCATAGGTAGACATTTTAAAATGTGAATTATTAAAAAAATAATTCTGAGAGTCATTAGAAAAGACCTTCAAAATTAACTGCTCCTTATTGAATCAGCTGTACATTAAGAAATTGCAAAAATCTATTTTACAAAGATTTTAAGCTCTTCCGCTTTACTGTTTCAATTATGTCAGTGAGTTCAAATAACAGATTGTATAAAAGTCAAAATCAAGTCATGAAGACATTTATTCTTACCAAACAGTGTAGCTAATATTTGGGAAACATAGGAAGTCTCTAGGTCCAGAAAAAGTAAAAGAGACAGAATGGGGAGTTACATTTACAATAAGAAAGGTGATAAGAGAAGCAGACATAAAGAAGAACCAGCAAAACAGACAGATAATCGTTAAGCCAAGAGGCGTCAATGGAATACACTTCTGCCTTAGCAAGTTGTAAAAATAATATTCTTTAAAATGTTATGCAATGGTTAGAACAAAGAATCATAAAAGAAACAGACATAAAGAAAAAAACAGCAAACATTGGGGAGAGGAGTTGCGAAGTGTAATCAAATGAGCCATTAATGTATAAATCAACACCAAGAACAGCCACGAAACTGAGGACGGGGACTTTCATGATGGATGAGGCATTGCTTTTGATGGGGTAACAGGCACATTCTATCTGATAAGGTGGCATTAGGGCAGAGACTGGAATGAAGGGAGGAAGTGAGAAGTGCTGATTTCCAAGAAAGAACATGTGCTTAGGGAAGAGCAAATTCAACATTCCTGAGTCGGGGTTTCCTTCTGCCTGGTGTTTTCAAGCAGTAAGTCAAAGCCCAAGGGTCTGTTGCGGAGGAAGTGAGGAGAGGTGTAGGGGGTAAGATCAGAGATGGGATTGAGGGTAGATGCTGGGAGGTGACAGTGGGACATTTCATTTTACTCTTATGAAGTGGAAAACAGCTGGAGGGTTTTTATGAGTGAAGACACGTTACCGGAAGTAGGTTTTAATAGAATTACTCTAGTTCTAATGCGGAGAATAAAACTTGGGCATGAGGGCAAAAGCCAGGAGAGCGATCAGGAAGCTAATGAAATTGACCAGGCAGAGATGATGGTGATGAGGCTGGGATGGTAGTGGCAGAGGTGGTGAGACGTGGTTAGATTAGGATTTACATTTGAAAGTGGAAGGGCCAAGTTTGGCCGTTGATTATCTGTCTCCTGGACTGGACTGTTCAGCCCATGAGAGCACAGATTTTTGTTTTGTTCACTGCTGAATCAAAAGTACCTAGACTAGTGCCTGATATGAAGTAGATGTTCAATAAATACATATAAGAATTGAATTCATGATGGATGTAAATGAGTCATAAGTTATATCACTCTTATTAATTCATAGTCAGAAAACTAACTCAGCCCTTGTTGCTTGTGTAGTTTATAAGTGGAAGCTACCCTATCTTATTGCTAGCCTTACCTTAACATCAGAGTAACTTCACCAATTCTTTTGCTTGAGAATTTATATAAAATAAAAGAATAGTTAGCAATCTTGATATTATCAAATAAACTATACAGTATTCTGAATGGTATATATACATGTTTATATACATACACATTGTTTTTCTCACTCACAAGGGACACACAGGTATAATTTACCAGCAAACCCATATTAGTGACAATAGCTTCTTGCTAATAGCTCTCAGCACAGTTTCCTATTCTTATTCATATTGAATTGAGATCTTGCCCTTTGATTTCCTGGATGCTGATTCTTCTGCTATTTTTGCATACTGGGATGCAGGTCTCGGACTGATTTGTCTTGTAATGGTGCAAAGACGGTCTGTCTGTAGATCAACAGTTACTTAAATGTCAGTCATTTATAGAGATATTTTTCTGTTCCAGCTGCAGTTTCTCATAATTGTTATGTTTTGTTTTAACCATCGCTTGACATTTTGAAGAATATTAATTATTTTTACAACATGTCAGGGTAGGGATTTATTCAGTGGAAGTTCATGGTTTATGAATATTTGTCTCTACATCTTGGTTCACCTCTTGATTCATAGATAAGAGGCTTTTTAAAGACATTGGCATAATTTAGGTGAAGAAGAAAACACTGAGGATTATCTGGAAGTCTTGTTTCCTGTTTCCCTGAAGCCTCTGATATACAGTTTGTCTTGGTTTCTAATATCTACAGCTTCCTCATTACCTGTAGCTCCATTGGCTGCTGTTGGCTTATGGCTATGCTTGGCTTTTAGTTGGCATTTTGTTTCATACCTGCCTGTATGAAAGTTGGAAGTACATCCTTGAAAGATTTTTTTTTTTAATTAGAGGCATAATGATTACAAAAACTTAATGAAAGCATTCTATTTTTCTCTAACTTAAGATTAAGTCACACTAGTTTTGGCCAATTTTTTTTCCATCAAGAGCTGGATAATATTATCTGGGGTTTGAGGGCCATACGGTTGCTATCAAAAATTGTAAACTTTTTCTAGCAGGAAAGCAGACAGGGCAATTTGGAAATGAGTGATGTGACTGTTCCAATAGGAGGACCAGGTTTGGGCCAGAGCCATGGATTGCTGATCCATGAGTTACAGTTATGGTAACAGGTTAAAAAACTTTGATAAAGGTATTCACATTTATTTAAATCATAATCTATGTTGTGAAATACGTTTTTATAGTCCAGACTTCACGGTTTCAACAAGTCTTTTCAATGAGTAACTTGATAAGAAACTTGTGATTCTTTCCTTGACTTAATTAATCTCACATGACATGTGGATAACCTTTCAGATTTGAAGGTTATAAGCACGTTATGACTGCACACCTGGTGGCAAACAGTATCCTGATAGAGAGAGAACCCTCAAGAGGAAATCATCCATCCTTGGGGTACTGACCCTTCACCACAAGGCATCTTGAAAGATATCAGCAAGCTGAGCTTCTGTTTCACTTAGGGCTTCTTTTGTGTCAGGGTTTTCCTAGCCACTGACCTGGAACATCTCAGGAAGAACATACTAACACTGAAAACAGTCCCTACCATTCTTCTGGATTTTTGTTTGTTCGTTATATTTCTTCCCATTTCCTAGGAGACCAGTTGCCCCGTAGATCTTTCCTTTCAAACTTGGCCTTCCTTCATATTTGGAAATCTTTTATTAAGAAAACATTTGTCACCAGTGTTTTTGAGCTAATTTACACGTGTTATAGTTTCTCTAACGCCGAAAATATCCAAGCTTGTATTATTGATGTAAAGTAGAAATCCTCTCTTGACTTTGCCCAAAGCAGAATTAGGCAAGTCAAATAAGAGAAAAAAAAAGAAGCTTAGAGAATGCAGTGTAGATATGAGAAGATACTTGCCTCAAATTCTCAAAACCCGAAGAGACTTAAGGGCAAGGATTGTTAGCCATGGAGAGGTTAGAGCATCATGCAAGTTCTGCACACAGCTCAAGTATCTTTCGACCCCTTCAGACTCATCTCTTCTGGTACAATGACGGCTACTCATTTTGTAAGAGCTACCACTAATTGAAGCCACATCGTGGTCAGATCAGAAATAAGCCAGGCAGGCATCCCTGCTGGAAATGTACCAGCAGGACAATCCCTTTGTTCTCCTTAAACATGAACTAATTCAAGAAAGGCGCTGCCTCCAGATCATTATTCATTAATGCATGCAACATCCCCTCTGCCCCACTCCTCCGTCTTTCTCCCTTCACCCTTCACTATAATTTTCCTGTGGAGGAATAAAAGAAAACCATTTCTCCTGTAAACTGCATAATTGGGTTTAATACGCAGACTTGCCATTTCTAGGCATGGACGTTTTCTGCATTAATGGGAGTTATTCGCGCAGCATTTAGAGATCACCTGTGGATAGGCTTGTTAATTAACAGAGTTAGAGCCCTATTTCATTCCATTTAAACCAGAGTAATTGAAATCAGGGCAATCACCGCTGCAGTGTTCGGTACTTTCATCCCTTCTCAAGGTTATTTTAGCAATTATGCTCTTGTTTGAGCATATTAGTAAATGCTAAGATTACTTCCTGTACAATCTGACTTTTCTCAATCCTATGTCCTATGGCATATCTGTTTCATTATTACATTAGTTGAAAAAGCTAAAAAAAAATCTAGTCTAGTCTTTGAAAGAAACTATTAAACCTAATCTAATCTACCAGTTTTCCAGGAAAAAAGAAATTAGAAAATTAGGCTAAACTTAATCCCAAAATAGATCGTATGCTGCCTTGTAAGGACTGAAAGAAAGAAAGTGTAGAAGCTATCAAGTTCAGTATTCGTTAGATGTTAACACATCTTCTGAGATTCCTGAGTATCTGTTATTCTATGATACACACTTATGATACAAGGCATTTTGGTTTTGCTTTTATCATATCTGAAAAGAAACATAAATATCCTCAGTTTTATCCAATGGAAGGAACTGAACTACTTCAACTTACAACCAAAAAAAAAAAAAAAAAGCTACCTGAAATTACTTTTTAGAACTGAATTAAATTCTTACAATCTTCTACACTTCCCACTACTGCTCGGTAAGAAACATCCTTCTTACTCTTTTGCATTATTCTAGGAAATCCAATCTGTTATTATGATGATTCTGTACCATTGACTTAGTGAAAAATATTTTCTTTCATCCAAAGTGACTTTGCATAGGAGCACAATGACATTTTCCCCCACTGAATCCATTTTCCTCGTTAAAATTAAGACCAACATAATGTTTCCTTGCAATGGTAGATTAATATTAGGAACTTAGGATGTTTGTATGGTAATTCACCTTTACACCTTGAGTCTCTTCCCATTTATGCTTGGCACAATTCCTACAACTAATATTTACTGATGTTTTCTATTTGCTTATCTACGTAGACCTTGTCTCTGAAGACAGGTGTCACCAGCAATGTATTTATTTAGTGAATGGTTTTGCCACCTGAACATATTCAGTCTCACAGTTTTATCATAAGACAGGTATATGCTTCATGTTGCCAAGTGTGTTTAAGGGATAAAAGGATATCGGGATATTGTGTACTTAGCTCTTTAAGATGGCGATGTGCACGTGTGCGTGTTCTGTTCAGTGTTGTCGTTTGAATTGTCTTTTTGTGAGGAGCATTGCAAAGCTACTGTGAATATAATCATCCTCAGATGCTCACATATCCTGGCTGATGGTATTTGAAGAAAATGCTGACATTTACATACATATTGGAACGTTTTCCAATGGATTAGTAAACCTTATCATTTCTACATGCATTTTCTACCTCTATTTAAGCAAATTTTCCCTTGGGAAATTATTCAAGTCTCTGCTTTCTAGTTAAAATTGCCTTTGTCAAAAGTTAAGAGCATCCTTTTGAATCAGCTCAAGTCTGTGAATGACTTAAATGAACACATCAGCGAGAGGCAGAAAGAGAAAGAGAGAGAGAGAAACCTTCGGTATTAATGATAATTTAAATTCACTGTGTTTCTCAGTATAAATAAATTAAAATTAACCATCAGAAATAAGACATCCTCGGCATCGTCTGTGCTAGTCTACACAGAAATGCTCAGCAATAAGCTACTTCAGCAATTCTAGCTCATCCTGCCTCGCAAATTTACCCAAACACATTTCTGTTTCATAGTCTATCCTGATTTGGTAATATGCAATTAGAGAAAATGACCATTTTAATATAGAACAATTTTCTTGTAAATTATACAGTAAAAATATTTGAAACATATTAAAATCAAATGGATTTAGAATGATTATAGTTATGAATTACTGTAATTTGGTCTTGCACAGCTAATTCCAAAGACTGCACAGCCGTTTAGCAATTTCCATTCTCTAAATTTCTCCTAATGGGATTTAAGGAAAAGAGTGAAGTCATCATCTTTTCCTCAAGTCTTCTCCTTCCTCTTGTATATTCTATTTCAATAAATGAGCCGCCACCCTTACAGCCCCGGTTAGGGAAACCCAGGAATCACCCCAGCCTCTTTCCTTATCACTTCATCACCCATGGCCACGGAATCCTGTCCCTTATAGAAGTCCTAGTGCATCAGTCCAGTGCCACCCATTTCCTCTGCCATCTGATCTTCACTGAGAACCTCCCTGCTCACTAATCTCTGAGTCTCCTTGGGTGCATAACCAATTCATGCTCAGCACAGCTGCCACAATGGTCTTTCTAAAATGAAAACCCAACAATGTCACATTTATGCTTAAAACCCTTCTCTGGATAAAATAAAAATGTTATTTAGTATCATACAAATCCCTGGGACGGGTACACAAGGTCTTTCGTGCAAGTGCAGTCCCCGGTCAACATCTCCAGCCTCATCTCACACCATCATGTCAGGTGCGTCTTATCCCCCAACCACACTAAATCCACGCTGCTCCAAGCATGTCGGAGTCTCAAATCAGTCTGCTCTTGCAAATGCCTTTCCTCTGCCTGGGAAGAAGAGGAAAGAGTGGAGAATATTCTTTACTGCTTTTTTCCCCTGTTGTGTTTTTCCTTGTCCTTCATGGTTTAGGTCTATTATAACCCCTTCCACAAAGCCTTCTGTTAAAGAAAAGACATTCTAACACATGCCACAAGGGTAAAGAAGACTTTATTCAAGACTGTTGTAATAGGGGTATCGCAATCGGCGAGCCATCAGGCTCAATCCTGACTACCACGAGGACAAGTAGGGGTTTATAGCTAATAAGCAGGATGAGGGGGTCAGTGGATGGACAGTTATGAAGAGGGGACACCAAGGGTAGAGGGACTTTTGCTAAACTGACCTAATAGGATTCTTGCTAAAGACAGGCCAAGGACTTAGGCATCAAAGGTGGGATGCGTCTTTAATTTTCTCCCTCTTCCTCCAGAGACCCCTTTGTTCTTCATAAAGTATTTTAATATGTAGGACAACTCTTTCTGACTCTTCTGCAGCACACTCGGTATCTGCGTAAGTCACTAGCCACATTGTGTCGTATTTTGAGTGTTCACCTTTCCCTTCTTCTAGTGCGAGAGTTCTCCAAGAGGAAGCACTCTTACTCTAACCCAGGTAGTCTGGTATCTTGCACGTTGCCTGTCACCTAGATGTTCAACAATGTTTGTTTCCTAAGAGCTGTGAATTGAAGGGAAAATTTAAAAGTATCATCTGTCTACACATTTTCTCTTTTATTTTCTCCCTTTTCCTCTAGAGACCCCTTTGTTCTTAGTATTTTGATACGTAGAATGAGTCCTTTGGACATGGGTCTCCCCAAACTGGGAGAGAGGCAAAAAATTCATTCTCTACATTCTCTTTGCATTGCTCTTTGTATTGGGAAGAGCTCTATCCAGGTCAAATCTCATTACAACAAATATCAGTAAGATAAAATCTCGGTATCCCCATATAGATTTAAGCTACTTTTAATGGTCTATTTACTGTAAGTAATAATTTATATAATTTCAACAGTAGGTTTTCAGTTTCTTGGTGATGTGTGAGAGTGAATAATGAATTATATCTTGGATAATACATCCACAATAATTTCTCTGTTCTTTACCTTTGTTATCACTTTATACTACTATTAAAAATTAAGAATTAATCTTAAGGAAAAGCTTGTGACAAAACAGTATTTTGCAGAAACCAAGCAATTATTCTATAACAATAATCATCTCTTCTGTGTGTAAAATGAGTTAAGTGCCCTCTCCCCCACTTTTATTCAACATTGAATCTTAAAGGCTATGTGTTAAGTCATTTACACCTTTGCTTGAAAAATGTTTGAGGTAGTGGTGACATTTGTTTACGTATTCTGAACTCATAGCTAGTTTATCTCTTTAGAAAAATGCATACAATTATTGTGGTTGGCAGTTATTTTAATTACACAAATAATATGTACTCATAAAAAAGTAATTTAAAATTCAAATTTAACACAAAGAGGGTTATCCATAATCTCATCAGAAATAGTCCCTGTGGATGGGTGAGGAATTGCTATAAAATTACAATTAGTTATTTCGTCATTTTACAAGAAAATAATTGTTTTATATTTCATTTATAAGCAGTTGGTATCAGAGATTTTATTAGGAAAGGAACTGTCTGTATTTGGTAAAATGCTTTAATAGGTCATTTTGAATGAGAAAAGGGAGACCTAGAATCCATGATCTCAAGACAGGAGACAAGGAAACTAAACAGCTTTGCATAATTAATAGCAGGAAGGTACATGAGGTCAAGTCCAGTGAGAGCAGACTTAAAACAGGGAGCCACAGGACGAGTAGACTCTAGAAATGAGCTGAAACTTCAGGGACCATACCGGCCTTTCCAGAGTGTGGATAAAGCCATTTGAGCCAAATGTATTTAAACATTCCAGGCCAGGGTAAATTCAGCTGAGGGAGAAATTTAGCTTGAGGCTCAAGAGAATGGGTGCTGGAGTAAGATGGCCTGGAAGCCAGGATAAGTTTCAAACCTGTTTCTCTGTGTGTCTGTGTGTGTGAGGGTGTGTATCTATCAGGCAAGACACAACCAGCAACATAAGACGTCTTAGGAAATAAAACCAGAGGAGCTGAATATTGTTTCCACTGGTGATGGAAGAACCCCAAAGTCAAACTGGAGACAAACGTCATGGCAACCAGGTTGAAGTTATCACCAACCTTAGGCTAAAGGAATAAAAGGAGAAGAAAGAGTTTGTGGGTCTCAGGGTAAGAGTCTGTGTCCGAAGCTAGAATTAAGCCAGAGAAAAATAGAATTGTGCTGGGCCTGTCTGATGGAAATTGGAGCCCCTGAGGAGGCAGAACAGCTGTCAGAAACCCTGCCCCAGGAAAACATCAGAAACTCTGTCCGGAAAAAACACTTAAGCCATACACATCTATAAACTAGATGGAAGAAGAAGGAAATGATTCTGACCTACAAGGAAATGTGAGGAAAGGATCTGAACACAAAGAGACTCAAAACTGTTCGTATGTATGTACGCATGCATGTTATCAAATACATACATAACTGCATCTGTATATATACACACACATCACACAACCAAATGGAATCTCCGCGCGCACGTTTTGTAACCTGATTTCATACTTACTATGACGTGAATACGTTCTCATGGCACTAAGCATAAATATTAATCCATACGTCTAGTTTCATGACTACATAGTGGTCTGTTATTTAGCTACAAAATTTATTTTGATGGTCTCATATCATTCTTTTACATTGTTTTAAGTTGTTGGTTTTTTCCTATTGAGAAAAATAGAATAGGTAAAATATTGCTGAAAATTCCAGTGTTCGGGTGTTGGAAATTGTGTGTCATGGGCTTGCAAATGTGGCTTGTTTATTGAAACCTTATTGCAGTAGTGCTTTTTTCATCAAAACCGCTTAAAAACAGATTGTGTAATGTGTGTCAATAACTTCAAAATAAATAATTAGCAACAGAGTTGGGATTTCATCACTTAGCATCCATCATAGGCATCGAGAGCCCTGTTTTCTTTGAAGTTTTCTGCTGAAAATGATATATGTCATCATGCTAAATCAGGACTAGTTAGTAATCAGAGCATGGCGAAGGTCACTCGAAGGTTTCTTTGATGCAGACATTCCCCAATTTAGCGGTAAAATAATCCTGACCTTCCTAAGTGTGTTTTACCTTTCTGACAAGTGGAGGAAACTGCATACTTGACTTACTTAGGTTTGCAAAATCCTTTGCACAGATAGGAAGTTTAGACACTAAATAGTGTGAACTGTAATCTGAATGCAAGTGGAACATATCAAAGTGTGATAAATGTCATTGCACAATAGTTGTAATTGTTTCTTTCTTTTTTTCCTTGTATTTTTAATTCTCTCAATTTTAAGTGATTTTTCTCCCCCAAAAGTGGAAAGAACAGTTTGAAATAGGCAAGTTTTTATATTCTTTTCATACCCTTGATTTTAAAATTATAGAGCTCCAAGTGATTCAGAGGAGCTTAGGTTTTGGGCATGATGATCCAGGGTATGCTTTCTTTTTTTAATCTCCAGAATTTATTTTATTAAGACAATTTTTAAGAGCGGTGTTATGTTTGCAGCAAAATTGACAGAAAGGCACAGAGATTTCCTACAGACCCTTTGGCCCCAACACGTGTATGGCCTCCCCCATTGCAACATCCCTCACCAGAGTGGTACATTAGTTATAAATGATGACCCTCCATTGACACATCATAATCACCCAAAGTCCATAGTTAACATTACTGTTGACTCTTGGTGTTGTACGGTCTATGGGTTTGGATAAATGTATAATGGCATGTACCTATCACTACAATATCATACAGAGTATTTTTACTGCCCTAAAAATCCTCTGTGCTTTGTCTATTCATCTCTCTTCCTTACCCCACCCCCAGGCAACCACTGACCTTTTCATTACTGTCTCCATAGATTTGCTTTTTCTAGAATGTCGTATAGTCGGAATCATACAATATTGCATTTTCAGATATGCACTTAAGATTCCTCTGTGTCTTTTCATAGCTTGATAGCTCATTTCTTTTTAGATCTGAATAATATTACATTGTCTGAACGGACCACAGTTTATATACTCATTTACCTACTGGAGGACTTCTTGGTTGCTTCCAATTTTGACAATCTTGAGAAAAGCTGCTGTACATATTCAAGTGCAGGTTTTTTTTTGGAAATGATTTTACAGCTCATTCAGGTAAGTACCGAGGAGCGCATTGGTGAATCATGTGGTAAGAGAAGGTTTGGTCTGTAGGAAACAAACTGTCTTCCACAGTGGCTGTAACATTTTGCATCCCCACCCACAGCGAATGAGACTTTTTCTCTTGCCCCACACCCTCACTAGTGTTTGGTGCTGTTAGTGTTCCAGATTTGGGCCATTCTAATAAGTGTGCGGTTGTATCTCATTGTTTTGATTTGCATTTCCATGTTGACATGTGATGTGAAGTATATCTTCATATGCTTACTTGCCATCTGCATATCTACTTTGGTGAAGTGTCAGTTCAAGTCTTTGGCCCATTTTTTAAATGGATTGTTTGTTTACTTGTTGTTGAATTTTAAAAGTTCTTTTGGATACTAATTCTTTATCTTATGTGTCTTTTGCAAATATTTTCCCCCAGTCTGTGTCTTTTCTTCTCATTTTCTTGAGATCGTCTTTCACGGTGCAGTTTTTAACTTTAATGAGGTCTAGCTTATCAATTATTTCTTTCTTGGGTCATGCCTTTAGCCTTGTATCTAAAAAGTTATTGCTATATCCAAGGTCATCTAAGTTCATCTTATGTTATCTTTAAAGAGTCTTGCTTTGCATTTAGGCTTATGATCCATTTTGAGTTAATTTTGTAAAGAGTGTAGGTATGTGTCTAGATTCTTTTTCTTTCTTTCTTTCTTTCTTTCTTTCTTTCTTTCTTTCTTTCTTTCTTTCTTTCTTTCTTTCTTTCTTTCCTTCTTTCTTTCTTTCTTTTTTTTTTGGCAAGAAGTTGTCCAATTTACTAGCAGTATTTGTTGAAAAGACTAACTTTGTTCCACCGTATTGCCTTTGCTTCTTTGTCAAAGATGAGTTTATATTTATGTGGGTCTATTCTGGGCTCTCTATTCTGTTCCACTGATATACTCATCCAGAATTTGTATACATATAAATACTGTATATTTAATGTACATTCATATATTTTATATATATTAAATCAATGGCACACTGTTAGCCAGTTTAGGCTTCTATAATAAAAATATCATAGACTGGGTGGCTTAAACAACACATATTTATTTCTCACAGTTTTAGAGACTGGGAAGTCCAAGACCAAGGTGTCAGCAGATGAGTACCTGGTGATGTAAGCTCTCCTGGTTTGCAGATGTTTACTTCCTTCCTGCGTCTTCACATGGCTGAGAAAGAAATTATCTCTAGGGTATGTTCTTACACAGACACTAGTTCCATACATGAGGTCTTCACTCTCATGGTCTAATTACCTCCGAAAATCTTCACCTTCAAATACCATCACACTGGGGAATAAGGCTTCAACATATGAATTTGGGGTGGGGGGAGACAAAAACCTTCAGTTTATAGCATACACTTAAAAAGTATTTCTAAGGTATAAATTCCCAAGGACATAACATGGCTGCCTTTTAAATCTAGTACCTAAGAAAAATGCCTAGAAAATTTTTCCCTTCTTTTGTCATTAAATATATATATTATACAATATAAATATAGTAATATAAATATTATATAAATAATATATTATATAATGTAAATATTATAATATACTATAAATATATATTATAAATGTCATATATGATATAAATATTGTATATGTAATGTTTAATATATACAAGTATATATATATTTAAAGAGAAAAGACTCAGGAGGTAAATTCTGCAGTTCTCTCAGAGCCTATGAATTATCAGCCACCTAGCTTTATAATTACCTATTATTTCATACCCAATCTTCTCTTCTGAGAATATACAGCTAACTTCCCCTCACTTAGATAAATAGTTGCTGTGATGATCCAGGGCAAAAATGTGGAAATATACACACCAGAAACGTAACATTTATTATCTTAAGAGGTGGGAATAACGGAAGGGAAATAATATAATTAGGATTCTTTTTTATATCTTTATACCATTTCATTTATTTAAAAAGCACCCATTGGTTTAGTAAATTAAAAAATATCAAATATAGAAAGTTTGAAATAACTGAAAGAGCTCAGTTAAAACCACTGTAGACACAACTATGAGAAAAACTCACGTGACGATGTATCACAAGTCTTGGTAAGTAACGTGTATTTATTGATTCTTTGGTTTAACTGACTTTAGTGAACCCTTGGGAAGAGCTTTTAGGAAATGGGTACCAATAGAAAGCACAGACATGCACAAACCTCTCTCAAAATGAGATATTTTTAGAAACAAAAATTATATTTTTGTAGAAATATATATCTTTGTCCTGAAAAAAGATTTGTTCCCAAGAGAGAGATATTTTTTTCAAATACCCAACAGTATTATAAAAACTGGCCAAAGTCCTAGGCTACAAAGAAAATCTCAAGCAATTCCCTAAATTGCACATGGAAGTAGGCACATTATACCAAGAGCTAAAAATATACCCTTACATAACTTTTGGTTTAAAGCAAAATTCAAAACCAAAATTAGAGATTATTTATAAATAAATGACAGTGAAAATGTGATCTATGAAACAAATGAAAATCATACGATAATACAAAGTGGAACATTTATAGCATTTAAATATCTTTGCTTAAAAAGAAAAGATAAAGGATAAAATAAAGCAATGAAGCTAAAGAATAAAAAACAAAACAACAAAATAAAATATAAGTTGGTAGAAGAAAAGAATTAGTAAAGATGAAAGCAGGCATTAATCAATAAAAATATGAGCATAAGAACTTACTAGTGAATCCTTATGGGATTAACAGATGTAAACTACTACACATAAAATAGATAAGTGGCAAGGACCTACTGTATAGCACAGAGAACAGTGTTCAATATCTTATAATAACCTATAGGTGAACATAATCTGAAAAAAAAATATATATATAAAACTGAATCACTTTTCTGTACATTTGAAACTAATACAATATTATAAATCAACAGAACTTCAATAAAAATAAATTTTAAAAAACGTATTAATGAATCCAAAAGTATTCTTTGAAAATTTCAATGAATTAGACAAATCTTGGAAAGTCTCATCAAACAATAGAGGAAGAGAAAAGATAAAAAACATTATCAATGAGAAAGGATTCTTAGCTAAAGCTATTAAGAAGGTACACAAAAGTTACAAGAAATCAATTCTCCAGATTTATACAGATCTATTTGGACATCTGAGGTTAAACTGATACTTCTAAGAAAATATAAATTATCAAAAGTATCTCAAGAATATATTTAAAATAAAAGAATTAATTAAAAAGCTAGTTTTGGGGCTGTACACCAGAAATTGACACAACATTGTAAACTGACTATACGTCGATAAAAAAAACAAAACAAAACACACAATTGAAAAGAAGCTAGTTTAAATCAAATCATCAAAGAAGCACCGGGCACAACTAAAGAGAATCAAAGAAAGAACACATCAAATATAGAGAAATTTTTAGAAAAGTTTTGAGGAGAAGAGGAGGAGATAGAATGGTAGTTGTGGAGAAAGTAGAGATTTCCTGGGGGGATGGGTGCAGTGTGTGAACATGTGTGTGTGTGTGTGTGTGTGTGTGTGTTTTATTGAAGAGATGTGAGCATGTTTTATGCTATTGAGAAGGCTATGGTTGAAAGGCAAATGAGCATGTGAAGGGCAGTGATAATTCGTTGTATAAGGTATCTGAAGAGGGGAAAATAATAATCCAAAGGATGGCTATTGGATTGGCCTTAATTGGGAGGCAGTTCCATTCTTTGTTGTAATGAAATAGAAGAAAGAAAAGAATCATTAAAATATAGGCAGGCATGTACAGATTCTGGTGGGAAGATGAGGACATTTCCTTTGGATGCCTCTATTTTTTTTATAGAGAGAAAGCAAGAGGAGAGGGGGAATCGGACATGACCTGACAGCAATGGAGATTTGAAACTCACTGTGGAGTATTGGAGACTGAGTGCAATAGGAAAATACACTGTTTTCTAGGCAATACTGAGGTCCTACTTGAGGTTAGTAACCATAAATTGAGCAATTATTTTGAGACATTCTCCACCAGAATTCACCATTTGGGGTGTCAACGTAGGCATGTTAAAATTCATCCAGAGCTGTGATCTCATCCTATGAGTGACAAGAAGACAAAGAACCAAGGAAGTTAAGAACATTGGCAAGTGGCAAAGCAAAATTTTGGAATGATTTATGAAATCTAAGTTGGATGAGGAGCAAAGCGAAGGAAAAAATTGAAGGACTGGAAGAACTGGAAGTTCCAGTGAAGTCAAAGCACAGGATTGCAGCGGACTTGGCCCAACCAGCACGTTCCCTCCTTGCCGGCACATCTGCGTTGTAAGCCAAACTATAATCAGATGACTGCTCTGTAAGCAGAGAGTCAGAATCTCAGGAGATAACCAAATGACTCAAAAAGGTAATCTCCCCAGAAGGGCAGTGTGTGGAGTTTGAGTGTCAGTTCACCCTTTCCTTAGGAAGTATTTGAATGGGCTGTACTAATTTCTAACTTCGGGGGTTTCTCTACCTTTGTGCTAGGCTGACTTCTCCCTTAAGTGTGTCACACTTCATAATAATTTTTTTAGATGTCTGCAGCAAAGGATTTTCATGAAATAATTGTCAGGGCAAAGCTCACATTATATCATTCTCTGACAGTACATTTCTGAGTTGTTCTTCAAGCATAATGTAGCAGTGATTGTGTGGTGGGTTAAAGGCAAGAGTTTGCCCTCTGGGAGCATGCTATTGATTGGCTTTAACAAGATCATAGTAAAACAGCAACAAACAATGGCCAATTTCTTTCTTGGTGAATTACTCATTTGACAAAATGATTTTTGAATTGATTTTCACCATCTTTGGTCTCTTTGTGATAGAGATGTGAGGTTGGTCCATGACTCTCCAAAGAAATGGCTGGAGGGTAAATAAATTTTTCAGACCCAACTCTCCCCAATAGTTTTAGCCAACATTTTAGAAGTAGAAGTCTACTCTACGACATGTTCTCACATCACGCTTTATAAATGAGACGTACTTTAGGCTTGCACGGACAACTGTCTAATTTGCTCAGTAAGCTGATACCAGCTCTCTGGGACTCCTTCCATAACTAGGTACTCTGATATGGAGAACAGGCATATGGTTAGCATCATAAATCTCAATAGAACTATTTTACCTATAATCTTACCCATAACTGATTTTTTTCAGTCACAGGTTTGCAAGCAACTCCCTGAATTACTTCCACAGATGGCTAATCGAATGCAAAAGATATGTTCATTAATTTGAAGGTCTCTGAGAAAGAGTATGTCACCTCTGAAGTAAAAGGAAAGAAAATATAGAATTTCAATAGTAGACTCAGATCTCTATTGTATTGTTTCCAAAAAATATTTCTATTATTTCTATAAAAATACTTCTTCTATTATTACTTTCTTACATTATATTCTACTCAAGAGTCTCTCTGGTGACTCATAGATTGTGCCACATTTTCTGAAATTCCTATCCTAAAATTGCATGCAGTACAAATTTTGCAAGCATTTTAATATTCTCTTGTCCAACTTTTAGGTAAGGGAAAAGATATTCAAACTGTATTCCTAATTTTGACCAAAATATCTATTTGTCAAGATTAAAAGAAAGAAAACAATTCACTTTTATAATAACAATTCATCATTTATGATAATATTTATATTAAATAAAATTAAAGGACAAATAAACTAATATAATAAATAATGTAGAGGCCAATATAATATATTATATAGGTGTGTAGGTATATATTGATACACACATACATATATATATATATATATATATACACATATACAAATATACATGTATATGTCTGTACACTTTTTAAAAAATTTTGTTAAAGCTAGAGTTCTAACCAGAAGGGTTGCATTTAAAACCTAGAAACATGTTTTTATCCAAATAGTAATTTCTATAGGCAACATTTCAGCTCTGACTCTTCCTAAAATTCACACATTTAGTAATCCATGAAGGAAATGTAGAAATGACCCCACAAAAGCAGTTTGTGGGCAAAGCGTTGATGCAAAACACAACAAGCTTCCAAGTTACTCACTCAGCCAAGGAGCCTTTGTTCTCAGAGACTTCATCCATCTGGTTTCTGGAAGTCAAACTGTCTACAGTAATGATGGACATGGGAGAAGAAGCCAACAAATGGAAAACAAAGTAGAGAAGATTTTTAAGACAGCTCATTAGACATCCAGGGAGTCTATACAAAGCATTAAGTCCCAGAAATTGTGGTGACAGTGCAGCCAAGGACATCGGTGAAGCTTTTTGGAATATTTCATAAGGGGTCCTAGATATCCAAAATATATTTTACTGAAGGAGGAGAAAAAAGGAATGGAGAAGTTTTTGGTTTTTCGTGCAATGGGAAATTTTATTTTCCTTGTAGGGATCAATGGAGAGAAATCATGTAACTGTATTTTTTTTTTTTTTTGAATCAGCAAATCCAAATGTAGCACTGCACAATCATTTCATTCCCAAATATTCTTTCCCTGATTATGAATGAAGAGTACTATAGAAAACTATAAAACCCATAATCACTTTTAGCCCATTTTGAATCTCTTCTTCATTGTGTTCAGTATGACTGCCAGGTATGCACGCTCTTATGTGGGCTTCTGTCTGTGACAGCTCACCTTTGCTGGCCCTCCATGGAAACACCAGGTCTGGTAACATGACAAATGAGGAAGACGATCAACCAAAATAAACTGATTAATCCCCAATGATAATTTGATGTAATAGCATCTCTGCATAATATTTGTATTCTTATATAGGGCCTTGACTCAAAGAAGGACGACTTTGAGATTTTCAAGCAGCATCTCAGGGACAATAATGAAGACATTTGCACCCTTCCCTCTCCTCTCTGCACTTTATTCATTCTCTCACGTTCAGCACAGAGCCACGCCCAGTGCTCCAGGGCAAGAGCTTGCCTTCCTATGTCAGTGTTATCACTACAACTTGACTGCACCCTCTTTGACAGCAGGGATCTCCTTTTCTACTTTTTTGGAACTGTTTATGATTCCTTGAACATTTGTCGACAAGGGATTGTGTGGAATGGGAGCAGTCTGGAGCAAGAGTGGTACACTGACCCAGTGGCATGAGTAGTAACATAGGTTTAAAACTGCCTGCTGTCGACTGAAATAAATGCACAGCCTAAAAGTTGAGAGTTATGTTTTATTTGGCGGACATTTCTGAAGACTCAAACTCCTTCGAGCCTGGGATGACAGCCTCTCAGATCGCCCTGAGGGACTGCTCTGAAGAGGCAGGGGAGGAGCTAACATGTATAGGAGCTTTACAACAAGACCAGGTAGTTGGAACATTAAAAGATTCCTTGTTAGCTAAAGAACACCAGGCATCTCAAGTTAAAGAATTTAGTGCTTTTCTACGTACGAGAGGAAGCAAGCATTTGGGCTCATTGAATTCATTCCTTTGACAAACTCCTAGCTATCTAGGGCTGGTATCCTGTCCTTTCTTATTCCGAGTCCCCTCAGGGTGCACCATTGTGAGTGGCTGCGGAGGCCTGGCTGCAGGCTTATCTTCACTGGGGGGGTGGGGGGGTGGCAGCCACTGGTGACTTGATGGCTTTCGCATTCTTTGTTTAGTGATATGGTTTGCAGTATTTTTCGTTCACACCACCCATGGGTTTGTTGTTTTGTTGTTGTTTTCTTTCTTTTCAACAGCTATGCAGGAGCAGGGTAGTAAATGATTAAGAGTCTGGATTCCAGAGCCAAGCTGTTTTAATTTGAAGTCCAATTTTTGCCTCTTATCAGCTTTATGATCCTGAGCAATTTACTAAAACTCTGTTACTTTATCATCTGCAAAATATGGAAAATAATAATACCTTCCTCAAAGTTTTGTTGGAAGGATTAAATGAATCAAGTGAGTTAACATATGTACAGTGCTTATAACAGGGCCAGACGCAGTAAGTAGGATGCAATGTTACCTCTAATTGAGACAGGAGGGGGGCAGGGCACAGCCATTCAAGGACTGCTACAGCAGTTAACATCAAAATGGTGGAAGATTCAACCCCCAGCTGGCCTTGAGGCTCAAGATGATAAGAGATTTAACTTCTAGTAGACCTTGAGCTTCATTATACGCTCATTGTAATCTGTTAACATGGTGAATAACATGCCCACATGTGCCATGGCAGTCCCAAGGCTAGCCACAAAAGGTCAAAGGGTGGGAAATGGCCAACTTCCTGGGAATCCCAGCCCCTTCCCCAGGCTAGTCAGACTAGCCTCTTATTAGCAATATGAAGCCACTGAGCCCATAAAAACTGTCAACACAGTGCCTTGCGGCCCCTGCCCTTCTCTCTCCCCCTCTTTGGAGAGGGCCCACATTCTGTCTATGGAATGTGTACCTACTTTTAATCTGAATACCCAACCACCACACTTCATGGCCTTTCTCTTGTCTTTCAGTGTATCTCTCTGAATAGATCTACCTTTACTCAACTGTGGCTCACTCTTGAATTCTTTCCTGCGCGAAGCTAAGGACCCACACTTGGCAAGGCACGTCCCAGGGGCTCAACCGAAGCCTGGGACACGGCCCCATATCCATTTTTCCTGCATCATAATTACTGTGTCATTCATTTATGACTGTCTTTGAGATCTCTGGTGCTTTCAGATTATTGCCTTACCTTGATGTTTTAAAAGACATATTTTCTTGATGAAACTTAAATATTAGATTTCAAAATTAGATTTGAATTCTGGGTAAATTGGATATTAATCTGACAAGTTGTGTTTTAATTTTTTTTTTTTTTTGCCTTTTCTAGCCAAGTTGAAGATACCCAAATTAGAAATTAATTTTATCTAGTATATGGAAAGACTTTCTGGTCCGAATACTTTTTTCAAGCTCTGTGCCAAGGTTTAAGGATGATGTTGGTTAATACATGGCAGAGTTAGAATTATTGGTGGATTTCTTGCTTTCTCATTACTTGGTAGAAGTCTGACCCTAGATTCCAGTTGACAGTAAAAGCGGGGCCTACTTCAGTGATAGTGTGACATCTTGGAATCTGTCATGGTTCACACCTAGAAGCTGGAATATGATGTTATATTTGCATGAAGAATTCTTGCCCAGGCTACAGTGACCTGTATATGTGGTGTGAACGAAAATACCGCAAAACATATCAGTAAACAAAGAATGCTGAAAGCAAGTCATCAGCGGCTGTTGCCACTCCCCAGTGAGGACGGGCCTGCAGCCCGCTCACAATGGCGCACCCTGAGGGGACTCAGAATAAGAAAGGACAGGATACCAGCCCTAGATAGCTAGGAGCTTGTCAAAGGAATGAATTCAATGAGCCCAAATGTTTGCTTCCTCCCGTACATAGAAAAGCACTAAATCCTTTAACTTGAGATGCCTGGTTTTCTTTAGATAACAACTCAATCTTTTATTGTTCCAATTACCTAGTCTTTGTTGTAAAGCTCCTATATAGTCTAGCTCCTCCCCTACCTCTTCGGAGCAGTCCCTCAGGGCAATCTGAGAGGCTATCATGCTGGGCTAGGAGTTCAAGTCCTCAGAAATGTCTGCCAAATAAAACATAACTCTCAACTTTTAGGCTGCGCATTTATTTCAGTCGACAGGGTGAGACCAGAAACACACATGATACATTGCTACCATTTTGGAACACATAGAAATGACAGTTTTTAGAGACAGAAGGAACAAAAAATATGATCTAGTCCACTGACCCATTTTCTAGACTAGGAAGTCCCCCAAACCAAGTCATTTGTAAAAGTCTGTGCAGGCAGTTTAGCGAGAGAAGCACGTCCGAAATGGCATTGGCTGGCTGCCCAGTCAATGTCGATTCTATGATTCCATATTTCACATCGACACCCAAGAGTCCCCATGTTGTAAATGTTTGTAAATAATTTGCCTTAATTATAATGCATTAACAATTCAAGAAATCGATCATGTCAGAATCAATCATCTGATAATCCAAATATAAATGGTTGGTAATTACTCAGGCCTTAACATTTTAAGATGTTATGTCTTCAAATTGGCAAAATAGCAGTAATATAAAAGCCTTAGCATATATGAATTCAGTGACAGCATTATCAGTGTCTTTTGCATATCAAGTTCTCAATAGGTGATTATAAAGGAATAATAAAAATGTGAACATTATCTGAGTGCCCTAACGTCAAATAATATAAGGTGAAATTAATATATCTCAATAAAATTAAATTTAGATCCTTTATCCTGTTGATATTTTGTAAGTGTTCTAAATTTTAAAATTATTCAAAGTATATTTCAGAGAACATAAAACAGAATATCATAATAGTTTCAAATGCACTAAATATTTTACTTTTCTTTGAAATATTTTCTGAATCTTCATATTTATTCAATGTATCCATATCTTTTAGCTCCACCTAGATTTCTGGCCTTTTGACCAAAGCCTTATTTTGCATTTCATTACCTTGCTCAATGCATGGCCAAAAATGATACAGCCTAGCTATTGTGAAATTTGCAAAGAGCTTTATGTCGCTATGGTTATATTATAACTAACATGCTATGGCTTGAAAAATTTAATCCTCCTCCCATCATTTTAACATTGTAACTTAATGTATATTTGGATGTCTTTGTTTCCTGGCACACAGGTGACAGCTCCTGGCAAAGGGGTCTCTCTGGGGGGTCCAATGATCCATAATGACTCTGTAGCATGAAATCAGAAATGTTGTTTACAAGGACATCATTCTCTCCAGAGGTGATATTGCCTGTGAAGGAAAACAATCCTGACCCCTGGCCAGGCTTTGTTTACTTCGTACAAAGAAACCACAGCCCAGAGCTTTTACAATTCAAAAGGCTGAGGAAGTAAGTACCTAATGTAAGTTATTTGCTTTCACATCGCATCACACCCACTCTTGCTTTAAGCTACTCTGAAAATTCTTTAGTTATAACCCGATGCTAAAACAGGAGGGGGCGTATTTCACTGTAAGAGAGCTTTAAAAATCAACAAATTAATTTGCTTTCCCCTTCCAGCTGTGCAATTCAGCTCCTCCCCACCACCGCCCTCCCACCCCCACCTCCAGCCCCGACACATCCAGCACTGAGCTATAATTAAGTTCATGCTTTTATAATAAAAGTCATCTTTTCCTGGTGCTTCCCCAGCTGCAAATTCTGACCCAGATTCCCATTATGAATCATGACTGTCACATGTGCTTGAAATAGATTCCATTTTCCTCTGCCCTCCCCTAGCTGCTCTCACCCCTGGATTTTGCTCCAACCTTACTGCAGAACTAGAGATTGGATTTAACTTATATCAGCCCTTCTTTGAAATCCTTCTTTTTTTTGTTTACACAAGGGGACACCATCCAAGCATCCAGTAATGACAGCTGGGGAAAAAGCCACTCTCAATGTTGTTGAATAAAAAGTAAGGTTGGCTACTGAGGTTAGTTGGGTGCAGAATTAGTAAAACGTTTTGAAAGTGGAGGCACACACCTCTGATAAGAAATAAGAGCTCAGAAGCAGCAGCTAAGTTTGGAGAAGACCTTCATTCGTGAATTGTGCCTGGTTCCTTTTCCAATCTGTATCTCTCTTTTGAAGATACAGAGACTTCGACTCATCCTCACTCAGTATGTTCCCGTTCCTCTGCATCTCCACTAGAATTATACTCTAGTTCAAGTCACCATCATCCTTCACTAGAAGAGCCTTCTAACTTGCTGCCATGCTGCCATTCCTGTCTTTCTCTGATCCGTTATTCACAGTCAGGGAGCTCTTCGAAACATGCAAATCAAATTTCACCATTCTATTCCTAAGACTCTCTACTGGCTTCTCATAATAGCCTGTGGGATCTGACGATTTGTAGGAGGACTACTAACTCTTCATCAAAAAGTTGGTTTTCCATTTTCCCTGGCACATGGTTATGCTCTATGTTTCCTAGCCTCTCTTGTCGTTTTGAGGTGAGAGGCTGGGGGAAACATACAGCTGAGTATGAGCCAATGGGATAACAGCAGAAGTGATGCATGTGGAACCCTGAATAGGAGGTAAAAACCTCCAGTGTACCACGTCCCAAGTTCTTTTCCTTCTATGAGATCATCCAGCGCAAGCTTGGAAGGCAAGTGTTGAATAAATAGTTGGCACCAGCCTATGTCTCTGAATGACTCAATGGGGTCCTTTCTCTGAACTGGAACCCCATTGGATTAGCATGCAAATATGAACCACTGAAATCTGTGCATTTACTTGTCACTTTCCTAAGTAATACAACTCTCTATGTAACATAGTCACCCAGTCAATCACTCAACCACACCACCATCATCTTCTATTTCTCTGCATAGCACTCATCACTCTGATGTATCCTCTTTATTTAAAATATCAAAATAGCTGTTTGTTTATTTTTTTTTGCCCCCTTTCCTGACTAAAATGTGAGCTCTGTGACAACAGGGCCTTGTCTGATTGTTCTCAGATATGTCAGAACCCAGAAAGCAAGGACACTGCTTGATGCAAAGTAGTCTTTACTGAATTTTTACTGAATGTCTGAATCTTACAGAGTTTTTATAGAAAAAATATTTTGATGTAGATAATAGCCCTTAATATTTAGAAAATCAATTCTCTCCTTACTGTTTTTATATTTAAAAAAGACATGACTTTTTTTTTTTTAATAAGTAAAAGCTCTCATTAGGAGATCTTTACACATGAAACCATATTTTAAACTTTACCTTTTTTTTGCCATGTAGGAAACACTAAAAGCTTTTTTGATGCACACAAAGGATTCGACAGCAGTGAGACCCATCATTTAAATAAGTAATCAAGAGATTTAATTCCAATTAAGATCAAGTGTCAGGTCTGGCATGCTCTAGTCTATTCTACAGCTTCTGTTGAGCAGCACAGCCCCAGCTCTCACTCATATTGTTCCAGTTCTACTGTCTCAGCACCAGCCTGTTCTGGCCTAGGCGTGTAACAGCTTCCCAGCACTGCAGGCACACCAACTCTGCGTAGCATCTATCACCATGCAAAGAGATTACCATTTTTACTGATTACCTTTCCCATGCTGCACATTTCATCCCATGACTCATTTATTTTGTGACTTGAAGTTTGTACCTCTTAATCTCCCTCACTGATTTAACTCATCCTCCCACCCCTCTCTGGCCTCTGGCAACCACCTGTTTATTCTCTGTGCCTATGGATCAGTTTCTGTTTAGTTATGTTTTTCATTTATTTTAGATTTTAGATTTCACATTCATAAGGTATTTGTCTTTCTCTGGTTTATTTCACTTAATAGAATACCTTCCAGGGCCATCCATTTTGTCATAAATGGCAAGATTTCATTCTTTTTACTGATGAGCAATATTCTATTTGTGTATATTATAAATAATTCTTGTGTATGTATATATATATATAGAGAGAGAGAGAGAGAGAGAGAGACAGATATATAGATCTGTATTCATTTATGGATGGGCACTTACATTGCTTCTATATCTTAGCTATTGTGAGTAATGCTGCAATGAACATAGGGGCGCATGTATCTTTTCAAATTAATGTTTTTGTTTTCTTTGGGAAATACCCCAAAATAGAATTGCTGGATCCTATGGTAGTTCCATTTTTAATTTTTGGAGGAACCTCCGTACTGTTTTCCATAGTGTCTGCACCAGTTTACATTCCCCCCAATAGTATAAGAAGACTCCCTTTACTCCCTGAAATGTATTTTTAAAATTGAAATATATTTCAAATGCCATAACATTTACCATTTTAAAATATAAAATTCAGTGAAACTACTCATGAATATGTACATGGTCAACTTGTACAAACTAACTGAATAATTTTTGGTGAATTTCTTAGGATTTTCTATATGTAAGATCATGTCATCTTCAAACAGAGATAATTTTACTTTTTTATTCAGTCTTGCTGCCTTTTATTTCTTTTTTTACCCTAAGACAAATCTCTAACCCTGGCTAAATCTTCCAGCATAATGTTGGATAGAAGTGGTGAGAACGGCCATTTATGTCTTGTTCTATATCTTTAAGGAAAAAGCTTTCAATAATGAATTACTAGGTAGAGTGTTAGCTGTGGATTATTCAGATGCACTTTATCAGGTTGAGAGATTTCCCTTCTAGTCCTAGTTTGTCGTGTGTTTTTATCATGAAAGGGTATTAAATTTTGCCAATATTTTTTATGCATCTATGATTATATGGGTCTTCCCTTTATCCTATTAAAATGGTGTATTACATATGTTGATTTTCAAATGTTGAACCAAACATGCATAACTGGAATAAATACCATTTATGCATGCTATATAATCCTTTTTATATCTTCTTGCTGGTTTAGTTTGCCAATATTTTGTTGAGGGTTTTGTTGTTGCTGTTTTGAATTTATATTCAAAGGGGATATTGGTCTGCAGCTTTCTTTTCTCCTGATATGTTTGTTTGATTTTGCTATCGGTGTACTACTGGCCTCACAGAATGAGCTAATAGATTTTTCCATTCTATTTTTTGGAAGAGTTTGTGAAGAAATCACATGGATTCTCCTTTGAACATCTGATACAACACAACAGCAAGGCAGCAACGCCAATCTGGTCGTGGCTGTTTCTTTGAGGGAAGTTTATGATTAATATTTTTTAAGTCAAATTTTACTTCATGTATCTTAAGGTTCTGTTGTTATGGACACATGTTTATAATCGTTATATCTTCTTGGTCAATTGGCTTTTTATCATTATGAATTGTCCTTCTTTCCCTCTGATGACAATTTGTACCATAGAATCTATTTATTATAACATTAATGTACCAGCTCCAGCTTCCTTTTAGTTACCATTTACATGCTATATCTTTCCCTTCTTCTACTTTCAACCTATTTGTGTATTTTGACCTAAAGTGTTTCTCTTATACACAGCATATAGTTGTATCCTGTTATTTTTCAATTTATTCTTCCAACCTCTGATGATTAAAGAGTTTAATCCATTTACATATAATATAATTACTAAGAAGGTATGATTTACACTTCACATTTTGTTGTTTTCTACGTATCTTTGGTATTTTTTGTCCTTCAGTTCCTCTGTTACTGCCTTATTTTGTGTTAAATACATATTTTCTAGTGTACCATTATAATTCTCTTGTACTTCTTTTACTATATATTTTTGAATTATTAGAGGTTGCCCTGGAGATTGCCATTAACATCTGAATTAATACCAACCTAATTTCAAGAGTATACAAAAATGTTGGTCTTACATAACTTCGTCCCCCTCCTTTGTGCTATAATCATCACACATTACACCGTTATACATTTTGTGTCCATTCACTTAGATTTGTAGTTATTGTGCTATGCAATTGTGATTTAAATCAGAAAGGGAAATACAAGGAAATACAGATAAAAACACTTACGCTGCCTTTTATATTTATGTAGTTACATTTACCGGTACTTCTCATTTTTTTAATGTGGATTTGTGTGACTGTCCAGTGTCCTTTTATTTGAGCCTCAAGGTCAGTCAGGACCTCTCATGCCTTTTGTGAGCTTGCACACAGCTGCATACCGCCTCTGCATGTGCATTGCCTTCTAGGTTTTCAGGAATATGTTGGAACTTTCCAAATACCCTATGGGCATATCATTCTGCAGCTTTTTATGTTAAGCTTTTTGGCTAATCTATTATTTGCCCCAATTTTCATTCATTGCCTCAGATAGCTATAATTTTAAAGCATTAGACAAATGTGTCCTTCCTCCAGTCATTTAGAGCTGGGTGAGTTCAAGTGAATTCGAATAAAAACAAGCTTTTGAGTGAAGTTTTCCAGGGAACCACCAGATAGGTCATACAATGACAACTGTTTGGAAATGAGAGCCATTCTCTCTTAAATTCGAGAAATATGGACTGTTAGTTTTTAAGGTTATTGGTGAACTGGGGAGAAGGGGATGAGACTAAAGTAAGTTAAAATGCCACAAAGCTTGCTATTCTTACTAGATTCAGCAGTTTCTCTTAACTAAATGCTCCACTGGTTGCTGCAAGATTTTGGTTAATTCCCAAAATTCTAAAAAAAATTGGTTCTGGCAATTTTTGGCCAGTTTTTGTTGTTTTTGTTGCATTTATTGAGGAGGTGAGATTTTGGAGGTCCTTACCTCTCTGTTTCCACTAATATCTGATGGTATCCTATGTTTTATGGCCCATAATCATATTGTATTGACTATAAGCATTACTTTAATAATTTAAGAAATCATCATTGTGAAAAAAATAGGGATTTACATTATATGTATAAAGCTAGCTGTCCTGAATTCTTGTATTTGCTCAAAAGTTAGGTACACCCCAGCTTCTGATAGCTCAAGTTCAGTCTTTATATGCAACCAATATTTTTTGACATAAATATTGAAAACTATCTAGCACTGCTTCCTAGTTTAGGAATCATAATATAAATTAGGTTCAATACTTGAAAATATTTTGGAAGTATCAAAAGGACGCTACTATAGGAAAGCTATAACTGCAAGTGAGTTCGGCCTCAAAGCCAGCAATATGGCAATGATTGAAAAGCTCTAGGATTTTAATCACGATTAAGCACTTTTTTCTTTGTACTTTAAACCAAACTCACACTGCCCACGAAGCCTCACAATGGAATAGAAACTATTGCTAATACCTTATTTAGGGACAAAATAAGTTTAGAAATAACTTTGGAATGATGAAGAACATAAACCTAAAATTACAGAGAACTTTCACTTATCTCCACCTGATTTCTTAATTTTGTTACTGAATTAGTAGATTGTATCTTTCAACAACTTTTAAGTTTTCTCTGGAGCAGAGTATTCTGAGCAGCTCCCACAAATGGCTTGCTCTGAGTGGGTATAATGGGAAACATTCAAATTGAGACGTCTGGAGTTTGGAAGCACGGATTACATTTGGAAGTCATCACAATACGGATGCAATTAAAAACTATGAGGATGGGGGTGTTGAAAGAGAGAACTGAAGGGGGCTCATTTGCAAGACCTGGGGCATGCTAACGTTTGGAAAGTAGGTAGGGGAAAAGGCCAATGAGGTGAAAGGAACCCCAAAGGAGGATAATATTAGAGAAGAAAATAAGAAGATTTCAAGACATTATTTTATTTATTTATGAATTCACAAAGTAGAACTAAGCTTTGGGTCTGGTGCCAGACTGCCTGTGTTCCTACCCCAGATGCACTTTTCACATCTTTACACCTTAGTACCTTCCCACATTTGTTTTTTGTCAAGATTAAATTAATTAATACACCTACAGCATGTAGGCCAATGTTGGTAAGTGTTTATTGTCATGTTTACTGTTTTTCATTCATTGAACAAAACTGATTGCTGTAGAAGTCTGGAAAGTAAGAACTGAGGCCCTAAGGTGATGTGGTATTACTGAACAAATCTGAGGAGAGAAGATTGTAGAAACAAAATAAACAGCAAAAAAAAACCTCTCTTCACATTGCACTTTATATACCCTCCCTGGATGATCACCTTCTCTCAACATTAGAGAACTTCTTTTTATATTTGCTAATAGTTACCTTTAAGATAGTAAAGTCAACAGTCGATCTTACATTGATCTAAATGTCACTAATGCGTGGTGTGCCCCCTACGTATGTTCAGAACGTTACCTTTTTGTCCCCTCCCCATTTCTAGGCTGGAAATATATATGTTGCTATCATTAGCTACAACAGTAATATTTTAACAATTTCATCTTTTTTTTTTTAGCATGAATTCAATTTGACATTTGTGTACGGCATTGTGAACATTTGTTGCTGTCATTTAAAACTCATTCTGAGTGTCATTTTTCAGTTGCTTACCTCCATTCTTTTTATACTGAAATTTACCCATTCTG
Organism: Camelus bactrianus; assembly: GCF_048773025.1. Classification (NCBI taxonomy): domain Eukaryota; kingdom Metazoa; phylum Chordata; class Mammalia; order Artiodactyla; family Camelidae; genus Camelus; species Camelus bactrianus. The sequence goes on along the minus strand of NC_133543.1, from coordinate 94,091,363 downwards.
GACATTTATTTACTATCAATATTAATTTTATACATCTCTTAGCGGACTGGACACATATTCAGTTCAATTTTTTCAGGAAGTATACCTGTGTAAAGGCAAGATTTTGTCCCCTTACTTTTTTCAATATCTTTCTATTACTTTCACACTTAGAGAGAACCTTGGAAAATTGAAGAATTCATATGGAAAGCTCCCCCTTCCAAAACTATCATCACAACCTGGTGTTTAATGATCTAAAGGTCTAATCTTTGCTGTTTGTAAATAATTGCTTCTAATATTTTTTCTTCTAGATAAATATCTATAGCATATTTTCTTTGTCCTAGAAATTTTTTTAAATCTCCAGAATGTTCCACTAATTGACATTTTTTATTAATTTTACTGATACACAGGGAAGTCTTCAAATATTCAGAAAATATTTTTGTCCATTCACAGGAAGCATTTTTCTGTTATATATTTTGTTAATGCCCCTGCATTTTTACTTTTTCTTTTATATGAAAAACAATGAACTATTTGCTTAAATTTTGTTCTCTATTCTCCATTGCTATCTTTTCCCACATTTTTTATTTCTTTGTTATTTTTCTTTAAATTTTGAGACATACTCAAAGTCTTTCCCCAATTTCTTATTTCACTGATTATACTGTTTTATTCTTCTTACTGCCACTAATGCACATTTTAAGTGCCCGTGTTTGCTTCCTTTTTCTGTATAGTTTTTCTTTGGTGCATATATCACTTTTAAAAAATTTTTAATTTGCCTCTCATTATTTTTCATTTTTTTTGTTAAATATTTTTCTTTCATCTCTTGCTTTATATGTTTAGTCTATTTTTTTAAACTTTGACAGTACAGTGCAACATTTTCTAAATGTTCTTTGGTTTCCTAAAAAAATCATTTTCAAAATAAGTTTTTGATGTTATTGTTTGTGCTGAGTTTTACTTCTTTTAAATTGTAGAATATTTTCATAAGCTATAGGTGTTTGTTTTGCTATACTAATTCTTAAAGGAGATTGGGCCTGCCTATGTCAGGTGTTAGTCCAAATTACTGAAAATATTTTTCTTAGTTCTTCATACACCCATCTAATAATTTTCGAGTCATATTTTTGATCTTTTGTTGGAAATGTGATTGACACGCATAGCTCCTGACACATTTTTGATAGTTTTAAGTATTTTATTTACAGTGTATCTATGGACCTGAGGAAATACATTTTTTATGGCCCTGCTGGGGTAGAAGTTAGCTGAGGATAATCTGAAATGAGCCGTATTCATTTTATTGCCAGAAAGAATAAATTTTTAAGATACAAGAAGCACTGTGATGGTAAGTGTTTAGTAATCAGCCCTCCTGAGAGGTAAAAGAGAATCCCTGATTTCCATGGTATAAATACTGTGGTCAGTTTCAAACTACTACTTGATATCTCTGAACATGGTTCTTTAGACCCAGCTCCAGGCTTAACATTGAAGCCTCCAAGCTATCTTACCACTGCTAACCTCAAGTCTCTGATGTACACTACTCCACCCGCAACCTGCATTGTCTTGAAGAATGTCAGTCCCCAAAGGAATTATTGGTCATTCGTGTGAGAGTGAACCAATCTTGTCTGTGACAGAAAAAAAGGTCCTTCTTAGATTACTCTCTTCACTCTAGTTGGAGAAGAGCCTTTGAATCAGAAATAGGGGCACAGTGGAGCTAGGACACAAGGAAGCTCCCAACCCCTCTTTCCAACAATGATCTTGTAGATCTCTTTGTTCTAACTTCCTTTGAAAAGAATTATTTCTGCTACCTGATCTATTTTTTACCTATATTTTGAGTCCCTATAGTTGTTGAAATTTTACATTATGCTTTTCATTTCCAATATGTGTCAGTGTATAATTTGGAGAAGCTAAATCAGATTTTACTGATTTTCTGCCAGAACATTTCTTGTCTAGAAACTTGTATACCTTTCTGTTCTTCTTATTATATGCTCCCCAAATACATTTATTTATTTATTTATTTAATTATTGAAGTGCAGTCAATTACAATGTGCACAATGCCCCAGTCAGGCATATACATACATATATTCATTTTCATATTTTTTTTAATTAAAGGTTATTACAAGATCTTGAACATAGTTCCCTGTGCTATACAAAAGAAACTTCTTTTAAAATCCATTTTTATATATAGTGGCTAACACACAAATACGTTTTTAGAAAATGAATAGATTCATGAATAGATAAAAACATTGAGAATGCAGAATGCAGAGTCTGTGTCTCTAATCTTTAGTGTTTTACTGAAGCCTCATGCAAATGTTACAATGTGGATTTAACATAAGGCTGAAGTGGACCATCTATATATACTCATCAGTAATTTCACTAAAGCTGCTGGTGGCGGAGTACTACTGTATTAAGGACTACAGACAAACCTTTAGAGAGTATGAAGAAAAGGAAGACAAAATGGATTTATCAAAGTAGAATTCTCCTTAAAGTGCTACTTTAAAAGTGATTTATCATCAGTTTCCATATTGTGTATGTAGCATTGCTGGGTTCTTCTTTTCTACTTCCCTGGGTGTATATATACATCCCTATATACATATAAATATATATATATATGTATATATAAAAATCCAATCTCCCTATTCAGTCACTCCTTGGCATTTTCGAACAGACTCTGCAACTGCTAAAACCTGGCCCCAGATGACTTTTGGAGAGGTGTCCTTAATCAGGTTTATTTATCTGTCTATCTATCTATCTTTAATGGAAGCACTTGAAATTGAACCCAGGACCTCATGCATGCTAAGCAGGCACCAAACAGGCACTCTACCACTGAACTATAACCTCCCCACCATGACTTTTTTAAAAAGCTATTCTTCATTCTCCTAAATAATGCCTCCAATTTCTAATCTACCAAAACAATACCTTTCTAAATAAAATGATTTAACACAATTTTGTTGGTTTTTGATGGTAAGTTGGAGTATTTTCAAGGCATTTGGTTTGGGAAAATTGATAATGCATTTTCCATATTCTACTGATTTTTTTTTCCTATTTGTTCATTATGTAACTTAACAAACATATATTAAATGAGTATTATGTACCACATAATGTGTTGGTAATGTAGCAAAGAAACATCAAATTTGGTCTTTATCATCATGGAGCTTACATTTTTCAGAGTAGTGAAATAAAAATCAAATATTCTTATGTTGTCTCACTCTATTTTATTTCATCATTGGTCTTAGAATTACCTGATATTTTCCATCTTCTTATGTATTGTCTCTCCCTCTCCAGTAAATATACATTTATGTAAGTAGAGACATTGTTTTCTGTATCTCCACTGTTTGGAACACAGTAAGAACTCCACAAATATTAGTTGCAAGAATGAAATTAAATAATAAATGGAATAATTACAGATTTATCTTAGTGCCTGAAGGAAGTCTCGATAAGCTGTATTGATTCCCATAGCTTTATAAGAGCTCTTGAAATCAGATAAATCTACTCTTATTTTATTTTGCCTTTTCAAAATTGTTTTTCCTTATATAGGTCCTTTGCCCTGCATACAAATTTTAGGATAATATTGTCTATATCTATAAAAATCTTGTGAGGGTTTTGATAGAAATTTCTCTAATCCTGTATAACTGTTTGGGAAGAATTGACATCTTTACTAAGTTGAGTCTTCTAAAACAGATGCTATGATTCTCCACTAATTTAAGTCTTTTATATTTGAAGAGGATTTTGTGGTTTTTTAGTATAGACATCCTGTATGTGTTTCATTAGACTTACATTTTAAGCAATTGTAAGTGGTATGGTATTTTCAATTTCAGTGTCAATTGCTGTAGAAATGCATTTGATGTTTGTACATTCCTCTCATATCCTGCAATATTGCTGAAGTCACTCATCAGCTCCAGGAATGTTTTTTGTTTGTTTTGTAAAACCATTGCATCTTTTTACACAGAGAGTTACACCATTTAAAAATAGGGAGAGTTTTATTTCTTCTTTTATGTCTTGTGTGCTTTTATTTTCTTTTCCTGCCTTCATCTGCTGGATAGAACTTCTAGCAGTATGTCACCTCAAAGCAACAGAGCACATCTTTGCCTTTTTCCCAATCTCAGGTGGAAGGATTCTGTCTTTCACCAATAATTATGTTGATAGCTGTAGGTTTTTAATGGGTACTCTATAAAATTTAGGACGTTTTCCTCTTTCCCTACATTTTGGAGTGTTTTTAATCACTTACAGCTTTTTGAAATTATTTGTCAAAAGCATCAACTGATACGATCATGTGATTTTTTTCTTCTTAGTCTGTTAATATAGTGTTTTATATTGGTTGCTTTATGAATATTGAACAAGTCTTGGAATGAACCCTCTATCTATTGAGATGGTATCATTAACAAAATTGTTCTATTTTTGTCTAAATTATATTCCTATCTTAGAATAAACTTAATATTGTCATAATATATTATCTTCTTTCTCTATTGCTGGATTAATTTTGTTAATATTTCATCATGGCATATTGCATCTATGTTTTTGAGTAAGATTGCCTTGTAATTTTCCTTTCAAAAATTATTTGGATGCTAGATATTGTTATCAAGGTTATGATGACCTTATAAAATTTGTTGGAAACTATTTTGTTTCTATTTTCTGGAAGAATTTGTATGTGTCTGTTGTCATTTCTTCCTGATGTGTTTGGCAGAATTCACTGGTGAATTCTTTTCAGTCTTGGTAATTTGTGTTTTTTAGGAATTTGTCATTTTATCTAATTTTCATTGCTTTAAAGTTGATCATGATAACTTTGTATATCTTTTTAATGTTTGTGGTATTAATTGTGATGTTACTGATTTTAGTCCTGGCTATTTAAGATAGCTCTCTCTGTTTCTCTCTCTCTCCCTTTTTGTTTATCAATGTTATAAAGGATTTATTAATTATATTAGTCTTTTTGAAGTACCAACTTTTGGTTTTGTTGATTCAGTATATTGTGTATTTGTTCTCTATTTTATTATTTTTAATTCTATATTATTTTCCTTCTATTTTAATTGACCTTAATTTGATGTTAATACATTTTTTGGACAGGATTTTAGATGGTGTTTTCTGCCTTTTAAAAAATCTAATAAACTTACTTAAGGCTAAAATTTCTCTGTAACTGCAGCTATGCTTTATCTTAACATGTTGAGATATATTATTGTTTTATTTATACTGAGTTCAATATATTTTTATTTAGAAATGTGTTCCTTAGTTTCCAAACATATGGGAATTCTCATGGGCTTTTTTATTTATTTATTTTTTAATTGATTTTTAAATTAATTCCACCCTGATTAGGGAATTAACTCTGCATTTTTTGAATCCTATGGCTTGTTGAGATGATTTTATTGCTAGTAAATGATCAGTTTTGCTAAGTACTTCATGGTTACATGTAAAAATATTTTATTTTGGAATTATTAGTGTAGTATTTTTATATGTTAAGCCAAGTCTAGAACTCTGTTGTTCAGATCTTCTATATGCTTACTACCTTTTTAATCTTCTTGTTCTATCAATTTCTAAAAGATGTTTATTAAAGTCTCCCAATTTTTAAAAGTTGGATGATTTTTTCTTTTAGTTTTCTTAATTTTTTCTTTATGTATTTTAGTCTAGATAATATGTGTGCATACATTTTATATTGTTCTGTGTTTTTGTTGGATGACCCTTTTTAATTAATGAAATGTCCCTTTTATTTCTATTAATTATTCCTGCCTTAAATTATTTTTTGACATTTATTTAGCAGCTTCTTCTCTTTATTATTTACAGAGTATTTTTACCATTTTAATCTTTATGTTGTGCCTTTTAGAAACAACATCGAGGCTAGTTTAACAAATTTATTTTATTATTGAACAACATAGAAATTACCAATATCAAAAATAAATGCAGAATATTACTATAGATCTTACAGACACTTAAAGGGTAAGGGGACAGGACAGACTAATTTTTTTCAATAAATTAGATAGCTTAGATGACATACACAGCTGACTTCAAAGCCACAATGCCAGAACACACTCAAGAGGAAATAGGTAACCTGAACAGCATCACATTTCTAACAGAATTTGAGTTACAGCAAATAACACTCCAAGAGTAAATAGTTTCATTGCTTTCTTCTATCAAGTATTTTAGGAAGAAATAATTCTAGTATATACAAACTTAGGGAAAGAGTCAGCAGAAATACTTTGAAGTCAATTTTTATGAGGCTAGCATCACACTGATACCAAATATAATGAAGCCCTGTAAGATTTCCTTTTTCAATCTCTTTTTTGATGCAGATTATTTAAATATGTGTAGTTAATTTCAAAAATCTGGAGAGTTCATAGACATCTTATTGTTTCTGTTTTATTTTTATTTTGTTTTTAATTACTGTATTTAATTTTCAGAGCAGTTTTAAATTCACAGCAAAATTGAGCAGAAAGTACAGGGGTTTCTTATACCCCTTGTCTCCAACATGCTCAAACTCTCCCACTATTAACATCTCACACCAGAGTGTCATATTTGTTACAATCAATTAACCTACACTGACATTTCTTTTTCACTCACAGTCCATAGTTAGTTACATTGGGGCTCAAGCAAGATATTTGACAAATGTATAATGATATGTATTTACTATTTCAGTATATGTTTTACAAAATAGCTTTACTCCCCTGAAAATTCTGTGTTCTGCCTATTTATCCCCGTTCTCCTCTAAGCTATGGCAACTACTAATCTTTTTAATGTCTCCATCATTTTGACTTTTCCAGAATGTCACATAATTAGAATCACATAGCACGTAGCTGTCGCAGATTGTGTTTTTTGATTTCGTAGTGTGTATTTCAGCTTCCTCCATGTCTTCTCATGGCTTTGATAGCTCATTTCTTTTCGCACTAATATTCCATTTGTCTGGATGTACCACAGTTTATTTATTCACCTACCCAAGGACATCTTGATTGCATCAATAATGAATAATGAATTGGTTTTGACAATAATGAATAAAGGAGCTATTAATATTCATGTGCAAGTTTTTGTGTGAAAATAAAATTTTCAGGCCATTTGAGTAAATACCAAGTTAATTCCACTGTAGGATCATATGGTAAAGATGTGCTTAGTTTTGTAAGAATCTGCCAACTCTCTTCCAAAGTGGTCGTATTATTTTGCATTTCCATCATCAATGAATGGTATTCCTGTTGCTTAATATTTTTACCAGCATTCGATGTTGTCAGTGATCCAGATTTTTGCCATTCTAATGGATGTGTAGAGGTAACTCATTGTTTTAATTTGCAATTCTATAATGATTAATGATGGTTAATATCTTTTCATATGTCTGTTTACCATCTTTATATCTCTTTGGTGAGATGTCTGTTCTTGTCTTTTCCACATTTTTATTTTTTTTTTAATTATTGAAGTTTTTTGACATACAGAAAACCCCTGTACATATTTACTGTACACACCTTGATGTGTTTGGAGATAAACACGCATCATGATGCCATCACTATAATCTGTGCCGTAAGTGCATCCATCACCTCCAAAAGGTTTCTTTTGACCTCTCTATTTATTATTAATTTTGTGATAAGAACACTTAACATAAGACCTACCCTCTTAGCAAAAATTTAAGTGTACAATACTGTAGTATTATTAACTGTGGGCTCTATGCTGTACAGGAGATTTCTAGGATTTATTCATCTTGTGTGACTGAACTTTGTACCATTTCATTAGTACCTCTCCATCTTCCCCTCTCCCTGTCCCTGGCAACCCCCATTCTGTTCTCTGCTTCTATGAATTTGACTCCTTTAGATGCCTCATATCAGTGACCTCATACAGTATTTGTCCTTCTGTGTCTGGCCTGTTTCACTTAGCATGATGACCGCCTATATGCATGAGAGATACTAGTCTGTAGTTTCCCTGTGATGTCTTTGTCTAGATTTGGTATTAGGGTAATTCTGGCCTCAGAGAATGAATTACGAAGTACTTCCTAAACTTCTATTCTCTGCGAGAGACTGTAAAGGATTGATACACTTTCTTTCTTAAACGGTTGGTGGAATTCAACAGTCAGATCATCTGGGCCTGGTACTTTCTATTTTGGAAGGTAACTAATTATTGGTTTAATATCTCCAATAGATATAAGCCTATTATGATTATCAATTTCTTCTTGTGTAAATTTTGATATGTCTTCTTTTCCAAAGAATTGAACCATTTCATGTAAGTTATTAAATTTGAGGACATAGAGCTATTTGTAATACTCCTTTTTTTATTGAAGTACAGTTACAATGTGTTAATCTCTGGTGTACAGCACAATGTCCCAGTCATGCATATATATATACACATACTCACTTTCATTACAGGTAACATTCCTTTATTTTCATTTTAATGTTTATGAAATCTGCAACGATGTACCCTCTTTCATCTATTATGTTAGTAATTTGTGTCCTCTCTATGTTGTCTTAGTTAGCATAACTAGAGGTTTATTGATTTTATCAATCTTTCCAAGGACTATTTTGGTTGTGTTCATTTTCTCCATTGATTTTCTGCTTACGGTTGCACTTATTTCTGCTCTATTTTTTATTTTCTTCTACTTATTTTGGGAATAGTTTCCTTTTCTTTTTATTTCTAAGTTTCCTAAGGAGGAAGCTTAGATTATTGATTTCAGATTTTGCTTTTCTAATATGCATTCTATTATAAAGTTTCACCTAAGCAGTGTTTGGTCTGCATCCCACACATTTGATACATTATATTTGCATTTTAATTCACTTCAAAATATTTTAAAAAATAGACTGAGATCTATTCTTTGACCCATTTGTCATTTATAAGTGTCTTGTTTAATCTTCAAGTGTATTGGGGTTTTCCATCTATCTTTCTGTTATTGATTTCATGTTTAATGTCTTGTGGTCTGACAGCAGATTTTGTATGATCACTAGTCCTTTAAATTTGTTAAGGTGTGCTTTGTGGTCCAGAATGTGAACTATTAGTGAATGTTTCACATGAGCTTGAGAAGAATACATTCTGCTGCTGTTGGATGAAGTAAGTGTTCTATAGATGTCAATTATAAGCACTTGATTGACGGTACTATTAAATTCAATTATGTCATTACTGATTTTCTGCCTGACAGATTTGTCTGTTTCTGATAGAGGGATGTTAAATTCTTCAACTGAAATTGTGGATTCATCTATGTCTCCTTGCAGTTCTCTTAGTTTTGGCCTCACGTATTTTGATGATCCAGTATTAGGTTAATACATATGAAAGATTATTATGTCTTCTTGGAGGATTAGTTACATGACTATCATTTGTAATGCCCCTCTTTATCTTTAATAATTTCTCTTGGTCTGGTATCTACTCTTTTTGAAATTAATACAGGTACTCCTGCTTTCTTTTGATTAGTGTTGCTGTGGTATAGATTTCTCTGTCCCTTTGCTTTTAATCTCTATGAGTCTTTATATTTAAAGTGGGTTTCCTATGGACAACATAACTCCACTCTTGACAATCTCTTCCTTTTAATTAATGTATTTAAACCATTGATATCTAAGATGATTATTGATTAAATACATCTCCAGTAATATATAACTTATTTGTTACTTCCTCCATTATCTCTATTCTGTGATTACAAAAATTCAATGATTTAAAATTTTTGGGTTTTTTTTTTGTTTTTTGTTTTTTTTTGCTTACTCAACTTGCTCAGTGCTTTACTGAACCAAGACCCTAGCAGATGACTCATCAGGGCCTTCAAAAAACCCTGCCCACTTCCTGAGATTCAGAATCCAGAGATGGTTGTCCTTGGTTTAGCTGCTTCCATGACAGTTCCTTTTGAATATCTCCAAACCTTAAAGTGTAGAGATTTTTGTCCACACAGACAGGCACACATATACTCCGGCCGCAGGCTGTCACACTTACTGAAATGCTTCCACTCAGCAGTTTGTGGACAAGGCAGTGTGCATTCCTGGCCATCCATCCGTCCACCACTCTTCCATTCATCCGTCTGTCCGTCCACGACAAGACAGCAGCAAGTTCTGAAATGGCTTCAGGCTCTGGGGTTCACAGTATCGAGAGCTGGGCTTCCAGTGGGCTCAGGACACAGGCCTTAGCCCTCATCCAAAAGGCCCCTGCAAATAACAACATCCTTTTCTGAAGCAACAGAAGCCAGGGCCAAGTGAGTTATTAGTGTTTGGGCCCTTAGCCCTAGCTGCACAAGGGGAGCCTAAACCTCAGCCTGCGAACGTCCTGAGGTGGGCAAAGCAGACACATCGAGCATGCGGATAACATTGAAACAGGGAAGAGTAAGAGCTTATGTCTGTGCTGGATGTGTTCACATGGAGGGACGGGAGGGAGGGGAAGAGAGCGGGGAGCAATGCGGACACACTTGGAAGTGCTGTAGATGGCCTGGGGCAGGGCGGCGCTGACCCCTAGGGCCGGAGCGCAGCTGCCGCCCATCCTGGGGGCTGTCGTTCTCCCTCAGCCTCATACATACAAACAAAGCCCCTAGAAAAAAGGGGCTTTGTTTGTATTTTTGTTATAGAATTTCTACTTGATTTTTAATTTTGTTCAATTTTTCTCTTGCACTTGTCTGTATTTGTCATTCATTGTGAGAAGACTTTTCTTCATGATCTTTTGCATAGTTCTGCTTTAAAACTCTTTTCTGATAAGTCCAATGTTTGCATCATCTCAGCAGTTGCTTTTGATTGTTTTTTCCTTTGTAATTGGTCACATTTTATTGATCCTTCAAATATTTAGTAATACTGAGTTTTATCTTGGGACATTGTGAAAGGCATATTAGATATATTCTTGTTGCAATCATATACATGTGCCTTTTGCTTGCTTGTTTTCTTTAACACGTAATTATATTGGTTGGATTCAAATTGTAAACTCTGTTTCTTGGCTGGCGATTCAACTTCAGTAATTATTTTAGATTTTAGAATACGCTCTATACTTAATTGTTTAGAGTTTAGCCTGAGTTGGGAAAAGTTTATGCCCAAAATTCGTAGCTTTCCCTCTGTGACTCATTCCTTTCTGGAACTCCTCCCGGTAATTTATCAGTAGCGACAGTTCACCAAATTTTTGTCCTATGGTTCAGGTCAGAAATTCTATGGGGATTTTAGATGACCCATATGTAGATTTTACTCAGGTTTAAAGTTTTAAAAATTGGTAGCTTAATTGTTCTACTTCTTTCTTCCAAATGTCAACTTCCATCCAGAAATCATGTGCTTTTGTTCACTCTCCAGTGCCTTTAGGTCATTATGGTTTGTTTGCTTATGTTTGTTTGTTTATATTTTTCAAAATGTATAATTATAATAGATGTCAGCACAGGATCCTGTAAGAGCTGTTTGGTCACGCCAGCACTAAAATCTCTTGTCAGACAATTTTATCCAGTTTTCTCAAGGTAAAGAAAAAAATAGCAATGATTCCAAATGATCCACTTACTTACAGTATCTAGAATATTTTAAAAATCAACTTATAATACCATTTTGTGTTTGACTCTGTAAGTAAATTATCCTTTAGAAGAAAAATTTAAATCAAAATGACAAGTGCTTATAGCTTAATTCTTTCTAATATGTTATATCGAATTTTATCATTAACGATATTTGTCTAATCACAATTGATGTTGTGCTCTAGCTATGAATTATCAACTACAATTTATAAGTAAGAAGTACAAACGGTTTTTCTAGTTACTCATAATCAGTCTTTGAAGCTCTTGCAATTAAATCCAGTGTTATTAGCTTTTATTTGTTTACTTCATTTTGTTTTGTTGTTTAATGGCCTATACGCTAATGTGTGGACAATCGATTGCTTACCACACAAAAAAAGATGCACAATATTTTCAGAAAATCTTTATTAAGAGAATATAAACATATATTTATTGGTTTAATATGGTAGTAAACAGCACGGGCTCTGCAGTTAGATTTCCTTCTGATGTTTGATTCAAACAGCGCTCTTCTCATCTATCTTCTCCAATCATTGTAATTTACATTACAACCAACACCCACCCCCCACTCTTATTTTACGTTCCTACTTCATCTTCTTTACACTTACCACATACATATATATTTCACTTGATAGCAATTGGTTCATAACAGCACTGTTTGTAATAGCTTGAAACTGGAATCCAACTTAAATGTCCATCTAGAGTAGAACAAATAAATACATTTTAGTAAACTAATATATTCATTCATTGTAATACCATTACATAAATGAGAATGAATGACTGCAACATCACACAACATGGATGAAAATTAAAAACATTTAAATAAACATTAATTACAGTTTACAAAATAGGCATATGCCATTTATGATTTGAGAAGTGAATAGAGTGTTTATCCTTCAGAAGGGCAGACGGGCCTTGGGAGGCTATTAAGGGCCTTTATGGGGTACTGGCAATATTCTGTTTTTTGATCTGGATTCTGGCTGCACAGTTGGGTTCAATTTATAAGAATTCATTGAGCTCTACACTTATGATTTATGTACTTTTCTGTAAGCATGTTGTATTTGAATGAGAAACTTACCTGAAAAAACTAAGGTACAAACTGAAATGGCCTGATTGTTCTCTCACCTCAGTGACCTCTCGCATGGACATAAATCCCAAATGTTATTTGATTTAGCTTTTCTCAAGAATATCAATAGACAGTTTACTCTAGTAGAACAAATAATTTCTTTTTTATTGTCACACTGCTATCAATTATTTTTCCATGTGTTTCTTATTATATTTAAGTAATAATTCATTCTTTTTTACAGAATGTCAAAATAGCTTCTAGTAATAAAAACACAATCAAAAGACAGATGGCAAACAATAAAATTACAAACAAGAAACAGGTGAGGAAGAAAAGTGGCTGCCATAGAAAAAATTTTTCTCAAATATTTAAATTCTATTTTAATGTGTTAATAACAGGGTTTCTGCATGTAAATCAATATTCCATTAAATACTGACACAGCTAAATCACTCTCATTATATTGTGCTACACATTAAGATTGCCTCTATATTTTAATGGCCCTGCATTACTCTTTTATATGACAAATTACGCATTTTTATTTTTTAAACTCAAACTGTAAAGTTCATTAGGGCAAAGGCTGGCATATGTGTGTGCCTGTGTCTGTGTGTGTATTTAATTTTTTTTTTTTTTTTTTGGTTTACTCAGCACTTAGCACTGTGTTATTCGACAAAAAACTAGTGGACAGATTCTCAGATAGAGTAAGTTTCACTTCTCTCATTCTCTCCTTTAGATTTATGAGGCTTAATTTCAAGAACCAAACAGGATGTCAGTAGGTTAAAAAATAGAAAATATGAATGTTTGGAATTCATTTTCATGATTTCTCTTCTCTCTGAAAATACTGCTTTTGGCCTGTGACCCCCTCTACCTCTAATAGCCATCTGTCCTTATAGATTTTCAGCTGTTCCAGCTATAGATGGAAAGCAGTTGCACAGACGTACAGATGGACAGCAGTTGCACAGAGACGAGATGGACAGCAGTTGCACAGACGCACAGATGGACAGACGCACAGATGGACAGCAGTTGCACAGACGTACAGATGGACAGCAGTTGCACAGACGCACAGATGGACAGCAGTTGCACAGACGACTGATGGACAGCAGTTGCACAGACGTACAGATGGACAGCAGTTGCACAGAGACGAGATGGACAGCAGTTGCACAGACGCACAGATGGACAGACGCACAGATGGACAGCAGTTGCACAGACGTACAGATGGACAGCAGTTGCACAGAGACGAGATGGACAGCAGTTGCACAGACGCACAGATGGACAGACGCACAGATGGACAGCAGTTGCACAGACGTACAGATGGACAGCAGTTGCACAGACGCACAGATGGACAGCAGTTGCACAGACGACTGATGGACAGCAGTTGCACAGACGTACAGATGGACAGCAGTTGCACAGAGACGAGATGGACAGCAGTTGCACAGACGCACAGATGGACAGACGCACAGATGGACAGCAGTTGCACAGACGTACAGATGGACAGCAGTTGCACAGAGACGAGATGGACAGCAGTTGCACAGACGCACAGATGGACAGACGCACAGATGGACAGCAGTTGCACAGACGTACAGATGGACAGCAGTTGCACAGACGCACAGATGGACAGCAGTTGCACAGACGACTGATGGACAGCAGTTGCACAGACGTACAGATGGACAGCAGTTGCACAGAGACGAGATGGACAGCAGTTGCACAGACGCACAGATGGACAGACGCACAGATGGACAGCAGTTGCACAGACGTACAGATGGACAGCAGTTGCACAGAGACGAGATGGACAGCAGTTGCACAGACGCACAGATGGACAGACGCACAGATGGACAGCAGTTGCACAGACGTACAGATGGACAGCAGTTGCACAGACGCACAGATGGACAGCAGTTGCACAGACGACTGATGGACAGCAGTTGCACAGACGTACAGATGGACAGCAGTTGCACAGAGACGAGATGGACAGCAGTTGCACAGACGCACAGATGGACAGACGCACAGATGGACAGCAGTTGCACAGACGTACAGATGGACAGCAGTTGCACAGACACACTGATGGACAGCAGTTGCACAGACACACAGATGGACAATAGTTGCACAGACGTGAGATGGACAGCAGTTGCACAGATGCACAGATGCACAGATGGACAGCAGTTGCACAGACGCACAGATGGACAGCAGTTGCACAGACGCACAGATGGACAGTAGTTGCACAGACGTGAGATGGACAGCAGTTGCACAGACGCACAGATGGACAGCAGTTGCACAGACGCCCAGATGGACAGATGCACAGATGGACAGCAGTTGCACAGACGCACTGATGGACAGCAGTTGCACAGACACACAGATGGACAGCAGTTGCACAGACGCACAGATGGACAGTAGTTGCACAGACGTGAGATGGACAACAGTTGCACAGACGCACAGATGGACAGTAGTTGCACAGACCTGAGATGGACAACAGTTGCACAGACGCACAGATGGACAGCAGTTGCACAGACGCCCAGATGGACAGCAGTTGCACAGATGCACAGATGGACAGCAGTTGCACAGACGCACAGATGGACAGCAGTTGCACAGACGCACAGATGGACAGCAGTTGCACAGACGCACAGATGGACAGTAGTTGCACAGACGTGAGATGGACAGCAGTTGCACAGACGCACAGATGGACAGCAGTTGCACAGACGCCCAGATGGACAGATGCACAGATGGACAGCAGTTGCACAGACGCACTGATGGACAGCAGTTGCACAGACACACAGATGGACAGCAGTTGCACAGACGCACAGATGGACAGTAGTTGCACAGACGTGAGATGGACAACAGTTGCACAGACGCACAGATGGACAGTAGTTGCACAGACCTGAGATGGACAACAGTTGCACAGACGCACAGATGGACAGCAGTTGCACAGACGCCCAGATGGACAGCAGTTGCACAGATGCACAGATGGACAGCAGTTGCACAGACGCACAGATGGACAGCAGTTGCACAGACACACAGATGGACAGCAGTTGCACAGACGACTGATGGACAGCAGTTGCACAGACGTACAGATGGACAGCAGTTGCACAGAGACGAGATGGACAGCAGTTGCACAGACGCACAGATGGACAGACGCACAGATGGACAGCAGTTGCACAGACGTACAGATGGACAGCAGTTGCACAGACACACTGATGGACAGCAGTTGCACAGACACACAGATGGACAATAGTTGCACAGACGTGAGATGGACAGCAGTTGCACAGATGCACAGATGCACAGATGGACAACAGTTGCACAGACGCACAGATGGACAGCAGTTGCACAGACGCACAGATGGACAGTAGTTGCACAGACGTGAGATGGACAGCAGTTGCACAGACGCACAGATGGACAGCAGTTGCACAGACGCCCAGATGGACAGATGCACAGATGGACAGCAGTTGCACAGACGCACTGATGGACAGCAGTTGCACAGACACACAGATGGACAGCAGTTGCACAGACGCACAGATGGACAGTAGTTGCACAGACGTGAGATGGACAACAGTTGCACAGACGCACAGATGGACAGTAGTTGCACAGACCTGAGATGGACAACAGTTGCACAGACGCACAGATGGACAGCAGTTGCACAGACGCCCAGATGGACAGCAGTTGCACAGATGCACAGATGGACAGCAGTTGCACAGACGCACAGATGGACAGCAGTTGCACAGACACACAGATGGACAGCAGTTGAAGGGTAATGAGTAGAGAACTCCTAGTTCAGTTACTTCCTAGTGAGGAAAGTAGAAGGAATGGTAGATCAATTAATTATATTGACTTCCTTAATGATCTGGCATTCCGGGCACATCCAGGTTTTCTGTGGCTTCCTTGCAAGACGGTTTCTTGTCTCCGGACATCTTCCACCCCCATGCCTCTTCCTTTAGTCTGTGTTCACATGTCCTCATACATGGATTAGGGCTGGCCTCCATGACAACAGTTTTTTTTTTCTCTCTCTCTGTATTACATGGTACAAATGTCCACTCAATTAAATTTCTGTCAACATTCTATTCATCGTGTCACTTCTGAGTTTAAAATCTTCCAAAGATTCCTGATGCCTAGAAAGTCACTTTATTTTCATTTGTTTCTCATTCAAGGGTTTTTTGATTAAATATTTTCTAAGTCAAATTGTAGGCACTTTGCAAGGAGAGAATTAAGGCAGAATCTTTTCCTGCTATCAAATATCTAATAAATCTAGTGGAAAAGCCTGAAGTTTGGTGGCCTTGATTTTTTTCTCCATCCATCTTATCAAACTTACTCCAAAACTCCCACCTCAATCTTATTTGTGCTTATCTCCATGCTTCTCAGATATTCTGCATCTGTTTTTAGTGCTTTTGCTCATGTTCTCCTGTTACCTTACATGATCTCACATTCTCCTTTCACCTCTTATATCCGTCCCAATCTTATCTTTCAAAGTCCCTACTCTTCAGAAGGCATTCCTGGAATATGGTATCACTCATGAGTATCTCTTATTCACGGTGGTGATGGTGGCTGTTAATCACGACGGCTGCATAACTAATTACATGAAAATCTAATGACTAAATCCAGACAACAAACTTTTATTATGTCACAATTTCTGCAGATCAGAAATGCACGCACAACGTGCAGTCAGTGTATCAGTCGAGGCTGCATTCTTGTCTGAAGATTTACTGGGGAAGATCTTCTAAGCTCATTCACATAATTATTGCAGAATTTACTTTCTCATGGAGCGTCTATTGGTCAGAGACTTCATCAGGTCCTTGCCACTGGGTCCTCCCCATAGAGCATCTTAAATCCTGGTAACTTGTTTCTTCTGAGCAAGCAAGTAGGAAGGCAAGAGGGAGTAATGGCGGGGAGAGAGTGAGCGCTAGCAAGACAGAAGTCATGGTCTTGTTTATTCCATCATATTCCATCACTTTTCCTGGATTCTATTCATGTGAAGCAAGCGACTAGGTACAGACAATACTTGAAAGGAGGAGATTATACGAAGGCATGAATACCAGGATGTGGGATCACTGAGAGCCAACTGTCTACCACAGTGATGATGATGATGATAATAACATCAGACCATCGGTAACAATTACAATTATAGTTTACATTGATTGAGCACTAATTGTTTTCCAACACTGTGTCATAGGCTTTATATCTATTATTCATTTAGCCTTTGAGTAACTTTATAAGATAGATGCTATCATATTTCCCATTTCACTGATAGAAAATTGAAAAATGGAAGATTATGTGACTTGTCAAAGGTCTTACTTGTAAGATCATGTAAGAGCCTGTTTCTAATGACTATGGCATATAAATGAGCACAAAACACAAATTATAAACCATCAATTCAGTAATTAATTCTATACTCCACCATCATATTTTTTATTATTTCATGCAAGCTAGTTATGCTTTCTGAATGTAATGCAATCTTTTGGAAAGAAGCATACTATATATATTTATTCTATATCTATTTCATACAGGCACTATCCTGTGTTAAGCAGGCCCCTTTGGTTGCCAGTAACAAAACTCCAATTCAAAAAAGCTTAAGTAAAATGGAAATTTCATGACTCATGCAAAATACTCTCCTCCATACCCTGAATCACTCTTCTTTCTTGAGTGCTTGCTTCAATCTCAAGCAGGATATCTCTCCACACTGTGGCCCTTGGAAGTTCTAAACTTTGTTTTCCCATTTCAGAAACTTTAGAGGAAACAGAGCTCAGTTCAAATAACTGCTTGGACTCTTTTTTTTTTTTTTTTTTTTTTTGCATAGCTAGGGAACTGTGCCCATCTCTGAATGAATCACTTTCATTTGGAAGGCAGACGACTCTCATTAGTTAGATATCCATAGGTGCCATGCTTATCTCTGAAGCCCAGTGATGGAGATGAGTTGTGCTTTGCTCTTACTCAAACTAAAGGTTCTTAGAATGGGTATTTCCCCCTAAATATCAATAAGATGTCATTACTAAAATTTAGAGGGAATATTTTTCTGGGTACGCAAAAAATAAATGTCTATTAAAGAGCCCATCCAATCTTTGGCCCCCAAAATAACTCCTCAAATGGAAATAAAATTTGTCTTTCAAGTATATTTACACATTCTTAAACCTGTATGGAGTTCCTGAGAGCCAATATAGAGTTCCTGAGTGTTTTGAAGACTACTTAATTCTTTCTAAAGCTTACTATTCTGTTGGCTAGAGTCAATGTTTCCTTCAATGGTCCATCAAGTAGTAGATTGCAGCTGCCACATATCTTACCTGCTTTTTCCTGAATATTATCTCATGTATCTAATTCCCCAATGAAAACTACTTAGCATCAGGAATAGAATATCCCATGGGAAATGAAACCAATGAGGAATACAGTAGAATTATCACCTCCCTGAGTCTAAGTACTTTACTTCTCTTCTTAGAGACTTAGGGCCATCAGATAAACAGATGTGACATGACATGAGTACTGCCACTAAGGCAGTAAGAATGCAGAGCACCTGGGAATATTGGTTCCTTATTGGGGAACTGACACAACTGTGGATTTGTCAGAACAAGGATGTGACCACAAAAACAGACTATATTGTTAAATAAGAAGGAATCTATATGTCATATTTCTAGTTGATGTTGGAAGTAGAGAAAATAGTGGAGTCATAATAATTTCAATCTTTTAATCTAGGCCATCATGTTTGGTCCTAAAGGACTTTTAAATTTAGACCAGAATCCTGAACATTGACAGAAGGAAAACAAAACAAAACAAAACAAAAAAGAGTGCAGGAACCAGATTTGTGGACAGAAAGAATAGTTAACAATAACTAAATAATCTGAATTTTTCCATCACTGACAGATGTTATGTTCACCATCTTTTATCTGGACTACTGCAACTCCCTCTCTGATAGGCTTCTTGCTTTCAATTTGTCCATTTCTCCTAGAGTCCATTCCCTACAAAACAAGCCAAGTTATCTTTTGAAATGTAAATAAGATCATGTGAATGTCATAAAAATGTTTAAAATTCTTAATGTTTACCTACTGTAGTTAGAAATGCTTACCTTGACCTATGAGACCCTCCAGAATCTGGCCCTCATCTGCTTCTCTAACCTCATCCTCTCTTTTGTCCATTATGGTCTCTTTGGCTTCTTTTCGTCCTTTGAACATGGCAAATCCATAACCAAAAAAAAAAAAAAAAAGGAAATTTTCCTTTGGCTATACTCTACCCTGAGTGTTCTTCCTTTGTGTTTTTGTATGGCTGGCTTTTATCGTCACTGAAGTATCAACTAAAATGACGCTTCATTAGAGAGGGCTTTCTGGACCACCTCATCTAAAGTACATCATCTCACTCACTACCTATCATTTTTTGTTTCATTACGTCATTCCATTTAATACTTCAGGAACTTTTTCAAGACTAGAGAAGAATTGTATTTTTTATTGTCTCCCTGCCCTTGGTAGTAGACTGTGAAGACACAGATGTTAACTGTTTTTTTTTAATGGCTGTATACTGGTACCAGATCATTACCTGGACATGACTGAGGCTTAAAATATATTTGGTAATTGAATAAACAACAATAACACAGTAAATTCTAATCAAAAACTATTTAGTCAGTGGACAATTCTGTGGAGTTTAGTGAAGAGCGACCTTGAACTATGTTTCTTCGCTTCAGCTTCCATATCTGTAAAACAGAGGCAATTTTTGTGTCTGCCTCATAGAGCTGTTATGAGAATTAAATAAACTTGATATATGTCTAACTCTTAAAACTGTGCATGCAGTAAGGTATTATGTGACCTAAGGAAGATCTTACAACTTATAAAGAGGCTACAATCATGCATGAAATTATACAGTACACAGACGTTTTGCTCCCATTTTTTTGGTGTCTTTTCTAAATCATTATTTGTAAGTGAATTAACAGATAATAATCTGTGCTCCAAGTTGATACATGCTGGATTAGTAATTTATAGCCTCTATGTACTGTTTTGGGTTTGTGATATAATCCTGCAGTTGAAAGATTACACGAATAGACATTCATGGCAAAGGTTAGGTCACATTTTAAACACTGAATCAAATTAACCAAGATGGGTAAGTCAAGCCTTATTTCTATTATAATTGGATGCTATTATTGTCATTTAGGTCAAAATGTCTTAACAGTGGTTATATTTTTTGGTATTAATGTTGATCTTTCATACTGAGTGTTTGCCTTCACTTGTATTAGGATGTGTTTATTGAATTCAGGATCTTGCACTTGTCCCATCATTTGGAATGTGAGACAAGATACATTTAAGGGCTGCACCTGCTATGAAAGCTTTAGTCGCCCCTGACTGCTGACTTAGTTTCAATTTCACAGCTACATTTCTATCTGTGAATATGTAAATACTATAATTCAACGAGGCTTTTGACAAGGTTTGCATTTGACTTTTAATTTATTACCTGGATTATTAAATTTCCCTAATCTCAGTGTCCTAATCTGTAAAATAAAAGGGTATGACTTGATTTCTAGGTTCTCCTCATCTGAGATTCTCTGGATCTATTAAGGGATGGGGGAAATTATTAGCTACAAGCATAGTCAAACATATTAGCTATAAGCATAATCAAATTATTAGCTACAAGTATAAATTGGCAACAGTAATTTTATATAAAGAGTGCATTCAAAAAATTTTTTTTAATTTGGTACACATATGTTGAGAAATTATTACCACAGTAGGGTTAGTTATCACCTCCATCATATCCCACACTAACCATTTCTTTTGTGGTGAAAACATTTCAGTTTCTCTCTTTTAGCAACTTTCATGTATATAATATTGTTAACTATAGTCATCATGCTGTACATTAGATCCCCAGCACCTATTCATTAACTTTGTACCTTTGACCAGCATCTCTCCATTTCCCTCAACCCCCAGTGCCTGGAAATCACCATTCTAGTCTCTATTTTTATAAATTCTGCTTTTTTAGATTCCACATATAAGTGGTACCATACAATATTTGTTTTTTTCCACCTGACATTTCACTTAGCATGATGGGGTCACGTTTCATCCATGTTGTCACAAATGGCAAGATTTCCTTCTGTCTTATGGTTGAATAATATTTCATTTTATATATATATATATAAATATATATATATATACACACACACACTCTTTATCATTCTACATCATATATCATTTATATGTATATCATATATTCTTTATCTATTCACCCACTGATGAACACTTAGGTTGTTTCCGTATCTTGGCTATTGTGAATAATGCTGCAGTGAACATGGGAGTGCAGGTCTCTCTCAGAGATCCTGATTTCATTTTCTTTGTATATATACCCAGAAGTAAGATTTCTGGATCACACAATACTCCTATTTTTAATTTTTGGAGGAAACTCCATACTGTTTTCTATAGTGGCTACACCAATTTATAGTTTCACTGACAATGCACAAGAGTTTCTTTTTCTCCATGTCTTCACCAACACTTATCATCTCTTGCCTTTTTGAAGATAGTCATTCTAACAGGTGCGAGGTGATAACTGCATCATGATTTTGATTTGCATTTCCCTAATGATAAGTGATGTTGAACACCAATTCATGCACTTGTTGGCCATTTGTATGTCTTTGAAATAAGATCTAAACAGTTCCTCTGTTTTTCAATCAAAAAAAATTTGCTATTGATTTATATGAGTTCCTTATACATTTTGAATATTAGCCCCTTATCAGATGTATGGTCTGCAAATATTGTCTCTCATTCTGTAAATTGCTTTTTTTTATTTTGTTGTTTCTTTTTCTTCACAGAATAGATTTAGTTTGATGTAGTTCTTCTTATTGATTTTTCCTTTTGTTACTTGTGCCTTTGGTGTCATACACAAGACCAAGTTAAAGGAAATTTTTCCTTAAGTATTCTTTTAAGAGTTCTATAGTTGTAGGTCTTATGTTTAATCTTTAAACAATTTGAGTTATTTTTTTCAATGGTTTAAGATAGGGGTCCAGTTTCATTTTTCTGCAATGATTATCTAGCATTTTCAACACCACCTGTTGAAGAGACTATCCTTTATCCACTGAGTATTCTTAACCCTCTTGTCAAATATTATTTAACTGTGTATATGAGGGTTTATTTCTAGGCTCCTAATTTATTCCATTGGTCTATATGTCAGTATGTATGCCAGTGCCATACTGTTTGATTATTATAACTTTGTAATATAAAGTGTGATCGCTCTAGATTTGTTTTTCTCTGTCAGGGTTCTTTTGGATATTCAGGGTTTTGTGGGTTCATTCACATTTTAGGATTTTTCTCCTGTGAAAAAATGGAATTTTGATAGAGATTGCACTGAATCTATAGAAGGCCTTGAGCAGCGTGGACATT
Source organism: Camelus bactrianus (assembly GCF_048773025.1). Classification (NCBI taxonomy): domain Eukaryota; kingdom Metazoa; phylum Chordata; class Mammalia; order Artiodactyla; family Camelidae; genus Camelus; species Camelus bactrianus. Next base: position 94,068,637 of record NC_133543.1, on the reverse strand, counting down.
TTAATAGGATTAAGTCTTATGATCTGTGAACAGGGGATCTGTTTTTAACTGTTTGAGTTTTCTTCAATTCCTTTTAATGAAGTCTTATCACTTTCTGTATATAGTTCTTTTATATACAGAATATATATCTTGGGTTAAATTTATTCCAATGTATTTTATTGGTTTTAATGCTACTGTATATGGGATTTGCTTTATTTCTTTTCCAGATATTTCATTGTTAGTGCAGAGTAATGCAACTATTTTCTGTATGTTGATTTTATATTCTGCAACTTTACTGAATTCATTGATTAGTTCTGCCAGTTGTTTTTTTCTTGGTGAAATCTTTTGAATTTTCTATATTTAGCATCATATCATTTGCAGTTACAGACAATTTTGCTTCTTTTTTTTTTTGTTTGCTTCCTTTTTTCTTGCTAAGAATTCTAGTACCATGTTGATCAGGACTGGTGAGACTGGCTCTTTTGTCTTGTAACTAATCTTACAGGAAAAAATTTCAGCCTTTCACTGTTGAGTATCATGTTAGCTGTGGGCTTGTCATATTTAATGTTTATTCTGTTAAGGTATATTCCTTCTATACCCAATTTGTTGAGAAGTTGTTTTTTTTTTTTAATCATGAATGGATGTCTTTTTTTTCAAGTGATTTTAATGCATCTATTGAGATTATCACATCATTTTTATCTTTCTTTCTATTAATGTGTGTATCATATTTATTGATCTGTATATACTGAAACATCTTTGCATCTATCACTTGATCTTGCTGCATGATCTTTTTAATGTACTGCTGTACTCAGTTTGCTAATAATTGAGAAATTTTGCATCTATTTTCATAAAGGATATGAGCCTATAATTTTCTTTACTTGCAGTGTCCTTATCTAGCTTTGGTATCAGGGTAATGCTAGCTTCATAAAATGAGTTTGGAAGTATTCCTGCCTCTTAAAGATTTGTAGAAGAGTTTAAGAAGTATTGGTATCAGATCTTCTTTAAAGATTTGGTAAAATTCACCAGTGAAACCAATCTGGTCCTGGGATTTTCTATGTTGGGATATCTTTGATTATTGATTCAATTTTCTCATTCATTATTGGCCTGCTCATATTTTCATTTCTTTATGATTCAGTCTTGGTAGGTTGTATTTTTTTAGAAATTTATCCATTTCTTCTAGATTATTCAATATATTAGAGTATAATTGTTCATAGTAATCTCCTGTGATCCTTTATATTTCTGTGGTATCTACTGTAATATCTTCTTTTTCATTTCTGATTTGGTTTATTTGAAATTTCTCTCTTTTTCTTCATTTAGCTAATGGTTTGTCAATTTTGTTTATCTTAAAAAAAACTAGTTCTTAGATTTATCATTTTTTTCTATGTGTGGGTTTTTTGTTTTGGGGGGTTTTTTGGTCTCTATTTTATTTACTTCTGCTCTAATCTTTGTTACTTTGTTCTCTTTGCTAACTTAGGACTTCATTTGTTCTTCCTTTCAAATTCCAGGAGATATAAAGTTAGATCTTTTATCTGAGATCTTTCTTTTTTCTTACCAATGGACATTTCTCTCTACAAATTTTCCTTTTAGGACTTCTTTTTGCTGTATTCCATAAGTTTTGATATGTTGTGTTTCCATTTTCACTTGTTTCATAATTTTTTTTAAAAATTCTCTTTTAATTACTCTTTGACACATTGGATATTCAGGAGTGTGTTGTCTAACTTCCACATATTTGTGAATTTTCCAGTTTTCCTCTTGTTATTAATTTCTAGGTTTATACTATTGTGGTCAGAAAAAAATACTTGGTTTGACCTCAGTCTTTTTATATTTCCTAAGATTTGATTTGTGACTTGTCATATAATCTATCCTGGAGAATGTTCCATGTGTACTGGAGAAGAATGTGTATTCTTTTGTTGTTGGATGGAATGTTCTGTATGTGTCTGCTAGGTCCAGTTGGTCTAAAGTATAGTACAGGTTTAATGTTTCTTTATTGATTTATGGTCTGGATGATCTATATATAGTTGGAAGTGGTGTATTGAAGTCTTCTATTATTAGTATATTGCTGTGTTGTCTATTTTTCCTTTCAGATCTATCAATATTTCCTTAATATATTTAGAAGTTCTGATGTTAGATTTATATTTATTTACTATTATACCTTATTGATAAATTCACCCCTTTATTATTAGTGACTTTTGTCTTTTGCTGGATATTTTGTATTAAAGTTTATTTTGTCTGATAATTGTATGGCTATCCTTGCTCTCTCTTGGTTTACACTTGCATGAAATATCTTTTTCTCAGCATACAGTTGGGTCTTTTTTGTTGTTGTTCATTTGTTTGGTTTTATCCATTTAGCCACTCTGTGTCTGTTCATTAGAAAATTAAAGCCATTTACATTTAGAGTAATTATTAATAAGTAAGTACTTATCATCTTATAAATTCTGGCCGTTTTATAGTTCCCTTGTCCTTTTTTCTTCTCTTGCTGCTTTCCTTTGTGAAATATTGATTTTTCTATAAAGATATTCATTGATTCTTTCTCTTTTTGTGTGTGTGTATCTACTGTAGATTTTTATTTTATGGTTACATGAGGCTTACATAAAACTTCTTGTAAAGATAACAGTAACTGTTTGATTCTTTTGGTTCTTTTTAATTATATCTATCTCTTTTTTTACTTCTCATTTATTTCTGTGTTGTTTTCCTGATTTCACTGAATTGTCATTCCGTGTTTTCTTGTAGCTCGTTGAGATTTCTTAAAACATCTATTTAGAATTCTTTATCAGGTATATCACAAATATATCTCCATGTTTTGGGTAATTATTGTGATCCCATAGTAGTATGATTTTTTCTAGATTCTCATATTCCTTCAATGAATATTGCTGTCCTCACATTTCAAGTAGCCATCACCTTTTCCAGGCTTTCCTAACTGACTTTGGAATAGAAATAGCTTTCATCAGCCCTACTAGGGATTCTGAGATTTTCTCAGGCCATTGCTATTTATGCCTGCCCCATGTATCTTGCTCCTTCTTGTTATAGAATTCTTAAGCTAGTATACCTCCTCTTGATCCTGGCAACAAGCAGTATGGGTACTGACAGCCCCCCTTCTGCTTTTCTAAGGGTGGTGTAGTGCTCAAATGTGGACTTTCCCTGGCTGCAGATTCAGGCTGCTTTTCTGTGCATGTTCACTAGCTGTCTGCGAAAGTTCACTCTCATCACCACTGGAAACCAGGGGGAGTCAGCCACAGGGTGGGGGTGTGGGGTGTGGGTCAAGTGCATAGAGCATCAGGAGTGCCTGGGAGCCAGCTGACATATCTTCACACAAGACGTCTCAGGTGGCTCATGGATGGGCTTCTTGATTGAATCTGCATTGCAGTTAGTAGGATCCTTGTCCCTTTAATGCCCTCTGAGAGTCCTATCTGCCACTCTCTCAGCTTCTTCCTGTTCCTCAGTCATGCAGCACATTACTCAGTATGCTGGATGGTGTAAGAGATAAACGGGCCTCTTTGGAAGTATCTCGCACAGCTGGGGAAGCTGGGCACTAATTCATACATTCTCACTTTCCCTCTCAGGAGAAATCTTGAACAGAGAGGGTCTTCTGGCACTGAACTGTGCTACCCAGTGATGAGGCAATAAGGTTAAAGCAAAGTCTTGCTTCTTACTCTCTCCCATGTGTTCAAACTCATCTTTTTTTTTTTCTTTTTCCCTCCAATACCATGCTAGAACCTCTTCACTGAAAGCCTGGACTTCCACAAAGTTTCTCTCATCTGTGGGTAACTGTTAAGACAGTCTCCTTCTAGGGCTCCCAGGCTGTGATCGAGAGGGGTTGGAGCTGGTTCAAAGTCCATTGTAGGGCTTATAGTCAGGACTGAGTTACCCACTGCATGGATAGGAGAGACTCTCTGGGTCCGCTAGCACATAGTGCTTGATTCCACAACTCCCACAAAGGCACCTTTGTCAATGGACACATCAAATTTTCAAAGCATCACTCATAACTCAGTTAATCTATCATTAAATGATATTAATAAGTAAATCATGCAAAAATGGCTGGATCCATACATACTAAAAATAGTCATGTGATATTCTTTTTCAAATTAGCGAGATATATAAAATTCATAACAAATGATAGTATCAAAAGTTGACATGATTATCAATTACTGATTGTGGTGCAGGCACTAAATCTCTTTTGGAAAGAAATATCAAGGACTTCAGAATTCTTTCAACTTCAGTTGACATAAGAAAAAAAGGTGGGTATTACTAGGGTCATCATGCTCCTCATCATCTCTGGGTTGGATTATTGCTCAGGCTGACTTCATGGGTCTCATCATTTTGATTTATATTGTATTCTCTGTAGTGTCACACTCAAATCTATTGTAAGTATATGTATATATATGTTTGTATGTGTGTGTGTGTGTGTGTGTGTGTATAAAATTTATTTGATGTAGGTCTCATGACCATTCTTGAAGCATCACTTTTGCCAGGGGTAATGATATGATACTCTGAATAGACCTGGGTCATAAGCCTACATTTATATATGGGCGATGGAACCATTCTTTCATTCTTTCTCCCTTTAGGAATTTATTTAACAAATATTTATTGTACAATGGCAATGTGTCAGGTACTGTCCTGGGTGCTGAAATATAGTAAAGGACAAATCAGTATTTCCTGTGTAGTAACTTATATGTCAGTGGGTAAAGAGAAATAAACAGAAATATAACATGTTGGGTGATAAAAAGTGCTATGAAAAAAATTAAGGATGCTAATGAGATAGAGAGCTTTGTATATTTGTTTGTTTTAGAGAGACTACTACAGTATTTCCTGAAAAGGAGACAATTGAACAAACACATGAATTATGTGAGGAAGTACTCCAGGTGGTTATGGGAGGTGAATGTCCCAAAAAGAGGAAAAAATAAATGCAAAGACCCTGAGAAGGGAGTGTGCTTGATATGCCTGAGGAACTCTAAGAAGGAGCCAGTGTAGCTTGGAGTGGAGCAAGTGGCTTAGAAAAAGCATGAGGTCAGAGAGGCACTGGGGCAAGGTTTTGTAAGTCTTATAGATATTTTAAGGGCTTTAAATTTCATTCTTGGTGGACTGAGACAGGCCAGGAGCTGTTAAAGATTAAGGTTTTAGACTAAAAATCCAATAAAAGCAGTATTACAAATGAGAACTTATGTACTAGAAGAGAAGAAATGCATGCTGGGAAGGAAAAAAAAAACATAAAGCTCACAACTTTTGATCCACCCATATAAGTGAACTTCGTCTTAACCATATGTGACATGAAAAAATGTGGTGATTGCTGTCTAATTTAAGAGCCACTAAAAATAACTGGCATGTCCCCAAAGAATTCGCTGCATTAGTTATGCAAGCTACACCTACTTTCACTATTTGTTGATATTTAACAGGTTCTCTGGACTCTTCTGATATTTGTCATAGTTCAGTTGTTCTGGAGTTTACAAGGCTACTCCCCAGAACTGTATAAGTTTGAAAAAGTCTGAAGATTAGACCGTTCTAATTGCTATTGTCTTCTGTTCAGAATTGTTCCCGATCTCCTTTTGGAAACATCTCCTCCGTTTCGTATTGCTTCCATAGGGATTTCAATCAAGTCACCAGACCATAGTCTTCTACCTCGTTTACCTCTCCCACCACTAGCGGGTTTGTGTTGTTTAGTCTGGGCCACTCAGGGTATTACAGCTTCTTTTATTTTTTAAAAGATGGGCATAAGCCCAAGGGAGACTTTCTCTCTTCAAATTTCTGTTGGAGCTAGAAAAGAATAACTTTTGGGTTTTAAGTTCATAGAGTATTGTCTTGGAATTATTATAATGCAGAAATCTAGTCTATGTGGCAAGGCAGCAGATAATTAGGCCAACACGTAAAGGCTGCAATGCTGAGACATTAAGGGGGAGAAAAAGAAAGAGCAGAAATGTAACATCATCAATGCTCTAGATTTAACTGACCCTAAAGCTACTCTTCCCTTGAACTACTGTTTGTTTGAGGCAATACTTTCCCTTTTATATGGTTAACTTCTCTGAGTTTAAATTTTTCACTTTCAGTGAGAAAAGTCTTGACTAATACAGAGCAACAGAAAACAGCCTGAAGAATTCATTGGAGTTGTTTACCAAAGCTGGAAAGGAATATGTTAGTTGTCACCAAGAGAAGAAACCAAAGAGTAAAAGTGTATTTTTCAACCAGTGTCCATATTTATTAAGTGTTAGGAAATAGACAAAATTATAGCCAGATAAACTCTAGAGACTTAACAAGCAGGATCCAACAGCTTCTGAAGGGTTGGGACAAGATTCTTTTTGGATGGGAAATGGGACTGATAGATTATTCCCTTAAGATCTAAGTTAGCAAGGCCTGGTGATGGCTTGAAAGAAGGATAATTAATAGTGAAAATTTGAAGGTGAAAGGAAGGTAACCAACAACTGAGCTGCCAAGAATGGGATAGGATGAACCGTAAGTATCTTACCAAGATTCTTTAAGACTTTACCGCAGAGAAGCAAAATGGTCATTCTGTCAGTGGTGGCTTTTTTGTGGCGTCTTAGGCAAGAAATGTAAGTACAACAATAACAGAGAAAAATAGGGGATGGGTGATGAGAGAGAAGAGGAGAGAGAAAAGAGGGCATACGAAGGAAATAGGATTTAAAAGGGAGAATGTGTGAAAGAAGAGAAATAAAAGATAATATATATTAAAAAGGATTAATGGAAGAGTTAAACAAAAAATGGTGGGGTAAAGGGGAAGAGAGAGAGAGAAAATGAGAGAATGAGAATAAAACAAAAGCTTTGATGAAGTCAGATTTACAGATTTTTAAGCAAATGCTTGATGCTTGAACTCTGAATTTTGTAGAACTCAAACTAATTCTCTCTTCTTAGCTACCATCTAGGTGTAATAATGGCTTGCTCTATATCACAGGATGAAAAGAAAAATCAGATAAACATTTTTTTAAAGTGAGTTTTATCTTGGCTTCAAACCTTGTCTCATAAACTAAAAATTCGATGCAAATATCTAAAATTTACTATAAAAAGCAGTTTGATAGTCCTGTTCATAAAGCATTAACTTAATAAATCAATTTTATGTAATTATTTTTTAACTTTGGCTTTTGATTTACTAAAATCATTTTGATTTCTTTCACGTTAAAGTTGCTTCTTAAAATTCTTTATCGGCGGTATACTTTTAAAATACTTAAAGAATATTTAAAGAAGTTTTGATTTTTTTTTTTATAGGGACTTTAATTTTGAAATCACAGAAAGCCAATTTATGTAGGTATAGGACATATAACTGCTCATACTAAACTGCTTTAAAATCACATTGTAATGATTTATAGCAGATAGATAAATGCTATTTATACAGAAAGGGATATCAAATGATAAATTCTGCTCATTTACTGTTTATCCATGTCTCCCATTTGCCTGTACAAAAGGCTTCTCTATTTTTTTTCTTTAATGACTAAATATAGTCCAGTATTTCATTTTATACTTATGGAAACTGAGGCTCAGAAAGTAGAATAATTAGTCCAGTGTAACATTCCTTAGTGACAAAATAATGATGAAATTTCAACTTGGTGACAAGGAAAACAATCTAAATCTAAATGTATCTAAATTCCTACTTTAACATGAAAATATCTACTGTAATTATGAAAAATTCTGAAGCCATTTTTATCTTTCATCTATGTTAAACCAAATAACCAGATATTTTCAAATGTTAATTGAATAGATAACATGTTGGAAAAAATCAGGATTAAGTCTTTAATAACCTCTTATGATCTATTCCAATTAGTTAATTTAGCCATGAATATAATCTCAAAGGATTAGATAACTAAAAATTTGTAGAGAATCCTATTTATCATTACTTAACACTTGTCACAGTGTCAGTCATTTCCTTAAACTTTTTCAACCATCTTTATATTCTAATACGGTTTTAAGACTGAAATGAATATTTTCCCTTGTTTATTTCTTTCTTCCCCATCAAGTTTTTAAATAACTTGAAAAAGTCTGTCTTCATCATCCTTCCTAAGCATTTGGGATCACTGCTATGGCCTCTATGCTGAATTTAAAAGTTCCCATACACACGTAGATGAATATTACTATTCCACAAAATAAATTTTTAAATATGCATGTCTTTTTCATGACTATCACTCTTGAAACTGTTGAAGGCCCCATAAGCCTTGGTGACTGAGGCTGTTATTCTTAACACGCAGTTAGAATGTTGTAAACATGAAATTTTATACAATAATGGAGTTGAAATTGGAACCAAGTGATGGCAGAAGCTTGCGGATTGGCTTGAATTAAAGTGCTGAAGCAGGATGCAGAAGTACCAATTCCAAGAATTTCATAAGTGGGAAGAGAGGAAAATACACGTGAAAATAAATATAAACTGCCATGAATCAGAACCTGCAAAACAAGAGGCATAACGTCAAAGTGGAATCTGATTGGACAGGCAAACGTACCATCTCCTCGGTATTAAGTAACATTCTCAGCTAGTGGCCCAGTCCGACTCAGTGTCAAACTTCAGCTTGACCTTTCAAGAGCCTGGCTTGCTATGATTTATTCTTCAACCGTGGACTTGAGAACACAGAAGGACTTAAGAAAATCTAGTTCCTTTCTCAGTTTCCTGGCAAAATTGCATTCGAGCAAGCCCAAGTACAGAGCACATCCAGCCTCTTCTACTTCCCTTTCGTTTTTTTAGGAATTTGTTTTTTTTTTCCCCCCCAAATCCTTACATTCTGGAGAATGAGGCTAATTTCCAATAAAATTCCCATGTACTTTTATTCAAATGTGTTTATAGTTTTTTTTGGGGGGAAGGGCTTATTGGTTGGAATTAAGAACAGTTGATGTCTATGTTTCTTGCAGTGCTTTCTCAAAGACTTAAGGAACAGTGGTTTTCAGATTTTCTTATTCTGATACAACATTGCAGATATATCAATTTTCTATTGTAGCTATAACAAATTACAGCAAACATATGGCTTAAAACACAAATTTATTATCTCACAGTTCTGTAAGTGAGAAATTTGATGTGGGTCTCCCTATACCAAAATCATGGTGTTATCAGTGTGCATTCCTTTCTGGAGCCTTTCATTGTGAATCCATTTCCTTGCCTTTTCAGCCTCCTTGGCTCAGGGCTCCCTTTCTGTATCTTCAGAGCCATCAAATGCTGCTGAGTCTTTCTCACAACAGAGCACTGTGACACTGACTCTTTTCTGCCCTCCTTTTCTACATTTAAGGACTTTGTGAAAACCTTAGGAGCATCCAGAAGATCCAGGATTATCTTTCCTATTTTAAGGTCACTGGATTAACAACCTTAATTCCATGAGCAACATTGATTTCCCTTTGCCACGTAACATAATATATTCACAGTTTCTAAGGTTTAAGATGTGGACACTTTTGGGAGTGGCATTATTCTGCCTCCCCGCACGTGATTTTGAAAATGTTTGTCCCTCTTCTTTATCTTTTTGGTACTGCAGATAAACATACACATAAACACACACACAACCACAAATTTAAGAGAAAAAAGATAAAGAGGGAACAAAATAAAAATAGTCCCCGTGCTTTTATTTTGTCAATTTCAGAATGTCAGTATCCCCACCTAACAAGACTTGATGAAGGGAGGGACATCAGACCAAGAACGGAAGTCACTGAGACACTGATGTGATGTTAATGAGGGTTTCCCAGTTATACCATCATCTCAGACCTTTCCAACAAAAAATAAGTTTATAACAAGATATTCGGAGAGTCAACCAAATATATTTTCTTCTTCTGACAGAATAACCTAAAGTAACAAGAAAGTTTCGTATGCAAAATTCCTTTCTCATATGGCTTTTGTGACTTCTCAAAGTTCCCTATAGTTCTCCTAAGTGTAAATGCTCTCAAATGAAGAAAAACTCTATAAAATCTCTTCTTTGAAAAATATTTTACTCTCAGGAAAGGAAAAGTTATTTTTCAAAATTTACTATTTTCAAATGCACTGAAAAAGTAATAGTAACATTAATATTAAAAAAAATTGAATTCCACTAACGTCCCCAAGGATTGCTGGCATGGAGTGGGTTTCCCTTGGCTGTATTTGTTACTTCCTGCCCTCCAGAAATAAGACACTCAAACATTACCCTCAGGGTTTCTCTTCATACCCCTCTGCCAATTATAATACGCTGTAAATCAGAGATGCTGGCTGCTATAGAATATTGACATAGTAAAAGTGCACTACTCACAAAAGTTCTGTTTATATGGGTAGGAGATTCTTTACTAAGAGAAAGATAGCTGCCAACCCAATATTTGAAGAACAAACTCTCTGACACCATTTTTTTTTATATTACAAATTGCTGCATCAAGATGAAACTCCTATAATTGGCTAAAATTGGTCATGTTCGCTTTTATAGTTTAGTTTTGCCTCAGCTTCTAACAAGCTTTGGAATCCAATTCAATACCATATTGAAATACAAATTCATTTACATTAAACTCTACATGGAAATATCATGAAACAAAAAAAGTGCTGTGTAGAGTTGTATTTATGACTGCATTCGAGGTGGTGCTGAAATCTTAGTGATTTCAAATTTCAAAGGTTTGTTTCTTGCTCATGCTGCATCCCCCAGGCATCCGGGTAACTGTCTCAGACAACTGTTCTCCAGGTAGTGATTTGCTGATCCATGATCTTTCAAACTGCTGTTCCAACATTAGAACATGAGTGTTTTCCCATCATTGTCATAGACGAGACAAAGAATCCTGGGCAATTCACACCAGCAATTAAATCCTTTAGCCTGGGAGTGACCCATGTCACCTCTGGTCACAACTCCTTGACCAAAACCAGTTGCACAGTGATGCCTAGTGCAAAGATAACAAGAACTAATTCTTTCAGAAATCTGAAAAGAAAGAGAAAACACATATGTGTGAGCACCAGACATGTCTACCACGGTTGTCAAAAGACAAATAAAAATAATTCATCCCTGTTTCAGCTCCTTTACATTTTATATTTCTTCACATGTAATAGAATTGCTATATTGAAGACAAATTTTCAGTAAGCCCGTTGAATAGAATCCTTTCCCTCAAAAAATCATAAACCACTCTTATGAGCGTTGCAGAAATGTAGCTCAATGTCATTTACAACCAATAAAAAAACGCTTTTGATTTAGTGAGGCAAAAATTGTCCATTCAATTCCCATTTAACCTGTCAAAATCACAACTGGCAGTGACAAGGATATATATATAAAATGATACCTCCAAATTCACGACTCCAGCAGCCAGTATGGGCAAACAAGCTTAACCTTTTCTGAATACTGTTTTTCACAAAGGCGATAAAGGATTTGAATTTTCCAGATCTGTGTATCTGTATTATGAACATAGTTTTTATATTAAAATATTTTGTATGAAAGATCTCATATTTAGGTTTAAAACTGCTTATGTAAAATTGCTCATTTAAATATCTCTCTATATAGATAGATATCCTGAGTAGAGGACCTCAAACACCATTAATTACTTTATAATACAAGTAAATATTTTCTAGCATTAAACTTAAATACCTCATACAAGAAGGTTAATTAAACTACACTGTTTTCCCTCCAGGGACAGTAGCAATTTGCTCTATGATGACCACTGCCCTAAACTGCCCCTTAGAGAGGGCACACCCCACATGTGGTATCGCTCAGCCCATTTATGCCCTGAGTTCTTCTGAGTTTAAACTGCTCTAGGCAATTTATTCTTCTTTCTTTTGAGATAGAGTTTCTCAAGAGTTTTTTTGTTTGTTTGTTTGTAAGATTATTTCCTGGGTTCTAGCTCCTGGGCCTCTATTCAGTTTGTAAAATATTAGCTTAATTTCTCTGTCTTTGTTTTCATCTGCTGTAAGGGAGCTAATGATGTGAACTGAGCAGGAAACAGGAGGGGGCGTGCTGATGGATTGGGTTCCACTCTTTCCTTTTCACTCCCTCCAGTGTCTGTCTTCTCCTAGCTCAGCCCACGGCCATGGTTCGTAGAGAGACAGGGTGGTGACACTCATGGTGTCCAGCTGGCCTCCATTACTCTTCTTCCTGTCATCTCACTGATTATTAGCTCTCCTGAGTTACATCATATCACATTTTCCTTAAAACCAGATAGAGATTGGGTGTTAGAAAAACCCTGTAAGACTATCACCTCTCTCATGGTTACATTTTCCTATCTGATCTAAACAGACATAGAAACTGAGGCCTAACTACTGGGACACTCCCGCAGAAGCCTTGTTCCTGGTACCAGGCATGTTTTGTAAACATTTTCAATCATCCTCACCATAAAGAAAATGAGGACTTATGGTAACAAAATACTTATTTATCTTCTTAAGTGCTTATCTGTAATTTAGTTTAATGACGCTACACTTTCCTATGGTCTCTTTAGAGCTCAAGGGCTATTTATATTGATTTAGCCATTCCGTTTGTCTCAGTAACAAACAGCCACATAAAACACAGACGGGAAAAAGGAACTTTCCTGAAGTGGAAAATCAAATTTATCAGCGTAATAAAACTTCTGATTCTGGGTTGCGTCTATGAAAGGATTTTGATTCTTTCAGTATAAATCCTGAACATGCTAAATAAAGATAAATGTAAATTTTATGATCGCTAATTTTACATTTTTTAAGATCATCAAAGAAATGAATTGATAATAAAGCTTGTTGAGTTATTTTGTCTTTGCAATCTAGGTTTGTTCAAAATGTTCTATTATTTTGGTTAATATGTAGGAGTGTAGATGAAAGCTGAGTCAAGACAAAACAAACCAAATAAGCTGACAAAAGGCAATGAGAAATCAGCAAAGGAATTAAACTGCAGATTATACCCTATGGTTTCTGATGTGTTGGTCTTGAAAATAATAATTGCTTCAGTATTTTAACATAAAACAAAGTGATGGTTTTAGTTGTTGATGTTGATTATAATATTTACTAAAATTATTACCTTCTTTTCCTGACACACAGCATCCTTAGCTTAGTTATCTATGTAATTCAAACCCGGGAGAACTGAAGTTTGAAATCACAGAAAGCCTGTCATTTTAGGTGTTCAAACACTTCACTGCAACTTATTACCCATGACAAGTTTTTCATTACATTTTTAAGGGGTTGAAATATTAAAGCATTCATTTGGATCCAGGTATCTAGTTGGAAAATGAATCCAACTATCAATCATGGATAATCCTCATAGACCACTGAATTACAGGGAGAGGATGGAGTCAGAAAATGGCATTCTGTCAAAATGGATAGTACGTGGGGATTATACAATCTCCATGGAAATAGCATGCATGCATGAGAAAAGAAAATCACCTCACCAGATTTGCAAATGGCCAGAGAAACATTTTTAGTCATTTCAAATCATTAGGACCATTAACCATGACTTTAATTAAGAACATGGAATTCAACAATCACTTACAGTATGCATGCTATGTACCAGAAACTGTGTCAGGAACATTGAAATTAATAAATTATGGCACCTTCACTCCATAAACCAAAAGTCTATTGGGATAGACAGATGCACAGTGAGCACTCAGTACTCTCTTGTCTACGTGAGAACTGACAGAGCTCACCTTTACTCTAGCAACTCAGTGTTCTGTATGGCTCACCAACACAGCCAGCTGGTTTCTCCTGCCATCATAATGATTCCTTAGAAAAGCTTGGTGCAGATTATGGACACATTCCCAAAAATGGGTTTCTAAAAGGGTCTTCACATTAGCAGCAAGTTTGGATACTCAGACAAGCAAGATTGCCTTACAGTAAATATAGTTTATTTTGATGTGTACATTTTTAAGTGGACTTCCTTTAAGTAACTAGAAGCTGCATCATCCACAAACTAAATTTAAAATTTCAATAAGTACATCTGTATCATATTTTTACTCTTATAATGGTTTTCTGTGCATGAGAATACTTCTTAATATTTTCCCTTTTTTATAGCCAAAATTAGTGTTTTATCTACTTCTTTATGGTTTTTAAAGCTAATGGACATACAATGAGTTCATTACAATGTTTTCTGAAGTGTTTGCAGGATCGTTCAAGTCAGGCACCAAAGAAGAAATTCACTGGAGTCTCATCCAGCACAAGATTAGGTTCCAAAGCCAGAGGATGAGGCAATTATTGGGTGTGGTCAAATCACCCTTGAAAATTATTCAAGACTGTTCCATGTTTCAGATTGTCATAAGGCCTCTATAATTTTGTAGTTCATTTATTTTGTTTTGTTTTGTTTCATCCAGAAGTGGAATAGGTAGATATTTCTATAGATGAAGGAAACTAAGTTGCTGGCTTACAGTTTAGTATATGATTTATAAACATATATAAATGTATCTATAAGCATTCAAATTGCACTAAGAGTGGCACGCAGGGAAAGATCAACTCAGAAAACATTCCAGTCTCAGTGTGTGTCTCTTCCCATCCTCCCTCCAGTTCCAGAGGAGGAAGTGTGTCCACTTCAGTTCAAGATGACCCTTTCCACTTCCTCCCAGACCTTATTCCAATCAATCTATCTTCACTCTCTGTGGCTGCATTACATTTCACTTCTGTTTCTTTATGGAATCTTCCCTGACGTCCATGATCATATGACTCTTCCAGCAAAACTTACAATCTTGGTTTCAGAAATTTTTTTAATAGAAGAAAAAGTATGTTAAAAAAAAGAAACTTTCAGGACTGCATCATCATTTGTATCTCAGAAATGAGAACTTGTCAATCTAGTAGTCTATGTTCAGCAAAAATATCCTTTAGGAATGGAGTGGAAAACAAGAAATTCTTGAAAGAAGAAAAATTAAGAATTTTTGTTGCTGGAAAACCAACTCTTAAAGAATGGCTAAAAAGGCTTTCTAAGCAGAAAATAAATGATAACAGAAAGATGCCTGGAACTTCAAAAAGAAAAGAAGGAGAAATAGGAATTTTTAAAAATATGGAGGAGAGTCTGTCCTTTTCTTAAATCATATTTGATGGTTGGAGAAAAACATGTCACACTGTCTGATGTGATACTCAATGAATATGGAGGAAATACTTAAGACAACTATATATATATATATATTAACATTTTTTATTGAGTTATCGTCATTTTACAATGTTGTGCCAAATTCCAGTGTAGAGCACAATTTTTCAGTTATTAAGACAACTATATTTTTTTTAAGTGTAGAGAAAATAAAAAAGATCTGAATAAAAGTAAGTTTTCTACACTTCATTTAAAGTGGTATGATGTTGATGCCCATAGACTATGGTAAGTTACACATGTACAGGTAAACCACTAAGAAAAATATACAAAGTGACATACTAAGCATTCTGTGTATTGTTTAAGGGAGATTGTTGAAATATGCTCAAGAAATCCACAGAAAGACAGTAAAAGAGAAACAAAGAAATGAGAAAGAGAAGAAATAGAAAACAAATGATAAAATGGAGACTTAATCCTTGCTTTATCAAAACTGCCTTAAATCTAAATGATTTAAAGACACCGATTAAAAGATAAAATAGACTTCAGATCAAAGAAAATGGCTAGAGACAAAGAGCGACACTGCATAATTGTCGCAGGTTCAATCCACCAGATAGAAAGATCCTAAGTGTGTCTGCGATGAGTAACAGGATAGTCTTTCAGGCAAAAGCACTCTTACTGAAAAAAGAAAAAAAAAATGCATCATAGAAATAATTAACACAGTTCTATATCATGCTCCAGTTAACATTATTAGTATTGTAACTTACATAGTATCTAAAAAGGTAGGTTTGAGTCCCCCTAATTAGAGTTATCCAGGTGCTTGTCAAAAACACAAATATCTTACCCGAGAGTAACAGATCTTTGAATGGAACAGCTGACCTCCAGCAGCGGCATCCGCATTTTGAACTGGTTCCCCAGATAATCCCTTTGCAGACTAAAGTCTGAGCTTCAAGAGTGAAAGATCATGCATTTCGCTCATTAAATCCATGAAAGGATAGTTGGTATTAAAGAGAGCAAATCAGCATACGTGTGGCTGAGGTGGTGGGAGGGTAAGACCTTAGTGTGGGTCCAGCTGAAACAAGCTTTTTTGGTCATAATAGACACATTTATGAACAGGGCAGGGCGGAAGGAAGCAGGTGAGTGGCAAAGGTAGAAAGAGAAGAGAAGCTTTGTACTGGGAGCTTCTGGGACAGAGTGGCACAGGAGGATCCTTCAGTGAAGGGCCACTCATAAACTGAGGGAGGGAGCTCTGTGAGACGTGGTCTTCTCATCGCCCTGTTTCTGTGCCTCTCTGTGACGAAGTATGACAATGACACAGACTGGCACTGACTCAGTGAGACCGGAGATAGCAAAGTGGCTTTCACTTTTAAGGTCATAAGCCCTGGTGAATGTTAGTTATCCTTGCCATTCTCATCACCCACGTCACAGGGGACCCCAGCAGTGGTAAGAGAAAAGGGACCACCCTTGGCAGAGAAAACTCTGAGAATGGACATGGGAGACTATAAAAAGATGGATTAATCCTCAAATCAAGTAGTGGGTTTGGTTTGTGGGATCCAAAATTAAATATGATATCAGTAGGGTTAGGACCAGTACAATCTGGCTAATTTGTTAATGTGAACTCTGTTTATTGCCTAGGATAGCCATCTATTTATCATATAACTGAAAAATGCATCCAAATCTACTGGAAATGATTTGTGTAAATTCACATATCATACAACACTCTATTCTAGTTTGAATAACTGAGCCTCGCAAAATTCAACAACTGAAGTGTACCATGTGTCAGGAATGGTCAACCTCTCTTAATGAATAAACAAGAGAAACTGTATTTTTAGAGGATGTAAAGGTACTGAGGAGTTGTTTGTTTTACAAAGCAGTGGGAAGTTAAAAAAATACTGAAAATAATTTTAAAATATTATGTTCTTCAAGCTAATTTTTTACTATCTAAGCAAAATCAATAACTCTAAGAATGGTCCCAAGTATAAAGACAATTCACCAAAAGTGGGATAAGGGAAAAGTTGATCAAGCTTCTGCCACTCTACTCAGCTTAAGCATTATTGGTGAACCCTCTGACTTGCGGTGGCCTTACTTGTGTCCAGCAGTATGAAGTCCACAGTCCAGAAGACTATCTGAAATGACACAGAGTGAGTCTACAATACCAAGCTCAGGAGGCAAAGAGATGCCAAGTGATGGACTCAGTACATTTCTGGCCATTCTTTCCTAAGCAGGCTTGACTGGCAGGTAATCATCAGCATAAGAACCATCTTACTGCCTTATACAGATGGAAGAAGCAGTCATCATAGCTGAGGATTAACAGGAAATTAGAGAAAATAAACTTTCAGTCAATGTAGGAAAGTATTGTGGTCTAATCCCAGGCAAGTTTGGGTAAAAGAATCTGTTTGCATAATTAGGCTGAGTTTATCCATTAACAAGACATAAAGAAAAATTTTGTGTATTGAAGTAATAAAGTTATTCTTCTAGTGAAACGTTATATAGGGTAGTGCTCTGTGAGCCCAGAATAAGCTCTCAGTAACTACGTATTTAATGAGTGGATGACTAGGGAGTGAAGACCTCAAGAGTGAAGACTTTCCTCCCTGGAGTCCAATTGCACAATGACTTGAGCTCTGAAAGTTCTATCAGGTTATATTTGTAAGATACATTTAGTAGCTGAAAACGTTGCCTGCCAGATGAGCTGCCTAAGGAGTGAAAACAAAATTTAAAAGCAGAATTATTCAGAGGAATGCATGTTAGATGTTAAAAAAAAAAAAAAAAAACACCTCAAAAGCTTAAGGGGCATAACTCAAGGCAGCCTATTTTTTTGTTTAAACCAGCGAGGGATGGGTAGCTTTCCTGGGCACCTCTTGTTAAGCTGTCGATTCAGAAACCAGGACTCCTCTCAATACGTGGCTCCACCACCTTGGAATCTTTCAGTTCCAGCTATAGAGTCTGAGGAGGGAGGGCATGGAAGATTATGCAAGATGCTTTCCATGTCTGGCTGGAAAGTAATAAATATTCACGTTTCAGGGGCCAGATACAAAAGAAACTGGGAAACACAGAGCTGTATATACAACGGGGAAATGGACTATTTTTGTAAATGTATAGCATTGGCTGTGCTGGCCTCTTAAAAACTTGCATGGGGAAGGGGTCTTACGTTCAGATATTTCGTAATCAGAGTAAGACTTTTGAAATGGGGGACCCTTGTAGTGATTATGGGGATTACGGGACAACTAGGCGGATAGAACTAAAGCAGGTGAGACTTTTCCACCGACTTAAGACAAGAATAGGATGACTTTGTTTTTAAGATACAAGTAGGTAATATTGCTGAATTTTTTGAAGGGGGAGAATATGAGAAATGAGATTATGGGAATTCTAAAATGGACCCAGGAGGAATGGTAGGGCGAGTAGGAAATGCCTTCAAAAATTTTGCCATTTCTCCATTAATCAGAATCCATCGCCCATGGGTTTCTGAGCACTCTCACAAATGTCTCTCTTATAATGTTTTCTTAGGAGGAATGACAACTTTCCAAACCTTAGAAAAGTCTATCTTCAAATTGGAGTTCTTGTCAATACCCACCTAATTAAACTTGAACTTTAATAATATCTCTTCCAAAAACACAAAAACATTTTCACTAAGTTGTATTATCACACGATACCCTTCTCTTGTCTGCCTACACACGCATATGGGTTGTGGTCTAGTCTAAATTTAGGATTTAGAGATAGGCTGAGAGTTAATATTAAATATCTCAGCCTTTGCCCGATCGGTACTGAATCACGAAAACACTTTTGTGAACATTCACAACACGACCAGTGTGGACTTACTCAGCTCCTCCTTCTTTTTCTCTTTCGCAAATTGGTTTCCTTTAGACTCACAGCTGCACGGTGGAAGGCATTGCATTTTTCCCATTCCCTGCTGCATTTTAAGTATCTCACGTAGAGTTTGGCATCTGAGAGGCACTGAATGGTTGTTGAAAAAAATAAAGGTATTTCCGTTGTATCTGTGACCAACAAGTTTTCTGTATAAAATATAGTCTTTGGAGGCTGGGATACGATTAGAGAAAATCAGACTTTAACAATGATCCTTAAGACACTATGTGCCACCTGACTTTGTTTTCTGTCTATGAACTCACAAATCATAAACCATAAACTAGAGTTTAGCTCATATCTTGGGGGAAAACAAGCTCAGTAATATCAAACTAATATGATGAAAGGAATGGGTTCAACTTCACAATTGACCTTTGTGGATGTTATTCAGTTTGCCAGTTTTCTGGACTCTGGACACATAATTATTATAATCTGTGTGTTTCATACATTTGTGTTGCCCAAAATTTCTCTTAACTATATATTTAATAACATGTAGCTTGATAAAGACAGCTATAAAGACATGAGCAGGCGGGGAAAACACCTTCCACCCAAAGAGACGAACGTCAGAGGAATTTAAACCAAGTTGCCTAGGACATTGCATCCTTTCCTTAAAATGTGGAGATAGGTAACTAGGTAAGCCAAACACACACACACGCACAATAAAATGGCCCTATGCTTATGTATTGAAAGTACAGATTTTGCAAATGATTTATTACAACTGGGATTTATATTTCAGAGATAAAACTCCAAATTCTACACCAAAGTTTCCATTTTCCACAGACTTTCAGACTATGCTGTAACTCTTACACCAAAAATTTCTCACATCAAATCAAAGGCAACTTACTATTTAAAAATGTAGAAATAATATTTAATAGCACTATAACCTACTCTCAGAAAGTATGATGGTTAATGGGGACCACAGTATTGCTTCTAGAAATTTAACACAGTGAGTAGGGCATTCTACTAGAAAGAAAATTGTTCATAGAGAATCAATCTGCTCAAATCTTATCCTAATCAAAAGTAAGAAAATCCAAAAAAGAAAATATTACTTAAATAAGAATAAAATATTATAACATAAATAAAATATAAGGATAAAATATTAAATTCCACATTTTTGACACTCTAATTGCCACACATCTTTGACACCTTTTCTGTTTCACATCTTCCGAGAAGCTGTGACAGACCTTAGACCTTACAGACCACAGAGTGGGTTCCTGCACCTGCACCTAAAGTAGATTACACTGAGTAAGAATAACTATTATAGATCTTCATTTTATTGAAAAAAAATAAAAAATTTAATTAGATAAACAATGCTAGGATTTTATGAGAAATGAAGAGACATATAAGGTTTTAGAGCTACTGAAAAAAACTGCCTTTACTTTTGAAACCCCCAAACCAGGACTTTGTACAGCCTACTACATGGAAACCAGGAAAACTGCCTCTTGAGGGCTTCGTCATTAGATCGTGATCACCTTAGAAAGAGGAACTGGATCTTCATTTGGTGGTTGTTATATCTCTCAAAATGTTTACAGTAGAACACCCTGTATGTGTTTGTAGATTGAATTGCATTATATTTTAAGCTAATTTTCCTCACCCATGCAATTAATACAATTTATCCCATTACCTTGTAGGTTACCGTATTTATGCCCAGTGTGAGAATATTAGCGGTAACCATGTTACATGGGAGACCCTCTCCAGTCCTTAATGGGTTGTGTAATAATGGTGTTTATTATATAAATGAGGCAACCGGCTTTGAGATAAAAACTTTCTGGGATGACCCCCTATTGATCTAGAGCCTCACAGCTGGATTTTGTTTTCTCTTGTGCTTGTAGGTCATCACACAAGTGGCAATAGCACCAGTTAATACTTTCCCGTGAGGCTTATAAATGAGGACTTATAAAATAATTTTATCAATGTATCTACGGAGTATAGAAAGAAACATGCCCCAGACTGTACAATCAGGATGCTAGGACTTCATTTCCAAGATCATCCTGCTTTTTGTGTCATGAACAGTACATGTTCACATGCATGAACAGCTCAACCGCTCTAATTAATGTAACTCTCAACAGCTCCTTTTTCTGGAATCTTGCTTTAACGAGTTCAGCTGTTTAACTGAACAGATCCCTTCAGTCAGTCCAACTAGTTGAGCCACGTATGAATCTTAACCTAGACACACTTCTGCTATTCTGTATTTAACAAGATTTCTGGGCTTGTTAATACAACTCTTATAACTGATATACTTAAAATTCAGAAGGAGTATGCATTTGGTCTTCAAAAGTATCCAAAATGATTTATTTAAATACACAATCTTTCTACCTGATAGACCTTAGTAAGAATAGAGATCAACTGTGCATTTCTTTTTTTTTTTTCTCTCCCAAGATTATACAGCAAATATCTCTTTGAGGATTACGTGCAGCAGGGCTCTGCTTCGTAGTGCAGGTGAACTTCACCCAGAGTTCCTGGCCTTGCTTGGATCAGAGGTGGAGTTAGGAGCCTAATAAAAGAGAAAAAGATCATTTATTTGCCCGCATAAACATATATTAATTTAGTGTGTTTGTGCATAGAGCACCGCTGTTCCTACCTCCAAAGAGGAGATCAAACACAACAGATTGCATGTTGTACAAAAACCGCACACGCCTAAATCCATTTTTACTAGCGGTACGTTAAGTTTACTTTGCCTTAATGTGTAACGCATTATCTGATTCACTTCACTGACTGATCCATCTACGCAATCTCCGTATCAGATTTATAGGAATATAGAGGAAACACTTGGAATGAATCAATTTAAATGCAGTATTGAAGAAAAAGCGACCTTTGTGCAAAATCCAGATTTTTATGAATGTGCTTTGTTTTATGGGAGCAGAAATACCAGTGATAAATATAACATTAGCATAAGGAGTCGCGCCGTCGCACCCAACGTTAAAAGCCTTGACAGGAAGAGCGCTTGAAATAATTTAGTGCTGATAAATAGCCCTGCAGGCAAGATTTTGGCAATTTGTGATAAACCACATGTTTTAAAAGACTCACAGAAATCCTTCTAAGTGTGCGTTATGCTGGAGTTGCAGTGAGTCCACGGGGGTTCTAAGAAAAGTATTTTTAGAGCTGGACATTTTGCCATGGTTAACAAGGAAGTCGTTTCAGCCAACAGTGGGAAGTCTGTGCACTTTCTCAGTGTTCTCAGCCTGGAGGTGGCAAACCAAGACAGGTAGTAACAGCTCAGTCAGGCAAGGTTCTGATTCTTGATCGTGGCAATCCCCTTTGCTACAAGAAGATGGGAGGTGAATTCTAGTAAGAAAGAAGGAAAGAAAGAAATCCTAAATGCTCGATATAAAGTGGCTTGTTTTTTCTTAACATTTTTGTTCTCTTGCATTCTTCAACTGCTTACCTTGAGCAAATGCAAGACACATTTTGGTGACATGATGGTTGATATGAAAAATAATTCTTAAAATAATCCAGTTCCCTAGGAAAATGAAAAGCATTGATAAATACCTTTGGGTGCATTCACCTATTGATGGATACTGTTGAGTTTTTGTATGAGAAAGTCTCCATACAAAACTGAATACAAAATCTGAGCCCGTGGTTGTTAGGTAAGTGGTTGAGAATAGCCCTTTGAAATTTTGATGACATAGCAAACTTTACTAGACATAGAAGTTTAATTCTATTTAAGACAACACAGAAAAGGACAATTCGTGGCTCCTAAAAAGAATAATGAAGATATAACAATTTTGGACCTTTCTCTCTTCCTTTTTTTTCTTTAATTAGAAAAAATCATTTCTTATGGGAAAGATAAGATGAAATTAATTGTACTGGGAGATTGGCACATTTGGATTTATGTCTGTTTTTGCAGCAATGGCTAGATTGACATTTTGTCTAGATGCAGGTTTGACAATATAGAAAATATCCAACTTACTGAAATTCTTGGAAGGCTGGGGAAAGAGAGTCAACCAGCTGGCATTCATCCTCAAAGAGAAGAGAGCAGTTCCAAAAAGTCCAAATGCCCACCCTTTCCAGGTGACAGTTACAAAACAATGAGGATGACCCACTGTCACTATACTGCTGAGAAGGCAGCAGAACATGAGTATAAACCTAGAAAGCTGGGAAAAGGGTCCAAAGAGAGGAACTCCAGTTGACTGAGAGATGCTGGGATGAACCAAAAGTTTTAATGGAGTTTTTGTTCAGTGTTTTGATGATTTGACTGCCTACTCTTTGATCATTTCTTCATAAGACAAACTTGAAACATCATTTTCTCGAAAGAAACTAGAAAAAAATCCAGCAATCCCCATGAATGGTCACATTTTGGTTTTATTTTTAGTGATAATTGTCATGCACATTTTAAAAGTGTTATTAGATTCAGATGAAACTCTGTCAAGTTTCTATCACATCTCTAGCATTTCAGGGATTTTCAAGTTTCTTCTTCAGTGTCCAATGTTAATTACTCTTGTGCTTGTTACATTACTGTTCATTTCTGGCAGTAATTTGTGTAAAATCAGCAAAAAGTTTAAATCGTTTCACAGTGTTCATACATGATTGAATTCTCTTCATGAATGGGGCTATCCAAAATTTCAAGAAACTATTACTAACTCTATTAAAAACTTATCTCTTTCTTTTAATAAATAACTACTTTTGGTATAATCTGTACATGTTTTGCCTGTAATTTGGTTCTCAATGTGAGAATCATTTCAGTTAATTTCATTGCTCATCTTTACCACTTTTATTTCCTACTTCATTGATTTTTATCAGAATGTTATTTTAACTCCTTAATCAATAACTTTAAATTTGACAAAAATGGGACACAACATATATGTCAAGGCAAATGCCTGTAATTTCTCCAGAAAATCCTTAGAGCATTTTTTTTCCAAATTAGAAATAAAATTGTGTACTCAAGCTTAATTACATATTCTAATTCTATAAAAAATGTATTGTGGATTTTAATTGAATATGCTGCCTTACTAAGACTATTCCTGAAGGTAGAAAATTTTGTTCTCAACTTAGGCTTTGATGAGGAACAAATTCTCTGCATGTAATTTTACATTTCAGATTTCATGAAGTGTTTTCCACACATTAGCTTCCAGCTGCATAAATTTTAAACCTATTTTTCTTTCTTCTCTTCTCATCCATTTCCAGTATTGAATCTCATGAGTCCCATTCATAATGCAATGCAGCCCTGGCTATACACCTTTGTGTTATACCAGCAGGTATGTAGGCATGGTGAACAGTAGGAATATTCCCCAGAGCAGTTTCCGATTATTGCACAGAAGTGACTGGGGACCACATAAAAATACCCTAGAATAAGAAATTAAAAGTACTCCTAACTTCAGCCCTCCTAATGTAGATTGGTGCAGCCACTGTGGAGAACAGTACAGAGGCTCCTTAAAAAACTAAAAATAGAATTACCATATGATCCAGCAACCCCTCTCTTGGGTGTGTGTGTGTATATATATATATATATATATATATATATATATATATATATATATATATATATATATATATATTTATAAGATGAAAACTCTAATTCAAAAAGATGCATGCACACCAATGTTCATAGCAGCACTATTTACAATAGCCAAAACATGGAAATAAACTAAGTGTCCATGGATAGATGAATGAATAAAGAAGATATGGTATAAATTTACAATGGAATACTACTCAGCCAGAGAAAAGAATGAAATTTTGCCTTTTGCAACAACATGGATGGACCTAAAGATTATCACACTAAGCGAAGTCAGACAAAGAAAGACAAATATCATAGGTTATCACTTACATGTAAAACCTAAAAAATGACACAAAGGAACTCATTTACAAAACAGAAACAGACTCACAGACATAGGAGATAATCCTGTGGTTACCAAAGGGGACAGGGTTGGAGAGGGATAAATTAGGAGTTTGGGGTTAACAGATACACACTTCTATATGTAAAACAGATAAACAATAAGGACTTACTATGTGGCACAGGAAAAAATATTCAACATCTTGTAATAACCTATAATGAAAAAGAATCTGAAAAAGAACATATATATGTTTTGAAAAGTATCCCTAATTTAGCTATTTAACTTCCCTTTAGCTGGATCTCCAAAATACCATGGCCAAACCAAAAAAAAAAAAAAGGAAATTTAGAGTGGAAAGTGTCAGTCTTAATCAAAT
Organism: Camelus bactrianus; assembly: GCF_048773025.1. Lineage (NCBI taxonomy): Eukaryota > Metazoa > Chordata > Mammalia > Artiodactyla > Camelidae > Camelus > Camelus bactrianus. Next base: position 94,043,789 of record NC_133543.1, on the reverse strand, counting down.
GTGGGTAAATATATATTACTTTTGTGACAATTACGTAAACATATTTATGCAAACACAGGACCCTCCTGGAAAAAGCTATGCAAATGAGGGACTCCAAAGCTTACTCTTTCTTCGTTTCGCTGTAAACCTGACGGTGGTAGGCAGAATTCTAAGATGCTCCCGCCAAGATTCCAGCCACCAATGTAAACACCTTCTCCTAGTTAATTCTTATACTAAGCCAGGTTCTGCTGCAAGGAGATTTTATATGCATCACTAAGGACTTAAATCAGTAGACCTTGAGGTAGGGAGATTATCCAGGTGGGTCTGACCTCATGACATGGGCGCTTTAAAAGCAGAATTTTCTCTGGTAGGTCACAGCGGAGAAAGTCCGAGAGGTGTGCACTGGCTAGCCTGGAAGGAAGAAGATGCAAGCTGTAGACTACCTTGAGGGACAAGGGGCAAGGAACCACAGGTGGCCTCTACTTGCTAGGAGCTGTCACTGGTTATGAATCAGAAGGAAAATGGAATCTCCATCCTGTGGCTTTAGTGAAATAAATTCTGCCAACATCAACGGTTTTAGAATAGAACCCTGAGCCCAGATGAGACCACAGCCCCAGCTGACACCTTAATTTCCTCCCAGTGAGATCTTGAGCAGAGATCCCAGCCATGCCATGCCCAAATCTCAGACCTACAGAAAGTCTGAGATGATAAATGTGTGTTATTTGAAGCTGTCAGATTTGTGGCAATTTATCACACAGCAATAGAAAGCTATTAAAATGCCTCTCTTTGTAGGAGTTAAATATGGGGGGGGGGCAGGTTATAAATTGGGGAAATCCCAATTCATACAAGAAAAACCAGGGTGTGAGAGAGAGAAAGTGCACAGCAAAATGACAAGGACAGAGTCTTACTCGCCACAAAGACATTTGGTCCAGGATCACTGACAGGTCTGAAGGGAGACAGGGTGAATGGAGCGCCAAACTCACCTTCCCAGTGATGCGGGAGCAGCTGAAAGGTGGCAAGTCAGGGGTGCTGACTTTCAGAAGCAGGACCACTATGAGGACTGCTTCCCATGAGAAGGTATCTTTGGGCACAGCTGAAGTGAACATTTGACAGGTGCAAAAATAATGAACAGGACCAAAGTAAACATTGGGTTTTTTGGATTTTATTTGTCTGGTTTGCACATAGAATCTCAGCTTTCCCCTACAATATCTTTTCAAAAATCTACATTACTTGAAGATGATTTTGCTGTAAGTGGATGCCTTATGGTAAGAGTGAAGAGGACCGAATTTGGTTGGAGTAAGGTTGAGGTGGGGCCAGCACAGAGAGGCAGGAGGAGCTTTGCACCTGGGAAGAACTGTTCTTGGACAAGGATGCTCTAGGTGTCAGCTGACTTCAATCATGATCTCAGATGGAGAGTGAAGGGGATCTGTGAGTAAAATATTTATGATAATCACATGTAACTGTAGACATCTGAAGAAGGACATGTGAGATCAGAGGTGTCATCACGGAAACAAAGTGGCATTTGCTTTGATGAATTCTCCAAGGTTCAGGGTCTGAAACTCTGCTTTCATCTCAGAAGCTTGATTTATTCAGCAGATAAAGAAGGGATGTATCTCTCAGAAGGAGCAGGGAAGGGACATATAGAATAATTAAACTCTCTGGAAATATGTTTACACAAGAACGCAAATTTACAATGAGAAATATAATGTCAAGAATACTGGGATATTTCTGTTGGTGTAGCCAGCACCATTTTTTTTTTCAGAAGCAGAAAAGAACTACACCGGAATTTGAATTATAAAAGAAGGTACCTTGATAAGCTTGGAATTAGAGAAAAGAAGGTCAAGGTGATGTTTCCAATGTTTAAGAGCGTTAGGCTCCAACAGCCACATATGACCATCTTCATATCACGGGCACACCTGCTACACTACCTGGAATTACACATTTCTGTCTCAAATAGTCTTCATACTATATTTTCTGGCTAAATATGCCCTGGCATTAAGAATATCCCTCCAATATGAATTCCTTCCTCACTGTCATTATGCATCTAACATAGTATTTATTACATTATATTATTAGATATGATGCTTACTTAGACCATAAACTCTTTGCGGCTGGAGTCAACCCTTAAGAGTTTTCATAATCCCAGCAGCTGGCATAGTCCCTGACACAGTCATATGTCCTCAATAAGTGATCATGAATTAGCTAGCTGATAAGGAAGGAAGGAAGGAAGGAAGGAAGGAAGGAAAGAAGGAAGGAAGGAAGGAAGGAAGGAAGGAAGGAAGGAAGGAAGGAAGGAAGGAAGGAAGGAAGGAAGGAAGGAAGGAAGAAGGAAGGAAGGAAGGAAGAAGGAAGGAAAGGTATGGGTGATATTTTCACATGCAATCTTTTTTCTTTTCTTCATCTATCTTTACCTGTTAGGCTGGGTGTACTTTATTTTTTCTCTAATCAAACACTAATAAAGTTAACACCAGTTCTATGAAGACTCAATAAACGTGCTCAGAAATTTCTCACGTCAAAGGTAACACAAACATCTTTGTTGTGTGGTCTTTTAGGTGTTTTCTACGTGCTCAATGTTGGCAAAGTCCTTTTCCTTTTCAACACAGATCCATTCCAACCTAGCTTGTCTTGGTGATACACATATTGCTCTTGAAGCATATTTATAAAAGTATAGTTCAGTTAGAACTTTATTTTTAAGATGAATGAAAGAAACACTAGTACTAATGGAGAAGCTCTCTTCTGTAAACATTAAAAGTAGCTCAAATTTTAAAAAGGTAAAAAATAGCAATTATGCTGAATACTTCTCATAAGATCTTTGCAGGACAATTAAAAAAAACACTCTGGAATAATAGTTCATTCCTCTGTTATCAGTTACTACTGCAAGTATAAAGCAATTAGCTTCACATAATATTTTATATGGTAATAACTCGACAGGATGTTAGGGGTGAGTTAAAAAGCGAACACAAATTATCCGTGATTTACTTACTCCCCAAATCTCAAAAAGAACCTCAGGATTTGCCTTTACTTATGGTCAAAAGAGAGAATGAAACATATGTCATTCATTACTGTCCATTAAGATGAGGTTCATTCAAGATACGACCATTCACTTGAGAAGTGGTACCTTAGCCATTCTGTCCACAGATATTTGGTAGAATATTTGTGATGCCCATAGCCCTGAGTTAGACCCTCGGGGCAATTTAAAAAATGGATCAGATTTTACTACTGCCCTTGAGAGACTTATATTCACTAAAAGAGAGATATATCCATAGAAATAAGAGTATTTCCACCCTGTTGAAATGAATATCTGTTTAACGAGACCATCATTTAAGATAATGCAAAATTAAGGAATGTTAATCAAAGATAGAAAGTGTTTATGACCACAGGCTAAAGGAACTCCTAAAAGAATGTATTAAAAGAGCATACTACGAAAGAATATACTTCAGTAAGAAAGGCATTGAACTTATAAAGGAGTGTAACAAGGAAAAATTGATAAACTTATTGATAAATATAAACCAGAACTTCTTTGGGAAACATAATGGCTAAGGTGAGGGAGGGATTAAAAATAAATTGGCATTAAAATGTTGAACTGAAGTCCACGTCCATTAGTAATTAGAACTTGAAAGAGTAAATTATCATTTATAAGAAAGAAATTCTCAGTTTAGATTTTCAAAAAAAACAAGATATATTCTGTTTATTAGAAACACTTCTAAAAATAAGTTGACTCAAAAGTAAAGAGATTAAAATTATAAAACAAGTCATATATTCATTTTGTTAGATAAAAATAAATTATGGATAAATAATTTCCAAATTTAATGATAAAATTAAAAATTCACTAGAAAATTTTAATTTTGAACTTAGATATAATCCTAAAATATATAAGCAAACACTGGCAGAATTATGATTAAAAGTAAAGAGATTAATTGGTAGAGATCTTAACATAATTGTTGAAAACTTGACAGATTAAGCATCAAAATATAAATAAAATATGGAAGTTTTAAACACCTCAATTAGTAAGCTTCATTTAAAAGAAATATACCAAATTTGCTCTTAAGTTTTAAAGAATAAAAATTATTTTTAAAAGCGTGCATTGCAAATTTACCAAAAAAAGATTTTAATATGCTTCTCAGATACTTGACAAATTAAGCAGTAAGAAAGCCAGGAAGGACACAGAGGTTTTGAAAACTGTAATTAATAAGCTTGATTTAAAAGAAATATGAAGGACAATTCACTTAACTATTAGATTATTATTTTCAGAGAAATATGGAGCCTTTACGCACTCTGTCAAGTACCTAATCTGACCAAAGACCACTGATTTTTACCGCTGACTTCACCCTTACAGTCTCATCGTGTATTACCTTTGCTTGCAAACCATAGCCACCTAGAGATCCCACTGTCAATGACAATTCAGTATTTCTAATTTGTCACCTGATCTGCACAACACATCTCTTCTACCTGGCGTCCCACATTCTTTTTCTTTTGTTACAGTCCTTCCAGTTGTTGTACCTTTTTGGTCTGTTCTTTTCCGTTACCATCTATCTCCATCTGTAATCCACGTTGATCCTTAATATTTAATTACATTTCACAGTGCATCTCCCATAAAACCTTCCTTTTTAGTCCAACTACCTCCAACTTGCTTATGGAATTCTGACAGGTCGCTCATTTCTCTCTCCGGAATTTTCTAGTCAATCCTTCTTGCATTAAGCTACCAAGTACATCTCGCTAGAATTCTTTCATCATGTCACTTGCTTACTCAAAACATACAGCGGTTTCCGGTGCATATGAAACAGAGATTTGACTTTAGCATTCAAAAATGCCCAATAACTCCTCAAATGATCTCTCAAACTTCATATTTCATGATGTTCCGATAAGAATATTTTCCCCAAAGAGGAATAGCCATAGATCTGCCCCTGCTATGTATAGAATGTCCGCGTTTCTCTTTGATTTTGTTCACGCCCAGTTTTCCCCACTGTCAATGTACCTCCCAGTCCTCTTCCCATCCATTTCTCAAGGCCCAAATTTCTGCTTGAAGTATCCTCTAAATACCTTCTCCAAGGGATTGTGATATGCCCTCAGCTCCTCTAGCAATTATTTACATTATACACCTATGACTTCTGAGTCTGCTGTGCAATTTCTTATATTGTCTGAACTGTAATCGTATTTCATAAGTTTTCTTATCGATTCACTGTTCAGGAAGAGGAACCTACAAATGGTAGTGCAGAGAATGTCAAAGCTGCAGGGCAAAGCTGCTTCCATTTAACAAATGCTTATCACAACTGCTTTCATAAACCTATGATGATGAAGCTGACAGGCTTGTCCCTGCCTTCATGGATCTTATAGATGGGTGGCAGAGAAATGTAAGGTAGCAATAAGCAGAAATAAGCTCTGAAAGAGAAGTTTAGTGTGTCTAGAGAGTGTTACAGGGGAGGGCTATTTTACATTGATGGGGAGAAGAGGTGACAAGGAAATGTTTCTGGGAATATGACATTTAATGAAGTTTTGAGCATGTGTAAATCTCTTCAAATATACTTTTTAAAAAAAAAAGAATGAGGAATATGGTATCAGAGATACATTAGATACAACCAGTTTTAGAACTGCAAATCTGTGTGATTTTGAACAGGATATTATTAATAAGAGATTGATAGCTCTTGGATTAAAAAATCATTTATTTTATCCAAAAGGGACAACATTCAGGAAATATTTTTCTCTTCAGGGATTAGTAATCAGTTATTATACATCATTAACATTTAATACTTCTTACATTTTACCAGAAAAGTCATTTCCTGTTTTTCTAAATTATGGCAGTCATATTGGAAGTAAGTCTTGGGTAACAAGTTCATACATGTTGATTATATCTTTGTTTTGGGGCAGGGAGGTGGGGGTATTAAGAGAAACACGGCAGGTGATACCTACCAATAACCAGCAGGAGGGGCTATTGCAGATTCTTCTTTCCCTTTCCTCATCCTTTGGAGGATACTCAGATGCCATGTAGTCATTTATGCAAAGGCTATTCATTGCATATCCATCAAGTCAGGTGGCATCTCTGAAGACAGCAATGACAGTCAAGTGCCCAGGGTTACAGTTCAAGCCATGCCCTTGGAAGAATCCTAGATCTCAAGTTTCCTCTATCATGACAGTTGGGATTTGGGTCAAGATAATCATTAAAGTCTTATTCAGCCCTAAACTCTATTCTTTTGTAATCAACCAGATGCTCAGTGGTCTAGAAGATAAAACAAAAGGAGGAAGCATTAAAAGGAATTAGACACAAAGAATAAAGAAAGTAAATTTTGGAAAAGTTGTCTTGATAATAAAACTCATTACAACTGAAGTCATCAGAACTCTCTGTTCAAATTGTTTTTGAGTATTTTGTCTCCACGGAGATTACTCAGAAGAGGGCCTTCTATAATAATGAGTGACTCTTTTTCCCAGTATTTCAGGTGAAGCCTGATCTTTAAAATGATTCAAAATCAGCTCTAGTGTACGGGATGCTGTTACATGTTTTTTCACCAGCACCTGCAAATAGCACAGGAACTGGCAGTTCAATCGCTCTCCTAGACCTAGGAAGTCTAAGTAATTTGCTCTATGCTTCACTGCAAATAAATATTCAATTGAGCTCCTTTCCTTAAACTGTGTTGAGATGGTGACTGGGGCTCAGTCATCTCCAGGGCTCCTTTACTCCCACATGTGGGTCCTAAGCTTGAATGACTTGAACGGCTCTGAGCTGAAACAGCTGAGGCTCCTTGGACAGAACTTTATCTCTGTGTTGTTTCTTCACGTATTCTCTCCAGCATGAATACTTCAGGATGGTTGAACTTCTTACATGTTGACACAGGACTCATAAAATGCAAGAAGAGAGAGACTCAAAAAATTGATTTTAGGGGGCAGGGCAGAAGCTAACGTCTTAGCTCACACAGCATCACTTCTGTAAAGCCCACCCGTGTTGTTCGTGGGGAGGAAAGCTAGATCCAGTTTCCTGATAGAGGAATGTCAGTGTCCTATTTTAGGAAAAGCACTTGTTTGAAAATATATTCTGCCATATACCTCATTGGCTGTAACTGATCACATGGCCTCATTCATTGACAAAAAGACTCAAAAGAAGGACCAGAAATAGAAGTTGAGTCACATTAATACTGACCACAGAATCCCCCAGTCTTCTTTATACTGTATTGAAGTTCTAACCACATAATTTGTCTTATTGGCTGGCTTCATGGAGATGAACTTTAATGCTTTGCTTTTGGACTTGTGACTAGTCACAATGAGAAGTAGCCAGCTAAGTAAAATACATGTCTGCATTTGCTACAGAAATATTGCTCAGAATGTTACCCATTACATTAATACGGTCTTTGTAAAACTTCTCCTGAGTCATTTCTTTTAGGTTTAACACCAGCAGAAAAATTCTCTTCACTGAAGAACCTGCAGGCTTCCTCCTTTGTAATAATGAGAGCTATGCCATTTATCATGTTCTCTTTCTTTGCCCTGGATGCTAGGAATTTCAGTGTCAGTGCTGAAACTTAAACATAGTGTCTATCTTATCATTCACTAAGGTTAGCTTACTAGGCTTTTCTATTTTTCAATACTTCGAATTGTGTGTTTGTGTTTCTTTAGCCTCATTATTACATAACTTGATATAAGCCACTTCAAAGTCTTTTGGAAAGGAATAGCATGTAGATACATTGAATGTATACATAAGCCTAGATTGGAATACTACTCAGCAATGAAAAAGAGCAAACACACAGCAACTTGGATGAACATTATGGGCATTATGTTGAACAATAAAAACCAGTCTTCAAAGGTCACATTCTGTATGATTCCATTTATAGCCCATTCTGGAAATAACAAAACTATAGAGACAAACAACAGATTAGTGATTGTCAGGAATTAGGGTGGTTGAAGGAAATGAAAAGATTAAACTCAAAAGAGGTAGCATAAGAGAAATCTTTGTGTTGATAGAATAGTCCTGTATCTTGATTGTGGTGGTGACTACACCAATCTACCTGTCAAACTATACACACATTTCGTATTACAGCTGATTGCCTGGTTTTGGTATCATGTTACAATTTTTTTAAAGATGTAACAATTGAGGGCCTGAAGGTGAAAGGTCGATGGGATTCTCTGTATGATCTTTGTATCTTCTTGTGTATCTATGATTATTTCAAAATAAGGATTTGTATCTTTTTTTAGATTCCACATATAAATGATATCATATGATACTTGTCTTTGTCTAATTTACTTCATTTAATATGATAATCTCTAGGTCCATTCATGTTTCTGCAAATGGCATTTTCATTCTTTTTATGGCCAAGTAATATTCCATTACACACACACACACACACACACACACACACACACACACACACACACACACACTACATCTTCTCTATCCAGTCATCTGTTGATGGACATTTTGGTTGTTTGTATGTCTTGGCTATTATAATAGTGTTGCTATGAACATTGGGGATCATGTGCCTTTTCAAATTATAATTTTAAAATGGTGCAAATTCTATTTACAAACCAAAACAGACTCACGGACATAGAAAACAAACTATAGTTACCAAGGGGAAAGGGTGAGGAGGGATAAATTAAGGGTTAGGGATTAACAGACACACATTACTATATATAAAATAGGTAAACAACAAGGACCTACTGTATAGTACAGGGAGCTATATTCAATTTCTTATATAACATATAATGGAAAAGAATCTGAAAAGAAATATACATATATGTGTGTGTATATGTGTATAACTAAAACACTTTGCTGTACACATGAAACTAATACTGTAAATCAACTACACTTCAATAACATTTTTTAAAAGAATTAAAAAATTAAATGACAAAAAAATAAGAAAGTGTAAAAAGTCACCAAATGGTGCATTTCACATGGGAATTTAATTGTATATAAATTATATCTCAAATAACGTTGATTACAAAAAAAAAGCATCATTGTCATTAACTCCTCAGTAGTGAATAAGCATATTGGAGTGATCCTAGATTTGAGCTCCCTAAGAAAATAACAATCTCCTGAAATAAATAACCTGCCATTTGGTTGGTCAGACCATCTCAGGAAAAGACCTAAGAATGTTCACCCTCAGCCCACTTGTATAAATGAATAGTGCTGACAGAATAGAGTGGAAGCAGGCAGTCTGAATCGGATGGGGTTTATCATCAGGGTACAGAGCGATAGAAGTGCAAATAAGCAGAAAGGAAAGCTCTCAGAGTGAAAACAAAATGCTTCATCTGCCCAGCCAGCAACACCAAGGCCAGAAGCCAAGCAGAAATGTAGGCAGGCACAGGTCATCGAGACCCACAGACCACGCAGACGTGCACAGACACCTCCGAAATAAGAGAGGGGCTGTGGGAAATCATGCCCCAACCTTCACCCCCGACATCTTTGGTGGTCCCCAGGGTGCGAGAGCAGAGAACGGGGAAGATCAGGCAAAGTCTGTCACTTACCTTGTTCCCAGGCTTGGGGCGGGGGGTGCTCATAACCAGGGCTTTCCCTACCTTGGCCATCAAGCCAGCCACATGAAGAGACAATATTAACATGTGATTTTTAAGCTACTCCTAACCCCTTCTTCAGATCACTGACTGTTAACAGGCTTTTACAGAAATTACCTGGAACTCTTAAGGGCCAAGGCTGTACCAGCTGCTTTGGTGGGACTGAATCACTGGCTTCTGAGCAGCAGTGAAATGATTCTTCCAGAAATCGCTCAGCTAGCAGAAATGAAAATCTATTGGCTTGATTTGATTTCTAAAGATCAGGCTTCCAACACAGAAACATGTAGCGCTGGGTTTCTCAATCCCAGGGATTCCCATTAATAAACAGGGATCTCAAGAGGCAAGGCCCAGCAATGTGCATTTTAGCAGGCACCAGGGTACCGCTTACGTTGGGACTCATTGGTAGAGTGTGGTTGAAAGCAGTGCATTGATCAAAACCTTTCTTTTTTTCTCTGACAATGTTTTATCATCCTCTGCATAAAGTTGCAGATGTCTGGTAGAAAAAACCAGAGAGATTTTCCCTCCCTTTCCTGCCCTGACACTGCAGAGCCCCAGATCAGAAATAACAGGAGAGACGTGGAGGAGAGAAGGGGGAGTAGCAGGACCCTGGTGCTTCCACCCACGGAGTAACTGGCCGCCGCGTAACACAGCACCACTAGATTCTGAAAGATCTTTGAAGTGCGCAGGGCTCAAAAGAAACGAATAATGTAATTCTAGA